>NC_134207.1:119433374-120683374 GCF_965140235.1 Caretta caretta | reverse complement strand
TGAGTTTAGTAGGCGTGTTTGCTTTTTCTTTACCTGGAGGATAAATAAAACAGAAAATGTAAGATGTCTGTTAGTATACATTTAGGAGTATGTTTCAATGGGTTTGCACAGCTGTAACTGACTGGAAATTAAACTTTAAAACAATCCTATTGATCAGGGGTGGCCAACCTGTGCCCTAGAAGGAGCCAGAATTTGCCAATGTACATTGCCAAAGAGCCACAGTATTCTGTCAGCAGCCCCCATCTGCTCCCCTGCCCCGCCTACCAGCCTCCCCGCCCATCAACGCCTCCCCTCCCTCCCTGAGCCTCAAGCAGCATGCAGGAGGCTCTGGGGGTGAGAAGAGCGAGGGCACGACAGGCTCGGGGAAGGGGGTGGGAAGGGGCAGGGCCTTGGGGGAAGGGGTGAAGTGGGGGCAGGGCCTGTGGCAGAGGCAGGAGTTGAACAGTAAGCATTGGAAACTTGGCACCTGTAGCTCCAGCCCCGGAGTCAGTGTCTAGGCAAGGAGCTGCATGCAGGCCACCCCTGATATTGATAATGCACAAGAAGGAATGGAATCTTGCTCCCTTTCCATAGCTGTATTGGCTCTAGCTCTTCAAGAGTAACAGGCTTCCTGTTATGCTCTTATTAATCAGGAATAAATATGACAGAATAACTCTCCATATAGACAACCCCTAAGTGAATAACACAGCAGTAGCCTCCAAGAGGCGATTCCACAGCCTTTGGGAATGGAAAAGCCTTTCCTTCTACACCTTCTTTGCTAGAATAGGGGGAAATAATTTTAACATGGAGGAACATGTTGGTTGGTGGTTTTTAAATGCCTCTCATCCATTTCCAATTAAACTGCACTAATGATCATTTTTTGAATAAACTGAAGCTACATAGCATCATGTCATGTGATTTGGAGGCGTGTGTGTAGAGCAAATTCCATTGCTGGTGAGGTAAAATATACAGAGGGTGCAGTCCTGTAAAAGGAGGATGACACATGGAAATCTGCACATATAGTTTTTCTCCATGCACCTTTTGAGTTTGGGCCATAAAAAAGTTAAGATGCTTGAAAGTGGAAAAATATTATTTATGTAATGTCTTTCAACACTGCATTGATTTGCATGCTTAATTTAAGTACTTAAATCACGTGCCAGATGGCACAATCAGCATGAACTGTTGAAAGACTGTAATTTCACTGTTACAGAAAACTCTTGTGGGGGTTTTTTATACTTGGCCTTATGATAAGATTTGTGGGCCAGATCCTCAGCTGGTGTAAATCTGCATAGCTCTACTTTCAGTGCAGCCTTCCTGATTTACACCAGCTGAGAAACTTTATAAGGTCTTACAGACAAATTTTAAAGTTTTATGTAGCAGAAAATAGCATAGATTTAAACCAGGTTGCTGGGGAGTGGAGGGAGAGAAGGGTGGCAAAACAAATTGGTATGACGAATGAAGAAAAAATCCTTTTCTCTGACATTTTGAAAAGAGCTAACGACTTCTTTTCTGTTTAACCACACAGAGGCAGATTCCACTTACAGCACTCACATTGACTAGTATCCTGCCCTGTTAGTTGTCCACTGACCCTATAGTTTCACAAAGGAGCAGACCAGAGAACAAACTGTGATTTGAGTCACAATTCTTCCCAAGTCCCCCCACCCTCTTTCCCCTGTCATGCTTTGATGGAGAATGAGTTACTTCATCCTTTTCCTGCCAGGAATAATCACAGGTCTGATGCTATTTGGTGATTTTTTTTATTTTTTTTTTTAAAGCCCACCTCCTGGCATCATGTGATTTAGTAACAATCTCAGCTTTCATTTTCAAGAAACAGTATGTTTCTAAACCTTGTTTGCTGAGAGAAGCCTGAAAACGTGAACCCTGAAAGCAAATAAAAAGAACCTCCGCTTTAAAAACCTCATGATTTTTAAGCCAATCACAATGTTTTGGGGCCTGACTCATGATTTCTGGAATGTCTGGGATTGGCAATACTGTGGAGTAGCTCAATCACCCTTCCCCAACCCCCAGGCATTGGGCAGCTACTCTGGCCAACAAGTGTGTGGAGCAAAGTCTGGACTCCTCCTGTTCTCTGCCCCTCTCCACTAGTTTCCTGCCCATTTACCGATGGGGAGTATTAAACAGGCAGCCCCCACAATCCCTCCTATGGCTGGAGTCTAGTCAGGGCTGAGAGGGAGATGAAGGGGGCTTACTTCCCTGCCCAGCTGAGTAAGGCCTGTGAAGATCTAGCTGAGAGTAAGACACCAGTGTGACTCTGCATGAGCAAATGGGGCACAATCGGTCTTCTAATTAATATCTTTTTGTTTAGTGGCATCAAAGGAAAACAAATGATATTTTCCAGCTGCCTTTTATTGGTGGGTCCAAACCTTAATACACAGTTTCAGAAAATACTTTACTGAAAGGATCAGTCGTGCTCTAAAGAGGAAAAAAGAAGCTTTTGAAGAAGAAATAACGTATGGGCTCAAAGAGAAACAGGGACTAAGTTCCAGACAAATGACCCCTCCACTGTGCAGAGTGGTGGGAACGGGGCTGACAATGGAGTCCATGACTGAGGAGCCCAAAGAACAGATGGGAAAAGTAGGTGGATATTAAGATTTTGCAAAAAATATTTGGAATAATTTTGCCGTTTTAAATAGGTTTACTATTATTATTATTAAAGGGATAATTCTTCACAGGACTATGAAGTCTGGATGAAATTCTCCCCTGTGCAGAGGGCATAAAAACATCCTGTACACTAATTAAGCCCAATTTTGGAAGGCTCAACTGCGATTTCACGAGGTGTATAGGCCTCTAACTGGCTTTCTGCATAGGGATGAATTTTATCACACACAAAGTGCCTTAAAGGCCTGTTATAGCTTACTGATTAACAAACTTTCTTTCTACGTCTTCCTCTTCTGGATAATCTTAAATCAAGAATATAGCTTGTGTATTTCTTTTTGGACAGCTTCAATTTTATGAGTATTGTGAAACTGCACCCTGTCATGAATCCCACTTCTCTTCTAATTTATGAGGTGGTATTACATAAGCCATTTCCTCTCACCATGCCTCAGTTTCCCTATCTGTAAAATGGGGATCATGATATTGATCTTTGTAAGCCACTTTGAGATCTACTGATGAAAAGCCCTGTATAAGAGCTTGGTAGTATTATTATCATCGTCATATATCCCTAATAAGAGAATACCTGGCAATCTCCTCAGTTACACAAAACATATTGCATAATTCTCAAAATGTATTTCTTAATACTAGTACTCTAGGTGCCAATCAAGGAGGTAAGAACACTGAGAAAGATTCTGATTTAAAGTTATACCTGTGTAAATTGGAGAAACTCCATTGAACTCTGTGGTTTTAGTTGGCATTTATACCGGTATAACTGAGATCAGAATTTGGCCAGATACATTTTAATCTATTTTTCCCCCTAATGAAGAAGCTGTAACGATCAGGGCTTTGTGAAACTTTAACTAGGAGTTTCTGGGATTTCAAACTCTCTTTTCCTCCACCCCCTTAATTACAGTGTTCTAATAATGTAGTTTGTTTAACTGATATGTATTTGGTCCATAAATGTGATGGTCACTCTACAAATAGGATGGATGAATACACTAGCTGAGATTCTGGGTTGTGCCTCCTGGAGGGATAGTGTGGGCAAAATGGCTTTAAGTCATCTTTGCATCCTCTCTATCGTAAGCTACTCCAAGGGCCGCATAATTTAGAGAAGCAAGGAGTAATTATTCATGTGCTGTATTCTGTTTTTTTGTTTTGTTTTGGTTAAGATCAAAAGTACTGTAGGTACTATCATTTGCACATATTTGCAATATGCACTATAGGAGTAGTTCCCATTCAAATACTAGAAGAATAGTTTTTCCTTTGTATTAATTAATAGCCCATTTTTCAATGTACATTAATCAAGCATCCAAAGCTTAAGTATTGTACCTGTCATGTCAAGCAAATCCCCAGAGCAACATGCAACACAGATTGAACAAATGGGGAAAAACTAATTTATATATTGGTGGTGATGCAATTTTGGGGTTACAGCAAACACTAACGTTCACTGTGAAAACAGAAAATAGAGCAATAAGCACTACTGTAGAAGCATTACGTAATATCACTTAATGCCCACCTCCAAAAACTAAATCACATAGACATCTTATGACATATGGGTACAGCCAAATATGAACCACATGTTGCAGTTTATTTTGAATATAGTTTTCAGCGCAGGTGATAGCTATACCGTAGTGGAGATTACACTTGTAAGCTCCTTGGGGTAGTAAACTGTACCTTTCTGCTATGTTTTGAAAACACCTAGCACATTGCGGACACTTCCGGACTCCTGTTATGATGATTAGTATGGACTGAGACTCGTAATTCTTGGTTCTGACTTCTCTGAATTTATTTTTGCTTGGCTCTATTTTTACAATGAAAAGAAGCCAACACATCATAACCAAGAATGTCTACTGCTGTGTAATCTTATCAGTCAACTGTCTTCTCTATCTTCAGGCTTTGCTCTACCTTAAGATTTTCATTTTGAATCAGACCTACATAACAAAGATACTTATGGAAATCGTATATAATATTTAAATTCAGATCCTGAGGAACTGAGTTATTTCACTATTCACTGAAGTCAATGATATTTAAGAGTGCTAAGCATATTGTAGAAGGGACTCAGCATTCTGTAGGATTGTGTTCATCCCTTTATCCAAAGAATCTAAATTTCTCTACTAGTTACTATGGCCCAATGTGACAATTTATAACCTGTATATAGAGCCCTGCACCTATGTGGAGTCCCGATTGCTGTCATGTTGCAAATGGCAAGACTGGGGCCTACACCTGCTTTATTATAATGAGCTCACACTGGGAAGTACAATTCTCAAGGAGCACGAAAGCCTGTTCCTTGAACGTTATTATGTATCATATAAACCAACAATTCCAGACTGTTGAAGTCCTCATGACTTATTCATCTTTCAAACATTCATCAGTTCATCTTAATTTATGGTCGATTACTTTCTGACACATCAGAACTTTATTATTTAATTAGCGGTGCATTCAGAGCCAGAATTTCAAATGGTTTCCTAAAATGCATCCATTTGCGTATGCAAAACTCCACAGGTGACTGCATTTTAGTTTTCTATCCAGATCTACTTGCTTTGACATCACTCTCCAAAACAAAAGCAATACATATATAATTTTTTAAAAGGAATGCTAATTATGGCAAAATAGATAACCAAAAAGCATGGAACTTTTAAAAAATTGCTTTAGCAGCATAATGGTGAGTCAGCTTTGTCATTTTCTAGAAACTCTGCAGCTGTGTAGAACTTGGTGCGCACTAAAGAAAATAGTTTATTGTTTCTCTGTAGCCCTTTATGTTCCATTTTTTTATTTAGATTTTTCTTGTCAATTTCAATGTGCCTCTGTCACTTATGTTCATGAGAGTTTATGGGCTCCCTCTGGTGGCCATTTGAAAATCTGAACATTACTGAGTATTATTCAGTGCCTTGCATAATGACAGGTTTCAGAGTAGCAGTTGTGTTAGTCTGTATCCGCTAAAAGAAAAGGAGGACTTGTGGCACTTTAGAGACTAACAAATTTATTTGAGCATAAGCTTTCGTGAGCTACAGCTCACTTCATCGGATTCATTCGGGGGGGGGGGACGGGACCTGAATGCATCCGATGAAGTGAGCTGTAGTTCACGAAAGCTCATGCTCAAATAAATTTGTTAGTCTCTAAGGTGCCACAAGTACTCCTTTTCTTTTTGAGTATTATTATTTATTTATTTATTTATTTATTACATACATCTCTACCCCCCAAAAAAATCCTAAAACCTGCTAAATAAACAATCTTTGATATACTTGTAGATGGCTGTATGGGTAACCCCTTCTCTGCTCACCTCTATTCTGTAGTAGATTTACTTGGAGAAGTTTCTTAACCATTACACTGAAATGTCGTATTTCTAAGGTGACGTATCCACTAAATGAAGAAGTGCTTGAAGTGCACATTGATACATTAAGAAGCAGCAAAGCATTTAAAACTACTTGGTGGCTGCATTTTCATTAAAATGGCTACTATTAATATCTGTGTTATGCTGTTTGACTTGTGGGTTCTCTCACACATGATGCACCATGGCACTGATTTTGCTTTCATGCTGATTTTATACCAGTGTAACTCTATTGAGCTTAATGGAGCTATTCCTGATTTAGACAGATATAAGGGAAAGGACAACCAGGCCCTATATGTTTATATAAAATGTAGACTGTTTTAAACCTGTTGCTGACTTGCATTGAATTATATTTAATTTTCTGACTAAAAACCATGGCCAAAATTTTCAAACCTGGGAGCTGTTGCATTAATTTAGAAGGACTATGTGAACCAAAGGTGTTAACATAACTCAGTCACTGCCCAGTGTTAAACAGAGTTAAACAAGATCTGGGGTTTGGTATACAGAGACCTCAGCCTGCTTTTACTATGGCAAACACATCATTAAAAATCCTTTTAACCTTTTATTAAAGATACAGAAAAGAAGGAAAAACAGTTAAAGCATTTGAAATGTAAAGTATTGAGTAAGGCTTTCTTTTTAACATCATCCCTTGTTCCCTTTCTCTTTAGCTGGAGAGAGCTTTTAGAAGAAAAACCCCCTTGTCTGACAGTCTCTTAGATAGTATTAAAGATGGTAATAATTGTCCTTTTGGGGAAAAGAGAAGAAGTTTGTTGAGATGGGCTGGAGTTGTCGTTGCAGTCCTGTTTTATCCCAGGTGATGCTTGGGATTCAGTTGGAGCTGGTAGAAGTAGTGATGTCAGCTGTATCCCTCTTCTGGCCCAATCTGGTCAGGACATCTCTCAGGATCAGGGTGATGAAGCCCTGTGTTCCAGAAAACAGTGAGAGTGGCAGCCATGATGGTGAAGCTTCCTCCAGTAGCCCCCGTCTATTCTTCTGTCTTTTCCCCACAAAGTCCATGCCCTCATTATTTGGTCCACCAATTAGGCCTAGTTTTCCACACACCAGTTTTGGTTCCAGACTCACATTTTCTTCTGCTCAAGAGCCTGGCTTTGGGCACCCTGGCTTCAAAATGTTAGCCCCTAGTCTTTCTTCCCTCTACACACACAAGGCCCACTGATGTCCATGGGAGTCTTAATCAAAGATCAAGCAGAAAATATGACCCTCTCCTAATATTATTCATATGTCTATCATAGACAGTGATCAAAGATTTTCATACATTCATATGACCGCTCAAAGGGCTGTGTTTTGAACTTGGCTGAAAGATGTGTGAAATGTAGTTGATATAAGAAACTACCAATTTACTGTGGGCTGTATACTCTTGTACTAAGCACAGCACTCCCATTGACTTTACTGGATGTCCTCACAAAGTCTGTGGTTAGAATATGCCGCTTTACTGAAGGCTGTATTTGAAAGAAGAGTGTATGGGGAGGAAGAATGGCCCTACGGCTGGCACACTAGCCTAAGTCCTAGGAGATATAGGTTCAATTCCCTGCTCTACCATGGACTTCCTATGTAACCTGGGGTGGTCACTTAGTCTCTCTATGCCTCAGTTCACCCTCTGTAAAGGTGCCCAGAGAGGAGATGGTGGCTACTAGTGGCATATTTAAAAACAAAAAACCCACCACCCATTGAAATGATGCTGCCTATGGCTGAGTTGGTCACAGGATACATAGTCTATGGAAATAGTTATATTTAAGAAATGTATTTCAGATACATCCATTACAGAAGGTAGAATATGACCACCCCATGCGTAGGTAAGGCTTTTGATCAAATTACCCTCCAGACTCACACACTTGAGGGAACTTAAAGCCTAGGTGTAGATTTAGATTTAGATACAGAGTTATGCTAAATCAATCTTTAGAGACAACAGAATTCCAGTCAAGCAAAAACGTTACAGCTAGGCTGCTGATAGCCCTTCAGACATTAAGATTATTCCACTTATTGTGATCTGCGTTCATATATCTGAAGATAGGACCATGTCTTGAATGGCTAATTCTCAGTGCATTTATGAAAAGCTGTCCAGATAATGAAGTTTCAAAACCAAGAGCTTTATATTGGAAACCAAAGGGGTTAGCATGCCATGGAATGATTTAACAAATATGCTTGCTCTAGTGGAAATACAATAATTGATCTTTGGTTTTTGGTTTTTTTCAATGAAAATGCAGTACTGATTAATCAAGGATTGTGTTCAAAGCTTGCATGAACTATGCAGTGGTTTCTTAATAGCCTTTTTAAATTCTGAACCATACTTTAAATTACCTCATAATGTCCTGTTATAGAATATATCACTGAAGATTTCTTTTTTCCCTCCTGGTAGGTAATCACATCACATATGGAGAGTCAGACTTTTCACTTCAAACTGCCATTACAGTCACGTAGCCTCAGATGATAGAGAGAGAAGGGAGCATAAGAGAAAGTGTGTTACTCAGCAACAAGTTTCTATCTCCCCAGCCTCAATGCGGGGATATGCCTTTTTGCAGTTGAAAACAGAGCTCATGTAGAAATGTGCCATATCACTTCTGGGTCTACAAATGTACATAATATAAAAGGTGAAACATAGAGGATGGCGAGAAATGGTTTTCCTAGCCTAAAAATATTTTTGAGAGATCAAAAATTTTTCCCATCTAAAACTTTTTCCCATCTTGACAAAAAGGCAAAAGCTTGTAAACTTTCATGAACAGAAAAAAAATCTGTGTCAGTTCAAACATTTTGTTTCAACATTTATTTTTTTAACGTTTCTTTCTGTCGAATTATCATAAATTTCTAAATGAAATCTTGTTTAGAACCAGAAAACCAGAATGTTTTGAGTCAGGAGGTTTGTTGAATCCGACATTGTTTCACAACCAGTTTCAGTTTTGACAAATTGGCATTTTTCAACTGAAAAATGTTTTGCTGAAAAAATTCCCGCCAGTTCTGATCCTGCTTCCATTGAAGTCAATGGGTAGAATTCTAAGAGCACAGAGCCTGACTAAATAGCATGTGTGTTCAGTCATATGCATGTGAAGCTGAAGATCAGAATCTTGCCTCGACTTGTAGTTGCTGGTGTGCATCTGCTCCATGACTGCTGTTGGCGTGTGTAGGCTGCAGGTTGATGATCCTTTCCCATCTGCAACCACACACTCAAATATAAATGTTTGGGGGCAATGCACCCTCTCTCTGTGATCAGATCCTACCCCAGTATGATTTTTTCCAGGTATCTGTGTCCATGGCCAGAAAGAGACATGGGGCCATAAGTTCTCCAGCATGCAGGGTATTCCTGAGTGCCTTTATCTGTAGCTCTTCCATCTTGCAAAGCGGAAATGTATCATTTCCATTTTATTTTAGGCATCCGGTGACTATGGGGAGGGAAGGTGGGAACAATTATTAGGTAAGTGAGTTTTACCTGAGCAGAGACTGCAGGATTATGCCCATAATGCCTTCCAATTATTACCATGTAGTGCCTGGTTAATTTGATCCTTTTGTTCCATTTGACTAAAGCTCAGGAAACAAATCCATTTATATTAACATAACATGATTTCCACCTTTTATCTTGATTGAATTAAGCAGATATTATTGGATAATTTGGACACTGGCTATCGGAAACCGTTACTTATGCCACATTCTGAATTAGAAGAAGAGTCTATATAAAACCTATTATATAATAAAGTATGATGAAATCCTGACTTCATTGAAATCAATGGCAAAACTCCCATTGACTTCAATGAGGTCAGGATTTTACCTAATAACTTTTAGTTAAAAGTTCTGTTGTTCAGATACTGCTCTGAGCTGTATAAATACAATTGTCATTCTAAAATCACGTGCAGTTTCCATAGCCAACCACTTCAATTTCTGTTCCAGTAAATGGCAAGTGTAGAACATACTTTTAAAAAAAAAAAATGCTTATTTCTGTTTTAGATGGATATTTATAGGGAACTCAATGATAAATGTATACAAGTAAGTATATAGATTTTAGGTGTGGCATGCATATGTAAATAAGTATTTTGTGTTTTGTTTTTCTACATAACAATATACACTGGTAAAATCATTATGTGGAATATTACAGTATTGCTGCATATAAGTGTATGTGCAGGTATCTGGTGCAATATTGTTGTATACAATTATGTCTACAGACAGCTGGTATGTAAAATTTTTATGTGAAATGTTAGTACTAATTATATGTATCATAGCGCCTAGGTGTTGTATCAGGACCCTATTGTGCTAAACACTGTACAAACTCAGAACAAAAAGTCAGTCCCTACCCCAAACAGCTTACAATCTAAGCATAAGACAAGAGTGGCTACAGATAGACCAACAGGAGAGTACAACAAGATAGTACTGATTGGCATGATAGGCAGTGGTCTCAGCACACCAGCAGCCTAACCCACCATTGTTAAGTTTTGAGGCGGGTTTTGAAGGACAATAATTAGACAATAATTAGGACAATACTTTTGTGGATGTTTATGCGGCGCTCCTCCCAAGCATGAGGGACAGCATGGCAGAAAGCACGAAGGTGCTTGTTTAACATGTGGGTGATGGAAGCTGGCATCATGGGCTGATTGGAGGCATGAGTCAACATTTCAATAGCAAATGAGAGGTAGGGTGGGATAGACCATGGAGGGCCTTAAAAGTGAGTCAGTGGAGGGATGCAAAGAGAGGGATGACATGGTCAAAATGATGGGCTAGGAAGATGACCTTGCAGAAGCTTTTTGAATGGATATTAATGGGACAAGGTTGTATTTATCAAGGCCAGAGCAAAGGGTGGTGCTGTAATTGAGTTGTGAGATGGTGAGAGCCTGGATGAGAGTTTTAGCTGAGTGGATGGATAGGAAAGGCTGTATCTTAGAGATGTTATGCAGAAAGAGGGCTGAGTCAAAGGGAACATCTACATTTGAGTTGGGAGGCATGATTCATGCTAGCTGCCCCCAGTCCTCTGGGTATGTACTGGGGCAGCTAGCCCGAACCACCACCCCTGCAGCTGTGGACACACTGCTATTTTAGGCTAGCTTGAGCAGACCTAGCGTGGGTATATCTACAGAAGTTGGGAATCATACCTCCCACATCTCAAATGTGGACACACCCAATTGTAACGGCCAGTTTACAGGCCTGAGTGACAAATAGGGTGGTGGAGTTGTCCACACAGATCAGGAAAGGAGATAGCAAGTAGGCCTTGGAGGGAAGATTGAGGTCTGTTTTAGCCATGCCGACCTTCAGGTATTTAATACTTTCAAAGCCTGTATGCTTAGAGTGCCAGCAAAGGACTTAATCCTGTATGGTACTGAACACTCTGGCCTCAGTCCAGCAAAGCATTGAAGCACATGCTTGACTTTAAGCACATTAGTACTTCCATTGAAACAGGTATTTAAGTGCTTTGCTGGATCAGAGCCACAGTGTTTGGCATTTTGGAGGATCAAGCCCTAAGAGCCTTTCAGAAGACTCTGTTTTCTTCAGATTAGTCTTTTGCTGAATTCAGGGGGGTAGAAGTACCCTGCAAATGAGTGGTAGAGGGATAGGAGGAGGAGAAGCAAGGGGATATACTGAGACTCTGTGGCGGGGAAGGGGGCAGCTGGCTTCAGGTGGGGAAGGAGGGTTTCAGGGGTTTCTACCTGCTCCCTGGCATCAGCCCGGACCCCACAGTGTTCACTCCAGCCCCTCTAGGTCCCACTCTCACCTCCCCTAACTCCCCCAGGCACACACAAATTTATATGGGGGTGGAGCCCCCACAATATCTCCATTGCAGGGGGCACTAGGCCTCCTTGTCCTCCTGATTCCACTGCCCCTGGCTGAGTTTGGAAGCTTGCATAGTTTTGTTATAGAAATATGGTTAGAATTAAACCAGTGGTATTCAAAGTATTGTTTTTAAAATGTTGGACACTCCTGTACAGTAGATCAGATTTCAAACCAGGAAAATTAGGGTTTTTTGGGGGGTGGTTTCTAAAATATTTTCTTCCAGCTTCAGTTTCTTAATTTCACTTCTACAATAGGGAACACCACAGTAATTCCATCTAAAACAAATGTCACTTTGGCTTTCTAATATTTTATTTGGTTTTTATATTGTATCATTGTGATGATTCTTTAAAGTTTTTTTTTTTTAATGTTTTTAGTGGTTATACTGTACATTAAGAATCTTTGTGGACAGGGACTTTTCTATCCCCCCTTTTTTTTTTTTTAAATCATGGTTCTTCTGTTCAAAGACAAAGGTAATGAATGTCTTTAAACCCTATCAGCAATCAGGAATATTTGCCTTTTCATAAAAATTGTGCAATCAATTTAGGAAAACATCTTAATTCAAGATAGCCCGTAATCACATGCAAAGTTAAGCATGTGCTTGAATTCCATTATTAGTGTCAATGGGAGCCATGCAAGTGCCTAAAATTTAAGCATGTGTTCAAGTGCTTTCCTGAATCGATGCCTGTTCCATTTTGTTACCCTTAGGCCACTTGAATAAACATAGTGTTCAGAATGTACCGTATGCAGCTCACAGGAACAAGAATACAGACAAGTAAACTATCCCTGTGTCATCCAATGGCTTTGTTTGCTCTGCAATGATTGGCAGCCCCTTTTATTTTCTTGATGTGATGTGAGTTACCACAAGGCAAATTACGTTTGATTAAATAATTATCATGTGTAACCAAAAACTGTATAATTAAATGTGAAAACAAATTAAATCGCACACAATTCCCACCACTTCCTTCCTTGCTCAACTAATTGCTCTGGCAATTTAGACTGTAATATAATTATTTAAAAAAAAAATCCAATGTATGACACACTACCCAAAATATTCAAAGCTTTTCAGAATTTAAAAATTTAAAAAGCTTATTTTACAACATATTTCCCTAGGAGAGGTGGAAGGCCTTTTACTATCCAGCTAAAATGTTATGGATTCTTACTCTCTCTCAGAACACTCAAGTCCATGTTATTGTGTTTTGGGAGTGGTTGGGATTCAGGGTAGGGTTTTTTTTGTTTGTTTGTTTTTTGTTAGGCTTGACAAACTTTGGCTTAAATGCAGAGCAATTATGCCAATATTGCTGAACCCCTGTGTGATGGGTTCGGCCACAGAGACCCCCCCTGTGGTCTGTCACCTGACGTGTTGACTTTACCTCTGAGCCTGTTTTCCCTGCCAGCTTGGGACTCAAGAAGCCTGCCTTGTTGAGCCAGACACACTAGCCTGCTGCAACACAGACTCACGTCTGGTCCATGCCCCCAAAGCTGCAGACTTTAACCAAAAACTGCTCAGCACCCATCTCCAGCACCCAAACACCCAGTTCCCAATGAAATCCAAACCTCAAATAAATCCGTTTTATTCTGTATAAAGCTTATACAGGGTAAACTCATAAATTGTCCGCCCTCTCTAACACTGGTAGAGAGATATGCACAGCTGTTTGCTCCCCAGATATTAATCACTTACTCTGGGTTGATTAATAAACAAAAGTGATTTTTATTAAGTATAAAAAGTAGGATTTAACTGGTTTCAAGTAATAACAGACAGAACAAAGTAAGTTACCAAGCAAAATAAAACAAAATACTCAAGTCTAAGCCTAATACATTAAGAAACTGAATACAGGTAAATCTCAATCCTTTCCCCTGGTACAGTCCTTGTTAGTTCCAGCAGGCATCTTAGGTGAAAAGCAGGGGCTTTCTCATGACTGGGACCCCCTTTGTTCTGTTCTACCCCCTTTTATAGCTTTGGCACAAGGTGGGAATCTTTTGTCTCTCTGGGTCCCTACCCCTCCTTCTAAATGGAAAAGCACCAAGTTTAAGATGGATTCCAGTTCAGGTGACATGATCACATGTCACTGTAAGACCTCATTCTTCATTACCTAGGAGCTGGCCCACACGTACACAGGAAGGCTTGCAGGTAAACAAACCCATTCACAGTTCATTGATTCTGAAGCACCCTTAATGGCTTCCACTTAATATGTTTACATCAGTAATACAAGTTTATATTTTATTCTCCTAACTCCAGACACAGAAATAACACATGCAAACAAATAGGATGACCACACTCAGTAGGTCATAAGCTTTGTGATGATACCTTACAGGAGACCTTTTGCATTAAGCATATTCCAGTTACATCATATTTACACTCATATTTCCATAAAACATTATGGAGTGCAATGTCACACCCTGATTTCATTTTGTGTAAAGAGTTTGCTTCAGCTTCTATTTTTTTCTTTGTATAAAGGTAACTATGGACCCAATTTTTCCAGGCCCTGTCAAAGGGCCAAACTCCCATTGACTGAAGTGCAATGTTGCCTGTCTGAGGACTTTTAGACTAAAGCCCCATTATTCTAATGGCAAAAGACAATGTAATGGTGTAACCCTCCTAAAATAAATAGAGCTAATGATATTAACATATAGACAGATTGGGTGAAATCCTGGCCCCACTGAAGTCAATGACAAAACTCCCAATTACTTTATTAGGTCTAGGATTCCATCCATTGTTGCACTGCTTTTGTAAATTTGTACTTCAACAGCTATTTGCAGTATCCTGTGAATCCATTTCTCCTATAATGCAATGCTGCAGTGTAGGCCCGAGTTGATAAGCACAGCATAAATGGGATATGATAACGTAAGAGTGAATAAGGTAGAGCACCACCAATTAGATCTGTGAGGTCACTGCCTCTTTCTTTCCATTTAAATTCCTTTCCATATTAATTTATTCTTTCAGCATAAGCCTGTTTCGTTCAGAGTTATGGTCCGGTCCAGATCCCACTGAAGCCAATGGGAATCTTTCATCTTTCCATTCATTTTCATTGGGAGTGATTAACTCTTCAGATGCTTAGTTTTGCATGTGCTTAAATATTTTGCTGGATTGGGTTGTTCCATACCAATATCCTTTAAAATAGATATAGACCGATTCTTTAATTGAAACAATAAAAACTAAGTTTAGTTCAGATGTGCTGGTGTGTAGCTTTTGCTAAAAGTAAAATGCTAGATTTCTGCTTCTCTGACTGTATATTTGGGGTCTGCCTCCATCCAACCCCTGTAGCAGAATGATCCTTAAAGTGGCATGGCCCCATATTGGTCAATACCTCCTGACAGTATGCTTTCAATCAAGCCTGACATGTTGAAATGTAACATTGTTCCTTATTTTTCACAAACTAGCCAGGCTATTGCTATTTCAGGTGGCTCAAAAATATGTGCACAGTTTGGACTTTGAATGTTTAATAAGCTTAAAACATAAAATATATAATGCAGCTTGAACTTTCTAGTGTTGTTTCATCACCAAAAAAGCAAAGTCTTGAGGATCAGCAATTGCCTTTGTCAGAATGTAAATTCCAGCTTGTAATACCCAGGCTGTATGTTTCAGGAAATCAGTATTAACCTATTAGCATGCAGTTTTCCTTGGAGAAGAGCCATCTTCACACTGAGCCTGTATTCCTGCTTCAAACCTTCCTGTCACTGTTCCGTATCCACGACCCAGCCTAAGGCAGCCTTTGAGGGTTCTCTAGCCATTTCCTGCATTCTGCACTAGCACTAATTGAAAATTTGGGTGGCCTTGCTTATTTATTTTCATGGAATGCAGTGGGTTATATTTTCATGGCACTTTCTCAGCAGTGCAACGTTTCAATTTCAAAACCTGCAACATGAGAAAAAGCACCAAAAAAAAAAAAAGACAGCATACCTTTGATTAATTTTTGTAGTAATCCTTTTATAAAATATAATGGAAAATAAGTAATTGGTATTTTGTTTGTCTTGCAAGATCACACTAATTTAAATGTGCATATATCATTATCATTTACTATCTCTACAGACAGAGTAGTTTAAATGTACAGATGCCATGGAAATGAAAAGATAATATGCAGTATATTCTTTGCAAGTCTTGTAGAGTTCAATAGCTACATATTTGGGATTTTGCTTGAAAAAATCCCTGTATATGCCACTGGCAATGGTCCTAGTCCTGGACTCTGCCTCCATGGATTTCTGCAAGAATGTAATTCCACAAAAGCCAACTTCAGTGTCATTGCTACTTTAGGTTTGCTTTTGTGTGTGTTAGATTGCAAGTAACCCCACCTCTACCTTTCCCAAAACAAAAAAAACTATCCAATTTTTTATTTTGTGTGTGTCTTTGTTACTTAACCACATTCTTTCTGCCTGTTGTTTTGTTGTATCTTTAGTGTTCCTTGAATTTTATGCAAAAATAAAATGTTCATGTGATCAAGTTGACATTTAATGTAATCGCCCACCAGTTAGCAGTTCACTGATGATTTTTTTTTAAATAGACTAACTGGAATGTTTGACATTAAACAACCTTTTGAGAATCACACTTTCTTCACTGGCCCATGGACGCAAAGAAAAGATGAGCAACGAATATACCATTAAGATGTTGATTTATCTCTCACAATTTACTTGGAGATGGATGGAGTCAAAAAATGTCAGGTACGAGGCAGAGGCTGGAATCTGTTCTTACATTTATGCTCAACTCTAAATGTAGTTGCCATCAACTGGAGTTATGCATCTGAGTGTGTCCAAATAATAGATCCCTCCATCTGAATGTAGATATTTCAGAATTGATGAAAAAAGGTTATGCATAAAAAAAAAATTAAAAATGGAAACTTCCCCGCCCCCACTGAATTATTAATAGCATGTCATTCTGGAATTTTACCCATAACTGAAATGTGTTGATTTGAATCAGACACTGACCATTATTTTTATATAGTGCTGGTAACGAAACAAAATTTAATATAGATTTTTGACTAGAGATGGATTTGAACCAAAACTCCAGATCCAACCTCCTCTCCACTTCCACATTAGAAAGTTCAAATCCTTATCAGATCCAACTCCACTGCACTTACATACCTTTATAACAGGGGCGGGCACACTTTTTGGCCTGAGGGCCACATCGGGTTTCCAAAATTGTATGGAGGGCCAGTTAGGGGAGGCTGTGCCTCCCCAAACAGCCAGGTGTGGCCTGGCCCCTGCCCCCTATCTGACCCCCCCCGCTTCTCACCCCCTGACTGCCCCCCCCTCGGGACTCCTGCCCCATCCAATCCCCCCCTGTTCCTTGTCCCCTGACAGCACCCCCAGGACCCCTGCCCCATCCACCACCCCTCCCTGACTGCCCCCGGACCCCCCCCACCCCTGACTGCCCCCTTCTGCCCCATCCAACCCCTCGTCTCCTTCCTGACTGCCCCCTGGGACCCCTGCCCCCATTCAACCTCCCTGTTCCCCACCCTCTGACCACCCCGACCCCTATCCACACGCCTGCCCCCTGACCACCACCCCGAACTCCCCTGCCTTCTATCCAAGCTCCCCCGCTCCCTGCCCCCTTACCACACTGCCTGGAGCGCTGGTGGCTGGCGGTGCTACAGCCGCGCTGCCCGGCTGGAGCCAGCCACACCACCGCGCCGCGCAGAGCCCCGGGTCAGGCCAGGCTCTGCAGCTGCGCTGCCCGGCAAGAGCTCGCTGCCCAGAGCACTGTGCTGGCGGCGCAGTGAGCTGAGGCTGCGGGGGAGGGGGAACAGCAGGGGCGGGGCCGGGGGCTAGCCTCCCGGGCCAGGAGCTCAGGAGCCGGGCAGGAGGGTCCTGCGGGCCGGATGTGGCCCGAAGTTTGCCCACTTCTGCTTTATAATGAGCCTGAATGAAAATCTGGGATCTGAGCATCCCCCCAGTTGGGAAGTTCAGATTTGGAACTAAACTGCCCAACTCTATTTTAAAAGAAACTTGATATACCTTAAGGCATGCCCTCCAGAGAAGTGGCAGACTGTGGCCGTTAATGATTGCTCGGAGGTGGGAAGAAGCCACCTACCCAAGTGTATCCTACTTTATATTACTGTGTCAAGTTTGTGAATATTCTGTACGCTACAGTTAATATTCTTTTACAATTCAGCTGGAAGTTGCAAACTACATAACAGACTCGAGAAAAGGTATTTTTGCACTGTGATTTCCATATATCATATACATTTTAAGATTACATATCAAGATTTAAAAACTATTATTTTTAAACTGCAGCTGATACCTCCTGGAAATGATTCCAATTAGAAATGATTCTTCTAATGCTGCATATGATCTGTTTTCTTCATTATTACCACGGACACTTGCAACTGACCAGGAGATTGTTCTCATGAATTAATCTGCTCCTGCCATTTATTCATCACCTGAAGCATGAGCCTTCTCATAGTAATGGCCACAGCAACCAGCTGTGATTGGTACCAACAGAGTTTTATGATTTTAGATTGAGAATAAGCAGCAGGAGCCTAATCCAACTCTTTCAAATTTTAATCGAAAGACTCACATTTATTTCAAGGGGACATGGATCAGGCCTCTGAAGCGGATGAACATTTGAAAAACAAAGTCCTGTAATAATAACTGGGAATGCAAACAACGCAGAAAATATGGCATAATTGTTTCCAAATAATGGCCAGGATTCTTTTTTAAAAATGTGTAAGTAAATTTAGGCTCCTAAGTGGGATCCGATGGACACTCAGCACCTTTGAAAATCAAGCCACTTTGGCTCTGATCTTGCAAACACTTAAGCACATTGTCTGCAACAGGATTATTCTTGTGAGTAAAGTTATGCACATGCTTAAGCATTTTCAGGACAGGGGCCTTATTTAAGGCTACGATCCAGCAAATCTCTTAAGCATTGGAGTAATCCTGTTGAAGTCAATGGTTGGACTACTCACGTTTAAAATTAAGCATGTGTATGAATGCCTTCTTGGATCAGGGCCACAGTGCTCAGCACCTTGCAGGACCCAGCACTAAACAAGGATTTAGCAGTCTACATTTAAACACGCATTTTTAAAAGAATATTGGCTATATAAATTTCTCTGGATCTTTAAATAGATTGCGTCGAATTAATCCCCCACTGACTTCAATGGAGTTACAGCTGGGATGAGTTTGTCACATTGAGTTTTGGGAAAAGTTGTCGATGGAGAAATACATTTCAAATACATTTTGAAAACAGTCTGTTCTATGTTTAGAATTCAATAGTGAGTTGTATTTAACCTACAATTAATTATTACATTACAAAATCCTGCACCCATAATGCAGGAGCTGTCCTACCAACATTTCTAATTTTGGGCCCAATCTTATAGTCTTTAATTTAGGGAAAACTCCCATTGAAATCGAACTTTAAATAATGCTTGAGTGACCTGAAGTTCTGGTGAAATTAAATTTGCGTTAAAGCAAAGTTTATTAAATTGATCATTACAACTGTTCTAGTTTTTAAATCATATTTGATTCAGTCTGGAGAACATTTATTGAGAGTATTAAACAATAAATAAAGCATATTTTATATACATTGTTCTACAACCTTTTGGGTCCTCTTTAAAAATAAATAATAATATTAAGGGTGTGATTCAAAGCTCATTAAAGTCAAACATTCCCATTTACGTTAAGGGCTTCAGATCAGGCCCTACATGTAATAATTTGTGATCAGTTATGTTTCAATTTCACATTTTAATGTTAAATGTGTTCTATTTTTTGTAATTATACAAATGATCCCTGATTATACCAAACTGGCACACATTTTAATCTCCTATAAATATTTATAAAATTCATTTTACAATGATGGTTATATGAGAGTTGTTTGAAAATTTTTCAGCTAAATATTTTTTTGAAGAAAAATTACTTTTCAACCAAAATGAATATTTTCATTCCCTCCCCCACTCCTTTTTCCTCCTTTTTTAAAGTGGGGGATAGGGGGAGACAGAGGAGGGAAGGAGAAATGAAACACCAAATTCCCAAAAATGTTCAGTACTAAACACAACATTTTTATTTCAGTTAGTCAAAAACACAAAATATTTTGTGGAAAATTTTCAAAATACAAAACCTTTTTTCTTTTGAATTTATTTATTTATTTATTTGGAGGAAAACACAATTTTTGATGAGTTCAGTAATAAATATTTATTATTTGTATTGTGATAGCACATACAGACCAACAATTAAAGATCAGGGCTCCATTGCACATGTATAACCTAAAACGGACCTTGCCCCAAAGAGTTTGCAACCTAAGGCCCTGATTCTGCAAAGACTTACACACATACTTAACTTTATGAACTATGAGTAGTTAATGAAGTCCATGGAAACTGTTCAAAGGGTGTAGAGTGAAGCACGTGCAAAATTAAGGCCTAATCAAACTGGCTCAGTTTTAAAGTATGAGGTTCCTGAGATGCTGATGTTACACTGTAATAACCACTGAAAATTATTTTATGAAATAATCCTGATTAGGAAAGACAAATCTGAGATACATAGTAATTTGACGGTTATGTTTGTAAATGGTATGCTATGCAAAGTAAGTTATTTTTTGCTATTAAGATGTTACCCAATTCTACTTACATTATTTTCTAAAGGAAGAATGTAAAATGTGACACACAGTGACGTTAACATCACTTGTGCGAAACGCAGCCACTATTGCACCACCCTAAAACTAATGTTGTGGCCAATAGATCTGCAGTATATAGACTAATTGGCCTCCACTCTACTCCCGTCCTGTGCATAATCCTCCCTGTGCAAATACTTTCAGAGAGCTACCACCTAGCACAGCTTTACAGTACACAGAAGATTGTAATGTTCTCCCTCTCAGGCTTATTCCAGTAACAGTGGAACCGGTGCAGTTCCGCTACAGTTTGGCCTTGCATACCATGAGGGGAGAAGGAGCACATTTTACCCTGAGGTCCAGTGTCACAAAATGTGAAATGTTTTTTTGGTAGGGCTTTCCCTTTTGAGGAAAGAATATGGGACATTTCTAAGTATTTTCAGCTTTATATGTCTGCTTTGTTCTTTAAAAATAAAGGCTGCAGATGAAAGTTGCTTCCAAGAAGTAGCATTTGAACTGATAAAACCTACTTTACATAGACTAATGACATTCTTGACTGAGCTGTAGTATACAGAATTCAGTATTTTTAGCTGCACAAAGTAAATGAACAACTTGTTTTGTTGATGCTGTTTAGAGAAACAATGCCTCTGGGTCAGTAGTGCACAGATTCCTTGGATAGGTCTTTAAAGGAAAGAATTAGTATACTGCAAACCAAGAAAGGAAAGCAGTGTGAGAATTTTGTATACTATTAAAGATCATTTAAAAATGCAAAAGGCTACGCTTTCTGTTTGATGTGGAGAAACTGACTACTTGTTCAGGAAGAGAATTCAAAATGGCTTGTGCATTAATTTATATTCTGTTTCTTTTAAAACATGCCAGAAATCATTTGGGGGGCAAGCACTGATCAGTAATGCTTCTTTTTCTCTTTTCTTTAAACGAGCATAACTATATTTTACTTTACGATTAGAGTTGCTGGCCTAAATTGATATTTACTGGGAAAAGCACTGCCAAGGTCAAAGAATTTATCAGTACATATTTGTTTAAAAAAAAGAAATAAAAGCCAGATTTTTTTAAAAAAAATCTCATCCTGGATATCAGCTTCATGCCTTACATCTAGTCAATTTCTATTACAAAGACTCACAAAGCAGATAATCTCTAGGAAACATAATATAACATACGGGGTGGGGGGAGCTTAAAAATTTGACTCTGGAGAAATATTCCATGAATTTTCTAGCAAATATATGCCAGTATCTGAAAGCCCCATTTACAAAAACATAGAACACTGGTTTTAGCCCTCCATATTTGATCCTGAGAAAAAGCAGAGAGGTAAAACCAGTGAGACCACAAAATGTGTGAACAGTAAGTATGGATATCTTAGAGCAGGCAGCTAGGAGTTGGGGCTCTTTGGTTCCATTCCTAGTTCTACCATTTTGACCTTTGACAAGTTACCTAGGCCCTGATTCACAAGGTACTTGTTACCCATGTGCCTAACTTTAAGCATGTGGTTTCAATGGTCTAAGTACCTTGCCAAATTGGAGCCTTCAGAGGCCTTTCTCTGTGACTCAGTTTTCTCTAACTGAAAACTGTCTAGCAATATTGAATAGAAGTAGGCAGGTGGTATCACTTCTGTAAACAGCATTCGCAAGACTATTGCTAGAATACTGTTCTGATATCTGCACTTCAAAAAGGGATGTTGACCTATTGGAAAGGGTTTGGAAAAGAGCAACAAGAATGATCTGAGGTCTGGAAAACTTGTTTTACAGTGAGACACTGAAGAAGTTCAATCTATTTAGTTTATCAACAAGAAGGTTAAGAGAAGACTTGATCACAGTCTACAAGTACCTACATGGGGAAAAGATTTCTGATAATAGGCTAGTAGCATTATAAGATCAAATCGTTCAAAGCTGAAGCTAGATAAATTCATTTGAGAAATAAGGTGCAATTTTTTAACAGAGTAGTTAATCCAGGGGCGGGCAAACTTTTTGGCCTGGGGGCCACATCAGGTTTCTGAAATTGGATAGAGGGCTGGTTAGGGGAGGCTGTGCCTCCCCAGACAGCCAGGTGTGGCCTGGCTGCTGCCCCCTATTTGACCACTCCTGCTTCTCATGCCCTGACAGCTCCCCCGCCCCAGGACTCCTGTCCCATCCAACCCACCCTGTCCCCTGACAGCCCCCCTGGAACCCCTGCCCCATCCACCCCTCCCTGTACCCTGACTACCCCCAGAACCCCTGCCCCTGACTGCCCCCACCGCCCCATCCAACCCCCCGTCTCCTTCCTGACTGCCCCCGCAGGACCCCTGCCCCCATTCAACCCCTCTGCTCTCCGTCCTTTGACCGCCCCGACCCCTGTCCACACCCCCACCCCCTGACCAGCACGCCAAACTCCCCTGCCCTCTATCCAACCCCCCCTGCCTCTTACAGCGCTGTCTGGTGCACCAATGGCTGGCGGCGTTACAGCCGCACCACCCAGAGCACCAGGACAGGCAGCTGTGCCACCCAGCTGGAGCCAGCCACGCCACCGCACAGCACAGAGCCCCGGGTCAGGCCGCGGCTCTGCAGCTGCGCTGCCCGGCAAGAGCTCGCAGCCCCACTGACCAAAACATTGCGCTGGCAGGGCAGTGAGCTGAGGCTGCAGGGGAGGGAGGCTAGCCTCCCGGGCCGGGAGCTCAGGGGCCAGGTAGGAGGGTCCAGCAGGCAGGATGTGGCCCACGGGCCGTAGTTTGCACATGTGGTGGTGTCAGAAATGAGTTAATCCTTGGAACAACTCTCTAATCATTGTGGTGGATTCTCCATCATTTGAAGCCTTCAAATTAGGATTGGATGTTTTTCTAAGAAACTGGTTCTAGCTCCACTTATAAGGTATGAGTTTGTTGCCGGCACCCAGTGCCAAGAGGCTAAACAACAGCTGAAGTTGGTTCGTTACCCGGTGTGCTACACCCAATAATCACAATGCGGTGGAGAAGCAGAAAAGTTTATTTGAAGCTTCAAAAAGGTACAGGGAGATTTGAATCTCAAATCCTGTACACAGAGCAGGAAGTTACACAGGCTTTTATACATCCTTTTTCCCAGCATACTTATCCAATAGCAAGCTGCCCCAAGTATCCATATAGCTAGCCAATCCAGTTCCCAGCTAGTTCCCTGGTTCTCTGTATCATTTGTTAAACTATACATAAAGCTGCTTTATTCAGCATTGTTCTTCCATATCTCCCCTGTTTGGCCTTGCTTAGTTTCAGGCAGTCTGACTCTGCAACATATTGTTGCAGATTCTCAGCATAACTGCTGTGTGTGCCTCCAGGCGGGGGGGGCCAAGGACACTTGGGCCTAGTACGCAGAGCAGCTGCGAGTGCCTCCAGGTGGGAGTGGGGGACAAGGACACCTGGGCCTAGTGCGAGGGGGCTTCATCAACACTCGTGGTCTTCCATCCCCTCGAGTTATCTAGTGGCCATGCCCCAGTGTCCCCAACAAGTTTGATGCAGGAATTACTTGCTGAAATTCTATGACTTGTGTTATGCAGGAAGTCAGACTACATGACCATAACGGTCCCTTCTGGCCTTAAAAATCTTAAAAATGCTTACCTAACTCTCAGAGGTAGTGTGTTGTTTAATCTACATAAACAGACTAGAAAACAGTAAGTGCAAACTGTTGTTCTATGTAACCCTTATTGGGGTAAGACTTCACTGTTCAGCAGGATATAGTGTATTAAAGTTGCCACTTTTCCATCCCATTTTTAAGAACAAGGATTAATCTCTTTATACTACCTTGAGTATTTTTAACAATTTAAATTTGATAGTCAATATTACTGTTTTACTCCATCTGTCCTGGAAGCATGTATGTGTGATGTGGTTTCTTCTGCCCAATAGGCCCTATCTACATTCCGTTGCTGTTTTGCTTAGGAGCTGTTGGATGGGTGCTTACAACGTGGTCACTTTAAGTTCCTCTGGGTATAACCATCAGCTGGGAAAACTACATGTGGGGGGTGTCAGAAATGCACTGTACATGAACAGTGCTTCACTGACATACTTTCAGGTTACCCAAGTGGGTCAGAGTAATAAATTCCACCCTGGGGAGCAAGAGAAGTTGCATATCTGAGGAAAAGCCACATGCCTGTTAGGAAGCATAGCATATACCCTTTCAGGACCTAGCATTGGGTTCTGTTGTTGCAGAGCTCAACCTGGCTGTACAGTTTGGACTGGATTCCATGTTGCTGTCACATCAGGACATGGATTTGGCCATAAATTGCTGCTAATGTTATTTAATTGGCAAATTTTATTATAAACCTTAAAATGAAGATGACATTGGATCTGATTTTCAGAGGCTCCACATTCCTGTAGTTTTCATAGAATTCATTTGGTGTTAAGTGCGCGACACTTCTGAAATTCAGTTCCTTTCCCCTTTTAAATCAAAAACAAGATTTTGTGGATACAGACTAACATGGCTGCCCCCTGATACTTTTTAAATCAGTTACTTGTAGAATACTTGTATTTCCAGTAGAGATGCAGATCCAGATCCAGATCCAAACAACTCTGAACTGTGGGAGAATTTGGATCCATTTCCAAAGTTTGCAGCTTGATTCAATTCTAAATTCAACATTGCAAAATGTTCTGCATGGACAAACCCTTGCATTGAGCCCTACTGAAGTCCATGAGGCTCTCTGTGGACACAGGCGTCCACTTGCATTGAGCAGTTTGCAGGATCAGGGCTCAAGTGCTGTCTACTGGGTGGAGGCGTCCCTGGATTAATCAATCCTTGGTTTGCTTGAAAATAGTGGTATTGTTGGACAACATCCTTTTAAACAAGCAAAATGTACTGATGTACAGTCTGAAAATAAGGTAATAGTGCATCCGATGAAGTGAGCTGTAGCTCACGAAAGCTTATGCTCAAATAAATTTGTTAGTCTCTAAGGTGCCACAAGTACTCCTTTTCTTTTTGCGAATACAGACTAACACGGCTGCTACTCTGAAACCTCTCATGGGTGACTAAACTTTAAAAAAAAAATCCCAAAGTTACGTTACATCATCATAGGGATCTGTCTTGCTCAGGTACCAAAGAGAATACTATAGCTTTCCGATAGTGAAAGAAATTATTGAATCAATTACTGACCACTGGAGAATAATACTAAAAAATTAGACTAAAGCAGATGCAGTACAGGACTTTAAATGAGGAAAAGGACAAAATAAGGAATTTACCAGCCAATTAATTTTAACTTCATTGCTAGGTGAATTATTGTGGCTCAATCCTCTAGAAGAGTTAAGTACCCTCAAGTCTAACTAATATCAGTGGAACTACTCATAGGAATTATTATGCCTGATAGCATCTGAGGCCAAGAAGGTTTTGTAAACTTTTTTTGTGATTTTTTACAAAACAAATTTTTGGGCCTTATTTGACAGTAGTATAACTTTAAGTGGTTTTCCCCTTTTTCAGTTCTTCCTGTTTTTCTTTCTAGTTTAATTTTTTCTCTGTTTAGGTTTAATTCTACTTAGGCTTTTGTAACCACATACCCAATTAAAATCCCAGCAAAATAAAGAAAATAACATAACCCTCCTATCTCACCCCCCAAAAAATGTTCTTTATTTTTAGATCTCTCAAGTAGGCAAGTCCCAGGTGATATGATGGGCTCCATCATCTCATTCTTTGTTTTATGTGGCATGAGACAGACACCTAACTTACTCCCTCAAGAAGCAGTTTAGGCATCTAAGCTGTCCAATTCCACGTAGCAGGCCCCTGTTCTTGGATCACAGAGCTATGCACCTCCATGCAGCCCAGACTTAGATGCCTATTTCTGTGAAATGGGCAGGACTTAACAAACACCTCTATCATCAGCATCTTTCACTGCGTATCTTAGGGTGCCCTGTGCTAGCATGCTGGCTTTTGTAAATCCCATTCTCAGGCAAATCCCTATTCATTGTACAGGGATCCTAGGAGCCTAACTTCGCTTTATTGTTTCTGTGTTTTTCTAGGTACCTAAAAGTTAGGCACTGTGACACTCAACATTGCAATGCCTAAGTCCCTTTGTGGATCCCACCACAGGCCTGATCCTGCAAATGTGTAGGCCTATGCTTAACTTTAAACTACTTGAGAAATTATATGGGACCCTTCAGGTGCATAAAGTTAAGCATTATGCCTGTGGGCTGCTGTGTTTTGTACCAGTTTCAGTTCTTGCATTAATGTAAAGATAACCTGCAAAGGAGAATATAAACCATACAAAACCCCTGAACCTATTTCCTTTTCCACTCCTTTATGATATAGGAAAAAATGCCTGAAGATGGGTTTTTTTCTTTATAATTTTAACAGTAGAAATTCAGATCCTGTCTAAGTCTGAGTGGACAACTAATGCAATGATGACTTCATAAAAGCTAAGAGATGGAAAGCTGATTTATTTAAAAGGGGAAGGATTTTTAGTCAGACAGCTTAAAACTGCTTTTGTTCTCTTTTAACTGCTATTTAACTTAAGTGTCTAATATTTGGGATAAAGAAAGCTTTTGTTAAGGATTCAACAGCCCTGTCTCTTCTTTTAAGATGTGAAAATATTTATTCACTGAGACCTTCACCAGTGGAAGCCCAGAAATGACACTTCCAAGGTCTTGTCTATACATACTGGTTTAATTAAAGATGCATTGTAAATCTACTTACTTAAACTGGTGCAAATCCCTGTGTGAACACTTAAATTGATTGAAATCTGGTTTATATCAATTTAGTTTATTCAGTAAGATTTAAGATAAATAGACATAAGCCAGGTTAAAAATCAATTTAAGGGCTTGTCTGCATGAGAAAGTTGCAGTGGTTTAACTACTGGCGTGATTTTAAAACAAATTTAGTTAAACGAGTGTGGACACTTACGGTATGTTAGGCAGAGTTACATCACCGGCAGTTACATCGCCACTCAGAGAGCGCTGAAGGGAAACTGCTGTTGTGTGTTCACACTGTCAGCTGCCTGCACAATAGCGTGTTCACACTTGCAGCACTTGCAGGGGTATTCAGAACGGTGCACTCTGGGCAGCTATCCCACAGAACATCTCTTCCTCTTCCACCACTAAGAGTTTTGGGAAGGCGGAGGGGGTTCCGGGCCATCCGGGTCCTGTCCCAATGCTCTGTGATGCATTGCTTTGCATTCCAGCAATCCCTGTGTTTCTGTCTGCATTTGGTACCATCTTTCAATGGTTTGTGTACTGTGCGTTTTGCCTCTTCGGTCTGCAGGAATAGATCCCGCACTATTGACCAATATGCTGCTCACTCTCACTCACATGTCACGAGTGGCAGTGGAGTTATTCCTTAAACTACAAAGGCAAGAGGAGTTCGACATTGATCTCACCATGCATAGTAGCTACGACACGAAATTGCTTGGGGCATTCACGGAGGTGCTGATCACAGTGAAACGTTGCTTTTGGGCTCAGGAAACAAGTTGCTTTGGGGCTCGGGAAACAAGCATTGAGTGGTGGAATCACATTGTCATGCACATCTGGGATGATGAGCAGTGGCTGCAGAACTTTCGGATGAGGAAAGCCACATTCATGGGACTGCGTGATGAGCTCTTCCCAGCGTTGTGGTGCAAGGACACTAGAATGAGAGCTGTCCTGTCGTTGGAGAAGCGTGTGGCAATTGCATTGTGGAAGCTGGCTACTGCAGACTGCTACCGTTTGGTCGCTAACCAGTTCAGAGTGGGAAAGTCAACCATGGGACTCATGTTGACCAAAGTGTACAGGGCCATTAATCACATCCTGCTCTGAAAGACCGTGACTCTGGGCAACGTGCATGACATTGTGGATGGCTTTGCACAAATGGGCTTCCCTGACTGCAGGGGGGTGACAGATGGCACGCATATTCCAATTCTAGCACCAGACCACCTAGCCACCGAGTACATTAATCTGAAGGGGTATTTCTCTATGGTTCTCCAGGAGCATGTGGATCACCGTGGGCATTTCATGGACATTATCGCAGGCTGGTCTGGAAAATGTGCATGACACACACATCTTTCGGAACACTCGCCTGTTCAGGAAGCTGCAAGCAGAGATTTCCTTCCTGGACCAGAAGATCACTGTAGTGGAAGTCGAAATGCCCACTGTGATCCTGGGAGACCCTGCCTACCCCTTAATGCCGTGGCTTATGAAGCCATACATGGGGAACCTTGAGAGCAGCAAGGAGCAGTTCAACAACAGGCTGAGCAAATGCAGAATGACTGTTGAGCGTGCTTTTGGATGTTTAAAGGCTTGCTGGAGCTGCCTATATGGGAGGCTGAACCTGGCGGAAGACAATATTCCTATGCTTATAGCTGCATGCTGGATATTCCATAATATTTGTGAGGGAAGCGTGAAAGCTTCACTCAGGGCTGGACCGCAGAGACTCAGGACCTGGAGGCTGAATTTGAACAGCCAGAGACCAGGGCTTTTAGAGGGGCGCAGTGCAGGGCCATAAGGATCAGGGAGGCCTTGAGGCAGCAATTTGAAGCTGAAAGCCACTAATATTTGTTGCTATGCTCGGGAGTGCAGTGCTTGTAATGCGAGGAGGTGATAGTGTATCGTCTGCATCAATCACAGTGAAGGTTTAAGAAAATTGCCTGTTGCTTTACAGGGTTCTGTTTGCTCTCAATTAATGGAATAAAGATTGCTTTCAAACCAACACAATTCTTTTATTGAAAAACAACAATCAGAAGAGCGAGACAAACAAAAAAACACATCAACACTATGGGGGCTGGGGGAAGGGAAGGTCCCAGGAGGAAGTGGGGTCCCAGGACGGTTAAACATTTGTGTACGTCCAGGTATCATATGCAACCTTGTCCTTTGGAGTACAGTGCAGCGGACAATGTTCTTCGGCAGGGCTAAACTGCAGAAGAACGGGTGTTGAGTGCAATGGGTACTGGGAGTCCACAGGGCTGGACTGTGACGGGGCAGGAGTGGAATGCAGTGGGTACAGACTGGATCCCGGAGGTTGATAAGAGTGTGTTGGCGATGTTCGGAGGGAGGGGGGCACTTGGGAAAGCGTTTTGCAACAGCAGCTGCAGGAGAGGGCGGGCGCGGAGCTGCTCAGTTTGCAGTGCTTGTAGCACCTGGAGCATGTCCGCTTGGCGCTCCATAACCTTTAAAAGCCGCTCTGTGACTTCATTCTGGTGTGCCACGTTGTCCTCTCGCTGTCCTGCCACTCCTTCAATTTCTTGCTTTTTGGCCACAGAGTGCATCATGACATCATGCAGAAAGTCCTCTTTAGTTCTTCGTGGCCACTTTCTAATTCTGCGCAGCCGTTCAGCTGGTGATAACAAAGGGGGAGGCTGGGCTCCCAAGGTCATATCTGTGAAGCCAAAATGCAACATTTTACAGAAGCAGTATTGTTTGCAACACGCAGATTTCATGATTTAAAACACAGCCACTATTCACATACCTGCCACTAACTGGCTGACCCCAGGCAAGCACACATGAGCCACAAGACCCCCAAAATGGCGAGTAACCAGAGAGGCAGGGGCAATCAGTGTTCCAGGACCATACTGTACACTAAGCATGTGCCTCTTGGGGAGAGCCAGCACTGTAGGGGGAGCCTTATAATCATTACTGTCCGCACATTTTCCAGAGGCTGTGTTCATTATGGAAGATATCTCGCAGCTGAGGGTGAGCAGGGAATCAAGGGAGGGTCTTCTCCAAGACTGCGGCTTCTGCCCTGGCCCTTATGCGGCTTGCCTATGTGCAGCAATGGTCCCCACCCCAGTGATGGCAGAGTGCCGTAGGAAAGTTACCCTTAATGGGGCAAGAAACAAAGCGGCTCTGCCAAAGAACCTGTGGCAGCAGATTGCCCAGCATCTCCACGAGAGTTTCGTGGAGATCTCTGAGGCAGATTCCCATGAAGTGAGGGAGTCAATCAACACCCTGTTTCACTGCTCAGACTAGGCATGCGGTAGTACGTGCATCATACAGACACAAGCCTGCTTTTTGCAACCCTCCTGCCTCAAACAACTTGCTTCAGCGAGTCCCAAAATCAAAGCCACTTACCAGGGGCTTCCTCTCCTGTTTGCACTTCACCAAGCTCCGACAGCTGTGACTGGCTAACCTCCTCTGGAGTACAGAAGAGCTCCTGGCTGCATGCACCTCTGACCTCCGAGTCGTCCTCTGCTGCTGGGTCCCCCTCCCCATCCTTGTCCAAGATTTCCTCCTCCTGGCTCTGTCCACTCTCAACTGGCTCATGAGCCAACAAAGTATCCATAGTAGTCTTTGCAGTGGTGGTGGGGTTGCCACCAAGTATCTTATCCAGCTCTTTGTAGAACCGGCAGCTTGTGGGTGCAGCACTAGAGCAGTGGTTTGCCTCCTGCACCTTGTGGTAAGCGTTCCGCAACTCCTTCAGTTTGATCCTGCACTGCAGTGTCTCCTGGTCGTGGCCCCTTTCTGCCATACATCGTGAAATCTGTCCGTAGGTATCATAATTCCTATGGCTGGACCACAGCTGGGACTGGACAGCCTCCTCTCCTCAAATGCTGAGGAGCTCAGCATTGCTCCAAGCGGGTATCGCCTGGTGTGTGGAGCAGGCGTGGTCACCTGGAAAGATGTGCTGAGAGCACTGCATGCATCACCGAGCAAACAGGAAGGGGACTTTCAAAATTCCCAAGGAATTTAAGGGTTGGTCACCTGAGGGCAGGGCAGTAGAGTTCAAACCAATGACGACAAGCGAAAACAGGCATTGTGGGACACCTCTTGGACGCCAATTGCAACACTGTCAACCAGGGTGTCTACACTGACACCGTGGGGCTGTAGCCCCGACACAGTAAGCTGTATGCCTCTTGTCGGGGTGGTTTTTTCACAGCACTGCAACTGCACAGTTTCTATGCACTAAGTGGCTTGGCTGTGTGTACACCTCGGGAGTTACACCGCAGAACCTTACCAGTGTAGACAAGGCCTTATTTTGTTTTATTTTAATTAAAATAATTTAAACTAAATCACAATAAGCGCCTCTTAAACCCTTCCATGGACACTCTTAGTTTGGTTTACACCAGATTAATGACAGTGGTTTAAAAACTGATTTAAGTTAAACCAATATAACTTTCTCAGGTCGAGAACCTCTTCCCTACAGGGGCTTGCCCAGGCTCATGTAAAACTGTTTTTTAAAAATGGCTAAATTAGACAGGTGCAATTTTGGATGAAGACTGGGGCACGGGTAAAAAAAAAAAAATCCAACCTCCTGCCTCCCCAACAGGACCCTTATCAGGCCTTGGTTTATACAAATCAAGCCAGACGCCCAGTTTGAAACAAAACAATAGTCTCCTTTGCAGGTTGCCCGGGCGCTGCAGTCCCTGGCAGAGCTTTGCAGGAGCGGGGCCCGGGGCCTGCTTTGTTTCTTTCTCTTACTTTATTCCGTCTCTAAGCAGCATTTCCCGCCTCGTCCTCGGTCACCGTATCTCTTGAAGAGCCTTCTGTGGGGCTGGACAGCGCCCGCTCTGCTGTCCCCAGCTCCCCGCCCCCCATACACTGTCTCAAACCCAGTTACCCCATCGGCCCCGCCCTGCACCCCGCGGCCCCGGCCCCGGCCCCTGGGGAGGGCCCGAACGCTTTGGGACGCGGCTGGTGGGAGGGGGAAGAGAACGAGCTCAGAGGAGGGGCCAGGAGGGGAGGAGAACGAGCTCAGGGGCGGGGCCGGGAGAAGGAAGCCGCGGCACGAGCGGGAGGGGCGGGGCTGCCGCTCGATTGCTCTGGCTCCGGCTCCGTCTCCGTCTCTCGGGCGATCGATTCGTCCTGGCTCCACTGCGGCGGGCTGGCCGCGCGAGGGGCGGAGGTGCTGCCGGGAGGGAAGCTGCCCCGTGCCGGTGGCAAACAGCGCGGCGGCCGGTGAGTGACGCCCCTCCCCCCTCCTCTCGCTGTAGGTCAGCGCGGGCCGGCTCTGACCTGCCTCCGGGCTGCGGAGCAGCCCATCCCCGTGCCTCTGCGGCTCTTGCCCTGCGGGGGGGGGGCGAGTCTCACTGCGGACCCGCCTTGCCTCTGCCGCCGTTGACAATAACGATCCGGATCGGGCCGTTGGGACGCGCCCGTTACCCCGCCCCCCGCTGGGCGCTGGCTCTGTGCGGGGGAGGCCAGGACCCCCCCCCCACACACACACACACCACTACCACTGTGAGGGGGGGCGCTGGGGCTGCCGGAGGCTCCGCTTCTCTCCGCCCGGCTCAGCTGGGCTGGGCCCCGCGGGGGATCCTGTGAAAGGCCGGAGGAGCGCAGGGCCCTGCGGGGGGGCGGGGTCAGAGCGTGTTCTCCTGCGGATCCGAGCGCTGTCACTTGCCGCGTGGACGCGGCCCAAGCCGCAGAACCGACTCTGAAGGTCTGCCTAGTGCATTAGTTAGCACGGCTGTGAGGCCCGGGTCCGGCTGTGGGACCCACATTTGCACGGTGGTGTGGATGCTTGAGCGCTGGCTTGGAAACACTGGGTATGTCTACACTGGAATTAAGCATCTGTGACTGGCCTTTGCCAGCTGACTCATGCTGGTGGGGCTCCTGCTAAGGGACTGTTTAATTGTGTTGTAGATGTTTGGGTTTGGGCTGAGGTCTGGGACCCTCCCAGTTTGCAGGGTCCTAGAGCCTGGGCTGCGGCCCAAGCCCAAATGTCTACACTGCAATTAAACAGCTCTTATCCTGAGCCCTGTGAGCCTGAGTCACCTGGCAGGAGCCAGCCACCAGGGTCTGATTGCAGGATAGACATACCTACTGAGTTCACAAGCCCAGGTCCCACAGACCTGGGTTTACAATGCAGTGTAGACATGCCCTTATAGCTGGCTACAGAATCATTGGTATTTTGTCAACTTGGGCACTGACCAATGTGTTGCAGAAGCTACCTGAAGGATGCAGCTGAGGCCGCAATGTGCTGTCATTTCTGTGATGCTTTCAACGCTTTCCTCTTCACCTGCTTGATGTCAAATCTTGGAGGTCCATGTAAAAAAACCACATGTTTTTAAATTAAATGGAAGCTCTTGTTCAGTTTTTATTATGTCGGTCACTACAGATGTATTCTTCACTGAAAGGTGAAATAATTGATACTACAAAGACTTTACATTCTAAAGGCACCATAAACATGGTAAACAGGCAAGTAGTGGTATTTGCTCTTCATTGTAAGCTACAGTTGAAGAGTCCTTGTTACTACTTCCAGACTTCGTGCAGTAGCATGGGGGGGCCTGGAAACTTTCAGAGCCTTGGCTCTGCAGCAGGGAGCCTGGAAGCTCTGAAAACCCCTGCTCCTCAGGGCTTCCAGACTCCCTGGCCAGCTGGCTGCCTGACCCTCAGGGGATCTGACTTCTTATGCTGGGGGAGCTGGGCAGCCCAGTGAGTCACCTGGTCCAGGAGTTTCAAAGCCCTGAGGTCCCTGGCCGTTGGGCAGTCTGCATCCGGGCCAAGGTCTGCAGCAGCTACTGATACGATTCATGTCAGTTTCACTGATGCCCACCATTGAATAGCAGTGGTGAAACAATTATGTCCCTTTCACTGAGCAGTTGTGGGCATCAGGGAGCATATTTTGTTTGGGAAACACCATTTTTCAGAAAAAAAAAATTGGTTTCAGTCTGAAGTGGACCAAAACCAAATTTTGAAATGATGGCATTTCCAGTGAAGCAGAATTTCAATGAGCTGGGCTGTAAAGGTGTGTGTGTGAATTTTTTTGGATGAATCTGTCAAGATAAACATGGTAGTAGCCCTGTATATTCTTTACCAAGTGTATTAATTAGATTATATCCTTGATCACAGGTGGGTTAATTAGCATATTTTGCTTGCTCTAATAGCATCATTTAAACATGCAGACTTTTAAAAAGTCCTTCAAACTTGGCTGTTTCATGGTGTTGGTAAATACCTTTTCTTCTGCAAGCTTTCTAAAGTCTGCTGGTGAGCTCATAGACTTCTGAGAAGCTTAGAAGACTGTAGTAAATAACTAAAATTAACTGTCCATTCATCCAGGAAAACATGTTGAAGAAATCGTTTTCAATTAATTAAATAGATGAGTCTTTCAGACCAGGTTATCTTTTGATAAATCCCCCTTCCCCAGTGTACAATTTTTCAAAACTTAAGTGGCTTCTTTTCAAAGTACTGCATTTCTAAAATGCTATATCTAATTAACTCCAGATTTCCACCCCAAAAAATGATGTTGACAGGATATCGCACATGACAAATTTCAGGCAGAAAACTACTTATCTGGCCAGATTGCTCCCCCATTTTGTTATAGAGATGTTGTATGAAAATAGGTTTCAGAGGAACAGCCGTGTTAGTCTGTATTCGCAAAAAGAAAAGGAGTACTTGTGGCACCTTAGAGACTAACCAATTTATTTGAGCATGAGCTTTCGTGAGCTACAGCTCACTTCATCAGATGTTTACCGTGGAAACTGCAGCAGACTTTATATATAAAATATATATATATAAAATATATATAAAATAAATATAAAATATTATTATATTAAAAATAAATATATTATTTATAATATATAAATTATATAAAATAGTGATTTGAACAGCTTGTCTTCTACTAGCTAAGCAGGAATGTATCTCTTCTTCCTTTTCCAACCACCAATTCACTCCTTGTTACTAATCTTCATTAAAATCTTGTAATGCTTTTAATGTTTTGTATTAAATCATGAAATATTCAGAACATTGTGAATTGAAAAGAATATAATAAAAATATTGTTCCTCTAATTTAGTAATGTTCACAAAGTGCCTATCATTTAGGTTACTCCTACACAGCAAATGAAGTTGTACTTTTAATCTAACTAGTGTAGGTATCAATAGTAATAAAGATGTGGCGACATGGCTTTCAGTGCAGGCTACTTGCCACTATACAACCCTGCTGGGACCGTGGGTAAGCTAGCCCTTGCTGAAGTCTGTGCTGTCATATTTTACTACTGTGGGTACTCATGCTGGCTAGATTAAAGCTAGGGTGGGTATGCTTACTTGCTTTACGACCACATCTTAATTTGCTGTGTAGATATAACCTCAGAATGTTTGGGTCTTTAAGATTTCTCATGTCCTAAAACATGTTTACAGACCAGCATTGACAGTAGTTCAGGCAAAAGCAAATATTACAGGTTTTCAGACTTAAAATATACGGACAGTCTTGCCATAGTCCAGATTTATACATTTCTTTATCTGATTGTATTTTTGTATTCCTTTCTGTGTTAGACAACTCAGCATAGTAAATTTGATCAAAGTAGTAAATAAAATAGGTGATTAGATGATAGAGTCTACATCATGAATCCTATCATGATGAAAATTGCAAAAAATAAGCAGTGTGTAACATATTCAACTAATTTTTAAAAAATTATTTAAATAATTATGAAGTCAGGGAGTTTAAGGAAGCATATTTTCAAAAAACATGAATCAGATTTAATTTCAATCTTATTTTAAATGTATTTCTACTTATGCTGAAATCTGAAAATATCAAAAATCCTGGTTTATTGCTAAAATTCTAAATATAAAGTTCAGAATATCTGACAAAGATAGAAGGTTGAATGTGAGAGATGTTTTTAAAATTGCATTATTTCAACTGCTAAATTATGTCAATTTATGTAAAGCAACCTGGATTATAATTCACCCTGCATTTCTGTTTCCAGCAAAAACAGGCCTGTAAAGCAAAAAGGATTGATACTGCCCAGAGCGACAAACCCTGAAAGGCTAGCATGTATACATATCTTGTCAGTTTTCTCTAAATGTATGTTGCTCACAGATGGAGTGACTTCACCTCTTTTCTGCTTTCCTAGTTGTTATATGGGAATAATGATACTGACTGCTCTGAAAAGCACGTTGAGATATATTGATGAAAAATGCTATGTAAAAGCTAGTTGTTGTTGTGCAGCCTTATCCAGCTGCTTTTTCTAAAAAGTAGTGGTTTGATCCCATGGACTAGTTCTTAGATGAGGTTTGTCATCATATGATAGTGTATCCGACAGTGTCATGTAGCAACAATGAACCAGATCAAACCATTCCCATGATAAACCCTGTGATAGGAGATCCTGAGGAAGAAATTTTCTTGAGGATCCCTCTACTGTTGGGAGGAGGTGACATTTTCTTACTCAGGGAACAGCTATTGTGCCCACCTTCCCCAAATCTACTGGATCCCCAGGGCCATCTGTTTGGAGGTCCAGAGCTTCAGGCCTTAGCTGACCCATCCCTAAATATACTGGTGGATACGGAGAGAAATTATGTTCATCCACCACTAGCCTTGCCTTTGGTCTATCCACACTTTCCCCCCTCCATTCTGGCCTACCTACTTCACTCCCCACTTGCAGTGTGCATTGTGGGCTCATGGATTGCCTTCCACAGTGAAAGCAAAATGGTGCTGTGGGAGGAAGAAGAACTGCCCTGGGAGGGTTCCCTCTACATGTTGATTGTGGGGGATGATCTAGGCAGTGATTTTAATATAATATGAAGTAAGTGTGATTAAAAATAAAAAAATGATTTTTCTTTGGATATTAGGTAGTGCATATGCATAGTGGTAACTTTTCAAAGTTAAAGACGTAGAGTTCACATTCCATCCTCCTAACCTCAGTGTAGCCAAAGGCACTAGTCTGTGTTTACAACCTACAAACTATCAGTTGCAAAAATAAAACAGATTTCAAATTGAAGTATAAAAGTAATCTGAAAATTAATCTGTTTGTTTACATTTCTATATCTCAAAAACAGCAGCATGTTCCCCCAACCTCAAAATTTGATAGAGGCAAAGCCACCTATCTTCTGGGATCTCATGCCAAAAGTCAGCCTTGGATACACTTTTTAATGCTAGATTACAAATTCCTGAAATTAGAGGCTTATAATGGAAAGGCTCAATTTACCTATAGAATCTTAACGTCCTAGACTGCATATCAGTAACATGCTTAAAACAAACAAAATAAAACAAACAACACTATATTCCTCACCACTATATTTGATGTGTGTGTATATATATATTTAAGGTCAAAACTGGAGTAAATATATTTTAAAAATACACATTTTTAGATTATTTATGGATGTGTCTAACGCACTGTCTTCAGTAGGAAACCGAATAATTTAAACTCTCTTTTTTTTTTAACAATAGAGATAATGACATGATACTGACTGTTCAATGTAGACAAAAACAAGTTGTGGTCAGCAGTGTCAGGTAGTCATGATAACCCTTCTGGCACTTGGGACCATACTCAGTTGTGTTTATAAAAAAACAAACAAAAAAGTAAATAACCCTTCCCCCCCCCAGTTTTAAGTATGATTGAGCTTCCTGGTGAAGTAAAGCCCTGAAGAGGTCTATATTCTATCAACATCCAAGAAAACTGACAACAAAATAGGGTCCTGACCTCCCAATCAGATTAATATAGCCAGACCTTGTGCATGTGCGGAACTGCAGAGTCAGTGTGGCTCTGCGCTATACTGTATACAAGAATCAGATTGCATTGAATTGGGGGCTTGGATCTGACTGCAGTATTGGGACCTAAATGATTGTATAGGCCCCTAGAAGTATGTACAGGTATATTTTTAACCCTTTTTGGTTGAGCTTTACTGACTCTGTGTTATAACGTCTGTAACAGTATACTCTATATCGGTGGTCTCCAGCCTTTTTACGCCGAAGATCACTTTTTGAATTTAAGGGCAACCCAGGATCTGCCCTGCCCCACTCCCTCCCCGTTGCTCACTTTCACCACGCTGGGGTAGGGGGTTAGGGTTTGGGAGGGGGTGCAGACTCTGGGCTGGGGCTGAGCGGTTTGCAGTGTGGGAGTGGGCTCTGGGCTGAGCCTGGGGCAGGGGATTGGGGTGCAGGAGGGGGTGAGGGGTGCAAGCTCTGGGAGGGAGTTTGGATGCAGGAGGGCTCTGGGCTGGGGCAAGATGTTGGGGTGCAGGAGGGGGTACAGGGTGCTGGCTCTGAGAGGGGACTCAGGGCTGGGGCTTGGGGTGCAGGAGTGGGTATGGGGTGCTGGCTTTGAGAGGGGGGTCAGGGCTGGGGTGAGTGTTGGGGTGCAGGAGGGGATGCGGGGTGCTGGCTCCGGGAGGGGGCTGGGGGTTGGGGTGCGGCCTCCCATTGGGAGCACTTTGAGTGTCTCCCAGTCGTCGGCACAGCAAGGCTAAGGCAGGCTCCCTGCCTGCTTGGGTCCCACGCTGCTCACGGAAGGGGCCATCATGACCCTGTGGCCCCTGGAGGGGGAGGGCACGTAGCTCCACGCGCTGCCCCCTCTGCAAGCACTGTCTCTGCAGCTCTTGTTGGCTGCAGCTCCCCGTTCCTGGCCAATGGGAGCTGCAGGGGTGGTGCTTGCGAGCAGGAGTAGCATGTGGAGGGAGACCCCTGCTCCCCCGCCCCAAGGACCGCGTCGGCTGCTTCCGGGAGCGGCGTGCGGTCGGGGCAGGCAGGGGGCCTGCCTTAGCGGCAGCCTTAGCAGCAGCCATGCTACACTGCCGGAGATTGCGATTGACCGGTTGGTGACCACTGCTCTATATCTAAAGAGGCTTATAGCAGCTCCAAAGTTAAGGTTAGACTTTTCACTTAAACAAAAGTTAAATCTCTAAATAAAATAAAAACTTCCCACTGATGAGTACCTAATGGTGAATATAGACACACTGAATTTTCAAAAAGAATTTTTGCAGTCCAGAGTCTCTCTTTAAAAATCTAACTACTTTAAAATTGCTATTATTGAAAATTTTCAAATGTCTGGTGGTGTGTGTGGCTGAAATGGTTCTCCACATTCGTACATGCTGCAAAAATGAACATTATGTTATTGACAAATAATCTTAAGAAACTATAAAGAAGGGTGGTATGCTTTTGTTATCATAACATAGTCCCTTTTCATCGTCACGGAAGGCGACGAACTTTCATTCTTCACAGACAGCTTCAGTTCTCCATAACCACATGAGAGAGAGGTTTTTAGATAGAAGATTCGGGCTACAGATTGGGAGCACACAGGCCACCTCCAATATTAATGCAGACATATTGCCTGTGTTATACTCAGGGAAACATATATGCATATCTGTGCGTACAGGCCCACATTCAGCAAAGCATTTAAGTGCATGTTGCATAGGGATTACTCATGCTTAAAAGTCAGGCACATGCCTAAGTACTTTGCTGAATCTGGGTCATGTAGCAAGCATGGGGTATTGGGGGAGTGCAAAATACTTTTAAGTTAAAGTTACACTAGAGCATTTTTCACCAATGCAAACAGTAAAAACCAAGGAACCAATGACACCACACTACAAACATCACTTTACTTTATCAGCCTCCCCGCCATTTATATCTTCACCAACCAACACAAGGTTTACTCCAGCCATATTAATTGTATAGATGTGGTTATTTTATGACTAATAATGTTTGGCTGAAGAATAGTGTATGTAGATACATGAGGTTATGAAAAACCTCTGGTGTTTTATTTTTTGCTCTAGTAAAACAAACAAAAACCCACCCCAGTGGGATTTATTTAGTTCATTTTTTTTAACTTCTTAATATATTTACATAAACATGTTTGAAATTTTTTGATACTCAAAACATCAGGCTCCAATTTCAGTCCGTGAATAAGAACGTTTAACTAATTTAAGAAATTGAAAGGAGATTGTTGAGAACACTAACATTCTTCTAAAGACTGTTAGGTTTATTAGGAAACAGTAAGAAAGTTACAGAATTGTAGAAGCCTTGAGTCAAAGGGGATGCGTGGGCAGAATCACTAGTGATTGGAGACTGGAAGGCTAGTGAATGGAATAAACATTCAATGGATGTTGGAGAGAAGTAGGTGGAGTCTTAAATTAGGAGAGGGTTTGATTTGCTACAGTCTGGAAATTTATAGAAAGCTTGTGAGCTATCTGACAGTATGGCTGGCTTGGTCTTCATGTTACCGAATTTACTGTGTAAATTCATCTAACTAGTAAATGCCAAAGCTGTTGATCAATACTTTAAATGGGTGATTAGTATTTTTAGGGATTACCAAATATCAGTACATGTATTTTAACACGTTAAGTCAGACAAATTAAAAGAAGGGTTAGGAAACAAGTGATTTAATGGACTAATGTCCATTGAAAACAGGCTGTTCTAAAGTAAAACGTAAACTGTCGGGAATAGTGTGATAATCTTGATTTGAGATGATAATTCTTTCTCTGCTTGTGAAAGAGATTGTTTCACAGTTTGTGGCATCAACATGGGAGAAATTTGTGGAAGTCAAATAGTAGATTATGGGGCACTTGAGTTCAGTATTTGACCAGTTTTAAAAGACCTTTACTTCTCTCAAGCCTGCTCAGCATCAATGAAGAATGCCTTAAAGCAAATTTGGATTGGTTTGGTTGAAATGTCATAATAGGTTAGGAGTGGTGAAAGTGTTTCTCTATCTAAGGGCAGACACAAAACAATGAAAAGTCTAACTAGTTAGTAGACTGGAATTCGTGTTTTTGTTTTTTGTATAATATTTGTAGGATTGAAAGTTTTAAATCTGGACAATATGAATTTAGGGAAGTAAGCATGCTTATGAAATAAATTGTGCAGTATGTTTTGTGTTGCATTTCATAAAATCTTGGTGAGTGTTTCTGGTTATTTTGTATGCTAGGGCAAACCATAATAACCCTGGTTTATGAAACTGAGTTTGTTTTGTGGTATAGGCCTTATTGTAGTGTGGAAAGAATAAAAGAGTATGAGCTTTATTTTTTTGTGTGTGATTTTGCTGAATGAATGGGTGAAGTATGTAGGTTGTGATTTGGACAGGTGATTGAGGTAGGGCCAAAGTATGATTGAGTAGATATGGGATGTTGGATTGTGTGTATGGGCAAAGTTAAGGTTGTGTGTTTGTTGGTGAGTTTGAGGGAGGAGGAATATGTGGTGTGGGTGGTGGATAGGAAGTAGAGTTAGGGGTGACGTGGGATTGATTAAGGTGAATTGTGCCCAGGGTGGAAAGGTATTAAAAGTTTTTAAATGGTCTCACTTCAGTTTTTTCTGTTTTGACAGATACTGGTTTTAGTGGTATCCCCCACGTCTTAAAAAATAGTAGAGGATATCTGCTAAGTGGTCGAATCTGTCACAACAAAAGACACTTTCTAAGTGTGACCACTGAAAGGGTAATTTCCTTGTTTTCAGTAGTTTATGTTGGTGGGGTATGCCCTTGTGCAGCCTTAACTCATAGGACCAGATTGAGATATTCTTACACTAAGTGACACCTTGCGTTACATGTTGCCCCAGTGACTTCAGTGAGACTCCTTGTGGTATAAAGTACTATTCAAAGTGAGGCTTGGTCTAAGAACAAAATTGGACCGATTTAGTTAAAGGTGTGATTCGAAACTGATGGAATTTAAAGCTGTGTATCTCTTCTGTGTGTGGACAAGCCCTGAATAAGGGTAATGTAATCTGGCCCTTAGTTAATGGGGTTTGTTTTGTGATAATCTTTTTCAAATATAAAACATGTCAAGTACTTTATTTGAATATTTGACACACATTCTCCAGATAGATCTGTTGCACATACTGCAGTCATTTAGTATTTACAATTTAGTATTTGATATGAGCCTAAGATTTTTTTGACATGTGATAGAAGGTTAATTGATGTTAACCCTTCATCAGCTACTAAACTGCTACAAGAGGAATGCAAGTCATTACTACAAAAGGCCATTATCGGTATGTTTTCTCAGCAAGGATTATGGATTTCTTCTTTCTCCTTTCCTTCCTCCCCAAACCTCACAACACACAAGCCAGCTGCAAGGATAGGAGGAGAAGGCAAGCAGCTTTCTTAAACACACACACACACTCCCGCCCTCCCACCCCTTTCCTCTTCATACCGCAGCAGAGTGACAGCTCCTAGATGTTGCGTGCGAGTGAGTTCAGCTGGTGCTGTGTGGTCTGGGTGTGTGGTCTCCAGCTCGGCAGAGAGGCTGCTAACAGGGTGGATGAGAGAGAGCAACACTGTTTACTTTAATTTATTTCGGATGCCGGAACTATGCCCGGAGTTTCTCCTGAGCTTGATTCCACAGTTAACGGCGTCAATCCCTTGCAGCTGCAGTGCAGTCTGAAATATACACTGAACTCCTCTACCAAGTGCTTTCACAGCATCTGCTTCAGGTCCAGACTTCTAATCCCTTGTGACTCAGAAATCTTAATGACATTGCTGAATGCTGTGATTATTTTGCTTTCGCTATGTCAAGATATATGGCCATGAAGATATACCTTTTTTGGGTTAAGTAAAGCAAGAGTTTTAAGATATACAAGTACACTGTGAAAACAAAACTATTGAATGGGCATTACTCGGCTACCCTGAAAGATAAAATAACTAACATATAGATCTGGTGGCTGACTAGATCATGTGACCAAAACATGTTCCTTTAACAACAGAATAAGGCATCATATCAGGTCATTTAATATAAAATCACATTTTTGTTTTCCATAATTTGTCCCCCATTTCCCACAAATGTATATTTTCAAAGTCTAAATTGATTTTGGTATGTGACATTGTCCTGTAAATAAACATGTTTGTCAATGTTAATATTGGCTTGACTCAACGTGCCAGATATGACAAGTTAAGGCAAATGAGGCTTTACTATTTCCATGTAATGGTGATATTATCCTTTATTTTATACTTATTCATCTTCTCATTATAAGTAGCTTAGCGGTGTTTTGAAGACTTTTTTTCCACAAAATATAACATTCATGAGCATTTCTTGATTAAGTTGACAAGTCTTCTTTTATTATACAAATAAACATGCATGGACTCTTAATATCACTCGGAATTTCAGCATTGTTTAGCTTATTCACTTCCCAGTCTTTTCTGGCAGGCTTGCAGGATTAGACATTGTATTATTGATGCAGTGTTGAAGGCTGTGGAAATTCTAGGGCACTGAAGATCTCCAGAGGGGTTAATAAATGTCAGTTATTTTCATTGTGTTGCTTTTTAGCCACTTTTAAATCTTGGTTTGTGTAGCTTGTCTGTCTGAATTTACATTGCTGGGAAGATAAAGCACAGAAAAGGGTACAGTAGTGGTTTTCATTGGTTTGCAGTGACTTTGAATTAAATATCTAAGGAATTTATTAGTAAATCATCTCAGTGTCCCCCTCTGGGTCATTTGCCATGCTTCTTCATTGACTCTATTGTATCACAGTGTTCTCCAAGAGACACTTGGCATTTTATGTATTAAACAAATACATTAGATTTGTTTGGTGGAAAAGTATGTTTCATAGTTAACCAGGATGATAGACTCTTTAATTTATGGAATCTGTTAAGGATTTTTGGCTTGTATTTTTTAAAGTGTGTTTCAAAAGTGTGCCTCTGTTGAGACCATGTAACTGCTAATTGATATCAGTGAGCTAGGGGTCCCTAACACATCACTTACAAATTTGCATTTCCTTGTATATTAGAAGGCAGTTAATGGAACTAATTCTCTGATGAATACTCTGGAAAATGAAGCATGCCATGCTGGGCATTCCTGCTGTTCCTTGCACCAGAACTGGTTGAACAATAATATTTTTATGAATGTTGGAATTTTTTCATTAGGTATTTTGTGACTAAAATACATTCATGAACATGTACTGGTCTTGGCATAGCTTATGCGGTAGATGTGCTTGTTCCACCACAATGATGGCAAATAAGGCTTATTTTTAATTTCCTCTTTTGAATTCAGATTCCCTCTGCTGGATGACTGCAGCAATGCACTGTGACCCCAGTATTACTCTTCCATCTGAGAGAGAATCTTTCAGGTTGACTGCTTGTGAGAAATTTCATCTTGCAAAGTGCTGGGGACTTTAATTTAACTGGGTTTTCAGTAATTGGAACCAACTGACTTTATTTTTTCAGAAGCCCCCCTGGAGTTCATCTTTATGATACCTTAATTGGTGTTTTCTCTATTGACAAAACTCCAAAAAAATCTAATTGTTAATCCTCCTCTTCCAATGTTGGGTGCAGAAAGTTGCCTTCTAATGTCTGCAGTCATTCTCATGATAGCTTTGTCCACATGTGAATCCAATGGACGACATGATACATCGAAGTCCTGAACAACTATGACTAAATTATTTCATATTCTGGTAATGCCTCCAGAGCAGTCAGCAATATCCTGCTTCACAAAACTGGTCTGATCAGTTATGACAATTCCTTTATCCTCTCACATCCCTTGCCATCTGGCCATCCAGCTTGTCCTAGAAAGTGAATCAGAATTCTCAGAGTAGTCCCAAAGGTTAAATAGCTTTCTTAGCAGATCTGATAGCCTCTGCTATTTCTGTGTGGTTTGCCAGGGCCCCATATTTTTGTGATCAGAAAACTTACTTGAGAAATTCATTTAAAGAGAAAAGGATTGTGCTCAGCTTGAAAGATGTCTCCAATAGTTTTGTTTGTAGTGGATGGTTCTCAGCTCCTTGCACTTCACAGCAAGAATTATGACAGCCAACATGATATCAAAAAGACTTATCTGGAAACAGTCATGGAAAGCAATCAAGCAAGTGATGTGTATGCCACCTCACCTATGTGATTACACCTTTTTTGTGACTTTTTTTTCTCAAGATACCAAAAAAGAGACAACTGCTATAATAAAGGAATATGGTCCAAATCAAACAAAGAAGAAGGGTCCTAAGGAAATTTCTTCAATAAGACTAACTCCTCAGCAAAAAATATTGCTGAGAAACGTGTCTTTCCACATCCTATCTGTTAATGAATAACACTCCTCTCAGAAGTAGGACAGCAGTTTTGTAAAACAGTTTTTTTTTAATAATGGAGACAACGGGAAATTAACTAATTAAACTTCAAAGTGATAATTATTGCTGGAAAAAGCCTGGCTGAACATTTTTTCAGTCAAATAGGTTTTTTGTAGAGGCTATATTTTTTTAAGCCTCACAGGAAAGAACAATGGTCTTTAATGGCTCTGAGTTTGTTGCTGAGAGACTACCAGAGGTACAAAAGCTCAGAACATGACAAAATTGGGAAATGTCTTTTTTCCAGTTGCTGGCAGCATGGTGTTGGGCACATATAATAAAAAGAGAGAGAATTGTGCTATTTCAACCAGTGTTTATAAACTTGGTAAATGAGTTAATTTTTGTGCCGGGTTTCCTATTTGGGGCTACATTTATAATTATAACCCTAGGTATGGACTCTGGCTATGATTTAGTATTTTCCTAATGTGCTTCTTCCTAGAATTATAAAAGTCATGTTTAGTTTCCAGTTTACACTTCTTTAAAAATAAGTTAAATGAAGTAGAAAATTAGAAACTAGCATTTTGGGGACACCCGTGATCTTTTGGGTTTTTTAACTATAGGTCACTATTTCAAATTCAGGTGACTACTGAATTAGAATCATTTTTAGCTAACGGCTTTTTTGATCTATGTGACATGAATGGGTGGTCTCAAGATAGTTCCTGCTGGACAGATATTCGCATCATACATACAAACCACCCTTGAGAGTCTTAGCAAGGATGCCAATGACCAAATGGCTTGAACTGCTGTAATTTCTTTTTCCTTCTTGCCAGTAGAAGTGGTCCCTGTGTGTAACAATCAAGACACATTGTCAGGGCAGTGTGGGGAAACTTGCATTGCTCTTGCTCATGTTATTCTAGTTTTAGGGATAAGTAGACTACTTAGGTACTTTCTGTTCAGGACCTTCTGAAAAGTTCTTTTATACTGTACACAGAAGAACTTACGATCTCAAATATAGCTGTTAGCGCTTCATTGTTTACTGAATTTGGATGGGAAATTTCTGACTCTGAAGATTAGTGGGTGTTGAGTTGGTTTTTTGTTTGTGATTTGTTTGTGCTGATTTGACTATATTAGGGGCTCGATCCTGCAATTGGATCCATGTCTGATGACCCTTACAACACAATGCCCCACTGAGACTAGCTAGTCAGTTGGGCTGTATGTGGAACAAGGGCCTTCCTGTGAGGAAATGCTGACCAAAAAATACCATTCAGTGTACTGTGTGGTATGTTAATGGTCAGTGTTATAAGTGCCAATCGATGAAGGTCTTTACATTTGCAATAATGCTAGAAAGCCTGAAAATATTGCTTTTTTTAATAATTAATGCAAATATTTTTATTCTTTGTTAATTTCTGACAATCCATTGTGTCCTCCTTCATTAAGTCCCCTTTTTAAAAAGAGACAGTCTTACCTTTCCCTACTTGATTATCACTTCATCCATCTTAGAAATATGATGTCTTCATTTGCAGAAGGAATCAGTTAGAGAATAAAAGTCCATGTGTTAGGGCAGACTTAGAGAGAGTCAGCTAAATATTGGGTATTTTGGCAAATAGTCACTGAAGTGAGGGGATGGGAAGTAAAACCAGAATTCTACTTCGTAGTAGAACCATGAATTAGAAATGCACAGTTTAAGCCCAAGGTAGCAGAATGGAGAGAATAATTTCTGTATTATTTTCACGAGTCAAGTTTATTGGAAGGTTAACTGCAATGACAACTATTACTTGTAGAGATTTGGCAAATTGATTATAATATTGTATGTGGTATTTCTAGTAGATATCTGTGCAGTAGTTGGGATCCTTGAAGAATACTGTTTTAACATTTTATTTTACATTGTCCCTTCTATACCAGTAGTTAACAAACCCATACAATTCTTCATCTTTCTGTTTCTTTATATAAATGCTCTAAGACCTAGGTACATTTTTTTTCGTGTGTGTGTGCTCTCTCTTTCTCTCGTGCTCTCTGTTTAATATTATACATCTAAATGTATAATAATGGGGGGAGGGATAGCTCAGTGGTTTGAGCATTGGCCTGCTAAACCCAGGGTTGTGAGTTCAATCCCTGAGGGGGCCATTTAGGGATTTGTGGCATAAATTGGGGATTGGTCCTGCTTTGAGCAGTGGGTTGGACTAGATGACCTCCTGAGGTCCCTTCCAATCCTGATATTCTATGATTCTATGAAATACAGAACAAAACTTCTTTAGTGGAATGGTCCCAAGCACTTGCTCAATCTTTGTCACTAGGAGGATATATATTTATATACCTTTACCTATTCTGTGAAATAATGAAGCCAATTGTTATAAATAAAAACTCAACTACTCTAGACAGTCTGAATGCTATAGTCCAGCTGTAACATTTTAAGATTTACTTCAGGCTCCCTATTCCAGTGAAGTATTTTTAAAGCAGTTCTGTAATAAATATAGAAATATTTTAGAAAAAATATTAGACTTCAGAAGGCTCAACATTTTTATTACATATATTCAGCTCATCACGGAAAGAGATCAAGTGCTAGTTTCTGAAATCCAGCAAAATATGTTTTAATATTACTTTTGAGTTTAGTCTTAATTCCAACACATTACCTGTATACCCAGATATTTTGAAAGATGCACTACCCCCAGTAAAAAGAAACTGGAAACATTTTCTGGTGAAGAAAAATCAAGCAATAACAAAATAGTTTTTTTCAGTTTTCATTTTGTCTTCTAGAGATTTTCCCCACATTACTAGCGAGGCTCTGAAGAGTCCCCTATTTGACCCGTGTTTTGATCATTGGTTTAAAATGCTATATAAATCTCTCTAAAATGTGTCCAATAAATATAATGGTCCAGATGATCTCACTCAGATCCATGCATCTGTCTTCCAGTTCCTGCGGAAGTGGGGTGCTTAGCTACCTCCATGGCACTGTCACACACCTCTATACTCTGTGGAACTCTCTTCACACGGATGGAGGGGATAGAGACTAGGTGGGCAGGCTACTGGAGAATGCACAGTATTTTCCTTCTGGCCCTATGGAAATCACTCAAAGAGAAAAATGCAGTCCTAGGCTGCAAGCTCTCTTCTATCCTGTCTCAGCATAGGGAGCTGGACTAGGTGACATCTCGAGATCCTTACATTTTGATGATTCTTTGATTCTGGAAAAATCTCTGTAGGTCTCTAGTGGAGTCATCAAACTCTGGGCCTGAGAAGGAGTGGGGAGTCTGTCAGGGACCAACAACACACAACTTGTTCACAGATGGCCCTGTTATCTTTCAAGTTTCAGAGTAGTTTCCAAAGCCAGCTTTTCAGAGGAAGGAACTCCATCTCCTCGACTGACAATACTGTCTTCTCCCTGGATCTGTTCCCACAGAAAGGGATGAATCTGGGCCTATGATAACTACTACCTTTGATCCATGTAGTCAAAATTTCCTATGTTACCAGTATTTTTAAACTTGGCAATAGGCACAAAACTTGTCAGGAAGGATAAGCAGGTACTTAACCTTTGAACATCTTATTTATTAGAGACAGAGCTTGGAGCACCTCCTATTATTAAGGTTGCTCTGCATTTCACATTCTAAGACCATATTTTCACTTGGTACTTGGTTATAAGTTTGCAAAATTGTAACTATTTTGGCAGAAATTATGAATGTCTGGTGCCTTCCTCAGGCTGAGGTTTTTGGAAAATGTCATTCAAAGCATTTCAGCCACTTCTGAGAATGAGGCTAGTGAAAAATACATTGTTTTGCTCATGTTAAAAAAAATTCTTACACCTTTTTTTATTGAGATGTCAAGGTTCCTTCCCCACTCTGAACTCTAGGGTACAGATGTGGGGACCTGCATGAAAGACCCCCTAAGCTTATTCTTACCAGCTTAGGTTAAAAGCTGCCACCACCAAAGTGTTACATAAAGAACAGGGGAAGTGCCCACTTGGAAACGTCTTCCTCCCCTCCCCCCCAAATATCCCCCCAAGCACTACATCCCCTTTCCTGGGGAAGGCTTGGTAAAAATCCTCACCAATGTGCATAGGTGAACACAGACCCAAACCCTTGGCTCTTAAGAACAATGAAAAAGCAATCAGGTTCTTAAAAGAAGAATTTTAATTAAAGAAAAAGTAAAAGAATCACCTCTGTAAAATCAGGATGGTAAATACCTTACTACAGGGTAATCAGATTCAAAACATAGAGAATCCCTCTAGGCAAAACCTTAAGTTACAAAAAGATACAAAAACAGGAATATACATTCCATTCAGCACAACTTATTTTATCAGCCATTTAAACAAAACAGAATCTAACGCATATCTAACTAGATTGCTTACTAACTCTTTACAGGAGTTCTGACCTGCATTCCTGCTCTGGTGCCGGCAAAAGCATCACACAGACAGACAGGACCCTTTGTTTCTCCCCCCCAGCTTTGAAAGTATCTTGTCTCCTCATTGGTCATTTTGGTCAGGTGCCAGCGAGGTTATCTTAGCTTCTTAACCCTTTACAGGTGAAAGGGTTTTATCTCTGGCCAGGAGGAATTTAAAGGTGTTTATCCTTCCCTTTATATTTATGACAGAGAAGTTCTAGCTCTTCTTGTTTGTTGCAGCAATTTGAAATTTGGCAGGAGAATTTCTAAGGGGATATGCTTTTTGCTGTCCCTCTGAAAATCCACCCAAATTTTAAAAATGTAGGCGATTACACACTAAAAAATTGTGTTAAAAAACATTATTAAGGTTTCAACACCAGGCCCCCAAAGGCTAGGAAATGCCAGAATTTGGATTATATACTTAATTTAATTCGGCCCCCTTGTTTCTATGCATCATGTTACAGTTTCTGTATTTGTACCCATGATTACATAGTATTTTTTCCACAGACCCTCTACCTCATTCAGTGCACAGGATGGGCCTGCTTTGTGGATTAAACAGGGTTGTGTAGTGAAGGAGACTTGTCTGTAGGACCCTGCGTCATTTGTGGTAGCAAATGGGTGGTGTGTCATGAATGAGGCACGGGATGCAAAGAGAGAGGGTGATTGCTGCCCTGGAGAATTGGATTCTATTCCTGTCTTTGCCATAGTGTTGTTATATGATGCTCGACAAGTCACTTAACCAAACTTTTCATGGGTGGTCGCTAATTTTGAGTTCCTCATTTTCTGGGTGCCTGAGTTGAGATCTTGGTGTCTGATCTGCAGAAGTGTGGAACGTTCACAGTTGCAACTGAAGTGAATGGGAACTGTACTTAGTGTTATATAGCACTTCATATGTTCAAAGTACTCTGAAAAATCATGTCCTCGTCATCTCAAATTAGTTACCAAAATTAGTGGATACTTTTTATCTTAATCTCTTCGTACTTCAGCTCTTCATCTGTAAAATGGGAATGATAATACCCCTTCTCATTTGGGCGTTGTGAAAGTTAGTTAATGTTTATGAATCACTCAGATACTGTAGTGTTGAGCACCATAGAAAAGGCTTTGAGGAAATTAATAATCCTGTCTTCAGAATAGGGTTTGAATAGTGTGTAGTAAGCATAGGTTGGGGTCACGCATTGAACAGCGAAGGGAAAACGAGATATTGAATAGGTGCTCATTAAGTGAGCCCTGTCCATCCTGTGCATTGAGTGAGGTAGGAATCCCGTCGAAAAAATAGTCTGTGATTGGATAAACTGCTGCCTTCAGAGCTGGCGGCTGTTGGTCAGGTGCCCAGATCTGAAGGCAGTGCCCCAGCAGCAGCAGTGCAGAAGTAGGGGTGGCGATACCATACTATGCCATCCTTAATTCTCCACTGTTGCCTTCAGAGCTGGGTGGCCAGAGTGTGACGGCTGCTGACTGAGGGCCCAGCTCTGCAGGCAGCAGTGCAGAAGTATGTGAGGCATTCCATGACAGGCCATCCTTACTTCTGCGCTGCTGGTGATGGCAGCTCTGCCCGGCCAGCAGCCACCGCTCTTCAGCTGCCCAGGTCTGAAGGCAGCCACACTGCCAGCAGCAGTGCAGAGGTAAGGATAGCAGTACCGCAACCCCTCTCTGCAATAACCTTGTGACACCCCCCACCCCCCCCCCAAACTCCTTTTTGGGTCAGGATCCCTGCAATTATAACCCTGTGAAATTTCAGATTTAAATAGCTGAAATCATGAAATTTATTATTTTTAAAATCCTATGACCATGAAATTGCCCAAAATGGACTGTGAATTTGGTAGGGCCCTAGTCATAATGCATATGCCCAAAGAGGCTGAATTAAGGTTGCACAGGTAGCTTTAATCCATTTTGGACAGCCACCAGGCTGACTTTTATATTGTACCTGTGCTTTTGTTGCTTTCATAATATATTATCTTGAACTAATATATTTTTGGACTACTCAGAAGTCATTTGTCATGGATCACATTCTGTCACATTCTTACTAGCATCTATTTAAGTTTTGCTGAAAGGTTTCTTCCATTTTTTTTCAGGTGTCATATTTGGTTATTGGCTTGCCTAGACTTGAGAAGTTCCTGTTATAAATACATGATGCCAGATCATCTTCTCCCCAAGAGCAACTGGGGAAAGGAGTGCAGAGGGGGACTAAATCCTGTGAGGTTTCCCCTCAGAGTTTAAAAAAAAAATTGTCCTGCCTGGCAAGATAAGGGGGTCACAGAATAGATGAAGTGATCCTTCTTGAGACAGGAGTTATCATATGTGGATGACTGTCCCTGAACCCAGGTATGCTTGCCCCTTTCTCTACTGTTGAAGTTACTACAGGACCTATTTGCTTCTTTGGACTGAATCCCTGTGCAGCAGCTGCAGAAAGAACCCAGTGGGAGCTAATGTTACTTCAAGCCGTGTGCATCTGCTTTTTGGCTTGCAAAGCAGCACAAATGAAAGTTACTAATAAACAACAAGACGTTTAGTATCAGAATTAATCCTGGATTAAGGCTGAATTGCATGACACAGGACTTTTATTAGTGTTTATGACTGCTGAGATAACTGAAATGATTCAGGCAGGCTCCTGATTTGAAATGCAAAATGACACTATTCCGGAAATGATTCTCAAATAATTTCATGTGCTGTTTAAATACATATTCAAAGCGTCTATTGTCCTTGGCCAGATAGGATTTTTTTATGATGATGTTGATAATATTGATTTCTCCTTTATGTCGGTATCGGGAGCTGTCTCTTGCTTTCAGCGTAAGAATGGTTTCCATTTTGGATAAATGCTCATCATTTATCTAAACTACTCCTGAGGAATCCTTTCCCTCCCCATGAAGGGAGATGTTACGGTTGTGAACGTACACAGTATCGTACCTCTGATCTAAGCCAAAGATGGACTTGATTGAGTAGATTCTTCCCAATTCTGACTACTATGACCCTGTACGTGTGTACTCTGACTTACCATTATGAATGTTAATGGATTTGTTTCTAATGTATTTTTTTTTGTGTTTTTCTTTTCTTATTTATAATTCAGAACTGGAGTTATTGAATATACATACGTGTAAGTGCAAGGACATCTAGTAATGTGTGGTGAAAACTATATGTTTATGTTTTATAAAAACATTTTTAAAAGATGTTTAGTTTTACAATTTTAATGTTTTCAGTTTTTGGTATAATTATTTTGTAAAAAACCTACATACTATATTTATTCAATTATTGTTCCTTGTTGAACAGATTGCTGCATTACTGGATTTCCAAACACAGGAGGAAAATACCATGTCTCGATCACGCCAGCCCCCTCTTGTAACTGGGATCTCTCCCAATGAAGGCATCTCATGGACAAAAGTCACAATTAGAGGAGAAAACTTGGGAACTGGGCCAACAGACCTCATAGGTAAATTCAGAGAAATGGTTTGATGCATTCCACATTTTTTAGACTTCAATAAACTGGTTGGTGACAGATTCTGATATCTTTACATTCAGAGGAAATACACAATGGGTAGTATGGTAATGTACAATTATCCCCATGAGTTTGGAAGGATGGTTTTGAATTGGTAATGTACATTTTAAATATATGTGTACCTTATTACTTATGCCAGAGGTGGTTTGTCGTGTAGTTAGAGTCCATGGGTGAAATCCTGGCCGTAGTGAAGCCAATGAGAGTTTTGTCTTTGGTTTCAGTGGAACCAGGATTTTACCCTATGATTGTAAAATAGAACTCCCAAGTTCTGTTCCCTACTCTGTCAGTGACTTGTGTGGCTGTGTTCAAATTGTTTAACTTTACTGTGTTTCAGTTTGCCATCTAAAAAGAAGAGTGTAATAATGTTTTCCTGCTCTGACCAGGGTGTTGAAGCTTAGTGAATATTTGTTTAAAAACACACCCAAACAAAAAACCTTTGAGATATCTAGGTAAAAGGCACTATATATACACAACTTTTGTTGTACTTTTTAGCACTCCAGCTAATTCATCTGGACTCTGTGTTGCCACCTGAAGTCACGGTATGCTGCATCACACACCCTCCAATAATACACCTGGGCAATCGTGCATTACTTTACAGTGTAAATAAGTCTTCTTTCAAATTTTTGCTGCTAATCATCTTCTGTGTTGATGTAGGAGAGTTGAAAGTCATAGTAAATTTTATCTTACCTTATTTCACATTTAGCTTATTCTGGGGGGTGTTGAACGGTACATCTACACGTCTGTGGCTGGCCCGGATCAGATGAGTTGGGCTTGCGGGGCCCAAGCTGTAGGGTTCTAAAATTGCAGTGTAGAAGTTCTGGCTTGCGCTCGAGCTTAGGCTCTGAGACCCTATGCGTGGGGAGGGTCTCAAAGCGCGGGCTCCATCCTGAGCCCAAACGTCTACACTGCTATTTTTAGCCCCACAGCTGAGTCCTGTGATCCCATGTCAGCTGACCTGAGCTCTGAGACTCAGTGCCATGGGTTTTTTATCGCATCATAGACATAGAATATCAGGGTTGGAAGGGACCTCAGGAGGTCATCTAGTCCAACCCCCTGCTCAAAGCGGGACCAATCCCCAACTAAATCATCCCAGCCAGGGCTTTGTCAAGCCTGACCTTAAAACCTCTAAGGAAGGAGATTCTACCACCTCCCTAGGTAACCCATTCCAGTGCTTCATCACCCTCCTAGTAAAAAAGTTTTTTCTAATATCCAACCTAAACCTCCCCCACTGTAGCTTGAGACCGTTACTCCTTGTTCTGTCATCTGCTACCACTGAGAACAGCCTAGATCCGTCCTCTTTGGAACCTGCTTTCAGGTAGTTGAAAGCAGCTATCAAATCCCCCCTCATTCTTCTCTTCTGCAGACTAAATAATCCCAGTTCCCTCAGTCTCTTCTCATAAGTCATGTGCTCCAGTCCTAAGGTCCCAGTCTTGCAAAGAGTTATACACGATGGAAGTACTCACACTTGTAAGTCTTTGTTGGATTGAGGCCTAATATTTTTATAAACCTCAGTTAAACTCTCCTTCCCACCCTCTGCCAAAAAGTGTTACAATTCAATAAAAAGTAGAAAATATTGTATGCTTGGGAATAAACTGAGTACCACATGTATGAAGAAAGAGAATATGCCTTTTTACGTCATTCTGTTAAAGACAACCAGGTTGAAAGTCACTCGTGACTTTGAAACTTATGAACCTTTAAAAACACTTGCAGAAAATTTAAGAAAATACTTTTCATTTATAAGGAGGTTCTGTCATTTGGGAACAAAGTTTGTTCCTGGATTTAAATATGTATCGAGGAAGATCCTTTGTCAGCTTTAAAGTTTTAGCCCTGTGCCATTACTATATTTAGTGTGGTATGCAAAACATTAATGAAGAGTACATACGTTACAGTGCTATGTCATTTATTATTCTGTGATGTGAAGCGGATCATAGCTAATTTTTAAGTTAGTGGACTTCTTAAGTCTCATGTTCCCTGGGTAGTAGTAATTATTTAAGAAATAAAATTGAAGGCAGGAAAGAAACTCTTAAATAATGTAGAACTCTTCAAACGATTTTGCACAATTATAAACATTTCCTGCATGTTATACTGAAAATCCAAAGTTAAATTATTCCATCAAGTTAAATTAAATAGTAATTAAATGACTGTTATTGAGAGAATCTTAAAACTGATCTACAAAGGAGGAAAAAGGGTGCTCTTTTTTGCTTCTTTTGATATATAAAGACATTCTGAATGTTATAATTTAAAAAAAAATGCTTTTTCCCTTGTTAGTCTTTACACTAGAAAAGTCTGGTGTTGTCTACCCTGGTTTTGTGGGAAGACTTTATGTATACTTGACAAACTAGTGGCAATTGTATCATAAAACAAGTGTCTTTAAACAGTGACTAAAAATCACTTTCCCTCTCAATTTCCCAGGTTTCAAAGTCTGATTTCTTTATTTCTTTATTAATTTTTAGCACCTACTTAATTCATACTCCTATCACACACTTGGGAAAAAGTTCATTGTTAAAGATTCAACTCTCACACCTTTCAGTCAGGGCTGAGGAAAGTTTCACTCCAGGCTCTTATTTTAGTCCTTCAAAAAAACCCATGGGCAAAAGCCAGAAAAGTCAAGATTTGATATTTCATACATTCTGAAGGTAAAACACAAACATAAAACCATTCTTTTTATTTATTTATTTATTCATTCAGATCTTGTTAATTTATCACAAAAAAGCAACCTCCCTGTGCCCCCAAACAATAACACACAACTGCACAGAGACAAGGTTTATTTCTCTGCTGGTCACCTTTACTTTAGATCTTAGTTCCTCTGGTACCACTGACACATCTGGGAATCCAGTTCCTCCATTGATTACGGTCACTCATCAGTTTTGTAGTAGTTCATGTGATGCCAGCACATTCAGTTTACTAGGTCACTGTCTTCTGCCAGTTCTTCCTTGGTCTTCCTCACTTTCTCCTTCCTCCCACAGGTGCAATGCTTGCTTAACACTTGCTCCAATCTTCCATATGTTGTACATGTCTAAACCACCTGAGCCTTCTGTTTTGTTAAAAGAAAAGGAGTACTTGTGGCACCTTAGAGACTAACCAATTTATCTGAGCATAAGCTTTCGTGAGCTACAGCTCACTTCATCGGATGCATACTGTGGAAAGTATAGAAGATCTTTTTATACACACAAAGCATGAAAAAATGGGTGTTTACCACTACAAAAGGTTTTCTCTCCCCCCACCCCACTCTCCTGCTGGTAATAGCTTATCTAAAGTGATCACTCTCCTTACAATGTGTATGATGATCAAGTTGGGCCATTTCCAGCACAAATCCAGGGTTTAACAAGAACGTCGGGGGGGGGAGGTGGTAGGAAAAAACAAGGGGAAATAGGTTACCTTGCATAATGAAGAAGAAGGAGGGAAGGGAACTACAGGCCAGTCAGCCTCACTTCAGTCCCTGGAAAAATCATGGAGCAGGTCCTCAAAGAATCAATCCTGAAGCACTTGCATAAGAGGAAAGTGATCAGGAACAGCCAGCATGGATTCACCAAGGGAAGGTCATGCCTGACTAATCTAATCGCCTTTTATGATGAGATTACTGGTTCTGTGGATGAAGGGAAAGCAGTGGATGTATTGTTTCTTGACTTTAGCAAAGCTTTTGACATGGTCTCCCACAGTATTCTTGTCAGCAAGTTAAGGAAGTATGGGCTGGATGAATGCACTACAAGGTGGGTAGAAAGCTGGCTAGATTGTCGGGCTCAACGGGTAGTGATCAATGGCTCCATATCTAGTTGGCAGCCGGTATCAAGTGGAGTACCCCAAGGGTCGGTCCTGGGGCCAGTTTTGTTCAATATCTTCATAAATGATCTGGAGGATGGTGTGGATTGCACTCTCAGCAAATTTGCGGATGATACTAAACTGGGAGGAGTGGTAGATATGCTGGAGGGCAGGGATAGGATACAGAAAGACCTAGACAAATTGGAGGATTGGGCCAAAAGAAATCTGATGAGGTTCAATAAGGATAAGTGCAGGGTCCTGCACTTAGGACGAAAGAACCCAATGCACAGCTACAGACTAGGGACCGAATGGCTAGGCAGCAGTTCTGCGGAAAAGGACCCAGGGGTGACAGTGGACGAGAAGCTGGATATGAGTCAGCAGTGTGCCCTTGTTGCCAAGAAGGCCAATGGCATTTTGGGATGTATAAGTAGGGGCATAGCGAGCAGATCGAGGGACGTGATCGTTCCCCTCTATTCGACATTGGTGAGGCCTCATCTGGAGTACTGTGTCCAGTTTTGGGCCCCACACTTCAAGAAGGATGTGGATAAATTGGAGAGAGTCCAGCGAAGGGCAACAAAAATGATTAGGGGACTGGAACACATGAGTTATGAGGAGAGGCTGAGGGAGCTGGGATTGTTTAGCCTGCAGAAGAGAAGAATGAGGGGGGATTTGATAGCTGCTTTCAACGACCTGAAAGGGGGTTCCAAAGAGGATGGCTCTAGACTGTTCTCAATGGTAGCAGATGACAGAACGAGGAGTAATGGTCTCAAGTTGCAGTGGGGGAGGTTTAGATTGGATATTAGGAAAAACTTTTTCACTAAGAGGGTGGTGAAACACTGAATGCGTTACCTAGGGAGGTGGTAGAATCTCCTTCCTTAGAGGTTTTTAAGGTCAGGCTTGACAAAGCCCTGGCTGGGATGATTTAACTGGGAATTGGTCCTGCTTTGAGCAGGGGGTTGGACTAGATGACCTTCTGGGGTCCCTTCCAACTCTGATATTCTATGATTCTATGACTTAGCCACTCCCAGTCTCTATTCAAGCCTAAATTAATTGTATCCAATTTGCAAATGAATTCCAATTCAACAGTCTCTCGCTGGAGTCTGGTTTTGAAGTTTTCTTGTTGTAATATCGCAACTTTCATGTCTGTAATCGGTTGACCAGAGAGATTGAAGTGTTCTCCGACTGGTTTATGAATGTTATAATTCTTGACATCTGATTTGTGTCCATTTATTCTTTTACGTAGAGACTGTCCAGTTTGACCAATGTACATGGCAGAGGGGCATTGCTGGCACATGATGGCATATATCACACGGCTCTGAGTTCTGTTTTGTTGATATTTTCTAACATGTCCTGCTCTGTCAGCTTCCTTACTCTTGCATTTGTTGTTTTGTCTTTCCATAAAATGTGTAATATCTTCTTCAGCCATCTGTGGAGATTACCCATCAATCTGTTTGTGTTAGCCGTTGTCTCTGCTCTGTATAATAGTGAGCTCAGTACAGTCACATAGTTTAGTTTGATGTAAAAGACCTCTTTTGCTTGCTTTTCCTAATCTTGTATGAATATCTTTCACAGTCCCCTTCAAATGTCATCATACTCCCCAGGTAGCTGAACTCTTCTACCTGTGTGATTTCTTTTCCATCCACATACATCTTTGCATCTGTTGTCCAGTTTCTGACATTTATAATTTTTTACTTTCAATCCAATTTTTGCTGCTTCCAGTTGTACATCTGATGTAAGGGGGATCATTCAGTTCCACATCATACTAGTAAAACAATGTCATCAGCAGAGTCAAAGTCATGTAATTTATCTCCGCTAACCTATTTTACACCATCCATAGTGCCTTTTGTTGTCCTCTTCGTCACCCAGTCAGGTGCTAATTCAAAGAGGATTGTTAAATAACACAGATCCTTGTCCAACTCCAGTCACAATATCACAATAGTCACCCAGGCCTATATGCGACCTCACTGCACATCTGCTTCCATCATACAAACTCCCTTATTATGTTGATCAGCTTAGTATCCCATAGCTTCTAGTAATATTCCACAAATGGCATCATTGTCAAAAAAGGGTGTTCTCATTCAGTGCATGAACTGGAGAGGTACTGCAATCAGTATTGGCTACCATTCTGCTGAATAGCATGAAGAAGGCAGTGGAGGGTCACCTTTAAAAAATATGTCATTTATCTACCATCCCTGTACATTTTAAAAATAATTCTTTCTGAATATTCCACTCTGTGGTAACAAGAGTTTGTCCCCTTAAAAAAAATGAATTTGCCCAGGTAGAAATGTTGTGCTATCTGATAAAAACCTCAAACCTGCCAAATTTGTCCGCTGTGTACGGTCAGAGAATTAAATTATGAGAAAAGAAAATGTGAAATGTTTGGGGCTGTGCGTCACATGCTGACCTTTTTCATTTAAGTATCTGTTAAATTGGTAAGAGTTTCTAGAAATGGAAAATACAAACCAACCCAATTTAATAAAAAAACCCTGGCATTGTCTGATTACAGTGATGTACCATCTGTACTGGGGCAGGAGCTAATCTAGACACCTATACCTGAATACTGAATAATTTAATATTTGTGCGGTGTTGTGAGGCTATAGAGTCCGATCAGCAATGCACTTAGTACGTAGGGAGAAATAGTTTCAAAAACACCTAAATGATTAGGAGCTTAAGTTCTATTTTCAAAAGTTCCTACCTCCCACTGAAAATCAGTAGGACTTAGGTTCTTAAGTGACCTATGTGCTTTTGAAAAATATACTCATGATTTCCTTACTTTATTGGGTCTACAAAGTGCTATAGAAGAGTTACATATTCGTAGATGTATTTTACATTTTAGTTATCTATAACTAGACTTGGAAGGATTAGATTTTTATCAGTAAATGTCAGTAAACATTGATTTCACTGTACATACACAAACCCACAACAAATATTTACATTGATGGTAATCAAAATGTAAAGATAGGCAAAGTATGAAAAATGTTGCTTGAGAACTTATTAGAGCCAAAATCCAATTGTTTAGATTTTTGAATTAGACTTGTTACAAATGGATTAGGGAATGAATAGTAATAATGGGTTTGATTTGTTGATTTAAGGATATTTACTTTGTATATTTTGACATGTGATGTTGACCATTTGTGTTGTAACAGTTTATAACACTTAATAGTTTGAATCTATTTGCCATTAAATAGCTGTATGACTGCCACCACCCATAAGTTTCCACAACTGTGAAAGTTTAATGCATAAAAATAAGAAAAAATGCTTAAAAATAAACATCAGTATTATCCATCTAAATTATAAAAGACAGGGTTGGCAGAATTCATTTATTTGTTTATAACATGTCTAGATAAACAGAAAACGAACTATTATAAGACAGACTATATTTTCTTCAGTTTTATTCACAGTAAGTCTTTGATTTCCAGGTTTAACAATCTGCGGACACAACTGTCTCCTGACTGCTGAATGGATGTCTGCCAGTAAAATAGTGTGTCGAGTGGGACAAGCTAAAAATGATAAGGGGGACATTATTGTCACTACAAAATCCGGTGGCAGAGGAACTTCAACTGTTTCCTTCAAACTCCTGAAACCCGAGAAAATAGGTATTTTGCCTCATTCAAACTTACAATTATTTTTGCTAAATAATAAAAAATTGACTAGATGTTTTGGGTTTTGTAAATAACATTTATTTGTAAAATTTAACCCACTGGTAGTTGTTCCTTAGTCACTCTTTACTTGTTTAGTACTTGCAAAATATATACTAACAATACACATTTTGGGTTGAAATCTGACTTTTAGGTATACTTATACATTGGTCATTGAAAGCACCTGTTTTTCGGAAAGTGAAAACTCTTTGATTTCCTTCACACACTCCTACCCTTTACAATTGATATTAATGCTTGCAAAAAAGATAGTCCCAGTTCTTCAAGTTCTTTAATGGGCTGTTAAGCCTAATGAATCAGTAAAAGACACAAAAGGAATGTGTGGACAGTACACCTATAGCTCCTTCTGACTGTTAATCCTTTTAAAAAAGGAGTTGAATGTTGGACGCTGTTATAATTAAGCAACATTAGCAACTAATACTCAGTAAGACACACAAAAAAGACTTTTCTGGGGATATTTCTAGTGTGTTGTTTAATAATTAAGAAAGTTGTCAAGTAGTCTAACCCCAAATTTCATCTACAATCCTGTCAAAAATGTCCTTTGGATTCTAGATTTTTTTTTATTCAATCTAGCTCATTGAGAAATTAGGACAGGCACTGTTTATATAAGAGTCTACACAAAAGCAACAGTTTAGGTTCTTGTTTTCTATGGTTCCGATGGCAGTTAAATAACACATACTTTCCCCAGAGCTGTTCTAATGTTTTACAATCTAAATGTTAATATATCAAACTTTATTAGAAACTCGTGGGAAGGGGAAGTCTTGGGGGAGGAAGAAATCTGTGATTTGCCAAACAGCAAAAGACTGAGGGCCAGATTCTCTGCTGCGTCCAGCTTCAGCTGGGTGCATCAGAGAAGGGAGCTGATTCTCTGCCGAGTGCAGGTTGGAGCAGCCCTGCCTTGCCTTTCTTTCCCTGAACCATGACCTTGACATGCTCCCTGTGCTTGAGGTATTGGGAGGAAGCCAGTTCTCTCTGCTCTACGCTCATTGAGGACTGCCACATACTGGGGAACTTGCTAGCTAAGGGACTTGTGGCCAGAGTTGACTTCTGTTCTGGCTGAGTGGTGAAAAAGGAGGAATCTTCCCCAAAATCTATGAAAAGAGAGACTGCCACATTAACTGCTGGTATCTCTGGCGGGTGACAGGGTTGGAGGTGATGAGTAAAAGACTTTGAAAAGTGCTATTTTATTATTGCCTGTTAACTTGTCTGCGTTGGTACTTTGTATCTTAAACAGAACAGTGCAGTCTGTGAGATGTAAGATGTGATGCCCTGCCATTGATACCTTTCCAGCTACTCTAAGCAAATAGTTTAGCATAATTGTATCCAGGTTGTTTTGCTCTGTATCTTCCAAAATATTACATAGGCACGCATTTTATATTTTTCAGGCTTTTTCAAATTAATTCAGTATGGCCGAAGTTGATGGTGCTGGACAGCCTTTGTTGTTTTAAGGATATGTGCTTTGTTTTCTCTAGGTATCTTGGATCAGTCTGCTGTCTGGGTTGATGAAATGAACTATTATGACACGCGCACTGACAGGAACAAAGGGATTCCCCCCTTGTCTCTACGTCCAGCTAATCCGCTTGGTATTGAGATAGACAAGTGAGTACCAAATGCCTTTAATCCACTTTCTTAGTGGTTTTTTCTATACATCATTATATGAATTCCAGAAAAGTTTAACAGCTTAGAGGGTGGGGAAAGACAAGAAAATTCAATTAGCTGATGGCACAATACCTAGTATTCAGTGGTGTTTGGTAATCCTAATTTTTGTCTATATTACTGGGTGATTGATAAGAATGTCAGATAATCTGAGGGCCTAGTTCATTGAACCTTGTGATGTTTACGGTTTTGGGATTGGCAAATAATTTAGGGTCTGAGGGTTTATACATTGCAGTTATAGAACTCTGTGTTGTGCTTGAGTTCTGTGGGGCTTTTAAGCACGTTTAGATAGATATCTCTTGCTTGTATTGCAATGTGAAATATGTTTTATGTATCCATCAACTAGTTTACTTTTACTGAAACATTAATATTGGTTTCTAACCACAAACCCCTTGGCTTTTGTTCACAAATACTGTAGACTTTATAAAATTGCTCTGTAATAAACTTACTCCCTTATTATAAATCTATCATAGGATTTTGAAGGGACACTACCAGTGCCCAAAACATAAACAAACCTAAAATAGCATTTAGAAATAAAGTTCCTCGGAAGTAAGATATCAGCCCCTTCAAAAACAAAGGCTGTTTAAAATTAGACTATTTTACTATGGGATCCATTCTGTCTGGAGTGCATGATTTGTTTATCTCTCTGTCCAGTTCTTCAGAGTAGCAAAGGAGATGAACTATTTCAGTATCTTCTCCTTCACACAAGAATGGGGCAGCATGATGCACACTTGTGAATCAAGAAAGCTGAAAGTTCTAATTTTTGACGTCTCTCAGATTTGACAGTGTATCTTTTTAAATGGTTATCATGACTATGTATGCATTTGGGATTTAATTAGGATATTATCCCTTTATTCTTGCCACAATGGATAAAATCTTCTGTTAAATAATTATCATTCAAGTTTGAATATCTTCATTTCCACAATTATTTCTGTAAAATACTTGAATTCTTACTACCCTAAATCCTGGCAATTACGGTTCTCTGAGTCTGAATCCTGTTCCTAGTAAAATATTGAGAGAGTAATCATGACATGTCTAGAAAATCCAAATCTATTACATTGTCTGCTTTCCATTCATCTGTCAGTTTTGTAACTGTATCCAAACAAACGTTTGTCTGGCAAGATCTAGTCTTCATAAACCAGTGCTGCTTATTGCTCATGACTTGGTTATTTTTAAGATTGGCTTTATTTTGATAAACCCTCGGATACAGTCTTAGAACCTTACTGTCAAAATGAATTCAGATCAGCTTGGCTACGATTACTGTCACACGGATTGACAACTGCCTGAAGGGAGTGTAAACAAAGGATGTAATTTAACAAATGTTAAATTGAAAGAGGAGTCTAGAAGGGTACAGATGAGTTTAGTATTGGATCCAGTCTTACTTAATATCTTCTTTAATTGTGTAGTAGTAGTAGTAGGTAGCATGTTATAAAATGTACAGTTACTAGTGTGCAGGGAGTGGTACAAAAATAATAGGATCTAAAAGATCTGGGCAGAAAATAACGAGGTGAATTCTTTTAGAAAAATACAAGGTACGTCTGGGAAATTATAATCCCAAAAACAGATATGTAATGGGGAGGAGGAATCTGGGAATCAATAATGCTGGTAAAGACTTATCTTTAGGTGTGACAGAATCCAAAACAAATTTGTAGTGAGACATCTGAGCAAAAAGGACCAATATAGTTTTGGGCTGCAAGTGTTGAGATATTCCATGACACAGCAGTGAGGTAATAACCATGACAGTAACTGGAATATTCTGTGGTTAATATTGAGCACCTCTTACTAGAAAGTTTTTATTTATTTATTTATTTGTACAAACTGGAGGATATTCAAAGGACAACAGAAATGTTTGTGAGATTGAAAAGATTGGTTTGTAAGGATATTTTAAAAGCTATATAGTTATAGCTTAGCTAACCATTGATTAAGTGGGGACACAAGTCTGCAAATACGGGAAGTGCATAACCATCGAGGGAGGAGAGGTGGCACAATTAGGATTAATGCAATGAAATTAAGAAAGGGAAATCTTAGACCAACTAGCTATAAGCATAAAACTTTCTAATGATAAACTTTACTAGGCTTTGGAATCTTAGTGAAAGTGGTGTGAGCTGCCCCATTGCTTGGAATATTTAAAACTGGACTAGGAGTAAGCCTAGTACAATAAAGAACAATCCTGCATTAACAGAAAGATGAACTAGGTGACACAACATCTTTGACTCACTTAAATTATTTAAACACCCACACAAGTTAGGATGCATTTCTCAGATTTAATTTCAAGCTTTAGGAATGTACCATGGGTGTGCAGCACTGGTCTGACTTTGTGGAATTTACATGCTCTGTGGGCAGCTTGGCTTGCTGCCTGATAGAGGTGGCGGGAAATGTCAGCATACTAGCCTGGCTAATAATGGTAGACAATAGAAGCATTTAAAGAGGACTAGCTGTGGAGGAAAAGGGGTGAAAAAGAGAGAGAAAATGGGAGGTGGCCGGGTAACAGGAGATGAAGAGGGACCAGAAAGCACAAGGACTAGAGTGAAGACACAGGGGAAAAAAGGATCAGGCCAGAATAGCATGTGAGACAGAAAAGCTGGTTCAATGATGTGAAATGACTAAATCACCTGCCCTGTGTGTTATTTAAAAAAACAGGCATTATGCTTTCTTCTTCTTAAACAAAAAGTTGCCTTATGTGGTTTTCTAAATATTATTTGTGGGACCCTGTCCAATGCAAATGCATTTTGAAATGAATCATGCTTTGTGAATCATACAGATTGGTATTTTCAAGATGGCTCCAAATATGTTACTCAGGTTTTAATGATAAAACATCTCAAGCCCTAGGAATGGCTTTTTAGCTTTAAAAAAAAACAATGTTTAACCATCTGTACGAATGGGGAAAACATATTTGATTTTGTGTATATAATCAGCAGATAAGAAAAAGTGGAATTTAATAATCCATAAGAATTCCCAAATTATTTCTATTTATGTGAAAAGGGCCTTTGAATAATGAATTACTTGATAATAGTGGTGGGAATGCCTTCTGAAGCCAGATGAGTCTGCTGTCAGTGATTTCAATAAGTCACTTTTTTTTTTTTACAGCAGTAGTGTACATACAAGAAATGTACATATGAGTAGGAGTTTCATGTTGTCTTCATGACCAGTCTGTCTGAATGTGAAAAAGAAAGTGAGAGTTGTTGCTGCTTTTGCTTGAGTCAGGATTTAATAAATATTTTATGGGTGTACCCAGCATGCAAGCTGTCATCTTTCAACCCGCAAGTTTAATAATTGGTATTTATTGGCAGTCTTTGACTGTTAAGTCCTTCATATTTTTAAAGTCGTAACTGCTGTTTTTGTACACATGGTCCCTTAGTAGTTATAAAAATGCAACTAAGTGCCTAAAAAAAATTAAGTTCATTTTGCAAGAAGACCAGGACTTGGTGATAAAAAGTTACAGTCGTGACTTTATTATGCTGATTCAATATTTACAAACAAATATACATTCCTAAGACGATTTCTTCTCTGCTGTTGTCAGGTCTTTTTTTTTTTTTTTTATAACTTCAAACATAAAAGCAGGTTCAAACTAGAAGAGGCTTTGTTACCCAGCTTTGGAACTCAAGTGCATGCTAGTGTGTTTTCTTCACCAGGCTTTGTTGTTTGTTGAAAATATTGAGTCTGCTTGTTGAATTCTAGCTTTGTAGTGTAGCCAGCACCTTGTAAAGGTAAAGCAAGAATTCAACAGAAATTGAGTTAAGTGTCTTCTACTTTTATTTGGTGGCTTGAAATTCAAAGTAGATCTGATTTTTTTCCAAGGTGTGTTGCTGGCTATGATATTATGGAAATGCAGCCAGAAACCCAGCAGAAGAAGTAGTACCAAGTAGTGGCCTAGAGCTGGAAAACAGGGAAAAGTAACATATTAATAAAAAGGGGTGGTGGTGAAGTATGTTTGATTTTTACCATTTAGAATATTTTTACAAGAACAGATTGGGGTTAATGATTTAATGCCTAGAATTTTAAAACAGAAAAAGAAAAGAATTTACAATATCTATTTCATGATAAGTGGGAGAAATGTTAATGAAATTCAGACCTACAGACAACTTGTTTTGAATGATTACTTGCTCTATCAATAGATATACCTAGTCCAAACAGCTGAACAAGGTAGTGTGTACTACAGTTTTTTCTATGTAACCTTTGCCAGACCATGAAAATGAATGCAATTGCAAAGCAACAACTGCAATCATACCTAACTGTATCTAGTATGGTTAGAAATTCTCTTGGAATAATGTTTGTTGTTTTGCATGCTGCATGGGTCGTCACTGTGGATCAGTCTCGTACATGAAAGCAAATGTTGACATGCTAAGTACATTCCACATTAGCTCTGTATCCACCCACTCAGTACAGATGCTTGCATCTTCCCACGGCCAGCTTCTGAAACATTTCAGATGGGACGATGTAACAGACTGATCTTACACTGCCACCTAATGGAATATGTCAGTTTTCTATTGTGATATGAGAGAAGACTGTTTCAGTGGATAAATTCATCCTTGAACATGGCTAATTGAAATTTACAGCAGCAGATATGCAATGGAAGTTTAAATTTTTCTGCTGTCCCTTTTGCAAGCTGCCGCATTCAGTTATACAGATTATGAGATCTGCAGATGAAAAGCGCTATATAAGTGGCCACGTATTATTATGCTGTACAAATATTGTAACATATTAGTTACAGCTTATGATATTGAGCCATCAGTTTTAGCAACTTACTTTTCTTACAGTCTTTCACTGAGTCTCTCTTACAGCATTCTCCTATGATTAGAAGCTGTTCTGACATTTCAATATCTTGTCTGTGCTGTGACCAGCCCTGTGTCACATTTTGCCAGAGTGAGTCATGGCCTCTCTCCTGCTATTGCAGAGGTCCTTGTTAACACTTTGGATTTGTTCTGTTTAGTCTACTCCAGTGTCCTTTTTGCTGGTCTCTCTGCATGCACGATTAACAGAGTACAGCTGGTACAAAATCCTGCTTCTAGGAGTCTGACTGATACCAGACAGAGCAAGTTCATACAGTAACTCTAGTTTTGGCTTGTTTATGCTGGTTGACATTCAGAATCTGTGTTTATTTTAAGTTGCTCCTCTTGACCTATGAAGTCCTCTGGAATCTAGTTCAAGTTACCTTTTAGTGACTGTATCCAGATTTTGGGCCTGATTTTAGTCTCTAAATGGGTTTATATTGTTACGTACGCTGAAAAATCTACGACTGGATAGCTAATACTTTGTAAAAAATATCTTTAAAATAAACCCCCTAAATATGAGAAAGAAGCATTAAGTTGTGCAAATAGACTAGCTATGTTCATTAGTACGCATTGCCACCTATTGTTCTACTTACTTGTTGTGTCTTTGTTTAAGTTAGAATGTAAACTCTTGGAGGCAGTGCCTGTTACTTGTTATATTTACAGAGAGCCTAGTCTGATCTTGATTGACCTCTGTGGTTATTATAAATAATAATAGTCTGTGTGTCTGTGCATGCACAAACTTGGTAACAGAATTTGCGAGAAGAGTTTGTCTGTACCTAGGTACATGAAATTAGAATAAAATTAGGTGGACATTGTTCTTGCAGGTTTCAGAGTAACAGCTGTGTTAGTCTGTATTTGCAAAAAGAAAAGGAGTACTTGTGGTTAGTCTCTAAGGTGCCACAAGAACTCCTTTTTATTGTTCTCGCAGTATGCAGTAACATTGGGATTACTTGGCAGATGTGGCATAAATGATGTTAACTGTATTAGACATATTTTCAATTTTGAATGCATGAATATACATTTTAACAGGGAGCAAGGACCTGTACCGCACTATGAGAAGTTAGGAGCATGCTTTCAGCACACTTGAGGGAAGTAGGGTCTAGATGATGACTCAAATCTCAGTCTAACTTTTGTTTTAGTTAAGATATAAATATAAACTGTATAAAGTTGTAATGGTTTTATTTTTAAAACCCTTCAACCCAAGCAGTCCAAGCACTGCAGTAAAAAAGACTATTTTCAAAAGGTAACAAGGCTGTAATACCAAATTAGGTGTTTCAATAGGAGTAAAGAGCCTTGATAGCAAAATCTTTACCTTCATTGAAGGACTTTGATATCAATCAAGGGGGAGAAAATCCAAAAGTTGCGGGTCATCAAAGAAGATTGACCCGCCTCCCCTCTTTTTCTATTATGACAAAGTCCAACAGGCCCAATCCTAGTGATCTCCTCTACAATGGTGTGTGGATGTTAATTACGTCATTACAGCTGCCCAATGACCAAAGCATTTAAAGTTATTTCTCATACTCTCTCTCTATTTAGATTTAATGGTAAATTAGATGCATAATGGTGTTTGACACCTTGATATGGTCCCAACATGATCTCACTTTATGTTCCTTTGTGATGTGCCCCACACAATGTGCTGCTGTCATCACCGCTACTTTCCTCACTTAAGAAAGAAAGAAATATCCCGTTCCCAGTAGAGGTAGCTCTTGTTGCCTGGCCAGGGTGTTTTGAGGTAGTAAGCAAGTCCTTAAAAACCAGTTTGTCAATGGAATGGAATGAAAACATACACGATATGTGTGCAGAGACAGTTTCTTTGGATACTTCTCCCCAGACCTTGCTCTTTGATTCTCCTGAGTTCTATTTGGATTATCAGTTTTTCTATCATAGCATGTCATGAAGACGGGAATGTTACTAATTCTCACTTCTTCACTAATCTACAAACTTGGTAGTTCTTACAAAAACAGCCAGTGATATTACTCCATTTCCCCAAAAAAGTTTTGTTAGACTTTACTATGGCACTCTGCTCATTACAAAGATATAAAATATTTTGTAAAACATGCTACTACGATGTATTAAACTCTGCTTCATAATATTAGTGGACAAAGTACTCCATGATGTATTCTTATTTTAATAGTATATATAAACTTACTCTATAAATTGCAAAATTTGTTAATCTACTATGCATCTCCCATTAATTTCTGTGGTTCTATTATATGTAGTGTCTATGTTTTATCCATATTTGTGTGGTGTTGTCTTTGTATGTATCTAATTTATAATCCAAAATAAGTAAATAAACATTTCAAACAAAAAATCTTCTAGAATTTTTCAATGTGGCCAAATGTCACACTAAAATAAACTAAAAGACAACTAACTTTTAGAGTTTTTTCAGGCTCTTTGTCTATTGAGTGTACAAACCAATTTGCGGGACTTGGGTTTTTTGTTTTTTGTTTTTTTAAGCCTGAACAGACTAACTGGAGGGAGTACAGTACATTGAAATAAAGGCTAAGGGTTATATTAGCAGTATTTATGTTTGTTTGGTTTTGTGTATGATATAAAGGGAGATGTCAGTAATATTTTGCAGTAATAAGTATTGTCTCTGAAAGGTGTGTTTTGGTTCATTTTTAGTCAGATGTCTGTCTCCGATACGCTCTCAGAAGGTATATCCTACTTTGATGCGCATGAATAAATCCTGTTTTCCCTGTGTGCTGTTAAATGTATGCATTAAGAGATGATACAGTACTTGAATGTCTAGTTTGACTCTTTTTCTTGGCCATTGAAAGATGAATCTTTAGCTAGATTGTTTATTGTTTGACCACAAGGACTGAGATTGTACGTTTATGTATTTTGTGAGCACTATATTGTATTATAGCGATCCTATACATTTTGTTGGTTAAGAGGCACTCAGTGATCATCCCACTGTAAAAATTCTTATCCTAAAGTGTCCTTCCTGTTTGAAGACATATAACACTGGGCTACTGTCAAGTATACCTGAACATCAGCATTTCCCAGGCAGTACAGTTAGCATCCACAAAATCCATAATCATATCAGTACTGTAATGCGGCTCACTGCATGCACATACGGATTTTTGTATTCCACATAATTCTTTCACCAAAGGTAGAGAAAACTAATTTGGACCATGTTGTATGCAATCTCTACTTCTCGCACTTCCCCCCCTTCTTTCCACTTCTCATGTTCTCTCTCTCCCACACCCCATCACTTTAATAATAATGAATAATTTAGACAATCCTAGTTGTGTTAATTCAGTAGAGTAAAAAAATGTGTGCCAAAGGGTGGTGTCCTTTGCAACTCCTGGTGCTAATAATCTTCAGGATGTAAGGTATGGTGGAACAAAGATAACGTTTCTTTGCAATTCTCAACTTTTTTTAAAATACCTATCTTGGATTCACTAGTTCATTATAATCTGTATTTTGCTTTTCAGCATACTTTTAAAATAAATGTGTTAGAACAGTTCATCCTGGAAGCACGTTTTGTAGTCCTCTTGCCTCTTTGAAATATGCTTACCAATAGTTTGTTTTTAAAATATCTTTCTCATTGTAATGTTTATTTCCAGTGAAATGGCTGTTGATACATATTTAATATCCTCTCCAACAGCCTGCTGTATATTCAGTGTCTTCTTCATTTTCCTTTTGATCTTGCCAGTTTAATTTTAAGTGCAAGGTCCTGCAAGTGTGATTTTTATTTGTACTGTGTGTTGCACGGATTAACAGCAGTTTGTCTAGTTCATATGCTTCAGAGAAGATTTTATTTCAAGTCTGTGTCTGCATTTATTACTTCATTTTTGGACAAGAGTTTTTAAATTTTTTTGGCAGAGTTTTGAATTATTTTCTGATGATTGGCTGCAGCTGTGAGTAGAGAACTGGGAGTGATGAGTGTCTCAGGTGATTTTTTTGATTTGGGAATTTTTGACAAATTGTGAACATGTTTATGAATGGGAGAAAAATGGGTTTGACTTTAAAGTTATTTGATTTTAGAATAAATGATCTAAATATGCACTGAGCAGGGGGAAAGAGATGAGTTGCAATAGTTACTTGGCTACTGTAGCACTAACGCTGTTGTGGAGCCATTTTGCTACTGCTTAATTGGCTGCCTACAGAGAGTATTCCATCACCCTGCACCAATCTCCTTTACTTGGGTGGACATAGAGTCCAGGATTTACCTCTTAATAGATTAAACCAACATGAAAGATAGTCAGTGTTCACGATTTTTCATACGAATGTGGGAATTGTAATATCAGGTCTGTGGTCTTTCTAGGACAATACTGTATACTATATTTAACAGTGGCCAGTATCAGATGCTTCAAAGGAAGGTTAACCTCCTTCCCTAAAAACTAAACAAACAAAAAGCTCCTCAAATGAAATAACCTGAATATAAGGGAAGTTTCCTTCTAACCTTCTACATTCTGTATTTTTAAAAAATAAATTGTGCATGGGACAACACATCCATGAATTCAGATTATTTTTATCCTACCAATCAGATATATTGAAACTTTTTTCCCATTGATTCATAACTTTGTGAGTCTGTGTTCCGTTTAGGCTGAAACTTGTTAACACAAAGTCTGGCCCTGTTTTGTAAATGAAAATAAATGAATTGAAATGTTTTGTATACAGATAAGATCATGTAAATGGAGCACTTCTAACAAATGTGGATGGAATGGGAAGATTTTTTATGAAATTCAAAAGACATTATTTTACACATACAATGGGAAATCTACCCACCACCCACATTTAAAATATGTTAGATTCTGGTGCAAACTTTAAGTCTAGAAATTCACTTTTGGGGGTTAAAAAGATCAGTATAATTTCACAACTTTCACCATTTTGAATGCTACCCAGTTTAGTCTTATGGTGCTTATTATCCGTTGAAGGTTTTAACCTTATGTGTGAATTTTCCATACTTTTGTGGGTATAGGCAAAAGTCTTAATTTGTTTTAAAATGAGTATAAAAGATTTTTTTCTACTTTATTTTTCTACGTGAAGTAATGTGAGTTTGAATATCTGCAGTGTATACTCATTCATGTATACATATCTATGCTGTGTGTTTATACGTACTGGACACACACAATGCGTGAGAGAGAGACATTGCCATAGACTTAAATGGGAGTTGGATCAGGCCCTTAGGGACCACCAGTCACTATTATCTAAATGCTGATATTGGAAAAAAAATAAAGGGCATAAAAGACTTACAGCAAAAGGTGAGCTTTGCTCTCACTTTTCTGGGGTTTAGTTGCTAAGTACTCATTTTGTACATTTTGTTTTATTGCATTATGAGAGAGTTTGAAATAAGAAACTGGAAGTTTCTGCTTGCCTTCGTAGCACACAGTCTTTATTTAACTAGAGTAATCCTTTTACTAAACATAAATATTTTAAAGGCCATATAAATTGACGTATGCTTTCTTTTTCAAGAAAGGAGAAAAAAATATTTGCATCAACAAACATACATATGATTTCTAAATGCAAATTATAATATTCAGACATTTAAAAGTGAAAAAAGGAGGTAACAGACTTAATTGTAAAGAATGTTCATGGTGATACTGTTTACTGTTAGAATTGCAGCTATCTTGTGTAGCACCATTTTAATCTACTACTCCAATGTACATTAGTAAAATCCAAAAATAATTTACCGTTTTAATTTCAATTGCCTCTTTCCTAGATGTGTTGGATTTACCCTAGAACCATTAGTACCAGATTTATTTTGTTAGGTTGTTACAGTTCTGTGTTTTTATTCTGTTACTACTTAGTGTCATGATTTGAAGAATGGAACATGGGCTGTTGTTTTATGTAGTAATTTTTCTTATAACCTTTTGGCAGTAAACACTTTACTTTATAAATTATTTGCCTTTTTCAGAGGGCGATTTCCCCAGAAGGATTTGGAGGTACTGTTTCCTGGGATGAGTGCCGATTTCACTAGTGAAAACTTCTCCGCTGCATGGTATTTGATTGAGAACCATTCAACAACAAGGTTTGTGGACAATAACAATGTTTTTAAAACATCCAACAGTATTTGTATTGCTGCTGTACATCATAGATCTCAATGCTGGTAGTAGTGGAAGAATTGTTGTTTGTACGGCAGTAATGTCCACAGGCCCTAGTCAGATTTTGGGCCCCATTGTGGTAGGCAATGTACAGACATGTAGTACAAAACAGTAAGGCTTTTAATCAGCAGGCATGTGAAATGCTGTAATAGAAAAAGGTAGGACCCTCCAGTGAGATTCATGGGGTGAAGTTTTGGAAATTTTTGCCAGTGACTCCATCATAATGTTTAGGAAGAACAACTTATAGCTTTTGCTTGTGTGCAGACCTTCAGAATTGTGTACACAGAACTTGCTCTCATAGCCACCTAATCCAAAGCCTATTGAAATAAGTGGAAAGTGTTTCCTGATTTCAATAGAATTTTGGCCATGCGTAGGATCATGGTAGTTACATGGATACATTATGTACATACACTTTTGCATAAGCAACTGAACATACACAATTCTGCAATTTTTCACTACAGTAGATGTAATGGAGGATGGAGCGCTGTTTAAAAAAAATGTGAATTTTAACATTCTTGTAATGATATTAGCTTGAAACCAGGTATTGAAATAAAGACTTCATTTGGTGTAGTAATTTTCTCTTGCATTTTAGTGGGAGAACGTGTTCAGTTTACCAGGACCCAAGAAGGCTACGAACACTTTAAATGAAAAGCGCCCAGTTGTTTAGATGGGCTTAGAATACTTTTCATTTACTTCTGAATTGAAACTATGACGGAAAGATCTCTAATTATAAGGCAAAAGAGCTGTTCCAGTAGCAAGGGAACAGTATGTTCCAACACATGTGTAAGAAGAGTGTATTTGGAATAAAAGTATTTGAGAGGAAAAATTACTAAAATGACTTTTCATTAATAGTCTAAGCTCTACGAGCCTGATTCGGGCATCTTTACTTATAGTGAATAGTAACTCAGTGGGACCACTCATTGTAAAGATTGTAGACTTGAGCCCTAAGATAGGTCTTTGTGGTTACCATTCAGGAACTGTTAACAGGACCTGGAATCTATCTTTTGGTTTACCAGGATTTAGCTGGAATGTAAGCAACAGAATGAATCCACAATCAACTCTGCAATAAAACAGTATGTTGATGAATAAAATACTGAAGTTGTGGCTATTGAGAAGATGCTGCTGTCCCTGAGTTGAAAACATAAGTAACTACATAGACAACAACGTAGCTTGACATAGGCATACTTTCTTAACTGTTTCACATTGTTGTGTTGGATCAGTGCCTAATGATGCATTCATGTGTGAAGCCTCATGTTAAAGTGGCATCATGTTACATTTTTTCTGCCAATATTAATTCAAGGCATGGACTCTGTCTTTCGAAAATAATTTGTCACAACTTTCTACAAAATGGTTCTAGTGTAGTACAAATTATTGTTGGATAGCTTTCTTTATTTACAGTATCCCATTAAGCTGTTTTTTTTGCATTGGGTCCACTACTCTGGACTGAAGCCATAATTCATAGGTATTTCTGTTCAATCCAATGGAATGGGGGTAGAGTGCACCTTTATTTTGTATTGATTTATTTTTAAATGGAAAGCACTTTCTGTTTGCATGTTTGCTGAACCATATGAACTCCTCATAAGTATAAACAAGGAACAAGGGTAGGGCAAAGTGAGGGAAAACTGAAAATTTAAAGTGGCAAAGATGCAAATATTCTTTGACTGGTAACAACAAGGAAGACTTGAATGATAGATATGATTTGGTGATGTTTCAGAGGTGATTATAGATTGATAGACAAAGTTGCGGATTAAGGATAATTCTGAGTCTGCTGGATCTGTAACTATTTTCCCAAGGCTAGAAATTTCAGAAACATGGGACAAAGAAGACATTACCCAGGTGGAGCAGAACATCAGAGTTTCAGATATTGAGTCCTAGGAAGTTATGGAGTTTGTTTGATAGTCAGAACAAGTACATAAATGAGAACTAGAAGACTTAAGAGTTAATTAAGAAGGAGGGATATAATCAAGGACAGATCCCTGCCTTGAGCTCATATTGGAAGAAAAATGTAACAAGATTCCATTGGGTAGGCTTTCATTGACAGAGAAATGATGGGGCACAAGGTTGGGATTTGGGACTCTTGATGCCTGTTTCTAACTTTGCTACTACTACTTTAGTTTTCCCAAGGTTACACAACAGTTAGAGTAAAATTTTCAAAAATGCCAAAGTGATGTTTAAGTCCCACTGAAAGTCAGTGGGACATAAGTTGCTATGTCATTTAAGGTTTTTCAAAATTTTAGTTTTGTCCTCTCTGTACCTCAGTTTCTTCATCTCTAAAATGGAGAGAATACTCATCCCTTTTTGTAAAATGCTTTAAAATTTATTGATGAAAAGCACTATATAAGTACTAGGTGGCATTATTTTGGCCCCCACGTACCTTACTTGTGCTGTTGTGGTTTTTTTGTTTGATTGTGTTTTTGTTTTTCAGAAGAACACAGCATATCCTTAATGTCCCTGCCCTTTATTTAACCCGAGGTAGCGGGAACTCTGAATGTGTGGAACACTGATGTTTTGGTTAGCTTATGTATTTTTTCCTTGAAGGAAATTCACATTTTTTTCACCCTACAATTATTTTCCTGACAGAACATCATAACAAGTATAAACAAATTCTTAAGACTTCATATTAATTTATCAAATAACAGGGAAATATTAGTCAAAAGAGAGCTGTACTGATTTTGTTGAGCCCAGCAGTCTAAAAGTGCTGCTAGTAAGAAGTTCTTATTGTACACCCAAATAGGCCATTTCAGACAGTGAGTTATATGATTTCTGACCAGCAAATGGAAACGAGAAATAAAGCAAAACATTGTGACATCATCCCTGGATAAAGGGAAATGCCTTTGCACAGTGCACCAGTGCTTTCCTGTCTCGCAGCAGGTGGGGATCACTTTCTGACTGCCTGAGCTCAAATTAGTTAGTTTTTTAGTTTGTTCTTTCAACAAATCCTTTACTAACACTTTTAAACTGACAGAGTTTTTGGTACTATTGTGTTAGGTGTATCTGCATTGGTGGATTTTTTAATTTCCATCCCTCACTGTCTCCTTAAGCGGTCATTGCTTAAAAAAAATTGAAATATCTTTGAAAAATCACACTTTTTTCTAATTATAATTGGTATTTCCATGCTTACTAATGGTGACTGACTAAGTAACATAACTTGTGATAACTTTTCCCTGAATACAAGAAACAAATAGTATTTGTGTAGTGGTTAATCATGAATTACAGATATTATTACTTTGAAAATAAGCAAAGCTAGTTGAAACTAAATTTCCAATTTAAAAATTTCACTAAAGCAAAAACGGATAAGAAATATACGAGTACTGGGGAGCAGTAATATGGAAATATATCTACTGTAGGGGTGACACTGGACAGCTAGTTAGACATGAATATGCAATGCAGTATAGTAGCAAAAAAACCCAGTAGGCTGCATGTGCAAAAGCATAAAGGAATGGAGCAGGAATGTGTTTTTCTCGAAGGCTTTGGTGCAAAATTGCATTTAGTTCGGGACCTCATTATCAGGAAGATGTTGGTAAATTTTGAGGGACTTCGGAAATTAAAAACAAAAAATGAATGGGGTCGAGTTTAAAAGAGTTAAATGTACATTGTTTGGCTAAGTGTACACAGAAGAAGAGAGGTAAATGCAAGTAATTATGTAGGATGGTACAGTGTAAGTGGATATAGCTTGGAGCAATAGGGTGAAATTTAGAAAGGGAAAACTTAGGATCAGTATCAGACAAGACTTCCTGGCTGCGAAACCTGTGCAGTGGAAAATCTCTTCTACGAGAAGAGTTGGAGGCCCCTTATTTGGAAAAACTAGATTGTGCAGAACTCTAGAAATGTTACATGGAGAACAGTTCTTCGTTGGCAGGAATGTGTACCAGATAACCTAATAAATCTCTCCCTTGTCTAATACTCTGTGATATAAAATACTGTAAATTACAATGTCCTGTGTGCTAAATTTTAATACATTACTTTTATTGTATCAATCCCTTTTCATTGTATCAATGACAATGTTTCTTCTTTGCTTAATTTCAGTTTTGATCAGCTCAAAATGGCAGTCATGAATCTGAAGAAGCAGGCAAACAAGAAAAATGAAGGGAGTCTAGCATATGTGAAAGGAGGTCTCAGCACTTTTTTTGAAGCACAAGATGCCCTGTCAGGTAAATTGATTAATGATCATCAGGAATATAAAGGAAAAATCAAATATTCATATAGAAAATCTATTTAAACTTACTCATTTTAAAGTAAAAAAGTATGGAGAAGGAAAATAGATTATGACTAACCTAAAATTCCAAATGATCAAGGTCTCAAGATAGGACTGGCCAGCTAGATGTACTAATCAGTGAAAGATGGACATCAAAAAACCTGCTAGGTATCAAAAATATTCCAGGAAGATTGCAAAATCCACAGTATGAAATAATCTAATGAAATCCAGAAGAGCAAGAAAACATACTGAACCAGAGCTGACAGAAAGAAGATAAATTTCAGACTTTAGGAAAATAATCTGGTGCTGTGGTGTCTCATCCTGAATTTAGATTGAAATGGTTACAAGTATACAGTAAGATCTGACTTGAGAAATCAGGCCAAGAATTTCAAAAAGAACTCTAGTCTCTCAATTTTGGGGTGACCAATTTGATAGAGAGGTGTATTTTCGCTGAACCCATCCACCCACTGAAAAGTAAGGGCCCTTTAAGGTGTTGCAAGATGAGCATGCAAATCTGAGCACTCCCAAATCACTGTTCAGTTGAAAATCTTGGCCTAAGGCTATTTTAATAAGACGAGAAATGATGAGACAAAATCTTTTGGTGGCAGGTTTGAATGATGTAACTAAGTAGAGAAAAGTAGAGTAGTGACACTACTATCATTTTAAAGGATCCTAGTACTGCTGGTCAGGTTCTGGTTACCTTTGCAGTGGTTCTAATGACCACGTTTAAAGCTTTCAATAGCTTTTAGAGGTGGGGAGGGGTCTCGTTCTCTTTAGGAAGTGCATCACAGAAATGTGACACTGTGCTTGTGGAACATTTATAGTGTGTTACTGTGTTTATGGATCAGGTAACTGCCATAGGTGTTTAATAGTTGCAGACAAAAGTGGAATAGGAAAGAATATGCTGACATGTCATTTTAGAGGACTTGTTACTTACAACATCTGTAACAGACTTTTTCTTACATGCAAAATGCTGATAGATCATTTTATTTTTTTCAGTAATCTGAAATCACCTGGGCAAATCTGAAATCCTAATTTGTAAATAATCCTAAATCTACACGTTAATGTGAAAATTTGACTTTATTTCCCTATGATTACACCCAAATACTTTTTGCTGTAGAGATAATATAATCTCAAAATATACTCCACTCCAGTTCAACAATTCATGACACACTTTTCCAACAACAACAAAACACTAGTCCTGATGGATATATGGTAACTCTGCATGTGACCTCTTGGAAGACTATTTTGGGAATTCTCTTTTCTCTGATTTGTGAAGTCTGGGTGGGGATTTGCAGACTAGTCAATGCATTACACCTCTACCCCGATATAACGCTGTCCTCGGGAGCCAAAAAATCTTACTGCGTTATAGGTGAAAGTGCGTTATATCGAACTTCCTTTGATCCACCGGAGCTCTGCTTTACCGTGTTATATCTGAATTCGTGTTATATCGGGGTAGAGGTGTATCTTAAAGTGTGTGTCTTTTCAGTAAGACCCAAAAACTTGTCTGCAGTTGTTTCTCTTGTCCCTTCCTTGTGAGTCCAAGCTCCTTAAAACCAGTTTCATAAGAGATAAAGAGGTCAGAGAGCCAGCCAAACTACAAGTTAATTTTACAGATATTAGCCAAACAAAAGGAAAATTGCAGAGCACCATTTATTTCATTTTAAAAAGTGTCTGCTTGAATACAAAAATAGTTGCTCGCGTAACACCTTGCTGCATTTTTCAGCTGGTATTCTGCAGCTTTCTAGTAGCCTCATTCAGAGTGTTTTAGCTGAACTCATTCTGTGCTTTCATTTCTTTTCATTTTAGGGGCATATCTCCCCATCTAAAAAAAAGTCTTAGTGCAGCTGCTTTTGTATCATAAGCACTATGAATTGAAAATAGAAGAGTACTGCAGATCTTGGTGTCACTTTGTGCCTATCATCAGTGACGTGGTTTGTGTCTTCCTCCTAGAGACCCCTAATGAGCATTCAAAAGGAAACAGACTTGTAGTTTGTGCCAGTGTAAACAGTGAATTAAAATAAAATCATTGAGAGGAGAAGAATGACCCTGATGCTGTTGAAAATTAGCATCTTGAAGGCTTTGAATCTCGTCCTTGCATTTAGACCTGTAGCATTAGAACTGGAGGACGTTTTGTATTTGATTTCTAAAACTAATTCTTGGGGAGGACACAATTAGAGCTACGGGAATAACTAGTTTTTGATTTGCTGGCATTTTCGAACAATCAGAAATGTCACTTAGGGCAGAACAAAACGTTTCCTTTTGACAAAATAATTTCATTTTGATTGTGACTATATGTAAACGTTTAATTTTTTAAAAATGAAATTTTGAAAGTTATTTTGAACCAAAAAATAGAAACATTTTGTTTAAAAAATGTCAAAACATTTTTTTTAAATGTTTTTAGTCCCCTGTCCCATCCCCAATCAAAGCAATTTGGTAAAACTGACAGAAGTCTGCAGACTGTTTATGACACCAAATCTGCATTTTTCACTAAAAGATTTGGCTGAAAAATTCCATCCGGCATTAGTTACGGGCTATTCTCTTTCCCCAGCATTCAGTCAGCCTCCCTTCCCATGTTCCCCATCCCCACTAACTCCTCATCCAGTCTGTCACTGTTCTGCTGCTGTTCCTTGACCCAGTCTCTTTATGCAGCTGCTCCCAGTTCTTCCCCCTGCATCCTGGCTTCTCATCAGATCTGTTTTGCCTCCATCTTTCTCCTTCCTGGGTCCCAGTTTCATTGTCCAGCCAGTACCAGAGTACCCCCATCCCAATACCCAGTCTTACTCTCCCACCCCGATCAGCTTCCAGTTCCAGTCTCCTCCCTCCTTATCACACTCCTTGTCCCACTCTTCTCTTGGTAGGTTTGGCTCCTGTCTGCCTGCATTCAAATCAGGCAACTCCCTGTACAGCACTTTGGCATCAGTAGGGGAGGGCATTCAGAGTTCAGGAGAGAGAGCCTCCCGGCTTTCAGTTCCATTTCCTGACCAGAATCCAAAACAGCCTGCAGCATCCCAGAGTTGCAATTGCAGGGATAATCCTGCTGGCCTGAGCAGTAGCGTGCCAAGAATGGACAAAATCTTTGGAGATTTTAGCTATTAAACTTTAGCATTTATGAGCATGTGCAAATTGTAAAATTTTGAAAGGCATATAACATGGCCAAATTATGGGTGGATTTTAACAGGGATGGCAAAAGGCACATCCGTGACAGAAAGGCTACCCTTTGACCAAATTTCAAGTTCCTGCACCAAAGCATGGGGGCGCTTGAGTTTCTCGAAGAGAAGGTTACCAGAATTTTTTAACATGGACAAAACAATTTATTTTTCTCTAGCCTCATTCTCAGAAATGGCTGAAAGTTTCCAAAAACATTCAGCCTGAGTCAGAGACCTGGCATGGAACATTTCAACCCAATCTCTTCATCAGAGTTGTTTATATTCAATTACAGAGCCCCATTACACTTAAATGTAGGAGTTTATTATTATTTGTTGATGTTGTAGGTTATTTGGTATTAATTTGCATGTGGACTTATAATGCTGGTGGTGTCTTCCCATGCAAGTACAGTGGAATTTCCATGTAATATTTTTCCTCCTTTAAATTCTAAACACGTCTTTTTGTTTTTAAACTGAGCTACATCAGAAACAGCTGATATTTTAAAGCTGAAAAGTGGCTTCAACGTAATCCTTAATGAATATAAGCTTGATTCTGCAAACTGCTTCACTAAATATCTGTTAAACTATTCAGCTGTCAAAGTATCACATGAACTAGAGAGAGAAAATACATATTATATCACATCTAGTCCATCTCTTCTGCCAATACAGTCTAAATGTCCTGCGTTTATTGAATTTCCTCCACTTCCTGACAGGAAATCCATTAGATTGTGGAATAGCCTCCCCACAGGAGGCATTTCATGATAGTCTAAATTTTCCCTATGAGTTTTATCCCAATACCCTTATATTATCCCCAAACAATTTTCTCCCAGACTTTGTTTACTCCTCTCAATTATTTATAAACTATTGCCATGTCCACCTTTTTTCTGTTTAACAAAGCTACCTACTTCTCGTTCTTTTTAATCTTTCCTCTTAAATCGGTCTTTTTTGTCATTGTTGCTTTGTTTTCTTGAACTCTCTGTAATTTGTTGTGAAATCTACAGTATTAAGAAATCACCACATTTCATAGTAAAATTTCATTGAGAAATAGAATGCTATGTCACCTGACCCCAGGTGTTTTGTATTTTCATTTAACTATAAAGTGGAAGAACAAGTGTGTTTGTACATTTTTAAGCTTACATTTTAACAGTTTTTTAAGATAAAGGGCCTGATCTTGCCTACAGTTATTCACAGATTTGTGTGTGACTGGTCCTGTTAGTAAGGGCTTGCTTACTTTATTAAGTAGACTGTCAAAACTGATGAAATCTTTACATCAATTTTAATGTATCTTTACAAAAAATAAATAAGTGAAAAACGTAAAAAAGAGTTGTACCAAGAGCTGTTCATTACATTGTGCAATTTGGAAAATGTTTACTAAGGAAAATAAGAGGTCAAGTAGGCTGGACATATTGTTATTTGGTTTAATTTCCTGGAAAATAAGATTGCCTTATCAGATCCCAATGTCTCTTTGTCCGTTAGCTTTCCTGACAGTTTGACAGTAACTTTGCTATAGAGGAGATGTTCAACAGGAAGTTTGTTTTGTCAGTGAAAGGAGGCTGTAAACTGAGCTGAGGGGAACGAGGCTCACCTCGACTTGACCCATTTGTCAGCATCAGTTATATAGCTGGTTTATTTCCCATAATACTAATGGTAACCTAGAAAGTAGCATTCCAAATGGGGCTACTGTTCATTGCATCGTAAAGATATGATGTTTTATTGCCTTTGACAGACCACATACCACGATAAAAGATTCTGGAGAGATAGTAATCTAATATATATTTTAAAATACACTCTTTAGAATCTTTACACTGCAAAATTTCTTTTTAGTTAAGTACAGATTAGAGAAATACACATTTGCATTTACTGCATTACCTGAATTTGCAAGCGTGTGACAGTCACATTACCAGTTATCATTCTTCCAGGCCTTTTCCTGCCTGTTGAAAAATTCTAAAATAAGTTATCGTTTGAGATTATGACCCTGATTAGGGCAGCTTTGCACAGCTCATCTAGTGCAATTCTGCTGCAAAACTGGTTTAATCGGCCCTTGGAAGAACCCACTAGAGTAGAGGGATCCTTGGATGGCACGGTTCCCCCTTCTCCCATGGCTGAGTCAGGGTGTGGCCAAGGGAAAGTGGGCATGGCCAGGGCATCTCTGTGCACTGGTGAACCCTGTTGTCCTTAATGGATCTTTGGTTGCTGAATGAGTTAGAGCAGCATTTAGGCTACTTTAACTTGCGCCTAGTGACAGGCCCAGAGCAGAATGATTCCAATCCCAGGTGAGTGAAAAGCCATGTTTGTAGACCACATCATGCCCTCCTTTGCCTCCCCAACCTTGATTTGGAATGGACACAGCCACAACCCACCATTTGGCCCAGTGTCAGGAAATTTATGGTGTGGTATTACTACTTCTTAATCCAGTTTCTCCAAAACAAAAGAAACCACTATGTAGTCATTCAGTTCTGACTCAGTCTGGGGTCTTGGGAAACTAACAACTGATGTTTGCCTGCCATATAAATGTTCCTTCCTGTTGGACAGTCTGAAGCTATCCAAGTACGTTGTGCGTATTTTCACAGCACGCTAGTAATGCAACAGATGTGTTTGACATGATACATTCATTCTAAAGTCCTGCATTTTCTGTAGTTTTTATTCATCAGTCTAATTTTGGGATGGAATTACAATTGAGAGCTTAAAAAAAAAAAAAAAAAAGTATACTGGCTGGGAAGGTGGAAGGGGAAATGTTCTGCCTACTTGGCCAAGGGCAGCCAAACTTTCAAATTTGGTTGTCTGACAAGAAAACCCGTTTGTCAAATTTTCATGCTGTGGTTTCATTCTGAAGTAAATTAAATATTATTGCTGCTGTTATTGTCTAATGACAGTAACATTCTTTTCATTCTGCTTGTTTTGCTTTGGTCTGTTGTCCCAGGGTTACTCATTATTCTCTTGTTTTTAGTGTGTAAGTCACTAGGTCTTATATATTAAGTTTTAGCCTCGCTTTAATATAAATTCACACTGCTTAGGCAGAAGCATATTAGACTGAGAGTCAGAAGTGAGACTGTATAACAATGAATTTTAAATCCAAATAAATATCCTAGTACTTTAAATAATATTATGGACAATATCCATCTGACTTGAAATGTTCATACAGATTAGCACTAATCTAGTCCCTTCTGTTGAGTGCTCTTGTAAATGAATGTTTTGTTCTTGGTTCCACACCAAGGTAGTAGAGCATAGCCTTGCGTGGGTGTAAAGCATCTATTATTATTATTATTATTTTATTTATTTTATTATTTATTTCATATTATGGTAGCACTTAAAGGTCAACCAAGATTGGGGCCACATTGTGCTAGGCAGTGTACAGACAGTAAGAGGACACTTGGGCCATTCACTAGTATCTACATCAAGTACTGGAGTACTTTCTTGGGGGGTGGGGCTTGTTTTTATTAAATGTATTGCACATTACCCATGCTCTATTACTGCTGTGCTACAGGACAACGAAAACAGTATTTCCATCAAGAGCAGTGTATCCTGAAAGGCAGATGGTCTGATAGTTAAAAGCTTTTAATTAAACATGCATATGCATTGTAATTTGTTGTGGATTTGATGGTAATCAGGTGTCATTTCAGATAAAACCAACATCTTGGTCACTCTCCTCCTCTTCTTTGCACAATACCTAATAAAATAGCAGATTGTCAATATATACATTTACATTTCCATAATGGGCCAATTCTTTTTTGACTGTTAGGTCATCACATTGAGTCAAAGGTTAAAACCATGTGAGTGGTGGTTGCTACAACCTAGTGAATCTGGCATACATATATTCAAATGCAGTTTCAAGATGATAGATCTGATTGACTGATTGATTTACTTAATGCAGCTTTGCCTTTAAAACTCTAGAAATGTTTATCCTGTCAAATGTACCATCCTAGAGTTAAGCTTCCTGACAGATGGGAAGTTGTTTTTTTCATTGCTGCAAGTCCAGCATAGCACTTTCTAGCTTTTGCAAAGTATCAAACGAGATTTCTCCTTTAAAAATGAGAGACTTCAGTTAGAATGGTGTTTGAGTCCATGCTGAAATACATGTGCCCAAAACTGTATGTCTTGAGTGCCTTAAGAATGACCCATATTTGATCTGTGTCAGCCACTGACTTAATGTCTTCTAAATTGGTGACAGCCTTCAGAGGTCTGGCCTGATGATCGATCACAGAACACTTGGTCGATTCCTCCAGAATATCTCCCAATTGCCTTAAACTCACCAGAGATTGTTTGAAGTTACTGTCGTGTTTTATGACTTAGAGTTTATTTTGAATCCCATTTTCAAATTTTATTTTTCAATTGTTTAAGCTATAGATAATCTTTTATTAAACCAGAATATCAAGCTGAGGGTTGTGCTTGGTGCTGTCCACAAAAAGAAACATATCTTGTCTAACTATGACCTACATATCATTTGAAAGCCTATACTCTCCACTACATAGTTTAAATTCATGTTGTTGTTTCAATTTTGATTCAAACTCTTCTTGTCCTTATCTCCACAACTTGTAAAGCTGCTTTTATGCCTTATGTGATATCACGAGATGTCCGAGATCCCAAATTCACTAAAGAGAGTATAACTTTTCCTATCCTGTAAAACCTGACATAACCAGAATTGCGCAGCTGTGGATTTTTCGGTGGATCATTTAGCAGAGTAATAAACCTAGCTTTTAACATACATTTCTGAGAGACTTTGCGGTTGCTCATATAAAGTTTCTTCCTAGATGGATGAATTGTTACCAAGTGTTGAAATTTTATTGTAAGTCTCATAGTAGTTTGTGTTTTTCTTAAAACCCCAGCCCCTGGAGTCAGGTGATTATTTCAGACTCTCTACTTTCATAAATAAATAAATATTTTTTCTTGCCCTTGTAGTTGTGGGAAAAGCATGAAAAAGCTTAAAAAACAAACACAACCCAACATTTATTATTTCAAAATCTCATGCTTTTTGAGCGCTAACATATTTTTTCAGTAGTTAGTTTGGCAATGTTTTGGATGTTAATGCAATATGATTCAAGATTAAGGCTGTGTTTTTCCTTCAAGTTGCAAAATATTTCAAATATTTCTGAAAATTAAATCATATTTAGTGACACTGAATGCATCCGATGAAGTGAGCTTATGCTCAAATAAATTTTAGTCTCTAAGGTGCCACAAGTCCTCCTTTTCTTTTTGCGAATACAGACTAACACGGCTGCTACTCTGAACCCTGTAAGTGACAGTACACCGTGTTGCTAATTTGTAGATCTTTTAGCATTTTATGGCGCAATCTAGTAATAGCTTCTTGAGGACAAAGTGGCACACTTCTGTGCTTTTTCAAATGATCAGCATCACAGCATGTACATAATCTGGGATCCATTCTGAAGAATTTACACCTCTCATAGGGGGAATGCCCTTATCAAAAAGCTTTTCAGGTTTTCTCCAAATTACACAAATTATTTCGTCTTTTTGACATGAAACCCATGGACATTTGGGTTTCCATTTATTCTGGAAAGTGTGTTTACATTTTAGTTTTTCCTATTCCTTAGCATACTTTGGTGCCAGAGGCTTAATGGATACTATGCCAAGGGCCTTCAGAACTATGCTGTGCTGAATCAGTCTGTCTTCTTTAGTTGTTTGTTTTTTGGTTTGATGTGTTCCAGACACTTAAAAAAAAAATTAACTAAGTTTCTGTGCAAAAGCTCTGTTTTGGTCTACTTCTGCTCCCGTTGGAAATCAACAGTAAAACTTCTATTGACTTCAGTGGGAGCGGAGTTAGAGCAATGCTGAGCTGCTTTTGAAAATTTAACCCATAGTTTTTGTACAAATTGGTATTAAAAATAGTGTGTACATTAAGGATTGACTTGCAAGTTTAAATTGCCTGGTCCTGCAAAGCTGTAACAAAGTATTAAACCATCTCTTTGTGTTAAAAACAATTTAATATTAGGAAACAGCAACTAATCAAATTGTAGTTTAGATTACTAGAAAGCCTATTGCAGTTGCCAGATTAAACTATCACTTGTTTTTCTGGCAAAGATAACTGCCTTTGAACTGTTCAACTGTGGTTGAAATGCCTAGATTCAGTCTCTCCTTGCCCCAATAACTGCAAACTTCTTATCAGAGCACTAACAATGTTCCAGCTGATGCTCAGACATGGTAAGCCGTGGTCCTAACCAAGCATATATATATGGTTTGTGTGGCCGAATCTAGAGATATAAAATGTCCAGATGTTTTGAAAGCATAGAAGAAAAAACATATGAGAAGAGAGGTCAAAAAACAAATTTTGGAAAAAATTTGAAATATCTGCATTAGTTACTTGCTTATCAAAATGAAACTGTATGTCTTTAAAAGTGAGATGTATTATGTATAATTTGGTTATCACATAGAGATTGCTACTAGTTACATTTATGAAGTAAGTAAGTATAAATTCTTTGCATTTGAATAATGACAAATATACCTAGTAATAGAGATGGAGCTACACGCTGAGATATTCATGTGTATTTTTTTTACCTGTTGACATATTTCTAAAATGGGAGGGGGGGATTAAAATGTTGAAAATAGAAAGCATCAACATTGTTGACTCATAAACAAAAAGGAAGGTTATCCGTAGGGCTCAGAAATAATATGTAAATCGAGATCTGATGTTATAAAGCAGATACAAATGAAACTCATGTTTCTAGAGAAAAGTGCTAAAAATGAACATATTTGTATTAGGGTTCTCAAGCGATTAAAAAGATTAATTGTGTGATTAATCACGCTGTTAAACAATAATATGATACCATTTATTTTAATATTTTTGGATGTTGTCTACATTTTTAAATATATTGATTTAATTTACAACACAGAATACAAAGTGTACAGTGCTCACCTTACTTTTATTTCAAATATTTGCACTGTAAAAAAACAAAAGAAATAGTATTTTTCAATTCACCTAATACAAGTACTGTAGTGCAATCTCTTTATCATGAAAGTTGAACTTACAAATGTAGAATTACGTAAAAAACAAACAAACCCTGCATTCAAAAATAAAACGGTGTAAAACTTTAGAGCCTACAAGTCCACTCAGTCCTAATTCTTGTTCAGCCAATCACTCAGATAAACAAGGTTTTTACATTTGCTGAAGATAATGCTGCCTGATTCTTGTTTACAATGTCACCTGAAAGTGAGAACAGGCATTTGCATGGCACTGTTGTAGCTGGTATCGCAAAATATTTACATGCCAGTTGCACTAAAGATTCAAATGTCCCTTGATGCTTCAACCACCATTCCAGAGGATGTGTGTTCATGCTGATGACGGGTTCTGCTTGGTAACAATCCAAAGCAGTGTGGACCAACACATGTTCACTTTCATCACCTGAGTCAGATGCTACCAGCAGAAGGTTGATTTTCTTTTTTTGGTGGTTTGGGTTCTGTAGTTTCCACATCAGAATCTTACTCTTTTAAGATTTCTGAAAGCATGCTCCACACCTCATCCTGATCAGATTTTGGCAGGCACTTCAGATTCTTAAATCTTGGGTTGAGTGCTGTAGCTATCTTAAAAATTTCACAATGTCAAATTTGCAGTGAAAGTGGTCTTAAAACAAACAACATGTGCTGGGTCATCAACCGAGACTACTATAACATGAAATATATGGCAGAATGTGAGTAAAACAGCAGGGGACATACAATTCTCCCCCAAGGAGTTCAGTCACAAATTTAATGAATGCATAATTTTTTTAATGAGCGTCATCAGCATGGAAGAATGTCCCCTGGAACAGTGGCCAAAGCATGAAGAGGCATATGAATCTTTAGCGCATCTGGCACGTAAATATCTTGTGACGCCAGCTACAACAATGCCTGTTCTCACTTTCAGGTGACGTAATTAAGAAGTGGGCAGCATTATCTCCTGTAAATGTAAACAAACTTGTTTGTCTTAGCGATTGGCTGAACAAGAAGTAGGACTGAGTGGACTTTTAGGCTCTAAAGTTATACATTGGTTTGTTTTTGAGTGCAGTTATGTAACAAAAAGTCTACATTTGTAACTTGCACTTTCAAGATAAAGGGATTGCACTCCAGTACTTGTATGAGGTGAATTGAAAAATACTATTTCTTTTATCATTTTTACAGTGCAGATATTTGTAATAAAAAATAATATAAAGTGACCAGTGTACACTTTGTATTCTGTGTTGTAATTGAAATTGATATATTTGAAAATGTAGAAAAACATCCAGAAATATTTAATAAATTTCAGTTGATATTCTATTGCTTAACAGTGTGATTAATTGCAATTAATTTTTTGAGTTAATTGCAAGAGTTAACTGCGATTTATTGACAGCCCTAATTTATATATATTCATTATAGTGTAGTTAACACAGCACAACATTAAGGACCCTCAGTAAATATGGGTGTATATCCAGATTTTATAGTCAACTTCAGACTCTTTAATAGTGCATTATCATTATATATAGTGTGTCATACCTGTAGACAAATCTAGCCATCATATAAATAAACAAGTATAACTTAAACAGTTTACTTACCAATTTACTCTTGGAAATGCTACCATAGCTCAAGTTTTTTCTTGTGACTTTTCTAATCCGAATCTCTCTCTCTCTCAAAAATTCACAAATTCTGATTCTGAACTTTCACTATGATCTTCATCTATTTCATTAAACTGATGATGTGCATGGAGTGAAACAAACTCTTTCACATGTTGTTGTGTTTCTTGATTTTTGTGCGTGTATTTCCAAACATTGATCAGCATCTTTCTCATGCTTCAGAAGATGGAGGAATCTGAAGCAGATGAGAAGCAAAAGGAGTCAGTGATTGTGCTGTACAGAGGCCTTGCCATCATGTTGTAGGAGCAATATGCTTGGTAGATTCCCCGATTGCACTCTCAGACCAAATACCTGAAGAGGTTCTGTATTTTGCAACATTTGAAAGTGCTTTTCCAAAATCTAGTCTTAAATGTGTAGCTTGTTTAGTAATCCAGTCAAGTGATGTAACAATGCTATTATCACTAACATAATTACCTTTGAACCTTGGATCTAAGTGGTTTGCAGTAGCTTTACAGCTGAATTCTTCCCATTTACATATAAAGTCCTTCACTTTTACATCTTCCTGACTTGTATGTGGAGATGAGCTTAGATTTTCAGAACAATTGACTTTATCTTGGTCATATCTTGAGGAATGTCTGACAGAAGTGCTTTGTCTGATTCAGATACAGTGATTGAAGAAGCAGTTGGCTGCAGAATCTTCAGTGTGTTCTGCAGGTGAACCCAGAAGGTATCCTCATCAAGGACAGTGTGTTGTACACTTTTAAGATCTTCAGTCATCACTCTTTCTTGAAGAGCTTCTTTGTTTTAATACGTTTTCAAATGACATTCCCATACTTCCCATCTTGTTTTGTTAGAATATTTCAGTGTTACCATTTTATTCGTACAATGTTTTCTTCTTGCTTCTTCTTAAAGAATATGAGTAGTTGTAACATTTTATAATTTCTTTTGCTTTTTTTAATAGATCTCTTCCGATGTGCACAACTGCATGATATCATTAATAAGCAGGTTTAGGCCGTGAAAAGCACATCCTGTTACAGTTATATGGGGTAAATAGAGTAACTTCATTTGGCATACTTATTAGTTATTAAAAAGCATTTTGAAGGACTGAAGTTCAGCAGTAATAATATTTCATATTGAATTGGAATTCATTTGCAAATTTGATACAATTAACTTAGGCTTGAATAGAGACTGGGAGTGGCTAAGTCATTATGCAAGGTAACCTATTTCCCCTTGTTTTTTTCTACCCCTCCCCCCCAGACGTTCTTGTTAAACCCTGTATTTGTCCTGGAAATGGCCCACCTTGATTATCATACACATTGTGAGGAGAGTGGTCACTTTAGATAAGCTATTACCAGCAGGAGAGTGGGGTGGGAGGAGATATTTTTTCATGCTTTGTGTGTATATAAAAAGATCTTCTACACTTTCCGCAGTATGCATCCAATGAAGTGAGCTGTAGCTCACGAAAGTTTATGCTCAAATAAATTGGTTAGTCTCTAAAGTGCCACAAATACTCCTTTTCTTTTTGCAAATACAGACTAACACGGCTGTTACTCTGAAACTAATATTTCATATATTACTCTAATAATTCTTCACTGTTCATTCTGAGAGACGTTTTTTCATATGAAAATTTCTTTTCCATTTCCCCCCAAGGTTCCGATTTTTCCATATCAGGTGTCTTTTTTCCTGAAAGATTTTGGATTTTTTTTTTTTTTTGGAGCCTCTTATCAGTGAGGCCTACTCCTATCCCTCTCATTGGCATCTACTTTGACTGCCCTTGTTTGCATGGTGTCCCTTACCCCATTCTTGAGCTTCTTTGTTGTTCTTGTGTGGCAGGCAAGAAATCCAGTTAATCCAGCTGGCACTTCTTCTTTTCCTAGGCCTTTGAGCAATAGGAGTTTTTCCAGCCTCTGTGTATGAAGAAAATGTTTCAGCTATTTTTGAGTTACTTCATAACGAAAAAATGATTTTAATCACCATTTTAATAAATCATTCAGAAGCTTTTTACATTCTTTAAACTAAAAAATAAGTTTGAATCTTGAACCTAAAATTTGGTACGTGCCTCATTGGACATATAGCTAAATCTGAAAATACTGTTGGGTGAAAAGTAAAGATGGTTTCTGTATAGGGAAAGTGAAGGTGTGTATTGTGCATGTGTAATATATTGTACTCTCTACCAGTTTGAGTGTGCATAGAGAAGTTATTTATATCTACACTGTGTTCAGTGTATTTAAGGTACCGTAATTTCGCTGGACTAGTTGTGCAAAACTAGTCCAAACAAAAATACTAACTGGTATGTATGTAAACAGTCACCATTATCTCAGGTTACTCCAGACAACACTTTCCCTATGCTCTGGAATCTCTTAACACCCTGACAAAACACTTGTACCTTGTAGATTTCATCTCTTCCCCTACCTCCACAGCTTTTAAAATGCAGTTGTGTGACCGCTTTTGCAGAGCTGCAGAGCCACCAATTTCAAAGTTTGGGTACTCTATAGCGAGGGGTCTCAAACACTTTCACAGTGTGGACTATCTTCATCTAGACATTGTTTTATGGACCCTCACCTTCCTGTTTGTGGTTTCATAGATCACCTGCTCTCCCATTCATGACCACATAGCCTCCCGGTGGCAACTACAGGAATTGATTTACATGGAAAAGTAACACTAGGAAAGTGTGTAGATATTTTTAACTGTCCCTAATTTTAAGAAGTTTTTTAAAAATAGCTAATTTACTATCTGCATTTCCTTTTCATTTAATCTCATTCTGTCATTTCTGCTCTCTTACTGGAAATGAGTCCACAGCAGACCAGCAGCTTTCTATAAATCACCTGCTACTGCTCTGCAGACCACCTATGGTTCATGGGTAGAGCCCTACCAAATTCACAGACATGAAAAACATGTCATGGGCTGTGAAATCTGATCTTCCCCCCCATGAAATCTGGTCTTTTGTGTGCTTTTACACTATAGTACACTATACAGATTTCATGGGGGAGACCAGTGTTTCTCGGATTGGGGGTCCTGACCCAAAAGGGAGTTGCAGGCGGTCGCAAGGTTATTTTAGGAGGGTTGTGGTATTGTTACCCTTACTTCATCGCTGCCTTCAGAGCTGTGCAGCGATAGAGTGGTGGCTGTTGGCCAAGGGCCCAGCTCTGAAGGCAGCAGTGCAGAAATAAGGGTGACAACACCATACCATGCCATCCTTACTTCTGCACTGCTGCTGGCGGTGACTCTGCCTTCAGAGCTGGGCTCCCAGCCAGCAGCCACCACTCTCCAGCTGCCCAGCTCTGAAGGAGCACTGTCACCAGCAGAAGTAAGGGTAGCAATACCGCAATCCCACCTACAATAACCATGTGACTGTGCCACAATTCCTTTTTGGGTCAGGATCCCTACAATTACAACACCGTGAAATTGCAGATTTAAATATCTAAAATAATGAAATTTATTATTTTTAAAATCCTGTGACCGTGAAATTGACCAAAATGGACTGTGAATTTGGTAGGGCCCTATTCATGGGCCTCAGATTGGGAACCTCTGCACTTTAGGATGTAGTTACTAAGTGTAATCAAAATATGTAGATTGATTTTTGGTATACTGTTCAATACACTGCAAACAGGCAATTTTAAACTTTAGAATACAACTTTATCTATAGTACATTCCAAACTCATAGTGCTTGATTCTCATCTCATACCAGGGTAAATCAGGAATAATTCCACTGAAGACAATAAAAGGCTTGTCTACACTGCCCTGCTGTTCAGACTATGGGGGTGTGAATGGCAGTGCACACAAAATGCTGTGCTTTAATGCCCTCATGTGGATGCAGTGGGTGTGAACTAAAAGGTTCGTAGGTCACATTAATGTAGTCCTCTTCAAACAGGACTGCATTACTGTAAACTAGGAACCTTGTAATTCGCGCACGCAGCATTTTGGTGTGCATGGCTATTCACATCTCTGTAGTCCAAACTGCAGGGCAGTGTAGACATAGCCAAAGGTACACCACTTTAAAGCTGACAAAGGAGTGAGCAGAATCAAGTCTGCAGTGTTCCAAAGCACTTAAAGAGTTAAAACCTGGTAGGGTTTTAATTTTCTCTGTCCTATAGTAACACAATTAGGGGAAAAACAGGTCTTTTAAAAATCGGTTTCATATGGTCTGGGACCAAAAACACCAAAATGCAAGGTATTTACATGCCGGATATGCTAAACATTCGTATGCCCCTTCATGCTTTGAGCACCGTTCCGGAGAACATGCTTCTATGCTGACGAAGCTTGTTAAAAAAAACGAGTTAATTAAATTTGTGACTAAACTCACTGGGGGAGAGTTGTATGTCTCCTGCTCTGTTTTACCCACATTCTGCCACATATTTCATGTTATAGCAGTCTCGGATGATGACCCAGCATGTTGTTCATTTTAAGAATACTTTCACTGCAGATTTGACAAAATGCTAAGAAGGTACTAATGTGAGATTTCTAAAGACAGCTAGAGCACTTGACTCAAGGTTTAAGAATCTGAAGTGCCTTCCAAAATCTGAGATGGACGAGGTATGGAGCATGCTTTCAGAAGTCTTAAAAGAGCAACGCTCTGTTGCAAAAACTACAGAACATGAACCATCAAAAAAGAAAATCAGCCTTCTGCTGGTGGCATCTGACTCAGATAATGAAAATGAACATGCATCGGTCCACACTGCTTTGGATCGTTATTGAGCGGAACCCATCATCAGCATGGACGCATGTCCTCTGGAATGGTGGTTGAAGCATGAAGGGACATATGAATCTTTAATGCATCTGGTACGTAAATGTCTTGCAATGCTGGCTATAACAGTGCCATGGCAAACGTCTGTTCTCACTTTCAGGTGACATTGTAAACAAGAAGTGGGCAGCATTGTCTCTTGCACATGTAAACAAACTTGTTTGAGCGATTGGCTGAACAAGAAGTAGGACTAAGTGGATTTGTAGGCTCTAAAGTTTTACATTGTTTTATTTTTCAATGCAGTTATTTCTTGTACATAATTCTACATTTGTAAATTCAACTTTCATGATAAAGAGCTTGCACTACAGTACTTGTATTAAGTGAATTGAAAAATACTATTTTATTTTTACCGTGCAAATATTTATAATAAAAATAAATATAAAGTGAGCACTGTTACTTTGTACTCTGTGTTGAAATTAAAATAAATATATTTAAAAATGTGGAAAACATCCAAAAGTATTTAAATAAATGGTATTCTATTATTGTTTAACCCTATAAACATTAATTAATTTAAATTAATTTTGATTAATTTCAATTTTTTTAAATCTCTTGACAACCCTAATTATAATTAAGTTTACGTTTATGTTACGGAGGTCATGGACGTCACAGAATCCATGACTTCCAGAGACCTCCATGACATTTTTTGCTTCAGCCCCAGGCGCTGCAGGACTCTGGAGCTGACAGCCAGTGTGGCCCTGGCAGGGTTCCAGCGATAGGCGATAGCAGTAACAAGTGACAGGGTGCCCCCTGCAAAGTTCCAGTGACAGGTGACAGACTCCTGAGGGGGCCCGCCTCAGGGTTCCAGGGACAGGTTGAAAGCCTTGCGCAGGGAGAGGGGGATGCCTTGGGCAAGCGGCTGGGGTGTCCCATTTTCGCTTTGGGAAATATGGTCACCCTGCGTCTCCCAGCTGCCATGGGCGAAGTGGGAACCCCAAAGCTCCCAGCCACCATGGTGATGGGGGAAATCATGGAGCCTCAGCAGCAGAAGTCACAGACAGATCACAGCTTCCGTGAATTTTTGTTTGTTACCCGTGACCTGTCCATGACTTTTACTAAAAGTAACCATAACAGAATCTTAGCCTTAATTATAATATAACTGTAGCTTCAATCTATTGTCATTTTCTGGGGTGTAATCCAGCCCACTGAATGGTTGTGTCTTTAAACCTGGGTGCCTTAAATGCTCTGCTGCTGTGCTCACAGCTAGAGTGACCAGATGTCCTGATTTTAAAAGAACAGTCCCGATATTCGGCACTTTGTCTTCTATAGGCACCTATTACTGGTCATCCTACCTCGCAGCCCTGACACTAACAGCCAGGAGACAAGCGAGCACTGAGTGTCTGTGTGTTAAGCTGCTCTGGTCAGCTACTCTGATTCCAGCAGCCTGCTTGTTACATCCTAGCCATGCTCTGGTATACGCCAGCTTTGGTTACACCTGCCAAGGTGACCCCAACACTCCCCAGTCCTGCATTTTCCCAAACTACGTTCTGCAATGGCCAACCTCTTTCCTGGATCATTCAGAGGAATAATAAGGTTTGTTTGCTCCTCTGAAGAGACAAAATGCAGAGCTTATCACTTAAGTTGAAACACAGCACTGGGTTGATTTAGATTAAAAGTAAAACAAGTTTATTAACAAAAGGAGATGGGATTTTAAATGAGTTCAGATATAAAGGATAGAGTTAGAAATGGTTACAAGCAAATAAAAGTAAAAAATGCTTTCTAGAAACTTAACAAAACTACAGTCTTGGTTCAGGGTAAGACTCCTACCACACTTCCTTCCAGCAAGATGGCTGACCCCACTTCACCTCACCCGCCCTTCCCCCTGTCAGAATCTAGCACAAAATGCTTGGTTCCTTTGTCGTCTTAGGTGAAAGCTAACTTGCAGTTCTTTGCCCCTCTCTTTTATAGTCCAGTGAACCTTTGAAATGGATTCTTCTGAAACTTACCCCTGCCGCTGCTTCCCCTCCCCCCGCCCAATAAAGTTTGTTCAAGATCTGAGAAAGGAGACATGTAGTCTGGGGGTGAAGGAAGTTCCATGCTGGTTTCTTCCCCCACTGGTGTTCGCTAAAATGTAAATTGATCTGTTCCTGCCCTCTCCATTGCAAATGAATGGCCACTTGACATGTGATTGCTAATCACCTGTGGTGACACCTGACTTGAAGTGCTGACCTATCCTTTGTCTGAGAGAAACCTGTTTACCCACGACCCAGACTTGTCTGGTAAACACATTTTAGTTCCACATTTCTTTCATATATGTATGGTCCCTTAGGAACTTACTGTATATACACCACACAAGAATGTTAGTGATCAGTGTGGTGTTAGTTTTCACATAACACACATGAGATACAGATTATAACATTAATGTATTGAGGTACTCTGAACTGGTCAGGTGAGCTGAAACTCATTACCAGATATCATTGAGCCTCTTGCATTGGGATGCTGTTAGGGTCACACCTACAAACTACATTCCAGTATCATAACATATAGCATTTATGTGGTATTTATATTTTCAAAATACTATATACAAAATTAATACTATTTTATAGCATTATCCTTGGGGGGACTGAGACCTGGAGAGATTAAGTGATTTATGCAACGTCACACAGTGGCAATGTAACAATTAGAATTCTGGAGTGTCTGGCTCTTCGCCCTGTGGCCCACTAGACCATGGTGCCTCTCATAACATTTGAGCTGCTTATGTCTAGCAAGAAATATAGCACTTAATTTAAAATTTTTGAGAAGCTGTTTTAAAGTGTCACGTTGATATAATGTATTCCCGTTGATTTAAATGATCTGCATTTTAACTAGACATTTTATTCCAGCAATCCATCAAAAACTGGAAGCGGATGGAACGGAAAAAGTAGAAGGATCCATGACGCAAAAACTGGAGAATGTACTAAACAGTAAGTTTTGTCCTCCCACCAGCAACTGTTTATGGACGTCAGACTTTATGAAAGCTTTAATATATTTCTTGGAATTTGTTACACAGTAGAAAACAGTGAGTTTTTGTCCTGGCATTTATTCTTGCATAGTGATGATTTTTGGGACCTGATGCAGCATCCATTGAAATCCATGGGAACTTTGCCATGAACTTCAATAGGTACAGGATCAGATTTATGGTTAACAATGGGGAAGAAGGGGAGACTTTTAAGGTAAATATTGTTTTCCTGCTTCTAAAGTGACAAATCTTGGTTTTAAAAAGTATACACAAAAATGTTTTGAAAAATAAATGTGTATCTAGGACAATGAGTGGAATTAAATGCAATACATTAAAGCAGTGGCAGAAGAAAAATAGAGAGCTGCCACTGGAAATTGTGTTTACACTAGTAAGATTTATTTACAATACATTTTTTATTTGATATTCAGTCATTCAGACCACGTTGGGACTGGTACTCCTAAGTCACTTAGGCGCTTTTGAAAATTTCAACTACAACCTCTTTCCTGTTAAAGTATTCCTCATATTGTATGATTGAGTTGGGAGAGAGTTTTACATGCTTCACCAGATCACAAAAGTTACAGTTCCTAATTCTTGGATGTTTGCCAAGATAATTTTACTTTGTTTCATTGTGATTTTTTTCCACAGAGGAAGGGATGTTTCCCTTAGTGCTGTATCAATAAGCAGGGAATGACATCCAGATAACTGACTCAGTGTCTGAGAGCCTGAATGTGCTGTATGAAATCAGAAAAGTGACATGGAAGCAGATTTTTTTTTTAATCAGGATACTTTGGTGTGTGAATATACAATGATAGTGTGGGTAGGGGGAGAGGGAATAGTTTTTCAAAAAGTCCTCCACCCAGGCTCTATAATAGTACTTTTCATGTACACTGTTGTACATGCAGTTTTGCATGTAGCTTTTTTTTTCTTGGCCATGCAAAACCTGGTATTTGCAATTTACTTTCTGAACAGTTTGTGTCTACACATCTGTTTTGTTTTTTTTCATACAGGCAAAATGATACACTTAGGAAAACATGCATGTGCCAAAATTTTAGGCACAACCTACAATGCCATATACTTTACACCCAACCACATGTAAAGTCAGTGCGAGCTTTTTTTCTTTTGACCAAAGTAAATTTTTAAAATGTAAAAATAGTAAAAACACAGCAAAAGTATGCTGTATTTAGACTAATTCATGTGTCCTCTCAGGGACTGCTTGTGACGGACCTCTGATTAACAATAGACTGTATGATCATTCTCTGGTTTAGCAAGTGGAGTTGAAATCTGTATGCAAGTAATGCAGTCCATCTTTTGCAAGCAAGCTTTTTAGAGTAGCTTGTGCCAGCCACTTCAGGATGGTATTGGCTTTTGCTTTATTGTGGAAAAGAATTGGTGGCTTTTCCACCCCTGTGAAGGTGGGCAAGTCATGATGGAGGCTGGATGGGCCAGGGCATAGGCTTTAAAAAGAAAGAGAATAATGTTATGCAAAAAAACGATTATATTTACATATACAGTCATTTATTGTACGGTGCAAAGGGATGGGTTTAATCAAGAATGGTAGCTTAAAAGAATTCAGTATATTTTAAAAGTTGTTTTCCTTTTATTGGTATGGTATCTACCTGATTGTCATTTTCTACTGTCCACATAAGTTTTTTATTTCCCAATCTGTCAGAGAAGGAAAACTGATAAGTAGTCACTACTTTACTTTTTGGTAAGAAGCACTTATGGACAAGGTGTCTGTTACACCTTTTTTAAGTATACTTCTTCAGTATAGAGCTTGATTCGGCACCCATTGAAGTCAGTGACAAAAATCCCATTGACTCAGAGGTCAAGATGTGAGGATTGTTTGAAGCTTAACCCTTTGGAGAAAAAAAAAATATGTTTATAAGGTATATCAACTCCTTTTAAACATGCATCTGCCAGGCAATCTGAAATATGCCAATGTTTTTAATGGTTAAGAACACCTGGGGTCTGAAGCACTGGATTTTGCATCAGGTACAGTTGGAGGTGATGCACTCTTAAGTATGATAGGAGATTTTGTAATAGGTCATAAACAAAGGACAATGATTAACTTTTCAGTTTGTGTAACTAAAAAGAAACTTTTTCTTGCATAGGAATTTGATTTGATATTTCTCAAAAAATAATTTAAAAATAATCCATAGAAAAGAAATGCAAATGCATTAAAATTGTGCTGAGGAATAATAAAGCATATTATTTCTTCAAGGATTTGAGTTATGGATTCTTTTAAACTAAAGACAAATATCCATGTGCAATTCTACAGTTGTTAGTCACCTTTTAAAGAAACTTCCTTATGTGTAAGTGAAAAATGCCTTGTGATTATAAATATAATTACCAGAAAATAATAAATGACTTGTTGCTTAACTATTAAGTGAATGTATAAGCAAGTTGTGATTTAAAATAAAACAGTGTTTCTTTTTATATACTAGAAAATATAACAAAACAGGCATTTGGAAAAAATCAAACTTTATCCAGTGTCGGTATTTAAGTGTCCAGTTAGATATTACGTTGTGGGTTTTTTTTTAATGAATTAAACTATTTTACATTAAATCACATGTAGTAGAAACGGCTGTCCTGAAAAAACAGAGATTTTTATGTCAGAGCTTCAAAATTTCAACAGTTTAAACATTATTTAGATTTAACAATTATTTTACAAAGACTACTTTTAACTTGAGCAGGCCACCCACAGTGTTGACTAGAGAAAATGGCATGCAAGCCACCCAGTGAGACTGATGTAATTTTTTCATCTTTGCTTAAAGTATAGTCACTAGACCAGATAATGTAGACACTTTTTACAGGCAGCGATCTAAAAGGCTAAAACAGTTCTTCTTTTTTCCTTTTGCCTAATTAAAAATAAGTCACAAGTTGAAAAATGTAAATATTTCACATCCCCTACTAATCTTCCTTAGTGTAACAGAAATTTTATTATTTTGTACTAAATAATTATGGGAAACGTTTTAGTACAAAATGATATAACACTTTGTAGTCTGATTGGGGAAAAATAATTTTATTCTCTTTAGAATGTGTTTTGATTGAAAAAAATTAATAAATGTTAATAGATTAATGTAGACATTCTTATTCACATAAAATTGTTAACATAGGGCTTTATCTGCCATCCAGTGAAGGGAATGAGAATTTTACTGTTGACTGCAATGCAAACAGGATCAGACCCTTATATAATGGTGTTCCAATAGTGAAGCTCTATATAATTGCTTAAATGTGTCTATAGTTACTATAAAGATTCATTTTTTAAAATGAAGCATTTTAATGCCAAAGATCTAAGGATATCCATCGTAAAAAAATTCTTAGTGGAATTCAAAAAAGCCCAAACTTGCTTTATATAGCTGTAAAGAAAAAAGAAAGAAACCGTCCTTCCCCCGCAATGCTAACTCTTGAAGCTAGGGAATTCAACAAGTATAATTTCATTATATTCTGTTCTAAAAAAGCCAGTCTCTGATGATCGAGTAGCCTAAAAGGCATAGATTAACTGTAAAATTTAGATTGGTGGCCAAAACAAACTATAAAATCACCACAGTGAAGTTAAGCACTTGAACTAGGAAAATGTGGTTGTTTTTAATTGTACGGAGGTCTCACCACATTAAAAAGCTAAGCGATCAGCACTGAAATAGTATTTCAGTAAATTGTGACGTGCTTAATATAGCTGAACAGAAATCATTAAAGTGTTAATTTGAGTTTATAGAATCAGCTGTAATTATTCACTACTTTATAATTAACATCCAGTATCCTTTGATAAAAAAGATTAGCTATTGAGTAATATATAGTGATCTTATTCTGCAATGATTACTTTATTTCCTTTTTTTTCTCCCTCCTTTAAAATAGGGGCAAGTAACACTGCAGATACCTTATTCCAAGAAGTGTTGGGTCGTAAAGACAAGGCAGATTCAACAAGAAATGCACTCAATGTCCTTCAACGTTTTAAGTTTCTTTTCAACCTTCCTCTTAATATTGAAAGGAATATACAAAAGGTACAGTGCATTTAAAAAATAAAGTACAAATGTGTTTTTCCCACTTAAATCAATCTACAATATCTTTTTATTGTGACAAATCTCCAATGTTCCTTTATTTTAAAGGGTGATTACGATGTGGTCATTAATGACTATGAAAAAGCCAAGTCACTGTTTGGGAAGACCGAGGTTCAAGTGTTCAAAAAATGTAAGATTTGGGTTCCGTTACTTTGACTCACTGCTGTTTTTTAACAGGAAAGATAAAGAACATGTAGCGCCGTGAGAAGCCTTATGTGGGCTTCAGCTTCTGTTTATATGAAGCCCTCTTTAGAATTTGGAACAATTACTTTAAACAATATTTCTGGCAAGTTTTCCATCTGAGAGATACATATTACTTTGTAGTATATATAATAGGAGCCTGCAGCCAATTTTTTTTTTTAAAGGCTTAGTATTACTAGACATAAAACAGGTTTCAGTAACTACAGGATACAGCTTAGGGTGTCCCTTGCTTGGCATACTTGTGAAAAAGCTTCAAAGCCAAAGCTTGTATTTTTTGTAAAATTATTGTTTACAGAACTCTTTCAGATGTAAATTACAGTAAAAAGTACATATACCTTGCTTGAGTACACAAAGTGATTGTTTTGAATATCTAATTCAAAATTACAGAGTCTAGAAATTTCTTGAGAAGAAAGATCCAATTCTACATAAAACTCGCTTATAACCTTTTTTTTAATTCTTAAAAAAAATCCATTTGAGAAGAAAATGAACAGAGAGCGTTGCCACCCATGTGGTGAAATTAGTGACATTGCAAAAACAAAACTAATCCAAATTGAACACAACAGTGAAGTTGTTAAGGAAATATTATATATGGTAGTTGTGGGGGGGCGCCTGTGGTTGCATATGTAAAAGGACAAGAAATCTAGGTTTTGACTCCTAATGTACAGGGAAATAGTGCAGGCTAGAATACTGAACATGGAGCTAACAAAGCAACTTCTAAATTTAATCCTCCAAGAAGAAACATAATAGTTTGGTGATATTTGAAGATTCATCTTGTAAGAACTGGTACAATTTAAAAACTTGTTAAAATTAATCAGTTTTATTCTAAAGCCATGAGATTTTTGCTGAGAAAATATTAAAATTTTCAGTTGACACTTCAGGCAAAGAAAGGTATATTGGAATTCTGCATTCCTTTTTTCATAGATTATGCTGAAGTTGAAACACGAATTGAAGCCTTAAGAGAACTTCTTCTGAATAAATTGCTTGAGACTCCATCAACATTACATGATCAAAAACGTTATATAAGGTGATTTTTTACCTAGTATCTTTGTCAAATATATTGTACGTCAGATGCATGTCTGTGCATTTCCCAGATAATGCAATTAATATTTTATTTCATTTTAAACACTGAATTTTTTCTTACAGAATTTGAGATTATCTTTTTCAGCCCAGGGCTCAAGTCTATGTAAATAATAGCAAGAATAAATTGTATTGTGTAATAAATGACACTCCTCTAGAATGAGAAATTTAATCCCAATGATCATTCATTAAATGGTTATTAAAAAGCTTTGAAACAAAGTTGTATTTATATCAAGATTCTGATAAAAACTATCACAGTATGAATCCAAACTGAAGGAGTCACTGATCTTAAAATGGATTCCATGTTCATTAATAATAATCCATCTTGATTCGGCATGAAAAGGAAATTGTCTTAGATTTAGCAATACTAAAAAGTGTTCGTTTGGATTTCTGTTCAAAAGGTTTTACTTTTCAGATTATCGTTTTGGTTCTTTTACCACTGGTTCATATTAAAAGGAGTAATATTACATGGGCAGATAGATTGATTGGCATAGAAATTCCAAGGTTCAGTGACATTTTTCTACAACAGCATTCCCAAAGGGGGGAGGATATGCACAAGCTGATGTTGTGCATACCAGCATGAAAGTGTTTTTGAACTCCCCATACCAGCAGCCTTTTGCCAGTGCCACTCTATTTTGGGTAGGCTCTTAAATCCTCAGGAGAGGACTTGGGAAGAGCAACAGGCCCTGTTCCCCTGCTGTAAACCCACTGACTCCTAGACACTGTGGGTGCTGCAACACAGTCTGCGGAAGCGAGCCTCCCAGCTCAGGTTGACACACTTGGGCTCATGCTACCATGCTAAAAACATGCGGTGACATTGTGGCTTGGGCTGGAACTCGGACTCTGAAGCCTAGGGAGTGGGGTGGACTTCAGAGCCCAAGCTACAGCTTCAAAACACTACCTACATAGCTATTTTTAGTGCAGTAGTAGTAGCCCAAGTCTGTCAACCCCAGCTGGAAGACTTGTTGCCGTGAGCCGTGTAGACATACCCTCCGCCTTGATACATAGGGCAAAAGCCTCACCAGCCACTTCTTGAGACAGTCTCGGAACCCCAGGATACCCACTGAAGAGAGCTCTGTGTGCACAGAACAAGCTACATAATTGGAGTTTTAAGCTCCGATTTAGAAAAATACTTAAGGAAGTGTCTAACTTTAATCATATGAGCCATTGAAGTCAATAGAACTACTTATGTGCTCAGAGATCTAAATACATTACTGAATTGGATCATTAGATTGTAAGTTCTTTCTTACGGTGACCAGTCTTCTTGTGTCTGAATTGTACCAACACACTTTTTGGGTGCTATATGAATAGTATGTTTCAGAGTAGCAGCCGTGTTAGTCTGTATTCGCAAAAAGAAAAGGAGTACTTGTGGCACCTTAGAGACTAACAAATTTATTTGAGCACAAGCTTTCGTGAGCTACAGCTCACTTCATCGGATGCATCCGATGAATTGACAAGTACTCCTTTTCTTTATATGAATAGTATGTAATTGCTATGTCAGTGTTTAAAGGAAGGGTCATGGAGCAAAGAAGTGTGTTCCTTTTATTATTATTTTTTAATGATATATAAAATAGTCTTGAAAGTTTAAAAAAAGTCTTCCTTAGAAAAAGGAAAGTCATGTTACTCCCTTATTGGAGTGCTTCTTTGGAAGATACAGAAGTATGTGTTAAGAGCTTTTTCATGCCCTCATTAAAGGGACAGAAGTGTTGAATCCTTAAGAATGGCCCTGCCTACATTAAGGAAACTTATACCAGCATGTCTACACTGATTTTAGTTACACATGTGGATACACCGCATCGGTGCAAAATGGGGCTTATTTCAGTCCTAGTTAATTTGATGTGTTACTAGCTGAAGCTGCACCAGTGCAAGCCCTGCTTGACCACAGTACACCGTGTTTATGTTAGGGGTTTATATGGGTGTAACTATAATGATATGGTTATACCAGGGCAAATTTCCTTAATGTAGACGGAGTAAAAGAGGGGTTTTTTCCTCCCAAGTGGTCTTAGTTACATAGATATTAAAACAAACAAACAAAAAACCCTAAGGCTTTAAAATAGTCTGAATAAAAATCACTTATCCTCAGTAAATCGTTGATACGTTTGATGTTCTGTACAACCTGAGTATTTCAGTGGGAATGAGATCTGAAACACTACAAATTATCCTCCCGCTCCCCAAAACAAACACAAATGAGTGCCTTTATCAAAAAGACACTAAAAGTGTGTCAACCCATTTTTATCTTTTTGTAGGTCATGTTTTAGATTAATATCTGCATCATATTGATCAAAATTCCCTTATCCAGTTAGTTAAACATCTTTCCCAAAGCCAGCAAAAGCTTTTTTTAAGTGGAAATGTTTTCTTAATTGAGTCAAATGCAGATTCAAGACCTTTTGAAAACTGATGAAGTTGAGCTCATGATTTATAAAGCTTACACAACTGCTCATTTTTAAAGAGTATCTCATCTGTCCAAATGATGAGCCCGCTTTGACAAAAACAATGTCTACATGTCTCAAGTACCACAGACAGTTCTTGAGAAAGTTGGAATTTTGCAATCATATCAATTAGCATTACTCAGATGTAATAATTTAGCTTTTGTGAAAGGGTTATGCACTTTTCAGTACTGCTTATGATCTTAAATCAGTGTATTTCATCTTGGGAATCGAGCATTGCTAAATCCATTCTTTGTTTAGGTAGTACAGTATAAGAAACTTTGTAGTATACAAAATAGTAGATTTGCTAATACTTAAGCACTTATCTTGAAGCACTTTGCCAGCTCAGTTATTCAACATGCTGCTGTTGTCATCACATACATTTGAAGGCCAATACTTTAGTTTCAGAATTGCTGGGCATGAACTTCTGCAGTCTCTATTTGTGCACATGCAGATGCAAGCACAGCAGCTGATTTTTTCCCCCTAGATACCTAGTGATGCGCTCCCCCTTTTCTAGAACTTTAAGGCCTTTTTTTCAAAGGAACCACATCTGGTCTCTATCACACCACACACACATGCTCTCTCTCAATCCACCCCCCCCAATAATTCCTTCTTTACTCATCATTAATATTCACATTCAAGATTAGAGAGATGATGGTACAATCAGGATATAACTAGTGCAGGAAAATACAGTAGACTGGTGCTTATGATGTCAACAGTGGTTGCAACAAAAACACAGAGCATTGAACTAAGATCTTGACAGATAATTAAAGAAGGAACTTGGTTTCAGGTACCTTATTGGAGGAATAACTAAAGCTACATATTAATGTTTTGTTAACTATATGTATTCTGTCTATTTCTGTTCTTTTCTTTGGTCAGGTAAGGCTTTGCATCCACTAAATAGGAAGATAAACTGCAAACCTTGTTCTAGTTTTCAGTGTAAATGTCTCTCATTTAAAATTCTACTAGTTCTTTAGATTTTTTTTCCCCCTAAGAAGTACAGAAAAGAGTCTTTATGATTCAACTTTGCTGTATTTTAAGTTTTCAATATGTCAAGTCTGAGTTGCAATCTCTGGACTTGGTTTTACAGATATCTTTCTGATCTCCATGCTTCTGGGGACCCTGCGTGGCAATGTATTGGTGCCCAGCACAAATGGATTCTTCAACTCATGCACAACTGCAAAGAGAGTTACATTAAAGATCAAAAAGGCAAGAATGTTTTTGCATTTTACTGAAAGTCTTCGGTTTGACACATAAGGGTTTGACATGGTTTCTTATATTTTATTTGACAAGCTGTGGTGTATGTGAAATGTTTTGCTTTCTACCCTCTGTTTCACCAGTTTTACTTAAGTTGAGGTTGATTTAAATATTAATTTGAGTGCAGTTCTCATACTCCAAACCTGTTATATGTAGTAAAACACAAGAGCAAAAGTTTGAACTAATTATTATAACAACTTTTTATTTTACTTTAATGGCATTAAATAGTGAAAATATTATTAGGCTTCATCCATTCAGCTAAAGTTAGATCCAACCCTCAAAATATTTCTCCATGTAGGGTTTAATTCGCATTGATTTTTAATTGCTGAATACAGATATCCATTGTCAGAGTATATGCCAGTAATGCATGGATATGTAGGAGACCGGAGCATTGTGGAATACTGAATTTGCACGTATATTTTTATTGAGACTCAGTTTAGAGGTCAGCAGGTTGGCTGCAACCTACTACAGTGTCTAAATATCCCAATTACTCAGTTTTACTAACAGGTTCATCAACTACTCAGTGATCTTCATTTTCACTGGTGTTTCTACTGGAAGTAATTGCTTTTATATATAGTGCTTCCAGGAGTTTTATCACCACAACTGCTAATTAACATCGTCTATTATTATAATATTCTTTCCAGAAAAACTAGTCATAAGGCTGGTATTGCAGAGTGTGAAACCAAAGAAAATGGTACCACACTTTGATTTGACTTGGAAAATTAACTATTGGCCAAATTTTAGTATCCATATAGTCATATGGATCCAACATATTGGATAGCATCTTTAATAAGATACTGCTCAAGGTAAGTATATCAACATCTGTCCCTCTTCTAGGCAGACAGATAACTCCCATATTAATGTTACTCCATGCATATCCCAAACCAAAAGTATCTCTTCTTCGGAACCACAAGAATTCCATTGAACTGTATCCATTGTAGAAATGCTCCACAGAACTGGTATAGGACTCTTAAATGTGTTTCTCCTTCCAAAGAGGTTACCAGGCGAGATGTAGGGTTCAGCAGGTACTTAAAGTATTGAACATGGTGAAGATAATAGAACCATGAATTCATGAAATCTGGTTAGAACAGGCACGGCATATACTTTTAGCCTCAGTCCACCCTAGCAGATGATACTGTGTGCCAGTATGCCAGCAGTGATAGCAGGGGAGATTTTCATTCAGGAATTCACCAGTTTAGGTGCAAAAAATAAACAAAGTAACAAGATCCACATAAAAATATAGTTGTAGCCTTTATTTTTCTCATCTCACCTGAGGACTTATTGAGAGCAATCATCCCTTAGCTTCTTACCCAGAGAAATAAAACAGGAAGATAATATGAGGTTGAGACTATTTTTTTCTGAAGCTTTCTAGAACCGTGTTTCTCAACGACTGGTCTGTGGACCTGAGATCTCTCTGACACAGTTTAGGAAGGCAGCAAACTGATCCCTGGTGTCAAAAAGGCTAAGAAACATTGGCTTGGAAGACTTAAAGACATGTTTAATTAAAAGTAATAGAAGATGTGTGTCCAAATTTCCTAGCTTGCCTCAAAAATCTTAACCTATGTATAACACTTCTCCTCCTTATTATCTGAATTGTTAAGGTGTGGGACTTACAGCAATTCACCCCCATCCCTGTTAAGTAGTTTAACTGTTAAGCAGTTTATTGTGTTAGCAGCCTTTCTGGGAATCAAACCGGAGGAATTTATGTAACTTTAGTTTGCAAAGCACATACATGTATTCATGGATGGAACAAGCAATACATATATTAAATGAGCTTAAATGAATGTGATCAGAGACGTAAAATAGATTAAAACACACTATAATAAATATGTCTTTCAAGCAGGAAGTGTGTCTTTCCATTCTAGGTGTAAAATTGATTATGCATGAAACTGAGAAACCTAATCAACCAATAGAAATAGAAACGAGGCTTTTGACAGAAGAACGTTATTTATGTTTATACTGCATTCAGAGGCCATTTTGTAAGTGAAGTTGGTAACAGATTTTCAGACTGCAGTATTCTATTAAAAGCTCCCTTTTCCAATAAAGATTCTTTTGTATATCAAGTGTTTGGCAGCAGAGGTGGGTCATGAGGTTGATATTTTCTTGAACACTATATTAGATCTTTCTTGAGGTTTCAATTTTTAACAGGCATAGCATGCACTTATCCTAGCAGATGGTGCTCTTCATATTGTAAACATTGGGATACAGAGCTGAAGATTACTACTGCACCTTAAGCACACCAACATTAATCATTGGATATTCCAGACTGTTCTTCCAGTGACTGATTATAAAACACAAATTTGATACGTAGATTTAAATTGAACCAGGATTGACTATGTTAAAACGCCAGTAAATATACCTCAAATACCAGTAGGAGGGACAGAGAGACGTGAGTATGATGTATTTCCCAACTTTTTAGTGAGTTAGTGTCACAAGCAATATGCAGCTAAACTGTATCTGTTTCAAAGCAGACCAGTGCTCTGGATTGTTACACATGAAGAATTTTCTATTGCCTTAATACAAGTGTAATTCATCTCTTAAATTCCTGTGAAACAGGTCCAAAATTAGACCAAAGCCTTTGCTTTTCCTGCCAGGAAAGCCTTTGGTTAACCCCCTGCTGACATCCCCAAACAGGATTTTTAGAGGTGATCATCAAAGATGGTTGGGGTTTTGGTTTGTTGCGTTTTTTTGTTCGGGGGTTTTGGGTTTTTTTTGGCAAGTTGTGGTGTATGCTGCGGAAATAGTTTAACACTACAATTATTTGCTAAATGCCCCAGTTAACAAGGATGAGCAAGACATTTAGCATGTCCGTTATTCTATGACCTGTCCACAATGGGGATTTTTCCTATTTCAGCTATTGGTGATCAATCACCAGTGTATTTGAGCCAATAAAAACCTGTAGTGCATGAACAGTGTCAACTGCTATAAGAGCTCCTCGTGTGTAAATACTGGATTTGCCTGTCTGCACTAGGGAATTCAGTGGTGCAGCTACACCAGCCGGGCCACTGGTGGCTGTAGTCAGGACAATTCTCCGATGTAGGCAAGGATTATATTTGCTTCCCCACTATGCATGTATTTTTTTTTAATTTCCCTAGAGTTGCCCTGACAGTCTACCCTGCTGTCAATTATAAGAATCTCAAAGCCTCTACTAAGCATAACTAGAGAAGGAAGTTAGTCATAGATGCTCAGGTAGTTGACTTTTTTATTGTATGCTGTATTTTAAATAGATATTTAAATATTATTTTTTATCCCAAATGAGAGTGGAGGATTCACAACAGTACCATCATCAGAAAAAAAAAAACTCTCTTTACTTGGACACTGCTGGACGAGCTGCATCCTATAGTAATGGTTAGTGATAGCTAGAATGCGCTAGAATTCTGAGCCACCACAGCAGAGCGCAGAGCTTGCAAATGCAACTTTGAAGTGCTGAAAGAGGGAAAAGATGGCAAGCTTAGAATACGATATAGGTCCTGAAGTTTACTCCTGGAATTTGTAAATAGGGCTAATTAGAAGTCCTGCATATTTCATATGTGCTCTGATCTCTGCTCAAATTGTGAATTTATGTATTTTACTGTCCCATTGAAATTAAAAGTTATGTCAGGCTCTGAACTGTGTAAAACTATTTAGCAGCCTGACACGGATGAAGAAGCTGACAACTGAAATAGCAAATCAGTTGCAATAATTAAAGAAATCTTTTGACGGGAGGGGTCCAGGCTCCATACAAACGACACAAATCTGGTGATTAGGTAAATGGTTATGTTTATTTTTCTGAGGCTGGAGATAAGGGGAACAATGAGGGAAAGAGAATCTTAACAAAATATGTGGGGGAAGGGAGATTTCTAAAGTACTTGGGTGCATTTTTGAGTTCATTTCTCAGAAATGATGTTCACGTGGAGAACAAGAACATAAATAAATCCATGCAAATTAATGGACTAATCTTTCATGGCTGGCACCATCACCAGTGCAACCTTCACAGCAGGCTTACAGAGCTGGGAAGCAGATTACAGGAGGAGATGACAGCACTTCTCTGCTCCCTCTCCAACACTTAAAGACCAGAACCAGAGCCCTCTATCTCAGTTGAGGAGCAATTATAGATGCACGGAACAATGATCCTTATCCTCAACTGAACCCAACAATGATATTCACTCCCACCAGGTTCTAGAGCATTGTCTCTACTACCAGCAGGTAAGACAGTTCTTGGAGATCAGAACTTCCCCTTTGCCCTCTCAAACCAAAGTAAGCTTGCCAACCACCCGTCCTTCTACTGCAAGGAACCACAATTCTCATCATCCTATGTTCCCCCAACACTGATCAGATGCTAATCCTCAGGCATAATTGATGGAGTGGATAACGGACACTGCATTAAGCCCAGACACATCTTCCGCCACATTTCCAGTGCACATCACCAATGTTCACAGCAAACCTGTGTCTGATGAGGTATGCAGCTAGAAGCTAGTGTAGGTAGTACAAGAAATTATTAGAATCCAACATAAAAGCTTAACAGCGTAACAGTGGATGAGACCAAGAGACTACCCTTCTCCTCACCACGCACTCTGAAAAATACTAGGCCATGGAACTTTTCCAGATGGTGAGCAACATACTTCAAATTATCTTTGCCCAACTGCAGAGCCTGGTACAATGACAAGAACCCATGACTCTCATTAACAGAGTTTTGTACAGCTGTGGAAACAGTTTCTGAAAGCGCTGAGAGATGTCCAAATTGTCAGGTGCAAGGTTTACCCATGTTTTTAATGACTAGTGGATGCACATGAAGGTCGCCTTTTGCCTACAACTGAACTGAGACTGTCAGTGCCTCCATCAGAAGGGGAAAATCTACTGATCACCTTGAAAACATAGAATAATCCAATTTGGTACTCAAGAATTCAAAAATGAATAGGAGGATAGATACTTAGGCACTTTTGAAAATTCCCCTAGGCACCTATCTTCATCTTTAAGCACCTCAAGACCTTTGACAATCTGGCCCTAAGTGACTTGCCCATCATCATGTAGGAAGTCTGTGGTAGAGCAGTAACTTGAACCCAGCTCTCACAGATCCTGGATTAATGCCCTAACCACTGGAGTGTTGTTCTTCTCACCTCATGCCCACAAACAAAGTCAACCTCTTCCAATAAGTTTTCAGAGATAGGAGGTAAACATGGAACTATGCCCCTGCTAATACCTTTTAGACTCATTAGGAACTTTTGGCCCAGTTGCCCATCAAGGTCGTCTTATCTGCTTGTGAAGTCACTTATTCCTCTGACAGATTTGTACTTAAATTAACCTTCTGGGCAGTCAAAGCCTATATGTTTGCTAGGCTTTTGAGAAGGGGTGATGATTGGAGAGGTTTGGATTTATTTTGTTATCTTCATGATTTGAAAAGTTCTCTCTCTGAAGGTGGGATGAGCAATCCTTTATATTTGTATTTTTTATTTTACATTTACAGAACAATTGCCCAGAGCATTGGATGGACCCTTTTTATAAATCTAAATAAATACTTGTAGCACTGCATCAGGCCAGTGATTTGTCGAAAGACCGATTTTAGGTAGAGCCAAAGTCCCTCCCTTCAATTAGTTTATAGGCTCATCTTACCCAAGGAAGATTCTCCAAAATAGAGAGAAATAGAATTATAGGAGTCTTTTAATTGCTATTTGAATTTAAAACCTGCCTTGTGAAAAGCACTGTGAGATCTTAATGTCCGCTCAAAGCGGACAGGACTTGCATATCTTCTGAAAGGCACCTACCTGCACAGTAAACTGTATAGTACTTGATTTTTCACTTTGGGCTGGATAGTCTGCTTTGATCCTACTGTGATTTGGAGGAGTCTAGGTATTTTCAAACCTGGTGCTTAGACACCTTAGTTATCCCCTGCCTCTAAAACAATATTTATTTAAATGCATTTGGCCACTCCTTTACCATTTGGCACTTTTTTTGGTTTTTCACTACTTTTTTAGGCTTCTCGTAGTCAGACTCACTGTAGTACACAAAACATAAGGGATATTATAATGAAGTAAATTGGCAGGCAAATAAATAAGCTTTAGTTTAAAATTTGCCTAGGGGCACCAGGAGCAGTGCCAAAATACAGTGAGTACTGGTATTTCTAAAGTGAATATGAGGGAAAGAAACCGTAGAGATTAAGAATATTTTCTACGTGTCTGATAGTTATTGCTGGATCTTTCAGAGTAACAGCCGTGTTAGTCTGTATTCGCAAAAAGAAAAGGAGTACTTGTGGCACCTTAGAGACTAACCAATTTATTTGAGCATAAGCTTTCATGAGCTACAGCTCACTTCATCGGATGTATACTGTGGAAACTGCAGAAGATCTTTGCTATTGGTTATGTGGGTCTTGTGATCCTGTGAGCTAAAACAGGGAAGGAACCTAATGTTATCTTAAATCACTGTAGCTAATATCTTCATTTATCAAAATATCTTCACATAAGATGTTGTTCAGTATTGGAGCAAAGATATAACCATTTTTCCAACCCCTAAAATAGAGTCTTATGAAAATGCTAAGACAATTATAGCGTGAACTGCCTGCTGCAGTATGGGGGTGTGTGGTTGCTATATAGATCCTGTCTACGTTGTGTGTTGGTTTTTTTAACAAAGTAAACACATTATCTATCTTAAAACAGAATAATGTATCACTTTTAGCCATTTTTTTAATGCTAAAATTTGTATCATTTTGGCAGCACTTTTAGTATGGTGCTCAACTGTGGGTGCTGTCTTAAGGATATATGTTTTCTTTTGATGCCAGAATAATAGCAGCTGTACATAGTGTGAAGGAAGGAGGCAGATGGTTAGACCACTTTGCTCTTTCTTCTGTACCATACTAGAATTCTCTTCACCTTGCGATGAATGATCTATCTTTGTTAGAGCAGACAGGCCAGCAAGGCTTGTGTCAAAAGGGCCTTTTCAATTTGTTATCCTAGCAGCTGGTTCTCTTCTATTGCCTTCACTTACTGTACATCTGGAAGAAGACTTCTTGCAGCTGGGAGCCATTTCATGTGTAAACCATATCCCCTGTCCGTTGTAGAAATACTCTTTTGACAGTGAATGTCCAGCAAAACTCTTAATGAGTTATTAATTAAGAAATTAAAATATTACAGAGTTTGACATTGGGCTGTTGTTTTTGTTTGATTTGTTTTTGGGTTTTTTTTTATTATTAAATGTTAGTCCACTGTTCACACTTACTGCAGAAATTTGCGAGGGGAGGGAGGAGAATTCCTTTATATATCAGTTTAAATTGTTTAAAACCTATGTTGCAGGCAGTAATGATCTGCCAATAAAAAGAAACAATTAGATCAAGGCGAACATGTACAAACTGGGGTGAAGTGCTGGCCACATTGAAATCAATAGTAAAAGTCCCATTGGCTTCAGTTTCTAGAATTTCCCCCAGTGCCAAAATTAGTCTCCTAAATCCTTATTTAGGTGACTAAATAAAAGTGGGCTGACTGTCAAGGATGCCAAAAACTTCAACTCCACTAAAATAGACCAGTAAAAACAAAGTCACTTTTATGTAGGTGCCTAACTCTAGGTACTGAGTTTTGAAAATGAAAAATATTTGTGAAGTTCTTATTTGTTATGCCAAATCTGTTTTCTTTCTGTATACAAATTGCGATTTTAAATATAAAACCTTTTTGCACCATTTATTTTTAAACATATTCCAGAAATATCAGTAGTTGTGATATATGAGAACCCCAATCTACTAAATGCTAGTTTTTCCTCTTTTGTTTGAATGGAATGTTTTGTATTTTTACTTACTGACCATCTGAAATCTGTCATAGTTCTAAATATATATGAGAGTATTGAGAGCAAACAAAACAGAGTAACTTATCTCTTGATACAGGTTAATTTGAAGGGAATTTGTACTACTCCCTTAATTTCTTGCCTCAGCAAATTGAAATTCTTCTGTGCGGTGTGCTTGAAAGGAATCCTATCCTGGTTGTGTCCGTGCAGGCTCCAGGCACTGCATGTTTGGTCAACAAGCAACAGTGGGTGGTCGGGCTGTAGCACAGGACAAGGGCCCGCTGTGCACAGGAAAAAATGTTCAAAGGTGTTTAAGGGTGGTAAGGAAGTCTGCCGCCCTTCAGAGAGTCCGGAGGCTATAGATCAGTATACCCTCACACTGTTGTGGCCTGTGAGAAAGCTCGCTATAAGAGACATAAAGGATGAGAAAATACAGTAACTATATTCACCTAGTTACACATGTGCAGAGCCCTCTTAAATTTTACACATATTCATACCATATATACAATAGTCTGTTGTTTAAGTATAGTCTGGCATTTTGGCTTATAAAGGAAAATTAAAAGGAGGACTTGTGGCACCTTAGAGACTAACCAATTTATTAGAGCATAAGCTTTTGTGAGCTACAGCTCACTTCATCGGATGCATACAGTGGATCCGATGAAGTGAGCTGTAGCTCACGAAAGCTTATGCTCTAATAAATTGGTTAGTCTCTAAGGTGCCACAAGTACTCCTTTTCTTTTTGCGAATACAGACTAACACGGCTGCTACTCTGAAACCTGTAAAGGAAAATTGTAATTCTTCAGATTGAAAAATTACTAAAACTGAGCTGTAACATGTCTCATTAGAAGTTGCTTTTTCAATCCAAGGAGAAATAATCCTCAATAGAGCCAAACTTCAATCAATACCTCTTCTGAAATCCTTTTAAAGAATTTTAGTTGAATTTTACTTGAATGACATGCCTGGTACAGTTTGATTCAGAAATGAGGCCCCATTTAAAGGTGGCTCAGAGACAAAATCTCATTGTTTATAGAGAAAAAGAACAAATAAAGTCAAGGTACAGAGAATTTTACGAAACAGATGTATGCTGCAGAATAGTTTCACAAATAAGTTTTAAAATACAGAAATTAAGTAATTGTTTACAGGGTTTAAATTGTTGACCAGTTTGTAGACGACAGCAAAACTACTTTTTAAGTATATTGCCTGTAAAGCTTCAATGAATTTACAGATAGTAACATGCTGGATATACAGTATATATGTATAATCCATATTGTGTACTGTATGTAAATGTGTTTATATAGCATATACATATATGTTAATATATAGAGAGAAAATTCTTCTCCCAGTTATAGGAGCATGCACAGAAGAATATATTCATAATTACTTACTATATAGTAAGTGTATGTCTAAGTGTAATAGATGTCCTCACAAGACATACACTTGCTTTATATGCAAGGGCCTGATTTTGAGAGGTTCTGAGCACAGACAAAGAGTGTGGGTAAATCTCAAACGTAACCATTCTAATATTCATATGTTATGCCACTTTATCACTGTAAATATAGCTGATGTAAAATACATATTATAGTATATTTTATATTCAAATAGCATAGGAAAATATTAAAAAGTGACTTTAAAAATCCTGGAGTAATTAATATAAAAATCTTCAGTTACAAATTCTGCTTTATTTTATCTTTTCATGGTTTTACAGTTGTAGATATAAAAAGGCTTTAATTACATTTGCAGTCTGTTAGCTTGGATGGGTAGGTGGGGAGAATGTAGTAAATTTTAATTTAAATCTTTATTTTTCTGTGTTCCTGTAGTTAAATATACAATTTGGCACTGTAGTCACTAACAAATATGCTCTACACAGATAATATGTTTTGGAACAAAATATTTCTGTGCCATCAAAGATGTGATACATTACATTAAAAAAAATTGTATGTCAAGAATGTGTATTTATGCTGCATATACACCAGCTAAAACCTGTTCCTGCAATGCGAATCCCTTAATTTCTTGAAATTCAAATATAAGATACTAAGAATCTCAGGTTAAAAATTGTAGAATGTGTGTGAAAAAAGTAAACTTGTAATCACAGTAATTTCTTTTGGGGCTTTAAATATTTACTGAACATTAATATCTCCATTCCATACTTTGCTCTTAAAATAATTCATTGTGTTATATTCCATGGCTAACCTAGTACTTGTGCTCCTAGAGAGGAGTTGAATATGGAAGAAAACTTGTTTGTAAGTTAACTTCCACTTTTCAAGATTTATGTTGAGTATGCAGTCTTCAAGCGCTATCTTCTGGTCAGTTCAGAGCAAGATCGACTTTGCTAATGTACTCCAGATGTTTATTAGTCCTGGAGGTATATGTGTTGCTGTTGTTCCCTGCTGCTCTGTTATACTTGCTTATAATGTCAGACAACCAATTAAGAAATTAGTTCGTGTTAAACTTTCTTTTCCTGGTACCGCTGCAACCTGATGATGTGGTTTCTAGAGGAACAAGAGAGTATTCTTTACACTATCTTCTATTGGTGAACAAATAAATCATTTGGGTTTTTGTAGTGTATCAGTGGCAATAGAATTTTACAACTTTCAACCATATCTGTGTAATATCAGGCACACTATTTTAAGTGAACTTGCCCAAAGATCATTTTGCAAATGGTCTGTTTTTCTTAACTAATTGTGCCAATTGAATAAGCATTGTCATTTTTAGAGATTACCTATTTACAAGAAATTCCTCACATTTACAAGGTGTGTGGATGGTGAGGGCAGGAAATCTATTTCAATATGTTAAAGCATGGAATTTTCACTTTCTCCTGTATATGAAAAAGTGGTTTCTGTGTTAGAGAAAACAGTGTTGCTTTGTAATATATTTTTTAAATTAAGTTTAACTGGAAATATTTATACCAACTAAATTACTTTGAATTCTCTTACCTTCTTTTTCTTGACATTTCATAAATTTTTTATTTGTTTGAATCCTAGAAGTAATGTCAATGGAAAAGCTTATACCGATACCAAAGAATTAAGTTAAGCTTTTAGAATTTCACGCCTTCTGTGTTATAGCCTACCTCCTTTGGCCTTGGGGAAAAATGTATTACATAATTTGTACTTGCCCCTTTATATTGTTTGGGTTTTCATTCTGTGTGAGAGAGTAAATTCACCCCATTCAGATTATTTAATTCCAAAAATGTTACTAAAATGTTGTTATAGATGTCAAGTTTTTCTAAAATTAGAATATTTGGGTATACCTTTTAAAAAAATAATAGGCATATAAGTTGTGAATGCAAAAATTTAATATCCAGGGACAGATCTTTATTGTCTGTGCAATTGCATATTTTACATGCACAATTTAACTGTTCGCATTTACATTGTACATGCCTATTTTAAAAATGTTTGCCCTTGTATCAGACATATTTGGATACAAGAATTACTGATCTGCCAGGTCGCACATGAGAATAGCCAATTACCAACCCATGCTGGAGAAACAAGATTAATTAAATTATGATAACATCTCTAAATTTTCTGATCAAATCTTACAGCAGGGAAAGAAAGTGTTTGATTTCAGAGAAGCAATTTGTAGCACATACTTCTAAAAAGGCAACTCTTGATGTATCTGATACCGTCTCCAGGTCCATGACAAATTTTGTTGCCATGAGAATGTGTTACTGGCTACACGTGTCCAGCATATCTTAGGACTTACAAGTTACCATAGAGGGTCTGCATTTTGAGGGATGTGACCTGCCTTTTGATAAATGTGACATATTCACTTAGAAAATAGATGAGGCCTTACTTTCCTAAAATGACTTGTGAGCAACTCTGAGATTTTCAGGGGTGTGTACACCTGCTTTGACAAGGAAACTAGCTAGGCCGCAGTCTTACCCTAGGAAGTCTTATTGCCCTAAACACAGACATTCTGTACCTCCAAGAAAGCATCGACGAGGAAAACATTGACTTGCCATGCATAATCTTCACACCTGACAGCATTCTCAAGGCAGCAAATTTTATTCCTCAGTTGGAGCTGTGAATGACTTCTAATAGATCATCTTATTATTTCAGCCCCATTTGGAGGCCATCTCTTTCATTTTCATGGGGTTTAGAGTACCATAATGATAGACTGTTGGGCTACGGAGGTAGTAGAAGTGGGATATTCCATTCAGTTCCACACTTTCCTCAGTTCCACACTTTCCTCATCCCTTGTCAGAGACCCCTTGTGACGTCTATCTCTTGGACCAGTAGAACAAGTCTCACCATAATTTACAGGGAAGGGGTTACATTTTCACTATTTTCTGATTCCAAATAAAAATGGAAAATGGCGCCCAGTTCTGTATTTGAAGACATCAGAGCAATTTCATCAGCAAATTCAGGATAAGGATGATAATTCTAGCTTCTGTGATTCCCTCCCTAAATCCACAGGACTGGTATGCAGCTCTCAACCTTCAGGATGCTTATTTCTATATAGCCAGCCATCCTGCCCACCGAAGAGATCTAAAATTTCAAGTGGGCAACTACAATTACCAATTCAGGGTTCTGCCATTTGGACTATCAATGGCACTCGGGGTATTCACCAAATGTCTAGCTATAGTGGCATTTTACCTGAGAACGTAGGGAGTCATAGTTTAGCCATTTGTGGGTCACTGGCTTACTCAAGGGAAATCTCATCAAGCTGCTGATTCTGTTGAGCAGATTCTCTGTCTCTTTGTCTCTCTAGGACTTAGAGCCAGTAAGGAGAAATTGCTCTTAGTTCCCACTCAAAAGGCATGTCTACACTACTGGCTGGATCGACAGACAGCAATCGATCCAGCGGGGGTTGATTTATCGTCTCTAGTATAGACACAATAGATCAAATGCCAATCACTCTAGCGTCAACTCTGGTACTCCACCTCAACAAGAAGCACAAGGGGACTCGATGGGAGAGTGTCTCCCATCAACTCCGCAGTGAAGACACCACAGTAAGTAGATCTAAGTACGTTGATTTCAGCTACGTTATTCACGTAGCTGCAGTTGCCTAACTTAGATTGATCTTCCCCCATAGTGTAGACCAGCCCAAAGAATACAGTTTGTAGGGGTGTAGTCTTGGACGCAGCCACAGCAAAAGCTTACTTACCTCAAAGAAGATTCTGCAGCATAGTAGAGAGTCAACTGCAAGTACATCCTTCAACATCTGTGAGAACTTGCTTCAGGCTTCCAGGGTACATGATCTCCTGCACTTACATAACTCAGCATGCCAGACTTTGTTACATGAAAGAATATTTGAAGTCAGTATATCCGCTCATCACATATCACCTAGAGAAGAAGTTGCAGGTCACCCTAAAAATCCTATTGTCCTTAAACTGATGGAAGGATTCTGAAAAGCTTTGCAAGGGAGTATGCTTCTCTGCACTGTTACCATCTAAGACTCTAGAAACAAATGCCTCCAGTATAGGATGGGGAGCTAGACAACTCACAGACTCAAGTCCTCTCATCTCATCAGGAAGCTCATCTTCATATAAATGTTCTGAAACCAAGAGCAGTTTAATCAGGCTTGAACTGCATTCCTTCCAGTTCTCAGAGGATTATCTATTTAGGTCTTCATATGCCCCAATGAGGCAAACCAGATTTAAGGGCAGTCTGAGTAACCATGATGATTTTAGAGCCCTTTGCTGATTCGAGCTTGAAACAGAAAGTTAGTCTTAACCTTAACTATAGTAGACCTGGCAGTCTGCTATAATTTGGTAGCACCCACTTCTGTTAAATTAGTCACAGTGGAATAAATATGGATAAGCACTTAAAGAAGAAGAAACAGTTCCTTATCTTACAGTGACTGTGGTTCCTCGAGATGTGTTGTCCAGGTATATTCCATGACCTGCCCATCTTTCCCACTGCTACAGAGTCATAACACCTGGATTCTGTAATGGTGAAGGAATTGAAAGGTTTTTTCAAAGATCATGTCAATAGTAGCGGTGCAGCTCCACAGGCAAAGTATTTTAGTGTTCCCTTCCCTAGATTATTTGCTACTGCAGTGTTGCTCCCTGGAACTAACTTCACATGCAACTTCCAAAGCCATGAAACTCTTCCTCAAATTGGGCCTACAATTGAACATTCAAAAATCCCCTGAAACCCCTGTGCAAAACTTAGAATTCATAGGAGCTCATCTCAATTCAGTAATGGCAAGAGCCTACCTTCCCATCTCACAGATTTGTGGCTCTTTCCAACATAACCAATACAATCCAGCTCAGCCCTCAAACCCCGGTCAAGAATGGTCTTCAGTTGTTGGGGCATGTGGCAGCTGGTACCTTCGTTGTAGATCACACAAGACTACCTTCAGGGGTGTCTCAGGCCTGTTTATTCATCAGACACAGTTTAAATATTCTACTTTCCATACCCACCTGCATAAAGGAATCCCTCAATTGGTGGAAAGACCATCACAATGTTTGAACAGAAGTCCCCAAAGGTCATATTAATGATGGATATATTCTTGCTAGGGTGGGGAGCACATCTGGACACTCACAGCCCAGGGCAAGTGAACCTTGCAAGAAACCACTCTACACATCAATCTGCTGGAACTCAGAGTGATCAAATACGCCTGTCTCCAGTTTCTACCAGTAATCGGGGCAAGTACGTAAAGATCTTGACAGACGATATGTCACACATGTTTTGTATCAACCAATCAACCAGCAAGGAGGAGCAAGAGTCCCTCTCCCCACTGCACCCAGGCTCTTGAAGTTTGGAATTTGTGCATATCCACCTGCATATGCAATCAGATCGTCATCACAGCTGCCTATCTTCCAGGGGTTCAGAGTGTGACCATGTATACACCCAGCAGGTACTTCTTCCAAGACCACAAGTGGGAAGTAGATTCCAGCATGTTTCTCTACATATTCCAGCAGTGCCTCCCCCAGTAGACTTATTCATCACAGCGATTAACAAGAGATTTGCCAAGTTTTGCTCCAGAGGTGGGCTGGGTCCCCAATCCCTAGGGGATGCTTTTTACCTTCACTGTTCACTGGATCTACTGTACACTTTTGCACCAACTCCTCTAATAGCCAAAGTTCTACTCAAAATAAAAAAGGACAAAGCCAGAGTCATCCTAATAGTTCCAACCTGGCCCATACAAACATGGCTTCCTTACCTGATACAACTGGCCATTTGCTCACCAGTCACTCTCTGGGAGAGCCTTTCCTTATCTCCTCTCCCAGGAAAGCAGGAAGATCCTTCACCCCAGTCTCAAAGCATGATTGGTCAATGGTTCATGGGATTAGAAATGACCTGCTTATAAGAGTTAAAGAGAGTACTGTTACACAGAAGAAGACAGTTACTCACTACATATACTCTCAAAAATGGACCAGATTTGTCTGTTGGTGTGACCTCAAACATATTTCACTTATGACCTCATTGCTACCAGATGTACTGGACTATATCCTAACACTAAAAAGTTTGGGGCTATCAATGAACTTTGTTAGAGTCCACCTGGCAGCAGTCATGGCTTTCCATTCTCCAATAGAGAGTTATTCCACTTTTGCCCACCCAATGGCAGTGAGGTTCCTCAGGGTGATCGTAAATCTTTTTCCCCCAGTCAAGCGTCCTACTTCGGTTTAGGGTTTGAGTCTAGTTCTTAAATGCCTTATGTGACCACGGTTTGAACTGATGGTTACCTGCTCACTTCTCCATTTATCAATGAAAATGACATTCCCGGTAGCCATCGTGTCAGTGTGATGGGTTGGGGAAATAAGGGCCCATATGTCATGCCTCCCTTTCACAGTATTTTTAAGGACAAAGTCATGTTGTGATCACACCCCAAATTTTTACCTAAAATCTCCTCTGAGTTCCATATTAACCAACCCTTTCACCTGCCAGTGTTCCACAGTAAACCTCACCTAGATAAACAAGAGGCACTGTTGCACGTCCTTGACATCAGAAGAGCCCAGGCCTTCTAGCTGGACTAAACCTCCATAAAGACCCCAAAATTTTTTGTCTCACTTGCAGATAGATCAAAAGGGTCTTCAATTTCTAATCAAAGATTTTCCTTGTAGATAACTGACTGCATTAATCCTTGCAATGAATCTCATAATATTCAAGCACCTTCGGACATACTAACTCTCTCTACACGGTCCATTTCCATTTGTATGGCATGTCTCAAAAACATGCCCATTATTACTGAAATACGTCAATCTGCTGCTATATATATGATGCTGAACACTATGCAATAACTCACAACTCTGCTTCCAATACTATGTTTGGCTCAGATGGACTGTTTCATACTAGACTCCACTACAAAGCCCCCCTCCTCCTTAAAGTGGAACTGCATGGTAGTCACCTAGAGTGAAGCACTCATAGGGACACTACTTGAAGAAGAAGAAATGGTTGCTCACCCTGTGCAGTAACTGTAGTTCTTAGAGATATGTGTCCATATGGGTGCTCCACTATCCGCCATACTTCCCCTCTGCTTTGGAGTTCTCTACTATATGGGTTCATGGTAGAGAAGGAACTGAGGGCGGTTCACTCATACAGTGCTATATAACAGCGGCACAGGGCTGACGAGCACACATGCAGGCCGAATGAACACTGCTATGAGAAATCTCTGATCAGATGCGCAAGGAGTCCAAGCACACCTATAGGACACCCATAGGGCCGCACATCTCGAAGAACTGTACTTACTGCACAGAGTGAACAATCATTTCTTTCTTAGGTTGAAGACATATTTTTATTACATAATTTTGAACCCAGCACAGTCCTTCTGCAAATGAAATTGGGGTTTCATAAGAAAATAAATATATTAATAACTGTGTCACTGTTTTTCAGGCAATTCATTGCTACATAGCCCCATGCTAGACTTGGATAGTGATGTGCGTCCGTCTCCACTCGGTCATCTCAGTCAGACTGCTTCGCTGAAAAGGGGCAGCAGCTTTCAGTCAGGTCGTGATGACAGTAAGCATCAGTTTCATTTATAAAATAAAAAACTACTTCTGACAAATCCCTAGGCCTGGTATATTTTACTATGTGTTCCCCAAATATTTAAATATGAGAGAGGGTAATCATATTCATTGTTTTAGTATGTTGACAGAAAATGAGCCACCAGTCCGTAACAGAATAATATATATGTATGAAAGTTATTTTCATATTCTGCCTTACTACTCTATAAAGACAGAAGTTTCTTAAAGGTAAATTGCAAAGCGAAAAGGGTGTGTGCTTATTACAAGATGGGATCAGTCAAGGAGGAGCCCACACAACTGGACAGTTATCCTCCCCTTATAGATAAGATCCTAAATAAAAATCCCCCTCCTCCTGAAGCAAAAAACATCATACCAAATCATTCTCCCCTTGCTGAGATAAAAACTACATCCAAATCCAAGTCACAATCAAGACAACAAAGTCTCTTTCCATGTTGAGTTCAGTCTTTTCCCCACACATTAGGGACTACTTTCCTATTTTTATTATATCAGTCTGTTGGTCTCTGTAATATGAACCTCAGCTGCATTTAAATGTTCCCCTGTTACTTAACACCTCCAGGCCTGGTTCTGTGATCCTATAAACCCACCAGGGAAAATAAGATTGCATGCCTTGGTTTTACCTGGCTGTCCATAGCCAAGCTCCTTGTTATCTTCCAGGAACTGGATGGGCAGCATGAAAACCAATTTTTTTTAAGTTCCCATGATGTAGGAGTCTACGTCCCATTGAGCCCCGAGTAGTGAGATCACAGGTGGCAGAAACTTGAATTTGTATCTTTCCCAGGCCTTCCTTACAGGGAAGAGAAGTTTTAGTCAGCCTTTTAAAAACTTTGTGGTAGGGTTGGGGGATTATTTTGGTTTTTGTGTAAGGGCAAATTCTGATGAACAGTTGATATAAAAATTCAACATCCACACCCTTTCCTTAGAAACTGAGGAAGTTACAGCTAAGGTTTCATTCTGTTGTGGTGTTAGTATCCTGCTTAAATATCCAACAAAAGCAGAGAAATAAAGTCTTTCTATTTCTGAGTTAAAAACAAGCCAGGTAGGTAACAATGAATCTTTGAATCTATCTTTTATACAACATAAAGAACAGTAAAGGGAGAATCATTTTTTACTAGGGCTGTCAATTAACCGCAGTTAACTCACGTGATTAACTTAAAAAAATTAATCGCGGTTAAAAAAATTTAAACACAATTAATCAGTTTTAATTGCACTGTTAAATAATAGAATACCAATTGAAATGTATTAAATATTTTGGATGGTATTCTACATTTTCATATATATTGTATTATGTGTTTGTAGTTGAAATCAAAGTGAATATTATTTTTGCTTACAAATATTTAAACTGTAAAAATGATAAACAAAAGAAACAGTATTTTTCAATTCACCTCATATAAGTACTGTAGTGCAATCTTTTTGTCGTAAAACTTACAAATGTCAATTTTTTTTGTTACATGACTGCACTTAAAAACAAAACAATGTAAAACTTCAGAGCCTAGGAGTCCACTCAGTCCTACTTCTTGTTCAGCCAATCACTAAGAAAAACAAGTTTGTTTACATTTAAGGAAGATAATGCTGCCTTCTTCTTGTTAACAACATCACCAGAAAGTGAGAACAGGCATTTGCATGGCATTTTTGTAGCCGGCATTGCAAGGTATTTGCGTGCCAGATATGCTAAACATTCATATGCCCCTTCATGCTTCGGCCACCGTTCCAGAGGACATGCTTCTTTGCTGATGACACACATTAAAAAAATAAGCATTAATTAAATATCTGACTTAACAGCTTGGGGGAGAATTGTATTTCCCTTGCTCTGTTTTACACACATTCTGCCACATATTACATCTTATAGCAGTCTCGGATGATGACCCAGCACATGTTGTTCATTATAAGAACGCTTTCACTGCAGATTTCACAAAACACAAAGAAGGTACTAATGTGAGATTTCTAAAGATAGCTAGAGCTCTCGACCCAAGGTTTAAGAATCTGAAGTGCCTTCCAAAATCTGAGAGGGACGAGGTATGGAGCTTGCTTTCAGAAGTCTTAAAAGAGCAAGATTCTGATGTGGAAACTACAGAAGCCAAACCACCAAAAAAGAAAATCAACCTTCTGCTGGTGGCATCTGACTCAGATAATGAAAATGAACATGCGTCGGTCCGCGCTGCTTTGGATTGTCACCGAGCAGAACCCGTCATCAGCATGGACGCATGTCTTCTGGAACGTTGGTTGAAGCATGAAGGGACATGTGAATCTTTAGCGCATCTGGCACGTAAATACCTTGTGACACCGGCTCCAACAGTGCCATGAGAACACCTGTTCTTACTTTCAGGTGACATTGTAAACAAGAAGTGGGCAGCATTATTTCCTGCAAATGTAAACAAACTTGTTTGTCTGAGTGATTGGCTGAACAAGAAGTAGGACTGAGTGGACTTGCAGGCTCTAAAATTTTACATTGTTTTATTTTTGAATGCAAGTTTTCTTGTACGTAATTCTAAATGTATAAGTTCAACTTTCGTGATAAAGAGATTGTACTACAGTACTCATATTAGGTGAATTGAAAAATACTATTTCTTTTGTTTTTTTTACAGTGCAGATCTTTGTAATCAAAAATAAATATTTAATGAGCACAGTACACTTTGTATTCTGTGTTGTAACTGAAATCAGTATATTTTAAAATGTAGAAAACATCCAAAAATATTTAAATAAATGGTATTCTGTTATTGTTTAACAGTGTGATTAATTGCAATTAATTTTTTTAATCGCTTGACAACCCTATTTTTTACCATTGTAATTTATCTTTATTCTTTAACTGCAAGTTTATACCATTGTTTCATATTGTTTTTATGCTGAATATTCACAGGAAAAATATAAATTAAACAGAACCACCAAAATATCTGCATGCTAAAACGAAGTAACCATAAGACTTTATTGCTGTCACCGTTGTCCTTCCTCACTCCATCTCCATGATTAAAATTAGCTTCCAAGCAATGTGGGATAAGGCAATGCATTGGCTTTTTTTTTTTTTTTTTGCAAAATGGCTAGCACCCTCTTGGTTACTATAAAAATAGTAATAAATTCTGCAGGATAAAAGTGAAGATGCTATCATTGCTTACATATTTTGCAAAGGACAGTCTGTATGGTGGGCTGGTCCCATCAAGCCCTTTGTTAGTCTCATATAAAAGCCTAAACTTCTTTTTAACTTTGTTACTAATATGAACTAAAACATTTTCCAGCCATACTATGAAACTGCCAAAAATTCTTCCATAAGAATTCTAAAATAGTCTTACCCATTCCTTTTAGTTTTGTTTGCCTGTGCTACCTGATGTTCTTAGAGAAAAGGCTTTTAATTTATTTTATTTTATTTTTTTGCACTTTGAGATCCTGAAATGGAGGTACTAGTGACTATTATACTTTTCTTTGCTTATTAGCCTTGGTTACATGTAGTTTATCTACTTTACATCACAGAAAGTTTGATATTAAAGAGCATATTTAGGCCAAAACTTGATGTTATTGCTCAGAGGATTTGTTGATCCATGTTATTCACTAGCATGATGCACCATTATGGCTGCAGTGAATTCTGGAAAAAATTCAAAGAAAGTTGAATACAAACTAGCTAATTCAAATTACATTGACTCTGGCTTGATTAGATAGATTTGCAGGGAATTTTGAACTATGGCTGCAGTTACACCTTTAACTCCACAATATCTAGGTCCTACAGCATACATAAAGGACACCATGCACTGATCTTTGACAGAATCAGTGTTTTAGGCACTAAAGAGAGATTTGTAGAATTAATAGTCAGAATAATACTAAATGTATAGTCTCAGAAGAGTGTGACTAGTTTTAAAGTATAGCATATTGTGCAGCCACAGTAATGACTACTTAAGGTTGTTTCTATTATAAAGTAGATTCTTGAGCCTTCCAACTTCCCACCCCAGAAATCCCCATCTGAAATGTTGCATCTTTCGTCTCTTGGCAGCAGAGCTGGGCCTTCACGCTTACCCACAGTGTTGTACATTTCAAACATAAGCCACGTTCTTCAGTTAAATTCTCACATGTGTCACACTAATACAGATCACCTGTCTTAACCAGTTACCTGACAATACCTGTTGTTTAAAGGAAATTGCAGGGTGATTAGGTCTACACGACTCAGTTCCTGAAAAAAAATGGGACAGCCAGGACATCTGTGTTCTAGCTATCATCCATTGCTGGAACAGGCCTTTGGCCCATTAGGCAGCTAGGCATAGATTAGAGTAGCATGTGTGCTACCGCAGCCAGGGAGATCAACATAGAGCCCAGTTTCCTCCTTATTCTGGCAACAGGAATAGGAGTTTCTAATCTGTCTGCCCACCACTGGAGGATACTGACTTGATTATCCAGGGGTTCTATGGCCAGAATTTGCAAGTGTTGTGAGATAAAGTAGCCTCACCCCATCACCAGCCCAGTGCAGACTCAGACTGAGTCATTTTTTGAAATTGGCGAAGAACATATTTCTTTGAAGGTTCAAATATATATGTAAATTATATTACGTTACAATTAATTATTTATAAGGAGTTACAAGCATTTATGGTATGACCCTTGTTTGAGGGCTGGGCACTGGGGCAACATGAAGATTGTTTGCTAAAGCATTCAAAATCTTATTTCTGTTACAATTTAGTTATGCCAGAGTAATGCTCCAGACAATATTAAATGGTCACTGTGCTCTCTTTTCAAGTGCCCCTAGCCCCTAAATTCCTACTTAGGTTGTTATCTCTTTACGAAGGAAGATTTTTGTACATTATCAGCAAAATGAAAACTTCAGAGGGCGGGGGCAGAGAGAGAAAGCTCAAATGCACCTCATCGCCAGCAGTTGATCTAGATCATCAGAAGTGGATGTCATGGGAAGCACAGCTGTGTCCCAAAAAGCTTCATGACTCATCACCAAAACATTTAAGTAATTGCTGGGGCTCTGACACAGAGTGCTAATCAGCAGTTTTATATGGGCTCATGTTTGTCTAATTGGTGACTTTCTATGCTATATGACCAATATTTTTGTAATAGATTAAAGACAAATACCATAAGCTATCCAGTAGTCTTCCATGCTCCCATGGAATCATGTAAAGTAGTTTCACACTCGTTAACTGTGTAATTTGTGAAAGACCTAAGACTATACAAGAAAATCTCAGGTCCCCTTTGTAATCAGTTTAAAGGTCTTTGGCTTCTTTGCACCCACATAGTTTGCTGGAATCTGACATAAAAAGCGTGCAACGTTTATTAATGCAGAATAGTTTGCTAAGAAACATAGCTGTGATAATCAAATGGAGAAGACAAACATGATTGGAGGTGGAAGTTTCCTATCTCACCTCCGCTTTCCATGCTCATCCACCCTCTCCTGTATTTCCTCTTTCCCGTCTCTCACCTGACAAGAAAACAGGAGAAGATCCACCTCTTCCCCTGTGTTCCCAAAGTTGTGACTCTATTGATGTCTAGTGATGGATAAGGTACCAGGCTTATATAGAGGTTTATGCAACTTCAGATAATTTTTCTCTTATTTTTTGTCTCATGTCCCAGGTGAGAAATGCTACACTTACTTTTATTATGATTTTTTGAACTTCTAATAGTACTGGTCATCCAAGAGTCTCAAATTGTTTTTCAAATATTAATAAATTTAGCCTCCCACCTACAGTGTCAGTATCCATCCCCATTTTACAGAGAATGAAACTAAGGCTTCGCTAATGAAATTGTGGCGAGGTTGATGAGTGAGATCACACTGGAAGTCTGTGGATGATCTGAAAATAAAACTCAGATCTCCCATTTTCCAGTCTTTTGCCTTCATTTCAAGACAATTGTACTGCCTCCTTCCACCCCCTCCCCCACCCCATCTTTTAATGGCTAAGTCTCTGATCCTCCCTGTTCAGTTATCATTTAGCCTGGTTTAAAGATCGATTTATGATAGTGGATTGTTAAGATGTACAATATAATTCAGTGGGGCCATACGAGCACCTCTATATAGAAGACATATTATACTTAAAGTACCAACCCCCTCAAAAGAATATATGGAAATAAATCTTGCACGTACACAAGCTCTATGCCATATGGACCAAGTCGTAAAATGTTGCCATTAACACCTGAGAAATTATAGATATGCATGATAGATCCATTTTTTTTAATCACACTGCAGCATGCATGTTAAAAATAGCTTTATTATCAATTCAAAGTTATTTATTCTTTCTCTTTTCCGCTTAGCTTGGCGTTGTAAAGCTCCTCAACAAGTTGCATTTGTTGAAAAGTTGACAAAACTCGTTGTAATTCAGCTCCCCAACTTCTGGAAGCTTTGGATTTCTTATGTGAATGGAAGCCTTTTCAGTGAGGTATGGGTTCATGCATACACATAACCTAAATGTCTTCAGATAGACAAAGCTCATAGGAATTATTTTGTATTTAAATTTGAGTTTGAAACTGCAGAAGTATAGTACCTCAGTGGAGAAGACGCCTGACTAAGATGTCTTTGCAGCTTTTGGATTACAGAGATTTGTAGAATGACATAAGCAATTGTACATCTACTGACTGGTGGTTGATTTGGGATGAAGCAATGGACCCACTTTGTATGTTATGAATGCTGATCAGTAAATTTCCTAGCAACATATATGTAAGGATGCTATTTTTAAAAAAAACAAAAAACGGAAGGCTTCACAATAGGAACTATTTTGTACTGTAGTATAGTTCTCTGAGTGACCTACACTTAACCATTGAAATGTACATAATTTCAGTCCTGCTTGTCAAGATCATCATTTTTCATTTAGCAACACCTGAGAAAGGAGACAAGATGTTTGGTAATCTTAAGAAATGATAAACTAGATGAATCTTAAAGATATGAGAGACAAAGCCAGAGCGATAGTGTTTGACTCTGGAATGGGCATACATATTTTGTGACTTTGAAGAATTTGGATATGAGGATAGATTTAAACCCAGAGTTTCAAAATGACAGAAGTCTAAAATTGTGTGTACACACACACACACAAACACACAAGTGTACCCAACCTATGTGCAAAATAACTGTAGTGGCATGTGTCACAATTATATGTGTCCCTCGTCCAGTCTTGTGTTAAGTAAATCTGGCCCATTAATTGTGTAACATTACTGTATCATGCCCAGAGCAACAGAAAATATTTTTCAAGCTCTATCATCAAAAGGAATCTAACTCAAACCAGTGATCATCCAAAATGACAGTGTTAATAACTTAGTAATTATTCATATATCCATAGCATACGGTCATATAACCATTATAACTAGAGAATATAATATCTTTTGATTTGTATAATTGCTAGTCCCCAGTTTACAAAACTACCGTGTATTTGGCAGAAAACGTTAGGCTGAAAATGGTCTGGCCATTTCTCTATTTTTCCAGTAGCAGGATACTAAGGGTGGGGCATCCCTAGAAGAGGAAGTATAATTATGTCATTATCCAATGATGATGAAAGTCATTGGCTGGTAATAGAATAGGGAACCTTCAATTGCTACGTCATCAGTTCACATCAGATCCTGAGCTGTGGAATATGAAGTTCTTACCAATATAATGGTTGATTTCAGTCTAATTCCTAGAAAAATGTCATGTGCCATATTTTTGGAGTTTAATGTACGCAACCTACGCACCTGCATTATCATAGAATCACAGAATATCAGGGTTGGAAGGGACCTCAGGAGGTCATCTAGTCCAACCCTCTGCTCAAAGCAGGACCAATCCCCAACTAAATCATCCCAGCCAGGGCTTTGTCAAGCCTGACCTTAAAAATATCAGGTCAAATTATATATAATTTGAAAGCTTATTTTAAGTGCATTTAGATGAGGTGTGATTTGGAACTGTCAAGTGGTGCTGTAAACCTGTAGGTGAGGTGAAACAATGGTACCCAAAATGATAAAGTGTCATATTTGCACAGTTGCGGACACACTGCAACATGACTATGACCACAGTTTTTACTGTTTTAAATTAATTTCATCACCTTCATGTAGTGTTTATTGGTCAAAGCTACCAAAAATGACTATATTAAATGATTGTGTTGGTTTTGCATGGGCAAATTTTTTTTTTCCAGGAATGATGAAGCTGTTTAGCATGTGAGAAAAGTTTCGAATGTCAATATTTTGCAATGTACTAACATGAAATGTTTTCACGTTGCATATTCTTAATTGTCAAAGTATCTCACAAGTGATTCTAATAGTTTTCTATATTTTCAGTTGAAATGTGCTGATCAGATCAGTCTCACGCCGAAGCTTATGCACCAGTAGCAGTAGATTGCATTCTCGGAGTTTGTATTGCCTAGTGGGTAGATATAACTATACGTGAATTTCTAATGTAATGCTTCCCCATTTTTAAGCATTTGTACAAAACAATGTAGTATCTAGTCTGCCTGATAGAAGGTTTTAATTTGTACTGCCTATGCATGCAGTACTAACCTTTGAAATATTCTAGAAACTAGCTTTTTAATTCAGTGACACTTATGCATGGGTCAGTACTAGTGTTAGAGATGATGGTACAGAGCTTCATATTATGAATATGCGAAAGCTATGAGAGAAGGAAGGGGCCTAACCAGAAGTACTGAAGACAAAGTCCACAATTAAGTCCTTGCTTCTGTACTGAAGAGGGATGAAGAGCATGTTACAGCTCTTATCAACCATGTCATCAACAATATGAGAAACCAATTTGACCCTGAATCACATCCAGAGGCACTTATCAACACATCTACAGGATTGCACATAGCATCAGTTGTACAAGAGTCACTACTGAAAATAGCAGGTGGTGGTGAAGAACAAATGGAGAGATTTGTGAGAGGTGCACTTGATTCTGATGGCACACAAAACTTCTTCAGCCCAGTCTAGAAATTTCACGTCAAAACATTTGCTTACGTAGCCAAGAAGACTAAATTTAAGTCTGGCAAGGAGGGACAATCATAACAGCTCTCAGTCCCAGAATTGTTTTCCCACAGAGCCCTATCCTTAGCAAGATGGAGAGATGATGTTTCAATTGCGACTGTTCCTAGGGCTGGTCTATACTGAAAACTTATATTGACACTGCTGTGTCTCTCAGGGGTTTGAAAAATCCACCCCCCTGAGACAGACAGCTATGCTGACCTAGTCCCCAGTGTAGACATGGCTAGGTTGACAGAATAATTCTTCCATCGACCTAGCTACCACTTCTTGTGGGGGAGGTGGGTTAACTATAGTGACTAGACAACTTCTCTCATCATTGTGGTGAGTGTCGACACTAAAGTGTTACAGCAGCGCAGCTGAAACACTGCAACTGTGCCGCTGTAGCTTTTTAAGTAGAGACATACCCTCAGTCACCCAATAGGATCTGTGCCTATGTCCCTTTTTCATGGTGATGGAACAGTAAGAACAGACAAAGCTGCATTAGGGCATCTGTTGAAAGCTCAAGCGGAAAAAAATCCATGAGCTAAGAGCATGCAACAAAGAAATTATAGTGTACCTCTCAGATGCCAAGGCTGTCATACAAATGATAGCTGGAGGCAAAGTCTACACAATTGATAAATTGTCTGCTGAGTACTTGAGGCAGGTCCTAAAAGGATTTGAAGCTAATTCTTTAATTGGAGTCTTTGAGGGGTATGACAATAGTAACTCTGAAAACTTCAGAAAAATAGCTCCAGACAGGATCTAAGGTTGGATGCAAGAAATACCAGGTGATTGGTGGACACCCTGTGCCTCCATGGGAAAATGTTTTAAAACATGGAATCCAACGAACACTCAATTGCAAAATTCCTCTGTGAATGTATGGTTCAAAATGCACCTGAGTGTAGGAGCACACCCAACACAAATACCACCTTTCCAGTGGTGAAGCAGCAATGTCCATCACCAGTTGAGCTGTTGAAGAAGCCCAAGACCTGCACAGTATTCAAGAGAAAGCTGATACAAGGATGCTGCTGTATGATGTATGTGCCAGTATGGCTTTTGGTGTCAATGGAACTATTGTAATTAGGTCACCTGATACAGATGTTTTGGTCCTTGCTGTTCACTACCTTCCAAAAATAGAACACCTAGATAACATGTGGATTGAAACAACCATCATTACCAGCACAACTAACAAATATCTCTTCATATCTGTGCATGAAATCTGTGATGCACTCACTCTGGACGTCTGCAACATGCGTCCTGCTCTACATGCCTTGACAGCATGTAACTCTGTGACATACCTATTTGGTATAGGAGAAAAAAAAATCTGTGTTTAATGTTGTCAAAACAAAGTGATCGTACTGCTTCAGAGCCTTCCAAATTGGGAGATTGTGGTGGACAAGCTGCAGATTCTGCAGCAAGGAAGTTGATAGTAGTCCTGTATGACCAGAGTGAAAAAAAACCCCACAAAGACCTGACTTGCTTGCACCTCAGTCTAGCTATCAGAAAGGACTGGTCACTGGCCAGAAACCCACCATGTGGGGAGAGTTTTGAAGAGCATGTCACAACAGCATCTTGGCAAACAAAGGTTTGGATGTCTTCACACATAGGTAAAGCAAATAATGGATCACCATTACAACATGGAAGGTAAAATGAAGATGATGAAGAGCTTCTTGTATTCTTCAAAGGCCCAGTGGCATCTGAGCCTTCTACAAGCTTATTTGTGCCTGTACCAGTAAGGGTTGCTGAGCAATCAACTGTGTCTGTAGCTATAACATTCTTGCCTGCACAAAAGTGTGTAAATGCCAAAGCAACAAAGACAGTGGTAGCCCACTCACTCTTGACAGAGATCATGATGATGTACAAGATGATGATAATTGCCCAGAAATGTCACCAGCGTTATCACATTTCAATTATACCAATACAAATGTATTACTAGATTTTGTTTTAAATTGTTTAGATCAACGGTTCTCAAAGTTTAGCAACCAGAGGACCCCCGTTTTGATTTTAAAATTTTTGGGGACCCTCAAACCCACCCGCTCAGCCCTTGCCATGCCCCTGACCCACCTTTTTGAGGTCATGCACCCCACTGATTCCATCCACCTTCCCTCTGTTGCTCAGTCTTCCCCACCCTTACTCACTTTCACCAGGTTGGGGCAGGGGGTTGGGGTGCAAGAGGAGGTGAGGGGTCTGGGCTCTGGGAGGGAGTTTGGGTGCGGGCTCTGGGCTGGGGCAGGGGGTTGGGATGTGGGAGGTTAGGGCTCTGTCCAGATGGTGCTTACCCCTGGTGGCTCCCGAAAGCGACCAGCAAATCTCTCTGGCTGCAGCTCCTTTGCAGGGGGTCCCTGTGTGTTGCCCCTGCCCGCAGGCACTGCCCCCAAAGCTCCCATTAGCCACAGTTCCTGGCCAATAGGAGCTGTGGAGTCAGCGCTCTGGGTGGGGGCAGCGCACAGAGACCCACTCCCCCCAACCAACCCGGCCCCCCAGGGCCTCAGGAACGTACTGGCTGCTTCTGGAAGTGGCGCAGAGCTGGGGCAGGTAGGAAGCCTGCCTTTGCCCCACTGCGCAACTGGACTTTTAGTGTGCCTGAGGTGTTGGAAGGGAGGAGGAGGAGGAGTTGATCAGCAGGGCCTGCAGACCCTCTAGGGTACCCTCTGGGACCCCCAGGTGTCCGTGGACCCCAGTTTGAGAAACGCTGGTTTAGATTGTTGCGGTGGTGCTTTGAGGTCACAAAGAAATCCAATTTTATGTCTTTGAGTAAAACTTAGTGTCATTAAACTAAAGAAATGAATGCAAATTATTTCAAAGGGATCATTTTAACATATTTATGGTGTCATTTTTATCCTCCATTTCTATGGTAATAGCACCACATGATGGCTCCATATCATATCTCATCTTACAAGTAGACCTAATAAGCTTCCAAATGATGATGTATGATGTGCATATGTGTACAGAGGGTACATTAAGTCAACCAAATTGGTGTGGTCTGCCACTTACCTAAAATCCTCAGAAGTGGATGCATTTTGTTTTCCTCATTTCATACATGGAAATCCAAGGGAAAGAGATAACATGCATTTGTCAATGTCATACAGTGATCCAGAAGTAGAGGCAGTATTAAAATGTAGGAGTTTGACTCCTGCCCAGTGTTTTTTCCATAGAGAATCATGTCATGAGTCTCGTGAAGGCAATGAGAATCCTCCTGAAGCTTTTAATTTGAAAATAACTACAGTTTTCGTAATAATACATTTCCAGTTATTAGAGATTGGATTTGGACTTTAAACCCTCAACTGTAAATTAATGTAGTTTCTCTCGGTGAGAAATTTCAAGAGACACTGACACCATGTTTACAATTGTAAACAAAGTTGAGTAGTTCTGCTTATGAGAGTAAGTGCAAGAGAGAATGCAGCAATCTTGTATAATGTCTGGTCAGAACATTGTTTCCATTTCAAAAAAGTTGGGAGTTAATTTGTATGTTATACTGTTAAGATACCTATACTGTACTTCAATAGGGCCAGATTCTGACTGCACAAGCAACTCATCCTCATCCCTTTGCACCTTTTTTGTCCATATGTAGGAAATGGCCAAAATCCTGTGGACAGTGCAGGCTCTTGTTGCCACTAGCTATCTGAAAATGGATGGGGGCCTCGGAAACCTCATTACGCGCTCCTGAGAGCTTCAGCCACAACACCCCCAGAAGCTGTAGAATTTTGCCAATAGTACGGATTTTAGGCATCATTGAAGATGTCCTTACTACGTTTCCTTGCTATTTATTGACATGTGAGAAACAAAATATTGTTCACCATAGTTTTGGAGACAGAGAGAAAAAATCATGAAAACAACCATTTGAGAACCTTTTGAGTGAAATCCAGAAGCCTGAAATAGATTAACTCTAATACAAAAGAAAAACCCAGTGATAAATAACAAGCTGGTTTTATTTTCTGTTGTGAAGTTATATATATTTTTCTTGGCAAAAAGGTAGGCTGTTTGTCTTAGAATAGTGTCAGTTAAAGATTTATGTGCTATTTCTAACAGCTTAAAAAGTTTACAGCTCTTTGAACCACTCAGATCCATATGAAGGAGCATATGTGAAGTCAAAACAGTGAAATACAACCGTTGATCTCACCACAAAGTAGTTTTGGTCTGTCTGTGCAGGAAAAGGTTAAGATTTTTATTCAACGAAATCACTAAGGGAAAAAATATCTTAAGATCTTTTATATTTTTTCTTTAATATAACTTCACATCAGGGCTTTAAGGGAGCAATCAAAACTGTTTTAAAACTTTAGTAATATTTTAAAAGGTACCTACAGCATAGACAAGTTTATTCAATATGATTGATTTTTTTATCAGAAAAAAAGCATAAAAGAACATATGAGGTTCATCAGTAATATGCAGGAATTGTTCTAATTAATATAAGATAGTATAGTTCAGAATAATAAAGGAAAACAGAGAATTTAAAAACTCTAAAGTGTTTTTGATTAAAAGCTACTTTCTATTTAAATTTCTTGTTGGTAATTTTATGTTAACTACAAAATTTATTTGGCATTCATAAAAATAATCTGAAGAATTTCTAACAAATGATGAATTATTAAAAAAAAACCCATGAAACTTATTTAGTCATTTAAAAAAATATAGTGATTATATACTGCTTTGAGGACAGTATTAAGAGTATCTTTTCCAAACTACAGTTCTGCTAATATATCTTTTGTCCAGTAGGTGTCACAGTGCATACGTTAAATTAGCAAATGTTCTTAGCCATATAATTCCACCTACTTTTCTAATCCAATCTTTTAAACAGCTTTTTCTGTTAAACTTACTTCGTGTTATGGCACACTTCACACACAAATATATAATTATTACTTGCATTTGAAAACTGCTAACAGTAAGAGCACTGTTTAAGCCATATTCTTTTCTTCATGCAACTGTAACTGAAGTTGCTAGTGCAGATGTGCTTTCGTGCTTCTAAATTTTCAGAGATGTGAATTGTCCAGCAAGATGATGATAAATCTTCGTAGTAAGTCCATTACAGATGATTTAGTTCTTCACTGTGGAGAATAATGGCCTCTGTCTTCTGAAACAAAGTACTAAACCAAAAGAAAAAGGGGAACACACAGTACTTCTACACTATCCATCATTATAAAGAATGTATTTTATTTTAGACCCAAATTTTCCTCCAGGCACCTCTCACCTACTGGGGACTTGAAGATTCTTTTCCTGCAGACTTACTGCAGGATTGAGCCATGGATTTTAGAGCTCTTTTAACAATGTTAATGCAAAATCGTAATAGGAAAATATTGCTTGTCTTCAATGAAGCTTATACTTCTTACATTGTTATTTTACTTCCATCTTTTATTTTAGGTTCTTATGGCATTTTGTGCCCCACACTTAAACACTAGCAGCTTAATAGCTACTATAAGTAAATACTTGTTGACTTGTGGAGACTTTGCTTGTAGATGTGACTTGAGTTAGCATCTTTTATCCCATTGTAAACTCACTAATCACTTTTGACCCCTTCGCCTTGATACACCGTTTTTAGAATGGTTTTAAAATTGAAAGTCATGGTTACGAGACACTGATACTTTTCAATTGTTTCTCATTTTTACAAGACTGCTGAAAAATCTGGTCAAATGGAAAGATCAAAGAAGAACGCTAGGCAAAGACAAAATGATTTCAAGGTAAGCTTGGTGTGCAGACTTATTTTCATTTAGGTGGTCCTTCAAATTAAGACACCTGAAGAAGGCTTAATTTTCAAATAGTGGTGAATGTTGACCCTGTAATAATCAGGCTTTTTTAAGCTGTTTTAAATTCGGCACCCAAAAAACAACAGTCGCTTAAAAAAAAAAAGCCCTGATCCTTGCTCCACAAGAGACTACAATCTAAGTAAAAGGCAGATATCTTGTACTGGCAAGTATGCTTACACATCACCGGCCATTTAAGAACCTGCCGTCACATCTGAAGCCTCTACACACGATCACAGTTTGGCTGTGGTGGGCCCTACATCTTGGAACTCACTTTCTTTATATCCATCCCCCGAAATCCATTTTATTTTTATCCCTCCTTTTAAAAAAAAAAATCTTAAATCTTTCTTATTTTTCAGTTGTTTTTTGCAGTGACCCTTATTAGCCCTATGTTTATTGCCTTCCCTTTCCTAATTTGGACCCTGTTGTTTGTGTTTATGTAAAAGTGATTTTTTTGTTTTATATATTGTATTTGTTTTTATTATGTTGTACAGTGCTGTAGTGCTTTGTTTTGTGGATGTTTACTATGTAAGTAAAATTATATTCCTTAGTGAAATTTGAAATGTACGCCTGTCATTTCAGACTAGATTATGTGATGAATATGTAACTGGTTAAAAATATTGATGCAGTTTCTATGTATTTATTTTTGTGGTGTTCTTTTATGCTGTGACAGAAAATGATTCAGGAGGTGATGCAGTCCCTGGCAAAACTGATCCGTGGAGCTTTGCTTCCATTCAGCCTCAGAGAAGGAGAGTTGAGACAGTATGGTGGCTGGGAGATGAAATCTGAACTCTCTGGACAGTGGCTAACACATGTCATCCAGACTGTAAGGTAACTGGGGCTATTGTTCTGTATGGTATGAGTCATTAGTATGTATAATATAGTCTAAACTGTGCTTTTTTTTTTTTTTTTTTTTTTGCACATTCAACTGAAAGATCATTAATGTTGCAAAGTAAAGGACACAAAAGTTAGGAAATGTCAAAATTAACGTTGCCTGTGCAAGATTAATTCAGCCTACTTGTGCATATGTGCATAGATGCATCAATGGTGATAAACAAAAATAGCCATGGGTGCAACCCCATGCTCTGGGTGTCTCTGAGCCTCTGATTGCCAGAATCTGGGACTGGAGAACAGTGGATGGATAATTGATAATTGCCCTGTTCTGTTCATTCCCTTTGAAGCATCTGGTATTGGCCACTGTCGGAAGACAAGATATCCGGCTAGATGGACCATTGGTCTGACTGAGGATGGCCATTCTTATGTTCTTAACTCTTCTCCGGTCTTCCTTTGTGTCCCTGTGTAAAGGTTGGGCACAATTGCAGCCCTCCAGTTAAGATGGCAAATGCTGCCTCTTACAAGTATATAGGGTGCTACAATCCTCATAGGGAGAATAAGGCATGACCCCACCCCCTTCCACACCAGTCAGTGGTGCTGGGCTGGTGGAAATTAAGTGGGTTGGGTGAGTCCATGCTGTACTGTCGTTAGAGGTGGCACAGTAACTGTGTTCCCCACTGGCACTGAAACCATTATGCCCTCTAGGGTGGTACGTTACCTTTACTGCAGGCTCTGTTGCTATTTATTTTATCTATTTATATTATGGTCACACCTAGGAGTGCCGATCATGGACCAAAACACCATTGTGTGATGTGCTGTACAAACACAGAACAAAAGGACAGTCCTTGCCCCCAAAGAGCCTTAAATCTAAGTATAAAAGAAGAGACAACAGATGGATACAGACAGGTGGAGAATTACAAAGACACGACAAGACAGTATTGGTCACTGTGATATGCAGTGATATTGGCACATCAGTGGCCTAAACTTTGTCAAGTTTATACAGTACAACAGTGAAGCTCTACATTGATATGGGTTCAACAAATGAATGAACCAGACAGTAAAACATATCTATGGTATTATGGATGATCACACAGTTTAAAAAGCTTACTGTTGAAGAGACTAATAGTATACATAAGCAAAAGAAACTCCTAAGTAGCTTCGTGATATTTAGCAGTATTGTCTAGAAAACTGTAGGTTTAAACCTAACCTTCATTTTATTTTCTTCTCCTTCCAGGCTTAGTTATGAGTCCCTTACTGCACTTGAAATACCAAATGATATGCTTCATATCATCCAGGATCTTATTTTGGATCTTCGAGTACGTTGTATAATGGTCACCTTACAACACACAGCTGAAGGTAATAAAAAAAAAAAAAAAAAGAAATGTGCAGACCTACATGCATATGGTTAGGATTTTTTATTTTCTCTTTGGTTAAATCAGACTGTGTTCTAGAATTGATCATGTTCACTTTAGGTACTTGAATGAATAATAAGGTCACCTGTAATTCACAGAATCACAACGTACAAGACCTATTAGGTTATTCTATCATTTCCCTGACAATACTTGCCTGACAATACTGTTCCCTGTATTATTAGCCTTTTCTCCTCCCCCCAACCCCCGCTTTAATATAAGGCAGCCACTTTTTTCACGAGGTTACAGTCTTTTTTTTTCAAACCAGACAAGCTTTAATTTATTTGTGCTTTTTGCCATGACACAGCTATTCCATGCAATGAATCATCATTATTGCTACTCTGTTCTGTAACAGCTTGGATATTCTCAAGCTTGGATATTTTTTTCTAAGTGAGCAAATCTTAAAAACATTACACAATATTTTAGTTACGGTTTTATCAGGGATACTCATTGTCTGTCTCTAGAGTCCTGTTTAGCACTTTGGGGTTGTGAATTCGTAGATTTTTAAGGCCAAAAGAGACCATTAGTTCATCTAGTCTAACCTGTGTAATACAGGTCATAGAATTTCAATGAGTTACCCCTGTATTTAAGCTCAATAACTTGTTTGACTAAAGCATGTTTTCCAGAAAGAAATCCAATCTTGGTCTGAAGATTTCAAGAGATGATGCATTGGCAATATCCCTTGTTAGTTTGTTCCAATAGTTAATCATCCTCACTGTTTAGAAATATGGCACAATTTTTTTTTAATTTAAATTCGTCTGGCTTTTAACTTCCAGATACGGTTTTTGTTATGCCTTACTCCACGAGATTAAAGAGCCCTTTATTACTCAGTGTTTTCTTCCTCTTCAAGTCTCTTCTTGACCCTTTTTATAAGTTAAACACATTGAGCTCCTTCAGTCTCTCACTGTAAGGCATTTTTTCCAGCCTTCAAATCACTTTTGTGTTCTTTTCTGCACCCTCTCCAATTTTTGACATCTTTTTTTAAATCTAGTCACCTTGACTGGATGCATTATTCCTGTATTGGTATCACCAACACTATATACAGAGGTAAAATCATTTTCTTGCTCATACTCACTACTTCCCTGTTTATGCATCCAGCGATCGCATTATCCCTTTTGGCCAGAGCATCCCACTGGGAGCTCACATTCAGTTGTTCGCCCACTAAATCCTTATCAGTCACTGCTTTCCAGGATACAGTCCTACATTCTACAGGTATGAACTGCATTCTTTGGTCCTAGATGTATAACCTTGCATTTGGGTTGATTCAAACACATTTGGGTTGAATGGGCCCTACTTACTGAGCAACCCAGATCACTCTGTATGACTCCCCTCTCCTCATCAGTATTTACCGCTCTGTCAGTCTCTGTCATCTGCAGATTTTGTTTACTTCCAGATTACTCATAAAATGTTGAATAGCATCAGACCCAAAACAGATCATTGCCGAACCCCACCAGAAATTCCCCTATTCAGTGATGACAACTTTGACAACTTCTTCAGTTAGCCAGTTCTTAATCCATTTATCATGTGCTTCACCAGTATTGAATAGTGCTAATTTTTTAAATGCAAAGGTCAGATGGTGCTAACTCAAATGCCTTATAAAAGCATAAGTATATTAGACACCTATGCAGTTACGTTTATCAACCAAACTTGTCATCTCATAAAAAAATGAAATTTGGTTTGTTTGACAAGATCTGTTTTCCATAAAGCCATGTATATTGGCATAGTTATAGTCCCATCCTTTAATTCTTTATTGATTGACTCCCACAGTCATTTTTCCTTTATATTACCTGCGATTGATCTGAGGCTAGTGAGCCTTATAATTACCTCGGTCATACCTTTTGTCCTTTTTTGAATATTGGCACTCATCCAGTCCTCCGGAATTTTCCCAGTTTTTCAAGATGTATTAAAAATTAGCATCAGTGGGCTAGAGATCTCTTTCCCCAACTTTTTCTTTCACATGGGGCTCATGGTGTCCACTGGTTTGATCAAACTTATTTTATTCTGTGATGGGCAGAATGCTAGACAATGTAATGATGCTCATGCTGTCTGATATATGCAAAGCAATGCAGGGAGCATTGAGCAAACAAACTGGAGCAAGCAGGGTCTCTTTCTGTTCCTCTAAACAACCTTATTTCTATTTGATACTCACCTTATGCCCCAGTTCTTCTTCACGTGCTTACTCATATCAATTCCAGTTAGGTGGCACCGCACCTCATCTCGGCACCGCTCTACCCTGTGGCACCACTCCCCAGCATGGCACCGGTCCTGCTCGCAGCACTGCTCCCGATCCCGCTCCAGACACCAGTCCCCGCTTTGGCACCGCTCTACATCGTGGCACTGCTCCCCACCAAGGTGAAGCTCTACGTCGTGGCACTGCTCGAGCTCCCAGAACCGCTCCACATCTCACCGTCATTCCCTGCAGCGGCACCACCCTGCACTGCGCCACCTGTCACCATCTGGACCTCGCTACCCTTCGCGGCACCCATCCCATCGGTTGGAGGAGGAGGAGGCCTCCTGGGTGCAGTCTCGCACCACTCCCTGTTGGCCGTCACGCTCCAGATCGCCCTCCCTCAGATCAGGCGGGGCATCGGAAGCACCCAGATCAGGGCCAGGGAGCCTTAGGCAGGATGCTTTAGTGCCCCATTGGCAGCCCCAGTGGCAATTTTGGACCCCTTGGGCATACCATTAGGCCCAAGGTGCCTCTCCTGGCGTACCTCCGCTGTCCCGTTCAGGGTCTCACCTCCTTGAGGCAACCCTCAGCCGCCCACCTCAGGACCCATCACAAAATCCAGATCCATCCCCGCCCCCGGTGGAGGCTACACCCGGTGTTCGGGAGGACCCAGTTCCAGAGGATCAAGAAGCTGTAACTGTCCTGCTGGTGGTTTCTTCCTCCTCATCCCTTGACGAAGCGGTGGCGGGTACCTCCACATCTGGACCACCACCCAGGGCCCTGCAGGAACTCCTCCAAAGGGTGGCCATGAATATGAACTCGGGTGGCCTTACCCATGCTAAAGACCATCCAGTCTAATGCCAAGACAGTTTGGCAAACGCCTGCGTCCATTCCCCCTACGGCCAAAGTGGCTGAACGAAAATACTTCGTTCCCACTAAAGGGTATGAGTATCTCTTCACCCACCCTTCCCCATGCTCCCTTGTGGTGGAGGCGGTGAATGAGAAAGAGAGGCAGGGTCAGCAAGGCCCTGCACCCAAATCAAGAGACGCTAAATGCCTTGATATGTTTGGAAGAAAAGTTTATTCTACAGTGGGCCTCTCTCAGGATTACTAATCAACTTGCGATCCTGAGCAGGTATAATTATAACTTGTGGTCTGCAATTCTGAAGTTCAAAGAGCTTCTTCCATCTGAGTCATGAGCGGAATTGGGGGCCATTGACGGAGAGGGCAGAGCTGTAGCCCGGACTTCCCTCCAGGGCTCTTCAGATGCCGTGGACTCAGTAGCGCATACTCTGGCTTCTGGTATCGCAAAGAGGCGCAACGCCTGGCTCCAAGCCTCTGGTCTCCCTCCGGAGGGTCAGCAAACAATTCAGGACCTTCCATTCGATGGCCAGGGCCTGTTTGCTGAATGACTGCATAGCCTGAAGGGCTCCCGGAACACAATTAAGTCCCTCCGCATGCATACTCCAGCGACCTTAAGGAAGCCCTTTAAACAGCAGTCCACCCAGTAGCGGTGTTTCCCCCCTAGGCCCAGACAGGACTTCTCCCGTAGGAGAAACATATATAGTCGGAATAGGCCATCGCGCCCTCCTCCTGGGCAGGGACAGGGGCAATCCAAGCAACCCCTCTTCCCCCCCCCCTTCTGGCCCTAAGCACCCCTTTTGAAGGTGTGCACAAGGACAGATTACTAGTCCACAACCCAGCTAGTTAAGCTCCCTTCCTGAACCATCTATCCCGCTTCTAGCATGCATGGTCCCTTATTACATCAAACTGGTGGCTGCTCCGCACGGTAGAGGCAGGATATTCTATCCACTTCTGCTCCTTCACACCTTCCCATCCCCCTTGCCCGTTCCTCTTCAGGGACCCCTCTCATGAGCAACTTCTCATCCAAGAGGTTCAGACCTTCCTCGCTCTAGGAGCGGTGGAGGAGGTTTCCCAGGAGCTCAAAGGCAAGGGTTTCTACTCCCGTTACTTCCTCATCCCCAAAGCAAAGTGGGGCCTCAGGCCCATTCTGGACCTAAGGGAGCTCAACAAGTTCATCGTCAGCTTGAAGTTCCGCATGGTCTCCCTGAGCACAATCAACCTTTCCCTGGATCCGGGAGACTGGTACGCCGCCCTCAATATGAAGGACGCCTATTTCCATCTGTCTATCACCCCGTCTCACAGACGGTTCCTCCGCTTCGTGGTGAACAAGGTGCATTATCCGTTCACAGCCCTCCCATTCAGGCTGTGCTCAGTTCCTCATGTCTTCACCAAATGCATGGCAGTTGTGGCAGCCTTTCTTTGCTGCCACTATGTGCATGTCTACCCTTACCTGGACAACTGGCTCCTTCGAGGCTGCTCTCGCCAGCAGGTGGAATCACAGGTGCAAATGGTCAGAGAAACATTCGAACACTTAAGTATCATTCTCAACGTCAGCAAATCCGTCCTCACCCCAACTCAAAGAATAGAGTTCATCGGGGTAGTCCTGGATGCGAACCAAGCAAGAGTATTCCTTCCAGAGACACGGCACCTGGCCCTCTCGCAGATAATAACGGCCTTTGCAGCTTTCCCACCACCACGGCGAGGCAGTGTCTCAGGCTGCTGGGTCATATGGCTTGCTGCACTTATGTGGTTCAACATGTCAGGCTACAACTCAGGCCTCTGCAAGTGTGGCTCGTGTCTGTGTACTGCCCGGGTCGCGACAGTCTGGACATGGTGCTGACAGTCCCAAGGCACACCCTTGATTCCCTGTTGTTAGGTGAGAAAAGTTACACATGAAGCAGTTATGCCAACTGAACCAAAGTCAGGCCAAGAAAGGCTGCTGGGAAAGTCTCTGAAAGTAGAATGAAGGAATACTTGTTTAAGTTACAGAGAGTGAGAAAAAAGGGGAGGCCTGCATTCCTGCATTTTTGTATGAGATTTTCTGGGAGCTGTCTTGCTGAGATACGGAGGCGCTGTTTTCCACTCCTTGTTTTTGTGTTATGTCTGTTCTTAACTCCTTGTCTCCTGGTTGACACCCATACCGATAAGAAAGTTAGTGAAGCATTATGATTTGCTAAAAGTTATCTACAATAAGGGGGTAGAAGTGCATGCATAATAGAGAAAGAGGATTTTAACTAACATAAGGGCGGGGGACTGCTTTATGAATAAATCTGTGACGCGACAGTACTGTCTATAAAAAACTATTAGTTTTACTTAGAGGCTGCTGGTTCTCTTTGGAGACGGGCTGCTCTCTATTGTTGTGTGCACTCTTCAATAAAGAGCTTTGCGTTTGGACCTTGCTGGTGTTGCCTGTCTCTCTCCAGTCAGACAACAAACCGTGCCGTCTGGGGTTCGAGTCCTCAACACTGTGTTGGTGGCTAGATCCCCGCATGGTAGGCGCCGGGGTTCCTTTCCACCCTCCCTAGCCCACTTTGACTCTGGTAATGGACACATCTGCTCTGGGCTGGGGAGCTCATCTCAGGAGCCTGATGACTCAGGGCTTGTGGCAGGTAGAGGAGCTGGCTTTGCATATCAACATCAAAGAACTCGGGGCGATCTGCCTCACCTGCCAAGTGTTTCTGTCCCGCTTGCAGGGCCACTGTGTAGCGGTCCTGACGGACAATACCACGGCCATGTTTTATATAAACAGGCAAGGTGGAGCCTGATTGTCTCCTCTCTGTCAGGAAGCCCTCCTCCTGTGGGAATTTTGTCTAGCCCACTCCATCCTTCTCCAGGCTTCATACCTGCTGGGCATTCAAAACGTGCTGGTGGACAGCTTGAGCAGATGGTTCCTCATGCACATGTGATCTATTCGTCCGGACATCATCCACTCCATCTTCCGCAGGGGGTTTCCCCGAATCGACCTGTTCACCACACGGGCCAACAGGAAGTCCCCAAACTTCTGCTCTTTCACGGGCCACAGCCCAGGCTTGATCACAAATGCATTCATGATTCCATGGTCCGGTCAACTGCTATATGCCTTCCCACCATTTCCGCTCATCCACAAGGTGCTCCTCAAGGTCCACAGGGACAAAGCAGACGTAATACTGGTGGCTCCAGCTTGGCCTCGACGGTGATCGTACCTCACCCTCATGGACCTATAGGTCCACTTACCGATACAGCTATCTCTCACTTCCAACCTCATCTCACAGAATCACGGTCACCTTCTTCACCTGGACCTTCAGTCGCTCCACCACATGGCCTGGAGGATCCGTGGTTGAACCAGGCAGAGCTCGCCTGTTCGGACCCTGTGAGGCGGGTGCTTCTGGAGAGCCGCAAGCTGTCTACTAGGGCCACATACAGAGCAAAATGGAAGAGGTTCTCTATCTGATGTGCCCAAAGGCAGGTGCCCCCACTCCAGGCTCCCATTCCTTGTATCCTGGATTATCTTCTGTATCTGAAGGACCAGCACCTGGCATTTGGTTCTCTCAAGGTCCACCTCGCGGCCATCTTGGCATTTCACCTGGGCGTTTCCAGGCACTCGGTGTTCACGCACCCCATCGTGGAACATTTCCTAACAGGTTTGGAGAAGATACATCCCCCTGTTACAGAAGATACAGAAGCCCCCTGTTCTGACCTGGGACCTCAACCTAGTCCTCTCCCGCCTCACGGGATCTCCCTTCAAGCCACGAGCTTCCTGTTGGCTCCTCTGCGTCTCTTGGAAGGTTGCTTTTCTGGTGGCTATCACCTCGGCACGACGCGTGTCTAAACTGCAGGCCCTCACGTCTGAACCTCCGTACACTATCTTTCATAAGAATAAGGTGCAACTTAGTCCTCACCCGGCCTTCCTTCCTAAAGTGGTGTCCCACTTCCATGTTAGCCAGGACATCTTTCTGCCAGTTTTCTACCTAAAACCACGTCAGCCCCCACAAACAGCAGCTGCACTCGCTGGACGTCAGGAGGGCGCTCGCTTTCTGTATTGACTGCACAAAGCCGTTCCGCAAGACAACCCAGTTGTTTGTTGCCTTGGCAGAGCGGATGAAAGGTTTGCCAGTCTCATCCCAGTGGATCTCCTCCTGGATCATGGTTTGTATCCACACTTGTTATGACTCGGCTTAGGCCTCGTCGACAGCCTTCTTGGCCCATGTACCTCTCCAGGAAATCTGCAGGGCTGCCGCACGGTCTTCAATGCATACTTTCACATCGCACTACGCCATCGTCCACCAATCTTGGAACAATGCAGCCTTCAGCAGCGCAGTACTTCGGTCAGCGATACCTTGACTCTGACCCCACCTGCAAGGTAAGGCTTGGAAGTCACCTAACTAGAATTGATATGAGCAAGCACTCGAAGAAGAAAAAAACAGTCACTCTCCGTTTTTGTAACTGTTGTTATTCAAGATGTGTTGCTCATATCTATTCCATTCCCCCACACCTTTCCCCTCTGTCGGAGTTGCCGGCAAGAAGGAACTGAAGGGGGGTCAGGCCAGCAGGGTCGTATATAGAGCGCCATATCGGCTCCACTCCAGGGGCCTCCACAGACAGCCTGATGGGTACCTGCTAGAGAAAAGTTTCCGACAGTCACGCACACAGCACGCGCACACACCTAATTGGAATAGATATGAGCAACACATCTCGAAGAACAACAGTTGCAAAAAGGGTGAGTAACCATTTTTTCACCAAGATACTTAAGCCTAACTTTAGGAACATGAGTAATCCTATGTGAGAAGTGAGTGGAACTACTCACTTGCTTAAAGTTAGGCATGTGCTTCAGTGCTTTACTGAATCTGGACCTCTCTGAAAAGAACAGCAATAATCATATCTGATATTTATACTGTATAATATTTTCCATTTTCAGAATATTTTTCAAATATTGATGATCATTTACGGCCCTTAACTAACTCTTGATTTCTCATGCTACATTCACATTGTTGCCTATATTTGTTAACTCACACTAACTGTCCATTTAGTGCCCATGAAATCCAACTAGAACACTTCCCTTGTCATGCATTCATTGATTATTCCTTCATATTCTTGTAAAAAGAAAACCAATCCTATTTATTCAATGTAATGGCTTTAATCTATTTGTTTTTCTAATCATCAGCCCTGTAAACTCAACCTGGGGTCTGAGAATCAAGCTGGTTTCTTCTCTCTCATGCATCATCACTGGCAATAGAGGTCATGCAAACTAAATTATGCTAATGCCAAATTAGACAGTGAGGTTTGTACAAGTGTAATTGACTGGAATTTAATAAACAATTCTTTTGAAGGTGCACAAGAAGCAATGTAATTCAGTTCCCTCTTTTGCAATATGCATTAAAAAGACCTATTTCTATTTCATGCCAATCATAATTTTATTCCACTGATGCATCTGCATTAAAGAAAGAACATTAACTATAACTCTGAAATTTTCTTGCTTGATTATGCTGTGCCTCGTCTTTGTGTGAATAATTTTTAGTTTATTCATCTTTGTGGACGAAAGTGCTTTTACAGTGCTGCTTAATTTTCTATTCTATAATTTAAAAAATTTAATTTTTTGGACAGAATGTGTCCACATGGTACAGTGGTAATGGGGTTCTCTTCTTATATAAGCTGTGTCACAGCACTAAGCTGTACATTATTTTGTTATTGACCTGCAAACAAAATTTCAGCGGTAAATGCAATTTAAACAGTAATCTAATGGTTTAAAAAATTCAGTTTTGAAGATAATTTTACCTTGTATTGCAGCTCTTATTTTCAGGGATACAGCCTGTGGTTATTTTACAAATAGATTTTTGCTGGAATGAGGTTTTGTCAAACTGGAAATGACTGTGGGATGCTTATTGTCGTTCAACGATAAACGTGTTCAGTTTACAAGTAAATGGAAGAGGGTTTTTCTAGTTGACAGCCTTGTGAACTCAGCCTGGGACCTGATAGTCAAGCTGGTTTCTTTCCTTCTTATGCATCATCACTGGCAATAAAGGTCATGCAAACTAAATTATGCTAATGCCAAATAAGGCAGTGAGGCTTGTACAAGTGTAACTGACTGGAATTTAGTAATCAGTTCTTTTGATGATGAATAAGAAGGAATGTAATTCAGGTCCCACCTTTATATCTGAGTTGGAGCTGAAGGTCTGAAGGGAATAAACCATCAAAAACAAAATATAAAGTTGGCAGATTCTGGAGAAGATCTGTTGGTAACAAGTTGCTACTTTTGCATAGTATAGTGCTATGAATGTACTTCAAGATGCTTCTCTGCCATAATATCAATCAATCAATCAAATCTACCAATTAATGATGACTAGGTTGAAGGGTAAATGGGGCAACCTGCAAATGCATATAAGTACCTAAACTGTACATAACTGATCGTTATACTCCTCTTCTTCCTCTCCCCTTTCCTACCCTTCTTATGTCACTTGCTTCTTATAAGCTCTCCAGAGCCTGGATGGATTTTTCATATATGTTTGAGCAACACCTAGCACAATGGAGTCCTGATCCTGATTGAAAACTCTCAAACCAAACATATTATAAATATTTAATGTAATTATGTGAGTCTTAATACTTGTCCTGATCTCCGATTAAGTTATGTACTTAATGGTTTGTTTTTTTTAACTGCATTGAGCAAGGAATAATAAAACAAACATGCATTTAAATTCCCAAATATAATGCCTATATTATGGGTACGCAGCCATGATATATCCATTTTTTTTAAAACAGAGGATTGTAACAGTATTTCTTTAACCTCAGGCTTTCCAGTAAAAGGTGGGCTTTATGCAACTATTGCCATGCACCATACATTTTACTTCTGAAGGAGAAAGTAGCAGCAAACTATGTGTGTGTGCCATTCTTAGTCATTTGAAAAGTGGCTGAAATCTTTTAAGTATGGCCAATGTATTTGTATGCCTATTCATCACACTAAGGTGCCTGTGGTTTTCTCTCTTGTGAAGTTCAAGGAGTTTTTTATAATGAAACCTAGCATTTTAACACCTTTTCTTTTTACAGATGTGAAGAGGTTAGCTGAAAAGGAAGACTGGGTGATTGATAATGAAGGCTTAACATCTCTGGTGGGTACACTTTGTGTGTTTCCGGGCACCCATTTTTTGTGCATGTGGTGTAAACATGACTTGTGTAAATTTCATTTTTCTTTTCATAAATGTTAAAAGTTTTGCAGCATAGTATAAATTTACTTATATTTACACATGTGTGCATATGTATTTATAAAAGAATTAAATTATGGTACAAAATAAAACTAATCAGTTCCCATCTAAAGTGAGTTAGAATTTAGATGGAGGACAGATTATACTCCTAAGTGAATTCTTTCTGCCCTCTGTCTGCTCACTTTCTCAAATATTCATGGTGGTATAAATCCTATCACAAATTCAAAAGCTACTTTTTCTCTTCTTTCATCTTTTCCCTCTTTCAAGAGTTATTTTTCTGCTGGTGGATTTTCTTACATGTGTTAGTCAGCATAAGCACAGTCCAAAGTAGTTTTTTAAAAACTAGATAAATTTCAGCTTATAGATGGAGTTTTCAAAAGCAGTGTCTTCGGTCCCAGTGCTGCACAGCCATATGTGAATAATCTTTATTTATGTGAGTAGCAATTCATGTCAGTGGACTACTAACATGAGTAAGGATTACTCATGTGAGTAAAGCTTTGCTAGAGTCGGTCCTTTAATATGAGTAGAATGTAAAGAAGGACATGGAGAAGAGGCTAGTATGTATATAAATTGAGAGGGTTGGGGTGGGTTAATGTGTCCCCATAAAGTTTTTACTGACCTTCCTTAGTAAGGTTGTGTTGAGATTTTTTTTTTAAAAAGTTTCTTTTTTAGCTATGGATGTTCTGCTAAAATAGAGTTTTTTTTCTCAGGTTGTGACAAGTTCGGTCCACGTCACAGTGCTTCATAACTTAGTGGGTTCGTTACCATGGAAGCTGGACTATAGTACATATAAAAAGTTGCTTTTCTGGTATAATGAGAAATTTAACTGAGAGCCAACTAATTTAGGAGGTTGCTCACAGACAAACAATAAATGACTTGAAACCATATTCAAATAAATTAGTGAGGTGCTTTCGGGAAAGAAATAGTAATGACTAATGGCTAAAAGATGACAAGCACATTGTAGGCATGACTTAAAAACAATCTGAGAAAGCAGAAATGGCTGTGGGAGGATTAAGATGTATTATATAAGACAGTACTCGGTAGGCCATCCGCCTGAAGTTGTGCTTGTTTGTTACTATAAATACATTTGAATGAAGTTGAGTAGGAGGGTGTGAAGCATTCCAGATATACATAATGTTGGAAGGAGTGTTGTCTGGTTATTAAAATAGAGTACTGGGAGTCCTGATTTCTGGGTTTCATTCTCAATTGCAACGTTCTCTGGTCATTTCAGTCCAGACCAGTGCCCCATTTCCTTCTTCCATCCAGATTTACATACATGGTCATTCTTTTGTAGAACTAATAATTCTAAAAAAAAAAAAAAAAAAGTACCTTATTAGTGCTTCTTTACTGTGCTCCAAAGCTATCGCTACCCTAGGATTTTTTGCAAAAATTTCCCACCAGTTTAGCTCTGCCAGCAGCAGAAACAGTGGGAGGATTGCTAGTGTCTGTGGGTCTTTAGGGAGCTGCCACCATCTTAAGTATGGTGTCATCTAATCCTGCTCAGAGCATGACATGGTGCTTAAAATATTGGCAACTGCTAATGCCTTGTTTATATGAATAATCCCATTGTTGCCACCATTGGTGGATCTGAATCAGTTGTTGTAATGATGGGAAACCGTAGCAAAATTTCTGAGGGTAAACAAGGCCAGAGAGGGCCTTTGGAGACAGCTTAAGCTTAAACTATATGTATAAAATGCATGCAAGAAAATTAGTTATTAACATCCTTGATATTTATACAGCTGTTAAAACATGTTTTGGGATACTGTTGTCAGAAACCTACAGCCATGGGGTCTGTAATGCACAAAGGTTAATGTACAGAGAAGCTTTATTATTTTCTTTGCAGGCAATAAAAATCTACATGAGAACAAAAATGAAAGGAGCAGCATTTTACTTTTCCACTGAAACCCTTTTTCTGCCAATTTAGCTCTCTTTCTCTGCTGTATGCCTTCAGGAGCTTTGTTCTAAAAATGAATAAATAGCATTTTAGCACAGTGCTTTAGATTTCAAATTGCTCTACAGACATGAATCAATCTTCATGACACATATGTGAGGTGGATAAGTGTTATCCTGATGTCCTAGGTTAGGGAAACGGAAGTGAAGTGACTTACCCTAAGCTACACAAAGGGTAAAGGGCAGAATGAGGAGTTGAACTTCGAAGTTTCTGGCTCCCATTTTTGAGCCAAATCAACTGGATTGCTGTCCCTTTTTCTAGGATGGAGATAGCTTTTTCACTTTCATGTTCCCCTCGGGAAACACAATTTCCCCCCAGTGCCATCAGGTGGTCTCAAACCAGAGTGGCACAATATCGAGCAAGAGAGGGGGATAAGGGGAGATTGGCTAACAGGGATAATGCTACCAATTCATTTGCATCTAGATTTATACATGAAGCAATTTCTGAATAGACAAGGTTGCCTGACTTCCAAACCAATCCACCACTAGTTGTTGTTGTTGATTTCATGATAGTGAAATCATAATGGTGAATTTGTGATGCCCTAGAATGACCCTATTAAATTTAAATCCTGGCCCTGTTAGTCAATAGGACTTCTGCTATTGACTACAATGGGGCCAGGATTTTACCCCCAGACTTTTCCTGAGTAGCCATCTGTGCAATCACAAACAAGGTATAAGAAGTTCACTGCAGGCTTAAGGCGAAGAAACCATGCAAGAACCCCTCATTCACACACTTACAAAGGAAATTGATCTGTGTAATTATTTTTGTTTGCTTCAGTATGAAAGTACATCATTAAAACAAGGGCTTTCTGTAATATATGTATCATGAAATTTGTAGGGGGGGGTTTCCATATTGGATCAGTAAAAAATGAGTATCTTCTCCATTACTGTAAAAAAAATGTGTATATTAGTAGTTTGTATAGCATACATTGCACATTCATTTAGGAATTCAAAAATCTTTTTACTTTCAGCCATCCCAGTTTGAACAATGCATTGTGCATTCCTTGCAGTCACTCAAGAGTGTTCTGGACTGCAAACCTGGAGAAGCCAGTGTAAGTCTTGCTATGTACTTTATTTTCTTTCCTTGTATGTAAATTGTTATTACATTTAAAAGCAATTACTGTATAAATATGTTTTCATTATGTATTATTAGTGTTTGTGAATAATACAGAGAGGCTGTTATAAAATGAATTAAGAAATTACTCAAGCTTCACAATATTTTTTCTGCTCTTTGACCAAAAAAAAAAGCCCTTGCAATATTCAGTCAGTTTTCAAATTGCACTCATATTTGGGGGCAAAAAGTGAACTGTACTTAAATGTAATTTTTTTATATGAAAGGCTGTGACCTGTAGCTTTCAAATGGCAGCAGGTATGATCTTATGGTGTAGTACCCTGGAGAGCCAGTTATAAATACATATCACAACTAGACTTTATTTGGGACATAACTCAACCCTTTGTTTTCCCTACTCCAGTATGCCACATGATAGCGTTATCCCCATTTGTTTACTGCCTTCGGGACCTGATTCCATTGACTTCAGAAAGACATAAGAGCATTCTTCAGCAGATGCTTAGCATCTCATAGGATTGGGTGCTGTTGCTCTCTCCTTCTTTGTCCCATGTACAACAAAGGTATCCTATTCCCCCAATGAGGGTTCCCCAGAAGAACCCAAAAGAGGATATTACTTCACAATTAATCCCTCCCCATGAGATGAATTTCACATGCTAACAAAGATGATCTTGAGAAGTCCCAAGAGCTTCTACTATCGCCCAGTTCTCTGTTTTCTCTTCAGCTTCACTAGGTTTCCCCCATCCTACACGTTGCTACAATCCTTTTTCTCCAAGTTTCTGTGACATACAGGATGAAGGAAATCTAGCTATTACTTTCCCTTCCACTCACTTATTCTTTCTCCCACCCTTTTTTAATCACAGTTTCACTTTCATGGTATGGAGAACTGGAATTCCAGCTAGCATCACGTGCCAGTATTGTTCCCATCATTGTGTTTCCCCTTCACTATAGGATGCCCACACGCCCTATCCATTGTGTTTGTACATAGGATTTGTTCTACCAGCCACTCTTCATTCCCTGGGGAGTCTCACAAGAGCAGTGTATACAGAGAAACTAGCTTTGATATTTATAACTCTTCCCTTTCCTCACTTCCTTTGGAAGAAGGCCTTCTGAAGCTATTCCACTGAAGTTATATGGTTGTTCCTTCAGGTTTTCCAGCAACATAAAACACAGGAGGATGTGTGCCAGCTAAGCATTGGTATCATGCAGGTAATTTTAAACTGGAATTGGGGATCGTAAATGAGTGATTAAGGGCTTATATTGTATCCATTGCTCCCCAAAAAGTAATAAAAGGTGATAAGATGTCAGATACTGTTTAATTCAGATCATCCAGACATAAGTGTTATCTTAACTTCAAATTACAGTAACTCTTAAGGGTAATGATGCTTAATGGTTCCTGGGGTTTCTAAGGCCCTAATTCATGAGAGAAACTAAACGCTTCAAGCATATACCTGAAGCATTAGCTTAACTTCAAGCATTTTCTGGGTTATTAATTATATAGTAAAAGATTAACTTAAAATTTGGTTGAAAGAGCACCGGTTTCTAATACGAAACTAAGGGCAAGCTCCTGAGCTGGAATAAATTGGCATAGTTCCGTTGCAGTCAGTGGAGCTATGCCAGTTTACAGCTGAGGATCTGGCCCTTAGTTTCATATTAGAAACCAGTGCTCTTTGCAACGAATTTTTGAGGTAATATTTTAAATGTATAACTAATAACCCAGAATTTTTTTTAAGATAATAAAGCAGCACCCATCAGTTTTAACAATTGTTTGTATTGTGTTATCAAGTGAAATCTCACAAATCAGACCAAAGAAATGATGCGTAGTGGTGCTTAAGAGATGTTTGCTTTGGGGACTCTGTTGAAGCACTTTAAAGCCATTAAAGATATGTTCCTTGTAAACCAGTGGACCCTCAGTCCTCTGATTTGGGAGGTCATTTAGCAAGATGACATATAGTACAAAGAAATAGCACAGATCTTTTTTTCCACAGGAAAATAAAGGCTGACAAGATCATGAAAACATTGCCTGGCTTAATTTAAAATGCTACTGTTTTCAGTTTTTTGAGGTGTAAGAAAATTGGGGTATTTGTGATTATTCTGCTTAGATGAGCTGCAGTTAAAAATTCAGTTAAGAAAAATTAAAATATTTTGCAGGTTTTGTACCAGTAGTTCAGCTCTGATGGAAAATTCAGATTTTTTTTTATTATTATTTGATAGGTTTTTATTGATTGTCTGGAACAACTGAGCACCAAGCCTGATGGTGATGCAGATACCACACAGTAAGTAAAATAACACAGTTGGAATATTTGAAGTTGCAAATTTCAGCATAAAATTGTCTGTTTTTTACTACAAGGTTTTCCTCACCAGTATTCCTGAGGTATATGTAATAAATACCTTTTGTGAACAATTTTGGCTTTGACCAAAAATGCCATGGAGCCAAATAGAATGTTTTTATACCAAAAAAAATGAAATACAGATTTGAATAAGATAATAAAATATGATGAATATTAAAAAGTTATTTTCTTAGTAGCTATTGTAGTGCTTAATGAAAGCTAGCTTATTCAAAATCCCTGTGTTTAATTCCCAAAGAGAATCATCTTTCTAAAGGTTGTAACTGTTACACCAAACTAGCCCATTTTTTGTTCTAATGTTAGTATCTGTGCCTGGTGGTTTTTGTCACAGCTATAGCTTCCAAGCAGTTTATATGAAAGAATTTGCCACTGTCATTGAATAACATCTACCAATGGGGAATGGTATTTTCCTTGCTTTGCCCTCTGTCTTTGGCATGTTCATAACTCCTATCAACATATCTACTAAATTGTTGACAATTTTGCTTTTATTCCATCAACCACTAATTTCAGAGCTCTGAGGAGTCATAAGAACCTGAATTTCTGTATCCTGAAAGACCACCTTTGTTTTTCTCTTTACTTGGTTTACCTTTATTTGGTGTATAAAAGTAGTAAACAGAAACTATTTTATTGTAAATCAAAGAAAGTGCAGAAAGGTGCGACTCCACCTTCCGCCCTGCCCCAACATGATTGCTGGAATGGCAGTACCTGTTCCCAAAGCTCTTGATCAGTTTGTGGGTGATTTAGAAAAGCTCTACAGCTCATTCTGCCTTCTGTTCCGTGGTATGAGATGCTGTGACACAGCACTCCAACTTTTTCTATAGTCTTTTCAGCTGAACCCAGCACTACAGCCAGTCAGAACATTTTCGACTAAATATTTTTCATCAAAACCATATTGATTTTGATGAGATTTTTGACAAGAAGGTCTCTGAGGTCCAAGGTGGGCTGACTGACTCTCAGGGGGAGAGACCCAAATTGAAGACCAGATATTTTTGATTTAAAAAAATGGAATTTAAACCCAATTCAATTTTGCAAATATGTTTGAAAGGTTTTGGTTTTGTTCCATTTGGAACCTTGTTCTGCATGTCAAAACCTCAAAAGTTGTTGAGAAATAGAAATGTTGTTCTCCAGCAAGCACGCATCATAGCTGATTTGTAAATGCTTAGAGTAAAAAGAATACTCTCCAATTCACTTTTTTCAAAATATTTTCAGTCTTTCAGTTGACATTTCATCTCCTGATTTATTTGGAAGCATTCATGAAGACTCTAATTTATCTTCCGTAAGTGTGGCTTCTAGTTAAAATGTCTTATTGGGGTAAAATTAAATGTTGAATAAGGCTTTTATCTTTTACTGTGTGTCTTTTGTAATGCATTTGTGTTTTCCTAAGTCACTTTTTACAAAATAATATAAAACTTTACTAACTGCATGGTTATCAGAAAAGCTAATATAATGGTATCTCGAGCTTTGGATTGTTGGGTATTCAGCATATTTCCTACAGATTCTTACTCATGAATTTTATTTAAAAACATAACTGTTGCAGCCAGGTCCTCAATGGGTATAAACTGGTGTAGCTCTATTGACGTCAATGAAGGTAGCACTAATTTATACCAGTTGAGGGTCTGGCCCTTGATGTTTAGTTAAAACTCAAGTGCGAATATCTGTATCCGTCAGACAGGTAATTAAATTTCATTTATTTATTTTTAGAACATAGAGATAAATGTGTAAAATAATATAGTTTGCTTTGGTAAGTCATCTTCCTTATAGTAGAATGTGTTGTGGTGCATGAGAGACTAGAAAAAGTTGCTTTTCCATAAAATTCCTAATGTTGCATTTTTTGTCCCAGTTATTTGAACTAATGCATTCCCAAAGAGTACATACCCCCAGCACAAGGGCTACTGAAACATATAAAGTTATACCCCTCAAAGAATGAATTTGAAGCTTTTATTATGTTTTTAATAATCTATTTCCTGAAGAATTTAGAAACGTTTAAGGGCCCAACCTATATCCCTTACTTTCATGAGTAGTCTAACTGCAATTAGTAAGAAAAGACTTGTAGGATTAGACCCAGAGTTCTAAATTCTGAAATTTAATAATAATTTAGTCCTTATATCATTCTAATTCTCCAAGTACTGTGTGAATGTTAATTAACTTTTATCAACCTATTTTATTTTCCTATGTTGTTGAAGTCCGTGTAACGTTTTGAGGGTTTTTTCCTTCCAAACAAATGGTTCGGTGCTTTTTCAGCAAAAAAATCATTGCCAGTAACCCGATATTTTTGACCAGCCATATTTGGTTAAGAATTATTTTGAAGCTTCAAATGAGATATTAATAAACAAAAGTAGGAAAGAGTATTAATTTCTATATTTGGCACTTAAAAGAGTTTTAATCTGTAGATTTCAAAACACTACAAGTATCAATATACAAGTATCAATAAGGGTTATTATTCCCCATTTACAAATGGAGTAGCTGAGTATTATGGAGTAGAGAGTATTAAGTGACCAGCCTAGGATTTTTCATTGTATTTTGACAGTTTGTGTTGAATATTGTATATACAAATAATGGTAAATTAATTCAAGTAGTAGGCAGATTAATGGGTACACATTTATTACACGAGTCATTGTAGTTCATTACTGGTTGGTAAGACAGCTGGGAATTTATCAGGAATTGCAGATCTCATTCTTAATAAGATATTGACTTCCTTCACACCTCACTATGGTAATTTATCCTCAGAAAGGTTTCAGAGTAACAGCCGTGTTAGTCTGTATTCGCAAAAAGAAGAGTACTAGTGGCACCTTAGAGACTAACCAATTTATTTGAGCATAAGCTTTCGTGAGCTACAGCTCACTTCATCGGATGCATCCGATGAAGTGAGCTGTAGCTCACGAAAGCTTATGCTCAAATAAATTGGTTAGTCTCTAAGGTGCCACTAGTACTCCTTTTCTTTTATCCTCAGAAAGTTTTCATTTTTAAAGCACTTTGCAAATGATCGTCCTGAACTCTCTTCTGAGGTAGGAAAGTATTTTCCAGGTAGGGAAACTGAGGAATTTAAGTGACTTGCACACAGTTGCACAAAAAGTCACCACCAGAGCTGAGTTTATAATTTGGGAATTCCTGTCAACCAATTACCTCCTGAGAAAAACTAGATCTTGCCTCTCTCCCAGGTAACCTATTGTTGCACCAGTCTCATGGACCAACAGTCTTGATATAACCTAATTCAATATCTGTTTTGAACCATATTTGATTTTTAAAACAAAATAATTGGAGAGCAGAGATGACTTACAATGTTTCAAATTATATGCAGAAATGATTTTGAGTTCTGTAAGTCTTTGATTTAGTTTAATTTGGAGGATGGGAATGCATTTGTTTAATATCTGTTTTGCTTCCTTTGCTTGAGTGTTAAAACTGAATTCTTCAGCCAGTTTCATATGAAAGTGAAGATTTTGGTTTTATTTTACGGTGGTCATCATTTTTAACAGGTTACTAGAAAAAAACAGTAAAATGCAGAAACCACTTCTTGGAAAGCTGTTTGTGGCTTAATTTTTGGAATGGGAGCTGAATCACAGATCTGTATTAGTCACAATTATTCCAGTGAATACTTTCAGACAACAAAGCCCATAAGAAAAAGTGCCCTTATTGAATCATTGCATCCAGTTAACCAGTTCTTAGGATTTTGTTTACAAAACTATTTGTTAGCTATATTTTATTTATCAGCATGCTTATCATATGACTGTTGTCATTCAAGTGGACAAAACATTTTCCATGATCAAAATATGTATAAACATAATAATGCACAGTTATCCCTGATATTTCCTAATTACTGTTCATTTTTCTTCCTTAAAACATCTCTTGATTTAGGAGCAAAGGCTTTTAATTGTACTCAGTAATTGCTGCTATCTGGAACGTCATACTTTCATAAATATAGCTGAACACTTTGAGAAACATAGCTTCCAAGGAGTTGAAAAAATAACTCAAGTAAGCAAGAATATTAAAATGAAATTGCTACAGATCTATCATTACTTTGGGGGGGGGGAGTTTTTTTTTCCTTGTCACAGGTATTAAATTAAGTATTAGTACAATCAACCAGAATAAATATTATTTAACCCTCCTACAAGTGAATGGGATTTTAAGCATCAATTTTAAAAGCAATAATTATAATAATAATAATTAATATGTCTGTGTGTTTGTGTGTGGTTTAAATGAATAGTGTAGCAAATGTGAGCACTTGTTAAAGACTTGTATATTCATAGGCTATGTTTATCTGATTTCTGAGTAAAGCTTTTTAATGTCACTGTGTTTTCTTGATGCAAAGAATAAAAAGATCATAATCTCAAAATACATTTGATAGATTAAATAATCTAGTAATCTCTACCACTTGACAGCTCTTGTTCATAAACTAGATCAGGGATTTTTTTTTTCAAAGAACGAAAATGTCAAGGTGGGCGGCAATAGATGTCTCATTTTCCTGCCTTTTTGTAATGATTAATCATTTTTTATGAGAAATGTTATGACTTAGAATCTTTATGGCCATATAGTTGGTTTATTTCCAGAAATGTTTGTTGTTTGAAAGTAAAATGTTATCTCTTCCAGTACAGAGTATTTCTCTACAAACTGATGCTTCTACTACACAATGAACTCTCATAGCCGTTCCAGTGAATGTGTTTGAACTTTTGTGGCTGGAATAATTTTGAATATCATTCAAATGGGGTTTGAAATTATTTGCATTGTTAGTATAGTATACAGAATTGCTCTAGATTTCTCCCTTCACGCTCAACTATACTGAAATGCTTAATAAAGTGCTGAGTTAGGTACTGGTAGTGTGGTGACTATGTAGGCAAATGAGGTGCCCATTATATATTCAGCAATTGATCCTGAACAGCCACATCAAAGTATTGTTCTTTTTTTTAAAATTTTTATAAAGAACAAAATTCAAATATTGAAGTAACTGAACAATTTAAAATCTATATTAACCCTTTAATGACCATGGACAATGCAGTACTATATATACAGTACATGTATACAGTACTAGATGGTATATATAGTAGCAGATGGTATTCGCCCAAGTGTTTTGAAGGAACTCAGATGTGAAATTGCAGAACTGATAACTGTGGTATGTAACTCATTGCTTAAATCGGCCTCTGTAGCAGGTGACTGGAAGATAGCTAATGTAACACTGATATTTTAAAAAAGCTCTAGGAGTGATCCTGGCAATTACAGACCAGTAAGTGTAACTTCAGTACCAAGCAAACTGGCTAAAACTATAGTAAAGAACAGACTTATCAGACACAATGATGAACACAATATGATGGGAAAGAGTCAACACAGCTTTTGAAAAGGGAAATCCTGCCTCACCAATCTATTAGAATTCTTTAAGGGCGGTCAACAACAATGTGTGGACAAAGGTGATCCAGTTGATGAAGTGTACTTGGACTTTCAGAAAACCTTTGCCAAGGCCCCACAGCAGAGATTCTTAAGTAAAGTAAGCAGTTGTGATAATAAGGAAGGCCCTCTTATGGGTCAGTAACTGGTTAAAAGTAGAAGAAAAAGGGTAGGATTAAATGATGAGTTTTTACAATGGAAAGAGGTATATATTGGGGTCCCCTGATGATCTGAACTGGGACCTGTGCTGTTCAATGTATTCATAAATGATCTCGAAAAGGGGGTAAACAAAGAGATAGCAAAATTGTAGACAATACAAAATTACTGAAGACAATTAGTTCCAAAGCTGATTGTGAATATTTTCACAAAATTGGGTCACTGGGCAACAATATGGCAGATGAAATTTAATGTTGATAAGTGCAAAGTAATTCACTTTGGAAAAAATAATCCCAACTATTCATATAAAATTATGGGTTCTAAATTAGCGTTTACCATTCAAGAAAGAGTTCTCAGAATCATCATAGATAGTTCTCTGAAAACATTGGGTCGATGTGCACAGGAGTCAAAAAAGCGAACAGAATGTTAGGAAAGGGATGGATAATAAGAGAGAAAATATCACAACGCCACTATATAACTCCATTGTACACCCACACCTTGAATATTGTGTGCAGTTCTGGTTGTCTCATCTCAGAAAAGATATATTAGAATTGGAAAAGGTATAGAGAAGGGCAACAAGAATTATTAGGGATATAGAACAGCTTCTATGTGAGGAGAGATCAAAAAGATTACTTTAGAATAGAGATGACTGAAGGGGGTTATGATAGTGGTCTATAAAATCATGAATAGTGTGGAAAAAGTGAATAGAGAAGTGTAATGTATCCCTTCACAGCACAAGAACCAGAGGTCACCTGATGAAATTAATAGGCCCTAGATTTGAAACAAACATAACAAAGTATTTCTTCACACAACGCGTAGTCAACCTGTGGAATTTGTTGCTAAGAGATAATGTAAAGGCTAAAAGTATAATTGGGTTGAAAAAAGGTAAGTTCAGGGAGGATAGGTTCGTCAAAGTCTAAAGCCAAGATGGTCAGGAACACAACCCTGTGCTTTTGGTGTCCCTGAACCTCTGATTGCCAGAAGCTGGGACTGGCTGAGAAGGGATGAATTATCCAATAATTGCCCTGTTCTGCTCATTCCTTCCGAAGAGTAAGGCCCTGGCCACTGAAGAAGACATGATGCTGGGTTAGATGGATCATTGGTCTGACTCAGCACGGTCGTTATATAGATGTTCATAGGGTGATCATCAGGGCCATATTAGTACCTAGATGGATAGTTAGATTATCCTTCTAAGAGTTCATTTGGTAGCCAGTGTAGAAAACAACAGTGTTTAAAACACACATTGAGTGTTAATTGAATAACATTAATGTTTCATATTAAGTACTGAACAGATAACTTATAGGAGGTTAGGCAATATGCTGCTATTGCACAAATACCATGAAAGAAAATAGAATAGTATTCTGGCTGCAGCTGTAGTTTTTGGGAGTTGCTATGTCCACTAATTCCTCATGGACTGATTAGCGGTCAGATTAGATGATCATGATGGTCCCTTCTGACCTTAAAGATTTATGAGTCTCTGAGGTGACTCATCTAGTCATATTTCCATGTGAATGCCATCAGGCACTCAACATTTATAGTCACTGTTCTTTTTTCTGTTTATTCAAAGTACGTTCAGTCTTTCATATCTCTTGTAATAGGTTTACATAGATGCATTATCAGATGAAGTGTTATTTTCAGCCATTCAGGAGTGAGTTCAGATAAACAGAAGTGTAGGAAGTGACAGCTACTGTCTGTACTGACAAATCTCCTTTCTCCTGTAGTTAAGTAGAATTACACTGTTTTGTTGCAGTATCACAGATAAGCTTAGACGGGAGAACAAACAACCACAGCCTGTAACATTTATTCTTGCACAATCTGTCTTTGTCAAATCCAGGGAATGCACCATACTGTATTGTAGAGATAGTCAAGCAATTCCAGGGAGCAGTTTTACACCTCTTAAAACACTAAACACTTTTTATGGGAAACCTGCCAAAGCCCTGAAAGATTTTTTTAACTTAACAGTTCTAGGAAGTACAGACCAGATCCTGACTTCAGTCAAGAGTGCAAGATCTAACCTAATTAGCATTATCTTCTTGATTGACCCAGAAATATTTCATTTTAAGGTGGAAATGGTCTAAAACGTTTCTGTCCACAAGAAATCTTTCTTTTTTTATAAAAGACCAAAAGATTCACTAATCGCACCCATGGTGACCTCATCGCTAAATGATACCAGTTGGATTGATTTCAAGATGCTTCTCTTTTTTTATAGGTTAGTGGGAATATGAATGCTTTTTTCTGGTGTTTGTGTGTCAGGGGTATTCCCTTGTGTATTAGATACTTATGGAAACCTTTCCATTGAGTTCAGTGGGCATCAGAGAGGCCCTAAGTTACACAACATTCATTGCCTATAGAATGACTAAAGTCAAAGTACTTCACCACTGTTTTAAAAACCTGGCTCTGCATCAGTGATGTGCAAATTTTGTAGCACAGAAGGCCGAATTGTCAGCTTCCCAGGATCCTGAGTGCCATCGTTAATTTGCATATATATTTATATATAATTTTAATTGAAGATGAATGCACACATCTCTTTCTTATGGAGTCTTGTAAGTGTATACGGTGCTTTCCAAATCACATAGACCCAGACTAGAACTCTTGAGGACTCCAGAAGTGGGAGGGCATTTGTAATGGAGAATTCATGGCTAAAGAACCAAACACAGTCATATGGCTAAAAACAAACCAAAACTGTACTGTAAGTGGAAAGGATAGAAGCAAACAAATAATATATGGAGTCAGTTAAGGCTTGCAGAATGAAGATGAGGGTGAAATAAAAGGCAGAATGAACTAATTCTTGAGAAAGTGGGAATATAAATTTGAGCTGTTGCTCCATAATTAAAATTACAAATGAGTTTCCCTTATAAATCCCAACTCCCCACACCTCCACCCTAAGATCCACACTAAAAAACTATATCTACCTGATAATTAGTGGTTTGCAGTGTTGTTGTATCCATGTTACTCCGTGGATATGAGAGAGACAAGGTGGGTAAGATAATGTCCTTCAGTATTGATATTTGGAGCTCTAAAGTTTCTCTTTCACCAAGAGAAGTTGGTCCAATAAAAGGTATTACTTCACACACCTTGTGAGTCTCATAGTAGGTTAGATCTGCTGCTGAGGTAGAATTTTTCTGTACATTATGAACTGAAGTGGAAAAGGGGCTAGGTAAGTATGCCATTTTGTAGCCACCTCCCCTCCCCCCCCCCCCAAAAAAAAACAGAAATCCAGAGAAATATAAAAGTATGAGATTTATGCACAAGACCAAACTTTTGTTCTTTAGATTCTAAAGTTCCTAGCTGACTCATGGACATGAAAATAGAGACCTTAGCTTGTATCACTATCCCTTTTCCTTACAGAGCTAAAGCTGAAAATGTAACCTGTCACTAAGAGACTTGTCCACTTGTCCATGGGGACGGTGGGGGAGATTTTTCTATTAAAAGGTTCTTGAGGGAGGCTGCCAATCCTAAGACTCTCACAGGCAGGAGCAGGAAGAGGTGGGGTAGGTCTCTGTGAGGGTTCTCCCCTTTGCAAACTTCAGAAATTTCACAGGAAGTGGGTGGTGGGGAGGTAAGGAATTGCATCCCTGACCTTTTCCTGAGGCCCAGTTCTCACTGCCCTCCTGAATATTCCCCTCCTGCCGATCTCCTGAGCTCCTTTTTATGATCCTTTGTGGTTCTCAGCTGTTGGACTCACTTCTGACAAAGCTCAGGAGGTTTGCTAGGTGGAGAAAACAGGAAAGCACTAGTGTATGCTGCTCCTGAGCACCAATTTCTCCCATTGGACTCCTCTGCTGCTGGGAGCCTCCATGCCCCCACCAATATACCTGCTTTCTCCCATTTCACATTCCCCTCCAGAACTCCTGTTTCTCTCCCCATATCTAGCTCAAGAGACCTTCTCTCACCATCTACACCACCATCAGACCCAGTGATTTGTGCTTAGAGTGCTCAGGAACAGATTAGGTGTGTCGGAGGAGAAGGCAGAGCAACAGAAGCATCAATGATTTCCTCCTTGCTTCATTCAGTGAATCTTTGAGTGGTTTTCTGCACAGGAACTCCTATCTGATAAGTCTGCATGGGAAGACGGCAGTGAAGTACTAGGTGTCGTCCCCCCCTTCCCTCCCCCCCCCCCAGCCTTTTACTTCTGTTCTCCTGGGTTTGTCTTGAGCCTTCTCCTCTCACCTGAACACCTCTCATCCTGGAAGTGCCTAAACCTCACAGTGACTGAGTGACATTTAAAAAGTTTTACCTTGAAATCTGATAAGCTCTGTCAACAAGTGGTCCCATGTCATTTTCTGCATGACTTGTTTAAGTAGCATTCATGGTGATATCAGGATGTTAGCTTTCTACTACTTTTAGTATTGTCTACATTTCAGGTTTCACATTATGTTCTGGAATTGCTTTAGAAAATGTAGCTGTCTTGTGTAGTTATATTAAGAAGAAAATACTTGTACAGTATTGAAAGAGGTACAGTCTTTAATTTAAATATAGCGAGCAAGTGAAACGTACACATACATGTATCTCATTGACTAATCTTTTTGTAAGAGCATTTCACGGTTTAGTTACTTTATTTGGAGGTTTCAGTAATTGTAGTGCTTGTATTTATCTGTATTTGCACAAAGGAAAGAAGAGCACATCCCTGCTCCATACAGTAGCCAAAAGAGCTGCAGCTTATTGTTTTGTTGTACAAGGATACTTTAAAATAGTACTTGAAATGAACTTTGACTAAACTGCTAGGAGGTCACAGATCTGAATTTTTCAAAAGGATTAAACTCTGTATACAATGAATAATTAAAAAAATCCACAATTACATTAGGTGGGTTAAAAATATGATAAAGATTTTAAACATTCATGTTTCAGGACATAAGCCAACCACTAAAGGCTTGATCCTGCTCCCATTGAAGTCACTGGCAAAATTCCCATTGCCTTCAGTGATGCCAGATCAAAACCTAAATGACAGAGTTAGGAAGAAATTATGCTTATGGGAAGGTTATTCCATGATTCTCCACTATGGAGTTTCTTTCATCTTTCTGTGAAGCATCTGATACTGGACTAGTCTGCCCAGTGATGTGATCCAGTATGGAAATTCTTAGAGTCAAAGAGATACTGTTTAAAATTATAAGGTTGTAAGCATATGGCATGTTTCCTAAAAATCAAAGAGAAGACGAGCCATGAATTCATGGTGATTATTCTTGCTTTCATAATTAATGGATAAATGTACTTTTCTTTTTGCTTTGATTTTAGATTAGTATGGAATCCTTAAAGGAGTTGGATCAAAGACTGTTTGAAATTTACATTGAATTGAAGGCAGATCCTATAGTTGGCTCATTAGAACCTGGCATTTATGCAGGATATTTTGATTGGAAAGATTGTCTCATTCCAACAGGTACAATATCTGTTTAATAATTATTCTAACAGAGGCTCAGATGAATTGAGATTTAAAAATCTGATGTTTAATTACAAACTGTTTTCTCCTCTGGTTTTTCTTAACATTTCATTTAAAGTTGTTTATCAGATATTTTACTTTACAATTCCTGAATCTCTTTTCAGATGCCCTCAAATGATTATAGCATCTTTTATCATTGATGTTTTTCGTGATTATTTTGCTTCATTGCTAATATATAAAGGAATAATTATGAAAGACGACTTTGCCATTTTTTCTTTTGAAATTCATTGGGATTTTTTGGAATTCTTTTGTAAAGAATCTGGTCACTTTTTAACAGCCCTAACTGCAATTCTGAAAAGGTGAAAGTTATAAGAAAATGTATAAGTGTAGCATTATAACAGTAGTTCAGAACAAAAATTAAACCATAGAAGGATTCATAGATTCCAAAGCCAAAAAGGGCCATTGTGATCATCTAGTCTGACCTCCTTCCTGTATAACACAGGCCATCAAAGTTCCCCCAAAATAGTTCTTATAGCATATCTTTTAAACAAAAATCCAATCTTGATTTAAAAATTGCTAGTCATAGAGCATCTACCATGACCTTTGGTAAATTGTTCCAATGGTTAATTACCCTCTCTTAGATACGTTCCCCTTATTTCCAGTCTCAATTTGTCTAGCTTCAGCTTCCTGCTATTGGATCATGTATTACTTTTCTTTGCTAGTCTGAAGTGCTTATTATCAAATATTTATTTCCCATGTAGGTAATTCATTGACTGTAATCAAGTCACCCCTGAACCTTTTCTTAGTAAAGTTAAATAGATTGAGCTCCTTGCGTCTATCACTATAAGGCATCTTTTCTGATTCTTTAATCATTCGGGTGATAACTAACCTAGATGCAATTATTTATAATGGCCAAGATTTTCAAAAGTCACTAATGGTTTTGGGTGCCTCCATGTTTTGGGGCATCCACTTTTGAGATACTTTAATGAGGCCTGCTTTTCAAAGTGTGTCTTCAGCACTTTGTGAAAACCCAAGTTCTATGAAGATGTCTCCAGGTAGGTACCCCCAAAACTGAGGCACTCATAATCATTGGTCGCTTTTGAAAATCTTGGTCAATATCTAATGGAAACCAGTTGTAACAAGGTACTGTGCACAGTTTAAAAAGTGACTTTTTAGTTGTTTTCAGTAAATCAGTGATTGATGACAGCGCTGTTTGGACTTTTTGGCTAGCTGAGTATTTTATACAGATTTTGTATTGAAATTGAAGATTTTAGTAGGACTTTTTAGTAGTTTTTAAAGTTTGATAGACAGTAACAGGAAATTACAATGTTGTCATATATGAATCAGGAGTTGCAATAGCTGCTCACTGAGCTCTGGAACCTCTGAGGTCATAGGGTTCTCTCTCTTTCAGCGTGACTCCCTATTTGTCATTTGTGGCATTGCTGTACTCAGGACATTTGCACTGGTGTATTTTATAGCACAAATAACTTGGATTAGACTCTTGCAAACTAAGCTTTGTTAAATTTGTGAACTAAAATAGTGGCCGATCACACTAGGAGTGTATTATACTTGCCATTACAGTATGTCCTCCAAGTAGCAGATGGAGACAGGAAGAAAACCCAGAACATTTGTAGTGCCATACCCCTACAATGGGATGGGTTGCTATACATGCTCAGTTCTTAGCTTTCTTTAACACACGGTGCCCTGCTTCTCGCTGACTGAGCTCAGTTTGCTGGTGGGATTGTTTTTCAGTGCTTTTTTTGAGGGCGGGGGAGAGCAGGATTACTGAGTTGCTGTGGTTTTCACTCACTCCTGTAATGCCTTTTTTTGCTAGCAGATAATTTTGTATTTCTGGTGGAAAAGTGGTTGGTATGAGAAAGTGTTACTCTGACTTCAGTGTAATTTAAGAGAATTTTGGTTCCATATTTTTTATCCTTGAAGATAAAATTAGGAGGTGATCAGGAAAAATGGCCCCTTAGAGATGGAGAAAAATGCGTAGGTAATAGGGACTGAAAAAGGAGAAGCTGCCCTTAAAAGGACAATATGAGTATTTGACATATCCACCATTCAAATGCAAAAATCCTCTAACTTACACACTGTAGATTTTCAGTAATACTAGTGGGTATTTTTAAAAGTTCAACGATGCCAAACAATATAGAGAAATACTAGTCTAAGGACCTTCCCTTTTACTACTTACAAAGTATTTAATACTTTCCAGTTCATCTCCAGGTACGGGGTTAAAAAAACAAAAACCTGCGTGATCAGAATAAAATTACAGTACCGAGTTGACTGGGAACTGGCAAGACACATCTTAGTGTGCAGTTCTGTTATACTGAATCATTAAAAAAGTCCAGTTAATTAATCCAGTGATTCATGAGAGAAATGTATTTATGAAGCTATCATGGTACTTTTTAATACCACATTTGGTTGAAATTAATATCTGCTTTTAAAAGTAATCTTTTACTAATGCAGATTTAAAAATTTGATTTGAGTCATTGAACTGAATGTGTAGATTTTGTGTGTTTTACCCAAGATTGTCACAAAAGTTGATGCCATTGGAGTGTGGGAGGAAAAAACTTCAGCAGTGCAGAATTATTTGTCTGTCTCAGTAGAATCATGGGAGGAATTCGTAGTGTCTTCTAGTTACAGTTGCTCGACACTTTCCATTAATTCAAAATGATCTGGACAAACTGGAGAAATGGTCTGAAGTAAAGACGATGAAATTCAATAAGGACAAATGCAAAGTACTCCACATAGGAAGGCACAATCAGTTGCACACATACAAAATGGGAAATGACTACCTAGGAAGGAGTACTGCGGAAAGGGATCTGGGGGTCATAGTAGATCGTAGGCTAAATACGAGTCAACAGTGTAACACACTTGCAAAAAAAGCAAACATCATTCTGGGATGTATTAGCAGGAGTGCTGTAAGCGAGACATGAGAAGTAATTCTTCCTTTCTACTCTGCACTGATTAGCCCTGATTCAGCTGGAGTATTGTGTCCAGTTCTGGGTGCAACATTTCAAGAAAGATGTGGACAAATTGGAGGAAGTCCAGAGAAGAGCAACAAAAATGATTAAAGGTCTAGAAAATATGACCTATGAGGAAAGACTGAAAAATTTGGGTTTGTTTAATCTGGAAAAGACTGAGAGGGGACATAAGAGTTTTCAATACATAAAAGGTTGTTACAAGAAGGAGGGAGAAAAGTTGTTCTCCTTAACCTCTGAGGATAGGACAGGAAGCAACGGGCTTAAATTTCAACAAGGACGGTTTAAGTTGGACATTAGGAAAAATTTCCCAACTGTCAGGTTGGTTAAGCACTGGAATAAATTGCCTAGGGAGGTTATGGAATCTCCATCATTGGAAATTTTTAAGAGCAGGTTAGATAGACATCTGTCAGGGATGGTCCAGATCAGTGGTTCTCAAAGCCGGTCCGTTGCTTGTTCAGGGAAAGCCCCTGGCGGGCCGGACTAGTTTGTTTACCTGCTGCGTCCGCAGGTTCGGCTGATTGCGGCTCCCACTGGCCACGGTTCACCACTCCAGGCCAATGGGGGCTGCGGGAAGGGCGGCCAGCACGTCCCTTTGCCCGCACCACTTCCCACAGCCCCCATTGGCCTGGAGCGGCGAACCATAGCCAGTGGGAGCCGCGATTGGCCTAACCTGTGGATGTGGCAGGTAAACAAACCGGTCCGGCCCGCCAGGGGCTTTCCCTGAACAAGCGGCGGACCGGCTTCGAGAACCACAGGTCTAGATAATACTTTGTCATCCCATCAGTGCAGGGGACTGGACTAGTGACTTCTCAAGGTCCATTCCAGTCCTATGATTCTATTATATTGATTATTATAAACCCTGTTTTCAGTTGCTTATATTTTGCGAAAATTTAATTGTTTGGGCTGAAATTTTCCATTTTGCATGCTTGCTTCAGTCTGATTTTTTTATACATATATATTTTAAAGTTTAAGCAAAAAAAGTTCAGCTGTTTCCAAGAACTGGTTTGTAGAAGTCAGTGTGTGATGGATTTTCTGTCTTTTCAGTTTTCTTTTATAAAATATCAAGGGAAGTTACACACACCTAGATTAAAAGAATGTTAAGGTTGCAAAAGTTAAGCCCTCAAAAGTTTAGGAAATTTGAGAATTAAGGTCACCTGTGCAACATTAATTCAGTCACTTTGTGCGTATGCATTGTGATACAGCCTTTAATTATATGATCACGTGCTATTTCCCTCCTCCTCCTCCTCCTCCCCCCCCCCCCCCACCCGTCCCTGCCTTATTCATTGTACAGGATGGATGGTGCTCTGGGGATGAATCAGGGTTTTGTAATGAAGAAGGCTGTTGTCTGTAGAACTCCTGCCTCATTTGTTGCAGAAATTGGAAGGTGCATGGTGAACGAGGCAGGAGGTTGCAGGAGCAGGAAGGACAGTGTCATGGTTAAGACAGCTGAGTGTTGCCCTGGAGAACTGGAATCTAGCCCTGCCTCTTCCACAGAGTTCCTTTGTGATTCTGGGAAAGTCACTTAAACCAAACATTTTGCGAGTGGCTACTAATCATGTGTTCCTTTTTCTTTCTTGGTGCTCTGCTTGAGATTCAGGGGCTAAGTACTCACAACTGCAACTGAAGTAACTGGAAACGGTGCTTTGAGTATATAAAGTTGTATAAGATGCAAAGCATTCTGAAAAAATCAGGCCTTAGGCATCTCAAATTGGACATCCAATGTACACTTTTGATCTTTCTCTCTCTTAACTTCAGTTACCCATCTGTAAAATGGGGATAATGCAGCCTTATCTCAAAGAAGGTTGTGAAAATAAATTCATTAATATTTGTCAAATACTCATAGTATTAGCTTCATAGAAGTGTGCAGGAGGAAATTAATAATTCAGAGCAGGGTTTGAATAACGTGCAGAAAATAAGGCCTGGGGGCACACATTGAACAATGAGGAGAAAGCAAAATATTGAATCGCTCATTCAGTGAGCACCATCCATTCTGTGTCTGCAGGGGTACTGTGTTTAAAAATAGCAAGTGATCATGTAATTAAAGACTGTATCATAATGTATATGTACAAGGAGGAGGATTGGGGGATTAAGGCAATCTTAATTCTGGCATACCTGAAATTTTGTGTCTTGACTTTGCAACCTTAACAGTCTTTTAACTGTAGAGGGTTTTTTAAATCTAATTAAGTAAAATTGCACACAAAAAAGTAACTACATATTAATATACTCATTTTACAGTATAGAAGTGTCAACCTTCTTTATGATGTAAATTACAGCTAGTCTTTCAGTATGAAGTAAACCTTATTAAATTGACAGGATTTATTTACAGATTTACTGTTCATTTAACAATTAATTCAAAAGCCTTCTATTATTATGCAGACTCAAAGGACAGAGTTTTCTAATTGACACTGAGCTTTGAAATTGAATACAATAGCCTAGAAAAGACTGGCTTCTACTGTGGTGACATTGCTACCAGTTTAATCTAACGGAGTTTAGATCTTTACATAGGGCACTCTAGAATTGATTGTCCTAACAGATTTTTAATCTAATGCAGTTGCAGAAGGAATGAAAAGAGAAACATATGAACTGGGGGAGGGGGGAAATGAATGCTCAGCAGTTGCTGTCTATGATTAAATATATTTTATTCTCAGTCTTCTCCATCCACACCATGGAACCCTGGCTAATCCATCAGTTTGCTTGGATTTTCACTTGAGGCTAAAATGTTTTTCCTTTCTTGGTAAAGAATCCTATCAAATTTGTTATACTTACCTTGTGTATCGTTTATCTAATCGTTAATACTGGGTTCCATACTCTGCATTCCAAGTTCCACATTCTTCTAAGAAGCTAATCATGGTTACATGATTAAATATGTTGTGCGTGGATATGAGAGTTTACTGCTGAACATTGAAATTGTAAAGTAGAAGCACAAATAAATTGTTACAAAATAACAGACTTCTTAGTGGACTAGTGTGAACAGCATGTTTAATTTTTTTATTATGCATTGCAAAACTACTCATATTTTGTTTAGATATACTATAAACACATCTTGGGGTTGTTTGAAGCTCTAGTTAGTTGGATTTATTTACTACTTAGAAAGTCAGTGTTCCTTCCTTTAGTCTCCAAGTAAATCATTCTAGAATATCCAAATAGCTGTCTCCCTTCACAAATTAGCTTTGAAATGCAAGTATCTATACAATAAATATTTAGCCAGCATTCACCCAAAGCTCAGGTTGTCTTGCAGAGATTAGTCTAAAGCGCAGTTAAAAATATCTATTCCATTGTATTTCATTGGAGTCAGCATCAGCTACTCTTTGTCATACTTTAACTTCTGTGCAAATTGCATTGGAAGTGTATGAGATGGCTTCACCCTACCAAATGGAAGACAAATTCTCAACATAATGCTTGTGCTTTAGATATCCATTCTGAACCTGAAGTTGAAATCTGGTTTAAAAAAAAAACAAAAAACCTTATAGCAGTTCTATATTATTCATCGGGCTAATCAATAGTCTAAATCTGTCAATATTTCAGCTTTATTACTACTTACTTACCCAGTGAAGTATTTGTCAACCTGAACTTTGTGTGTGTGTGTGTGTTTAGGCTGGGTCATTAGCACTCTGTGTTTACATTTTAGATGACAAGGAGACTTAAATTTTAAACACATTAGAACAGGGATGGCCAACATGTTGCACATGTGGCTCTTTAGAAGTTAATTCTGAATCTGGAGCTTCTGGTGCCAACTCTCCAATGTGCTGGGGGGTGCTCACTTCTCTGCCACAGGCCCTGCCCCTACTCCATCCCTTCCCGCCCCCTCCCTGAGCCTGCTGTGCCCTTGCTCCTCCCCCTTGCCCCCCTCCAGCCTCTTGCATGCCACGAAACAGCTGATCAGGAGGTGCTGATCGGTGGGGCTGCTGGTGGGTGGGAGGTGCTGGGAGCGGATCAGGGAGCTGATGTGAGGCTGCTGATTTATTACTGTGGCTCTTTGGCAATGTACACTGGTAAATTCCGGCTTCTTCTCAGGCTCAGGTTGGCCACCCCTGCATTAGAATGTAATGGCAAGAATGCACTTTTTCAAAAGTAGGTAATTACATTTTGACTAAAATGTACAAAAGAATACTGTTCAGCTGGAAAACTCCATAATCTTTAGACTGCTTCGAACATGCCATTTCTGGCAGCTAAATGAATGTTTTGAGTTATCTATTGGAATTAATAATAGTCTGTACATTGAGATCAAATCAGGGATGACATCCTGAGTGTTTGGTGTTTGTGGCGGGACAGTTTGCATGCTTTAATAGGGAGAAGTTGTGCCACTTTGGACAGAGGGAAATGTAAAGGAAACAAAACAGTGTATGTGAACAGTGAAAACTTACTTATAACATTCTCTGGAATATAAGAAATAAATGGCCTGATTTTCAAAAGTGCTTTGCATTCACAGATTGCAGTGAAGTTAATGTGATCTGCAGGTGGGCAGCACCTTTTGAAAATCAGGACCAAAAGCTTCTTTCTTATAATGGATGATCTGGTAAGGAAGGGACTTCAGGAGGGGGTTAGAGGCCTGAATATATGAAACACGCGGGCAGTGTTTGATCAGTAGCTAGTCCTCTCTCTGTTTGTTGTGATGTATTTATGGCTTCCAAATACATAATAGGTTTCTTGACCATTTTGTTACCTTAAACTAAAGTGCTCATCGACTTAACTAGCAATAGCATTGTCTGATTCCCAATTACATGTATATTTGTGGTTTAGATGACAAACAGGTAATTTAAAATTTAATTACTCAATGGATCATCCCTTCTGATTCATACTGAGAAAGTAGGACAATCGGCTAGTTATCTTAGGTGCCTATACACGAACACAAGAAGCCTGGGAAACAAGCAAGAAGTATTGGAAGTCCTGGCACAGTCAAGGAACTATGATGTGTTTGGAATAACAGAGACTTGGTGGGGTAACTCGCATGACTGGAGCACTATCATGGATGGGTATAAACTTTTCAGGAAGAACATGCAGGGGAGAAAAGGTGGAGGAGTTGCACTGTATGTAAGAGAGCGGTATGATTGCTCAGACCTCCAGAATGAAACTGGAGAAAAGCCTGTTGAGAGTCTTTGGGTTAAGTTTAGAGGCAAGAGCAACAAGGATGATGTCATGTTGGGTGTCTGCTATAGACCACCAGACCAGGAGGATGAGGTAGACAAGGCTTTCTTCAGACAACTAACAGAAGTTTTCACATCACAGGCCCCGGGTCTCATGGGGGACTTCAATCACCCTGACATCTGCTGGGAGAGGAATACAGTGGTGCACAGACAATCCAGGAAGTTTTTAGAGAGCGTTGGGGACAACATGCTGGTGCAAGTGCTGGAGGAACCAACTAGAGACCATGCTCCTCTTGACCTGCTGTTTACAAACAGGGACGAATTGGTAGGGGAAGTAGAAGTGGGTGGCAACCTGGGCAGCAGTGACCATGAGATGGTTGAGTTCAGGATTCTGACAAAATGTAGAAAGGAGAACAGCAGAATACAGACCCTGGACTTCAGAAAAGCAGACTTTGAGTCCCTCAGGGAACTGATGGGCAGGATCCCCTGGGAGGCTAATATGAGGGGGAACGGAGTCCAGGAGAGCTGGCTGTATTTTAAAGAAGCCTTATGGAGGGCGCAGGAATAAACCATCCCAATGTGCAGAAAGAATAGCCAATATGGCAGGTGACCACGTTGACTTAACAGCAAAATCTTCAGTGAGCTTAAAACACAAAAAGGAAGCTTACAAGAAGTAGAACCTTGGACAGATGAGTACGGAGGAGAATAAAAATACTTCTCGAGCATGCAGAGGTGTAATCAGGAAGGCAAAAGGACAACTGGAGTTGCAGCTAGCAAGGGATGTGAAGGGTAACAAGAAGAGTTTCTACAGGTATGTTAGCAACAAGAAGGTGGTCAGGGAAAGTGTGGGACCCTTACTGAATGGGGAGGCAACCTAGTGATAGAGGATGTGGAAAAAGCTGAAGTACTCCAATGCCTTTTTTGCCTCGGTCCCCACAGACAAGGTCAGCTCCCAGACTGCTGCATTGGGCAGCACAGTATGGGGTGGAGGTGAGCAGCCCTCAGTGGTGAAAGAACAGGTTACGGACTGTTTAGAAAAGATGAACATGCACAAGTCCATGGGTCCAGATCTAATGCATCCGAGGGTGCTGAGGGAGTTGGCTGATGTGATTGCAGCGCCTTTGGCCATTATCTTTGAAAACTTGTGGCAATTGGAGGAGGTCCCAGATGATTGGAAAAAGGAAAATATAGTGTCCATCTTTAAAAAAGGGAAGGAGGAGAATCCGGGGAACTACAGACAGGTCAGCCTCACCTCAGTCCCTGGAAAAATCGTGGAGAAGGTCCTCAAGGAATCCATTTTGAAGCACTTGGGGAGAGGAAGGTGATCAGGAACAGTCAACATGGATTCACCAAGGGCAAGTCATGCCTGACCAACCTGATTGCCTTCTGTGATGAGATAACTAGCTCTGTGAATATGGGGAAAGCGGTGGATATGATATATCTTGACTTTAGCAAAGCTTTTAATACAGTCTCCCCCAGTATGCTTGCCAGCAAGTTAAAAAGGTATGGATTGGATGAATGGACTATAAGGTGGATAAAAAGCTGGCTAGATTGTAGGGCTCAGCGGGTAATGTGTTCAACAGCTCAATGTCTAGTAGGCAGCTGGTATCAAACGGAGTGCCCCAGGGGTCGGTCCTGGGGCCAGTTTGGTTCAACATCTTCATTAATGATCTGGATGATGGGATGGATTGCACCCTCAGCAAGTTCGCGGATGACACTTAAGCTGGGGGGAGAGGCAGATGTGCTGGAGGGTAGGGATAGGGTCCAGAGTGACCTAGACAAATTGGAGGATTGGGCCAAAAGAAATCTGATGAGGTTCAAGAAGGACACGTGCAGAGTCCTGCACTTAGGACGGAAGAATCCCATGCACTGCTACAGGATGGAAACCAGGGCCGGTGCAACCACTAGGTGAACTAGGCAGTTGCCTAGGTTGCCAAGTGGTTGGGGGCGGCCAAAAGCACACTCCGGGGAGGCGGTGAAGCGGAGGTGAGCTGGGGCAGGGGGGCGCGGGGAGCGCTGCCTGCAGCAAGTAACGAGGCAGGGGGGCACGGCTCGCAGGGGAACCGCTTCCCGCCCCAGCTCACCTTTGCTCCTCCTCCTCCCCTGAGCATGCCGGCCCGTTCTGCTTCTCCCGCCTCCCAGGCTTGCAGCGCCAATCAGCTGTTTGGTGCCGCAAGCCTGGGAGGCGGGAGAAGCAGAGCGGGGCGGCGTGCTCAGGGGAGAGGAGGAGGAGCAGAGGTGAGCTGGGGCGGGGAGCTGCCGCACTGCTCCCTGGGCCGAGGGGAGCTGCTGCACATCAGGGAGTTGCGTCATGCGGCTCCCTGGGCCGTGGGGAAGGGGGGTGGCGGTGGTGGGGAGCTGCCGCAGGGGGGAGCCTCAGGGCGGGGGGGCGGGGAGCTGCTGCAGGGCTCTGGCGGGAGAGGGTGGGCACAAGGTGGAAGTTTTGCCTTGGACACGAAACATCCTTGCACCGGCCCTGCTGGAGACCAACTGATTAAGCGGCAATTCTGCAGAAAAGGACCTGGGGATTACAGTGGATGAGAAGCTGGATATGAGTCAACAGTGTGCCCTTGTTGCCAAGAAGACTAATGGCATATTTGGCTGCATTAGTTGGAGCATTGCGAGCAGATTGAGGGAAGAGATTATTCCCCTCTGTTTGGCACTGGTGAGGCCACATCTGGAGTATTGCATCCAGTTTTGGGCCCCCCCTACTACAGAAAGGATGTGGACAAATTGGAGAGAGTCCAGCAGAGGGCAACGAAAATGTTTAGGGGGTTGGGGCACATGCCTTATGAGGAGAGGCTGAGAGAACTGGCCTTATTTAGTCTGCAGAAGAGAAGAGTGAGGGGGGATTTGATAGCAGCCTTCAACTCCTGAAGGGGGTTTCCAAAGAGGATGAAACTAGGCTGTTCTCAGTGGTGGCAGATGACCGAACAAGAAGCAATGATCTCAAGTTGCAGTGGGGGAGATCTAGGTTGGATATTAGAAAAAACTATTTCACTCGGAGGGAGATGAAGCACTGGAATGGTTACCTAGGGAGGTGGTGGAATCTCCATCCTTAAAGGTTTTTAAGGCCCGCCTGACAAAGCTCTGGTTGGGATGATTTAGTTGGGCTTGGACCTGCTTTGAGCAGGAGGTTGGACTAGATGACTTCCTGATGTCTCTTACAACCCTAATCTATGATTCTATTAAACAACCGCACTAAAATGCTACATCACATATTGTGATCATCTCACGTAATTCCTTTTCTTTGGAATCTATATGAGTTTATGGTTACTCTCACAAAGATGTTAGATTCCAATAAGATGATAGCACATGCTGAAACATGAGATAGTATGTAGCTTGTGTGTCATTTGAGTGCATGTCATTGTATTTAATTTTTTTGGAAACCATGCTTTATGCAGAGGGAAATAGGGCCAGCTACATTTGTGCTGTAATTAATTAGCCTCTTCCCAGCCTGAGGGGGACAGACGAATGAGGGTCAGGTGATAAATTAATGGACACCTTATAAAAAGACTGAGAGTGAGCTCAAACCACAGGAAGCATCCTGAGGAAGGCCCGGAGCCAGGGTCTGCAAGAGGCTAGATACTCCAAGGGAACCATTTTGGGAACCCAGAACTGCATACCAGATCATGGAAGGACGTAAGAGACAGAGCCCAGAAAGAAAGCTCTTCTTTCTGCTCTGGAAAGCAGGTGTATCACTTTGGTGAAAATCTAGTTTATCAGACAACACGCACTTCCACAAGCATTTGTTTTTGAAGAAAGCATTTGACTAAATAACACAAATTAGATTTCTGAGCAACAAAAGTCTTCTAGCTGAAACATGGAAAATTGACTCTCTAGTTGTAAATAGTTGCCATAACACTAAAGAAACCCCCTGCCCTCCAAAAGCAAAACCTTTTTTTGGATTTCAGTTACCCAAACATGAATAACCCTGGCTTTGTAATAAGCTCACCTTATTAGAAACAGCTTTGTACTGTTTGATTAGATGCAGATCTACCATACTGCCAACTATTATTTATGTAGCCCTGTAAGTGTGCATGGTGCTTTACAGGAAAACAAAAAGACATAAGAAGATTGCAATCTAAGGCCCTGATCCTGCAAACAATTATGCATGTGTTTAACTTTACAGATGTGATTGATCCTATTGATTTTAAGGGGGTTACTCATGGCAGTAAAGCATAAGAGTCTGCAGGATCAGGGCCTAAATTATATTTAAACAAAGAACCAATAAAAACATGTGCATACGACATCTTGTGATCAGCTGTGGCAGACAAATACAGGGGAAGTAGTATGGGGAGAAAAAACAGTAAGTGCTGGGGTCTACATTGTGCCAGATAGTTACACCACTCAGGTGAGAAGCTACAGAGAACTAGAACCATCCTTTAGGATGATGAAGCAGGTTACCCACTCTGCATCCTGCCAGTTCCATCATGATCTCAGTTCCCCGAGGGTTATTTGTTCCCCCAGGGATGCCATGAAGGGGAACATCTAGAAGCTTGCTCTCAGTAGAACATAAATACTATTGTGCCTGTCCTAGTGCAGAGGTGGAACTGGGGTGGGGGGGTGGTCCTTGCCCCCTCTTCTCCATGTACCAGGACAGGTGCAAGTCCAGAGCAGGCTCTGGGACGGCAGCATTGTTTTCAGGAATGTACAGATCATATAATTTATTTTGAATGTGTTTGTGAGTTGAATTTTATAATTTTTTTTATATCATTTACATTTCCCGCTGTGACAGAGGGCTGGAGTTCTGATAATTTCATGGCAATGGAAAACTGACAACAGAGATTTTAAGAGGCAGGAGGGTGATTCAACTACTATAAATAAGAAAAAGAGACATGCAAATCTCAAGTCAATCATCTTGACTATGAGAAGAGTCCAAGATGGCTTGTGACATTTTAGACTTGGAGTCAAGAAGTAGGGGAACATCCCAAAAGTGATTAGGGGACAATAGTTCTTGCATAGGGGACAGAATAAGACTTCTGTATTCCCTCCAGATGGTACTCCCGATAAAACACTCTTTGTGCAAATGTTAAGGTAACCTCACCCTGATATGACAATGAACTCTACACCAACCACTTGATAAGTAGGCTGGAAGAGGTAGAAGATCTCTAGACACAGAAAGAATGGCTGGGCCAAGCTGAGAAGGGACGGTCATAAGAGGGATTTGCTTTTTAGAGATGCGAGATTTTCCCTTTCTTTCTGTAACTAATATAAAGGAAACCTGTCTCATTAGGCTTTGTGAAGTTTTCAGGGGAGAAAATAGTTTATTTTGTTTTGCTACCATTTCCTCTCTATTTTTAATTAATCCTTGTTTTTAAAATGTGATTATATGACTCACAGACTAGGTTACTTCACGCAGACCGCCTCCAAAGAAAGCGAAGTTCTTCAGCTTCTAAGGAGAGGTGCTGAAATGTGAAGAGTTCCCGGAGCCTGACCTGCTATACAGTGTTTGCCAAAAGACATGGACAGAAGCATCCTCTCCAATAAAATATTTTGCCTGGGGGCTATGGCAGGCGAATACAGGGAAAAAGCTGAAGGGCCACAGAGGAGAAGTAAGTTAGCAGGGGTATGGGTGACACTCTCTAGAGCAGTGGTTCCCAAACTTGTTCCGCTTCTTGTGCAGGGAAAGCCCCTGGAGGGTCGAGCCGGTTTGTTTACCTGCCGTGTCCGCAGGTTTGGCCGATCGCGGCTCCCAGTGGCCGCGGTTTGCTGCTCCAGGCAAGTGGGAGCTGCTGGAAGCGACGCAAGCCGAGGGACGTACTGGCCGCTGCTTCCAGCGGCTCCCATTGGCCTTGGAGCAGCGAACCGCGGCCACTGGGAGCCGTGATCAGCCGAACCTGCGGACGCGGCAGGTAAACAAACCAGTGTGGCCCGCCAGGGGCTTTCCCTGCACAAGCGGCGGAACAAGTTTGGGAACTACTGCTCTAGTGGATTATCACTGATAGGCTTGATGTCAAAGTATGTTGCAAGAAGGGTTTTGGATGAAGACAGACAGGTGCACAAGAAGTGAAAGACTATTCCAGCCATAAGAAATGATGTGGAAGATTATTCCCAAATGGCAATGAAATGCTAGTTAATAGCTATACTAAGGGCATAGGTTCTGGAAGCACAAACTAACAGAAATCAGGTTCAAAGCTCTTTTTGGGCAAAGAGGGTACAACATACATCTCTTTGCACCTGCTGGAGTGAATCCAGTTCGTAATGCTTATTGTTCAGATAGTACATATGTTATTGCATTAATATACTATATGTTAATTAACCACTAATGCACATACAACAGTTCTATATTGCCTTGTTATTAGAAATGAGAAATAAAAGAAAATTATGTCATATCTTCTAAAACAAGTTTGAAAGTGAAGTTAGAGAAAGAGAACTTGAGGTTAAAGTGAAATTAACCAAAGAGAGCTATTTTGATGCAAAGGATGAATGCTTTTAGTTGCAGAGAAGTGGAAGTAATGGTTCACGTGGTACATTTTGTAAAGCTGATCAGGTAACAAAAGTCCCAAGAATTGCTACTTAGTGATAGGGCAAATCCAACAGATGGTGTTCCCTGTGTCACAGTCATGGTATCATTAAGCTGAACAGTATTCTTTTGTACATTTTAGTCAAAATGTCATCTCGTTTTATAGCTAAATACAGTCTTTGCTTCTTTTGAGAAATTTGTGCTTCTGAGCGGGGTGGGCTATATCAAAATAACCTGATCTTTCTATCCGAAGTGCTAATAGAATAGTATACAGAATAGTCTCCTGTTTATCTGTTTAGATTCTTATACTGCCCTCATCACTGTAACAGCTGAAAGAAAAGGAGTACTTGTGGTATCTTAGAGACTAACAAATTTATTTGAGCATAAGCTTTCGTAGCTCACGAAAGCTTATGCTCAAATAAATTTGTTAGTCTCTAAGGTGCCACAAGTACTCCTTTTCTTTTTGCGAATACAGACTAACACGGCTGCTACTCTGAAACCTGTAATAGCTGAATACCTGGAGACTGGAGTTTCATCATTTAGGCCTTTAATCTCCAGTTAATAAAAAGTGGACATGTTCTGTACTCTTACTTATGTCCTCCACTGATAATAACATAGCATCTTTCATCCAAGGATCTGTAAGCTCTTTACAAACATTAAGCGGTATACTACCCCTCTAAGGCAGTTGTTATTCCATTTTGTAGAGGCAGAAAATGAGGGACAGGGAGGCTGGGGTTTACCCAAGACCACACAGCAGGTCAATGTAGAGCCTTATTAAAACCTAGCAAACTTGATACCCCTACTCAAACCACTAGACAATTCACTACCCTGGCAACAACTGTGATGTGACAAACACAGGATCAAGTAGAAAGCAAAACCTGAGCTATCAGTGGGAATACACCCTCATTCAAGCACAAATATTCTGACCATGTACAGTAGCAACTTCATGTTAAAGATGGTTTCTGTTTTAAATACTCAAAGACACTAATCAAATACCAGTGTAAAAATATGAAAGTTTGTTAGTGGGTGGGGGCATATGGATAATCACTCGTGCCTGTCTTAGTACTTTAACATTTTCCGATCTGTATTTTTTGGGTTGAAATTTTTGGCTAAAAACTTTGGCTGGGAACTTTTATGTAAAGTTCAATCTGGAATGTGTTCTTTTTACAGCCAAGTTGTAAACTCTTTAAGGGTTTAAATCGGAAAATCTGATAGACCCTAAACAATACAGCAGGCCTATTGTAATAAGTGTTATATTAATTTAAAATTTCTTTACACTGTGCAATTTAAATTTAATGAAACACTTAAAAATTTTATTAGTGTTTGGATGGGATTAGAATGCTGGACTTGTTCAGAGAATCAGAGTAATTCAACATTATTAAAACTCTTTACTTTGAACTGTGAAAAATCTTAAGCTTTCCAGTTACTTTAGATCTCTCCTAAGCTCAGATCGTTTCCAAATGTTAAATTTTGGCTTTAATAATTTTAAGGCTTCCTTGTACAGTATGTGCTAAGAAAGCCCGGTCACTTTCAAAACCATACCACTCAAAATATAAAGGGCTGCAGTGGAGGTTCTCTGAAACTAGAAAGTGGGGGGGGGGAATTCTTAACCTCTGTCTAATTATGCAAAATAAATGTGTAACTTCAATGAATACTGCACACCTAGCAACTCTTTTTGTCTTTTTTTTTTTTTTTTTTTTTTTGAGGCGGTGGTGAAGAGGGTGTAAAGGATCATCTGTTTACTCCAGTGATATAATACATGTCTACAAAACTGCCACAGTCTTCCTATTGCTGTATGGCATAAAGTCATTGTTGTCTTTTCTTAGGCACATGGACAAAATTGAGAGCTGTTTTTATGAAGCTGTTTGTCACAAAATATAAAGCCTGCACGCTTGAGAATAATTATTACTGGTACGCCTTCTCTCTGGTACCACACATTTGATTGTAACACAGATTCTACATTTTGAAAATATCATACGGAGAAATCTGGAATAAAAATGGCTGTCAACAGTGGGTGAAAGTCAGAATAATTGTTATCCTTCTTGTCATTGAAGTAGGGACCATGTTTGTATACAAAGAAGTTAGGTTTTACCAGAGAAAGTTAAAATGTTAAATGCTCCAATCTGGTAAACAAAGAAAAAGAGAGAGTATGTGTGACATTCCACTCTAGTGTTATCTGGACCGGTGATCTGCTAGGTCACTCCAATCCTCGACTCTGGGAGCCAGCCTTACCCTGCTCTGCTGTGAGAACCCCCACTCCTAGGCTGTTCATGCACAGCCTCTGGCATGTAAGCTGCTCCTTGGATTGTGCAACCAAACGACAACAGCCAACATCTCTGGTCTCAGACACAACTGTAGGAACCTCTGTCTTCCAGTGTCCAGTTATGCCCGCTGGACACTGCAAGCCCATATGAGTCTGTCAATTTAACAAAGAAATTGATATGCACCAGGCTTGTTATCCCAAAGGGAGTCTCTGACACGCTTCAAACCAAACGCACTGCTTCAGGTAGAATAAACAAACAAATTTATTAACTATAAAAGAGAGATTTTAAATGAGTATAAGTCAAAGCATAACAAGTCCGATTTGGTCATATGAAATAAAAGCAAACTTAGGTGCTTCTCACCACAGGCTATCTGGTTGCCCTTCACCTAGGCTCTCCCCTTTGATCAGCACTTCAGTCTTTTGGTGGTGGTGTCTGTAGATGGAGTTGGAAGAGAGCGGAAGAGCATGGCAAACGTCTCTCCCTTTTATCCTGTTCCTTCTTCCCTGTTGTCTTCGTGCCGCTCTCCCCCTTCAGAGTAAGGTGAGCATTACCTCATCGCAGTCCCAAACTGACCAAAGGAAGGGGGGTGACTCACTCGAGAGTCAAACAGATCCTTTTGTTGCTGCCTAGGCCAGAGCCCTTTGTTCCTGTGAGGCTGGGCTGTGTTTGTCCCATACCATGCCTTGATGAGGTGTGAACTGCCCCTCTGCTCATAGAGCGTTTTTGCCTGGGCTTATTTTAAGCCATGAAGACACATTTTCAGCCTCATAACTATATACTTGAAATTACAACCTATAGCATTGCTGTAACAACAGTTACTATAACATCACCATAACAACAATGCTCAGTATATCATGAGCCTTCCAAAGACACCCAACTTGACAAACTTTGCATTAGATACCACACAATCATATTATAAGGATGAACATGGTGGTGTAGGGTGCTCCCACGAGGTACAGAATGTCACAGTATGACCTTCTGCTGCAGTTGCCAGGGGACCCAAATTCAAAACCAGGATTCTTATCTTCCTTCAGATTCTCCCTAAGACGCCGTTCTTCCTTAATACCTACAGAACACTGCTAACTGATAATGGCTAGACAGCTGGTGAACTGAGATGACTGACACTGATCTGGTCACTTGTCTCCATTAACAAAAAAAATAAATCTAGAAATTGTGCACAGATCCAGTCTGTGGAAAAAATGTTTACTGTTGTTTCCCTTTCCTTTGTTTATTTGCTTCAGGTCAGTGGGACTGCTCACGTCATTAAAGTTAAACACATGCATAAGCCATTGTAGGTTTGGGGCCCAAGATTGTAAATTCTTGGTGCAAGAATTGGACTTTTTATACTACATGCATATGCAGCACCTAACATGAAGGAACCTTGACTTGTGCTGGACCTTTAAGTGCTACTGTAATAATGAAATGCCATCAGCACAGCCTTCAAAAAATGTGTTGGATTGTTCAAATGGGATATTACTTAGACTACCCAGTAAAAGACATAACAAGTTATAGATACACACCTTTTGATTGCTGGAAAACCTTGCTTCTCAAGAAGAGACAACTTTAATGTTGCATATTTAATAAATAAACTAAAATAAACCCTTCAAGAAATCCAGATGGCTCTACTCCATTTCCTTTTTTGAGATCACCCCTATTTCTTCGCCACCTGGGCTGTGTATCTTAAGTCATGATAGTAAGTTTAGCCAAAAGCAAGTTTAGCCAAATATCTTGAATAGTTTGAAGGTCAGATGTTGAGGTGGCCTCGTATGTAGGAGAGAATTAGACACCCAGTGTTAGTTCCATATTGTTCCATACATTTTCTCTATGATGTAGGTCTTTTTTGCATCAATTGGCTTCAATTTTCTGATAATGTCTTATAGTAATATTCATAATGTTTGAGTGACAACCCAAGTAAATTCATAAACATGGTATATCTCTAAACTCATTTTTCATTTTTGAAATTGCTGTCATTTCATCTTACAAAGGCTATGACAGGTTGTTATTACTTTAACAATGACTTTGGGAATTGTAAGTAGAATACATATCACTTTTGAGCTGTTTTGTGTATTGAAGGGTTTTAATAATATTAGGTTTTATAAAATCATGAAAAGACACCTTCAGGATGCTTTCAAAAACTGATGGATTTGAAAGAAAGAAATGAATATTCTTGTAGTCTATGATTGGTTTGTGTTAATGAAAGGAAACATTGGTATAGATTTCTGGATTTTTGAGTATTTTTGTTTTTTGGTAAGGAGAGGCGATGGTTTTTAATGTAGTTTTTAAATAAAGAATTTATTTTGGGGGATTTTTTTATGTTGCGCCTCCAGTATCTTCTAGTTATGTGTGTCTACAGCTGCTCTCTTTTGTCGATGAAGTGCTTTTGAACAAGGGACAGGGTTTACATTGCACTGAATCTGTTTGTATTTTGTAGAAATTTTTTTCATTGGGGCAGATTTGGGCACAGGGGGTGGGGAAATCTGATCCTGCACCATTAATTCAGTTGGAGTTTCGCCACAAATGTAAGTAGGCTCATGATTGGGCCTTAGGTCTTCATTTTCCAAAGTGGTGTTGGGAAGGGAGAAAGGTATGGAAGATGTGCAAATTAAAAAGTGTAGTCCTTTGACAATGCATGGGACGGCTGAAGTGAGGGTTGCAGTTAGCTTCATTTTCCTGAACAGGGGATCAGCTTTGAAAAATTTGGGAAACACTGCCCTAAGTAATGGAACAACAGAAACACAGTAGCTGTAGAAACCATATTTGACTCCTAAACTCTCTGAAGCCAGGAGTCTACTACTACTGCGTTTCCTATTTTCATTTTCAGTAAAAGCCAACATAGGACACACCAAATGCAATAGTACAAAGGGATTGTGACACTTCGTACTGAGAGAGAGTCTGAAATTATAGCACTTTTCCTTATACCTTCTAAAATCTATGACAAGATTTTTGAGTATCACAGTGCTTTTAAAAAGCAGCTAGAACAACAGACTATGATAGCACAAGAGAAAAGAAAATTGGAAGCCTCTATTTCTTGTGCCTTAAGCAGTGTGTTCAAGAGAGATGGATTATTAATAGGGTAAGTGGTACTTTTGATAGGAAATTGGTGCTCAGATATCTAATTTACATGTTAGGATGAGGATTTATACATGTAACTATAAACTTGAAATTGTGAAATTATTTGAAGAATATATTGTTGCACATAAATGCATATTTTCCCCAAGTTCATTCCTTGTTGCCATGTTAATAGACTGAAATTTGGTTTATTCTTGGTGTGTGTGTGTGAGAGAGAGAGAGAGATGCAATTTCCCTCCTGCCCAAACAGATGGAAATAAACCTCCTTAAACAAAACTAAATTCTCTCATAACTACTGACCATTCAAGTGCCTGGGCCTCCTCCCACCGGCAGTGCTTTTCAGATTCCTACTCCAGTGACCTCATTCCCTGCCCACAACTCCCATACAGAGTCTCCCAGTGCTGCTTTTCACTTCAAATTGTAGCACCCTCATGGTGTTGCTCCTACCTCCCTCCATCTAGTGCTGCTTCTCCTACCCCTTCAGTGGCGGGAGCAGGTCTCAATCAGGTAGTGATAGTGGTGGTTCTCCTGGTGACTAGTCAGGATCTGGTAGTGGCAGCTGGTCTGGCTCTGACCCCTGCATCTCTCTCTAGTGGCACCCATGAGTCAGATTTGAGGAGTAGGAGGCAAAGCCTTTTATGAAGCAGCCTCAGCAGCAGATCCTGAATAGTTCCAGATCCATGTTTTACAGCTTCTTAGTTTGGGCACCAGGGAACAGAGCCAGCACTTTCACACAGCTGCCTGGCTCTCTCCACAATTTGGAACCTCTGCTCTAGACTTAAGCACATGTTCAGATGAGAACATTAGCTGCAACAATGTCACCACTTACTGTTCCCTGGTGCTGCTAGCCAATTCAAGCACAGAAGTATGCAGACTCTAGTTTGTGCACCCTGAAATAATCGTCTGTTCAATTATTGAACTAAAATAGAGCACAACGAAGCACAGACTTAATAATAGTTTTCATTTTTATGTTTTTTTAAAACTATTGTTGTGATAATGAGCTGGTAAATGTCCACCTGCCGTCCACAAGGTGTATATATATCACATCAATACAATGTGTCATAGCTTTAAAAAAGTGAGTGGGGAAGAACTAGTTCAGGGATATAGCACACTCGACTTCAGTTCTGGAAATCCTTGGCTGTGTTTTCCCTACACCCCTGGCCAACAGAAAGGTTGGAATCTATTCCCCTTTCCCTAATAACTCTCTGCATTTTGATTGTCTTAAAAAAGCCTTTGCCCAAGCAAGATAGCCTTCAAATCTGTCTGCTGGTAGTTGCACTTTCTTTACCTTTCAGCTAGTAAGTATGTAGGTCCTTTTATATCATCGTTATTTCTGATGGCTTTTTCACTTTCATTTGTGAGGAGACAGCATTTCTTCATGCTTACTGTCAATTATGTTGAGAAGAATTTAAAGGAAACAAAGTACAGATCCTCAGAATGTATGCAGAGATCACCCACGCTTAGCCTTCGATTCTCTTGGCCTCTATCCCAAATGCATTCTGAATCTCTGATCTTTGAGTTATCTTCTGTTTTTCCAAATTATGACAAAAACCAGTGCACCACCAGCAGTTTATGTACCTTCCATAGCATTAATCAGTGTGCTACTTAATGTGGACCTGCTGTGAACAAAAAATTGATAGATTTATCAGACCATTTTCAGTTTTACAAAGAGAACTAATGAGCTATTTATAGCACATTGTTATATCTATTTTTTTGTCAGTAGACTAGGGACTGATTTAGGACAAATGGGTTAAAAACAGGAAGTGTGGTTAGATAAGTAGGTAGTCTCTCCAAAGAGTTTCCAGAGCTTACCCACACATTCACATTTTCTTCTGAAACTACTATCAAAACAACATTGGGTACAGTACCTTGAAATCCATCTCTGTTTAAAGGAGGAATATTTTTCAGCAGTAGCAGGAAATGGCTCATAGAAAAGTTTTACATTCTTGTAAAAGAAAGTTCAAATGATGCTCTGGAGTCATTGTCTGTAAATGTTTTCTCTCTGCTTTAATCAAATTGCAGCACTAACGGCATTTTGGTTGTTTCAGGTGTCTCTTATGAATTCCTATAAGCCTGCAAATAGTACAATTATGTATAAAGTAGTTGTATTTTCAAACCCAGATTAGTTGTGACCACTGAATTTCTTCCAACGTTGCCTTTCCTTTTAGATGAAACTATGCTTATTTGTGGATAGTTCTATCATAATTATATTGAAATGAATTGCTGTCACAATTGCATGTGGCAAAATGAGCAGACTAACAATATTATTTGTAGAAGAAATCTTATACACCATAAATCCATGGAGTACTGAGTCTGCTGAAGACACTGAACATGATACCTCTGTGGTCCTCTAGACTTGCAGTAGTTTCATTGGTAATACAAGAACAACATAATCCATTGCTTGTTGCTGTCTTTGTGTGGTATAATGGTCCTGGGACCTCAGATTAAATTTAGATTTTTCCACCTAAAACTATATGGTGGAATTTTCGAAAGCACCTAGGTGATTTAGGGGCATAAACCCCTTATGCTTGTAGTGTAAGTATATTTTTGTATGGCACTGAATAAAGAAAATGCATTTTTTCCCTAATAATTTTAATAGAACTATGTTTGTTCATCATTAGCTAGGCACTATTGTCCTGTTTAAAAATGTTCAATCTCTGTCATATATTATTATTTCTGTTCCCTTACTAGCGTGACCAACCATAGAATGCAACATAGTGAATAGTCAAAGCAAACAATTAAGTGAAAATTATTCATCTAAAGTATTTGGTGACGGCTTGTAATTAGCATATTTTTTTTAAAAAAGGGTCAGTTTGCAAATAATGAATCTAAAAGGGGCCAAAGCAACCAAAAAAAAATCTTAACAAATAGCTTGAGGAGTTTTAGTTAGAGTAAAGTAGGTGCCTTGATTGAGAGTCCTGTGTTACTTTTAGAGTCACTACCACATGTAATTATGCCATTTTAAGCTTCTCACATCTCTCTTGCTTTAAATGCATGGTTCTAGAAGAGTTTATATCCCAAGAAACTAATAAGAGGAAGTCAAAAAGCATGATGACAAAATGGATTTTAAGTAATTAGAATGAAGCAGGCCTATCTACCAGGGGTAAGAAAATAGGCCACTGCTGGTGACATATTGGTTGAAGCAGATTTCCCATCAGCCCACTTTGGAGGGAGAAACCTGCATGTTATTGTGGGGAGCAGAGGTGAGCTGCTTTGTTGTGTCCATGGGGAATTTCCAAGTCAGAACTCTAACTTTTTTTTAAATCAAGCTGCTAGGCTAGCGGGTTAGATGATATCATTGTGTGGGTGGGGGCACTTCAGTCAAATATGATGACATACTAACGTGCAGGTACTGTAGTTCAGGAAAGGCTTATGACTGCAAACATTTAGGGCTCATTCTATTTTCACATTTGTAGAATACCTTGAAAGGTTATGGGTTTTTAGAAGAAAAAGTTATTTTAAAATAAAATATAGATTAACATTTTTAAAAATCTACCAGATCCCTCCTTGAGAAATTATAAACAAGTTTCTTGGAACTTGAACTGCTATTTTTCTAAAAGAGGGCATCAGAAGAAAAATAATCTCACAGTCAGTAATGTAATAGGAAATGGTAACTATCTTTACATTTGCTCTCCTAAGATATCATACTTAAATATTTGAAGCCAATATATGCTATTTCTTTGAAAAATTAATGTAAATTTCTAAATTGTACTAGTAACAATGCATTAAATCCCTTTCAATTAATACTTTAGTTTACATAAAATGGATATATACAGATCAGACACATTAGACAGATGCTGATGCAAGTGATGGAGATCTAAACAGCACCCTGGTACAAATCTTAGCACCCTCATCCTTCCCAGCAGCTGGTGTCGGCAGGGTGTCTGATCTTCTTGCAAGGGCTTTGCCCCTGACTTCACTGATAAAGAATCCCACCCTCATCTTTCACATCTGCCTTTGTCTGATTGGTCTAATCCCTCAATGAAAATAGTTTTCAAACCTTTGATAGTACTATGAAAGCGGTAAGAATAAAAAAATTTTTACTTAATTATATGATCAAAAATTATTTCTTAAATAATTCATTATAAGCTCATACACTTTTTATGTACGACCTTTGCAGCACATATAATATCTAGTCGTTCTGTATACTGACTCCATAAAGGTCATTTACATGAAAAGTACACTAAACCATACTTACTGAGCATGAAATGAAATGGAAACATGGTGGCATGTATAATATGCCCCAAAATTATGTCGGTAGTAGCCACTTCATCCCATGGAGTGAACCAAAGGTTGGCTGTGCTGCTGATTGAAAAGAAAATGGATACCATAAAGTGTTGAAAAAAATTATTAAAATAATTACCTCAGAGAGAAGAGGTCTTACCATATACGCAGTGTGTCAAAACAGATATTGTAGAACGTTGGCAATGAAATTAGTGTATGAGAAGTGTACATGAATGGAAAAAATATTACAGGATGCCATCCAGGCTCTTAAATTATAGGAAAGGATTTATATGGCATTTTAGAAATATGTGATCATACAGTTAAAGAGTAATATAATAGACTAGCATTAGGGAGCAGAGTAAAAGTTAGTTTATAAGCAACCTTAATTGTGGCATTTTCTGATTTTTGGGTGTCTAACAGTGCAACTTTAATTTTCTCTGAAACTAGGAAGTTTTGGGAAGGTATTTGGAATCATATGCAAACACAGAGAGAAAATATATTGAATAATTATAATGTAATCTTAATAAACCACAAAAGGAAACGTCATAATTTTGTGGTATTAAAAAGGACCTCCAAAACAACTAGATGCATTTATAGTCATGTTAATTTTTGTTACTTTATTGCAATAGACAAATAGTTACTCTTCCACTCTGACTTTATTCTCATGAAGTTCTGCCATCCCCAGTCAATGTCTCCAGCTACACTGATTTTCAGTATTAAACGATTGTTAGTCCTTGTCATGTATGGATGTGATAGCAATGCCACAAATTACACATCATGTATGAGAAGTGACTGTAGACTACAAGACTTTAATAACATTGAGGGATTTTTGGTAAGAACATCAACCACGAGAGTGAACTTCAAAGAATTTTGATGCCAGAAACTCCAACGTGGCAATATAGTCTTGGGCTTTTTCTTTTTTTTCTTTCTTTTGGATAATATAAACAGCCAATTTTTTACAAATATCTAATGAAAAACTTTGCTTTCCCTATCAGTGCCATAGCCATCAGCCCACTCCTCCTTCCCTGCCCTTCTTTCTTTTCCTACTCTTTACACTTCCTCCTTTATAGTGCCACCTGAATTTTTTGCCTTTGATCATGACAGGGCTGGCTTTAATTTAAACATTGCCATCGCTTTGAATCAGAGCAGATTCATACATGTTTCAGAATTTGTATATGTGAGGCCACTCTGTGAAGTGAAATATTTTGTATAAGAGTGTGTCTCTACCATGTATTGTGTTTTTCACAACATTGCCTGTCATTCACTTATGAGTGAATCTTTTTTTTTACCTTTTATGAATAGGCAGAAGTGTTAAAGTGTATTGAATTATATAAACACATAACTGACTATTAGTACTTTGGTATGAAGGACAAAGGTCTAAATGTTAATGTTGTAGAATTCAGTTGATTTTGAATTTCCCTTTATCATAAAATGAATGAAAAATGTTTAAATAAAAAACTGTTTTGTTGATATCCATGCAGTCTAGTTTCAAAGAGATTCAGATGCAAAGAATTTCAGAGCAAGTTGTGCTTTTATAATTTTGGAAGATGTCAAAGTATCAGTATGAGCCTATTCACTGCTTTGTGGCGTTGTTGTGTAATGCTGGATCATTCTTTATGAAGCAGTTGTGTGAAGATGGCTGAAAATTAGATACCCTAACATGCCCACATTGTGATTAAAATTGTATGAGCAACCTCTGTATTCAAACACTGTTGACTGTCTGCTGACCTGCTGTGACCTAAGACAAGTCATTTTAATTTTCTGTGTGTCTGTTTCCCCTCCCACCTTTTGTCTATCTTAACTCGGTAGATTATACATTTTCTAAAAGAGATGCTCTAGCTGAGCCAGAATTTATGGGCTTGATATAGGAATACTGAGTGAAATTCTATGGCCTGTATTATGCAGGAGGTCAGACTTATCATAAATGTTTCCACCTGGCCTTAGACTGTATGAATAAGCTCCGTGGGGCAGGGACTGTCTCTCAGTATGCACACTGCCTAGTACAATGGGCACCAATCTCAGTTGGGGCCTTGCGGCATGACTATAATACAAACAAATAGTAGTTTGTCATGCTACTGACTAGCCTATAGTACAGTTTTATAACAAGGAAAACAAAATGCCCTGTCCACAATGATCAGGCAAATGGTACCAGCCACAACCATTTTTAAGCATTCATTACTATCACCATTTGAACTGCGAAGCAGACAGCGTCTAAAGGAAATTCAACTCCTTTAAACGCTCTGATCTTAACTGTTACATGGCTTGTGGATACCGTTCATTGGTTTCTATTTAAATGTCAACTACACAGCAGTGCTTAATGACTGTAATAGATATGTGCAGTTTTTTCCAACGGCTACTTAATGGTTCCATATAACACATTGCAAATGCTTAGAGCAGGGATACAAAATCTTGAGTGACAAAAAGCCATCTGTGGCTTGTTATAAAGTTACAGAACTGTACATCTGAAATTAAGTTTGAGAATTTTTCATGGCACTAATATGAGTTAATTAAAAGTTATTTGGAATTTTTGGAAAGAGTTGTCATACCTACATCAGATCAGCACAAGGAACAGGTGACTTTCTTAAGACAGAACTGATGATGACATGCATTCAGTCCTCCTTTCATACGTTCTGGTATGGTAGTCCTGCATTTTGTGTCTGGACAGCATATGAACCCACCAAGGACAGTCAAGTATCAGAGCAGTGCAACTACGCATGAATCACATTCATCTCAAATGGGTTGTCATACTGTGTTTGTTATAATAATTGGGGGGGGAATTATTAAACAATAAGGCAAAGAAGTTCTGAGAGGGAGACTGAGTAACTATAATTGGCAGAACTCAGTGCTCAGAACATAGACAGCCCAGAACAGTGAATTATGCAAATAATAATTGAGCTTTAGAATCAGATTTCATACTACCAGATCTTTAGGCTCCTACTTCCACCAAAACACATATGCTAGTACACCTCCAGGCCACCAGGCCTTTCCACAAAGAATGCTGAATACTGGCCAATGTTGTTGCATAGACCTACAGTATGAATCACCGTTCCCCTACACTAAAGACTGGGTCCTTGGAGCCGAGTGCTTTTTATTCCAAAACTTGGTAGCCATTTCTAAACTCAGGTTCAGTTTCTGCTTCAGTTCACCATGGCTTGGATTTCTCATCAGCAAGTCAAATAGTTCAGTCTTGAAAATTGTCTAAAAAAGGACTGACGACATAACCATATGAAGAGCTTTTAATTTCTATGTCAATGATTCATTCCCCTTAACCGTGGGGATTTAGACATTATCAGAACTGTCTTGTAGTTGACAGCTGTAGGATCTCCCATGAGTTGTTCTTTCTCAAAACGTCCTGCCTGCAGGCATTGAAAAACAGCAGCAGTTAGTACTCTTGCCTATGTTTCTTTCTTATATATATGCAGTGTTATAGCTGTATTGGTTCCAGAATGTAAGAGGAAACTAGGTGGGTCAGGCTGTATCTTTTATTGGACTAACTTCTGTTGGTGCAAGAGATGTGCTTTCCAACTCCATAGAGCTCTTCTAAGAATTCTAGAACTCGAAAGCTCATCTCTCACCAACGGAAGTTGATCCAATAAAAAAAATATCACCTCACCCATCTTGTTTCTTTCTAACAGTGAATTTGCCTAACAACATGAGATTCTTCTTCAAGTGATTGCACATGTCGGTGTGTGCACACCTCATACACAGTTTTTGGAGATTTTTCCCTCAGCAGTACTCTGATTTTCACATTAATCAAGCAGTTTGTTTATTGACTTTTTTTCCAAAGCCTCATTTGAGTAAAGGGGAAGAAATGCTCCATACTCTATATATTACAAGAGCTTTGGCTTTTTACCTATATTGGACTAAGTCTTTCAGGTCTTTTTCTCAGCTCTTTGATGCAGTTTCATACAGAGTAAAGGGCTATCCAGAGGATCTCTTCCTGGATTTCTAGCTGTGTTTATGCTACCAATTAGCTGATATTGCACTGCCAGTAAAATGGTGGCTCGCTCAACCAGGTTGCAGGCAAATTTCTGTAGCCTTTCTGGCTCATGTAACCATACCAGATGTTTGTAGGGCAGTAATCTGATTGTCAGTCCATATGTTTGTCTCTCACTAGGTCATCTCTCATCAATCTAGACACAATGCCAGATTTGGACAGGTGGTCCTTCAGTCCCTGTTTAAGTAGACTCCACGCCCACCTCCAGTTCAAACTGCTTGTGAATCACCTGTAGTGGAGTGGACATGTGCAAACACCAAAGAAGAAAAAACGCATATCTATCTTTCTGTAACTGTTCTTCAAGATGTGCTGCACGTGTCCATTCCGTGACCCTCTCTCCTTCCCCTCTCTATTGGAGTCTTTTCAAAAGGACCTGAGGGGTTTGCGGGGGGCCAGCGAGGTCCTTTATACCACTCGTGCAGTGATGCAAGGCACCAGAGGGTGCTCACGCTACCCCGACAGGTATTACTGAGGGAAAAAATTTCCAGCAACTGTGCACAAGGTGCACACACATCTACAGTAGAATGTACGTATGCATTCAATAAATTATGGAAAGGTAGGTAATTTTTTTTCCTAAGGTCCTTCTCTGCTGCTTATCTTTCTTCTCTATCTTCCTTCTTAAAGTTTTGACATTGCATCAACCCTCATCACTAGTATGGTTTACTACCTGTGAACAAAACTATTTAATGATGTCACCTACTTTTTCATAAAACTTGTTCATCTTAATCCCTTCTTTACTCACACCACTTGACCCACAGCATACGATCTGACTGGCTCACTTGGCAAGAGACAAATAAAATGAGTTAAAATTCCTAATTGTGCCAGTATTATACATCATTTCTAAAGCAACTCAAATCTTAAAACATTTAAAATATGTTAAATCTAGGCTGAGTTAAAAAATGTCCTGTATGTTCTTGCTGTCCTAGCTGAATTCAACATTCTTTGAGCTTTGAGTTTTCTAGGCTGTGGACGAGGTTAAAATGTTTGATGTTCACATCCTCTTTCTGTATCAGTTTACACTGGAATATGTTTGAGCACTTGAAGAACTAGCTTGTTGCATGCAGATAGAGAAAATGTCCTGATGAGTTCAAATATACTCCGTGTGCTCAGGTGAGCGCACACTGTGCATGCAGATTTTTGTTGCTTTCTTTTTAAAACGTGTTAAAATTGCGCACACAGATGTAGAAAAGTTACAACATTTTCATGTTTATCTGATCATTTTAAAACTATACGCAACTTGTATATACGTATACATTCCACACAAATTCTACCTTTCAGCAGTTTTTTGTGGGGGACTTACATTAGCTGAATACTTTTGGAAAACCCAACTCTCAGAATCCAATTGATTTGATATGCAGTATTGTGTGTGTTTTATGGTTGTTTGTGGAGAATTCAGTGATATAGTTCTTCTACAGCTAAACCTGTATACCCAAGTGCAGTACATTTGATAGGATAATACTTTATCTGACCCTCTCCTGAACTACTACTCCACTGAGTGACTGCAAGCTTAGTTTCTGTTACTTCTCAGAACCACAAATCTTTCCCTTCTGTTTTTCTCAGAGTTTGTACAAGTCATTGCAAAAGCTTTACATTCTTTGTTAAACTTTCTAAAAAGTGAACTTTCTGGGGGGGTTTGTTTGCCACAAACTAAACTATTTAAGACATAAAATGGAAAATTGTATTTAACAGATAATAGATTCTTTCCAAACGTTTCATCAGTACAAAACTGCTGTGGTTGGCCCAAAATGGGAAGATGTGTTGTTGTTTTTTTAAGTTTCTATCAGCTAAAGTATGGTTGAAACTGTCGTACACATCTGGGTGTTTAAATCTTCCCAACCAGCTTTTCTCTGCATGTCTTTAGAACATAATATAAAACACACATTCCTGATCAAGTAATTTTACCAATAATTGCTCGTGGCAGCTAGGATTCTGGCTAGACAGATTTTGCAGTTTAAAGACCTTGGGAATGGAATGTACAGTGTTTGTACAATAGGGGCTGATAATTCTCCATGAGAATTTCAAGGGTTTTTTTGGTTATTCTTGAACACATTTCATTCAGAAAAAGTACTGTGTTATCATAGAATCATAGGACTGGAAGGGACCTTGAGAGATCATCTAGTCCAGTCCCCTGCCTCATGGCTGGACTAAGTATCTAGACCATTCCTGACAGGTGTTTGTCTAACCTGCTCTTAAAAATCTCCAATGATGGAGATTCCACAACCTCCGACCCTAGGCAATTTATTCCAGTGCTTAACCACCCTGACAGTTAGGAAGTTTTTCCTAATGTCCAACCTAAACCTACCTCCCTGCAATTTAAGCCCATTGCTTCTTGTCCTATCCTCAGAGGTTAATTTTTCTCCCTCCTCCTTGTAACAACCTTTTAGGTACTTGAAAACTGTTATAATGTCCCCTCTTAGTCTTCTCTTTTCCAGACTAAACAAAACCAATTTTTTCAGTCTTCCCTCATAGGTCATGTTTTCCAGACCTTTAATAATTTTTGTCACTCTTCTCTGGACTTTTTCCAATTTGTCCACATCCTTCCTGAAATGTGGCGCCCAGGGCTGGACACAATACTTCAGTTGAGGCCTAATCAGCACAGAGTAGAGTGGAAGAATTACTTCTCGTGTCTTGCTTACAACACTCCTGCTAATACATCCCAGAATGATGTTCTCTTTTTTTGCAACAGTGTTACACCGTTGGCTCATCATTTAGCTTGTGGTCCACCATGACCCCCAGATCCCTTTCCGCAGTATTCCTTCCTAGGCAGTCATTTCCCATTTTGTATGTGTGCAATTGATTGTGCCTTCCTAAGTGGAGTACTTCGCATTTGTCTGTATTGAATTTCATCCTTTTTACTTCAGACCATTTCTCCAGTTTGTCCAGATCATTTTGAATTTTAATCCTATCCTCCAAAGCACTTGGAACCCCTCCCAGTTTGGTATCATCTGCAAACTTTATACGTACACTCTATTGCCATTATCTAAATCATTGATGAAGATATTGAACAGAACCGGACCCAGAACTGATCCTTGAGGGACCCCACTCATTACATCCTTCCAGCATGGGGGGGAGGGATAGCTCAGTGGTTTGAGCATTGGCCTGCTAAACCCAGGGTTGTGAGTTCAATCCTTGAGGGGGCCATTTAGGGATCTGGGGCAAAAATTGGGGATTGGTCCTGCTTTGAGCAGGGGGTTGGACTAGATGACCTCCTGAGGTCCCTTCCAACCCTGATATTCTATGATTCTATGACTGTGACCACTGATAATTACTCTCTGGGAATGGTATTCCAACCAGTTTTGCACTCACCTTACAGTAGATCCATCTGGGTTGCATTTCCCTAGATTGTTTATGAGAAGGTCATGTGAGACAGTTTCAAAAGCTTTACCAAAGTCAAGATATACCACGTCTACAGCTTCCCCCACTATCCACAAGGCTTGTTATCAGGTTGGTTTGACACGATTTGTTCTTGACAAATCTATGCTGACTGTTACTTATCACCTTATTATCTTCTAGATGTTTGCAAATTGATTGCTTAATTAGTTGCTCCCTTCTCTTTCTGGGTACAGAAGTTAAGCTGACTGGTTTGTAATTCCCTGCGTTGTCCTTATTTCCCTTTTTATAGATTGGCACTATATTTGTCCTTTTCCAGTCTTCTGGAATCTCTCCCATCTTCCATGACTTTTCAAAGATAATCGCTAATGGCTTAGATATCTCCTCAGTCAGCTCGTTGAGTATTCTAGAATGCATTTCATCAGGCCCTGGCGACTTGAAGACATCTAATATGTCTAAGTAATTTTTAACTTGTTCCTTCCCTGTTTTAGCCTCTTCTGATCCTAACTCATTTTCATTGGTATTCACTATGTTAGTCATCCAATCACCACCAACCTTCTTGGTGAAAACTGAAACAAAGACGTCATTAAGCACCTCTGCCATTTCCACATTTTCTGGTATTATTTTTACCCCCGATTGAGTAATGGGCCTACCCTGTCCTTGGTCTTTCTCTTGCTTCTAATGTATTTGTAGAATGTTTTCTTGTTACCTTTTATGTCTTTAACTAGTTTGATCTTGTTTTGTGCCTTGGCCTTTCTAATTCTACATATTTGTGTTGTTTATATTTATCCTTTGTCATTTGACCTAGTTTCCACTTTTTAAAGGACTCCTTTTTTGATTTTTAGATCATTGAAGGTTTCCTGGTTAAGCCAGGTGGTCTCCTGCCATACTTCCTATTTTTCCTTCACAGTGGGATAGTTTGCTCTTGTGCCTTAATAATGTCTCTTCGAAAAACTGCCAACTGTCTTCTATTGTTTTTCCCCTTAGTCTTGCTTCCCATGGGAAATTGTCTCAGTACTCTAAATAAGAACTGTTTTAAATTTAAGAATGTTGTTACATTTCGCTTGATTGGCCTACTAATTACAACCTATGGTTATACAGTGCATTTGCTTTAGTGCTATATAATAGAACTGGCAGCATGGTATCCCAAAACTATAATTGTGTGGGCCACAGTGCAGTTATGGAGAAATACAATATACATAGAAATTTTACTTTCTGAACAGAATTTCCTAACAAATTTACAGTTGGATGATGTTGCTCATATTTTTAATTAATTATACTACAAAAAAGCTAATGCTTTGCTTCCATGAAGTTGCTCATTAAAAGCTTCAGGGATATAAAAACTAGTAATCTGATTATTATTATTTTTTGTTCAAAATATACTGTAGCTGTTCATTATGCCTGCAGGTCCTGATTTATTTGGTTTTGTGTCTCCACATGGAAAAATAAAAATCCTTCCTGAAATAGAAGAAAAGGAGCACCCCTTTTACATTAGTAACTGCTCGTGCTCTGTGTACAGTTGGAAATTGACTCATTGATGACAATGGTTGTCACAACAAGTCTCCTTGAACAGCTATTGAAAATGGTCTTTACTAGTATAAGAGGTGCAAAACTGTTTGTCATCTTTCCATAAGAGTTTTGAAAATTTTCAGTACTGGTTTAGGGGGACCAGTTGCTAACAATATTTGTCAAGCACCATGTCATTTCCCTAGTTTGTACTGACATCACGTAACTCAACTGTGCCTACCTAACTTGTATATTTTCTTCTTAACTTTGTCTTTGCTTAATGCAGCCTGTTACTCTGAATAATGTAATGTATAATTTAATTGAGAAATACTTTGTGAAAAAGAAATACATTTTTTACCCAAGTCTGTATGGTGTGATGGGACCTAAATCCCAATCTTTGATGTGGCTGGTATTCATTCTTCATGTTTTTCCATATCATTGGTAAGTATTATTATCAGTGACAATGTCTATTGCAAAAATGTGTCTGCCTCTTTATTTGCTAGTTTTCCTAAGGCAGAACTGATGTAGTATGCTAACTCATCAGATTTCAGAGTAGCAGCCGTGTTAGTCTGTATTCGCAAAAAGAAAAGGAGTACTTGTGGCACCTTAGAGACTAACCAATTTATTTGAGCATAAGCTTTCGTGAGCTACAGCTCACTTCATCAGACTATATTTGGTGGTATGTGATTGTGTTGTCCTCTGCTGGATGCAGCCTACAGCAGATTTGAGCCCTAAGAAAGGAAAGTAGGGGATGAGAAGGGAAAGGAAGGTGAAGAGGGAAAGAGGCGAAGGGAATATGGCACAATCTCACATCAGCCTGTGAACTTTTGACAGGGTACAGGTAGTGATGTGTAATATCACCACTTTGGTTTGCTAATTACAAGGAAAATATTATTTCAGCCAGTTTCACAAATCATAAAAACTTTTTGTATTGCAGTGTTTTCACCTCTCCACCTTGTAACAAAGAGCAAAAGTGGAGAGGGCTTGATAAAATTCTGGATATTTGGAAACTGTAATCCACTACAGTTTTTGTTTTGTTTTTTGCTATTTGTTTAGTTTAAATGAAAAACTTTTCAGGGAAGAGAATGTGTGGAGGTATGAATAAAAGCCTGATGGCACTTCTACCTTATAGAGCTTATGAGAAGCCCTTTGTTTCTAGGCACATCATTAGATTGAAGTGTATTTCTATCCTAAATAGTGACTATGTAAAAATGGAATATTCTTCCTGAACAGATCTGCTCCGTCTGTATGACTTTAGTGACATAAATAGATTGTTATATCTTTTTATTCCTGTTAACCTTTCAGAACCAACAAAGAGTGATTGTTCTGTCCAGTGCCCAATTAACATAATTGTCTCCTAAGTTTTGATTATAGAGGTTATCGGTTACTTTATGCCGGTGCAAATGTATTAAGAGCGATGGTATTGCACACGTGTGATTCAAAGCATAATTTGAAGAGAGTGGAGTTATACAGATGTGACCAAAGGTCATAATTAAGGGTACAGTTTAGTCAGGAGTATTTTTAGTAAAAGTCATGGACAGATCACTGACCATAAAAATACACCTGACTAAATCTTAACTGGGGAGCTGCTGCTCTGGGGTGAGCCCCAGGAGGCCGTTGCTTGGGGGGAGCAGGGAGCCACTGCTTGGGGGGTGGTGGGGGTAGAGGGGTGCCCTGGAGCCAGCACCACCAGCTGCCGGGGGCTGCCAAGCAGCAGCTGCTCTGGCCACCCCCAGGACCACTACTCAGGCAGTCCCCAGGGCCAGCCACACCATCAGTGGTTGGGCAGCCCTGAGGTCAGCTACACTGGCCGCTGCAGAAATCACGGAGATCTAGTCATAGTGGATGAGAAGACCAGTTTGAACTCTCAGAAGACTCTGCAGTTGGGAAGTGTCCTTGCAATGAGGTGGAGAGAGTTAGAGTTCTCCATGTGCTCGCTCTGCTCCTCTCTCCTCCTCATACAATGTTGGGAGTCTGTGTCAGTGAGCTCAGCTCAGCATCGCTCTCTGTCCCGGAGAACCAATGACCTTAAGGCCTAGCCAAGAGTATGGATCTGCCCAGCACTGTGAAACTTCTCTCTCCCATCACCATGCTCCCCCGCAGTGAGATTTAAAGAGTATGGGGATGTAGGAGACCTGCTCTTGTCCTAAGTGAGGTTGTTATCTTCCTGGCAGCCACTCCTGCCCCCAAACAGGGCTACTTATAGGTCCTTCCCCCAGTACCAACTCCTTCCCTAATTGAGGGGCTTCTTCCCTCAGCAGCTTCATGCTGCTTCCAACATAGGTTTTCAATCACCTCTACTTGCTGCCATTTCATGTGGCATGCAGTTTCTGTTCTTGAACCTCTTCTTCTCTTAATCTCCCAACCTTCCTGTATCTGCCTCCTCCCAGCCTTCCCAGCTCAGTCCATCTGTGAATAATGGAGAAAATGTATAGATTTGTATACATACACAAAATACAGATTTCATAATAAGCTGTGAGTGATAAGGATTACAGAGGTGAGTGCCAGGGGGACTCTGGGTGTGTTTGAACTAGGTTTGATGGGAAGGAAAGAGTGCAGCCTGATTTTTAAATCTCAAGATGGACTTGCAAATAAAATAAACACACAAATATATTTTATAAACTGAGTACACTTGAAATGACAGTTGAGAGACAATGCACTTTGATTCCCTCAATGTCATTTTTAGAGTCACTTTTCAAAGTAGAACTGTGCTATAACGACTGAGACGTATCTAAGAAAAATGGAGTAAATGAGATGAACTGATTACAAGTGTATCTTTGATGTAACTTTTATAATAGCAATATTAATATCCATTGTAACTCACAATCTGTAGAACCTTAATATTCTCCAAAATTCTGATCTCAGTTACATTTGGAGTATGTACAAAGAAGTCGGTGTGGGGTCAGTGTACTCTGGATTTACATTAGTGTAACAAAATCAGAATCTGGCCAATCATGTACATCTACCCCTTCTCTCTCTCTCTACTGCTTTTGTGCTTTCAACGATTCTGCTTGCCTTTATGTCGCAAATTAACTACCCTTAAAAAAAATAGTCCCTGTGTTGCCATTGCTTGCAAAGCTATGTACACAAAGAGCCAGATTCGTTCTGTTACTCTAGATTTACTGAACAAATATTTTATGTGCTACTGTAAAAGTTTTGTTAGACAATAAACTGCTTGCTTGAAATTTTTTCCCCAAAGAAACTTCTTCTATATAAGCATAATATCTGCTATAAAGTGTCATGAGTAATATCTTCTAAAACCACTTCCATAGAAACAAGAATTCTTATTTCCATTTATGATAATATTTCACAATCAAAGAAGCTGCAAAAGAAATAGGAATGAGATCTTCTGCTTGCAAGCTATATAATTCTGTTGTCTACGTTCGCTTCTTAAAACATCACTTGCCTGTTACACATGTAATATACCATATTGTATGTGTATCAACAAGACCTTTACATTAAGGGGATTTTCTTTTTTTTTTAAATATTGGATCTGTGGTAAACTGAAAGGTTATCAGAGACAGGCTCTCACACAGAAGAAGAATACTGAAACAGGAACCTACTGGCTTCTTTAACCTTTTGCTGTAAGGAAATGTGCCTTTCTCCATTTGATTTTGAAAAAGGAAATAGATTGTGGCGATGTGGCTGTGGAACTTTCTCTTTCTGCCTCTATCATTGCAAATGTGTTAGTTAAAGAAATGAAAAGAAAAAGTCTACCATTGAGCAATAGAATTGAACAGTAGACTATCTTAGCTCTGTCAAGATAACACAGTGATCGTGATTGACTGTCCTTTTTTGTTCTGTTTTAGGTGTCAGAAACTATTTGAAAGAAGCATTAGTGAATATCATCGCTGTGCACGCAGAGGTGAGGTAACTTTAGATTATTCACATTATTACAAGTGTCAAACAAAATAAATTGGCTGACTTCATTGGAAATGAGCACCTCTGAAAATCAGGCCACCTTAATTTTTGTGTTTAAATACAAATTTTATTAAAGAGGTGGGGGTGGTTGAAAATTTTATAAACGTCCATTGGTAACACCACATATCACATTTTAGGGCTTGTTTACCCTGAAAGAGAATCCAGACTAAAGTAGCGTGTGAATTTAAACTGGATTAACTATTCCTGATTAATTCTAGGTGTAGACACTCTTATTCCGAATTAGCATGGATTAAACTTGGTTTACCTATGTGAACAGTGAGTACACAGCAAGCTGGGAAGTAAATCTACTTTGTGCTATCCTGCTGCTATCCTAACTGTCTATGTGGATCCTGCTGTCGTGCCCTAAAAGTTCCCTAGTGCATTTTAATCTGCTCCTGTTTCAAAACAGGGTAGGTCAAAGCACACTAAGAGTAAATAAGAGTGTCTTCTTCCAAATTAATATAGTTTAAACTAATTCAAAATAAGGTACTCTTGTTCTGGAATAAGTGTCCTTATGTGGAGTTAATCACGGGTAGCAGTTTTGGATTAACTCCCTGTGGAGACAAATCCTGGGTGTGTGCTTTTTATTTTCTTTCAACAATCTGAAGAAGAGGAAAGTCAAAGTATAATACTCAATTCTTCTCTTTCCGTGCATGTTTTAAAAAAATACAGTGCTCTTTCTATGAACTAGTTTGTGCTTCAAGAGATGGGAGTGTGGGGGAAGTGTTGAACATGTGCTGTTAGAGGGGGAAAACGTACATCATGTTGCATGGAAATTCATCAAGCACAAATAGAAAATCTGGAATGGATACATAGTTCATATTTGCCTGCATGACCCCATTTTGAGACTTACTGTTTCCTGTGACCCAGACAACAACAAAGCAATGTAACAACCAAGGAATCCAAGGAATTTTAGTTAGTGCTCTCTTATGTGAGCACATGGACTTTTATGTGACGACATGGCTTCTCTAAATCCAGCCGCATAGTAGAAATTGCACATCTAATCTAATGGTGACATCAGTGGCAGATCAATACTGAGACTTGATGGACACAAATGTGCTGAAACCAACTTCACACAAATATGTGCTCATGAATGGCACCATCAGTTTCAATGCATGTATTGAGAAAGCAGGATGTTCATTCTTGATGGTGAACCAGAACTCTGGGAGAGAAAATTGGGCATATGTTCCTCCCAAGAATCAATCGTAGGAAATGTTGATGAGCTGTTCAATTTCAGCTGCTGGCAAATCCATGGCATGAGGCTTGCAAACAGATTTCACACCCGATCATACTTTATAATGGTCCAAGTCAGGGAAAAAGGATGCAAACCATTACTCCATCTGGCTGAGATGCTCAGTCATCACATGTGTGGCAGGCCAAATAATTTCGCTGTCTGCCAGTAACTTACAGCACAGAGACAGCAATTTACAATGATTCTTTATTGAGTACTAACAGGATACTTAGGATGGCATAAAAGAAGATATGGGCCCTGCCTTAAGGCGCTTACAAGCCACTGCAGATTCCCAGCTCAGAAAAAGCTAGCACAGACTCCTACTGGCTCAAGCAGAGAGGATGCTCTTGTGGTAAAACTGCTGCCCACAGATAAGTATCTTCTGGATTCAAGTCTCCCTCCCCTGGATGCTGGCACAGCCAGATGGTTCAAATGGTTAAATGGCATCCATACAACCAACTCCGCACAGCCAACGTGTCTGGACCTGCTCCACAAATACTGTGCCAGGAAGCTGCTATTTTACAAAATGGTGATCTCTGCACAGAGTGACCTCACACACACCGTAGGTGTGAGGTCACACTTTGTGGAGGTCACCATTTTGTAGATCAAAATAGCGGTCTCCTGGTGTATCGCTTATGGAGCAAGTCTGGATATGTTTGGGGGCAGACTGCGTCAGATCACAAGCCGAATCTGACCTGCTGGCCCACGACCCCGTCTGCTGAGGGCATGATCTCCAGTTTGGGAACCGCGGATATGTACCGTCTAGACTTCCAAAGTGGGCCATGGCGTGCAACAGAGAGGAGGAGTGTATGTTAAAAAAAGTAAATGTGAAATTTCTGATGAAAATTGAAATAATTATTTGCAGAGCTGCACACTTGCAGATGCATACCTAAGTGTAAATTGACTATTGCAGGAATTTTCTACAGTACTTAAGTTAAAGCACCTGTTCGAAATAATCCCATCCCTCTCTATCACAAAATGTATTTTCTCATTAGTATTACCAAAACCATTCTTTCACATAGCACAAATAACACTGTTCTGTCTTTAGACCCTCTTTACTTGTTTAAATTGGCTTTTGAGTATTCTAGGCTCCTTTTAATATTTTCTCTAATTAGAGACACTAATGCTAATTGAAATATTTTCATGGCTTTTGGAATTCCAATTAAAACAGATTTTTGCTTTGATGCAGGTATTTACCTCCAGTGTCTGTAGCACAAATACTGCAGCATTGTGCCAGTACCTGAGAATGAAGGAGTTAACATAACTATAAACCACAGTGAAAATGATTAGTCTATTTTCATTTTCCAGGATGCGTAAATTACATGAAAGGAACAAACAAAATAAGTTAGATTTTTCTTTTAAATTCAGTTAAAATAATCTAAATTGTTTTAATAAACACAAGTAACGAAATTTTTAAAATGATTTTTAACTTGGCCGTGTCCTTTTAAGTAGGTATGATGATTAAAGTCCTGATTCAGACAGGGATTTAAGCATATGACTAACTTTAAAGAGTTTGTTGTCTCATTGGTGTCAATTGGACTACTCCTGCTTAAAATTAGGGCACATGCGTAAATACCCTACTGAATTGGATGCGAGTTGTTTCTCCCATGTTCAGTTTTGCCTCATGAATTTCTGTGTGTGAAATGACATTTTTGCAAGTACTTGCAGAACTATGTGAATTTGATCACTGGTGTGAAATTTTACAATTTCCACAAGAGTAACACTGTTTTCTGCTGAAATTTTGCCAATCTGGCTCAGTCTTAGATTTTGCTAGCAACACTGCTGATTTCCATAGTTTAAACAACAATAGTTAACCATCAGCTGTGCAATAGGCAGGTTCTGAGGTGAAAAAAATTGTTACTTTAACTAAAAGTCAAATTTGAACTGAAACCAAAATAAGTATAGTTTTTGCAAAAATGTGATGATGTACTATAGCTGAGAATTTTTTTCCTGAGTTCTAAAAAGTAACGTTGAGAACAGCCATTGTGGGTACAAATACGTTCTTATTAGAAGGTTTTGACCGTTTACTTGGTATGCTTGTGTTGTATTGCTCAGCAACACCTGCATGAAATGGCTTTTTCCCATTTTGCTTTTACCATTTTTCTCTGTATGTGACCAAAACTGTTGGCTTTTGTGGGTCAAAGCAGTTAAAAGCAAGATGATTATTTGAACTAACAGGGTGAGTGACTGACTGATAGCCAGCATGTGTGTGCTCAGTATGCCTTGGCTGTGGTGCAAATCTGTTATATTACTGTTTGTCTAGTCTGTGAGATCCATGACACATCACTCTCACATATATCATGAAAAATCAGGTATGGTTTCTAAATTCATATTTGAGTTTTACTCATCCACATACTGGTGTTTCTCAAAGTATTTTCAACTGATTATGCATTTCTATAAAGCAGTTTTTCACTGTGAAATCGGACACACTCCTAACTTTCACATAAAGCAAAAGTCCTGTAGCAAAAGTGAGACCGAATCATTTGTTGTTGATTGCTTGTTTTTTTAAGAAATCTGAACAAATGAATAATTAAATTTCTAACCAAAATCATCATCTTTTCCCATGACTCTGATCACATCACTTCCTCCTCAAATCACCATCCCTTTTTCTTTCCCCTCTCTTTTCTACATGTAATCCACACTGCTCCTCATTTTCATCGTCAAGGCTTAACACAACTTTGCTCTACCTACAGGGCCGATCTCATTTCCTCTTATCCATCTCTTGCCCCGTGTTCTGCCCAATTCTCTCTCCTAATTATATGAGACATTATCCCTCTTCCAGTGCATTAACAGTCTCTTATTGTCTTTAAATCTCTCCTTCAAACCTACTTTTTTGCCAAGCTTCTGGTCTCTGACACTGTTTGATCTCATTTCAGCACCTATCTATTTGTTTTATTACTCTGTTGTTTTGTAAGCTTCTTAGGAGGTGGATTTTGTATTATTATTATGGCAGCAACTATGGACCCTAATTGGGAATCCAGGCACTATTGATCTCAGTGTTATATAAGCAAGTAATAAAAAAAGACAGTCCAAGAGAGTTTTCAGTCTAGGTTTATGACAAGCCATAACAGGTGGAACAAACTGGCTGAGCAGTGGGAAGAAGATAAGGTGCTTCTGGGAAAAGCAGCGAAACATGCAATCAAGGTTAACTCTTTGCATGTCCATACTAAGGTGCAATATAAATATTAATACAGATACCCAATTCATAACTCTGATTTAAAACCTGCAGGTCTTCACTATCTCTAAGGAATTAGTGCCTCGAGTACTGTCAAAGATTGTGGAATCTGTTGCTGAAGAACTAAGTCGACTGATGCAGTGTGTGTCATCGTTCAGTAAAAATGGAGCTTTACAGGTAGATAAAGACTCTGAGTTTCTCTTTGTACTCAAATGCAACAAACAGCTGTTGTAGAAGTTATATTTTTACCCATTATTTTACAGCAGCCAATTAAATATTTTGAATGTGTTCTTATTTTTGTTTGCAAAGATTTTGGTTTTAATAATGTTTTTAATTGTATTTTATAGCTTGTTTTTAAATCTATTGGTATTAGTGTGGAAAGGCCAGTGTAGTGATGTGTCATAGTGGTATATTATTCCAATGTCTGGAGAGAGAATAAAAACATTTCCTGTATTGTACAACTCCAGAGGAAGGCATAACTGTTTCACTGAAGCTGCAAAATGACATCACTACAGAAACACTTGCAAAAATTACCATTAAAGAAGGTCTTAAAGATCCATTTATCAAAAGTCTTGCCTTTCCCATTTCAGATTAGATGAACCACTACTGACAACAATGAGCAAATGAACGGTGACCAGAGTATTTTAATAAACAGAGGTGGGCGGGAATATGTGCTGGCCCATTGTTTCTAACCATTTATTTTGAGTGCTTTTCTTGTGACATTAAGATTCCCAAAGGGGTTCAAGGAAGGGTAAACTCTTAGGGTTTTGTAAATAATTATAACACTGGTTATGGTGCTTCATTTATTTATAGAATACATGGTTTAATCACATTCTTCATAGAATCACATCCAATAGTCCTTATTCAGACAAAACTCTTAAGTCAGTGCTTTTGAATCTTTTGACTGAGGAATACCTATAGGCTGTATATGGTCTGTGAATTGTTTGTAATCCAGTCAATTAATTTTACATCTTAAAATACCGTCATATTCAGGTTTTACTTCAATTCTTCCATGTCTTGTATTTAAAAAGATTGTTTAGCTTTTAAAATCTATTCTTAATAAGGCAGATAAAAGAAATGGAAATCTGCAGCCAACACCCATCTTACTGTTTTTTCGGCTTTGTTTTAGAATTGTAAAGCAGCTGAAAATCTAAACAAAAATGGGGTTATTTTTAAAAATATATTACACTCTTTGTAATGAAGATACAATGTAGAATATTATCAACTTAACATTTAAAGAGGAGAGTCCATAGACTATTTATGCTTTCTAGTTAGCAATTAAACTTAATTGGAGCAGAAGACTCCATAGCCTAGTGAAATTACAAGGGTGGAATTAACTAGTGTATATTTAAAATGTAATTACATGTAAATATATTAAATACACATGGTATTTCACAAATGTGACAAGGAGAGAAGGAAAGCATTTGAGACGAAATGTGATACGATGTAATCCACAGTGGTCTGAGACAAAGGAGCTTTGTGTTCCATATTGGCACACATGAGCATTCTGGTGGTTTACCTACCATTAATTGTGCATGTTTTCCACAAGGGATTTTGGAGGGACGAGGAGTTTACTCACAATAGTTGTATAATGTTATTAAATGCAGAGCCTCAGGACTATATTCAAATATTTGGTTTTTGTTTTTAAACCAGGCTTATGATTTTTTTAAACAAATGAACTCTACTATGTGGCAGGGTCTTTCAGACTGTAGCAGTGCCCACTTTGAACTCAGACCGTGGAAGTGGTGGCACTTTACCAACCCGTGGGTAAAACAGATATTTTAACACGGCCCTACTCACTCCGGATTGATCCAGTCGTTTGAACTAGTTCTAGAGAAGTCTAAAGAAAAAAGAAAGCTCCCTTTGACTCAGCGGGTACTCTCTCTGACGTACAGCCTCTCTAGGACTTGCAGGAACTACCAGCTGCCATTTCATGTTCTCTCCAGCAGACTTGGCATCTGGTGGGGGGAAACCTAAATATTAAATTGCACCATATTATAAACCTTATGTACAGTTTTGATTTTAAATGTACTTGTAATACTTTCCAAGTACTGTTAGTAGAGTATCATTTGAGGGAGAATTCTTGTCGGAAGGACTTCTTGTCAGAGCCGGGTAAAGTTGGTAAATAAAGGCTCTACACAATTAACTTTTGAGTTGAATAAGCAGCCCACCTTTTATTGAACTCACTACCTGAACCCATAACTGAAAAAATTGTCTCTCCCAGGAGAAAAATTTGTCAGTTGTGGTCCCTTTCTATCATTCTGGCCATAATCAACCCTCACGATTGATTGATTGATTGTACCAAAACCGGTAGGATATGGACCAGACCAAACTGCTCAAAAATACCTGTACCCTGTGGAAAGAACTGAGCTTTGACAAGAGACGCCTCAATCTATATTTAACAGCCAGTCCCCTGATCTAGACACCCCCTACATATCCAGACTTCGCTCACTTCCCAGCCTTGTGCTTGATGTTAGGCATAAACTATGGCTCCTGATAATGTGCCGCTACCACAGTGGGCTTTTGCCTCTTAAAACTGAAACAAAACTACACAACTTAGTTTTACACTAAAACCCAGTAACTCAAAATTTTATTGGTGGCAGAACCAGGGTCTAAAAGCCCCTAAGGTACCCAGCTCTCAAAAATCCTAACCCATTCATCCTGAAAGAACCTACAAGATGTTCAGGAAAGTTGAGAAGGCCGATCTATGCTTGCCATTTTCCTACAAGGGAAACATTTCTCTTTACCATAAAATTGGTGGTCAGCTAAATCCTAATGCTTGCCAGGAAGTCCTGCACCCTGAAAGCACAAACCTATGCTGGCTGCCTATCCAGCAGGGAAAAATAAAAACTGTATGTATGATATATGTATAAGATATTCCCAAACAAAAACCTTCATTACAGTTGAAAATAAATATGTATGTTAGAGTTTAAAAAGCTTAATTAGAGAGTTGATGTGGTTATATTAACTTTGGTTATGTTTGGATCAGTCTCTGCATTTCATGGCTGGATCCATCAGAATCTCTGTAATGGGCTGAACAAAAGCCGATTGTGAATTATGGTGAAGTTTGTGGCTCTAATCCATTTCTAGAAAGAAATGTGTAAATGGCATATTTTTTTAAGTATTGATCAAATTCATGGTGTTACCATCTTCACATAAAATCCATGGTGGAAATGATTTCAATGAGAGCAAAGAAGATCTCTTATACCCTGCTTGATTCACTTTTACCTCGGAAATGTACCCAAACTTCATTTTCCATCGTAGCCTGCTTAGCTGGAAATTGACACACAGGTACATTGCTGAGGTAAAATCCCCAAGCCTGTATATGCAGCAAAGTGACAGATGAGATAAGTGGAGCAGAACCATCTACTTCCTCATCTGAAGAAGAAAATAAATTCAGCAGCAAAACCCAGACTAAAATGTGTTTTAACCGATGTTTGTTCTCTTGTGTTTTCTTCCTCTCTGGCCAAGCTGTGCTGTAAGGAGCTAGTCTTGACCTGTAGAAAGCAATAGCTACAGATATAAAAGCACAGAAATGCTATCTCAGAGCAGAAAAGGAGCACCAGAATTCATGCTTTGGTACTGTTACTGGGAGACGGCTCTTTGTTTGGAGACAACTTCATAGTGATTGGATAAACAATTTGACTTCAATTTCACAAATTTGTAATCGTTCCTGCAGCACTTCCTAACTGACATGGCAGAGTGGTAACCAGAAATACAGGAAACAAGTTATTGAAGTTATTAAGGCTGCTTAAAGGTGCAGTGTGCAGTAATATTTTGCTTCTGAAAACAGGCGAGAGGCTTTGTGACATATATGTTTAATTAACCAAAGAATGTTTTAAATTTGTAACTATGGTTACATTCTGTCTCTAGGCAAGGCTTGAAATTTGTGCATTGAGAGATGCTGTGGCCATATACCTAACGCCAGAAAGCAAGTAAGATGCTAAGTAGCTTGTGCTGTTGATTTAAAATGAAATGCCTGATAAATATGAAAAAACTAAAATAAGCTAAATATAGCTTAAATATTTGTTTAAAGTAATTTTATTTCAAATTAATTTCAAACAATGGCATACTTTGAAAACTCTGTTATTAAGCTTATCTCTGGTAATGGGAAATATTGTTACTTTTATGATAACATTTTGAGCAGTATCTTTTCATCTAATTTTGGGAGTACTACTTCCCCGCTCTCCAAGTGTCTGGCAGAGATAGGGATCTGGATGAAAACAATTCGGCAAAAACACAGATTTGATAAAATGAAAATCCTGCTTGTTGCCATCAAAACAAAGTGATTCACAGTCTCTGGGTCTCATTAGACTCCTCCTGGTTCCTGGATCCCCGCTAGAAGAAGTGGTCATTCATCTTCTGTTAGCCAAAATGTATCCTTCCCACTTGAATGCAGATTTTGACACTGTTACCTATAGCTCTGTCAACTTAGCATTTGACTACTGTAACACTCTCGATGTAGGACTCTTGGAATGCCAGTCAGCTGTTCAGCTAGTATAGAATGCAGTGGCCTGTCTCTTAAGTACAGCAAGCCAGTGAGAGCATATACATCTGTACTTCATTTTTTTCCTGTTCACTTATGGGTGGAATTCAGATTGTTAACTATTGTCTATAGTACCATAAATGACTAAGACCAGTTATTTCAGAGACTTCCTCTTTCTCTGTGGCCCCTCACAACGACTATGTTCTGCATAAATACTTTTGCTGTCCGTCTCCAGGGTTTATCTGGTATCAGGTATTTTCAGTGGCTGTGGAATTTGTTCAGGCTAGAAGTCTACTTGAGCCTATGGCTGGCTATATTCAAATTATTCATAAGCCTGAGGTGTTGAGTTGATAATGTGTTAATTTAGCTAAATCAAAACATTTCATAAATTAAAGTATCTATTTATGAAGATACGGAGGGAGCTGTGAGAGAGAGCTATTATGCCTGGGAAATATTAAATATGTTTGCATTACAGCTCAAGCTTTAAGCAAGCTTTGGAAGCCCTGCCACAACTCTTAAGTGGAGCAGACAAAAAGTAAGTGTACTTGCACTTTCTTTAACATTTATAATACCACTCTCAAGAGCGCTAGTTTTTTAGTGCAGTACCAAAATAGTGGTGCTGAAAAATAAGTTATGGCATTTGACTTTTGTGAGTCACAGAATGGCAGCCCTGATTCAGGACAAAGCTCTGATTCAGTGTGGCACATTGGACCTAAATTATACAGCAGAAACTTTGGCTTTATGTGTCACCGCTCTGTTCCCTAGTCCAGTCTAATCAATACAGTATCATTTTTGAATTACAGGTTTCAGAGTAACAGCCGTGTTAGTCTGTATTCGCAAAAAGAAAAGGAGTACTTGTGGCACCTTAGAGACTAACCAATTTATTTGAGCATGAGCTTTCGTGAGCTACAGCTCACTTCATCGGATGCATACCGTGGAAACTGCAGAAGACATTATATACTCACAGAGACCATGAAACAATACCTCCTCCCACCCCACTGTCCTGCTGGTAATAGCTTATCTAAAGTGATCATCAGGTTGGGCCATTTCCAGCACAAATCCAGGTTTCCTCACCCTCCGCCCCCCCACACACAAACTCACTCTCCTGCTGGTAATAGCCCATCCAAAGTGACCACTCTCTTCACAATGTGTATGATAATCAAGGTGGGCCATTTCCTGCACAAATCCAGGTTCTCTCACCCCCTCACCCCCCTCCAAAAACCACACACATAAACTCACTCTCCTGCTGGTAATAGCTTATCCAAAGTGACCACTCTCCCTACAATGTGCATGATAATCAAGGTGGGCCATTTCCAGCACAAATCCAGGTTTTCTCACCCCCCCCTCACCCCCATACACACACAAACTCACTCTCCTGCTGGTAATAGCTCATCCAAAGTGTCCACTCTCCCTACAATGTGCATGGTAATCAAGGTGGGCCATTTCCAGCACAAATCCAGGCTTTCTCACCACCACCACCACCACCCCCCGCCCCCCGGAACACACACACACACACAAACTCACTCTCCTGCTGGCAATAGCTCATTCAAACTGACCACTCTCCAAGTTTAAATCCAAGTTTAACCAGAACGTCGGGGGGGAGGGGGGGCTGGATTTGTGCTGGAAATGGCCCACCTTGATTATCATACACATTGTGAAGAGAGTGGTCACTTTGGATGGGCTATTACCAGCAGGAGAGTGAGTTTGTATGTGGGGGAGCGGAGGGTGAGAAAACCTGGATTTGTGCTGGAAATGGCCCAACTTGATGATTACTTTAGATAAGCTATTATCAGCAGGACAGTGGGGTGGGAGGAGGTATTGTTTCATGGTCTCTGTGTGTATATAATGTCTTCTGCAGTTTCCACGGTATGCATCCGATGAAGTGAGCTGTAGCTCACGAAAGCTCATGCTCAAATAAATTGGTTAGTCTCTAAGGTGCCACAAGTACTCCTTTTCTTTTTGAATTACAGTCAATTATAGCTTTCCACGCTAATTTTTAAGTTTCAGTGTGCTGCATTGTCTTATTCTATTGAATACCAATAACTGCATTGGAAAAATAGGGAGGAAAACAGAAGGTTTTGACAATTGGTGTCTTGGGGAACTTGGAAGACAGTTTTGTTTGGCTTTGTAATCCAAAGGCTTTAAATAAGAGGGGAATGTAGCGCTCCTTTAAATTTAGAAGAGGAAATTGAATTCCTCTTTCCCCATCCCAGCAGCCCTTGACAAAGGTATTCTGCCCTGCTACATCTAAACCAGTATCTATATAGCAGTGGTGGATAAGCACATTAGCTTGATGTTTATACTAAAATCAGAAATAGTGCTGACATTTATATTGTCATAATTAACTTTCAGAGTTAACACCCATTGTGGTGAATGGACAGATTCATGTCTCCAGACCTATTGTTTCAGGCTGTCAGCAAATTCAAGCAAATGTTGCTGTGTTCATTTCCCCTGTTTGTTCACAACTGTAAGGGCTAGAAACTTTATTGTTTTCCTAAATGGAAGCTTAGATTCTGGAATATAATTAAAAACTAATAACTTTTTTTAAAATAGCCACTGATACCATCTCCTAATTGTATTATGCAAGGGCCCTTGATACGGGCCCAGAAGGATTCAGATCTGAAGATGATGGCCACTATGACCCCAGTCTAGCAAAGAATTTAAGTATGCTCTTAGATTAAAGCATGTTAGTAATGCCATGTGATAAATGGGCCCACTCACACACTTAAGGTGAAGTATGTAATTAGCACTTCACTGATTTGGGGCCAGAGTGCTCAGCACCTTACAATGTTGAGCCCATAACGAATGTATTTACACATACAACACACACACATATCTCAGAAAAACAAACTTGGTATTGGTTTGTGTTCTGTCTATGAAACCAAAGATGTGTGAAACATTTGCACGGAATCCATTCAGACATCACCTTAGTTCAATATTCTGTAGACACAAGCAAAGGATGCTTGCACAGCTACAAAATTTGTGAACCTGGCCTCCCTGCAATGGGCCTCCATCCATTTATCCAACAATTACTCCTTGCTCCTGTCATCCACAAGCCTCAAGACCTCTCCCCACCTTTTAGAGCTCTACAGGAGGGTCTGAAGATACGAAAGGAGCCGTAAGGAAGGTTCCCCTTTGCAATTGGAGTTCATCGAAATTAAACTTTCAGACAAAACCATAAGGCTTGGTATGTTTCCAACCACTGTGCACTGAATTACAGAGGGCGGTTCACAAACAAAGCACGGTACAGTTTTTACAGCTCTACCTCCACCCAGAGGGCAGCTCTGAGGCCCAGAGAGTTAAGGATGTGTTCTATACCTTAGATTATTTTCTCATGTATGTTACCACTACATCTGTAAACTTCCCACACCATTCATGACAAAATTACAAATAATTATGTTAAATGTATTTTTTATGGAATGATTTAGAGCTGCTGGTGTTACCAATAGCACACTCCATGTAATATTGAAATATTGCCTGCGTGTGAATGATGGATGTCCTCAGTAGCCCTTCCCAGAAGGGCTATTGGGGAAGTGGGTATTAATTTATTTGTGCTTTCACTCGCTGATCCTGGGAAAGACGCACACTTGTTAATTTTACAGTACACAACGTATTATTTGTTTTTGGAAGGAAATGATTGGCAGCTGCTGAAAGGAAGCCTGCAAAGGATTTTATAAAATTGTGTGAGCTCTCCTTTCTTGCTTCTTTCAATGTTGGCCTAAAAGTGTTGGGGTTTCCCCCTCCCCCAAAATGCTTGGTTTTACCTTAGAAATATGAATTCTGATTTTCCCTGGTTTTGCTGGAGGTTTTCTTGTCAATCTGAGATGCTCAGTGTGACCTAGTTAAAGGGATGACAGCATTGAATCTTTAACAAAATCTCCATATGCATTGTAGCTGAAGAGGAAAGATGGTCTGTGGTTAAGGCACTCGACTACTGTTCAGGAGATCAGGTTTCGATTCCCAGCTCTACCACAGACTTCCTGTGTGACTTGGGACAAGACACTTAACCGCTCTGTGGCTCAGTTCCATATCTGTAAAATGGGGGTGACGGTACTTCCTTTCTCCCATCCTTTGGCTAGTGTTAGATTGTAAATTCTTTGATGTAGGAACTCTCTCTTATTACATGTATGTACAGTGCCTAGCGCAGTGGGACCCCTAGTCTCATCTGAGGCCTCTAGTCATACCTGTGACACAAATATTTTCATTGAGTTCAATAGGTGGTAACATAAACAATAAAAAGTTTTAAATAGCCTGATGGCAAAACTCATCACCTTGCATTTGCTCAGCTTTCAATCTCTTGACTTGTGTGATGTTGCCATTTTACTAGGTCTCTCGGCACCAGAGTCTTCCAAAGTAGCAAACCAGGCTTTAAAAAGAAAAAAAAAGCTCAGACCACATTATTTTGTGTGTGTGTGTTTTCTCAGGGTGGTAGGCACTGTACAGACACAGAGAAAGAAACAGTTTCTGTCCAAAAGAGTTTACAGTCTAAATAGACCTAGACCAGGGGTGGCCAACCTGAGCCTGAGAAGGACCCAGAATTTACCAATGTACATTGCCAAAGAGCCACACTAATATGTCAGCAGCTCCCCATCAGCTCCCCCCCCACCCCCGCCCCGCCCCGCCGCTCCCAGCACCTCCCACCCACTGGCAGCCCTGCCGATCAGCGCCTCTCAATCAGCTGTTTCATGGTGTGCAGGAGGCTCAGGGGGTGGAGGAGCGAGGGCACAGCAGGCTTAGGGGGTGGGGAGGGAAGGGGTGGAGTGTGGGCAGGGCCTGTGGCAGAATTAGGGGTTGAGCAGTGAGCACCCCCAGCACATTGGAAAGTGGGCGCCTGCAGTTCTAGCCCCGGAGTCAGTGCCTATACAAGGAGCCGCATATTAACTTCTGAAGAGCCACAGGTTGGCCACCCCTGATGTAGACCAGAAGGAGGGGAGAAGGGGGGGAGGCTGGGAGAAAGAAGCCCACTTTCTTCTTTTGCAGGTCACCTTTTAAATGAAAATTTATTTTTGAAGATATCATTTATATGAAGGCAAAAGCATACAACTTGATAATACCTCTGAGGCTATGTTCTTCCATGAGCACATAATTTTTGCTGTCCCGTTATGCAGCAGGTTAAATATAACTTGTGCTTGCTGTACATCTAAACATCAGCTATATATGGATTTGTGAACAAGTGCCAGCATTTGACTTGATTTAAGTTGACCATGTATTTGAGAACACAGAAATAACTGCTAAAGCTTTAAGTAGGGTTTTCTCTTATCTTATTCAACCACACAAAAACAGGCTCCTTGCGATGCATTCTAAAAGAACAAGCTTGTGGGATTGTAAGAAAAAGTGTCAAGTTAACACAATGTGGTCCTAACATTCCCAATGCTCCGCTACTGATTCTCTGAAAGCTGCTGCTTCCAGTATGTGTCTGTTGGTGTCACTGCAGTGGAATTTGTCATTTTCCTGCTATATTGTGAGAAATTATAAGAATTTTCATACTAGAACGAATCAGCAGTCTCTCTGTTCAAGTATCTGGTCTCTTAACCATGGTCTATACGGGATCTGTTACCAAAGGATGTAAAACTACTTCAGAGCACCCAGTTGTCTGATATGATACTGTGGGAGGGTAAGAAAGTACTAGAGGAACTTGAACCCAACAAAATAAGATTTTCCTTGCATTACTCACAATAAGTGGATTTTTTTTAAAAAATAGGTGTGCATCTACAGTACCTGCTTTTGTAGTAGGGCATGTTTGCTCCTGATATGCTATCTTGGAGAAACTTAACATTTCATGTATACCGAAATATTACTGCCTTAATGTGTCCAAGGTCAGAGAGCTTGTGATATATGCCACATTAATTACCTTCTAAATAAATGGATAAGCCTAACTTGAAACACCCCAAATCTGTAAACTCCAAATTGCCAAAGTTATAAAATGTTTTCTTTTTTGCAGGTTATTAGAAGAGCTACTAAACAAATTTAAAAGTAGTATGCACTTGCAGCTCACCTGCTTTCAAGCTTCTTCAGCAATGATGAAAACATAGACAACAGCAAAACGCAAGCATCCCACAAAAGAACACAGTTAAACATACTCCCATTACTCCCAGCTGTTTCCTTTAAACACTGAGCAGAATACTTAAATCATTGGAGTGGTGGTTCAATTTACTGGCAAGCAATAGTGTGATTCCTGTGGTTATCCTTCAAAATAAGAAAAATTATTAGAAATGCCACAGTAAAAAAAAAAAAAAAATTATCTATTGTTTTTCATCCTATCAAGGCTGTTAGACGAACTTTGCTCTAATATCCTCTCCATAGCTGTATGTTTATAGAGAAATCTTCATGTGTATGCCGCAAAGTATATTTCATTTGTTAGAAATATTTTTTGAAAATGGGGCATGTTAGACATTTCTGAATATCTCAGTTTGAAGCTCCCTGGTCGCACAGGAATGCTGACGAGAACAGATGTGTATATTGGCATGTTGTAAGATTCAACTGGTATAAACTATCCAGATGCATACTACAAATGTTACTACCTGCAGATGGCTCTAATACACATTCAAATATAGTATGCAGGGGAAAGGGGCTGCGTGTTTGAAAAATTTAACACTTTAGGTAATTTCTCTGCCATTGTCTTCAAGTGCTCACAAATCTGACTTCTTGTTTTTTTTAAATTCAGCTGATCTCCTGGGCTGGGCAATACTGTGTTCTCTATTCTAGTTCAGTCAGAAAGTCAAAGTTAAATGTATAGCCAAAATATAGCAGTACTTTTCAGTGGCAACTTAACAGTTAGTGACTGCTCTGCATTGTAAATGCAAGCATCGCAGTATTTTAAATACATCTAAATCTTCACTAAATCAAATATTCTTTATTGGTTAAGGTCCAGAAGAGCAAACAACTTCTCAGATAGTCAAAAAAAAAAGAGCTACCGATAGTGTAGTGTAGGCCACTGGATTTTCCTGCTTCCTTCCCACTTCCTCTCCTGCCTTTCCTCCTCGTTTTAGACTTACTCCCTCTGTCTGCCATCCCTCCCTGGTTGTATCATTCTCATAAGGAAATACTGAATTCTTGTTGTGAGTGGGTGGAGATTAGGCAGGCCAAAGACAAATTCTGCTCTTACTACCATAGGTGTATAATTCTAGAAGCTGTATGTATTGTGGCTTCTCTACTGACCCTAAAGACTCACATCCTGTGACTTGATGTAAAGTACAGGAAATAAAGATGCCATAAACTAAAACAAATATTAGTTAGTATAGGCTATTAGTTTTGGGGAAGGGGGGTTGTTTTTTTTTTTACTGATCTACTAAAGAAATAATGGCCAATACTTATCTGCTGTTTATGCATTTAAAGTTATTTTGGCCTGGTTTACAGAAGCCATCATTTGAATTCTCAAAACATTTTTAATGAATCACCAGAAATTCTTTATCTTGCCAATACAGTTAAATGCTTTAAAAATAAAATATAGAGCTTCAATATTAAACTATGAAATATTGTAAGAAACAGTTTGATGCCTATATATGTGGCTAAATAAGCATTAAGAGGATTTTAATGAAAATCTGAAACTTTTTAATGTATATGCTTATTGGGGGAGTATTAAACAGTTACCTGGACCACTGTTGTTTTCCTAAATATGTTATCTAACGTAAGCTGAGTATATAAATTTATAGTCACAGTTTCTGGTTTGATTGTACAGTTTGTTAGACCTGTAAAGGCACTAACTTCAGAATAATAAAGTGGTGTTTAAGCAAGATGACCATTAACTTTCTGTGAATTCATTTTTGAAGAATTTATGACCTTCTTTACATAATATGTGAGGTTTTATGTTTGCATCAGCTAGGTTGCAACATTTATGAAGTTTTTATGCTCAAGTAAGAAACATCCCTCAGAGCGTCATTATATTGGTCACCTTATGTAACAAGAGATTGGTTGTTCTCTTCAAACCTAAGCCAAGCCATTTGCTTTTAGTTGAGTCTTTCTACAAGAATGCTGAATGTTACTGGCAGAGAGGCTAAGAATAATGGGAAAGGGATCACATGTTACTTGAATTAAACGTGGTGAGGAAAGGGGTCATGAACCAGTGTAGTACAAGAGTATTAGATTTCAAGAAAGCAGATTTGGGGGAAATGAAGAAACCTAGTGAACAAGGTGCAATGGAAAAAATTATTAAAATCCACTTGGGTGGAAGAGGGGTTAAGAATGCTAAAATACCATAATTAAGGTACAACAGACTACAGTTCCTCTGAAAAAGAAGATTATGAGGAACAAGAAGTGGTCAATGCGGCTTCACAAGGACCTGTTCAAAAATATAGTGAGTAAAAAGTACATTACTGGAAATGGAAAAGCATTGTGGGGACCACACCAGAATACATAGTCAAATAAGACTTGAAGAGAGCACACATGCAGACACACACACACTCTTCATGATAGCAAAAGTGTTTTAAGGGTTAAGAGTATTTATAAAGATGTACGGGTTAGTGGCAATACTGGAGAAAAACTGAGCCAATTAGTAAATGGACCTAGATACTACACTGAGGGGCCTCTATAAGGCCAAAAATCAGCAAGGTACTTAAGAACATGCCTGACTTTAAGTGTCATTGGGACTGCTCACATTCTTAAAGTTATGTACGTGCATATGTACATCCCTTCTGAATCAGCGTCTAGATACCTAAGAAAGATTAATGACGACTCTAAAAGAATGAGCTGGATTGTTGGGGGTCTTTTCATCTACCATTTAAAAGAAAAATAAACTTGGGAAATTAGGAAGTGACAACAAGCATGTACAAATAGATCTTCATTAAAAATAACAGGTGCAGGAAATACACATCTCAGTGCGTCCAGATGTTATGCATCTTGAGGTGTTAAGGAATTAGCTCACAAAGGGCTTGTCCATGTGAGTGGGGTGTAAATTCCAGCACATTAGGGTGTTTTGCATTACCTGTTCCTTGTGGACCCTGCTGGTACACAATGAAAGTTCCCTAGTGCATACTAATGCAGTCCTGTTTCAAACAGTACTATGTTAATGCACACTAGGGAGTTTTTATTGTGTGCCAACAGGGTCCACACATCATACCAGTTAGTGTGCCCCAAATTAGTGCCCATTAGAATTTATGCCACCCTGGTGCAAACTAATACACTGGGTAGATGAGCCCTAATTTACTGAACTACTGAGAATTACTTTTTGAAAAGTCACTGATGATTGGGGTGGTCCCGAAAGATTGGGGGAAAGCAAATGGGGTACTGAAGTTAAAAAAGAAAAAAAACATAATCAGGGGAGGAGTGACTCAGTTAAAGTGAACGTCACCCCCTAGTAAAATAATTAAACAAATAAGGGGACAATCCATAAACATACAGAGGATAGTGTCACCAAAAGAAACAAGCAATGTGTGGGAATGAAGAACAAATCCTGGCAAACAAACCTGAGTTTTTAAAATATCTTCATTAATAGGCTGTGGAAGGTATAGAGTACGTCAATGACATTTGCAGATTATATCTGATAGAGAGTTGTTGAACACTCTTGGGGCAGAGAAATAATACAGAAGAACCTAGACGATTGGAAACGTGGACCAAAATCCTGCAAATATTTACACACACTCTTAACTTTATGAATAGGCAGGGGACTACTGGTACTTAAAGTGAAACTTGTGTGTAAGTCTTTGCAGAATTGGGGCCGTGATTTGTGGATCAAGGATGTCAAGCAAATTCTGCCCACCCACATGCATCAAAAGCCCTAAATATACCAGAACCAGTACAAATTCACTATCTGACAGCAAGAAGGAGGTGAGACGCTTGTGCTGGGGGGCTGGGGCTGGACATTTTGTAGCTCTGTGGGGCTCTATGTGTTGTAGCACAAGGGGAGGGGGGATGACTGACGGGTTGAATTTACCCACTTACCAAACCATTGCCAAGCCTATTGCATCCCTGAGAAGTGTACTAAAGGTGAGATTTTTATTCACATACCCTATTGCCATGCAACTATTGAACCATTCATTTCTGGGTACATCCATTACCAGAGAGAGAGACAGACTGGAGGGAAATCAAAGAAGTGAAACAAAATGACTGACATACAACACAGATTAATCTATAAGGAAAAACCTAAAAAAATAAATATAAGGTGAGCAACAAGTATGGGGGAACAGAATGCATGCCTGCAGATACTTGGAAAGTCTAAACACCAAAGAGGGAAGGGCATTGTTCAGACTGATGCAAAACTAGGTGAAATGAGGATTAATTAAAAAGAAAAATTGGATTAACACAGAAATTTCCTGACAGAGAGATCTGTGACTTGCCAGGAACTTGCTGGAAGTCCCCTGCCTATACACATTTAACACTTGACTGGTTAAAGCATCAGAAAATATATTATAGAAACTATTTCTGAACTGACCCCCTGGGATTTTGAATTAAGTGGTTCAAGTGTTTTCTTTAAGTGTGTGTGATTTTGTGACATCATGCAAAAATGGCATGTTCTAGAGATTATTCTGGCTTTGTAAAAAAGGCAACATCAAGACCAGAATTTGGCTGTTACCATGATTACATATGATCTTCAGTTCTTTTTAGAAAAGACAACATGCAAACATATCAAAACTCCTGTTATATTGGGCCTAATCTAAAGCCATTGTAATCGATAGAAAAACTCATTGACTTCAGTGGGCTTCGGATTAGGCCAATTGTCAAATTGTACATGAAAACCCATGCGCATGCAGAAAGCGTACTTCCTAAGAGACAGAGTTAACATCTGTCCCAATCTGGGATCTCGCTAGGGCATGAGTGGGCCCTGCATCTTTTGTATTTGCTATACACGTTGTGGAACCATTTTGCAATGTGAAATCTACAGTGACCTTTATCAGAATAAATGAAAATTGAAATACATGCAAAATGGTATCTAATCCTACAGATGGGCTCAAACCCTAAAATTCAGATCTGGATCTTGAACACTTTCCAGTTTTGGGTGTTTTGATCTGAGGGTTGAATTTGGACCCATCTTGATCTGTGACAATAAGAGGACACTTGTATGTTTCAGCAAATCTGCTTCATGTTATGAATTGTGGCACACATGGGCACTTGGAAGTGTAATATTTGGCTAGAACTGGTAAAAGATATGTGACTTGTCAAAACAATTGGCAGCGCTTGTAGTCCTTGCCATGCCACTAGAGCTTATTACATTGTGCTGTAGAGCATAAATATGCTTTGGAGTGTCTGGGTTTCAGGACTCGATGTGAACTACATCTGCAGCTAGCCTTGTTACACTGATGGCAGACCTCAAATGGGACTAGAGTGATGGCAAGTCTGTTCCATACTGTCACACAGCAGTAAAATAATCACTCTGGCATGGTAATTAACTTAAAAGTTCTTAGTCCAGGATCAAATTTTATACCCAAGGAAAAAGGCTAAGCAATTTTAAAATAATGTCAAACAATTAAAACGTTTATTAGATAGGGACTCTTATTTGCTCCTTTTGATCTCAGATATCTTTTTTTAATGGGACTGACACATTTGTTTATATCTGTCCAGGGGACAGAATGGCTTCGAGGGAATTAATAAGGGGGTTTAGACTTTGTTACCTCTATGTCACTGCTTAATGTCAAGGCAAAGGCAGGTAGTGACCAAAAGCTGTTACTACCCAACTGCTATCCCACCTTGAGTAACAATCGTAAACTTTTCATATATTAGGAAGGTCTGGGGCCTGGTGATCATGTGGATAGTAAACAAAACAACAGGTTTTTCTGGAAATGGGGGTGATTGTGTAGCAAGTAGCAATCTATACTGGAACAATGTTGGGGGGCACTAAGTGTCTATTGAATGACACAAAATTGAACTTTAAAAGGTTCACACTGCAGTTTCAAATGGATATTATTTTTATTGTTAATGGTTTATAATATGATAGCACCCTCAGTGTTATAGACACTGTATAGGCAAATGCAAAGAGCATATTTTCTATACTGCTATTAATTTCTTTCCCTAAACTGTTGTGCAGTAATGCTGACAGCAGCTGCATTTCATTCCAGAGGTGGCTGCTTTTCTTCCAGTGGTAAGGGAAGTGATTTTCTTATTAAACGCAAAATCCTAGCATTAATGCACTGTGAAGATTCAAATAACATGCATGCAAATGTCAGGCGATTCCTAAAGTTAAGGCTGCTTCTACATATCCTTTCACTCAATGGGAACAAAAAGAGAAAATGCTACATAATGTAAAATGTAGACAAGATACTTTTACAAGAGCGGCATTCTCTGTTAGAATGTTCTGACTTTTGCATGCTTGATATTTCTACTTGAGCATTTCAGCAAACAATAGTCTTTTGCATTTTGTTTTTGTTTTTTGGATTGTTGAACAGAAAAAAAAAAACCCAGAGCTATTTTTCTGCGAGGAGCATTACAAACGTTTGTCTTCACCTTTGTAAGTTTCTTCATCTAGAGCTACCATGTGTTAAAGGCTCTGTGATGCAGCAGCCTTCTTATCCTCTACGTCTCATGAGCACCATTAATTCCAAGTGCAGAGATTCTAAAAGACCTTTAATTGAGATGTTCAGAACTCATCCATCCTTAATTGGCATAAGTTCTTTAATACAGAGCTATTGGCCTGTGATTTTTTACAAGTTCTTCCAGTTTCCCCGATGGAGTAGGCAGGCCCTTATGTAAAGTCCTGAACAAACCCACTTAAAGGATTATGTCTGCACTGCAATTAGACACCAGTGGCTGGCCCATGCCAACTGACTTGGGCTTGTTGGTCTCTGGCTGTGGAACTGTTTAACTGCATTGTAGACATTCTGGCTTGGGCTTCAGACGAAGCTCTGGGATCCTCCCACCTTGCAGGATCCTAAAGCCCAAGTCCCAGCCCAAGCCCAGATATCTACACTGCAATTAAACAACCCCACAGCCCAAGCCCCATGTGCCTGACATCCGCTGGCACAGGCCAACCGTGGGTTTTTAATTGTAGTGTAGACATACCCAAAGTGCTTAAGAACATAACAACGGCCATACTGGGTCAGACCAAAGGTCCATCAAGCCCAATATCCTGTCCTCTGAGTGTGGCCAATGGCAGGTGCCCCAAAAGGAATGAACAGACGGGTTATCAAGTGATCCGTTTAAGTCCTTTAAAAGAAGATAGTTGTGGGCAACTTAAATAAAGTAGTGTAGACATACCTATTAGTATGCCTCCTTCCATTAGTAACAAAAGATCTTGCTATTTTAGGACTAATGAAATTAACTGGTAAGACACAGTTTTTTCTAAATGCAGCTGTTTTTCAGTTGTCAAAGTGAACCTTTTCTGATCAGAATATATGGGGGAAATGTGTTTTCTTTTCCTCATGTTCTCATTGCATAAAATAGTTTAACCAATTCTGCTGAAACTTGTTTAGAAAATTCTCAAATTCCTTTTGAGTTGGAAAGTTTTGAAAAAGGAGGATCAGAATAGAAATCTGAATTCAGTTGTATCTGTAGCAGATCTTGGTGCATACTATATACTTATGTTCAGCTTTTAGACCATTTGGCATCTTTCTGGATGAATCATCTGTAAATTACTCATTGTCAGTAACAGAGATTGAGGGAACAACAAGGTGAGATATGATTTGAATTTGGTCTTAAATGGAACCTCCCTGCCTGTTTCTAAATATTTGGGTGATCTAGGAACAACTGGGAGGTCCTGGTCTGTCTCAATTTCCGTGGCATGGGGGTTTTGTGCTTTTGATATTTCTGTTAATTCAACAAAAGTATGTTGAAATTCTCACTGTGGTGGAAGATCCTGCTTCAGCAAAAAGAGCACTTTCCTCAATTTTTTATTTTTATTTTATTTTATTTGGTCATAAGCAGATTTTCAGCATATACCATCCAATCAGCTAGCATATAATTTAAAATGAGCAAGATGAGAAAATCCTCATCACTGCTCATTACTCACATTTTCTGATGAATTTTGTTCATTGAAGTGGCTTGCATTTTTTATATTGACAAAGAGGTGATTTCCCCTTTCAGCTAATCTTTTAGATATTCTGTAGATACTTATAAAATTGAAATGCTGATGTGCTACTTAGTATTTTTGGGTTGTGAACTAAATAAGTAGGTAGGTTCACAGAGAGTTATGGGAATCCATTAATAAAGCCAGGACAACTCTGAAACGTTATAAGGTAAATGTTTGAATGCAACTTTTCTAATCACAAAAGCATGGTCTGCATGGGGAGACAGCCTCCAAATTTTTCTGTTCAGGCATTTTAACATCAGACTTTCAAAGTGGCAGAAGCTGATCCCTCCATCCAAGTTGCACAATGCCATGTTAGCTATGATCATCGGAGTTTATAAAATGCCACCAGCCACAAGATAGAAGTAAACGTCAATAAAATCCTTTATGTTGTAAGAAAAAAAATCTATCATGCATTCTGAAAGCTCGCAAAATAATAATGTCCTTGAAGAGAACACCTTAAATTCTTCAGCACAAAGAGAGAGGTACATCACATAAAGAGTGCGGGGTGGGATCAGACCTGTGGGCCATTTACTATCCTGTCTCTGACACTGGCAAATACCTGCTGCTTGAATAGGTTATGTGCTAGCAGCTGTGGTCAGCTGCTTATACCCTGAATCACTAGGACTTGTATCCCTTTAAAAAAAAAAGCAGGGTTGGGGGGGTTGCTATCTAATTTGACTGGATTTCTCCTTACCTATATAAACACTGAATACTTTTTTGATTCCTACTAAGCTGTTGTCCTCGATGATATCTTTTGACAATTAAATCCCACAGGTTAAGGATGTGCTGCATATACTTTTTAAAGTATCATCATAAAAGAACGGCAGGATCATACCTGAATTGTGTACTGCGATGTGACAGCTGGGGTCAGTGTGCGGGCGCTGGCTGGTGTTGGTGGCCTGTGTCATGCAGGAGATGTGACTAGATGACTTGAGGGTCCCTTTTGATCTCAAACTCTATGAAAATACCTCTGAATTCTTTTCAAAAGCACAGCCCTAGCTCTCGATTTTAGGTATTTAGGCCCCCATCAGTGTAGTATCTGGGCACCTGACAGTCTGTAATGTATTTTGCATCACAGAAGCCCTGTGAGGCAACGTGCTGTTATCCTCATTGTCCAGGCATGGAGTTAAGACACGGAGAGAGGAAGGGACTAGCCCAATGTCATTTTAAAAGTCCGTGGCAGAGTACTGACTTGAACCTAGGTAGCCCAAGTCCTAGGTTAGTTGAAGGGTGGCTGTACCAAAGTGTCAGCTTGTTGACACATGTTCACATAATAACCAGTGCCTGTGTGCATAAAGACATTATGCTCTTCATAGTGCACCATCCATTGAGACCAATGGGAGATCGGTCTGCTTGCAAAATAAAGGGAGAATGTGCCTCTTTGAAAAGACTCTCTTTTTTGTGTGGCCGTTGACTGAAGTCCTCAAGTGTTTTGTATTACGGATAAGTCTTGGATGTTACTAATAAAACAGATATGTTAAACTCAACTTCGTATCTCTAGCAGCTGGTTCAATGACATGTCTTTTGGCAACATTTGACTTTCTGAGATTATGCTTTGGAGAAGTTTCTGATTGATGTCTTGCAGCTTTATGTGATTCCATTGCTGGCGCTGTATTAAACTTGGCCGTGTCGGGTTTTCTGGACTCTCACTGAAATCATTATATCAGAGTGGTGGTGGTGGTGATGTCTTTTCTCAAGTGGAAAGTCTGGGAGGCCCAGTCATGTAGAAAAGTCTTGACATCCCCCTCATCAGTGTTGGTATTAGTAATAGATAAATGTATAATGAATATATGGAGAGCTAATGAGGGCTCAGAAAAAATGTTGTGGTCTCGTATGAATGGTTGGGTGTCTTTCCTCTGTATTGCTGCAAAAAGGCACATGTACCGAGAGAACTTCTTGCCAGAAACTGCCTCCTCAGGAAGCCCTGAAGAATCTGCAATTTTTCTTCATACATAGTTTCTCACTAAATCTGCCCATAACTTTCTGTGGGAACCTGAATCCCCCAGTTCTTCTTTGAAGAGTGTCCCTGTGGGTGCTCCTCTTTAGGCGATTGCCTGTAATCAGAGATTTGTAGAAGTAGTGCCTGGTTGGGTCACACATGTGCTGTCCCCATCTCACACTGCTTCAGGTGGCTACATAGTGCCATGTAACCCCCCACCCGCACCCTGTTCCTTCTCTACCACCTTTGGCTTGAGTCGAAGCACTTAGCAGCGCCTCTGTATGTTGTATCTATATAAACACTGAATAATGGAGTACCACGGAATGTATTCACTACTTTAATCTAGCTAGTCTGGTTACTTAGTGAATAGTTCATTGTTGGCTAGTTTATAATTACCTCTCCTTCACCGTTTATTTTATGTCTCTAAAAAAACCACACCCTTTTTTTCTCTTATATTAGGATATTAAGTTTTAGTTGATAATGAACCTTTAGATCAGCATATTGTCCTCCCTCATGGGAGAAAACCCACCAAGAAACCACATTATCCGACTCAGCAGACCCTATCAGTACCAACTGCACTGGGACCTTCCACCTCTGAGGGACCATCTGGTATTGTGGGTACTGCACTAGCAGGCTAGCTCAGACAAGCGCAGCAATGGGAAAGCGAAACCGTCTGCCTCAGTACCATTGGAGTAGATGAGGCACTCGGCACCGAGCAGCTTGACATCACTGCAGGCTATGGCACCACCTTCTGTCTCCACAATGCGCAGAGTCTATCCTCAGCACCAACAACTGCACCCCAGATATCGGTACCACCAAACACCTTCCTCGATACCTATGCTCTTGGTACCGCTGCAATTCCTTCGCCACAAGAATCTCCTAGTCTCCTCGACACTGGACTCTCCTCTCCTCAGTATCGACCTGACTCCAGCAGGCTCCATACAAGCCATCTTACCATACCATCTAGATTTGCTCCTCCCTTTTCAAGTGATGAGGGTGACAAGGATGAAGGAGAAATCTACTCCTCCCATCATTCTTCACCTCCCCATACATCTACCAGAGCAGGTCCATTGTAACAAAGGGACTATCACCTGGAACCTGAAACTCAGAACTTGTATGGACACCCCTGGATGCCACCACTCATGCCTTTCCCACCACAGCTATAGTGGGACCCATGGGCAGCGTACCACTGCAGATGCACTAAGCAGAAAATTTTCCCAAGACTGGAGTACTACAGAATGTATTCAAACAGTGGGAGTCCCCAGCTGTAGACCTCTCTGCAACAACTCAAAATGCCAAGTGCCCAAATTTCTGCTCCAGAGTGGGATTGGGGCCCCGTTCCCTGGGCAATGCTTTTCTCATCAAATGGGACGCCTTCCCTCTGGCCTCTCTTCTAGCATGGGTCACACACAAGATCAGGACAGACAACTGTAGAGTCATCTTAATAGCCCCCACATGGCCCAGGCAAATGTAGTTTCCTTATGTCCTAAAGATGGCCGTGTGCCCATCATGCACTTTTCCTCTTCTACCTCCTCTCCTCTCCCAGTATGTGGGCCAGGTTCACCACCTGAATCTGGCAAGACTTCACCTCCAGGGGTAGCTACTCCGTGGCTCCAAGAAGCCAAAATGACCTGTTCAGAGGAAGTAAGGGACAGTCTGTTAAATAGTCATAGAGCAACTACTCAACATACATACCTACACAAATGAAGGCATTTCAATACATAGTGCCAAAATAGACAAATCATGGTGGGTTCCTCTCCTCTACCATTGGTACTGGACTATATATTGGAATTTAAGAAACCGAGCCTCTCCATGAGGTCGGTCAAAGTACATCTTGCAGCTATCACAGTGTTCCACCACAAGATGGATGAGTTCTCAATTTTCACTCATCCAATCACCAAGCATTTTCTCAAGGGCCTCCGTAACATCTACCCCCAAAATACAAACCCTTACTGCATCATGGGATGTCAATCTGGTGTTACAAGGCCTTACTGAACCCCCATTTGAACCACTAGCAGCATGTCCACTACTCCACCTTTCGATGAAGATGCCCTTCCTCAACACCATCATGTCCCCTCAGTGGGTAGGGAACTGAGAGCCCTCACAGCACACACTTCCCATATACAACATTCTTCAAAAATAAGGTTACCTTAAGACTGCATCCCAAGTTCTTACCTAAGGTTGTCTCCTCATTCCATATGAATCAGCCCACTCATCTCTCATCGTTCTTCCCAAATCTGCATAGGAATAAATGAGAACCAGCACTGCATACCCTAGACATCCGAAGGGCGCTAGTCTTTTACATAGAGAGAACAGAGACTTTCAGAAAGTCACCAAAATGATTCCTTTCCATCACAGAATGATCAAAAAGAGATACCATATCTAGACAGAGGCTATCTAAATGGATCTCCGGGTGCATTAACTTTTGTTATCAACAACAGCAGCTGCAACAGTACAGCTGTGCCACTGTGAGGTCCATAGTATAGACGTAGCCTAAAACCCCCACCGGGGACCCATGCACACTCCACCAGAGCTCTGTCTACTTTGATGGCCTTCCTTCACAATGTGCTCACTATGGATATCTCCAAAGCAGCAACATGGGCATTAGCCCACACCTTTACACAACGTTATGCCATAGAGCAGTGGTTCTCAAACTTTTTTTTCCATGGACCACTTGAAAATTGCTAAGGGTCTCAGCGGACCACTTAATGATCTTTCCAAATGTTGTTTGTACCATGCACTAACTATTGTAAAGTGCTTTGGGTAAAAGCACTATATAAAAAAAAAACCCTTAATTAACTTTTTTTGTTCTACAAATAAAAGCAGACAACTCTCATTTTCATATCAGTAGTTTTACCTTTCTAATGCAATGGATGTGCCTTCTCTCCCCCACCGCAGCAGCCACCGAGCTGGGTAGGGAAGGAGGGCCATCTCTCCCCAGCAGCCGCAGCCCTGGAGCTGGGGAAAGCCGCCTCTTTTTCTGGCTGCCGCAGCCCTACACATCCCAAATTCCCCCCACCCCCTCTTCTCACGCCACTGCCCCCTATTCCCCCCAGGCCACCACCTCACCTTACATGTGCATCTTCTCCAGGGTCCAGGCACCTCATTTAATTGAGCCGGGCCTGTGTGGTTTCATTCTCTTGTGTGCAGCTGCCCAGGCATGCATCTGAGAGGGAACTATCTGCAGATCACTTGAATGGAGCTCGCAGACCACTGGTGGTCCACGGAACACAGTCTGAGAACCTCTGCCAAAGAGCATTCATCTATGATATCATATCTAGCATATCATCAGATGCTCTGTTCGGACTAGTGGTTTTATCGTCTGCCATGACTGCAACTCTGAAGCCCCTCCCTTCCATTGAGGGGCACTGCTCGACAGCCATCTAAAAGTTGAGCACCCACAGGAACACTCCTCAAAGAAGAAGAAGAAAAGGAGAAGGTTACTCACCTTTTGCAGTAACTGAGGTTCTCTGAGATGGTTGTCCCTCTGGGTGCTCCACTACCCTCTACCCCCCGCTTCGGAGTTTTCACACTAGGTACTTTGAGGTAAAGAAGGAACCCCGGGGGCGGGGGGAGGGGGTGTTGCACAGTGCTATGTACCCGCCTGGAGCGGCACGAGATGGCGACGGCGCATCTGCAACCCAACCAGGCACTGCTACTGCAAATCTCCAGTTACCAGTGCAGGGGCACGCCATCACCTAAAATGGAGCACCCACAGGGACAACCTTCTTGAAGAACCTCAGTTACTGCACAAGGTGAGTAAACTTCTCTTCTCTGCACCTGTAGAAAACACCTAGAGCAGTGAGCGTTGTGTGTCATATGTAGGCTTGGAAAATTAGATTTTTATCAGTAAATGTCGGTAAACGTTGATTTCACTATACTCACACAGTGTGACAAAAAAAATTTCCATTGATAATAACTGACATTTACATATAGGCAAAGTGAAAAAGAAAAAAAAAACTTCTTGGGAACATATTTGAGTTTGAATTAATAATATTTTCTTTCTATATTTTGGTATGTGATGTTGACAATTTGTGTTTTAATGGTTATTAATGTCTCGAATCCCAATGGCTATTGTCATTAAATAATTATTGTCTGGCCCACCCGCCCATAAAATTTAAATAGATAAAAATCAGGGGGGAAAATGCTTATAAATAAACGTTGATATTATCTGCCAAGATTTTCTATAAAAAATTGAATACTGCCAAACCCAATCATACGCCACCTTCATCTAGTGGATTCATATTTCAATGCTGTAAATGAGGACTTTCTACAGCTCCTCATACGATTGAAGAGCAGCAACAACTGACCCCAGGCCATATATTAAAATCACAGCTGGTCAGGATTGTCTGTCCCTGCCCTACCTTGTACATTACAATAAATCACTTCTGAAAAGTTGAAATAATTTCTTCAAAATGCAGTTATTGAATCTCCAGTGTTCTCTCTCTTCACCACATTTCATTGTTCCAGACGCGTTAATAATGGCATCACTCATGTACATGCATAGTGTAGCCGGGAAGGGTAAAGTCAGACCACCACCACCATCCACAGTAGACTCCATGTCCATGTACTAGTCAGGGGTCTGAGGAACATTTCAACAAATCTGACCTTTTGTGTTTGTGAGGCTATGCCCTGCTATTTATATGGGACCTAAACCTACGGTTTCTTTTTCCACTACCAGTAACACAACAATATTTAAACCATGTGGCACTTCTGCTAGCGAAGTTCACAGAACTCAGTCTATTTTGCTCTGGGGAGGGTTGGGGGGGAAGCAGGAAGTTGGGGACTGAGTGGTCCCTTTGAATACAGAGGATGTGGGACAGGCTGTTGTCCAGTCACAGCATGATGTAGATAAGCGTGTAGTTGAAAAGAAATTTTCTTTCTTTGAAGAGAAAGGGGGAGGTAATTATGGTAGCATGATGCCCGTTATACTTGAAGAGAGAGAGTGAAAGGAGTAGAATGAGGGTTGCAGCAGGGAAGAACAGGGTCTAGGAGCCCCAGTCACAGACCAGGACCCCACTGCGCTAGGTTCTGTACAAACACAGAACAAAAAGACAATCCCTGCCCCCAGAAAGCTTACAAATCTTAGGCTACATCTACACCACACACCACTGGTATAGGGTACATGTAGCTATACGCCACACTGCCGTGTGTAGCTACAGGTGTCAGTGTAAGGCTCTGGCTGGGGGGAGGCAGCAGAGAAAGGATCCCCACTGCCTTTCCCGCTGGAACCTTTCCCTGCTGCCAGAGTGTATCTGTGCAGCAGGGGAAGGCTCCAGCAGTGGAAGCCTTCTGTGGTGGGGAAGGGCCCCAGAAGCAAGGAGCTGCCAGAGCCTTTTCTTGCTGCCTCTTCACTGCTTCAATGGGGAAAGGCACCAACAGTGGGGAGCTGGGTGGAGCCTTTCCCTGCTGCCAGATCCTCTCCCCACTGCCCAAGTCTTGCCTTGCGGCTGGGAAATGCTCCAGCAGCTGAGATGTAGCAAAGACACTGCATGGCTAAACATAGCAGTGTAGACAGGAAGGCATGGCTTGGGCAAGTAGAGAGCCATGAAAAACAGTGGTTCTCAACCAGGGGTACATGTCCCCTTGTGGTACGCAGAGGTCTTCCAGGGGTACGTCAACTGATCATGATATTTGCTTAGTTTTACAACAGGCTACATAAAAAGCACTAGCGAAGGCAGTCCAAGCTAAAATTTCATACAGCGACTTGTTTATACTGCTCTATATACTATACACTGAAATGTAAGTACAATATTTATATTCCAATTGATACTTTTATAGTTATATGATGAAAATGAGAATGTGAGCAATCTTTCAGCAATTGTGTGCTAGGACACTTTTATATGTTTGCCTGATTTTGTAACCAAGTAGATTTTAAGTGAGGTGAAACTTGGGGTGCACAAAGCAAATCCGACTCCTGAAAGGGGTGCAGTAGTCTGGAAAGATTGAGAGCCACTAGTGTAGAATATGCACATGGGTACATATTCACACCATTCAGGCATGTCAGTACTCTGCTTGTGTATACTTAAGCACGTGCAGGGTGGAGGGGGGACTACCTGAGTACATACTCTGCACACCACTGAAAGAAGCATGCAGTATAGACATAGCCTTAGTATAAGCCACAAGAGAACCAATGACACAGAAGAGGAAGATAACATGGAGGGATATTCTGAATACTAAGAACTTGTACAGCATAGTCAGAACTGGTCAGGGTTTTTTGTTTTTTGTTTTTTTACAAAAATGAAAGTTGTTCATGTTCATTGAAATATTTCTTGGAAATTTTTCAGGTTTTTGTGAAAAGCAGAAAAAGCTTTTGTTTCTGACCAACACTGACATTTTAAAAAATAAGTTTTGATGGAAAAAATTCAATCAGCCCTAATGATAAATGTGTTCTGTGCAAAAAAAAAACCTGTCATCTTTACTTGGAAAGCTTAGGTCGCCTTCTGTCTAGAGACCATTTGACTTTAGTTAGCTGCTAAGTGGAGGGACCAGCTGTGAGAGAGACCAACAGCGCTAAGCTTAGTAATTTGGAACTATTCATATGCTTAAAATTAAACACAGGCATAAATGGAGGCAGGGCTGTAGTTCCAAACATAGGAGCTATATTGGAGACAATATTGATTATGTATTTGGTCATATGTTACATGAAATGTGTATTTGTGTACTTTTTTCTCCCAAGTAGCTCTAGAGCTTCTATTTTAACTTTAAAGTTAGCATTTTCTCCTCTAACCTTTGCTTATTGCTCCTCCTCTAAAATTGCATGATTTGGAATGGTATCGAAAGAATGGCAAATACCATAGATGAGCATTGTACTAAGAGCTATAAATGACCATGTATGACCAGGACTTGGTCAACTTTCAGAGAAATCAGCACCATGCTAGTTAAACAATACCCTAACATGAGATCTATTTCCATGTGAAAAAAGTAGTTTACCAATTCAGAGAAATAGAATTATAATAATGCCAAAATGAGGCCTTTCAACTCAGGACCTCAAAATGCTTACCTGGGTGAACTCCTGACCCCCGAGAAGTCAATGACAAAATTCCCATGTGTTTATCCGTTCAGAGACAGTTCTCCATGTCAGTATTATTGGCCTCATTTTATAGAAGTATCACTTGAGACATAGAGAAGTTGAGTGACTCATCCAAGGTCACACAGTGAATCAGTGACAGAGTTAGGGATGCAAATTCCCAGTTCTATGTTCTAACCACTAGACATGCACCTTCCCAAGTCTCCCATAAGCAGCAAATCATGTCAAATATCTGGTATAAACCCAGTCATTTCTGTTATCCTCTGAAAATGAGCATTTAGATTTTAAAATCACCTTCTTTGACTGCAGTTTTCCCAATGCTATCAGGATTAGAGTGCCCCTATAGTAGATCAAGAAACATGTGTTCTTTGTTTTTATTATCTTAAACCTTAATATCTTGCTTTCAAGAAAGGTATACATTTGAAAAACATGCTTCAGATCCTCAAACAGCCTGTCTAGTCTTGTGGCCAGTTCATGCTGAATAGATTATATAGTTTGTTATAATGATAAGTGTGTGTCCACTGCAAAAAAAAATAAAATAAATAAAATAAAAGGTGTATTTTTAATTCTGGTTAGCTAGCCTATAGTAGCCAACTCTGGTTAAAGTAGCAGTTAATAGTTAATTTGGATTACTAACTCAAGTTAAAGCAGTAAAGTCGTCAAGGGTAGACATGAGTAAATGGAGTTTAGCCACTTCTCATTTGGAGTATATGGAGTTTAGATTAGTTTACCCACTTCTATTTGTACCACTACACCATTGAGTTAAAGCCTATGGGGCCCCTCAGGTTGAACCTGAGTTACCATATCTTCACTGCTGTTTTAATCCAAGTTAGCTAACAGGGGTTAGCTAGCCTAAGGTAAGAGCACACCTTTTTTGACAGTGTAGACACGCCCCAGGAGAGCTCCATATGACTCCTATAACTGTTCTGAAGTCATAAAATGAAGATTTAGTTTAAAAGAAAAGGTTGTTTTAAAATTATATTTATTACTAAGTGACCGTATGGGTATGACAATCAGACATGCACCCAATATGGTCAACCGCTACTGACCACATCGTAGTAAATATTCATCTGGAAATCAGCTTGCTGTGTGCTGCTTGCTGTTGGGTGTTGCCTGAATTCATACACTATACACACAACATTTCCCATCAACAAGATCTAAGATGAAGAATGTATGCCAAGATTGTTCTAGCTGGGTTAAGCAGTTTGTTCCCTTTTTATCTGAGCTTATACATGTATGAGTGAATCTCGCTAAATGACTCTTAGGTTCCTCCCCTTTGAAAAGTGGGTTATTTTTTTTTTTCATTTCTGTGGCTGGCAGCCAATTTGTACTTTAACATGCTTCCTGCTCTTCATCAAGCCGCTTAGCGTGGAGAGGGGAGAGTGAGGCAGTTCAACTTCAGTCCCGAACTAACTGAACTTCCTTGCTGTTAAACGTTAGACTGGTTGGAATACCAACCTTCAGGTCTCGTTTCCTGGCTTCTTTCAGTGTTGAGGTTTTGCTTTGGTTTTCTTTTAATAAGCTTGCACCTTTCTCAAGCCGTGAGTCTGATTTGGGTTTTTTGGCCATGCCAGTGTTTTTTATCAAACCCTTTAATGCGCTAATCACCGATACATGATTTCAACCTCGACTCCAGCTTCACAAAGGTTTTGTTCATTTTGTCACAGCCTGGAAAGGTAACATGGTGTAAGAGAATAGGGTAGAAAGGGGAAAGTCACTTTATGTTTGGGAGCCAAATTGTGCTATTTGGACCCCAGCCTGGGTTGGGGTAAAGTTCGGCTTGCCCCACCACAGTCAAGGCTCAGGGAAGCATTGCCCCTCAAGGAAGCACAATTGCATGCAAGCTCTACTGTCCTTTAAAGAGGTGCAGCCTGCTCCTGCCCTGCGACCAGTCCACTCCAAGGATAATGGGGGAGCGCAGGACCATGGTCCCACCTGCTCCTCACAGCAGCATCCCCAGGACTGCATTGCGGTAGTTTCTGTGTTGTGCTGGAGCAGAGAAAGCACGCAAGTGCCCACACCCTGTATGGGGCAGGAGGAGAGAGTGTTGGATGAATAATTTTATAGATAGTAGTTGGTGATTGGCTTGTGCCCTGAAGCACGCGGGTTTACATTAGTTGCCCATTTTTATCCTATCTAACTGTGTATATTCACATTATCCATATAAATGTCTAGACCATTTTTATTCTACTAAACTGTTGGCCTCAATAATACCTTGTGGCATTGAGTTGCACAGGTTAATATAAACAACTGTTTCCTTTTAGCATTGTCTTCCTTTATGTATGTATACCATATAGCCTGTTTTGAGTACTATCACAAGATCCATGAAGAATAACCATAATTATTATTAATAATTTATCATTAATAAACATGTTGTTTACTTTGAAGCAGAGTCCTGATGGTCCATAGATGACCTAGACAGCACTAGATAACCTAATTTCTCTTTTCCAATTTAGGCCAAATCCTCAGGTGGTATAAATCAGCTAGACTGATTTAAAGCAATTGAGGATCTGGCCCAAAGTCTCCAATGAGTGCCTGGAATGCTTCTAAGTGACTGTGACCTCCAGGTACCCGTTTGACTTGTGGATCTTATAAAATGTGAAGTATTTTTGAACGCTCCTCTGCTGTCTGTTCCAATGGGGAAAAAATCTCTGTAGCTTTTCCTTACTATTCTCTAGACATCTCACCTCTGCCACAGGCAACAGATGGAGAGAACGAAAACAGAGGCTTGGCCACAGAGAGATGTCATCAAAGGAGAGAGAGTGAGAAGACCCAGAGAGAAGAGCAAGCACAGAGCTTCTGGGAGTGTGCTGCTGGGGAGAGAAATCCTACAAGTAGGAAAGAAAATTAATGACAAAGAGCATCAGCAATAAGCAATCCTGGGAGATCGTCTCAGCCAAGGGGTTGTAAGGCTTGTGATGTGATAGTCATTTACACCCAGATCCTCAAAGGTATTTAGGTGCTGGACTCTGGTCCACAGGCCCTGAGCTAACCACATGTAGCTTGTGGACTGGTGTGCCCATTCAGAGTTGACCTGAAACTGGCACCCCCTGTGACTGCAGTGGGTCTCCCTACTTATTGTAGAATGCGGGCTTTACGCTTTTTCAAATTTTATTTTCGTTAAGCAGCCAGTGAAAAGTCCAAAAAGCTAAATGACAGCTTGTGCCGGTTTCCAAATAATGCATGCTTCACAGAATGGCTGCAGAATTATGGAATTAAGCAGTTTTACAACTTGACAAAGCTACTCAAAGAATGCCAGACCTCCATACCACCTAACCCTGCCTCTTTTTCCTTCTCCCACCCCTCCCTATTCATGCATGTCTTTTCTTGTTTTATTACTGTTACCTCCCACCCTAAGTCTATCAAGCGTGATCTGGGTTTGTATTGTCTGGTCTTGCAGTTTTGACACTTCTTTTAGTTCCACAAAATTTCCCATACAGGGATTGCTGTTAATTTGGAGAGAGGAAAGAAATGCTGGGGAAGAGGGGAGCGATTCAAATGTTTTCAGTTGTTTCCTTATAACCACCTAGAACTTCTTGACAAGTTTTAGAAAGTACTTGAAACGCAGATCTTTTTGCTACTAAACCCAAAGACCAATGACTCACTTGCCAAGCTGATTTGGACAGTCTCTTGTTCCTCCATAACAATCTCAGTGATAAGAGTAAGACGTTCTCATGCACATTTCATGGAAGCCAGCTCAGAATAAAAGCCGGCTCTTCATTTCAGGAAACCTCATTGTTCATTTGTAAAATGGAGCAGTAGACACTTCCATTCAGTCAAAAAAAAGTTTGGTTTTTTGTTTTTTTTTTTAAGAAAGAGGGTTAGTTCTTCACTGTCATGGCAAATAAACTGCAGACAATAGCTTTCATGCTTTGAAAATGTAAAGACTGTATTATAGCCAGAGCTGATTGCAATGCCTATTATTCTGATTGCACTACCTATTATTAAGGTTGCCTGACACTTCCCATTATAAGACCCTGTTTTCAGTTGATTATAACTTGCTAGACATTAATTGTTAGGCCTGAAATTTTCCATCCTGATTGTCTGTCTCACGTTAATTTTTTTTTTTTCCCCTCAAGATATCGGCCAAAATCATTCAGCTGCTGTCAACAATGTAGCGAAGAAAAAATACTTGTTTGCATGTTAAAAAGTTCTGGTGACCTTTCCTTGGCATCAGTAACTTGAAATTTGATGGGGGAGAAGGGGTGATCTTTGGGTCAGGGGTGTGTGTGTGTGTGTCATCATTGCAGTGAAAATCTGCCCAAATTTGCCCAAATTATAAGCCTTTGAAAAATCAGGGTTCCAGACGCTCAGTGGAGATTAGCTAGAGTTTAACAACTGAAGTTTTCAAAGATTCTGTCATCACTGGCCATGCTCTGTCTCCTCACAGCTCTTGTGTGCGGCCAGGCTGTGCATACACCGTCCCCCCAGAGCAACTGTGCAGGTGGCACCCAGCTGAAGCCTACAGGTGTAAAGCTGGATTTTCCCTGTAATAGCTGCTGTCAGCTGTTCCAGGCTGGGGTGAGACCCGGCACTGGAATTAAGCGTGGGAAGCCCGTCCCTGCGCACACCCCCCTCCCTCCCAGGCTCTCACACCCACATACGCATACCACTGCCACCCAAGCAGTGTGGAGGAGGAAGCCATCTGATCTGAATGCATAAGGGACAAGAGCCTAACCAAGGAGAGGGACAGGAGTAAATCAGCTCAGAGTCTGGTTCAAGTGGGATTGGAAGGGAGGAGAGATGCAGACTGAGAATGGGGGGGCAAGGAGACTGGGACTGTAAACCATGTGATGTGGAGACTGGGAGCTGGGGAGGGAAGCTGCGGATGTGGGCGGGGGACACTAAGATTGGACAAGGTGCTGGGGAGAAATAGGAGGAGGGGGAGTGGCTGGACAATGAGACTGGAGACAGAAGGGAGGACAAGGATCCAGGGAGAGGGTGGGAAGGACTGAGATTAGCTGAGGAGCCGAGGGAGGGAGATCACAACTGGGAGCTAGAGGTGGGAGAGGGGAGAAACTGATTGGATAAGGGGCTGGGGAGGGGGAACTGGGACTAGCTGGGCAAGGAGACTCGAACTCAATGGGAGAAGGGGGAGATTGGGACTCGGACAGTGAGCACAGAGAACTGGCTGGGCATGGAGCCTGAGACTGGGGTGAGCATCCTGATGATTGGAGAGGCAGGGAAAGGAGACAAGACAGGTTGGAGAAGAGATCATGGTTGTGGAAGAATGGGCAGAAGAATCTGTGCCCACTAGAGCACTCTTCTCTCCCGAGCCTGGAATGGAACTCAAGATGCCTGACTCTCATCATTCCTCTGCTGTCAGCAAATAGTGTTGAAACAAAATGGGGTCTCATCCCCAGCAAATGCTGGATAATATAGGGGATGACAACCTGCTACTGCTACCAGTCACTCTGTTAGCTCAAGTGACGGAGGTCTGTGCAGTGGATCTAAAGGTTCCATCCCTGCTGCTGATCAATGTGTGTGTCAATATGATGCTACCTGAGGGAATTTCAGGTTTTTTAGATTGCTTTTTTAAAAAAACTAGGAAATTATGGACATGCACGCACAATGAGGCAACTTTAATTCTGGCGTTTCCTAACTTCTGAGCAATTGAATTTGCAACCTTCATATTGCTCTTTTAATATCGTTTTCATGTGTAATACCATGTATAAAGTAAGAGGGGAAAAAAGCAAATAAGAGATCTGAAACTTGTGTGATTAGAGACTTCCTATGAGAGTTCAAGTTATTGCACTAACTTTTCAGCAACAAAGTGGGTTTGTAAATAAGGGTTGGTTTGTTTATCAGAAGGACTGAACACCCATGTGTTCAATCAATTGCTGGTACAGGTGCTCAGTGCCTCCGAAAGTCAGGCCCTAATTCTCTGGGTACCATCTGAAACCTCTTGCTCACTGGTATCACATTCCTGCCACTCGCTCCTAATTAAGCACGGCAGAGTTTCATGCACTTGTGCCTGAATTTCTCCTCACCCCCTCCCCTCAGCTGCATCTGTTGATTTAATCTGTCTCTTTAGTATTTCTTTGACCAGGGCTTCCCACTCTTTTGGGGCGACTGTGCCCATTCCTCAGGCTAAGGTCCTGATACTGCACTAGTTTTAAGCAAGTAGGCTTCTCCACCTGCACAGATTCCTGACTGCAGTCAATGAGGTTCCCTGTGTCTGCCTGGCGCTTACTGTAAGAAGCTTGGCATAGATCTTTAAAGGTAGACAGATGCCTAACTCTCATGTTAGGCACCTAAATATCTTGGAAGATCTGGGCCCTATCTTAAGGCACTGGATTGGGATTTATTTACAGCTCTGCTCCAGGTTCCCTGTATGGCCTTTGGCTAGTCACATGGGGCTAAATCCCCAAAGGAGCTTAAGCATTGCACTGCCTAAGCCCCTCAAGGCCAGGTTGATAAGGGGTACTTAAGATGAGCATTGCAGTAGCTAACTGCTAGGCAGCCTGCCCTCAGGTGGAAATCACAGCTCTGACTTAGGCGCCCAGGCCCCCTATACAATGGGAAGAGATAGGTACCCACAAAAGGAAGCATCAGAAGCCAGCAAGCTAAGCTAACCAACAGGAAATGCTGAGGAGAGGAGTGTGGCCTAAGCCCCCACCTCTCGAAGGAAGATAAACACCAAGGCCTGGCTCCACTTTTAGGCAGCTTGAAAATCTTTGAAATCCACAAAGCCTGAGTAGGCACCTGGTTTCCCAGCACAATGCACAGGGAGAGGTGGGCATGGGATCCACAAAAGCTAGCATGCTTTGTGGGGAGCTGCCTAAGCTAGCCAATGAGAGATGTGTAGCTTCAGCCCCACCCTTAAGTCCAGGTTGGAGGGAGATACCTCTCTCTGCCAGCACTCTACAGCTGAGAATCATCTCCTGGAGTCAACCAGCTTAGGGGCCTAAGCTGTTCGTGAAAGAGAACAGAGGACATGATGCTTCCTCCCTGCTCACTTTGATCCTATTTAGGGCACTCAGCTCGGCTGCGGGAGAGCCAGGTTCAAGTTCCCATTATCCGCCTGACAGGGAGAAAGGCTTTGAATAGGGGCCCTATTCTCAGAAGAGTGCTGTAACTACAGCACTACGGGGTATTTTGGTGGGGGGTTACCTCATCCTCTCCTATTGAGGCTGTTCCACTTTGTGTTAATAATGACAGAGGGATTGGAGCAGGATGACAGGACCCTGGGGCTCCCACCTGCATCCTCTCACCACTGGACTAGAATCATTTTTTGTCCTCACCAATGGCTATTTGTTCAAAGTGGATCAGCTTCAGTAGGAGAGAGTGAGGGACCCCTACCTCAGACTAGCCCATAGCTCAGTGATTAGCGCACTGTCCTAAGAGATGGTCAATCTCTATTCAAATCCTTTTCCCCATCAAGCAGAGAAGGGATTCGTTGGTTGCTGTTATATCTGCTTTGTACCATTGTGACAGGCAGACAGGTGGCTTCACCAGACCAGGAAGCCCCCGGGAGCATTTGCAAGCTCAAGTTGTGCAGCATTGGTCTGGCCATCTCTAACTCAAGCCACAATGAGGCATGTCAGGAAAAGGGGTGTGGCTGGAATACTGCAACAGAGTGGAGTTGGTGGCAGATAAGATCACCTTAGCTGCTCTAAATTTGCCCCCCCTCCAAGTCAAGGGGTACAAGCCTATCTGCAAGCCATCATTGCCCTGCCCCCGCTTACACCTGCAACTGTGTAAAGTTTGCCTAGCAGTGAGCAATGACCAATGATGTCATCATAAAATGGTGATGGTGTACTCCTAGCCCTGTGACAAAAGCCTGGCATCAAACAGCTCAGAACCTCAGGACAGGCCGGACTTCAGTTTTTGCCGCTTGAGTGCGTCGCTGAAAAGCAGGAAGGCACACAATAATGAAAATGATAGCACTACGGTCCCTGAGAGAACGGAGCTGTTGAAACCAAGCTAATTTCAATGGTTTAATGGGTGCAGGTTAGTCTTTGAACTGTAACCACTGAAAAAGGGGCCTCCCCAAGCATCACCACCCCACTGCCATTAGCGTCATTTTACCAAATGAACACACGTTCATCCCCCCACTCTGGGCTTCAATTCATACAGTAACTACATAAGTAAAATAAGTACACCTCAGGGACTGAAGGGGCTGGAGCAAATGGAAGTGTCTCCTCCTGGTCCATATCTAACTCAGTGTTCTGTTTTTAGAATAATGGGGACATGCATAAAAACACTTAGCTGTATCTAGACCCTCCTGGTGCTACTTTCCACAAGCCTTTCAGAACCAGCAAAGGCGGAGGGGAGGTGGGGGGCCTGCAGCATGTGATTTTTTTTGTTTTTTTTCCCCCTGCCCCAGACATTATACAGATGGCAGAATTGTTCACGTGCTCCACACTATTACAGTTGATCTACTGAACAGTTAAAACCGAACTCTTCCTGAATAATGTAACATAAACATTGGGGCCCAACAGCCGCACGCAGAGGGGCACAGTTCAAGTCAAACATATAGCAGAGCCCCTTGCGCTGAGTAATACGGGTATTCACCAACGGTTTTACACCTGCTCGGATAATAGAAATGCACTAACAGGGCGCTGTGCCCGAACACTGTACTAGAACTGGAAGAGGGGCTACAAGTCAAGCCCATGTTGCATCAGCAAACCCAAGTTTGATGAACCCTCTTGCTGGTGGAAGGGGACAGCCATACCATTTGCTGGGGACAGGTTTGTGCGCTTTAGTAGCACTTCATGCTTTAATTTGTGCCTCAGTCTCAACCTGGTCCACGCTGTCTGCTCATCTGCCCACAGCTCATTGTCCCTCCTTAGCAGCATATGGGTGAATTGCTTAGGCCTGGCCCATGCCTAGTGCTCAGCTTACTCTGCCCACACTAGCTAGCCATGCTGAGCTAAGTGTCCTGCCACCAATGTTGGCTTGGCTGTGGAGTCCATCCATCCCCCCCTCAGTGCAGCTAGTGCCTCTGCCTGTTACATGGCACCTGCACAGAGAACGGCGATGAATGACAGCCCATCACCACACGATTGGGTGAACAATAGCGCCCAGAGAAAGCAGGCTGGAAGAGTGGGGCTCCTTTGGGAGCTAAGCCAGAAGAGGTGCAGCCAGACCCATGACAGCAATGGAAAAAGCTGTCCCTCCCACAACATCCAGTAAGGACTGGATGCACCCAGATTCCCATGATGCTGCTGTTGAAGATGAAAACAGGCTGAGACCACAGGTTGTAAGAGTCGGACTCATCCCACCTATTTGTAATTTAAGAAACCAGCTGAACAAACCACAGACAAGTCGCTGACGGGCAACTGTGGGTGGTGCTGAGTTTCAAAACCTTCCCCCCCCCCCAAAAAAAAACCTGGCACGTACAACACAAAGTTTTGTTTCACTTGCTAATGCCCACCGAGTAGAGCACTGATTGTCCTTACAGTGCCTGCTGTTACCTTGTCAGCAACCCGCGATTCAGAGCAAAAGGGTGGAAAAAGCTGTAACAGGCAATTAACAGTATTTTTTTTTCTTTATCCGCCCCCTTTATGACCTAGGAAACAGGCACTAGAATGCAGTGGTCTCATGCTGGCTTGGCGCGCGGTGTCGTAGTTCTGTGCAGCTGAATGTAAATGTCACACGCTAAATGTTGGATCAGTCACTGCAGCATCATCCCACTCAGCAACTTGGCTAGCAGCCCTAGTCAGGAGCTTTTCCGAGGCTGGGGTACGAAACCTAACTGTACGTGTTGGTGCAGTGCTAAGGCTTTTCAGCATTGGCGGCTAGCCTTTCTACTCCAGCAAAAGAGGTGCCGCTGTGACTGGCTCTGGGGCAGAGCCTTTAGCTGGACTGACCCCTTGCTTTCCCCCAACCCCCCTATTTAATAGACTACTCTGGGGGCTTTTCGCAGCATCCCAATAGCTTATGCAGCTGCAACAAACACTCCAATGTGAGCCCAGATCCTCAAAGGGCTTTAGGCTCCTAATGCCCACTGAAATGGATGGCAGTTAGACACTTAAAGCTCAGAGCAGGCTGCTATCATGCTGCATATAGGAAGGGCCTGGATCTCCCCCACCTCGCACCTTGTGCAGTCATTTACGCCCCCACACACATTCAACCAGATCAGAATCCTAGCATTGTACACCCACTTTGCTCAGGTGTAAATGTGAAGTGGCGACTCAAGCCAGACGTGGTTGGTGAATACCTGGAAAGTTTTGCTTGTCAGTGGCCCACTTTGGGGAGAAGGCTGGTTTATCAGTGCCAGTTCCTGACAGCTGAAAGCATGAGATGACATCCTTAAGCACATCTTTGTACCGATTTTTTTCCTCTCACTTACAGTGCTGTAAAGCAGGAGCAATTCCTTTGCTGTCAATGGCGTTACATTAACATAAGCTCAGATCAGAACCATGCCCATGATCTTCTGCAGCTCAGACCATGTGTTTATCTACCTTGGGCAAGTACTATTAATCCCATTTCATAGATGAGGCACAGTGAGCCTAGGGGTGACAGGTCACGAGGGTGACAGCTACATTTGAGCTGAGAGGTGTGATGCCCAGCTTCAGCAGCTCTACCCACGCTTGCGCTGCTTAAGCTACCAGTTAAAATAGTAATGCAGCCAGAGTACCATGTGTGCCAGCTCTGGCTAGCTAGCGCAGTACAAGCCGCCCCAGCCCCTCCCTGGGTGCATCCTACCCATGCTAGACTGCTATTTTTAGGCACCAGCTGGAGCAAAGCTAGCCCAGGTATGGCTTCACTAACTGGGAATCACACCCGCAGCGAAAGTGTAGCCAGGCCCTGGGGGTGACTTTCAGTGAGACTAGGGCTATGTCTGCACCTGGAATGGGGGGTGGGGGCAGAGGGAGTCCTGGCTTAACCCGACAAACTCGCGCTAGTTCTAATTGAGCTAGAGTTCTAAAAATAGAATGTAGCGCGAGTAATGGACACAGCTAGCCACCCCAAATACTTACCTAGTGTCCCTGATGGGCATGAACCCAGGCTGGCTGGCCCTTCATGCTGCTTTTGCTCCCATGGCTACACTCTTTTTTTTGGTGCACTAGCTCAATGAGAGCTGGCTTACGTCTGTCGCCTGAAGCTGGAAACCAGCTCAGCGAGGAGACATATCCTAAGGGACGGGATTGTAGCCAGCGTAGACATACCCGCGCTAGCTTTACTGTACTAGCAGTGAAAGCTTGGCAGCATGGGCTTCAGAGAGGATTAGCCATCTAAATAATTACCCAGGGTCCCAGGCAGGCTCGTACAGCCCACTCAGAAGCCCCTTCTGCAGCTTCACTGCTCTGGTAGCTGGATTACCGCTAGCTTGGGTCAAGGGCGGCAGAGCCTTCCCAAAAGTTGGGGGGGCAGGGGCCCCCACCCCTTCCTCTTCCCCATGAGGCCCCGGCCAAGCCAGAGCCCACCCTTCCCCAGCCCAGGGGCCAGGCTCCCTGCCCATGTCCCTACCCCACAGATTCCCCCCTCTCCTCCCGAGCAGGTGGAGGGACCCAGGCTCCCCACAGCTGCTCACGCAGCACAGCTCTTGCCCCGACCCAGCTCCGGCGGGGGGAGCAGGGCCTCAGAGCCGCAGCCCGGCCACAGTAAGAGCCGTGTGGGCAGCTGTGGGAAGTAGGGTCACCAAGCCTCCAGTGGGTAGCTGTGGCATGGAACCTCCACCTGCCCTGGATTGGGGCCTCTGGAGGGTGGGAACATGGGCCAGGGGCTGCTTGGGCCCCCCTATTCTGGCACCACTGTCACAGGTAGGTCCATACATGCTGCAATTACACTCTGTGATTGTAGTGGAGACAAACCCTTAGGCTTCTAAGGGCTAGAACCAAACAGGGACTTACTTAGACCTTCTAAGCCTCAGTGCTGCATGGCCTAGCTAGTGCCTAAACCCTGGCAGGATTCCCAGACTTGTCTATCTTATCTGTGGGGCCCAAGCCAATAGATGTTCACAGAGCAGATCTAACCCTCACAAAACACAGCCTGTGTGTGTGTCCGGGTCCCCATTATAGCCCATAGCCCAGTGGATAGGTACTCACCTGGGATGTAGGAGGCCAATTTTCCTCTGCCTGAATTGGGCCAGGGACTTGAACCCAGGTGGCTGCCCTAACCACTGGTTTTTCAGGAGAAAGGGCTGCCCTGGCTTAAGTGCCTAACTCCAGGAGACAGTTCAGGGTTGGGAATCACTAGCTGAGGGAGGCGCCTGCCTCTGGCCTGGAGCTAGGTGCTTAACTACCTGTGAGGGGTGAGACCTAATCCCCACCCTTGTTCTCAGCATTTACTAATGGCTGCCGTGAATCCCTTTCTTAGGCTCCTAACACTCCCTATACAATGCATGGGGTGTCTTGCTCAGGGCTGTGAATTCCACCGTGTGGCAGGCAGGGCCGCCCAGAGGATTCAGGGGGCCTGGGGTCTTTGGTGGCAGGGGTCCTTCCACTCCGGGTCTTTGGGGCACTTCACCAAAGACATGGAGTGGAAGGACCCCCCACCGCCGAATTGTCACGGCGGGTCTTCGGGTCTTCAGTGGCGGGGCCTTCAATCCGGGTGTGTTCGGCGGCACTGAAGGACCCGCCCCCAAAGTGCCGCCGAAAACTCTCGTGGGGGCCCCTTCGGGACCAGGGCCTTGGGCAAATTGCCCCACTTGCCCCCCCCCTTGGCGGCCCTGGTGGCAGGGTGCCAAAAAGTTTGGCATTGCAATACTTAAGTCAACTCGTGACTGTAGCCCTTACGCACATTTGAAAATGGTTCCCTCACTGTTGTCTAAGGTCACCCAGAACAGGGATTTGAACACCAGGTGCCTTGAGTTCCAGGATTGTGAGTTGTGGACCATCTCCCTCCCTAGCTGAAAGGAAGGCTCTCTTTCCAGGGCCATAAGAGCACTGTTTAAAGTTACAGGGGAAATGTAAAAACATCCTCTATTTTCCCTTTCCTCTTAAAAGTCAACCATCACCTACCCAGCTAAGCTAATGACATTGCAAATATGCAATTAATGCAAACCATCTAACTCCCCTCAGCAAACATTTTTGCATATCAAAGAGCCAAAACAGTAAGTGGAGGAGAAGCGAGGGTGAGGAAGCTAGTTAATTCAAACACAATAAAACAGAAAATCACTAGCGTGGAGTTCCTGATGCCAACCGCAGGAGAAAAGGCACTCATGTTTACATAAGTAAATGTGGTCAAGCATGGTGCTATTTTTCTGTGTAATAGAGAAATGCATGACATTTTTACCTTGAGTACAAAGTATAAAGTAATCCTTTCTGATCGTATTACAAAGCATTCACGGATGCCGCATTCCGCAGACTGCATGTCCCAGATACACAGAGAACATCGTTATAAAGAAATCAATGACTTGATATGAAACCAGTAGTAGTAGCAGCATCTAACAAAACCAGTAACAGTTGTTCATTGTCTGTGGTTTTACAGACAGGCTGAGTGCAACGATTTGTATTAAATAAAGATTGACCTGAAGCTTACCCTACAGCTTTACACCAACACAACCCTTGCTTGAAAAGGTTTGGCTCACTTCTTTTGCTGTTCAGTTTTGCTTGCAAATGCGCCAGAGCTGAGATTTTGAAAGCTGCCAAAGGGATTTAGATGTCCAATTAATTTTAATGGGAATAGGGCACCCAAATCACCTCGGTAACTTTGAAAACTCTCAGCCCACCTGTTTTCTGAAATGTCCTTTTGGACCAAAGAATGAGCAGGTTACTTTGGGAAGCTTCAGTGAGATGTAGCTTTCAGGAGAGTAATAGGACAATGGGGATGGTGCTTTCAATATACTCTGGTGCTTTTGTGATAGATGGTTTCCAGCCGATCACTCTGTAAGTGTGTTTCCTTTCTGAATGTGTTTGTTATACATGCCCTGCCTTCTCCATTTACTGTTATTATTCTTTGACTGTACTATGGTAGCCCAGTCAGGATCAGAGCCCCATGGTGGTAGGTACAGCACAAACACATATGCCTCAAAGAGTTTACAAAATTTAAAGCGTGACTTAACAAGCACGTGTAACAAACCCTAGAAGACAGGGTGGGGAGAGAGGCAGGACAGGAATAACTGTTGCCAAGAAGGCCAATGGCATTTTGGGATGTATAAGTAGGGGCATAGCGAGCAGATCGAGGGACGTGTTCATCCCCCTCTATTCCACATTGGTAAGGCCTCATCTGGAGTACTGTGTCCAGTTTTGGGCCCCACACTACAAGAAGGATGTGGATAAATTGGAGAGAGTCCAGCGAAGGGCAACAAAAATGATTAGGGGACTGGAACACATGACTTATGAGGAGAGGCTGAGGGAGCTGGGATTGTTTAGCCTGCAGAAGAGAAGAATGAGGGGGGATTTGATAGCTGCTTTCAACTACCTGAAAGGGGGTTCCAAAGAGGATGGCTCTAGACTGTTCTCAATGGTAGCAGATGACAGAACGAGGAGTAATGGTCTCAAGTTGCAGTGGGGGAGGTTTAGATTGGATATTAGGAAAAACTTTTTCACTAAGAGGGTGGTGAAACACTGGAATGCGTTACCTAGGGAGGTGGTAGAATCTCCTTCCTTAGAGGTTTTTAAGGTCAGGCTTGACAAAGCCCTGGCTGGGATGATTCAACTGGGAATTGGTCCTGCTTCGAGCAGGGGGTTGGACTAGATGACCTTCTGGGGTCCCTTCCAACCCTGATATTCTATGATTCTATGAATAACCACAATAAGATTCTGTGCTTATGCAAACTAATTATTGCACAACTTGATGGTTCCAAATAATCTGAAAGGTTCTGTTAGAATTAACTAATCAAAGAAATAAAATAATGTCTCCCCAACTACTGCTTAGCCTAAGTAGCGCCAATGGACTGATTCCTTGTTGGCATAACAGCCAAAGTGGTTCTTGAGGGAGGAAATGATAGTAGCCTTGATTGTAAATGCAGCTGCAAAAAATGCTCTTTGGCCCTCTTAAAACCAGTGCAGTTTTTCAGATTTACAATGCTGCAATTGGCCTATACGCTCTTTGATGGCTTGTGTTCAAACAAGCAGTGATGGTTTTAGGACTATGCTAAGGACCACAGTTGGCTACTTAAGAAGTCACATATGAGGAGGAGCTACTGCACTACTATGAGATCCACTCTGGTTACTCAGCAACAGGCTATTCACCGTTGAGGCCAATCCAGTTCTTCTCTGATGGGAAGTTTCTGGCCAAATAATCCCCTCTAAAGAGATGTCCTTGATTCTCCTCAGTTGTGTGTAGCAGGCACCTTTGGGCCTCAGATATGTCGCAGATTCCTTTGCGCTGTTTTCCACAGCATCTCTCTTTAAACCCCACAGCAGGCAGTACAGAGGATTCTGGCGTACGTTTATTTAACTTCAGACTCATACATCATAACTCACAGTAGCTCTCCACATGCAGAATTTAAAACACAAGCAATAATCTAACTGAGATTGTGACAAAAGGAAATTAAAAAGAATCTACCTAAAAGGAGCCCTCAATTTTAAAACAAATAACTGTCTTCTCTATAGCCCCATCAACCCTGAAAGAAACTAGAAAAACATAAATATTGCAGCATTCCCAAAGGGTCACCAAATACATCTTCCAGCAGATCAAGATGAGCTGGGATGAAACACCCATCGCTACAAATGCTCTGCCACTTACCCCTCCACCTTTTAAAACAGTGGGGCTGTAAGCCTGAGCAGCTCTGTCGATTACAACTGCAGTGGTATCAGACGGGAATTGATACAGCTCTTCAAACAGCTAGGCCCCAAAGCTTTTGGGAAAGAAACCTTCTCCATAATGCACACCTGAGGAAGGACAGGGACTGACTTCCTTGGGGACTACAGAGTGGATGAGCTGGGTGGGTTTGTAGGATGAAGTGATCTGGGAGTGACTGAAGTGAAGAGAGGAATGTGATAATTTTTAGATGACCCCTCCTCTCTTGCCCAAGTAATCTATGACAGAAGCCCTTAGTCCTACAAATCCATCAACTCTCCTTCCAATACAGTGCCTAATTCCCCCCCACCTCCACAGTCGCTCATTAATCCCTCATCACAGACCCTCAAAGTAATTGTATCAATCTCCTAATAAAGTCCCTCAGGGAACACATGCACAACCATCCCCACTCCACCCACTTCTAGCTCTCCCCAGCTCCTAAGAGGGGAGATGACAAACTCCTCACTCACCTATGATGATAATGCACCTGTGGGCACCTCTGATGATGTGGCAGACAGTTCTCTTAAAGTTGCTAGTTATAGCAGTCATTGTCATTCTCAGTCTTTCACCAGACACTGACTGAAAAAGATTAACTCACTGAAAATACTGAAATTAGGTGTCTACAGCCGACTTTCTTTTAAAGTTCATTGTTTTAGCGTCCTTTGGGCAGAGTCATCCATTGACTTGGCAATGTGGTCAGAAGGAGAACTAGGGAATTAACACCCTCCATGCCCTGCAATCAGCTCACAATTACCATAAGGAGGAATGGTCTCTAGACACAAGGCAAAAATTATATAGGCATACATGCAGGATTATAAACTGTTGGGTTATGTGTCTAATAAGCATTCACATAGCGAGTAACGGGACTGATTCACCTCTGGTTTACTTCAGTTTTATGCCAGGATAGTGCTGTGGAAATTAGTGGAGTTACACTAATGTGAAACTGGTGGGGAATCTGCCCCATTGCTTGTCATTCTGCTTTTAGCTATAACCACAGGGCAGTTCGCTAGTGTACTATTTCAGGTTTCAGAGTAACAGCCGTGTTAGTCTGTATTCACAAAAAGAAAGGAGTACTTGTGGCACCTTAGAGACTAACCAATTTATTTGAGGCTCACAGACCTTCCATATTCCCGACAGACGCATTAGCATCACCGGTACCCTGTGTATTTGAGCATTTTGTCTTTTTTCTTTCTGTTTCACCCACAAGCACCTACAACACAAACACATTTGGACTGGCTGTCAACAAGAGCAAGGCACTCAGAATAGTTCCAGTGGAGGCTGCTTGGCTTTTCTTGTAAAAGGAGAGATTCAAGTAAGTTCTGACGCTTACATTCCCACCTTTGCTTGACAAACAGAATAGGGAAATGCCATCAACACGCAAGCTGTTCCTCAAACCACCTTGTTTTTAACTAGTCGTACTTTGCTGCCAGTCACAATGGAAACACACCACTTCCTCCCACATGCTCTGAAGTGCCTAGACTGTTGCTCTTCTCTTCAATTAAACCAATCAATTGCTTGTCTGTTATCCTAACCAAGTGCTTATGTCCTAGTGACTGCAAATACCCTGCTGCAGTGACTAAATCAGACAGTGAGATAATTATTTCCATGGCAAAAAAAACCCCGATCCTGCAAATACTTTCACTTTACTCCCATTGACTTCAATGGGAGCACTCACTCTAATAAAGTGAAACACAGATGTAACTTGTTTGCAGGATTGGGGCCATATGTGATATTATGTAGCTCCACAGACAATTATGTCTTCCCAACCTGTCCTGGGCACATCTTAAAATCCCATTTACTATTGCTTACAAACACTAGCTTGAAGTAGCTAATGAACATTTCATTTGGACAAATTTATAAAATGACTTGATTCAAATCTATTTAGAATCATGATTAAATCAACAGCCCTGTACCTAGCTAGCACAGAGCAATGTGAGTTGAGGAAGGATGGTCTTGTGGTTAACATGCTGGATTGGGATGCCTGAAATTAGGAAATCTGGGTTTCATTCCTGGCTCTGCCACAGACTTTCTGTGTGACCCTGGGAAAATCTCTCCATCTCTCTGCATCTTAGTTTCTCTCCCATCTTGTGTAGCTAGACTGTAAGCTCTTATTACATGCTTAGAGTGCCCAGCAACTTAGGGCCCTGCTCTCAGCCAGTGTTTCTAGGTGATACTGGCATTCTACTAACAAGTCATTCACGTTTTAAAGTACTGTGTAGAACTCCACCACCACTGGGATTTTTTCTGTCTGCCAACTTTAGCAAATCACAGGGCAACCTGTGAAGAAGCTGGAAGGAGACAAGGCAAAAGAGGCAGCTGCTCAGCATACAGGTCGAGTCACTACATATGAAAAGGGAAGGAGCAAGGATACTGGAAATGGTTGATTCAAAACAATACTGTACATTCTGGGCTCAGTCATGCACTTCCTTTGCTCGCAAAACCAGCTTTGACTTCAGCAAAGTAAATTAGTCTTTTTTGCTAGTTAAACGGGTTGCGACTTTTACACTTGTGTAGCTTCCCAGCAAAATCAGTGCAGGACCAAATATAATTTGAAATAAAATCAGGCATGGCGCAAGGGGCCCAGAGGGGACTATCTCTGCAAAGAGCAGGAATTCCACTAGAGGAGACCGGGCCACATCCCTAACTGGCTTATACTGCCAGAGTTCCACTGAAGTCAGCAGAGCTACATCAGTTTAAAGCAGCTGGGGATCAGGCCCAGGAGCTTTAGTTTTCACTAGTCACTGAGATTCCTGCTGGTGGAGGGAGTGGGAGGGATGTTCTCTCCTCTGCCCAAACCAGGATCTATATCCCTGGCCACCGGGGGGGTGGGGGCAGCACTGGCTCCCTGAAGAATCTCTTTGTCAGAAGAAGTTGCAGTCTCTTTAAGCCACGGCAACATACCCCATCCCCTCTGGGACCTGAGGGGAATTTAACCCAGTGTTCCTCTTGAACTGAAACCTCTCTTAAAAATATTTCTGACACAGAAGTTGCTTCACAGGCATTTTCTTTCTCCTGAATTGTTGCAATCAATTGACAAACTTGTATTCTTGGGACATGAGCCTGATTTCACTCATTCTGATGTCAGCAATTTTACATATAGACAGTTAAAGTCCCTTCTGATTCGAAGTAGAGCCCAAAGGGTATTTGGTAAAAATTGCTGCCATAAATTAAAAAGACATTCAGATGTCGTAGATGCAGATGGCTGTGTCCGCATAGTATGTATGAATGTGAGTGTGGTTGTGAGCAATTCTTACATGAAGCCCAGGGAAGCTTTGCTCCACTTTGGTGAGGAACTGAGGAATTATTCAACATCCCAGTTTCACTAGGGCTTCACCACATGAAGACCACTTGGTAACTTTCACTCTCCTTTAAAAAGTTCTCAGTCTAAACATTGCTTCTTATCTGATCTCTGGTATCTCAGTTCCCTCTCTCTCACCATCTTCTCATCTCCCTCCACACCACCCGTATGCCTCTCCACCTGGCCCTTTCATGACCTCTGTATCTTCATTGTCCATGATTTCTGTTCTGTTCTCTCTACCGGACTCTGCTATTGAATTAATTCACTCCATTTGCTCTTCCAATTTTGGCTGTCTTGCTGCTGTCTCAGGCACAACGTCCACCTCCCTAAACTGAATCCTGGTGCAACCCCAACATCGGATTCCTCCACTCCTCCCCAATGCCTTCTGGCAAAAGTCCTGAGTACACAAAGACTTTCTCTGGCAGTAATTAATTCTCCCTCCTTGTTTACTTCTGTCATATTCCTTGCCACCCACATTATTGTCCCTCCTTTATTAATTCCCATGCATGTAACCCCTTTGCTCATTTATGACCATCAACTCCCACCTAGAACCTCTCTTCTGTCCTGAGGCATCCTTTTCTTTACAGGACCTGCCACTGCAACCTCATCACTTCCTGCCTCCTGTCTCTCCTTGTCCCAACATTTCCCCCTCCCACGCCTCCTCCTTAGTCTCTCACTCTCCTCTAGCTCTTTCCCCTCACAGTAGAAGTATGGCCCAGTCTGTCGTCTTCAAAAAGCTCTCCTTGGACTTCCACTTACCTCTTCATCTAGCATCCCATTGCCCTTCACCGCTACATTCATAGGCTGTGCCATTGATAACCATTGTCTCCCAGTTCTCTCCTGCATCTCCATCTTGGATCACCTTTCATTTCGCTTCCTCCCCCTTCACTCCACATCACTTGCTCACCAAGGGACCAAATGTTCCGGAGCCAGTCTCAGGACCTCTACTCCACTCTACTCAGGACCTACTGTAATTAGGCTGCAAGCTCTTTGGGGAAGGGGCTATTTCTCCTGCAAACATGCTGAGTGTAATTTTGGACATTGTAATAATGAATAAAATAAAAATAATGAAACTAACTTTTTCTTCTTGTGATAAGGATTCTTGCAAAGTTCAAAATCAGCAGAACAGAACTCAGCACAAAGAGAGCTCCCCGGGCAGTCAACTGAAGGAGCATTGGCAACACCAATCCTATGTGCACACATGTCCACCTTCATGAACGAACCCAGTCCTCTGGGTTTGTTGCCAGCCTGTGAGCTGTGATCTTACCAATCTGATTTTAGAGGCTGAGTAAACTATGTCTTCCAGAAGGTGAACTTCGCAATGAGAATACAGCTAAAAACCAGAGATCCTTGCTGAATGTCACCATTGGCCAGGGGAAAGGAGGCATTCATCACTGATGAGATCCCTGAACAGAGATAAATTCCAGATGACTCATTGCAGTGGTCTGTGAGTCAGGGGTCGTCATTCATTATGCGCTTGTACAGAACCTAGCATAATGGGGCCCACCCTGGTTGTGGGGTTGAGGGACTACTGCCATAGAAATGTGAAATAATCATAACAATAGCATTTGTGGTGTCACAGTGGGAGGGATCAGGCACAGGGGTGGGGGAGAATAAATATTTTAACATTTGCAAGGGTTGTTACACTTTTCTTTGCTCATTGTTCCCACATTAGATGTATTCATCACTAAAAGGGTGCAAATTGGCATGCTCTCAGGTTGGCTAGGACAATGTTCCTTTAACAAGAGTCAACCAATCAAAGTTTTGGGGTGGTCTTCTCAAAGTTCTGAGGTCATCACTACTTAAGCTTCCCTTTTGTGGTTCATGTCACCTGAGCAACTTGATATATTCATTTCCTTGTAATTTACAGATAGAAATCAATGTATTCTAAATTTAAACACTGCGGATAAGGTATTTGGGTAAGCCTTCTTGCAGTGTAATGGCTGTAAACAAGGCGAAAATTCAGCCAAACCACTGAGACTATCACTCTCCTGTGTAGTGGCTATTAAACGATACCCACTTCCATCTCAGACAAACTTTAAATAAATAACCAGCTTAATTATTGCATACAAACCTCCTAATGGCAAAGGGCCAGCTCAGGGTTTCTGCTGCAGAGAGTTCAAACAGAAAATAATTCAAGGAAGTCCTATGGCCTGCATGCTGGTGGTCAGACTAGATCAGTGACGCTCAGACCTCAGTGGTTCAGGAGCCAAATTAGTGACCAATATTACCCAAAAAAGCTACAATAGTGGGAATTCATTGTTTCATATATATATATATATATATAAATAATTCTTACAGCAAAATGACTGACCAAGTATTATTTTTATCAACTACAATTGATTAATAACATAGTAAAATCACCTGATTGGTTAATAACTTTGGTTAATAATTATATCACACAGGTTTTTAATATCATGTGCTACAAAGAGCCACAGGAGTCACATTATAGAGCCCCTTGTGGCTCGCGAGCCTCGCTGAGTATCACTGGACTAGATGATCACAGTGGTCTTTCCTGACCTTACAATGTAGGAAAGCACCTCTCTCAGCTTTCCTCCATGGAACTGTGGGACTGATTTGCCTCTCTCTTATACTGGTGTAAATCAGGAATAATGCCATTGCTAAACTAGTATGAGGTGAGAAACAGGATCTTAGATGCCATCCCCCCTTTCAGGTGGACTTAAGCCCAAATGCACAAGACGGGAATGGAAACATGCACAGCCTGGCGTAGCACCTCCACTGCATGCTCCTCCTACTTGTGAGCTCACAGAAATTCCTCTGCAGGGCTACCACAATGTTGGGGAACTGCAGCTGGATGATTAGGAGGGGAGCAGCCACCTTACACATGTTTCCTTGGGACACAGCGAACCTCTGTGACAGAGCTGGTCAAAAACATTCAGTCAGAACAGGCCTTCATTTGGAAAGTATTTGGTGGGTTTTGTTTTTTTAAGCTAACAAACAAAAAAGAAAACCTGTAAAAATCTGTCTTTTCGTTTACAGTTTTTCCACAGCTAGCTCAATTCTGGCAACAAGCTATTGAGCTTTGTGTTTCTGGTGCAATCATTACTGTCCCCATACAACCACCACCACCGTAGTGATTCCTCACAGTGGGGTAGCCAAGTAGCCATCTGGAGGGGAAGCCATTGGCAGAGAATGTCAACAATTCTGCAGGTTTGGCTGAAATTCTCAGGGTTTCACAAAGTAGCCGTGACCTTTTGCAGATCTAGAAGGCTACCATCCCCGCATTGAACAGGGGATGATGCAACAGCCACGCTGCATTTAGAAATGCACCATATTTTTGAAGTCTCTCTCTCTAGCTCACTCTCTATCCCTCCCATGGGTTTTTTCCATGGGAGGGGACAATCATGAAGAGTGATGAAGCTCTTGGTCATGCATGAAAAGAAGAAATGAAAATGACTTATTGGAGGTGCAGCTAGTCCTGACCCAAAACTTTGGTTTCTGAGGATACAAAGCCCTGAGCTGTAAGAAAAGCTGAAACTAAAGTAAAGTGAGGAAGACAGAGAAATTTGATCTTATCTCATTCTATCTACACTATCATTAGAAACTGGAAATGCTCATCCTCCACTTGTGGAGGAAAGAATTGATTCAGTCATCTCATTGAGAAAAAACAATCAGTGTGTTAGAGAAGCCTGAAATACGTGGCATATTTGGTTTCTGTGGCAATTCCAAGCATGGATGGTTTGGAAGGCCCTGCTGAGCATTTTTATGGATTAGAAAATGAGAATTATAACCAGCAGGCCCCAAGAAATTATTACTAATAATTATTGGTATTCTGGTAGTGCCTAGAGGCCCCTATCGAAATCTGTGCCCTACTGCGCTAAGCCTGTACAATTACATAGTAAAAAAGAACCTCTACCCTGGAAAGCTTACAATCTAAATAGACAACACAGAAATTGGATGGGAGACGAACACACAGAGAGGTGACATGGCTTGCACAGTTTCACACAGCAGGTCAGTGGCTAAGTTAAGACTAGAATGCAGGTCTCCTGAGTCACTCACCACTGCCTTAACTGCTGGAACACTCTGCCTCTTCTTGCAGATCCTGCATGGAGGAATAGTGCTAGGCCATCTGATGGGAGATGGAGGGCATAAATACCAGAAGGAACTGAGATCTAGAGTAAAGGTTGGCTTCTGCTTAGATGACTTGAGATGCCAGGGGACACTTTCAAAAACAGGAGCAGAGGACGGAGCAGTACACAAAACTGCCCAGTCCCCATTAATATGAGTAGGAGTTGAGCATGGAGACTAAAGATAGCATATAACCCAAGTTCCAACCTGGGTGCCTAAACAAGTGGCCTGCATTCAGAAGCACAGAGCACCCACAATTCTAGTAGAAGTTAATGGAAGATGTTGAAGTTTGGCATCTCTGACAATCAGGCCGTTCCTTTAGCTGTTTCATTTTAGGCACCCAGATTTGAAAACTTGGCCACAATTAATAAAGTGCAAAGGAGCAATGTTTTGTGAGCAGTGATGTTTTGCGCCATTGCTTATGGTAAAGACAGCCATGAAATACATGTGTGAACAATGTAAGTATTGCATATGAAAGTCTCCATAGAAAGGGTTAAACAGAGGGAGTTTTACCCAAAGGACTCCCCTAAGGATTTGCTGCAGCAATCACACCTGGACTGTCAGGGGACTGCAGAACAGAGACACCAATAGTCAGAAAGGAAGTTGTTTCCCAGCTACAGGATGGGACACAGATGTAAAATCTGGGGTTTCTGCAAATGAAATTGTCTTGGTATTTTTGTCATCTCTGCTCAAGGGACAGGATTTGTGCAGATTTTGTGAATAAAGATAGAAGAAGAAATGGTACTGTGAGTCTGTGAAACTAACTTCAGCTAACCTACTGCAAAGCTCCAAATTCTGCTATCACTTGGCAAACAGACAACATCATAAAAGAGCTGGCAGGAGTTTTCTCTTGACATGACTAGGCACATAGGCTCGTCATGTTGTGCAATCAATGATAGAGAATAAAAATGTATTTGCAAAAAGATGCTCTGTGTTTCATCACAATTCTGTCCAGCTACATAATCTAAGCATATAAACCACCAGAGTAAGTGACAAGGACTCAGACCCTCAGCTGTGGCTGAAGTGTGCACAGCACACGGGGATTTGCGCAAAGTTGGCTTTTTTACTCCTTCAATCCCAAGCCATCTGTGTGTCGGGCTGATCCCCTACTCTATCTCAGAGCAACCTGAAGGCTGCTCTCAGTTACACCAGTTTCCAATTGGCTTATGGGGCCTACATAGTAGCCAGTAACAGTAGGGTTCATAAGATCCAGGGACATAAGGAAAACTTGGCCAAGTCCCTTTTCACCTGGCCAAACCCCATATGCTCTATGGCACTGGAAGATTCCTCCAGCACTGGGGTGATCCTCCCATGATTGCCTACAGGGGTGCTGGAACGAAGTGGCTTGAAATGGTTTCCATCATCTACAAGGTTTACAGTTTGGTTCAATGGCTCTCAGCAGCCCCACTATGGAAATTGTTCCAACACTCCTGGAACCTACACCAGCTTTACGATCACAAACTGCCAGAAGTGAAGTGAAAAGCAGTGGCACCACAAACAGGATCAGAGCCAAGATTTCTTACCTGTTTCTGGACTCAGATATGATCTGTCTACTTGATTATCAAAAACAGGTGCCAATTCACCATGTAATCATTTAAATCCTACACCAGAGTGTTTTTCAGATTTTCAGATGTTTAGCCTATGGGGCACATCAAGGAATTGCTATTTTAAGATACCATGTTACTTCCTTCTTGATGTCACTTCAGAAAACCTAAGCCTCCAGTTTTCTGTATTTGCACACTGGGGGCCAATTTCTACCCTTTCTTACACGCATGTGTAAATGATATATTCATCCCTTTGTAATTTAAAGGCATTTTAAACTTCAGTCTGAACCCCTTTAAAATCGAAATCTCTTTTAGCTTGTTACTATGCTGCCTGATAATTCCCCAACAGCCAGCATATAAAAAAGGGTATTTAAACTACTTTTTTCTTGGATCCAATCTAAATGCCACTGACCACAACAGCATCTAAAATTAAACAAACAACCTCTTTTAGAAATTAGTCCTTAATAAATATGAAATGGAAATCTGCTATAAATTTAATAAGAAGGAGATAAGATATTTAATTCTTCTGAAAATACCATAGTGATCACAAATCCCACGCCAAGCCCAGCTAAAATTGACACAAATGGCACACAATTGTTTCTGAGAAAGGACAAATCAATTCAAAAGAAAAAAAAAAGGTTATTCTTATTAAAAAGGAACCACATTATTTATGGTATCTCTAGGGTCTAGAAGGAGACAATGATCTACAGCAGCATGACTGAATGCTTTACTTTTTCCTCAAAGCTCTCTGATCAGAATGGTGTTTCCCCACCTCCACTTTGCTGACAAATGCTGATGTAAACAGCATACGTACAAAGCATGGGGGTTTTCACGTGAATCCTGTGTTTTTTCCACAAAGCCTCTTACGCTGTACTTCGCTTAAATATATCTTCTCATTTCTGGTTAACCTACATCCCCGCAAGTGTTAATGAGCTTTTAACAGTAGACTGAACCACTTAAAGTGAGACAAAGCCAATTTTTCAAGAAAGCAAATAGTTTCTGGGATTTGGACATGAAGCTCTTACAAAAGATCAAAGACAGTTGTAGCAACGTTTATATATTAGAATGAGATTACAATATTGACAAATTACAATGGACTCCATTTAAAACACGGATCAATCTTTGTCATCAGTCTTGCTAGAAGTAAAACACTTGAGATATAATACCACTGAAATCCTACCAGGAAGGAAGTAGACTTCAGAAGCTATAAACAGAATTTAACAGAAGTAGGAAGTAATTCAAATGCTTTCACATTAGTGACGGGGTAAAAACATTTAAATCAGAGAAAATGTTTTGGGTGTTTTTTCCCCATTTTATTTATCCATTGGTTATTTGGAACAATAGCATGTTGTCACATAAGTCAAACACAGTCTTTAAAAATCAATTTACAATGTAATTCACAGTACCATTCTAGATATTCATTGCTCTTTTTCAAAAATAGATGTTTCTGGCTTTTTGTTTGTGTTAAATAAATTTTCACCTGGAGGCTTTCCTACACTACAAATAGGGTACTCATAATTAGTTCAGAATTTACAGACAGTCCTACTGGATATCATATGCAACTTGTTATTGGATGCTTTTCTTTCTTTTTTTTTTTTTAAATCCCTTCTTCTTCAACAGCTGCTAACTTTACCGTACCGTACTCCTGAGGGGAGTATAGTTAAAAGCTCCTTCCAAAGCCAAGCTTAATGTACCTCTGACTTTGAATGGCAGAAGATGCAACACAAAGAGATGGATAGTTTCCCCTTCCTAAAAGACTTCGTAGATCTCTTGCACAGTTTGCAGACTCTCCTCTTGCTTTGGGTTACTGAGTACAATGGCATACGCTGTTACTACTCCACTAGGACAGTTCCTATTGTTTAATTTGATCACCTCCCTTTGGTCCTATCACAACTCCTCTCCTCTCTCTCAAACACACACCCCAGTACCTCAATCTTTAGGCCCCAATTCAGGAAAGCACTAGAATTTGGCACGCACGTACATGCTTTGCTGAGTAGGAATGGACTTAAGCACATGCTCAAACTAAGAGCTTACGTGCTTAGCTGAATCGGGGCAGTACCATAACAGCAATGCTAGGTTGTCTACAATGAACCTGTGAAATTCTGGCCATCATTACCAAGGTGTTGGTAAAATCAGTGTAAGTTTGGAAAGTTCTTCTCTCCAGGGATATAATGGGTAAAACCTGGAACATATTTTGAGAAGCTGCCTCATTCTATACTTGCAATTCGCTGCTTTCCTGGAAGGTACCACATTCAAACAACAAGTAGTTCAACACAATCAGCTTTTAGACTTACATGACACTAACCTATCCTAAAATATCTACCAGCAAAAAATAAATGTAATTTGTAAATGAATCTACAAACTTTCAGTGTTTCTGTAGCCTTTATTCTAAAACATAGAAGCTTATGAAGCTGTGATCTTTATACTCTTGATGGAACAATCTGAAACTCCCCTTACATTCCAGAAGGATTAAAACTGATCACTTAACAGTAAGTGCCATTCTTTGCTCCCATAAGGCATCATCTGGTTCTCACTAAAGGTCAATGGGACTTTCACTATTGATTTCCATGGGAGCGAGGTCAAAGGCCAACATAACTAACTTACAACCTCTTGTATTTTCCCGAAGGAATTTAGTAATATCATCCTGAAAATAGCATATTCCAAGTCAAACTTGATGAATTGGACAAATAGTTCAATATCTTTCCAATGTGCAGTGATACTGAAAACAGATACCACCATGCCTTGACTTTAAGAATCAGGATTTCACATAAGCCATAGAAGACATCAAGGTCCAAATTCTGAAGTTGATGGGAGCTCCAGGCATCCAATAGCAGAATCTGGCCCTCAGTGATTTTTATTCCCTGCAACGTCTACAATTCAGCAAAGGAAAAAATACATCTTTTTCAATGCTTTGCAAAGTGAACTAACACTGAATGTTTTCATATTTCAGACTTCCTTTCTTGTGGTCTGTTCCTGCAATCTTTACATAAACAAACCTCCCACTGACTTAACTGGGCCTCTTGCCGGAGATGGCAATGCAGGATTAGGCCCTTAAGAACTAACCCCACCTCAGAAAACAACACATCTGATCTACAAAGCTGAACTGGTGGGGTCCAGGACTTGATTCTGAGATGTGTGCGGAGACGCTCAACAAGTGAAGCAATGACTATTAGGAAAAGTTAAAACCACGTCCAATACTGTACATCAGTTCATTTCTTCAGTCCTGCACAAAAAAGTCCCATTGATTTCATCTGAAGTTCTGCATGCTTCACTGGACTAAAATATACATAGAAGTGTGCAAATTAAAAAGGGTTGGAGGCTGACTAATGCAGAGATTTGAATGTCTGTGAGATAGAGTATTCCCCTAAGAACACGTAAGTCAGGAAAGATATTTCAAGTAAGGAAGAACATTGAAACATAATGAACTGATAAACTGGCCTTATGGGAGGGGAGAAAAGGGGGGATATTATATCCCAAAATAGTATGCATCTTTAAGATGTATAAAGTTCCCTAGAATGTGAGTCTGCTGTCAGACCATATACAATTTTGTTCTAGCTAGAAATTCAAACAAAGTGTATTTCTAACCGTGGAGAGGATCTTTCTGGCATGAGAAATATAAATTCACAGATTTTTAAGGCTAGAACAGACCATTATGACCATCTAGTCTGACCTCCTGCATAACATAGACTGTAGAATTTCACACACACATCCCAATATTGACAGATCTCTCTCTCTCTGTCATACAAAGGAGTTCCAAGTTCATTTGCATATGCAAGCAAATAATCAACACCCCAGCATTAAGAGTTAGTATAATTTTAGGAAATTTACTTTTTTTTTTTTTTTTTTTTTTTTTTTTTTACTTTTTAAAACAAAAAGTTAGGATAGATATTCCCAGCTCTACTGATACTATGGGCCAAAGTCTGCTCTTCTTTGGACACCTGGCTCCCACTGACTTCCGTACACAAGGAAGGGAGCTGTAGGTGCACAGCCAAAAGCAGAACTTGACCTTGTGTAAGTCAATGACTCTTTCTGTGAATATTTACCATATCTATACAAATGTACCTTGGAAATCTATTTCATGTTACATATATGTGCCAGTGAGAATGACCACCAAAATATAATCATATACGAAAGAATAATTATCAAAGATTACAGTCATTTTCTCAGAAACCTGTTTTATTCTATGGTCTAGAATTCAAGTCAATGATCCCACCTGCCACACAGACAGCAAAAACTCCCAGATCTAGAGATTGTTAGAGAGAAGCATCAGTTGCTTGCTGACTCTCCAACATTAAATGGCCACCCTTCACAATGTACTACCCCAAATACGCCATCTAGATAACTCTTCTAAGTGCTTTTATGGGTATCAATCTACTAACAGCAGTGATAATAACAAAATTCACTGTGAAGAGAAATGTCAGGCATAAAAATATATATCTCATTAGGATTGGATTTTTTAAAAAAAATACACACTGAAACTTTCATAGAAGAATATAGGCATAAAAAGTTTACCACACTTAACAGTCTAAATTCTTAACCACTTACATATGTAGCTATTCACAACAAATCATTTATGGATGCCTAGGCCACTTGTGTGCCACCTTTCCCACAGTAGCTACAGCTTCATGCTGGGAATACTGCCAATATATTTCCCCGCCCTGAGATTTGTAATCACAAATAAATAGCTCTGCAAATATCATAACATTGTAAACTCTGAATTTAAGTCTTCAGCAAGAAGTCATCCTCAAACCATGGAGAACGTTTAAACAATGTAAACATATCAAACATTTTGTCAGTTTTCACAGTTATCCCCAGCAACCGCGGAATCTATGTGAGATGTACCATCCAAATCTTGAAGCCCCATAGTTTCTATTGTACGATATTGTTGTTCTGGTTCATTTTCCAATCTCTGAGACTTTGTTTTCCTGAATAAATCCAGCTGTGATTTGGATCCCCAAGATGTGATCCAGCTCTGTTCTTCCAATATGCATCATCTTTACAAAGCCTTAAACACACTCCTTCTGAGGAGATTATTCTTGAATGGAGGAATGGCGAATAGATCTGTGGTAATCCTCTGGACTAGTGACATGTTCTGGTAAATCATAGCCTCTCAGAAAATGTCCACTGTTTTGTTGAGCAAAGTAATACAGCTGCCTTGCAAACATTGGCTCAACCTTAACAACAGATAAAAATGTTATTGAAGCGTGATAGCATGTTCCATATTGTTCGTATTAGCTATTTACTCAACAATAAAAAGATGTTTAAAACAAGCCAAAATAAAACAGTTCCACATACCAAAATGGAAAGAAAATGCACTCTGTTCTCATTGAGCTCTGCCTTTACTTCAACTCCAGATTCTTAGAGCGAGCTGCAGTTTTTGCTGACAAATACCCATTGCATAAAGCATGCGTTTGCAAATGTCCCCTGTCAGCTAGTCCATATGTACATGTGACGCCTGATTTGTGTGTGCCCATATTTCCATGGCTAAATTAGGCACGGCCAAATGCGGGCCCAGTTTCACATGCTTAACTTTAAAAATCAGTCCCTTATTCTGAGTCCAAGTCTAACATTTCTAAATTTAAATGTTATTGTATGTCCATTCATCCCTAACTGTATCTGTTCAGCACTGCACTGGTTTAATAGGGCCAAGCTTTTGTGAAGTGTTTGAGCGGCTCGACTCATTTCGCTTGTCTCACTAGCCCCAAGGGGCCCCAGCTTTGCACAGTGCCTTAGTTAAATACTTAACTTTGACTCCTAGGATATAAAAACTTGAGACTTATAAATGGGGAACAAATATGTTCTGAGAAAAGATCCGAGATCCTCTAAACATTTAGACGCAGCCCTGCACGGACATCACTTTATGGAGGAAAGGTGTGTGGGTGGCAGGGGGAAGAACATGTCCTCCCTAGCTTTCAGCTGACATCAGCAGTGGAGGAAGGGACAGGAGTTTGAGGCTGATGCTTACTGTAGCAATTCAGCAATCTCTCGCCACTTCCCCTCATAAGCTGTTGGACTGGTCAGCTGGACAGGAAGGAAGCAACTGCAGGTGTAACCGCCTGCTGCGAGGGGCTGTTCTGGGCCTCTGCTGGGCAGGCTCTATGAAGCCTGTTCAGTTCCCACCCTCCCCATCCCCCATCAGTTCCAAGTGCAGAACAGGGGGACCCAAGGCAGGGGCTGAGCCAATTCCAGAGAAGAGATTAAGCTGCCAGCCAGCATAACCAGGGTCAGGTTTGAGGCAGAGCGCTGGAGGAGAGACCAAACTCACTGAGAGTTATGGGAGCGGGAAGGTGGGGGTGGGGGTGGGGGCAGTGGGCACAGGCTCAGAGGAGAGTCTTTGTGGGCGGAGGGAGAGAATATGTTTGAGGAGAGGAGGGCTGTGGGGAAAGGGTACTTTGAAGGGGGGCCAGAAATTTGGAAAGCAGATGGGAGGAGAGAGGGAGTAGCTGGGAAGTGGGAGGTGTTATGGATGGTGGAGATGTAGGAGAGAATTTGTACTGTTGGGGGCCTAAGCAGGAAATGAGGAGGCTTGAGGTCCAATGATATCTCTGATCTTTGCTCGAATAATTACGCCATTGTATTCCTGGCTCAATACTCCCCAGCAATCTAAAGATGCAGGACTGATGTCTGGGTTGGGGGCGCATGTGTTAGAGTTAGAGGATCTCTGAAAGAAAGAAAAAGCTAACCTGACCATGGGAACATTCATTCCAACAGAGGATGTCTGGGGAGGACAGCAAACTGAACTTGGAAGCTGTAATCCTCTATCCAGGGGAACCACAGGGCAATGCGTTGCAGGCAGATAGTGGTAAGGAAGTTACATAATTTGTAAAGGGAAGGTAATTATTTTATTACAAAAATCTCTGGCCCATCACCTTAGCATCTGGATGACTTACAAAATTAAACACCAATATTCTCCCACTTCGGAGAGAATGGCAATAAACTAAACCCTGCCTCTAGCATGGACAGGGAGACCATGGGTACATCTCCTTTGTGGAGCTCGGGTTTTGGAAAGCAGCTGATCCCAGCCTCCACTATTGCTTACACTGGTGCAGCTGCACTACTGCAGGGAAATGAATGTAAAAGTATGCAGTATAGTCAAGGCCCAGGGTTACGAAGACAGCCGCCAAGAGGTGAAGCAAGAGTAACCCAAGCAGTAAAGACTGCCTCAGTCTGCTATGGCATTTTGCGGTGCAGACACCTGAGGCTAGGAGGGGCGAAAGGGGAGGGGGTATCTCTGAGAAAGCTTAGATGCTGCAGCATATTTATGTGGCAATTTTAAAAGAATCCACAATTATGCACCAGCTCTGGCAGTCATGCAATAATATTCTATGCAAGGCCCTGCTTACTAGTGTCACATGGCTGACACTAGTCAAACTGTTCCATTTAGCTAATAGTCGTAATCGCGCCTCTCAAGTGCTTTCGTCAGTAGATCGCAAAGCGCTTTACAAAGGAGGTCAGTCTTCTTATCTCCATTTTTTACAGATGGGGAAACTAAGGCACAGGGCGGGATATGATTTGCCAGCGGGCTAATGGCAGAGCAGGGAACTGAACCCAGGTCTCCCAGTCCAGTGCCCTAGCCACTAGACTATACTGCCTCCCCCACAGCTTACTGATGAGAGGAAGAGAAGGCTGCCTGTCAGATTCACATACTCTTCATTTTAAACTAAGAAATTAAACAAATCATACTTACGTGGGCTGTAATTAGCTTCCTCTGCCTTTGTGGGTCTGGAAATTCCTCTCCAAAACACAGAGCAACCTGGAATCTAGGCAATGGACGTCCATGGTGGGCAAAAGCTTGCAATTCTGAAGACAGAAAAGATATGTTCAGAAAATCCTCACCATCAATGGCTGAGTTCCAGAGTTAGTAGTGAAGGACCTTGGAGCAGAACAGCAGACTACAGGAGCAATGAAGAGGTTCTATTGGACAACTGGCAAAAGTAATGACAGGGTCTAGCAAAGGGAAAGCGAGTCTGAGAGAAAGGAGAGATACCAGCATCAAGGATCTTGGAGACTTTGCCACAGATCAGGGAGAGAACACAGATAAGTACCAGCAAGGGACAAATAGCTGAAAACTCTGTCTCCCTTCAAGAGCTAAGAGACTCCAATTATTCTATTTGTATTGCATTTTGAGTAATTTCATATAAACAGCAATTGGGATTTCCTCAGATTCATGCTTGTGTTTGGCTCAACAACAGAAACTTCGGAAACATTCTTCAGGACTTTTGAACTTTGCCGGTTTAAGTTTCTCCCATCCACATATACATTTCAGAAGGATCATGCTATGTAAGTCACATTGCACGACTTCTTTCAAAAACAATGGTGCTGAGATGTTGCAGGAAAGCCTGTCACCCTTAAGAGTAGAACTGAGAGCAATTTAAGTAACAAAAGTGTTTACACTGACTTCAGACTATACTTCTGTGCCCACTACTTGTGATGACTGAACCTCAGAAGATGGATTGTTCATTAGAAAGTAGATGGCAAATCTCAGGACTAGCTTGCAATGCCGCTAGTACACCTTTGTAAGGGCTTGATCTTACTCCCACTTAAGACAATGGCTTCAGTGGGAGCAGGAGCAGGCCCAGACAGAACCATGTTAGTGCCTGTATACTGTCCATCCCGCCCCCCGCCAGGTCATGAATCCACAGGAATGTAATTAGTTCAGATCACATATTTTCTGGATGGTTTGCTTTTCGCTTCTACTACAGGAGCCAGGGTCCCAGAGATCTCATGTGAGCTCTCTATTCTATAGGTATGTCTACATTGCAATCAGAGGTGTGATTACAGCGCAGGTAGACATATTCGCACTAGCAGAGCTAAAAATAGCAGTCTGAATGAGGCCGCATGGACTAGCAATGCACATAAGTCCCCAGGGTCCCCAGCATGCTTGTATAATCCACACTGGAGCCCACGTTACCACATCAACATTGTTATTTTTAGGCATTTTAGCACAGGGAAAGCCAGTGTGGGTCTGACTACTCAAGCTGCAATCACATCTCAGATTGCAGTGTGGACAGACCCTTTGAAAAGGGCCAGGCTCAAACACAGTGACATCTGTGGCCTTTCATTGCCCCCCTCATCCTCCTTTTCCCTCTCTGCTGCTGTCACTTGTTGGGTCATGTCTATTTTTATACTGTAAACTCTGTAGAGGAGGCACTTTGGGTGAAATTCTGGACCCACTGAAGTCAGTGAGAGTCTTACCATTGTCTTCAATAGGGCCAGGATTCCATCCCTTCTATTGCTCTGTAAAGCACTGAGATTTCTTTAGGCACAACATAGCATCATCAAAAATGTTAATTTATAATACAATACAATGAAAATCTCAAAAGGCTGCAATGTGCAAAGTGCAAATTTGGTTATAGTCATCCTTTGATTCTAATAAATAATAACAACACCATAAAGGTCTTATACAGCACATTTAACCCATAGACCTCCAAGCGCTTTACCAAGGACATCCGTATCATTAGCCCCATTTCACAGATGGGGATACTGAGGCACAGAGAGGGGAAGTAACCTGTACAAAGTCACTCAGCAGGACAGTGGCACAGTCAGGAAAAGAACCCAGGTCTCCTGAATTCCAGTCCAGTGCTCTAGTCACTAGGCAATACTGCCTCTCAAATATATAAATATTTATATTATTTATATTAATAGGCAATGTGTGGGGGAGACATTTACAAGAGGGCTCCACTTGGGTTAAAATACATTGGCCAGTGGCACCGTAAAATTAACAATATTTAATTGAATTTAAAAAAAAGAAAACCACATCTTTATTTCAACATCCATAGTACATTTTGCTTTACATGAGGTCTTTTTTATGTCATTGACTTATAAAGAGCTAATAATGCTCTGTAATGTGGTTCGTGTCTTTTGGGAAACCTTGCAAAAGGAAATCAATCATAAAATATTTTAAAATTAACACAATATTGGGATGGGGGACAGCACCTTGCAGAGAGAAAGGCTTGGCTTGTGATTAAGGTATTATACTGGGATTCAGGAGATGTGGGCTCAGTTCCCGTGAGACCTTGGACAAGTCACAAAATCTCTCCATGCTGGACATCCCCCATCCGTAAAATGGGCATAACAACACTTCCTTTCTTCCACAATTTGCCTGTCTTCTCTATTCCGATTGAATGCTCTTTGGGGCAGGGACTGTTTCTTACTCTGTGTAAGTGCCCAGCACAACGGGGCTCTAGTCTCAGTTGAGGCCTCTACGTTCAACTGAATAATAAATTATAATGATGAATAATAAATGAATAATTAATGACAAATAGAGTACAGTTCTCTTTGAACAAAAAAGTAGGTAACGTTCTCTCTCTATTTCCAACAAGCCCTAAAAACGCTCACAACCTGCTAGGAGCAGAGGGGGAGATTTTCAGTCCTTTGGTATGATCATCCAACGCTGCACTCACTTAGGTGTCATAAGAGGGGGCAAGGAGGAGTCTGGGATCGGTGCAATTCCCGATTAATAAGTCCCAGTGTTACTACTGGGGAAAGAACCCCATCCCTACCTCTCCTCTGTCACAGAATTTTACTCAGGCCTTGTCTACACTACAGGGGGAGATCGATCTAAGTTACGCAACTTCAGCTATGTGAATAATGTAGCTGAAGTCGATGTACTTAGATCTACTTACCGCGGGGTCCACACAAGGCGATGTCGACGGGAGACGCTCTCCCATCGACTCCCCTTGCGTTTCTCATTCAGATGGAGTACAGGAGTCAATGGGAGCGCAATCTGCGGTCAATTTAGCAGGTCTTCACTAGACCCGCTAAATCGACCACCGACGCATCGTGCTTCAATTCCCCAGTAAGTGTAGACAAGCCCTCAGCCTCAGTGATTCTCAAAGTATTGCAGCATAATAGCCCTGGATAGAGAAGGGAGTTGGCCCATGAAGAGTTTCAGAAATGATCTTCAATATGAAAGAGAATCAGAGAATCCCAGCTGTTCCAAATGCATGAAAGCATGTACCTGAGGTCCTCTCACTGCTCTGAGCATGTCACTTTGCTCTTCAAACAGCTCCACTGGCTCCCTCTCATCTCCTGGGTCAAATTCAGACTTCAACTGCCAGATTTTCACATGTCTCCCCAAATCAGGTCTCATTTCCTTCTATTCTAGCTCCAGCTGCCTACTCTCCACTCATGCATGCCTCCTTAATGCCCCTTCATACCCTTCTCCAATTCCAGTCTTTGAGCCTTCTCCAAATTCTCTTTCTCTCCTGGTTTGCTAAAGTCATCACTCAGATCTCTCCATAAATAACCCAGACATTAGAATGTGGTCACCCCTGTACTATATGCCAGAATCACAAAGCCCAATCTTTCAGTGAGTCCCATATGGACATATCCCCGCACCAATACACAGCCGTATCAATTAAAGGCCACAGCCCAGGCTCTGCATCTTCCTTCTGTGAATTCTTTGGGACATGCATCTCTTAGTAGAAGTCTGGAGTGTTTCCATCTCCTAAGGGTCTGATTTTCTGACTGTCCGCACCCAAATGTACACTTGATTTGGGCTCACTAACCAAAATTAATGTGTAGCTATGGTGTGTGCATGGCAAAATAGTCACTTAAGAAGTTACCTGGCTAGCTGCATGTTACACCCCAATTTGCACACACTGTTGTGATAACTGCACACAAATTAAGCATGCAATCGTACACGTGTTTGCACATGCATTTGCAAACACATAGCTTAGAAAACTGTGCTTAAGTTAACCTTTGGGAACAGGCTTCTAAACAGATACTGCCACATATCCTGTGAATGGTTTGGAAGAGCCAGATTTAATTTAAAGTGGCATCTGAAAAAGGAAAAGGGACTTCCAGACACATGATTGCAGGCATAACGATACATCTTACAATTAGCATACAATAGAAGTTGTAACCCCATAAATCCAGCTCAAATTCCCCTTTTTAACTGTCAATTTTCATATCCTCTTCAGATGTATATTTAAATGTATATGATGCTTGATAATTCTGCTAGGATGACACATCAAAGTCTGGAAAATGAAATCTTATAAAGGCAGTGGCTCATTTGGGCTATTTTTTTAAGGCATTGCATTATTTTTCTACGAAACTGTAATTTATACCAATATATTGGTCTGAAAGGCAGTAAGGTGTTCTGCCCAGGAGGAGAGACTCTAAAACTTAACAGCTCAACTGTAGCTCTGCCGCAAGCCCTAGTAAGGGGCAGCATATAATTGTGCCGCCCTGTTTCTCCCCTTACTCTAGGGGAGGGGAAGTAATCTGCGTCCACCCCTTTCCCTGGAGCAGGTTGCTCATCTCTCTGTGCTAGCTCAGAAGTGCTGGTCAGCACCTTGGAAATTGGAGCCAAGACTCCATCCACTCCCTTCCCAGAGCAGGAGTATCCCCTGTGGGGCTGTTTTCCCCTCCATTCTGCTACCCCCAATCCAAATAACCAGTGCAGCGGGTTGAGGGCGTGCCTTCAAACATCTTACTCACTTTTGCAGGTGTGTTGGGCAAGTTACAATCTTGCCCTATGCCATTAGTTAATAGGATGATTGTTGAAAATCAGAGTCTATAAATTCACCCCACAAATATTTTCCAGAATATTTGTCTAAATATAGACACACACACACACCAAAACACAGATTTAAAAAATATCTGTTGGGATTAATACTTGCTCATGTTTAAATACTCTGGGTCAGATTTCAGACTCACACCAGCATAAGTCTGGAGTAAATCAACTGAAGACAATGGAGTTACTCAAGATTTACACCAGTGGATCCAAAATCAGAATGTGGTCCCATCGACTATCCAATCTTACGAAGGACTATTTTGTTGGGCTCCTCCCACTCAGTATAAAGTGACACAGGCCTTACCTTGTCCTCAGTTGAGCATGAGTGGTTCCTATCACTTTCAACGGGAGCCACATAAGTGTATCAAAAGCAGAACTAACCATGGTAATATACAAATAAAACAGTATTCCTAAACTGTGCTCTTCTAACACCTACATATACGGCCACATCCAGAGAGCAGCTGAGCATCTGCATCTCCCAACCACTTCGGTGGGAGTAATTTAGTACAAAGAGCGCTTTAATAGTTCCCATCTGGAACCACAATGACAATGATTTGGTGACATTTATATAGACAACATGTAACCTAAATTGAAAATTACCTGCTAAAAATTGCTGAGTATCAAAAAGTTTGCAGGTCTGCTCCCTTTCCAGTTTATTTGGCCTGTCACTGCATAAAGCCAGAGGTCCATCCCAGTAGATCCTGCTTTGACAAAGTCTCTTAGCATAAAGCCCATCAGGTGCCATCCAGAGTATTACTCCGCGTTCCAAGTGGCTCAGTAATTTTTCTATGTTTTTCCTCTGGCCATTATCTTCTGGATACGGGAAGATAACTTGATCCAAGCTGCTGACCTCATAATTTTGGGCATGAGATATTCTACAGCCTTCAGGACTTGAAGTCGTCATCTCTTTCACCAGTATTTCACGGTAATATAGACAGATGTGTAGTCGACAGTCTGTAAGTATATTTTGGAAAAAAATTACTGCTGTTCAATATTGTGAGTATTTTACATTACATCACAGTACTATTAAGGCCAATGGGCCAGATCTTGCAAGGTGCCATGCACCTATCATTTCTAATACTCAGCATCTCTCAGAATTTAGCCCTGATTTAGGGAAAAACATAGATTGAATTGAAATAATGAAATATGGAAGCACAGACTCCAACACCAGCTTCTACCAATAGAGGCCCCTGGAGTGGGAACTGCATAGCCGGTGATGCAGAGAGCAGAAAATATGCTAGACATTAATGCCTGGCAAGCTGCATATTTTCATTAATGGGGAAAAAAGTGTTTGTACTTCACAGGTTTAATTGGAATTAATGCTCAGTCTCAGGATGTTCTCCTAGATAAATCAGAAAATAGCTATGCTTCTCTCAAGATGTCGTATAGAACCATGTTAAGCAACTACCCACAAGACTTGCAAAAATGCAATCAGTTGCCTAGTAGAAGTGGTCTTTGGCTGAAACACAGACAAAATTATATTTGAAATCTTAGGCATAGTTTTAAAGTGGTCACTCGACACAGGAGAGTGATTGTTAAGGGATTGATCCTGCACAGCACTGGTGCAGGGCTGTGCAAATAGACCAACTTCGGAACAGCAGCCCTGCTCAGGAAGGGCACTTAGGCATGTGTTTAACTCTGCCTGCCATTTGCCAGCCAAGTCTCTCCCCTTAACATTGCATTGTCAATTTCTCCAGATAATTTCCATTGTTAGTTTAAAAACCAAACTAGCTCCTACATTTCCACATAAGGAATAAAATAAAAAAGCCACCCTTGAGTCTGAACAACTGCAAACTGGCTGAACAGATTTATTTTCAGAGAGTGAAAGTGTCATTACCAATGTACCAAGAGGTTTTATTTTATCAAGAATAAATAAATGATGCAAATCCTGATGCAGTCAACAGAGAAGACAGAAAAGTATCCATAGGACAAAACGTTGAACAAACAAATAGAATTTTTCAGAAAGGATACAGTCCAGGTTAAAAAAAACCAAAAAACCACTAGACCCCTGAATCCAAAAGCAATATGGCTGTGTGGTGAGCTAAAGAAGAATCTGCTTCACCTGTCAGCAGTTGTCCTATCTGATGACTCATTGAGGAGCACCCAAGAATTTGCTTGAAAGAGCAAAGTATTTAAGCATGTGTAACTTTAAGCACATGAATGGTCCCATTGATCTTAACCTGAGTTACAGATTTCAGTGAGGACTACTCAAGTGCTTAAAAATCTTGCTGAATTGAGGCCTAAGTGTATATGCACAGAAGTCATTTGGAAAGGAAATGTCACTTGCACTCACAAAAGAAGTCCCTATAAACAGTGAGAAAACATTTACTTGGAAAGTTATAAGGAAAGCCTCCTGGATGGTTCACCATGAAAGCCTGGTGTTATAGACTTACCTGATAGTGCAAGAGCTTCACCAGACCTTATGCTTGGCTCTATTGGGATCCCAGGAGTCTGTGACTCAGATGGTGCACAAGCATAAAAGGTTCCAGTCACCTGACAACCTGTTTTCACAAAAAAAAGTCAAATGATATCTAGCTATCTAAAATCCAAGAGCAAAGTTAGAGTTCACAGCTATGCATGTGAGAGTTTCTGAGCTTCAGCTCTATAAAATAAACTTCCCCTTGACCAAAATATTTTATCCACTCAAGATGTTATCTAGATTTTTCTTATTTGGATCTTTTAAGTGTTGTTCTTTTACCTAACCATATCAGTGCATATTATTCTCCCATAGAAATAATCTGCATTTTAACTAGATAATGGTGTTCTTGAAGGCTGATGAAAAATAATTCACTCATTCTCACAGGTGTTAAGGAGTTTTATCAAAGGCAACTCAAATATTCAGTCATTATGTCTTTAATGGTGTTAAAGAAAGAAGGCAATTGTAGGGGAAAGAGATTCTCCTGCAGTAGAGTATTAAGAGTTTTAATATTATAGTCAACATTCGTCCTTTCCCGAGCTATCCCTTCCTGTGAGTGAGATAATATTGAGGCAAACTGAAATGTGATAACACCTGTCCAAAGTCCCTTGAAGTCAACAGGAATCTTAGCATTGATTTCAAAGGGCCATAAACACAATATTTATGATGCAAGTAAGATACACTATTCTTTCCCATAGACAGATTTGACTCTTCGCAAAGCTAATTCACTTTTTAACCTGTGCCAAGGGCATACCTGAGTGACTGTTGACAAACAAGACAATCCAGTGAGTAAACCACTATTGTCCAATTCTCTGATACAAGCTTAATGCAGCACTTAGACCCTGAGACAGGAAAACACTTGACAATTTGTTTACATCCATCCCTATACAAGCAAACACTTAAGCATGTGCTTAACTTTAAGCATATGCTGACATCCCATTGGACCATTAAGCATGGGTTTAAATGCTTTGCTGCATTGGGGATTGACTCATTTTCTTTTAAGCCACAAAGATAGAAGGCCCTGTATTTCTTGTGTCTTCAGAATGCCCGCTGACCCGGGATACAATGCGGGGAAAATGATGCTTTGGAGCAGTGACTTTTAAAGAACAGCTGTAATGATAAGCATAAGACTGGGGGATGAAGGAATGAAATTGAAACCAGGAAAAGCAATATTATTACTAAAGCTTGACATAATGTTCATGGTTACTAACAAAAAACAAAGCAAAAATATCAGTGATTTTTTTAAATCTGTATATGCTAAGATTCTATCAGGTAATCAACAGATAAATTTTCCAGAGAAGAATTATAGTTATAGTCTTCTTTCTAGTATTAGAAAATGCTGTGTTTCTTTTATTCTCTATCTTAGCATTTTCTAGAGCAGTCTTTACCATAGTATCTAAGAGTTTATGACACCGTTCACTTCAAAATTAGTGTTTCTATTCAGCATAAGTTCAATAGATCATAAGGACCAAAACCTACATTCACTACCCCATTGAAGTAACTGTTGCATGGGGTGTAAATCAGGGCAGAATTTTATAAAATTTCAACTAAATAGCTCACTTGTCTAAATGTAGAGTGTTCAGCTGACAATAGACAAATGTAAACAGAAGTTTATTTCATTGCACTTGAACCATTAAAGGACTATATTTTGTAGTTCTAATACCCTGTGCGCTTTAAGTATTCCTTCCTTATCTCATCTTGGACTAAGGATTTCTACTTTTTACAAGATTATTCTCATATGGATATGTGGGGACCTGAACTTATGGAGCAAATCCCTGCGTACTGAAATGAGCATATATCCCTTGAGAGTCTGAGCCTGCAGCCATACACGGCACAATGGATGGTCATGTGAATAAGGCATTAGACTGCAACACAGGAAACCCGGGCTCAATGTCCAGCTCTTCTACAGACCTCCTATGTCACCATGGAACAAGTCACTTAATCTCTGTGTACCTCAGTTCCCCACATAAGGTAAAGACTTCCCTACTCTGCATGTTTTTCAGGTGCTCAGATTCGGTGCTGCCAACTCTATCAATACTTAGTACAGTTCACAAAGCCTCCGATCCTGGAATGCTATGACTACGTGAGAATATCAGCTTTCATTTAAGGGGGGGAAGTACGTTTCTAACCTATGTGATGATGAAGAAAAACGTGAAAAATGTGAACCATAAAGACTCAAAAATCAGAAGACAAATAAAAAAATTATCTATACATAGTCATTTATAAATCATTTGTGGGGGGGTGACTCAATTTTTGAACGCTTGGGGTTGGCAATATGAGATACTATGGTGATGACTAAGGCTCCTAAGCACTACAGTAAAACAAATAAAAGAATAAAATAAAATAAGTGTCAATATAGATGACAGGTGCTGATCACCTGCAGCTGTCACTGAAGGATGCTCAGAACTTCTGAAAATCAAGCCATCCATACCAATGCCACTGAAGCCATGAATAATAAATATGAAATCTGTAGTCCTTCTATGATGGTCACATATTGTCTCTTTAGATTAGAGAGCAATTGATATCCAGGGAGATGTTCTTACCGTTTTCACAAGCAGGACCTTGCCAATGGTGACTACGAGCTGCAAAAGGAACACTTTGGCATTGGTAGGGGATGTCAGGGTGTGGCTGCTCTGGGGCAAAATCTCTCCAGTTACGTTCATGAGGTACCATGTAGTTTGACACCTGTTCAGTTTAATGAGACATTATTTTATTTGGCTGTAATCAGAATTGATGCTGCCTTTCACATAATCTCTCATATTAGAAAGTTTCCTTAGTTCTGCAGGAGACCTTTTGTTATTTGTTCTCCCATATCTCTTGTAGATCAAAGCACCATTTAGACCACCTGGATGATATTTTGCCAAAAGGAGAAGGCTTTCAAATGAGCTGCATGTCACCATTAGTGTAAACTATAAACATGACAAAATTATAATAGGCAACTGGAGCATGTTGCAAAACATTACTGTAGAAGAACTGTTTCATCATATGTTTAATTTCTGGCACCAGAAATACTAGGGCAATACATCCATTTTTACAAAAAAAATCTAACAAAACAGAGCTGTAATTCACATTTTAAAAAATCCCAGATGGATCAGCTGCCCTGTAGTTTCACGTGATAAAAACATTGCTTCCAGATTTCTCGGTTTCTTATAAAAAAAAAGTCTTTTTCCAAGCAGAACTAAATGGTGGTAGACCAAAATAGAAAGACTTGTAGTATAATATGGTCTTGCAAAAATTAGCTCAATCGACACCCAACAAACAAGCTAAAAAATAACACATGACTGATCTGTACCTGAGCCTGTAGTGAAGTGTAAGGAGAAGTCATTGTGTATGGATGGTTCATCATTATCTGTTGATCCTCTAGGCTGAGTTGTTTTGCTCCTACATACGTGATAAGGATTAAAACAAAGTTACTAAATAAACCTGAAATAATCTTAAATAAACCTGAAAATGATCTACTGCAGAGAAACCTGTACAAAAGACCATCCTTAATAAGCAATCTCCTCTCTTAAGAGACCATCCTACACCACCCCCAAACACGGGGCTTGATTGTGCTTCATAGATACTGGCCTACAGAGGGAGTGGTGCAGAGGGACCTTTGGGAGGAATTCTGTCTCCCAGAGCTTCCCAGTGCATGAAGGAAGAACACCTGCCGCTCACATCCCTTCAAGGGGTGCAGCATATTTCCATCCAGCTCTGATGGCCAGTGCATAGGAGGGATGTGCCTGCTGTGTGCCCTTTTTGGGGTATCTTGAGGGTCTGGGGCTTCTAGGAAAATAGGAGCACAGGGGAGTGCCAGGACTGTGACCGTACTTGACTCCTATGTAGAGGCAAAGAGGGCTAGGGATGATAATGCACTCCGCTAACCTTGCTCACCCCTGAAGTAGTCCAGCACAATCTGGCTCTTAATGAGTTCAGGTCTGCTCCACCTTTATTTGAAGTCCATTAAGCAAACGTATTTTTGCCTGTCTCTTGAGTGGTTGCTTAAGACAGGCATCACTTTATTTAAAATTGAAATAGAGGCTGTACAGCCAAGGTTAATCCCTCCAGTAATTTACATACTGCATGCCTGTACCTCCAACAAAGGGGTATTTTTTCAAATGCTACGATTCAGACTCCCATCGTTCTTTTTCAGGCAAAACCTCCAATGTAAGTCAAAGGGAAATTTATCCAAATAAGACGTACTTGAGTACTGCACATCTTGTTTATTGTATTGATTGCTACCAAGTCTGACATGAGTGACTGTATGATTATACATGACATGAGTGACAGCACATTGGCCATCTCTTCAGTTTTTGCACACTGGAAAATGAGACTTTAAATGGATATAAAACCTACGATGGCCTACCTTTTTTAGCTCCTTCTGGAACTATTCGGTACACTTTATATGGATCAGAAATATCCAGCTGGCTTCTCTCAACCAGTTCTTCAAAGTCATTGCTCTTGTTCAAAGCACACCGCAGCCTTGTCTTCCAAGTTGGGGGATCTGGTTTATCAATGCCCTCTCTGAACTTTCCTTTAAAAAGAGCCCAAGCCTGAAAACATTTCAAATGTTCAAAAAGAAAAAGAAAAAAAAATCAAGCTCTAGGTAGACAATCACAAAAGCTGAAATTGCAATCGAGTGGGGAATTTATTCCCTATGGGTTTATGCTAAAGTATATGCGAGGTGGTTTCTTGATAAGGTAATAAAAACAATATCAAAGGCAAGATAAAATAGTAAGAGAGAGAAGAAAAGTGACTGGATGAATGCACAAATAACTGTTCTCTAACCATACAAAGGTTTATGATTACAGCTGGAGAAGGAAGGAGGGGGGAAGTGTTCCATATGGACGCGGGCAACCCTGTCGTTAAAATAAAACAAAACCAAAACCGAGAGGGCTTGCTGAGGAAAGCAATTAACTGCATTAATTCTGGGAGAAACTGCACAGCCTCGCTCCAGGCAACAACCAGCAACCAATGCGCTTGAAAAAGACAGACTTGCGCCTGCCGAAGTCAAGGGCAAAACTCTCATTGGCTTCAACGGTGCGGGATGGGGCCTCGGTGGGTCCTGGCTGGCTGGAGAGCAGGATCCCCAGCGGCTCAGCTCGGGTCGTTGTTCGGGGCCACGTCCTGCCAAGGGGAGATCCTGCCCCCCCCCCCCCGCCCTCTTCTTGCTAAGGACTCGATGCCTCCTGTCTCCCACCGACCAGGGGGGTCGGGGCTGCAGGACGGCAAGAGACACGCCCAGGGGGCGGGTGAGTGGCCCTTGGCCGCCCCCTACCTTGAAGAGGGCGGCATCCTCCTCGCGGTTGTAGTCCTGCTTGCCGGCGTGCTTCCAGGGGATGCGGAAGATGCTCTTCTCGTCGTTCTCCCACACCAGGCCCGGGTACTTGCCGCTGTCGATCTGGTCAATCAGCCACTGGCGGAGCTTCCCGTTGCCGCAGCTCACCGAGCTCATCCCGCACTCGCTGCTCTCCAGGTTCATGCCACGCACTCGCTGCACACGCCCGGGCACCAGCTTACGGAGGGGAAGGGGGCCGGGGGGAGAGGAGAGGAGAGAGACGCCCGCTATTAAACGCCACCCCGCTAGCTGCAGCCTCAGGCGTGGGCCGGCCCGGGCTGCTTAACTTTGCGACGGGGCTCGAGCCTGGGAGGGGAACGGGAGAAAGTTCCTCTCCCCGCTGCACAGCAGCAAGGGGGCCCAGCGAGAGCCTCTTCCCGGCGGGGTGAGTCGGCCAGGCCCCGGCCCTGAGAGCTACTGCGCCCTGGCTGCATGGATGGGCTGCTCCTGGGCACGGGGAGAGACAGCGACTCCACGTGCCTCGACAGACACTGTATTTCTCTCTACCTGCTCCTCCCGCGCCTGTGTGTGTGTGTGTTTATGAAACAGATACTGAGAGTATAGCTGGGCATGTGTTCGTGTATACACCTGTCTTCATATGTAAATACTACCCCCCCCCGCACTGCTTTGAAAACCTCAACCACAAATAGTTATAAATAGCGCCTATGATCTCTAAGAGTGCGTGTGTGTATACATATATTGTCCTCATAAATACACACACACGGTGTATGCATACATATGATGCTAATTCACGAGTCCGCACAAGAAGGTACGTTTCAAAACCATACATGGAGGACGTAATATATTCTACATGCGTGTATCTATAATATTCACAAGCAATACAAGCCTATACTAATACCTATACCTAAAAGTTGGAACAGACCGAGCAGGCTCTAAGCTTACCCCTCATACAAGTAAGCTGCTGAACTTTAAGGGTGTGTAATAATCTGCATAGACACAAATGCAAGACGCCTGTACACAGACGCATGTACTGAACAGATCTAGAATTGGATATCGACTGGAAAGATCCTAAGTGAAGGAAATTCACACAAGTTATGAGTCGACCGGGAAAATGTAGGTGTGATGCATTTTGACACACAAAGACGCACACAGACACCATGTGTAGCTGTAAGTGTGTGTGGCGCTCCCTAGCTTTGCAGTTTGCAGTTTCCCTTCTGACTTCTACGCGGTGGCCAAGTGTTTGGTAATTGCACCCACCCACTAGTGCACGGCTGCTGCCGAGCCTGGGACTGTTCCATCACTAAATTGTTCTAGTGAACATCATTTCCACGCAGCTGGTGGGGGTGGGTCTGACCGACCCACCCTGGGACAGAGAGCGGAAAAGGTCAGTCTGATCTCATAGCGCTAAAGACTATTTCAGCCCTCGGAGAGATGGCCGGGCAGAGCACGGACCGGTTCCACCTCCGCTTCCCCGTTGGTGACCCAGCAGTAAAAGCCTTATAGTAACATTTACGAAAAGAGAGCGAATTGGGTTCCGTCCGGAGCCCGGGGTTAAGGGACAGGAATCTCATGCCGCCCTCTCCGGCTCCCACTGAAGCCAGCCAGGCCCTGCAGTGCCAGCAGGCTCCTGGCACAGCCTGGGACTCCCGGCACAGCCTAGGACTCCCAGTAGCAGTGAGGACAGGTGTGTTACAGAGTCTGAAGGGCAGCAGCACGCTCACCAGCCTCCTATTAGACCACGGCGTGAGGCCAGGCGCGTGTTTTAACCCAGAGCTGCCCCGCTGGCCTGGTTTAGATATTAACTAAAAATAATTTTTAAAAGCCAGGAAGGAAAAGAAAATGACAGGGAAAAAAATGTAACTTAATAGAATCCTCCCCAAACTTTTATTTTTCCTCCCTTTCCAAAATAATAGCACAGTCAGAAAAATCTGTGTCTTGCAAGACTCGAGGGCTGCTGCTGGAAAGCAGACAAGGAGGGTAGGGGCCGGAGATCGAAATGTGTGATCGCCTACCAGGTTCTAGCGAGGGCCAGGGTTACGTTAATTTAAGGATTGAAAAATATTATTTTTATTACACACACACACTTTTTTCAATAGAGAGAGAGAGAGAAACAAATGAATATATAAATTTGCTTAATTACAAGTGCTGGAGTAACCCTTGTTCTCCTAGAATCACAGAATTAGAGATGGGGGGGGGCAAGGCTAGTCTTTCTCCCCCACCACCCCCAAAGGGCAAATGTAGGATCATTCACTCCAGACAGGCTTTTAGAATGTATCATTTTACAAACAAGAAATTCTGTAACTTTGTCTACAACAGCAAGCCCCCCGCCCGCCCCGCATCCGACCTGTTGCAACTGAATTCATTTTATGCAACATTCTCACTAAATGCCCATGATCAACTGTAATGCTAGCTTAATACATCCTCTGGCAGGCACTCTATCCTGTCTGAGGGACAGCTCTACTAAGTTATGTCCATTTCTAACTTCTGAGATCCCAGACAGCAATCGCTCTGGGGCTAACGGGGTGAGCATATGGGTTGAAGAGTTTTCTCTTGAGAAAGCTACCGTGTAAAGCAAAGTGAGGGGGAGAGTTTGGCAGATAATGCTCATTCAATGTACTACACTCCCAGAACAGGATCAGATCACTACCAGCTTAAATAAGCAAAGAAATGCCCAATTCCCCCGCCCAATTATCATTGGGGATGATCGGTCTCTTACCTCTTTCACCCAGCCGCTCAGTGCAGGAGGCAGCCTGTTTTCTCAAATGGTTAAAAAAGATATGAAACAACCAAACTGAGCGAAAGCAGGAACTTATAGGACTGAAGAGCTGTCAGATGGGGCGGGGGGGGGCGGGGGGGGGGGCGAAGAGGTTGGGGGCGGAGTCTTACAGAGGTTGGACGGACTGAGGGATACAGACGAGCGCGGGGGCTGCACTGAAGCGGAGCGGGCCGCTGGGGGTTTACCTAGACACAGTGACACGTGGGAAAAGTACAGCGCCTAATCGTTTTTATATACAGATATACATATAAATAGAACGGGAAATCCCTGCCTGATCACCTGCTTTACAGCCAGCTTTATTTTACTGTAAACGACCCGTAGATCACACCTTATGGTGGTGGAAGGCTTACAGTTTGTGGCAAAAAAGTCCTTGCCAGAGAACACTGTTTGTCCGTGCCCTCGGGGCAGCAGATTTAACCGAGGGCCAGGAAGAGAATGGGGTTAGGAGAAGGGTAGGCGCTGCTGTACACATGGGCTGACATTCCAGAGTCATAAGCGGTCACACGTGGGCTACACAGGACTAGCTCCCCTTCCTCAACGCATGATCAGACTCACACGCCACTCCCTCCCTGGCACTTGGGCTTTTTAAAAAGTGTATTCAAAGCCAAACGGTATATAAGGTGAATAAACTGCAGCAGCCCCAAAAGTCATTTGTACCAGACCTGGGGGGGGGGGGGGGGGAAGAGGAGGGAGGAGGGATCAGATTCCGCTTGTTACAATTCAAGTCTGCGGTAATATATTTCTAATCAAACCACCCCGCTGAAGCCATATGGATTTTAGAACAGCGCTAATCTGTATATTGTTGGGTGACTCTTCCGACTTTCCTTTCTCCCATCGATGGATTACACGTCAGTGAATTGGATTCTGAAACGGATACATTTTTAATGCAAAAAGAACAGACGGTATGGGACAGCCGATGCTTTCATACACAGATCATGCACATACCATTCACAGCGTCAGAACGACATGTATGCAAACAGGAACGATCAAACTACAGCGAAAATCTTCTACGGAGTAAACCAAATCTCTCCCAGGAAGGCCCCTTTTAAACCGTGCAGCGACTGAACTCATGATATGCAAAGAGAGCACTGCTTGTAAATGACTTGTTAATATCTTTGTTTAAAAACAAACAAACAAAAAATCAACTGAGAGACAGAGTAACTGTCCAGACTCTCCTAAACTAAGCGCAGGGAGGAAGCTCGAGGTTTGGACTAGCAACAAGTCGTTTAGTACCTTTCAGGTTTCACACACGTTTCATGTAGCAGCGCCCCCCGCCGCACCCGTTTTTAACATTTTTAACAGACATTCACATCCTCTGTTCTTAAATACCGCATTCAAAACAGTCATCGCACATTGATTTTTTTGGCTGTCTATGTATAGGATACATACAGTGTTTAGAATATTAATTGCTAATCTTCAACGCCATCTTCTGAAATTTAAATGTAATTAAAGTCAAGGGTTTTTTTAAGCACTTTTAGGTTTGGGTTTATAATACAACTCAAAGCTATGTCTAAAATAAAATTTTAGTGCGAATCGAAGGCACTCACATTCCAAGGACTCGGTAATAATCAACAATTAAATATACTGTTCACATCTGCAGCTATCACAGTCATAGACTCCTAAAACATCAAAGCAAGATAAGTTCACAGCTTTAGCCATGGTTAAACATAACCATCTAAAGTATCACTAATATTTCCCAGAAAAGGCCTGATTTGGATATTGTTCATTAGAAGCAAGGATGATAACGATGGTATAAAGAACTAAGACAGAAGTTTCATTGGATATATAAAAGTGTTGCATATTGATTTAGTTTAATTATAAATGGCAACTTTCCCCAGTCTGAAAGAAAGAGCACCGTCTCAAAGTGAAAAAAGTCAGAACAAGCCCTTCACGATAGAACTAGATCCTTTCCCCAATTTGGAGTAATGTTGTTGGTTTTTTATCTTACTTTTCAGCTGAAGTTAAAATAATTATTAGAAAAACCCTTAACCCTTAAGAGAAAAAAAAAAGCAGAACTTGCAAAAAAAAATATTTTCTGAAGACAGTACAGATGACCAACAATGTTTGGTTGTCTTTTATCAACTTTGCCAAAAGCATTCTATGGGGGATTAGCCCCAATTGGCAGAAAGTTCAGACCTGGATGCCTAAAACTAGACTCCTAAATGCATATTTAGGCACTTCAGTAGAAGTGCCCTGATTTTCATATGCACTGAGCATCTGCAGTTCATATCAATAGGAATGTGAGTGCCAAGGGTTTCAGAAAATGAGGCCATTTAGGTGGATAATCAAAAGTTTAGGGGACTAATTTTTAGGCATCCAGGTTGGAAAACTGTGTCCAATAATTAAACTATGTTATTTTAATTAACTATTGCAGACTGGTGACCTATATAATGTGCATATTGTATAGGCTGGAAATCCTAATCATCCACTGGCCTTGATTATGTTTTGAACAATACAGGAACCTTGCAGCATAATCTCCCTTTCTAGTGATCTAAATATTAATAAAAGGTCCAGCAGACCTGACACAAAACTCACATTTAGCTTCAATGGAATTTTCCTGTACGAATACAAAGTTTGCAGGCCTGCTGTCAGAAAGCTTGTATTGCTTTATAACCCCTATATTAACCACACTTTTAAGGTCACTGACTAAACTATCTAAATGTTTGCCAGGAAAAGTGGCTGTTTCTTCTAAACAGTCATTCACAAGTATTTCATGCACAGGGGGCTGATTCAGCTTTCACATGCACACATGAAGTCCCTGCTGACTTCAGAGGGAATTGCACCCTTGTATCCATGGAAAAAAATTAGGCCCATAATGTTTAAACATGGATGTGTGAAATGGTGCATTAGTCAGGGTCTAATAAGGTTGAGAGGATACTTGCATTAGAAAGTCCTGTTTTCAGAGGTTTCTAACTCATCCAAAAAAATTCCTTCCAAACTCCTTGGGCCCCATGTTTCCCTAGGCAAGTTATTTCCACGTAAATCAGTGTAAAGTCACATTTCAACTGGCAGAGTTTCCCTGGAATTCTTCTAGTATAAGGGTGAGGTTTGTCTCCTGGAGAAGAAGCTGTGAGCTCTACCGCCTAAATCAGAAAGTTATAGGGGAAATGTGCCAGCAGCAAAGCTTTAGTCTTACTGAGGTCCCTTGGCTCCACTGTTGCTAGAGGCCCCTGTACAGTGCCATTCATTCAGGTGTTCCCCCAACTGTGACTACCCTGAAATCCCCTTAGGGGGTGGTTAGAGGAGAAGGGGAGTTCCAAGCTGCACCAGGGGAACCTGTGTAAATTACTGCAGACTATCAGCCATGCTCACTAATACATTACTCCAGTTTACACCAGTGTATAACACCATTGGTTTCAATGGAGATGCACCAACATAAAATGGGAGTTATTACTATTAATCATGTTTATTGCAGTAGTGCCTAGGGACCAGTCAAGATCAGGGCCCCATTGTGTTAGACACTATAACAGAGGGCAGTAGCTAGTCCCTGTCTAAAGACCTTACAATCTAAACAAGTAAGTAGGTAAGGATGAATGCAATGGTGATTCAGGCTCTGTGTAGGCATTAAAGGCCCAATCCTGTACCATTTGAGTCAATACAAGTTTAGCCATTGACTTCAGCTTGAGTAGGATCAGGCCCCTAACTAGTCCCCTTCCTGTGAGTAGGTGTGGATCCCTTAAGAGGTGACATTGATTTGTTCCTTCCCTCCACCAAATCCCATGGTGCAGAGGGAAGGGAACAGGAGGCTCAGATCTGGTTTATATGAGCTTTGCCTAGTTCTGAATAGCTCTGCCAAATTTGAAAGAAAATTAAACTGGTGCAGCCATTTTTGATTTATAGCAACAAAAACGCTACCACTTACGTCTAGGGCCCTACCAAATTCATGGCCATGAAAATTTACACGTCACGGACCATGACATCTGCCTCTCACCGTGAAATCTGGTCTTTTGAGTGCTTGTACCCAATACTATGCAGATTTCATGGGGGAGACCAGCATTTCTCAAATTGGTGGTCCTGAACCAAAAGGGAGTTCCAGGGAGATTGCAAGGTTATTTTAGGGGGAGGCGGTATTGCCACCCTTACTTCTGCACTGCTGCCTTCTGAACTGGGTGGCTAGAGAGCGCTGGCTGCTGACTAAGGACCCAGCTCTGTAGGCAGCAGCACAGAAGTCAGGGTGGCCATACCCTACCATACCATCCTTACTTCCGCACTGCTGCTGATGGCGGCTCTGCCTTCAGCACTGGGCTCCCGGCCAGCAGCCGCCGCTGCTCTCCAGCTGCCCAGCTCTGAAGGCAGCGCCGCCGCCAACAGCAGTACGGGCAGCAGTACCATAACCCTGCCCACTAACCTTGCGACCCCCCCCACAATGCCTTTTTAGCTCAGGACCCCCACAATTACAACCCCATGACATTTCAGATTTAAATAGCCGAAATAATGAAATTTATAATTTTTAAAATCCTACGACCCTGAAATTGACCAAAATGGACCGTGAATTTGGTAAGGCGGCACTTATGTCACCAGAGCTGGAGCTTCAGTGTCAGTGTTCTTTAAGAATCCAGTTAGCCACGTTTCAAAACACCAACTCTTTGGTAAATGATTTAGAGTGAATTTTTAAAAGTGCCCAAGTGACATAGGAGCCTACATGCCATTTTCAAAAGTGACTTAAGCACATAAAAGGATAAATCCCACTGACTTTCAAGGCTTTTGAAAATGTTATCCTTAGGGCTTATCTGCATGAACATTTAGTCCGAGGCAAGCTGAAGCGTGAATCTGCTCTCACGAGTCTGCCTCACTCTGTAGGTTCTTGTGGACCCTGCTGACATGCATTAAGTTTGTTAGTAGACTTTGATCTACCCTGCTTTGAAACAAGAGTAGATTAAAGCACACTAGCAAACTGTTAGTGTGAGTCAGCAGGATCCACCAAAACAGTTAGTATGCAGCAGGCTAGTGGGGGTTAGATTCACACCCTAGCTTGCCACAAACTAAATGTTCATATAGACAAGCCCTTAGTCCTTAATGCACACAAATTCCCAGGACCAATCACAGGCTATAACTATTTTAAAATAAACTTTGAATAGTTTGTCCTAGGGCAATAATCCATTTTAACAATTTTTGAAAGGTCTTGTTGAAAGAAACCGTATAAAGTTATTATGGAGGGCTACTTTTATCTGCAAGCATAAAGAACTTCCAAAATTTATATAAGATCTTTCTACATTTCTAGGAGTGTCTAGTTTGATTGATTACAAATTAAAAAGAACAAAATATGTCACCACACCATGCTAGCTACATTTCTAACCAATAGTACAATCCTGGGGTGCAATCCTGCAAACACGTAAGCAACAAAGCAACTTGGTGTCATAGTTCCAGGGCTGCTGCACTTGTATTCCCAGTCCACGATTTCTCGCAGGCATCCACTCTAGGCTCAGGCTCTTGAGCCATCACTTATCTTGGACAGAGACCCATGTCTCTCCCTGCTGACAGGGTTTTTTCCAGATTGCACAGTTCCCTGCTTATACAGTGATATCCCCAGCAAGTCAGACTGCCTAAACAGGCCAGAATTTGATTTTTGCCTTCTCTTCAAAGGCTCTGAACAGCTGTACTTGCCAGCAGTTACAAGTTATCATGCAACCCTTTATAAGCAAGCACATTTATTCTTAAGGCCAAAGCATTACAAAGAAAATATATACAATCAATAAAAGAACCTGCACTCATGCTAAAAGCTTACCAGACTTACAGGCTCTTAAAAGGTCAACTCCTTCCATAAGTATGCAGCAGGATTGGGCCCTGCCTTGGCTTAAACAGAAGGTTCTGTCTGTTTGCTGGATTAAAGAGAAGGCCCTGAGTCAACAAACTCAGGCTATTTATCCAAAGGTCCTTTTTTTGTTGGTCTTTGGAGAATCCAGTTTGAACTAGTATATGAGGGCCTCCCTAAGAGATAGTACCTCTATGAGGAGATTACAACCTGGGTGATTTGTCTTCACCACCACCCATTGTTTTTAATTCCTGGAGGATCTGTGGCAGCCCTCCCCTCTGGAGGGAAACACAGCCATACATATACCATTCATGTAAAACAATGGACTCCAAGGGGTTGCAATCTTTGTCCCATCTTCCCCATGAAGAAGTTATATACAATTAGAGCCCACAATAATACATATACTTAATACCATAGAGTCTTTCAAAGATATCACAAGAAATTGCCATATCTGTCACACTTGGGGTCAGATTTTCAAAGATAATTAGGCATCTAGTGGGATTTTCAAAAGTTCCTATATGAGTTAGATATCCATCTTGCAGTGAAAGTCAATGCCAATGAAACTCCCCTATGGCACGTCTAAAAATTCAACTAGGCACCTATGGACTTCTTTAGACACTAAAATATGTTTATAAATCTGGCTCTTGTTGCCTAAGGCTAGAATTTTCCAAAGGCTTAAGAGTAGTTTCATTAGCCTTGACTTTCATTGAGAGCTGGGAGCCTAACTCTCTGTGGTCTCTTCAAAAATCCCAGCCTATGTGTTTGCAAGATGAAGTCCTGTAGGCTAAAACAAGGTTCAGCCATAAAAACATATTTACATAGCAAGATGGACTCTCACTTTAACTATGTTCAAGACTGTGGTGTTGAAACCACGTCACAAGTCCTAGTTGTTTTTACAATGTAGAAAGACCCTAAAAGTTGTCAACACAATTCAAGAGTTTAGAGCAGGAACCTCACAAACTCAGTTTCACACCAGAGCAGCATCTGGCGGCGTTTTGATGAACTAACTTCCACAGTAAAGAACATCTGGATCCTAAACATTCTCCCTTTTTTTTTTTTTTTTTTTTTTTTTTTGCCATGAGCACTGGTGATGTCTTATTTAGACATAGCTTCTACAGCTGCTCTTCCTGATTTTGTGACCTACTGTGCTCGCCTTTCATAAAATCCCCATATCATATTACTAATTATGTAATCATTTAAAACATTTAAAAGCAAAATACCACAGAAGTAAATGTAACTAAATATCTGCGTGACTAAGTAGAAAAAAACACACGCAATTTTATATTTTCTTACAACTACTTTTGTCCAAATTTGTTTACATTCTTTCCTTTTATTTCCCTTTTGCTTTGTAATCTAATGATCTAGAATGTTTCTCAAGACTTCATATTCCCCTAAATTAATGCGTGTTCTAAAAAGAGTTCTCTCATATGCAGTAACATCTGAAAGAGTAGTTGTAACCTTTCTTTAAAAAGAAAATTTAAGTAGATTTTCTTCCGAGGGTTGTTACTCTTTGCCACATAGGGTGAAGTACTCTCCTAAACTTCAGGAATGGTACATCGCTGGCTGTGGAAGTTTCACTGTACTGTTGAACTAACATATCTCCCTCCTCAACTCACAAGGGGAAAAAAGGACAGTTCGTCCTCCATGTCTATAGAATCCGGCAGTGAAGTCAATGGCAAAACTCCCAGAATTTCACCTCTTGCCTCTCTGTTGAGAGTCAAAGGGTGGATATTAGTTCCAATTGGAATGGTGCTATTTTATAATATGGATACCTGTCCACCAGGAACTGGACTGAGACCATAACCCTTTTCACATATGGTAGGATACCAAATGGCCATCCTCAGCTGGTAACAAGGAGAGTTGGATGAACTATTTACAGTACATATTGTATTTTAGTTATCAAACACAGCTCTTTCTGCTGCTTGTGAATTGTCTGCAGACAGATCACATTTTCCATAAATATATTCATTGCTCAAAATTATTCAAAGATTGTACTATGCAAATATTTCAGCCTGTGCAGTGCTTGCAAACTGTTCACTTTGCACATTGCTTTGAGTATTTGATATTTGAAATTGGGAATTTGAGCTGTTTTAACCAAACACGCAGATTACATGGTACATTTTGTTCCCCTGATGAATGAGTTTAACTCTTAGAATAAGATTTCTGGCATGAATACTCAGGATTATAAGTAAAAAATTCACTTTCTATATTTTGTAATGTTTGCGTACATTTTGCTGGTTAGTAAATATTCATGTTGGTAAATTTGTTCTTAGAACATTTGTAAAAAGTTCACAAAAGGGGTGTGAACACAAGTGAAGCAAACTCCTTGAAAAATGGGAATGCTTACAAATAATCCTGCACTGTGTGCCCAGCTCTAATAATTACGTTTGGCTACTACCAAACTATATCTGATTATTTGAACCAATCCCATAGAGGTAAAAAGCTGCATATTCATAACCCTTTTCCACTGATGGACTATCATGAATTCCAGTGTGAGTAGATTTTCAAAACCTCTCTGGTCCCATTTAGGCATCTTGTCTACACTAGACTTTTCTTCGGTATAATTTATGCTGCTCAGGAGTCTGAATAACCCACACAGTTAAGTGACGTAAATTACACAGACTAAAGGGCTGGTGTAGACAGCGCTATGTCAGCAGGAGAGCTTCTCCCACCAACATAGCTACTGCTTCTCATGGGAGATGGAGTAATTAAGCTGACAGGAGAGCTCTCTCCTGTCAGCTTAATGCAGCTGCGCCGCTGCAGCACTTCTAGTGCAGATGCAGCTTAAATGAAATGGCCACATTGTGAAACGTGGTCAGCACGCAGGGACTTACACTGAAAAGAGCTGAGAACAATGGAAGTTGCTGAGGCTGAGCATTTTTGGAAATCTTGCCATATAATTTTGCTACTGATAAAGCCAATAAGATCAATTAATCAATTTTAGCTGTTTGTTTCTCAACATTGACGTACCTTTTATGAAAGTTACACTAGCTACAAAAATATCTCACATCCCACCTCTATTTTCTAGTTATTTAGTTTATACTTTCTTCAACATTTTAAACATTGCTGGTCACTCTTATATCAGTTCCCCATCTGAGAAAATTGGGATAAGCGCTTTTCTACACCATAGGGAAGTTGTGGTGATAAATATCTTAAAGATTGTAGAACATTTTGAGATCTACTGATGAAAAGCACAATGTACAAGCTAGACATTATTATATGGTTATAAAATCTTCCCCCATTTCCACATCATGAAGATGGTCCTGTTCTCAAACTGCTGTCTGGAGCAGCATACTGTAAGGCAGTCAAGGATGAAAAGCATCTATAGCTGGATATGAATTCTTTCTGGGGAATTGGGGTGGATGAATGGCAATAATTGGAAATACTACCAGAATTCTGACTTGTTTAGTCTACAGCTTGTAGTTAATTGTCCAAATGTAGAACTGGGAATTTTTTGGCTTTTTTTTTTTAATTTTTTTTTTTTTAGGATGAGGAGGGCAGGGGCAGGATCAGTGACACCATAATGAATTTTCAAAATATTTTAGTTTCATCAAATTGTTTCAGTAAAAATAAAAAAAACAAAAATGAAATGAAACATTTCAATTTTTTTGGTTCATAATTTTTCATTCCAAAAATTCCTTTGATTTAAAAGTTTAAGATAGTCAAAAATCAAAACAAAATGGTTCACTTTTGTCAAACCAAAATAGTTTGTTTGATCCAAAGTGAAATTCTCTCTGCGTTTTTGATTCACAAAAAAAAAAAAAATTTTTTAATTTAAAAATTGGTTTTGGTTCAACCTGAAAGTTATTTTATTGTTCAAAATTGCCTGCAAACCATAGCTCTTTTCAAATTTGCTTCCAAACTGTATGAGTCCTTTAGAATGTATATATGTTATATATGTCTCCCAGTGTATTGCCTTGCCTCCTATCAAAGCATATCTGTCCATAACAGCAAATCTAAAAAGCAAATTCAGCCTGACTGGAATGCAATTTGGGATAATGGTTTTCATCAGGCCTGAATTTAGCTCTAAAGTGTTTAGACTTAGAGTAAATTTAGATTCAAGCCAGCAGGAGTCTTTCTACTGACTTTAAGGAGAGTTGGATCTGGGATGTATTTTGTATGAATTATATATGCCTAACCATATTTACCATATACAGTGTCTTATTGGATTCATATTTTTATTTTGCCTATGTACTTTTACAAGGTAATCTATCTAATTTGCTGTAGGTATCTCCATGTCTAGTTCTATTTAAGGAATACCCACTAATTATTACTGGGAACATCTGCAATACAGCCAGTATCCTGCCACTATTCCAGATGAGATTAATGTATGTATAATGTCAAGGAGAAAAAAATCTGTTGTGCGATAGGTCATTTGCAGTGCTGAGTAATGTGTATCTCAACCTGAGCATGACATATATGCCACATATCTCAGACCCCCCTTTCTCATGATTATATTTCTAAGAATCTAATTATTTTTGTTTTGGGAATATTATTGTTTTTGACTTGTGCAAAACATTGTCTTGTCTTCAGGCTGACTTGTATCTAGACATTTTTCCATTTAGGAGTTTGTTCTATCCTCATCCCTGCAGTAATCTGCAATTGCAGATTACTATTAAAGAATTATCCTTCATTAAAAAAATGAAAAGGAACTATATGAAAAAAATTACCTGTATTTGGAGCACAGATATTAGCTTACATTTTCCTTTCACAATCAGTTTAGCTCTCTAACGTTAGGCTCTGACTTCTGCACATGTAATTTATCTCACATGAGTAGTTCTACTGAAGTCAATGGGACTATTTAGGTAGGTGGGAGTGAAATGTGTACATAAGGCTATGTCTACATATGGTATGTCTGTCTACATGCGCTCTTCCATCAGCATAATTAAATCACCCCCACAGAGCAGCAGTAGTTATGTCGGCAGGAGAGCTGTCCACACTGGCACTTCTGTCGGAGAAACTTATGTCAGTTAAATGGGTGTTTTTTAGATATAGTGTAGATATAGCCTAGTGTAGACATAGAGTGTTTTCAGGATCTGGGCCTGTGTAAACTCCCAACTACTTGAATTCTCATATGAAACAGCCCACTAATTTCTTTTGACACTCCTTTTCCCATGTCAAGGTACTTAATACGTATCTTTTGCACGTGTCACCTGCATATCCACGCTCATCTTAAAAAATTAATGTCTTTTTTCTTAATATGATTCTTGTGAAAAAAGAAAAGCAGGATTTTTGTATATCAGGTTATTCTATATTTTTTTCCTATACGTTCAACTCACTGACATGCCCCATGAGTGCTATTACATTTTTTTCCCACTCTCAGGAATATTTTACTGGTGTTTCGTCTGTCACATTTAATGCAATTGTTATCATGGCATGTTATCAAAGTAGTAAACAGAGCTGGCGGAACCTGTCATTATGAACAACATTCTTTTGTTCTGATTTTTGACCATCTTAAACTGTTTTAAATCAAATTAAAGGAATTTTTGGACTGAGAAGTTATGAGCTAAAAAAATTATTTTTTTGGATAGCAAGTTGTTCCCAAATCTATCCTGATTTCCATGAATATATTCATTGTGAATAAGTATTTGCCAAATCATTTTCAGGTTATAGCTGGTTTGTGAACTCATTTTCCTTGATATCACAGACCAAAACAACTACTATAATAATCTAATCTTGCGGTCTGCATAATACATCTTATAGAATTCCTTCTGACTATTCGTGTAGTGGGGCAGAATTCTTCCCTCGTACATCGATGAATATTATTGAGCCAATCACTGTGGCTGAACTAAAGCCTACCTTTTAGAAAGACATTTTGATAAAAAGACTCCAAGTGATGTGCTAAAAATTCATGGATGCTTCATGGATTAACATTCTTGAACACTCACACGTCATGTGACTACTCATTAGTAACTAATAATAGGGCCCGAGACAGCCGTAAACTAAACTAAAAGATTTTATTCACGAACATGTTTGCAAATCATGTTTGTCTTATGAAAATATAGAGAGAGAGGAAAAGTATCACCAGGAATGGTTTCTTCTTTCAGTGACGGCCCTCATGACTGCAAGTTGTATTCATAACAAACATAATCCTCCTGTTTTGTGATCTGGGTCGCATGACAGATTACTATTTTGCACAATTCAAGATTTCATTTATTTAAAACATTATGGTTAGGAAGAAAATGTCTCCACACTGAACTTCTGCAGTGTGAGCCTGCAGACAGATTGTAAGAGCTCTGAGAAGGGGGATCTGCCCCCTTCATTGCAACAGGTTATTAACCCTAATCATACCAATTTGTGTATCAACATTGTCAGCCATTTTCAGCTAATCATTTTATCAGAAATACCCAGCTAATATGCTGATCATTATTGTCCACAATATCCACTCTTGTTGCATGCAATGGCAGATACCTTATGAGGGGCAGGAAAATGCACAGGTCTGAACAACAAGTAATCCTACTGTGCATCTTATCAATTTCCAAACGCCATCTCATATTCTAAGCACACCATGTGAACAAACCCTTCCTCAACAGCGAAGGAGAAAAATAAGTTACCTCTTGTTGAGTTTCTCCAGCCCCTACCAACACAGGACACCAGACAATTGAAACAGTACACTTCGGGTAGGCTTTTTTGCTCCCTACTCATGGACTGTATTCTACGCTCACTCTCTCTGTAAATCTCACTGATACCTACCCTCTTCAACAGAAGAGCTTTAACACACATGCTCTAGTATTTTTTGTCCTCATAGAAGTGCTGCAAAGCGGCTGCCAAGTAGGAGACGATAGGCAGGCTTTAAGAGGGAGTGTTCACACTGGATGTGTGACTGATGTTCTTGGTGGGGTGGGGCTTTCTTTTCAGTGCAGTTGGAGGGTAGGGTTTGACACATTTGTTAGGGTTGTTGTTCATACAAGGGGATTTTGGTACCACTGGGCTGTGGTGTTACTCTGCCACTATTACAATCAAAATTGGGCCTTCAATGAGAAATTCTGAGGCTACGTCTACACTAGAGACCTTAAAGTGGCACAGCCATGGGTGGCAAGTGAAGCTTCCCCATGGGGAGGCCAGCCCCATGCCCACCTCTTCTGGCTGAGGCCCCACCCCCACTCACTGCTCTCAGCCCCTCCCATGGCTCCAGCCGGGCAGGGGAGGGGGTGGCTGAGAGCTTGGTTGGGGCCACGGTGAGGGTGGGGAGGCTGAGAGCTTGGCCCTGGCTGGGACTGCAGCGGAGCTCTCAGCCCTGGCTGAAGCACCAAGCGTGGAGCCCCTCCCCGTTCTGCCCCTTCCTCTGCAGTCCTGCCCCCGTTCTGCCTGCCCTCCACCTCTCCTCTCCCCCTCTTGGCCTTGGCCGGGGTGGAGGGGGAGGTGGGGCTGAGATCTTGGCCCCGGCTGGGCCTGCCGCAGAGCTCTCACCCCGGCCTGGAGCGCCAAGTCCAGAGCCCCTCCCCCATTCCGCCCGCAGCCCCACCCATCGCCCCATTCTTCCATACAATCATGATGGGCAGGCAGGACAATGGGATGGCAAGATTGCAACTGGGTCAGTGTTGTCAGGGCTCACTTAGCACAGTGGCTGTTATTTTAGCAGCACAACCATTATTTTGGAGAGCTGATTAAAACAAAAACCACAATAAAACATATCGGGACTCAAGTAATTTAACATGCATAATGTGTTTAATATAGGTTAGTTGTTAAGGTGGGAATGTGTAAATCAGGTTAGAGACACTCAGGCCATGTCTACACTACCACTTATGCCCACGTAACTTATGTCACTCAGGGGTGTGTTTTTTCATGATGGTACATATAACTGGAAATAGTCACATTCAAGGTGCAGAGGGTCAGCTAAACCTTTGGTATGTATCCATATTTTGTCTTCATTCTAATAAGAAACAGGCAATTGCATTCTCCACACAAGATGATTACTTTTTTCATCTTTCTCCTTGTAATTTTCCATTTGTGTATAATCATAAATGTTTAAAAAGAGTAAATATACAAATACCACAAGTTATAAAAATATAGCCTAACTCTAGAATATGAAGAGACAGGAGAACAATGTGCTCTCATTTTGAGACAACCCTTTGGATATGTAAGTGAGCTGCACAGTGGTTAAGGTGGTAGTTTCCATTCTCAGAACGTGGCTCCACGTTCTAGAAAAAACAGTGAACTCCTGAAGGCAAACAGTATTTTGTTCTTTCTTTCTGGGTTGACATAATGTATTTCACTTTATATTTGGGCCTTAAATTGAGGAACACACATGGAAAGCAGGCAGCTGCATGCTTATCTACTACAACTTGCCTAAAGTGGGCTGCAATAAAAGTGGAGTTGGTATCTCTGAGGTATGAGAGGAGAGATTGTAGCTGAAGTATTTTTATCGATAATTCTAAAATGGATACATAATATTACATGATAGTGGAAGAAGCAATAGTCTTAATTTTCTTCTAACACCATACATAATTTTTCAGCGAACAGAAGCTTTGCACCATGACTGAAATGATAAAATTGTGACCTGATTGAGTCATTTTATCATTCAGACGCTGACTGTGAGAGGTTCCGAAACCATCAATTCCTACTGACCCCCATAAGAGTTGAAGGTGCCCATGCCCTGGCAACACTGTTGATCTTACTTGCATGAAGATCATGGGAGGAATCCTCAGATGGTGTAAACTGTTAGCCCCATTGAAATCAATAGAGCTATATGACAATTTACATCAACTGAGGATCGGTCTCCATGTTTGAGCATCATAAGCATTCATGAACATCTCATGGGTAGTTCTTTGAATGGCTTCTGTATATCACTGTATGCTGGTCTGATTGCTAGAAGCGCTGAGTAGAGCTAGGCAATTTTTTTTTTTGGGGCAAATAGTAAACTTGACAAAAAATGCATTTTGGGGGGCCACCAAAACTATTCATAAATTTGGGTCATATTCAGTGAATGATTTTGACTGTTTGGTTTTAAAAAAAAGAAAAAAAATCAAACCTTTCAGCATTTTCAGATCAACATTTCATTTAGAAAAAGTCATTTCAAATCAACATCTGAAATTTTTCATTTCAACCACATGATTTTTTTTTCAGTTTTCTGTTTTGGTGCGGGGGGGAATCATTTTTTTGGTGGAGGGAGGTGTTGATTTTTCAGTTCAGCCACTCACCTGAAAAATCAATTATTGGCTGAGCTCTAGTAATGAGTCTCCACTGTTCCTCTCATTGATTCTAATGGGAGCCGTGGATGCTTGGCATCCCTGAAAGTCAGGTGACCCCTATTCCAACATACCATTTGTGCATATCCCCCGTAATCCTTACTGAGTGTATAAAAAATGTCAGGAATTTCTCCTGGGGGTGGGGGCGGGGAAATAAGGAAGGGTGGTCGTCTGGATGAAATATTTCATGTACCAGTTCCAGGCGACTTTGGCCATTTTCTGAGAGTTTCAATGAGGAATGTTTTTGCTTAGGGTTTTTCAGAGACCATACAAACATTTTTAAAGGAATATGGTATAGCTTGAATATATAATGGTTGACAGTGGACTTCTATGTTCATCCAGACTGCTGGTGGGCATGGTGGGGCATGGTTTTATGACGCCTTTATCCTAAAGAGTGGATTGTTAGGCTACAGTAATTCACCCCCATTCCCACCATTTATTTTGTTTGGTTTTTGTTAACTGCACAGGATGTTCTTGTGCGCGGAAATTTCAAAGAGATTATTACACACTGACTTACTGTTGATTTCTCACAACCCAGAAAGTAACATCAAACATTAGATCTACTGCCTTAGCTAGTAAACGAATGCACTATGTTTTTTCAAAACCTTTAAAATCAATGCATGGGGTATTAAGTACAGAAAGATAAATTTTAAGTGATTATAAGTAGTAGTTACCTAAGAAAATAACAAGTAAACATGCATTCTAAATCCTAAACTTTCAGACTAAGCAAGATTTGAATCAAATAGCTTTTCTCGCCCCATTGCATATTGAATGCAGGTTCCAGTTCTTAATATGCAGCTGAATTTCCTTCTCTGCCTGGGACCAGTCTCCTCAGTTCAAAGTTTTTATCTTCCCAGCGTTCTCGTTGTCTTCAGCATAGGCGGGGAAAGAGAGAGGTGGTCTCATGAAGTCCCACCTTGGGGGGTGGGATAGCTCAGTGGTTTGAGCATTGGCCTGCTAAACCCAGGGTTGTCAGTTCAATCCTTGAGGGGGCCGTTTAGTTGATCTGGGGCAAAAAATGGGGTTTGGTCCTGCTTTGAGCAGGGGGTTGGACTAGATGATCTCCTGAGGTCCCTTCCAACCCTGATATTCTGTGATTCTGTGATTCAGCATAATATTTTACAGTTATGTAACAGCGGAGGATCCCAAAGCACTTTAGGAACACTCAGATACAACTTCACAACACCTCTCCGTAATAACATTCATTTTTAGAGTTGGGCTAATAATTGACAAATAATTCATACAACAAATGTAGCTTGTCTTTTATTTTGTGATTTGTGCATGAACAGACTCGTTTGTTTGCATTTGTTATTAAAAATTTGCCAGATAAGGGCATGTCTACACGGGGAAACTGACCAGAATAGCTAATGCAGAATAAAATATTCTGGAGTAGCTCATTGTGTAGACACTCTTATTCCGGAATAGCTTTTAATTCATACCCTACCTGGACTAACTTCGTCATGCAGACGAGCCCTAATTCTTGGACTAGGTCATTTACAAACAGTTCACTGTATTTTCATTCATAAAGTGAGGTGTTTTGATTAGACACACAAGTCACACACTATATTTCTGTTCATTCATTTTTGAGTGTAAATTCATTAGATTCCGGGTTTTGGTGCAAATACAGTTTCAATTTTGATATTTGTTTTTTGCAAAAATTCTGTAATATTCATAGTTGAAAATCTAAATGAAGATTAGTAGATTATTTTTGCAATATTCACCCCATCCTAATCATATTATTGATATACGTAAACAGTGATGCAGAGAAGGCTAATGACTTACCCCTGGGTACAGAGAGAGTCTTCGAAAAGGCCTTCCCACTATAAAAATGATGCTGGCAATACGGACACTCTTCTACACACAAACACAAAATCAACCTCTCCATCCCCCCAAAAAATTAAATTAAACAATTAAAAATCAGAAACAAAACTCCCACGCCAAAGTTCTTACCCCCAAAAGGGGGATGAGCCAGAGACTCCATAAAATCCACAAGGGACTTTGCTACTGCTATTGATTTTATGTGGTAGGCACTAGATAGTATAGCGATAGGCGGCAGCATAAAACCTTCACATAGTCCGTATGAACCTGGACTAGATCCCTAGTATTCCAACTCCCATTTCTTTTCACTACACCAGTAGGAAACACTTTCTCCTTTTCAAAAGCTGAAATATTTTACCTATTTATTTATTACTTCAGCAACTGATTTTTCCATTTTTAAAAATAATGGGGGGGGAGGGAAGGAAATCTCACCAAAAGGAAAATTTTCTTCAAAAAATGATCATTCTGGTCAAAAACCATCTTTGTCAAAACATCTTTCAATGCACAAATTTCAACCAACTTCTGACAATCAAAGAGGAGATGCATTACTGCTGACCCAATTACACGAAAAAACTGGAGACTGGTAAAAAGATTTTAAAAGTCTGATATTTTACTAACCACAAATTAAAGTGCATATTACAATTTTAAAACAGGGAAAACACTTGTGCTAAAGCATCATATGACAATACATTTATAAATGCAATTAACACGGTCCCATCCTCATTGAAGAAAGCTTTTAGAAACACAGTAACATCAAAGCAATCTCTCTTTATGTCTCAGATATAAATAAACTAAAAGAAGTCATGCATGAAATGTGACTAGCCTGAGGAACACAGGGGCAAGAAAAAAATCACAAAAATAGCAAGCTGCCAAACAAAGTATAATTTCTAATTAGTAAAAGTCAAGATAAAAAATAAACATTTTCTTTTTTGTACTGGTAACAGTAAATATTTTCTCCTACTAATTTTTACACATAAGAGTGGTACAGTATTGTTATCTATTACATTAGGGGGATCTTACACTGTGATTTGGGACCTTCTGGGATCTGAACAATCTCCCAGGAGCAAACCTGGATTAACCGATGTGCACTCTGTACATTTGCAGAGGGACCCTGATCTCTGCAGGTCCCACAACCATGTTTAGGCCTAGGTTTGCTGCCTGGCTGGTTTTTAGCTGGCCAGAAAGCGAACATTGAGAACATTATGCTCAGCAGGGATTTAATTTTAGTAAACAACACTGCTGAGATTCTGAAGACCGAGCGCGTAGTCTCAGAGAGGTGCCGGTTCGACGTACGGGCATGTACTGGCTATTTGTGAGCCCTGTCTGTTGGTGTAATGAGCACCCCCATTTTTGAGAACCCGCTCTATCTTAGTCCTCCTATTTGCTGCCACTGCTGGGCACCCTGGCTCACTCCCATGGAAGGTGACAGAGAGGAGAAGTTGGGGGGGAGCAAAGTGGGACAGGGCAGCCAGAGATAGCCTAGAGCAGCTTGACAGGGGCGGGCTGGTTGTCAGGTGTGTGGGTAGGTGGTGCCAATTCAGATAGTTCTTGCAGGTGGGCAAATTCTCATCCTCCCCCTCCCCAGCAGGGGGGTCCCTGCTCATTCCCCTTCCCGCACGGACCCCTGGTCTCCCTTGACAGGGGACTGTGGGTCAAATTTCAGTGGTGCTGCAACCACGCAGCCAGAGGGATGCTCCAGACCTCTCTGGCAGCAGCCGTACTGCTTTAGTATGGAACCACTGCTTAAAAGTGGCGAGGGAAGGGGCCCCCCCCGGTCCATGGAACTTCCAGTAAGTGCAAAAACCTAGATGGCAGCAGCAGCGTTCCCCTCCCCCGCCTCACTCCTCCTACTTGGCACCACTGGGTAGCAGGTAGTGGGAGGTGGCTGATGAAGAGGGGTTAGGAGTTTCCTTGTAGACACCTTCTTCGGCCCCTGTCCTCTTCGGTATCTAGGGTTGCCAGCACTGCATTTTAAAAATAAGGGTCTGTTTTCTTAGCACTCCCACCCACCTCCCCTCCTGATATCATTATTATGCATAATAATTAAGCAGCAGTACTCACCTACATTCGTCAGGGGTATTTCTTGCTGCTTTTTGCAGCATTCAGCAACTCCTGATCTTGTGGTACAGAGATGAAAAACATAAGGGATTGTCCATTGTAATCAGGGACTGTTGGCAACCCAAGATTTGTATCCCCCCTTCAGCCCAGGCCCTATTCTGCTCTGATCCTGTCCCACTCCTTTAAATCCCTGTCATCTATCACATGCACCATTCTCTCCCCTGCCTTTCTGGCCTCTTTATCTTTCTTACTGCTGTGGGGAGGTTAGGAGAGGGAAGAGTTGGAGTAGAGGAGAGCTTTGTTCGCTCTCTGCTCCCTGGGTTGGGTGAGCAGCACTCCCATACAGCTCCACCTCCTTTGTTGGTGTGGTTAGAGCTTTCCTTTCTGTTTCAGACTTCATTGGGACAGCCAGGCACAACTCCTTTTCCCAGTTCCTTCATTTTGATTTGGATCCAGCAGGGGGAGCAGTAAGAGAGGAAAGCTTTGGCTGCCTTATATTCCTCTCCAAGAGCTCAAAGAGAAGCTTTGGAGAAGGGATTCACCAAGGGTGCAGGCCTAAGATTCCAAAGGGGCAATGGAGAGGTATAACAACTATATGAACATCACACCAGATGCCTGAAACTTGGCAGCCACCTCTGTGTTCCCAGGATTAAGCTCAGAAAAGTTTCAGAAGCCTCTCATTATGACCACCTGCTTGTTACAGGGAGGGGGAAAGAGGCCAGTTACCAGCACTTACATGCTGCCTTGCTCCACACTGGGAAGTGCTCTCCGGATCCCAATTCTTCCTCCTTCCTTTCCACTAGAAGGCAAGAAAAAGGGGAGGTGGGACTTAACCTCTATAGTAGTTTTCCAAGACTAGGAGCTGGCAGCCATGGTTATAGACTTCCCATGCAACAATGAACTCTAGGAGCACTCCTTGTTTCTTTGAGGAAGCCAGGTCTAGTGGCCTGAACTGCTACAGGACGGAGGTTGGAGGATACCATATCTGATGTGGATCTGTGGACTTTAATGGGAATTATTAGTGCTCAGTATCTCAGAAAATCAGGCTGGTTATCTGGGTGCTTAACTTTAGGAATCCAGGTTTGAATATTCTTACCCTAACCAATTTGTACCTCCATTCACCCAGGTATAAAATGGGCATAATACTTAGATGGATGAACTAATTGTGCCTAATTTCAAACCCTCACAGACATTATGGGTTCAGAAGATCAGTTACATTTTGAAAGCTTCTGGGTAAGCGCTACCCTTCAGAGAGACTCAAAGTAAAGAGTAGAGAAAAACAAAAATGAACTGGGAGCAAAAGAGAGAGAGATTAGAGTAGAGAAAAAATAGAGAGTCTAAGGGGTGTGGCGTAAAAAGAAAAAACCCTATATATAAGAAAGATATTTATGGGGTATTTTTCTTTTTACGCCACACCCCTTAGACTCTCTCTCACACTTTATTTTTATTTTATATATATATATAAATAAATTTAAAAAGTGAGGAGGAAAAACCAATCCCAAAACATTCCCCATTGGGATTTCCTCCTTCCACCCCACACATAAAGGGAGGAGATCTGCAAAGGAGGCAGGTCTCTATCTCCCTGCCGCTTTCAGCAGGGCAAGGAGCTAGATCCTAGGGTACTTGCGGTTGTTTAGCTTTTGTGGGTGTTAGGGAATGGTCTTCTACCCTTATACATAGCACAAGCAGCTCTTAACTAGAAAATAAAGCATCTGGGGTTTTTTGTCCTTCTGTTTTTGTTTTTAAAAAAGACATCCTTGGGGTTTACATTACAGAAAAAAGGTTCATGAATGCAAATTTGTTTTGCAATCCCTAAGTACAGCTGGAAGGTTCACAACATCCCAAATGTCATGAAGTTCCCCAGCCCTGATGATAATATTTATTTGCCTCAGGGAAGTTGTGAAGCATAATACGTGTTCATAAAGTACATGGAGATCCACAGATTGTAATGATATGTGGCGTGCATCTGAACATTCTAAGTGACTGCATGATCAGAGGTTTTAGAAAGTGAAAAATCATAGTGAAGGCACTATGTGCCTCATACAATTAAAGATATTAGTGTATTGTTTTGTCCTAACTGGATTGATGAGGAGCAAAGCCTCAACCCTGGGCCTGTTCAGCAACTGTTACTAGTGTGGTCAAGTGCTCCCTCTCCCAAAGCTTGTAATACCTTCTGAAAAGAAGAACTGCACAACCCAGAAAGAAAGACTGACCACTGAAGTACACAAGCAGGGACAAAATCTAAATTCTTCAAAGGAAAATCCCAGTGATTCATTATAATGCTTTAGGCAGCTGAATAAACACATCTTTTTCTGTAGAACATTGGTCTCATTCGGTCTTCAGTTACATCACTACAACATGGTAGTAAAGTAAAGTAAGTGAGAGATCTATATGAATGTACACTGGCAAGTGCATTTCACTTTGAAAAAAGAGTCAGTGCAGCCCCAAAAGATGAGCAGAAGAATGATTTAAACAGAAATATCTGTAGCCAAGGACTTAATGGGGCTGCATGGTGTCTAAGTCCAGTCAGAATTTGTCCCACTGTCAGCGATCAGTCTGATCAATATAAAAGCCAGAAAATATTTCCATCTCATTCTCAAAAATAGATAACTCCCTCGCCCCTTGATACATGATGCAATCATACTTCAACTTACATCAAATATCCAAATGTTTTTTAAAGAAACATTTGTTTCACTTCTATAACATGTGGACCTGATCAAGTTGCATTGTGATTTGACAAGTGGGTAAATGCTGCTAGAAACAGAAGTGCAGGCAGTAGGTTGATTTTCTAAACACCCTGTATCAGTGGTTCCCAACCTTTCCCATACTGCCTCCCCCACCCATTGCAGCTATCAGGGACATAGCTGGGATTCTTCCTCCCATTTAGCAATATGGGATGGGCAGGGTAGTCACAACTTCCTGATACCGGTCTGCAGCCCCCTAGATTGAGAACCCCATCTGATCGGATAGTTACCTAGATTCTGAATATTATTGAACATGATGGAATTACAAGGTTGGCTGCGAGCTCTATAGGATTGAGACCATATCTTGTTCTGGACAGTGCTGATCACATTCTTGTGACTCAACAAATAGTGCTAAATTGTGCCTTTAAGGCATGGTGCACATTAAGGGGCACTGTAGAGATGCCCCACCCAAAGGGAAGCTCCTTGAGGCATTGTATCTCAGCCAATGAACCTCCTGAACCACAGTGAGACTGCGGTATTCCTTAGTGGGATAAAATGCATGCTTATCCTGCCTAGGACAAGGTCCAGGGTGTGGAGGGGGACTCTTCACCGCCCTATATATTCTGGGAAATCCATTAATGCTAGATTTCTGGGGCCTAATTTTCAGAGGTTCCAAGAACCTGCTGCTTCCCCTGACTTCAATGGTTGTGTGGGTGCTCAGCATCTCTGAAGATCAGGGTCATTGCATGCAGGAGGATACACAGCTACAGGTGATAAACTGAGCTGAGCCCTTGCTCTGAGATAAGGGGCTGTGTGACATCTTAAAATGCCATGGGCAGGGGGCGTGGGGGGGGGGAAGGAGAATTATTTAAAAAGAATCACAAAGACATTCAGTTAGAATCACAGCAGTTTGATGTCTCTGTGCTGGAGGGATGCACCTCTTTACAATAGTGAAGATGAAGTTTAACAAAAAAAAAAAAGGGGGGGGTGGTGGTGGTGGTAGCAAAGCCTATTATTAAGTTTGCCCAACACATCCCATTATAAGATCCTATTTTCAGTTGCTTATAACTTTGCCAAACTTTGACCATTTGGCCTAAAATTTTCCATATCAGGGGTTTGCCTCAGGCTGTGTGTTTTGGTAACATTTCAGCTGCAACAGTTGGGCCATTTCTGAAAACAAGAGTAGGGAAAGCAACAGTGTTTTTCAATGTTAAATACATTTTGGTAACCTTGTTTTTGAAAGCCCTCATACTTTGAAGATGGGACTTGAAATATTGCAGGTGGTGGACTGTCAGATGTGCCATTGATCTTCCCTTTGAAAATCTGTGCAAATCTGACCAAGTTTTAAGCCTCTGACAAATTGTAATTCACACATTCTCAGTAGAGACTTACTACAGCTTGGCAGCTAAAATCCTTAAAAGTTCCATCCTCAGAGAGCTTCTTACAGTTTCTAGAGTTCTGACCAGACCGTGCATGTGCCTTCCCCACGGAGCAACTCAACATATTCTAGCCCCAGGCTACAGGGAGAAAGCTGGATTCTCCCTATAATGCCTGCTCCAGGCTGGGGTGGGACTGAGCACTAGGACTGACAGCAGGTAACCTATCTTCAGCTCTGGGAAAGGTAATCAGAGTGTCCCAGCTAAATACAAGATCGATACAGATAAGTAATTAGCACATATTCTAGGGATCATTCAAGGGGAAGTGACCCCATAACAGTCCCTTAGTTTAGCATAAGTAGTTAGCATATATGTTATCTTCTCAATCTTATATTTATCTGGGACACTCTGAGTACCTTTCCCAGACTCGAAAAGCAACTCTGAGTAGCTTGAAAGCTTGTGTCTCACCAACAGAAGTTGGTCCAATAAAATATATTACTTCACCCGCCTTGTCTCTCTAATATCCTGGGACTGACACAGCTACACCACCATTGCATACAGCAGGGAACCCTCTCTCCTTTGCTATCAGCGACCCTCCTGCTGGCCTCCAGGCAATGTGGAGGAGGAAACCATCTGATTCAAGTGAAGAAAGGACAAGAGAGTGAGAACTACAGTGTTACGGGAGAAAGCTGGATAAGTAGATTGGGACAAGGACTCCTGGGGTATGGAGACTGGTACTTGAGGCTAGTAGTGGGGGCACGGACTAACCTGGCAAGGAGACTATGCCTGGGAGCTGAGGAGCAAAAGCAGTGGGGAAAGAGACTGGGAGTCAGTGAGTGAGGGAAATTGGGTCAGCAAGGCAAGGAGACTGGGCACAAGGAGCGTGAAGTAGAGCGTGGGAGGGGACGGGGACTAAGGGTTAGGGCAAGATTGGGATGGGTTGTCTAGAGGGGTGACACGTTTGTGGCACAACCTTAATTTGGCCCCTTTGTGCTTATGCATTATGATACAGTCTTTAATTACATGATCACATTTTTTCTGCAGTACCCCTGCCTCTAAGTTCACAGAATGGACAGTGCTCACTTAATGAACAAGCTATTCGATATTTCATTTTCTCCTTGTTGTTCAATGTGTGGCCCCAGGCCTTACGTACTACATGCTATTCCAACCCTACTTTGAAGATAGAATTAATAATTCCCCTCAAGAGATTTTATATGATGCCTATGACTAATATGAGTGCTTCACAAACATTACTGAACATATTTTCAGCCTGGCTGTGAGAGAAGAGGATATTATCATCCCCATTTTACAGGTCGAGAACTGATGAAGAGAGAGGTCAAAATACCCATTAATTTTGGGTGCTCAATTTATGATGACCTGATTTTTCAGAGTACTCCACTTCATATGTTCAAAATTCAGCTCCCATTGACTTCAGTTGCCGCTGTGGGTGCCCACACACCCAGGTCTCTAGTAAAGCACCCAAAAAATGAGAGAAACACAATTAGTGACCACCTATGAAAAGCTGGGTGTAAGTGACTTGCCCAGCAACACATAGGAACAATGGCAGGAATAGAATCTAATTCCCCAGGGCAGCAATTAATTATCTTAACTGTGAAACTGTCTTGTCTCTTCCTGCTATTCCCTGCCTCATTCATTACAGCTCTTCCAGCTTCTGAAAATAAATGAAGCAGGGGTCCTAAAGACAACAGTCTCCTTCACTACACAACCCTGATTCATTCCAAGAGCTGGTCCATCCAGTGCACTGAATGAGGTAGGGGGCCAGTGGAAAAAATATAATCTGATCATGTACCAAAGATTGTACCATAATGCTTACACACAAGAGGGCTGCATTAAAGTTGCACCTGGTGTTGGCCACTGTTGGTAGACAGGATACTGGACTGGATGGGCCATTGGTCTGACCCCGTATGGCCGTTCTTATGTTCTTAACTGTTGCACAGACTACCTTAATTCTGGCACTTCCTAACTTTTGAGGGTTTCACTTTGCAACCTTGTTAATATTCTTTTTACACAGATTACACATGCACACGTGGACATAACTTCACCAGATAGCTGGTGCCTTATTGTGCAATTTTAAAAACCTGTTGAATAGGCAGAACACAGAAGACATGTCTGTATTAATGTATGGGGAGGAAGGTTTCATGTACATAATGTGTGTTTTTAGAACTACTTACCCCACAGTAGCCGGTTGAAGCAAGGTACTTGGGACAGTAAAAGGGAGATTTTCAAAGGCAAAAAGAGGAAATCAACTTTCAGTGGCAGTTGGATGCCTAACTTTTTTGTGCCTTCAAAAAATCTCCCACTTAGCCATTTAGAAACAAATGAGTTCTCCACCTTGATATTTCTATTTAACTTAAGGATATACAGGAGTTCTGTGATTTTCATCTGACAGTTGATGTTGGCCCACAATATTTTTGACAAACAGCCAGCTGCAGTGACTGTTGACAGCTGATCTAATCGGGATGGTCTATTTCATGAGCTCTGGCAACTTCTGTTCTTTTCTTCTGGTGGAAAAAAAAAAAGTCTCTGCCTGCATGGTTACTCTTGGTTAACACGAGCAGGAAGGACGTGCTGAAGGGGGAGTTCTTAGCATGGGCAAATGCTTCTCTTCTGAAGCAAAATAAAGCTTTGCACATTACTAATGAGGCAAATTTAGCCATGCACGATATGTTTAAGTAAAGCAGGATAGAAAACACCAAGAATTTCCCTCACCCACTCAATAGTACTCCATTTATTGCATAACTGTTTTGTTTTTTGGGGGGGGTGGGGTGGGGGGTCTGGATTAGATTTAAAAATCACCTCTGTTCAAATAAATTCTGGCTCCTGTTTTTCATTTATGGTAAATGTGATTATACACATCACAGAAAGGGAGGTAGCATCGTCTAGTGGTTAAAACAAGGATCTAGATGTCAGGCAACCTGCCACTGCTTTGTTGGGACATAATGGACAAGTCACATGACACTCCATACCTCAGTTTGCCCAACTGTAACTTGAGGATGCTCATACCTAGCAGTCTTCACAGAGCGCTTTGAGATCCTCATCAGGCGTTATGTGACAGATGTTTTTATACTCCATGTACAGTAATAACTGCTAAAGTTGGTTTAAAGACTGCTTATTTTATAGTAAAAATCTATTAAGTTTTAAGATCTTTATAACACCAATTTGCTTTCAGAGGCATGTATTCCTTTACTCCAACACACAAGAACTGTTTTTGCTGTGACGGGGTCTGGTATGTAGAGGAAGAAACTGACTTCTTTAAAAAAATTATATTTATACACACACACACCCCCCACAGAATTCTTACAATATAAAGAATATTATAAATTCTTTTAATGATATATTAGTGTTTACTGACAGCTCTCACTCTGTTCTCTTTTCTATAACACTGCTAGTGAGAGTGTTGAAAGAAAGAACTAAATGACCACATACAGTGAGTGTCCTTAACAAGCGTTGGGCCTGGGAAACTTAAAGATCGATCATGTTCTCATTGTGGTCAATAGGAGCTTAGCCATTGATTTCAATGAGAACAGGATCCTGGTTTCTTGTCAATTACAGAAGTTGTGGACTGCAAGTGAGGAAGATGGTGCACTGAACAGATTGTTTCTGATCTACCTAGGTCCTAATACGTCTTCCATCAACACGGAATCTGAGAATCAAATACATGGGAGAGATTTCCACACGAACAGCAGGCAACTAGTTTTTTTTAAGTATCTAGCAAAAAGATGGGAAGTGATACTTAAAAGGACACACAAGAAAAATCCTCACCAGTAGAATTGTTCTCAGGTAAAAGTAAATGTCCTGTGAAAAACTGGAGCAACAAGGTGGGTGAGGGAATCATCTCTCTAATATCCTGAGAGCAACACAGCTACAACAGTGCCCACTGTGAAAAATTGTTCACTTATACATTTATTACTCTGTGTTTGACTGAACTGAGAAATTAATTTGGATTAAGGGTGTGAATTTAAAGCAGACTATCTGTTCCTGATTAACTCCCTGCATGGATGCTCTTATTACAGAAGGGAAGAGCCTTATTCCAAATGAGCTCAATCCAAGTGGATGGGTGAGATACCACAGCTATATCTCATGCACTAAAACAGCACCAACAAGGGAGCTCAAGTTTACCTTAAAAAAAAAAAAAAAACTCCAAGAACTACTCTCCTAGTCTACCCACAACTCACTGTGCACTTAGCCAAGCTTCTCTGAGCACAAGATGCTGCAGAATCCCAATCTCCTATGCAATGGGAGGATGGAAATTCCACTGCATTTGGGGTCTTTTGTGGCCCCTCTGCATGCAGGCAGAACTTTTCCTCTAACATATGAAATATTAGCATGAAGAGTCAAAGTTAGGGCTAGCATGAGGATGCCTATTAAAATGTCAAGATCAGCACCTGCACTGTAGGCTTTTCAGTCTTAGATTTGCTTAACTAATCAGTTTTCTCAGTCTACATGATTATGGCCCTCTTTTGGCCAATTTAAAAAAAATCACTGTCTGCCTGGTGCTTGTTCCTGAAGAAATGCCTTCTTCATTTTGGTTTGCCTCTTTCCATCTAATAGCTGTAAAAACCCTATTGTTGGTCCTCTTTCAAGAAAGACATATTGCTCCTAAAAGCTGCCCTGGATCTCACATCTCTAGTTGCCACCATCCCCTATTTGTTTGATTATAAAGCCCCCACAGTTTGATAAAGCCACAGGAGCCTAATAAGCCAAAAATCAGAGTCCAGCCTAGCTCACATTTGAATGTGTTCCTATGTTTTCTTACCTTTAGTGACCAAATGAGCCAGTCCACTGTGACACTGGTTTAGTTCTCATTATCCATTATGATTTTCAGCGATCACACAATCTAAGCAGCTGTCCACTGCAGGGCAACACCACCAACTGTGATAGAAGCTGAGAGGTGGCTCATTGCTGTCATCCCTTGGGAGGGAGAATGAGTGTGGGGAATTTCATTATAGGACTGAAATAGATGATGACTCTGTGATCTTTCTTTTTCCATCATGTTCGGTAAATTACTTTCAAAGATGACAATCATTATCATCTGCATATCTCAAATGAAAGACTGTCCTGACTCCCATTCGAGTCATCAAGTGCTATGATGCTTTAAGACACACCACCTTACTGGAAATCCCTTCAAAATCTCAAACCAGCCTATATTCCATTTGCAATCTTGTAAAGATTACATAGAGCCCATCTGAGATAAAAAGTCTGCATGAAATGTTACCACACACCAATGTCTGATAGGGAGGCCTTGCTGCCAAATGAAAGAGGGCTGTTGTGATTTCACACCCTCTGATGGATTTCACACACTCTCCGGATGCTGCTAAACTAACTTCTGCCAGGGATGGCTTTTATCCTTAGGGCTCTCAAATATGCATCTGGAGAACAAGGCCCACATTTTCCAAAGTGACCAATGATTTCAAGTGCCTCGACTTTTGAGTGCCCAACTTGAGACACCAGGACTAGGCCTGATTTTCAGAAAGCATTCAGCACCCATCCTCTTCAAAGGGGGCTAATTTTCAGCTTCTCAGATTGAGCACCCAAAATAAATTTGTTAGATGTTAGATGAAAAAATGCTCAGATAAATTTGCTAGTCTCTAAGGTGCCACGAGTCCTCCTTTTCTTTTTGCGAATACAGACTAACATGGCTGCTACTCTGAAACCAAAATCACTAGTCACTTCGGAAAAGTCTTTTTCTTTGGAATGCACCAAATGCCTGCAACTCCTGCTGAAGATTTGCATTCCATTCTCCTCCACGATCTGCTGCTTTCAATTCACAAATGGGAAACCTCCTACAATATCAATATACTCAGTATGTCTTTCAGGAAGCAGCCAGTGCGTGCACTTAATATAAACTTATTTGCCAAGTGGTGAAGCCTCCTTCGAATACAATTTTGAGTTTCTATTTAAATGGGAAAACAAATGATTAGATTTCTCCAGTCCCTTGCCCAAGCTCTCTCCAAGCTCACGTACCCCATGCTTTATCTCCATTAAAGGATTTTTTTTTTTAAATTGTAGCCCCTTATTAAAAGATTGGAAGCACATCACTGTCCCCATATATATTTGTGTAGCTCACAGGTTTTAAAAACTTAATGGAACATTACTATCTAAACCATACTGTATTCTAGTCAATAACTAATTGTTTTTCTTTGTGGCTCATAGTGTTCCTGGTTTGAACAAAAGCCATGAAGAGACATTTTTAAATGAACCAAGCGGACTGATTCATGGATTGCTGCCTCCTCCCCTAAAACTTTCCCATAGTAATTGGGCAAATTAAAAAGAACCTGTTCCCTTGCCCCACAGTTGAACTGTTTTCAAAACCCAAGTCCCTATATTATTTGGGGGGTGTATGTACATAATGTGCGTTATCGGTATCCAAACAGTCTATTGTACACAATTAAAATAATCAGTTAAAGCATCATATTGATTCAAGTTATTTAATTGAACTCAGAGTTGAGTTGCCTTCCTCCTTCAACCCTGGAGTAAAAGGGGTCATTTGGGACCAGATTGTGAGTCTGAATCATAATCTGTTTTCTTAGCTGCTCCTGGGCCAGTATAACTATGCACTGCTCCTTGCTCAATGCCCGTAGCAAAGCCCCAATTCAGACCTAAGGACCAAATAAATGCAAGGCTTTCTTGATCAGTACCAATATAAAGAATTCCAGCTCTTTGTTTGGGTGCAAGGTAGAACTGGCACATGGGTGTTATATGCTCTGTCTGAGAAAAACTGCTCAGAAGAGGGGCAGCCACATTCGGCAATGGCTGAAGTTGCCAAATATTTTTTGGGGAAAAAAGGCGTTGCTACTTTAAATCAAATCCCAGCTCGACAGCAGCCCAGAAGCACCACCACTAGGACAATGGTCTGGCCCAATCAGCACTATTTTATGACCTGGTGAGTCACTTTGCCATACATTGTAACAGATTTCATTAAAATGTACTAGCTAGCCACATGTTTTTCCCTATAATGAGCCCATCTTTAACCACGGAGACTGTGGGCATCACTTCTTTTTAGCATTCTATTCATATGTCCAAAATACTGGCGGGACGGAGGTTCTCTCTCATTTCCATAGTGAATGAATTCTCGATCGTCTGGAATACCCTTTGGCATGTCTTATAGTGCTCACAATATTTTGGTCAATGCTAATTTCTGATACCTTTGTATTCTCGGTATGCCATTTTACCTCTATGGTTTCACTGCTCTGAATAATACTATGGAGGGGTGTAGTTGCATGACAATTACGGCTCACTAGATCCTGTATATGGAAAGCATGTTCAGTGCTTTCCTTAGTTTAAGTCAAAATGCAGTAATTTGTAGCCAAGGTTTACTACCATGATTTGCCTCCACTAGGGTCAAAACTTGGCAAGCAAGCATGCTCGGTACGCAGCTACCAGAATGCACTCCACCTATTAATGGGAGTATTGATTTGCATATTCTCTTGCACCGAGGATTAACAAAATTCAAAAAGGAAATGTAATAAATTTTCTCCTATAGATGCTCATAATTTAATAATAAATACTTAACTCTTATGTAGTGCATTTCACCAACGTATCTCAAAGTGCTTTACCAAGGAAGTTAGCATCATTTATCCCCATTTTACAGATTAGAAACTGAAGTAAAGAAGTGAAGAGACTTGCCCAAAGTTTCACAACAGATCAGCAGCAGAGGTGGGAACAAAATCCAAACCTCCAGACTCTGTCTAGTGCCTTGTACACTGGACTATGCTGCCTCCCTGACGGCTGATGGAAATAAATTGTGCCAATCATTCAACATTTCCTTTAAAGTTGAATCTTGACCTTTTGTTGACCTCTGCAAAGGACAGTGGACAATTTAGGATCAAATCTCAGTCTTACTTACAGCATTTAAGCTGTTCACCTGACATTTTGAACCAGTCTTGAAATTGGGTGCAATTTTAATGGACCGCTAATTAGAGGGGAGCACAAGTTTGACATTTTTAACGTAGATAATCAAAAGATCTGTTAAACAATTTGCAAAAATTGAATTATTTTCCCTCTATCATGGTCATGTTTGGTATGAAGCATCCAATCTGGGGAAATTAAGGTCAGCTCTATTTACTGAATTTTAACCAAGAAAATTATTGAAGGTGAGTGTACTGCAGATGCTGAAAGTGATAGCAGTCTGTCCCTTGTGTGGACTCGGCTGCAACTAATATATTAATAGAATTATTACTGATTGTGGCTGAGTCATTGTGAAACAGCCAAAAAACCTCTTACTAATGATACAAATAACAAATGACACTGATAGTAGTAAGCCAGTAGGGGCTGAGAAAGGCCCAGGAAATCCTTGTGTGATCCCTAAGGTTTCTAGAATTACAAACATTATTCAGTATTTTTCCACCCAAAAGAGCATCTTATTTCCAGAGCAGAAGGCAGCATTACTTCTTATGGAGCTTAAAATGTAGGGCTGCCAATCAATCACAGTTAACTCACACGATTAACTCAAAAAAATTAATCACGATTAATCGCAGTTTTAATCGCACTGTAATACAATAGAATACCAATTGAAATTTAATATTTTTCATGTTTTCTATATTTTATATATATTGTAATCTGTGTTATAATGGAAATCAAAGTGTATATTATTTTTATTACAAATATTTACATTGTAAAAATGATAAACAAAAAATAGGATTTTTCAATTCACCTCATACAAGTACTATCGTGGAATCTCTGTCGTGAAAGCGCAACTTACAAAAGTAGATTTTTTTTGTGACAACTTCACTCAAAAACAAAGCAATGTAAAACTTTAGAGCCTACAAGTCCACTCAGTCCTACTTCTTGTTCAGCCAGTCACTAAGACAAACAAGTTTGTTTACATTTACAGGAGATAATGCTGCCCTCTTCTTATTTAAAATGTCACCAGAAATAGAGAACAGGCATTTGCATGGCACTTTTGTAGCCAGCATTGCAAGGTATTTACATGCCAGATATGCTAAACATTTGTATGCCCCTTCACCCTTTGGCCACCATTCCAGAGGACATGCTTCCATGCTGATGACGCTCATTAAAAAATAATGCATTAATTAAATTTGTGACTGAAGTCCTTAGGGGAGAATTGTATGTCCCCTGCTGTTTTACCCGCATTCTGCCATATATTTCATGTTATAGCAGTTTTGGATGATGACCCAGCACATGTTCGTTTTAAGAACACTTTCACTGCAGATTTCACAAAACGCAAAGAAGGTACCAATGTTAGATTTCTAAAGATAGCTACAGCACTTGGCTCAAGGTTTAAGAATCTGAAGTGCCTTCCAAAATCTGAGAGGGACGAGGTGTGGAGCATGCTTTCAGACGTCTTAAAAGAGCAACACTCCGATGTGGAGACGACATAACCAGAACCACCAAAAAAGAAAATCAACCTTTTGCTGGTGGCATCTGACTCAGATAATGAAAATGAACAGGCATCGGTCCGCACTGCTTTGGATCGTTATCGAGCAGAACCTGTCATGAGGATGGATGAATGTCCCTTACAATGGTGGTTGAAGCATGAAGGGACATGTGAATCTTTAATGCATCTGGTACATAAATACCTTGCAACGCTGGCTATAACAGTGCCATGTGAATGCCTGTTCTCACTTTCAGGTAACATTATTAACGAGAAGCGGGCAGCAGTATCTCCTGCAAATGTAAACAAACTTGTTTGTCTGAGTGATTGGCTGAACAAGGAGGAGGACTGAGTGGACTTGCAGACTCTAAAATGTTACATTGTTTTATTTTTGAATGCAGTTATTTTTGTATATCATTGTATATTTGTAAGTTCAACTTTCATGATGAAGAGATTACACTACACTACTTGTATTAGGTGATTTGAAAAAATATTTCTTTTGTTTTTTTACAGTGCAAATACTTGTAACCAAAAATATAAAGTTAGCACTGTACACTTTCTATTCTGTGTTGTAATTGAAATCTACGTATATTTGTAAAAAGTAGAAAACATCCAAAAATATTTAAATAAATGGTATTCTATTATTGTTTAACAGTGTGATTAATTGCAATTAATTTTTTAATCGCTTGACAGCCCTATTAAAATGGAAAGTCGACATGCCCAAGGCTTTAGCTCAGTGGTACAACGTTACTCCAAACATGGTTAGGACCCGTAAACATTAGAAATTGCAGCCATATTGTAAACGGGTCAGCCAGGTCCCGTGAGTTGGTGATCTTTGTAAAGAGGGTGGGACTTTAGACAGGAGGTAACAGCTGGCCAACCACTGCATGAGGCAGAAGATGTCCCCAAATGTGGGGGCGGGGGCCTAATCCAATACCCACTGAATTCAATTGAAGCCTTTCTATTGATTTTAATGGGTATTAAATCAGGCCCATGGGAAAGATACTACTAAAACTGAGCTAAATAATCATCATCAAAGGATCAAATTAAAGAGGCACTGCAATAGATCAAAGGCTTTATGGCAAGAGACAAAGTTGGTCTCACATCTTTTTGAGGACACACAGGGATTGCAGAAGGGCTGTTACTTATTTATGAATGGTGAAGGGAGGCACCCTCTGTGATGATACATGTTCCACAGGCAAAAGACTGGCTATATCAAGGTCATCTCTGCATTTGCTCAGAATATGGTGCACCACTCTGTACTGATCACAAGCAGGATGCAAAACAGAAAGAATTAGGTAAGTTCATGGAGGACAGATCCATCAATGGCTATTAGCCAAGATGGTCAGGAACAGAACCCCATGCTCCAGGGGTCCCTGAACCTCCAACTGGCAGCAGCTGGGACTAGAAGACAGGGAATGGACCACTCAATAATTGCCCTGTTCTGTTCATTCCCTCTGAAGCATCTGGCACTGACCCTTGTCAGAAGACAGGATTACTGGGCTAGAAGGACCACGGGTCTGACCCGGTATGGCCATTCTTGTGTTCTTAAGCTGGATCTATGAGAGCGCCACTGCATAACTTTCTCTATAGCATATATGGATAATCAATAAGCTGATCACAACAGAGTGAAATGCTATTTAAAATCATTATGTAATCTAGAACCAACTTTTGGGTGGGTCATTCAAACAAAATCTCTCCGACATCTCAGGTAGAAGTTCAGGATCCTATGGCTCTTTTTCAAAACAGGTCAGGGACAACCTCAGCAATGTTGTGGGTCAACATGCCCTCTTAAGAGCAAACTAACATCCAGTGTTGTGAGAGCCATTACTGGGCACATGACTGTTGTAAATGAGGTCCACAGACGTCAAAGGACTGTCTGTACTTCAGGCATTAGTGTACACAGAGCAACAGCATACAAAGTTTGCAAGATGCTCCATGGCAAATATATTCAGTTGTATTAAATGTTAGTGATACTGTAAAGGGAGCACTCACCTCTTGAGTGCTTCCTAGCAGCTGGGTGTAGTACCACCGTCCTTTTCTCACCCCTCATGCCCACTGCAGGCTGCCAGCCAACCTTGGTGAATCTTCCCTGGCTTGGTTTCACAGTCCAAATGAACCCCTTCTGGGGTAGTAAAGAGTTCAATAAATGAACAGTCCCGTTGCCCTTGTGAGTGTCTTCCACTCCAGCTCTAGGCCCTTTAAATTCACCCCTTTCTTTGGGCTCTCAAATAAGACCTGTGCCCTTTTGGGGTTTATGCCACTGTGGTTCGTAGACAGGCCCACCCACTGCTCCAGGTTCCAACCCAGGGACCCTATAAACAGCAGCTATGCCCTGCTTGACTTCAGTTTGTTGCTGCTGCTTCCCTGGGCCTCCTCCATACCTAGCCCCTTTTAGCTCCACCCTTACCTCAGTGTTAAGGTTCTTAGGTCCTCGTGCCCTGCAAACCCAGATCAAGCAAATGCAGCCAGAAAAACTCTCATTATCCATCAAGCTCCTTTGGCCAGAGAGGAGCACCCTTCCTTGCCCAGCCAGGAACTCACCTGCTAAGGCCCTGCAGCTCCTTTTATCGGAGCCTTCTGGGCTCCAACTGGCTGCATCCATGAGGCCTCTAGGCAGGCCTTTGCTGCTCTTTTCCTGTCATTTCGGTGCTTCCTGGGGAAAGATGTAGCAGAAGCAAGGGGACTCCTGTAGGAAGCCGCAAAGGCCAGATATATCCCATCACAGACACAAATAAGAGATCTTGCAAAACTGTATAGTATGCTGGCATTTGCATTAGTTAACCTATCTCAGGGGTCCTGGGATAAACATCAGAATTTAAAAAAATATATATTTAAATTAACAAGGAAAAAGTTACTTAGAATTCACTTATTAAAAAGGTAGTCATAGCAAAGATTCTCTTCCTTGTGTCTGAATAGTCAAAACAAACATCACTGCCTTTTAACGCAACCTAGACACAGATTTTCAAACAGGACCTCCAGTAAATGCATGTGCACAAAACTTAGGCTATATTTTTGCACCCCTGATTATCTGTTGGCCCAAGCAGCAGACATATTGAACTACATGTTTGAACCTGAAGCCAAGTAGTTTAGAGGTCAATCTCAAAATATTTGATCAGTTTACACCAAGCTCTTCTTCAGGTCTGGAAAACGTACTCAGAGCATCGCAGCTAAATACAAGATGGAACAGATTATGCTAAACAATTCATCCCACCTTGTATTTAGCTGCGACACTGAGTAAGTCTTCCAGACCTGAAGAAGAGCTCTGTGTAAGCTCAAAACCTTGTCTCTCACCAACAGAAGTTGGTCCAATAAAAGATATTACCTCACCTACCTTGTCTCTCTAATATCCTGTGACTAACAGCTACAAAGACACTACAACTTTTTATTCATAATTCGTTGGAGATGCAAACTGGAGGATACAATTTTTTATGTATGAGAAATGCACCTGGAATAGAAGCTGGAATAAAACCATCTGAAAAATCTATATTAGCAACCTAATTCTGCCTTAATTTGATGAAGCTGGACCAGGTTTATCTCAGGAAGACTTTGACCTTTCATTAGGATTATGAGCTCTGCTGTATTTCCATGGTAATAATGCACCTGCTTATACTGTTAGGTGACAACTCCTAATAATTGTACTAGAAACTACACGAAAGCTACAGTATGTAATCTTGCAACTTGTGAGTGATTAACTCTTTGTAAACTGCAGTTTGCATAATTAGCTACAGCAAATGCAAACCTAAACTTGCAGATGTTCAGACAAGAATTTGCCCACTTGTCAAAGGATAAGAGAAAAATATTGGAGAGCTACAAAGTTTAGTCACAGATCGTTTAATTTAAATGAGCTCGGCCCATGTGGTAAAGCAAGAACCATATTTAAAGTTCTGCTGAGAATATAATTTATAAATAACTAACTTTGTAACAGTCACATATTTACATCTCCAGGGGATTCTATAAAATCATCATCAATGCCTTGAGACATTGCCCTCAAAAGAATCACCCCACTGTCACATTTAGCCCCCTGTATGCTAAAGACAGGACATGGGAAGTTTAGTGAGTACTGTCATGCAGTCCTAATATGAGCAATAAAGCAACACTGAGGCTCAGTGCTTTGATTTATTAAGATCCCAGTAACCTAGGACACATCATCTTAATCTTCCTAAGTGAGAAGAGGATGGTGGGGAGATGAAAATGATCACTGGTGTCTGGTTATTTTATAGTCAGTGATATAGAAGAGGATGCACCTCACACTCATACTGAATAATTATTAAAGATTCATGGTCAAGTTAGCAGTTGGCATTGAATAGAGTCATGCAGCAGTCAGTTCTGGGTCTGATAAAGTCCAACATTTTTCATTAACACCATGGAAGATGGAATGGAAGGTACGCAAATCAAATTCACAGATAATACACATCTTAGAGGACTGCAAATTCATGGAAAGTATAGCATTACATTGGCGAAACAGATTAAGGCCCCCAATTCTCTCCTCATACTGGTGTCCTTTCATTTGATTTCTTATTGCCTACCATGGTGTAGATGAGAGAAAAATCAGGCCCTAAAACTCAGTGCTAGAACAGATTATGTTGAAAAAGCTGTGGTTCACAAAGGAATAAATAATAAAATGAATCAATATTATGGAATCATGCTAACTCCCCAGCTGACTTGGGCTCTGGCTCAATTCAGCAAAGAACTTACAAATGAATTTTACTTTTAACATGTGAGCAGTCCCAGCAATGGGCTCTGGATCAGACCCGATATCTGAAAATCGTTGAAATATATCAAATTTTGCATTAAATGTTTCAGAGCCTCAAAATTCTCTGGGACCAACATCTTGTTTATACGACAAATGCAACTCTTACGTCAGCATAGCCGCATCTACGCTGGAAGTTTCGGAAGCATAGCTATTCCGGTTAAGGGGTGTGGGTTTTTTCCCCCCCATACCCAACCAACCTTTGTAGTGTAGATCTGGCCCGAAGTTCATTTGTTTTAAACCATGAAGCCATGTCTTAGGCAATGGCTAAACTGGTCAATAGTTTTGGTTTCCCAAAGACTACTGACCAGTTATGAAGCAATAATATCTTAGTGCCATAAAAACTATCTGAGTTAATTCGGCAGTTCTGGGAAGCTTAACTGTTTAACGCATTTCATATATTGTAAATGGAATACACTTTGTGATGACTGTCCCATAAGGGTCTGATTCATCAGCCTCTTAGATGGACCAGCCACTAGAGGGTGAACGAAGACCCACATTGTGGTAATGTGGGTTATAACTAGCACAGTGAGCTCCTAGGCGCTACGTTAGTAGAAGCAAGAAATACCACTGCACTGCCACACTGCAACACATGGTAAAATACAGTTAGTTGAATGAACAGCTAAAACAGCAGCATACTAGGAAAAGAATACATGCCAAAGGGGAAAATGTCAGCAAGTCACTGCATGTCTTGTTCTAGCTCTCAGCTGCCTGGGGAACTGCGTGCAACAGTTCTTGTCTGCTACTGCAGTGATAACCAGTTCCAGACAGGCTACTTATATGAAGGGGGAACATAGATTCATAGATACTAAGGTCAGAAGGGACCATCTAGTCCGACCTCCTGCTCAATGCAGGCCACAGAGTCTCACCCACCCACTCCTGCAATAAACTTCTCACCTATGGCTGAGCTACTGAAGTCCTCAAATCATGGTTTAAAGACTTCAAGGAACATGGGAATACACTAAGCAGAGCACAGGAGCTATTTAAATATATACATTAACACCGGGATTCCTGATTTTCAGTTTCAAGGCAGTTTTCACGCTGGTCTTTAATTGGCTGAACACTGACAAGAATTCAGACTCTTACAGCCCGGGTACGGCAGACAGTGGCACTACAGTGACCAAGTTTAGCAAGGCTTCCATTGTTCAGAGTAAAAGCATTTGCTAGTACTCCCTTCCCTTCCCTTCTTTTTTTTTTTTTAAAAACAGGTGGAGTGAGTGGGGGGGGGGAGGGGAGAGGGACATTGACTCACCTGGCCGAGATCAATGAACCCATGGAAGGATTCAGGAGATCCTTCTTGGGCTGCAGAGAGCTCTGTGATGCAAAGCACAACTTCACTTGAACACCAGAGTGAATCAGTTCATGGTAGGCTCTGTTTGTAAACAGTAGGGATGCTAGCCAAGGACCAGGGATCTAGCAGAGAATATTAATTTAGGTCTTTCAAGAAAATACACAGATAGGCTATTAACATTTACTTTTATTTACAGAAAATTGTAGAACTTATTAAATACAAACCATCGAGAAAAGCAACCAAAGATGAGGCTTTATTAGAATGCCAAAAGGAAGACAGAGAACCAAGCTTACTGGGCTTATAGTTCCTAACTGGCTGAAGTATTTACTGTAATCTTTCACTGACGTAGTAATATACAGTGACCATTATAAACATTTTGTTTTGTTTTTTTTAAAGTTAGAATTTGCCATAATAGTTTTCCAATCACCCCAGAAAAATAATCAAAGCAACAACTGTTTCCAGGTTAAAATCAGGGTAAAATACTTATGAAGTAACCTGTAGAATCATGCTAAAATGTTTGCTTGCAGTCACAAAAAAATATTAAGTTTACAAAATAGTACGTTATCCGTGTAAATCAGGATGCTCAATAAGTTGTTAAAAAGTTTCATGCATTTGATAGTGGAAGGCAAAATAAAGCAGAGAGGCTTAGAAATACAAATACAGAAAGTATGTGAAAAAACTGGACACAGTCTACACTGCTAAAGTCAATCACCTGAATGTTGACTGTCCTCTGGTGGATAATTATATATCCACATAGTCAATTAGCCCTTTAAGCTGTCACTGGAAGGCTGGTAAGAGAAGAGATTGTGTTATGTTTCTGGACAATGTCTGTTTCGCTCCTTTCTTAAAGGAGCGGAGGAAGGTTTAGGTGCGACTGCCATCCCTTCTGTGCCTTGATAACTTACTAATGCAGGGGATCCTACTGTCCCACTCCCCACATGGACAGGGCAGCCCAGGCTTCCCTATGCTGCTGTTGCCCTCTCTCTCCCTTAATTCTGTTCTACTCTCTTGAAGGAGAGGATGGTGCAATTGTGGCCTAGGTTTAGGAGGGTAATACACAACCATTGAAGATCAGGGAGATGAAGATCTACTCTACCCCAGCTAAAAGTATCTATGCAGATACCTTCCTCTGGTCCATTAAAGAGAAAGTGTGTGTGCTGGGAACAAACACTCCAGTTCCCACCTATGGATCTTCTTACTTTACTCTTGAGTCTGCTTTCCAGTTGCAGCTTCACAAGTGTGTGGGCTTTATGGCTATTGAGACATGTCAACTATGCAGGCATCAAATGTTGTTTCAGAGGTTGACACTTTGGAAGTCAACCAGCCAATTAAAACAAAAAAGCAAAGAACAAACCTGAACACAACACATTAGCAGATGTCTCCAACTGTTCTCAGCATAAAGGAACTTTAAATTTTTCAGCACCCACAGTGTTGCTGTGGAAAAAGAAATGCAACACCACATTCTGGAACATGTGTCATATGCAGTTAACATTGGTATATACAACTGTATGTTGTGTACACACACACACACACACACACACACAGACTTACTTCTGCTGTAAATACTTGGAATACTTTTGACAACTGTGTCTTTTTTTGGTACATGTGCCAAAAATGCTATACATATCTTATTGTGAATACAGGTTTGAGTTCATCATTCTCAATCTTGTGTGTAAGACTCTTTTACAAAGAGGAAAGTCTGCAGTCTACAAAAATTAGTGACCGTGAATGGAAGCTTCCATCAGTTGGATGCATAGAAGGTAGTATTGTCTTGGGCAATTACTAAACCTGTCTCCTATTGAAATTCATATAGTCTCCTGTTTGCCTGCTAGCCAAGTGTTATCTATGAACGATGGTGGTCTGCAAAGATTAAGTAACATGCACACATGGTATTCAGCAAGCTATTAGGTTAGAAACAAAAGTTAAGACTTTTCCACGTCTACAATATCCCAACACCTGCCACCAACAGAGTAACAATTTGTTCTGACCATATGTAATATACTAGCACTGTGTGGTGCGATAAGGCCCACAACATAAAGTTCTGGTGCAGACTGAGATGGAATATAGTAGTAATGTAAATCCTAATTTTTGCGTTAATGGATTTTTAATATCCATACTTTCCATTCCATTAAAATGGATAAGATGTCAAAAATATTTTGGGGCTTACTTTACCCCTACAGTCCGTCTCCAGTCCATCCCAGAGTTCATCATTGTGTGAAGACATTGGCAGCAAGCATCAAGGGGACCACGTTAAATGTTTGTAAGTTAGGGTGTCATAGGACATGAAATAAAAAAAATTCTGGTTAAGTACAGTGTGCTGAATCTCTCTCTTACTGAATGTCCAAGTCATCCACAGTATACACTTGAAATGTCCTTGCAGGTTGGGAGAGCATCCTTTTCTGTTCTGGAATCTTTAAGCAATACCCCTACATACTCTGAATCAAAGACTAAAAGTAAGGATTCTCCTCACCATAACACCAGTGTAAAACTGGAACAACTTCAGTAATTTGCTTGGAGTTACACTGTTGTAAATCCAGAATAACTACAACTGAGCTATTCCAGATTTATACCAGGATAACCAGAAGCAGAATCTGGCCTCTAGTTTTTTACTTTGGTTTAAAATTTAGTTTACATGTGCACTCTGACAAACTTGACCACTGGTTTTAAATTGGCAAAATAGATGGAATTCACACATCTTAATTTTTAATTCAAACCAGTGACAACTATGAATAATTTAAATGAAAACCAGAAACCTCTCAAATTTTTTTTATGACACACACACTTTGCATTCATCAAGTGTAAAATTGAGATTATACGAGGCAATTTTCAAAGTTGCATTTACAACCTCAGTGACAAGAACAGCATTTTTGAGGTAGCTAAGTTCGAACGGCAACCCGCAGCACAAGCAAAAAATGCATAAGTACTCACACACTTTGGAAGCTCATTCTTTGGAGACAATGTTATCATGCGCATACGAGTGTCTTTTAGAGAGGCACATATTACGAAGGGGATGGAGTTTGAGGGCAGTGAGAACCTGACATAAAGGGTGCCTCTCTGCAGGGAAGCTTACAGAGAGTGATGTTACATAAAACTGTAAAATTGTGTCTCACACACACACACGCTGTATAGTATTTTCATCACATTTTCCACAAGGGTACAGCTCGCATGACTTCTGTAGAGAGTGGAGGGGAAACTGGTGACATCTGTTTTTAAACAGGTCAAAGGAAAAAAGAAAGTGAATCCAGCCTGGAGTGATTAGGTCTCTGTTGTGTAGTTGTTGTATGACAGGGAAGGCAGTGAGGAAAAGTTATTATTCCACTGTCTCCCACCAGGACTTGGTTGCGTCACTGCCTGCTCTTTATATTTACTCAGAAGAACTTTGGCTTCTTGCTCATCCTGCAAAGAATTTTCTCCATATTCTTCCTTCAGCCACTGCCTGAACTGGAGAAGTTAAACACATAGTAGATATGCTAGTTATTAACACAAACCGGATGCAGAAAGAACACTCTTCTTACACCATCATTTAATAGTAAATAACATCTTTTTCAAGAACATTAAAGTAGTCAAAATAATGTCCAAATCACATAGTTTAAACCTTTTACAGTCTAACCCTGATTGTCTAAAGAAGAGTGCCCCAAATACTGCACTATATGGCTTTGAAACAGCAAAGCACTTAAAAACGTGTGATGAAGCATAGTTGTCGGCCCATTGAAGTCGATGGGACCACTCATACGCGTAAAAAGTTACACACATGCGTAAGTGTTTTGCTGAATTGGGCTCTAAATTTAGAATAAGGGACTCCCGCAGCACGTGCTTGTCCACAAATACAAGCACACTTTGGGCGGAAGAACTGGCAAAGTAATGGCCATTTTTACCAATTTAAATGTCACAAAGGTAAATTATGGAACTATTCACAATCATGGTGTCCTTGTCTAAACAGAAGCATCAACAGAGGAGGTTTTAGAATAAATTAACAAATTAAACTGATAGTATTCACCCAAGAGTTCTGAAGGAACTCAGATATGAAATTGCAGAACTACTAACTGGGGTATAAAGAAAAGGAGGACTTGTGGCACCTTAGAGACTAACAAATTTATTTGAGCATAAGCTTTTTCCACTGAATGCATCCGATGAAGTGAGCTGTAGCTCATGAAAGTTTATGCTCAAATAAATTTGTTACTCTCTAAGGTGCCACAAGTCCTCCTTTTCTTTTTGCAGATACAGACTAACACGGCTGCTACTCTGATAACTGGGGCATGTAACCTATTGCTTAAATCAGCCTCTGTACGAGATGACTGGAGGATAGCTAATGTAATGCTGATTTTCAAGAAAGGCTCCGGAGACTATCCTGGCAATTACAGGCAATTAACTTCATTACCAGACAAACTGCTTGAAACTATAGTAAATAACAGAATTAGTTTGGGGGGAGGGATAGCTCAGTGGTTTGAGCATTAGCCTGCTAAACCCAGGGTTGTGAGTTCAATCCTTGAGGGGGCCATTTAGGGATCTGGGGCAAAAATTGGGGATTGGTCCTGCTTTGAGCAGGGGGTTGGACTAGATGACCTCCTGTGGTCCCTTCCAACCCTGATATTCTATGATTCTATCAGACACAAACATGAACATAGTATACTGGGGAAGAGTCAACATGGTTTTTGAAAAGAGAAATCATGCCTCACCAATCTAAGAATTCTTTGAGGCTGTCAACAAACATGCAGACAAGGATGAGCCAGTTAATACAGCGTACTTGGACTTTCAGAAAACTTTTGACAAGATCCCATACCAAAGGCTCTTAAGTAACGTCAGCAGTCATGGGATAGGAAAGAAGGTGCTATAAGATCAGTAACTGGTTAAAAGATAAGAAACCAAGGGTAGGAATAAGTGGTCAGTTTTCGCAGTGGAGAGAGGCAAATAACAGAGTTCCCCAAGAATCTGTACTGGGATCAGTGCTGTTCAACATACTCATAAATGATCGAGAAAAAGGGCAAACAGCTAGGTGGCAAAGTTTGCAGATGATACAAAATTACTCAAGACAGTTAGGTCCAAAGCTGACTGCAAAGAGTTACGGAGAGATCTCACTAAACTGGGTGACTTGGCAACAAAATGGCAGATGAAATTCAGTGCTGATAAATAAAAAATAATGCACATTGGAAAACATAATCACAACAATACATACAAAATTAGGGGGTCTAATCTAGCTGTTACCACTCAAGGAAGAGTCTGGAGTTTGAGTGGCTAGTTCTCAGAAAACACCTGCTCCATGTGCAGCAGCAGTCAAAAAATCTATGATGAAAAGTTAGAGTGTCGGGAACCCTTAGGGGAGAGGGATAGAAAAGAATACACAAACCATCACAATGCCACTCGATAAACCCATGGTGCACCCACACCTTGAATACTGCCTGCAGTTCTGGTTGCCTCATCTCAAAAAGGATGTATTAGAACTGGAAAAAGGACAGAGAAGGTCAACAAAAATGATCAGGGGGATGGGACAGCTTCCATAGGAGGAGAAATTAAAAAGACTGGGACTGCTCAGCTTGGAAAAGAGACGATTAAGGGGGCGGGGATAGGAGAGAGGTCTATACGATCATGACTGGCATGGAGGAAGTGAGTAGGGAAGTGCTATTTACCCCTTTATAACACAAGAACAAAGGGTCGCCCAAGGAAATGAATAGGCAGCAGGTTTAAAACAAACATAAAGAAGTACTTCTTTACACACACGATATACTCATTGTCAAGGGATGCTCTGAAGGCCAAAAGTATAACTGGTTAAAAAGAGAATTAGATAAGTCCATGGAGGATAGGTCCATCAATGACTATTAGTCAAGATGGTCAGGGACATAACCCCATACTCTGGGTGTCCCCAAATCTCTGACCTGCCAGAAGCTGGGAGTGGACGACAGGGGATGGATCACTTGACGATTGTTCTGTTCTGTTCATTCCTTCTGAGGCACCTGGCATTGGCACTGTTGGCAGACTGGGCTAGATGGACCACTGGTCTGACCCAACATGACCGTTCTTATTTCAACACATCAATGCTGGGGCGGGGTGTAGTATATCGGCTGTTTAATACATACCTGGAAGTGCATTACTGTGCTTTTTAAATGGTTTAGTTGGATGTGGGGAGAAGGGAAGGAAAACTTAAATGTTTAACATTTTGTAAAATATGCATCTGCCAAAAAAAAAAAAATCCATTGCAGAGTGTGTGAGTGTGAAAGATACAACTTCAGCCTCAGATCCTGATTCTGCAAAGATTTATGCATGTGCTTAGTTTGATGTTGATGGGGCTACTCATGTGTATCAAGTTAAGTATGTACATAAGTCTTTGTGGGATCAGTGGCTAAACCAGGCGTTTTAAGCATTCAACGTTTTACATAAGGCCAGTTCCTCAGCAGGTATAAGTCAGCATAGCTCCAATGACTTCAATGGAGGCATGTCAATTTACAACCAGCTGGTGACCTGGCCTATATAATCTCTTGCTGTATCAAATAAACACATTACAAATGCGTGCAAATTCTTTAACCTGCCTCTCCTTCTTCCTGCCCTGACTCTTCTCCCACTTACCTGGCAGTGAAGCCTCAATGCAGGAACAATTACAATTGCTCCTACTCTGCTCAGCTGTTGCGGGGAGGGGGAGGCCCTCAAAGAATAAGTGGTTCCTGCTCTTTCTTCTTGCTTTTGTAGCTCCACTGCTGTCTATCAGCTGGGCAAAGCAAGGCTGGCAGGCAGCACCTTCCCACTCTAAGCCCTGCTATCACTGATTAGCTATGAAGGCAAAACTATTTTAGGTCACATGACTCTTTCCTAATCAACTGTGTAGTGTTTGGCAAGTTTAGGAAGAGTATGAAATATATTAGATTGGAGGTATCCATTCAGTTAGTAACTATACGGAGATCGATTCTGTAAGAAACTCAGCAATTGCGCCGTGACCCAGCAAAGCACTTAAACACAGACTCAGAAGCATGCAAATAGTCGTAAAAGTATTAATGGGACTGCTCACGTCTTAGAAGTTGAGCACATGCTTAAGTGCTTTGCTGGATCAGGACCATAGTGCTCAGCATCTTGCAGGATCAAACATACTGAATAAGCAAAATATATTTATATTGTAGTCATATCAAAGATGAGAACTTAAGGCACATTTAAGGGAAATTTATGAAGGATACACAACACAACACGTTAGGATCTTCAATGCCTAAAAGCCTAGAAGATCAAATCTAACGGATCAAATGTCCTGAAACCCCAATATACTTTGTACAGAGCTACCATGGACAAGTGGTGCTGTAATTAAAAACTCAGGCCCAGATACTCAGCTGGTATAAATTGGCATAGCTCCATTGAAATGAATAGAAGTACACTGATTCACATCTGCTGAGGATCTGGTCCCAAAAGTTGTGGTTGAGAGATACAACCGTTTGCAACAAGTTATGTCCACAGGTGAGCATTTCTTTTTGTAGCCTAGTGCCTCCCTTTCAGGGAAGAAACTGCTGCACCCTTCCATTGTGACATTAAAATAAAAAAAAAGACGTTACTCTCTTCTCAAGGTTATTTGCATATACAATGACAATTAGGGTTATTAGCTCAGTCCAATTAGATCTGAAATGACTGTAAACCTTCATATAAGGGAGGAAGGAGACTAGTCTGGAAAGTCCCTTTATATTGTATCTTAAAAAGTCAGTTACCCACCCATTAATATCAGTTCTGAATGATCCAGGAAATATTTAATTAAATAGTTTCCAAAAACAAATATTTACAGTTGAAAACTGCATTACTGAAATGCCACAGTAATTTCTCAGCTCTCTGCTGCAAGAAATCCTGGAAGAAAAATGAAGCCACCTCCCTACCTCATTTACTTTCTTTTAAAAAAAAAAGAGTGACTTGAGAAAGAGAGGACAAATGTGCTGAGCAATGTAAAATGGAGTTATGGTCAGAAAAGTGATTATGTAAAAACAGTGCCTCCTTACTCAACAGACCTGTTCCCAGTGTGTGTTCAGCTGTATTGTTTATGTTATTGACAAAAACAGGTTATTACTATTTTTCTAAACTCCCGTTAGCCCTGCAGAACCAACCCAGCTCAAGGAGAAGGAGCTGGATTCCATTCTGGTTCATGCATCATCCCCACAATTGTTAGTTAAGTTCCAGTGATACAAAATGTTGGTTACTGGTGATGATGCATAAGCCAGGAAGAGAACCCAGCTTGACTTTCAGATCTCAAGTTTTGTTTACAGCATTGTTAATTTGAAAAAACTATTTTTTCTTGCTTGAACATCCTAGGTAGATGTGAAAAAACAGTTTTTACATTAGCATCATTTGTACATTTGTATTATTGCTGCATTCTGGGCCATTTATCTTCTAATCTTTAACCTTCTAAAGTTATGAGACAGTCCAAAACTTTATGGCTTAAGCAACCAAATTGGTCAACAAAAATCACCTACATGGTCAACATCATGTTTTTCAAACTCCTGTAGCTGCCTCTGGAAGCCCATATTAGGATTGGCACAGGATCTCGATGCTCTTACAATAGACAATGCATCTTCCCAACCAAAGTCTGTGATTGTCATGACGTAAGCGACTACCAAAGTTACGCTCCTAGAGACTCCAGCAAGACTGCAGCAGAAATGAGACAAAATAAATAGATACAAAATATAAAAAGTCTTAAAATAAATACGCTCATTGTCTCATATAGCATCATAAATTTACACAGCACTTTACCAGGTAAAATATATTACCTAAACTAAGGAGATTAAAGTAATGAGCACATTGTGGTGGCTGTTCCTATATAACTATTAAAATATCTTTAGGTCAATGTACTGGACTTTGAAATGTAGAGAAGTGAATCCACGTGCAGTATGGGCACCCCAAGAGAGGAGCTGTACTGAAATTCAGTTCAGATGAGAGTTTTTTTAAACAAAGAACAAATAAAAAGCCTCCATGAGAAAGCCTGAGAACAATTTTGTATTTGTTGTTTTTCTTAAAAACTAGATACGAGTCACCCAGACATAAAAAACAAAACATGCCCCCAGAGAGAATAGGGTCATGAAATAAGAAGACAGATCTATATGTGCTGGAAAAGACTCATTTTAATGAGATTGGGTTTAAATTCATTAAAAACTTTCAGACAGAGTTGAACATTAGAGCACAGGACTCAGAGTTCTCAGTTCTATTTCTGAGTCTGCCACTGACATGCTCTGTGACTTTATTTCTCAGTGCCTCAGTTTCACCATCTGTGACACTGGGAGAACGAGAGAACCTACCACTGTCAAGTGGTTTGACAGCTCTGGATGAAAAGTGGTGTTATTACTATAGATAAAGAATACATTTGAGTGACAGTTGTAGATTTGCTCACTTAACACTTCACACTCTCAAAGAATATAAACAATAAAGCACAATATCAACCAACCATCTCAGAACACCCTCATGAAGTAGGTCAATATCCCCATTTTACATATGAAGAGAGCGAGGTACAGAGAGGTTAATCGACTTGTTCAAAGCTACACAATGAGCCAATGGCAGAACAGGATTAGAATGCTGGAGTTCCTACCTCCAAGCCCAGTGCTCAAACTACTGGACCTGACTCTAGATACAGGTTCTGAAATGCTAGTTAGACATTGCAGCAATGCACAGGGACCACAAGCAACGACAGTAAGAAAAACCATGATGGGCTTTCCTTTTCTATATTCTAACTCTTTGAAGGCAGTTAATGTCTCAGGACTCCCTCTCTAATCAGTAATCTGCTCGCAACAGCTGTGATATTTGAATGCTTCAGTGAAGCTTAAAACACCAGTTTCTGTTGAGAGGAACATTTCCAGCAGCCCTAAAGCAGCAAAAATAGTTGCAACTGGAACTGATAAAATTATTAGGATCACAGGAACTGTCTGTGAGAGAAGAAAATGGTGACTAGCATGAATCAGACAAATAGATGATGCAACACTACTGTTAAAATATAACACAGGGAACAGATAGTCCCAAGGTCTGAGTGGGGGACCGGAGTCAGCAGCTCTGGATTTCACTCCTGGCTCTGCCACCGACACATTGTGTGTTCCGGCAGCCACTTAACTTCTCTGTGCCTCAATATCCAGAGTGGAGCGAGGCTTAACAACCGTTTTTAATTTTGGCGGGGGATCCTCAGATGTGAGGTGCTGTATAAATGCAGAAGTATTATTGTTAAAAAAGAGCAGGGTGGGCAACACTCATTTATCACAGACTTAAAAAAAATATGGAGGGAAAAAAATTAGAATATTCTTAAACAATTGACATACGTACCAGTGAACAAGACAGCTCTCACCTCTAAGCCGGCACTCATGGATAAACTTGATGCTCTCTTTGAAATGTCTTGTCCTGAAAACAGAAGCAAGAGGGAAACACAAAGGACTTGGTTTTAGTAAAGTCATGACTCAGAGAAAAAATAAAAACTGAGAAAAAGATCTGAAAAGCCACTTCATATTGTTCCCAGAATACAGTACATTAAAAAGGCAACCAACAGATACTACGCAGTTGCCTTAGATTATTCCTTATTTTAAATATGAATGGAAACTTTGGTATCTCAGGCACCATTCTTATAATCACCGTTGACAAATACTTTCTGTGGTTGACTGGCAAATCTCCTTCCCTCCCGGCAAGCAACTATGTTAGTTTGTCTTTCTGACATTTCCTTGTGGAGGTCCTGCCATCAACTGAAATTTAGCACGGCCAAAACAGAGCTCCTGATTTTTTCCCGTAAAGACCTCCCTTCCCTCCTCTTTCTCTGTCACAGCAGACATCACAATGACTTGAGCTCATCCAGGCCACATCTAAAACTTGCCACTTCTTCCTGCACAATATCTCCAAGATCCACCTTTCCTCTCTGATCACACTGCCAAAAAGTCTTGTTCAGCCCTTGATCACTTCGCACTTTGACTACTGCAGTCTCCTCTTCTCTGGCTTTGACAATTCCAAACTCCATCCTCCCCCAACTCACATCCTTCCAAAATGCTGCTAAGATCATCATTCTTGGCTCATTACTCCACCTACAGCAATCCACTCAAAACTCTTCACTGGTTCCTCCTCTTCCACTGCATGAAATACAAAATTTATTCTCCTTAATTTCAAAGCCCTCCACAGTGTAGCCCCACCACTACGAAGAACTTGCGCTCCTCCTATTACAATTTGTTTCCCTGTCTTTCCTGCTTTCGATCCCAGCCTACTCGTTTGGCTCACCCACTCATTAGATGTCATCTTTTAGACTGGAAGTTCTTTAGTGTAGGTAGTCATTGTTATGTGTTTGTACTGCACCTAGCATAATGTGGCCATTAGGAGCTATTGCAATATAAATGTCTCATAACAAAAACCCAGTTACTTACTGGTACAGTCACGGTTGTTCTTCGAGATGAGTTGTGCACCTGTACATTCCACTGTAGGTGGATGTGCACCAAACACACTCCGGCTGGAGACTTACCAGCCATACCAGCAGGCAGCACAGGTGCCCCTGCTGTCTTCAGGCACCAAACCAAGGGTATAAAGGGGTGTGATCGCCATCTCCTTCTCCCTTTCTTTGCACTGCTGGTAAGCTAAACTCAAAGTAGTGGGGAAGGTGGGAGAGTCGCAGAATGTACATGTGCGCAACACATCTGGAAGAACAACAGTTCCTGTACAGATATGTAACCATTTTTTCCTCCGTGGAGCGACTGTGCGCACACACAGTCCACTGCAGGGGATTCACCAGCAGTTTCCTTGCAGCTGGTGGATATCAGATAACTTGAAGAGAGATTGCAACACCAACTGGCTGAAGTTGGCGTCCCCTCATGAACCTTGAGGTAACAGTATCTGGAGAATGTATGTACAGATGACCACATTTCTGCTTTGCAAAATGTCTGCTATTGGAACATTACTCAAGAAGGCTGACAAAATGGAAGGAACCCTAGTGGAGCGGGCTGCTTTCCTTTGCAGAGAGACATTTGCCAGATCATAGCAAAGCTCAATACAATCTGAAATTCAGTGTGAAATATGCTGAGCTGTGACAGGTTGCCCTTTAACCCAGTCCCCAGTAGTGTAGGCAACAAAACAGTCTAGAAGAGGATCTGAAAGACTTTGTGCAGTGCAGGTAAAATGTCAGAGCCCTCCCAAACATCCTATCATTTTCACTGACAGCAGCAGCAGGGATGTTGTTGCCAAAGGTTCAAAGAGGGGTCTCATCAAATGGGACAGTATTAAAATTCAGGTCCCAGGAAGGTACTGGTTCAGACTCTGGAGGGTAGACATGGATAAGACCCCTTCAAAATATGGGTACCAGAGGATTGAAAACCTCTCCACTCATGGGCATACTGCAGAAATTGATGCTCAATGGAGAGCTGAGAGACCAGAGGATTTCAGATGCAGTAACAGTCTGGCATACATATGTCTAATCTCTGTGTTACCAGGAGATAACTGATGCAATTCCACCCAGACTGAAAACCTTTTCCATTTTGCTTCCTACATGGCTCTGGTGTAATCCTTTCTGCTGTTCACCAGAACAGCTTGGACTTTTCAGGAGCAGACTTTCTCCTCATTGACCAACCAGAGATCATCAGGACTGTTAGGTGAAGAGATTGTAGGTAAGGGTGCAGTGACTTCCCTTGGTTTTGAGGCAAAAAATTCTCAAGCAGAGATAGAGGTGTGGGTGGCCAGATGGAGAGTTGCTGTACGTCCATGCACTAGTACTGCCTTGGCCAGGCAAGCGCTATGAGGATTAGGGTTCTTTGTCTTACTTTTCTTATCATCCTTGGAATCAGAGGAACTGGAGGAAACATGGGCAACACATGGGAAAAAAATAAAGCCATTGATAATGGAACCTGGGCTGTGACCCGCCCTAGAACAGAACCTCCTGCAGTTATTGTTCAGGTTGGTTACAAAGAGGTCTATTATCGGATAACCCCACTAATGGGGTTCTACTGCGGACCGGCCTCTTTATTGACCACTCGTGATGATCTATGGAGGTATCTGATGAGGGAATCTGCAATACAGAGTTCCTCGCTCCCAAGAGGTGAAAGGCATTTAGTGAGATATTGGTCTTTATACAGAAGTTCCACAAGTGGATCGCTTCCTGGCATAGCTGAGACAACCTTGCATCTCCCTGCTTGTTCAGATAAAACATATCGGTGATGTCTTTGGTAAGAACTGGAACCACCTGATGATGGTAATGAACATCTCACAGTCCCAAAGAATAGCTCAAAGTTCCAGCATATTTATATGGAATGAAAGTTCCTTAGATGTCCAAAGTGCTTGAGCCTGAAGTTGACCCAGATAGGCCCCTCAATCCCTGGTGGACGCATCTATTATAAAAGCCATAATTGGTTCTGGTGGAAGGAATGGAACCCCTCTGCCTATATTCTGAGGTGTTAACAGGGGCTGAAGCTCTTGGGCAGATACACAAAGCAGCAAATCCAGAAAATGTTTGCCGGATGCTATGCTAAGTGAAGCCAGGTCTACAGACATCTGAGGTAAAGTCTGGCATGCTGAGTCCACTCACACACTCTAGGCCATGTGACCCAACAATGCTAGACATTAATTCACTGTGGTCCTCAGGTTGGAACTGAGGCCCTCTGACAAAGACCATGGACTGGAACTTGTTTGTCGGGTGGTAAGCAATGGGAATCGTGGCATCAAGATCTACGCCTATGAAATTTACTTGCTGCATTGCTTGTAATGTTGATTCCTCTACATTCAGTTTTCAATCTGGACAAAAGAACAGATGTCTGACGATAAGATTGCTTTTTTGATTGTGAGATCCTGACCTTCCCTGACCAAGCCTACTGTCCAGGCAGAGAAATATTTTAACTCCTAAATGGTGCAGGTGAGCTGCCACTACCATCATACACTTGATAAATACCCTTAGGCCAAGGATAGGCTGGCAGGCAGCACAGTGTATAGGCAGTGCATGTTGTTTCCCATGAATCAAAGATACTTTCTGTGGCCAAGATGTATTGCCATGTGAAAATACGCATCCTGCAGGTCGAGGGCAGCATACTAATCTCTAAGAGAGGGATAATAGATGTCAGGTTGACTGTCTTTTTGATAAAATGGTTTGGATTTCTTAAATCCAGAAAGGGCCGAAGGCCACCTCTCTTTTTAGGAATCAGAAAGTAGCATAAATAGAAATCTTTCCCTATGTGTTGACAAGGAACTTCCTCTCTTGGCCCCAATTCCAATAGAAACTGTAATTCTTGATGTAAAACAACCTCATGGGATGGGTCCCTGAAAAGGGACAAGGAAGGCGGGTCAGGGAAAGGGAAGTATATGAACTCGATAACCTATTCTTCTCTTACCGGGCTGAGCACCTATTGGTCCAATGTAATCTCCGTCCATGCACTACAGAAGAGAGAGAACATTTCCAAAATGGAGGGTCTGGATGTAGAAGATGAAACACAGTCAGCATGCAGTCATCAACTGAGAAATCAAAAAACTGCTTCAAAGTGAACAAAGTCTGATGAAAAGGGTCTATGATGCTAATGGGGGACATCTAAGTGGCTTAGATCTCCTTCTAGAGGCACCCTGAGATCTCTGCTGGTAGTAAGATCTGTATTGTGTTCTGGGCCTCAAACTGCTTCCTCTTTTTATTACTGGGGTGTAAACACCCAGCAAACAAAACGATTGACAATCTTTCAACATGTGCATTGCATCATCAGTTTTCTGAGAAAACAGTTTAGCACCTTCAAATGGTGGATCTTCTACTGCATTTTTAATTGTTTAGGAATGCCAGAGGCCTAGAATCAAAAAGAGTGTCTCATTGAAATGGCTGTAGCCATCAGAAATGATGCAGGATCTGATGCACCAATAGCTGCCAGGACAGACGTTCAAGCAGTGAGATGACCTTGGAGACTATGACCAAAAACTGATCCCTATATTCTTCAGGCAGTTTGTCAAAAAAAATTCGGAGCAGTTAATAAAGGTGCATTTGGCCAAAAATGCCTTGTAATTTCACACCCTCATCTGAAGGGTCATGGTAATGTAAGCCTTTTCGCTATATAGGTCCAGTCTCTTACACTCCCTATCCTTCAGGGTAGCCTGAGGGTGAGACTGCCTCAAATGTTCTTTTGTTGCTGTTGCCACTAATGAGTCTGGGATGGCATAAGTGAAGAAATACACAAATTCTTGCTGGGGAACCTGATACCATCTGTCCATTCATTTGGCAGTGGGTGGAATGGAGACCAGTGTCTGCTAAAGGATCTTTGCAGGTTCAAACAAGGCTTAATTAATGGGATGGGCAACCCTTCCCAGAATGGGAGTTTGTAAGATGTCCAGGAGTTTGTACAAATGTGGCCACCCTCCTAATGAGGTCTTGAAAACCTTTAAAGTCCTCAGGAGGTAGTCATGTTTCCTCTGGGGAAGAGGAAGAAATATGTGGGGGAAATATTCTGGGGTTCCTCTCTAGGTGCCAAAAAGGAGGGAGGTTGTAGATTAGGAGGAGGAGGATCTTCTCTGGTTGCTATAGATACTGGAGAAGTTGACTCTCTCTGGGACTGAGTGGCTGAGAGGGGGCATAGATGCTCTTGGACCAGTCCAAGAGGTCCCATAAGGCCAAGTTGAGCAGTCACTCCTCTGATATGGTACCCACCACCAAGAGCATCTTTATAATATTGTTCCTTGCTCTCGATATTCACAGCCCTGGCCCTGGCCGCGACTCTGTTCCTGGTCCCAGACCTACCCCCACCTGTGGCCCCAGCCTCATCCTGCTTACCCCGTCTTCCCCCCCACCCCTGTCCCCCAAGCCATGGCCCTGGTTCCAGGAGGGCAGAGACATGGACAGGGGTAAGGGGGACTGAGCGTTTGGAGACTACTGGGTTAGATACTAGGAAACACTTTCTAACTATAAGGGTAGTTAAGTTCTGGAATAGGCTCACAAGGGAGGTTGTGGAATCCCCATCACTGGAGATTTTCAAGGACAGGATGGACAAACCACCTGTTAGGAATGGTCCAGGTTTACTTGGTCCTGTCTCAGCATGCCGGGAGGGATGCATTTGATGACCTCCCAAGGTCCCTTCCAACCCTACACGTATCTCTAGGATTCTATGAATGACCCTTTCAGAAGAGGATCTCCTGAGCAATTCTGCAATTCCAGACTTTAAAATGTGTGTCTATTCTAACATTTTGACTAGAACTGGTCAGGAAATGTTTTTTCCTTTGGATAAATTATTGACATTTTGTTGAAGAGATGAAAGCTGAAATATTCTGGTTTTCAGTTACTGAAAACCTGAAAAATGTAAGCTGAAAACTATGGTTTTCAGACATAAGTTTTTTGTCTGAAGACAGACAAAAGAAAGAAAGGTTGATACTTTGCGCAAACATTTTCATTCAGTCAAGAAAACTATTTTCCACTGAAAAAAGTTTCGACCAGCCCTAATTTTGACACCATATGGTGCTTGTGTTTGCTTGCAGGGATATAACCTGTAGGCAGCAGCTGAACCTAACAGACTTTATTAGCGGCATGCATGGCTTTTTAAAAAGAACTGTATCACAGTTAAGCAGTATTTCTCCAAGATCTAACTGCTTAGGTCAGTTAAAAACGTGATGCTTTTATCTGGATTTTACTCGACCCCTTTTTGCCCCTAGATCTCTAGAAAAATGACACAGGTTGATGTATGCAGTATAGTTGTAGCCTTGTCGATCCCAGGATAGAGACACAGACAAGGTGAGAAGTTGGTCCAATAAAATATATTACCGCACCCACCGTGTCTCTAATACGTTGGTGTGTTTTTCCACAGTAGCGCCAAACACCAATACATCTTCTACAATGACCTAACAAGTTTTTCTCACTTTCTTATGGAACATGCTTTGGGATGAAAAAATATCGAAGGTAAAGGGGTGATGTCTTTCTCGGGGAGGGAGGGAGAGAGAGTAATTAAGCATGGCTAATAGTGAACTTTTGGTCCAGTTTTATTAGTCATTTTCCAGATATGACATTTAGTATGCTGAGTCACTATGCAGCTAGTTTACTTGTTACAGCATCAAATTTAGACGTGTGGTAGTGTTCACCCACGATTGTCTTGTTCAAGTTTCATAAAAGTTAGAAGGGAAATCCTAATGCAGTCACGCCTGTCGAATTCATTACCAGTTCATGGAATCATGGAGCCCTGACTCTGATCAATGGGGCAGTTCACACCTCTTAGAGCTACTGTTTCAAGCAATCTGCCAGCTCAACCCGGTACTGGTTTATGTTCACCCCTTGAATAGCAAATTATTTTATAAAAAGAAAAGGAGTACTTGTGGCACCTTAGAGACTAACCAATTTATTTGAACATGAGCTTTCGTGAGCTACAGCTCACTTCATCGGATGCATACTGTGGAAACTGCAGAAGACATTATATACACAGAGACCATGAAACAATACCTCCTCCCACCCCACTCTCCTGCTGGTAATAGCTTATCTAAAGTGATCATCAAGTTGGGCCATTTCCAGCACAAATCCAGGTTCTCTCACCCTCCGCCCCCCCACACACAAACTCACTCTCCTGCTGGTAATAGCCCATCCAAAGTGACCACTCTCTTTAAAATGTGTATGGTAATCAAGGTGGGCCATTTCCAGCACAAATCCAGGTTTTCTCACCCCCCCATCCCCCTCCAAAAACCGCACACACAAAATCACTCTCCTGCTGGTAATAGCTCATCCAAAGCGACCACTCTCCCTACAATGTGCATGATAATCAAGGTTAACAGTGAAATAGGAAATCAATATTTGCTACATAAAAGTAAAACAACTGTCCTGATTAACCATCTACGCACTGGACTGACAATTCAGTGTAAAGACAATGTATTGTACAACATCCAACTTTAACACTTCTCTTGCCAACTTAATATTATGAACTGCAGCTTCTTTATAGTATCACTGGGCACATCCCACACGAAGTAAAGCAGTGAACGGGCTCTCCAATCATGCTTTAATAAAAAGGGTAATCTGATACAAATTAAATGAGGGATTTTCCATGTCAGCTCTACACTTCAGTGTTTAGTTGAGCTTTCAGAAATGCATTAGGGTTGAAAAAAGCATCAGTAGGGAAAGAAATGTAGTGGTATTGTCTCTTCAGCAATCCAACCTGGAATAGTCAAGAACTAAGAACTACTTAGAACTTTTGTATGATTCTTTGGCATTTTGCTACTGTAGCAATATCAGACAGACTGGCTGTAATATTAAATCTAAGCCAAAAGGAAGAGTTCAAAAGGCAACCCAATAGGCTCAGGATTACCATACATCCCATTTTGGCAAGGAGAGTCCCTTTTATTAGCCCTGATCAGTTGGCAAGAGCAAACAGGACAAATGCCCATTTTTTTTATTTTTATTTGTTTTAAATAAAAGTGGGGTGTGGTGAGGAGGAACATAAGCAGAGATGACAGCCCCGTGCAGGGGGGAAGCAGGGTTTGAGTGACTAATGATAGTCCTGTGGGAGGGGGATGAGAGAGGGCGCCAGCAGCAGCCTCGGGCAAGTGGCTGTGGGGAGCTTGAGCCAGCACCCCATGGTGTCCTGTTTTCACTTTGGGAAATATGGCCACCCTAAATAGGCTAGCATAACTGGGTATTAATTCCCTAGAAACACACAGTACAGAAATAAGATGGAGTGAGGAAGGGTATATTTAATTTCTACAGAATTAATTTTAGAGTAAAAGTTCCTTAGGAGAGGGCATTGTCAGGGAAATCAGTGACCAGCAGAAGTTAATGGCCTGAAGCCAAATTCCCACTGCAGAGGCCAAACTCACATTAAACTCCCAGGAAATGACCTAGGCCTCAATGATTGCTTAATTCAAATTCTAAGCAGGAGCAGAAAATGCTAGTAGAACTGAATCTTCTCACAGTTTGAAAGAACGTGAGCGTATTCTGTTTTCACTGTTGTATTTTATTGGGAATTGATTTCTCTCAGGAACAGGAGAGCCCTTAATATGCTTACTGTAAGTGCATCATGTATATTATACTTATTGAAAAATAAATTTCCGTGAGGAAAACATAGCTCATGTGAACTTAAGTTAGCAACTCCACAGTCCCAAGATCCACTCTGACCATGCATCAAGCCGGTCCCCTTCGACAAATGCCAGCAGCTGCAGAAAAGTAGTACCACCACCTCAGAAGAACTTTACCTGAAAAATCAGCTGCTGAGTAATACAGACAAGCATCTTATGTGATCCTAGTCAATTTCACTCGGCAGCAATCACTAGGTAAAAGCACTTTATATGCGATGCTATTGTTTTCCTCTGCAGCTGTCAGTCTCTCTCTGAGAAGGGGAGAGACACAAAGAAATCAGAAAGGGACAGATCCTCTCTTTCCACAGCCCCCCTCCCCCAAACTGATAAACACCCTATACTTTTAAACAGTGTTTGGATAAGATCATATTACATTCTTATGACCTGAATAAAACAAGCTTCTTTTGACCTTATGAAGTTTTTATATTAAAAGCAAGTACCATCAGTATTTAGAGACACTGTGCATTATACTTGAAGTTTTCCATCGTATAAAGAAGAAAAGTCAGTTACTCATCCAGTTTTCTTTTAAGTGATCAAATGTATCAATATCAGAAGTACCAAATTTGTTTGCAACCATCTGATACCGAAGCAAGAACCGTATATGCTTGCAGCATAACAGAAACAATACTCATGCAAATATCTTATCTTATTAATGCTTTAAGAATCTTGGTACAGTGCCAGAAAGCTAATTACTTTTGAATGCTTTTCAATGTATTTCCTTGACATGCAATGACTAGGGCTGGTTGCATTGCACGTGTAATTAACATTCGCTGGAAATTGTGTCCTCTTTCTATTCACAAAGTGGTCCAGATTTCTAATACAAGCAGCAGATTTGCAAACATTTTCACAACTACCCAGTACAATGACAGGTTTCAGAGTACCAGCCGTGTTAGTCTGTATTCGCAAAAAGAAAAGGAGAACTTGTGGCACCTTAGAGACTAATGACGTGAGCTGTAGCTCACGAAAGCTTATGCTCAAATAAATTGGTTAGTCTCTAAGGTGCCACAAGTCCTCCTTTTCTTTTTACAACTACCCAGTGGATCTCCAACTACTGACAAACGATTAATGACTACCCAAAAATGCGAATGAGGCCTCTGTAGTTTCTTAAGTTGCTTCCTTCCTAAAGGAAATGAAATGAAACTCCACAATTTTTCCAACCCTCCCTCAAAACAATGCAAAAAATTGCTTCCATATCCACCGTCTTAGTTCTGAAAATCCTATTCTGTTCTCTAACCTGGATTCCCACTTAATAGCCTATGGGCTACTATTATTTTTAAGGGAGTAATACACTCAGGGTCTGATTTTGAGAAGCACTGAGAACATGCAGCTCATTGACTACAGTTGCCTTTGAGGGTGCTCAGTACCTCTGACAGGGAAAAAACAGGCTCACGGGCTATGTTCTTACTACACAAAATTGTGTTAAATTGATTTTTATAACAACTGCAGAAACATGCCACTGAAAAGGGTGAAAAGAACAATTAAGAAACATCAAGTGTCATGTTGGAATCTCTTCAAGGTATGAGAAACAAAACACTCTAAAAATATCCACTGAAAGCATCAGCCGGAATATTGCTCTGATCTGAGAGAAAAAGCAGTGCTGCATTTCCTTCCGTAGGTACCAGGCCCTTTCAACTACTTCTGTTTCTCTACATAACTAGTTAGCAGGAAGTGGCTGAAACCCCCCCACCTCTCCTCAACATAAACAGTGAGCACTAGAAGACAGAGTTGGTCGCCATCCAAGTCTTCTTATGAAATATGTTTTGATTACTTCAAGATCATGGTTTCCTACATACCATCAATTCAAAGATTTGGAATGTTAAACCCAGGGTCAGCTCAACTAACTTTCAGGACAGTTACATGGACAGTGGATAGTTAAATAAAATAACAATTTAATTTAATTAAAAAAGAAGCAGCTTCACACAGATACATTCCTATTACAAGAAGCATAAGACCATAGGAATTGACATACTGAATCAGGCCTAACCCAGTATACTGTTTCAGCAGTGGCCAGGACCAGATGATTTGGAGGAAGGTGTAAGAACCCTACAGTAGGAAGACGTGCCATAATCTGCACCCCACATAGGTCTCCTCCGGGTCTCTAAAACGTAGAGATTGGCTACGGCTAAGGCTCTCTCTCTACCAGAAATGCTACAGTGACGCAGCTGCAGAGCTGCAGCTGCACTGCTGTGGTGCTGTTTTTCCATCGTTGTATTAAAAGTCAACTCAGAGAGGTTGTTGCTAGGTCAACAGAACAATTTTTCCATCAACCTAGCAGAGTGTACGCCAGGGCTTAGGTTGGCTTAATTACATCATACAAGGTCTTAATTTTTTCATAGTCCTGGAGGAATCTAGTTAAACTGACCTAACTTTGCAACACAGACCAGCCCTGAAGCACAAGGTTTAATATCCCTTTCAAAAATTTTGCCGTAACAACTCTGGATATTGTTGGTAGCAAAGCAGACATACCAAGTAGGAAAGCACTTAAAGAAAAGGGGTGAGGGGGGCGCTATTCTTCTGTCACCTCAATATAAATCAGGAGTAATTCCCCCTAAACCAACAGATTTAAACCTACATTGGTGTAAAATTGCTCAGCGATCAGAATCAGGTCCTTCAGCATATTTCAAAACAAGCATTCGTACTGAATTAAAAAAAACAAACCAAACTTACAAATTCTGCGAGGGTGAATCGGCAGCAGGAATGCACAGATATTTCACTCCCTGTATAAAGCAGTAAACAGGAATGAGAACACGACATTAGGACAGAAGCATAATGGTCACAGATCAATGGGCAAATTCTGCTCTAGTAGTTGTGCAGCTCCATTGATTATGAAAGAGGTGTAGTATTGCAAGTAACTGCAGATTTTGCCTCATCTGCCCAGATTTAAAACAAAGACAAGGTGGGTGCGGTAATATCTTTTGTTGGTGAGAGAGAAACAAGCTTCCCCAGAGCTCTTCTTCAGCTCTGTGTAAGCTTCCATATGGGCTGGGATGGTTCAGCTTGGAAAGAGAGACAACTAAGGGACAGATAGGAGAGAGGTCTATAAAATCATGACTGGTGTGGAGGAAGTGAATCAGGAAGTGTTATTTACCCCTTCGCATAACACAAGAACCAGAGGGTCACCCAATGAAATTACTAGGCAGCAGGTTTAAATACAAAACACAAGAAAGTACTTCACACTATGCACAGTCAACCTGTGGAACTCATTGCCAGGGATGCTGTGAAGGCCAAAAAGTATAACTTGGTTCAAAAAAGAATGAGATATGTTCAAGGAGGATAGCTCCATCAACGGCTATTAGCCAAGATGGTCAGGAATGCAACCCCATGCTTGAGGGTCCCTAAGCCTCCAATTGCCAGATACTGGGACTGGAGGACAGGGGCTGAATCACTTGATAATTGCCTGTTCTGTTAATTTCCTTTGAAGCATCTGGCATTGGCCCCCATCAGAAGACAGGATACTGGGCTAGATGGACCTTTGGTCTGACCTACTATGACCATTCTTATGTGATGAACCCACCCACCTTGTCTCTCTAATACGGGGGTTCTCAAACTGGGGGTTGGGACTCTCAGGGGATCGCAAGATTATATGGGGGGTCGTGAGCTGTCAGCCTCCACCCTAAACGCCGCTTTGCCTCCAGCATTTATAATGGTGTTAAATATTTTTTAAAAAGTGTTTTTAATTTTTAAGTGGGGGTCGCACTCAGAGGCTTGCTATGTGAAAGGGGTCACCAGTACAAAATTTGAGAACCACTGCTCTAATATTCTGGGACCAATGTGGTTACAACACCATTGCATACAGACTTAAAAAGTTGTTTTCACAAATGTTTTGTCGCTAAGAAACAGACAGCTTAGTCATGTTTACTCCAAAGATCCTTAAGTGAATTTTTTAAATGGCAGCATCTTTATTAGAAAGGTGTAAAACTTGTTATATTCATCATCTTAAACTATTATTCTTGTTATGTTTCATTGGAAACTAGTCACATCTTATACCGTTCTGACTTGTCAAAAAGAATGCTGAAAATGAAATTTGTGAAAAACTATTTCTCATGCAGAATGCCACATTCAGTTTTTCCCTTATGTATTTAGCAACACAAACAAAAAGGAGGGCATTTTGGAAGAGAAAATCGGTTATTTTTTTGAAAGCGAGGACTTTAAAACTCAGGCGTATCTTCCAATAAGAAGTCCTCACTTTATTAGTCAGCTATTAGTGTAATGAATTATGTACTGAAATAAGGAACCGCAATATATATATATTCTTAGAAGAACTCTGATCTGAAAAGTCAAGTAGGCAATGCCTTTTCAGGAGTGTTTTACAAAGGGCCACAGAAACAAGTTTAAAAAATGAGCTTGTCACTTTATTGTCCAAAGTAACAGATAAGTAACAAAAAGAGCGACGACAAAAGAAGTTAGTACTCCATACTCAACACACTAGTTTTAAATATACCTAGTTACTTCCCTCTTTAGGACATCTCCAGGATCTCAGATAGTGATCAGGCTCATTATGACCTCCTCAAATATAAACCTCTCCCCAGGCCATGATCTCCAACCCCACCTCTGGCTACTCCACACCTGAGCCAACAAACCTCTGATTGTGCAACCGTTATGTTCTCAATCTGAAGAGCCAGAGGTGGTATGTCAGAGCAAGCCAATGCATTCTTCACAGCCATTCCACTACCGCTTTCCAACCTCTTCCTAGCCCTTTAATCCACCTGTGGATTGTCAACTTGTTTCCACCTGAAGTGTGTCACAGAGTATACTGGTGAACTGTCAATGGTTCACTGAATAAGTGGCACAGACAGAGCGTGGGGATTATTGGAAGTGTGGAAGGCATAGCTGGGGGAAATCATGACTTAGGGAGAGGGGAACATTTGAAGAGGGGTTTACAGTGAAAGCGAGCATAATCTCAGCTAAGCTCCTGCAGAGTGGGAGCTGGTAATATTTCTGGAAGGTAATGTGGGGAGAGTTGTGTGGGCATGACAAAACATGGTTGGGGGTGGGGAAGAGAAGAGATTCAGCTGGTGAACAATGGAAGCTTGCCAGCTAAATGGCATCTCTGACATCTGTCAAAAAATGAAAACTGTCGAACATGGCAGCCACCCCCACTTGAATCAGGGCAAAGCAGCCCTAGTGTGGATGCAAGGATAATAAACCTTACAGAGTCAAGATGGCTAGCGGAGATGCACTCAACTGGTGGTAGAACAATGTGCATATAAAACAATAGATTGCTAATATCATGGATTGATTTCTCTAGACTAGACAATGCTACAATATAGAGCTGGTATCATTACCTCCTTACACAGTGGTATTCACCATGAAGCTTTAGCTTTGAACTTAAGAGGACTGCTCAGATGAGTAAATTTTATAGCATTAGGCCCTACATTTGCTGAAGCTTGGCAATTTACGTTTTCAGGTCATATTAAATGCTCTTTTCTCCTTTGGACAATTCAGTACCAGGAGCCCAGTACTCATTAGCTACCCTTCAACAAGGCAGAACATGGGAATGAAAAGAAGGTGGGGAAGGGGAGAGAGAGAAAACACATTGAGGCCAGCATTGTATCATGCAATTAAAGGTCCCAATCCTGCATCCCATACTCATTTAAATAGTCCCACTGATTTCATCAGTTACCACACATGCTGAATGCTTCCAATAGCTGAACTAAGAGGGGCTTTCAGAAAATGTTCACTTTAAAAAGAAGAAGTACTGTCAGTTTTAGAGCACACAGTGTTCTTTTCTGTCACAGATGGCTGATTCCCATTCTGCGTGATGCCAAGAGTGACGTGAATTCACAGCTACCACAGAACCACATGCAAGCATGAAACTAGCCTACAAGAGACCACATATTGTGCAAAATAGCTCCTCCAAGGCCTGATCCTGGGAGGTACAACCCAATAAAGCCAACGGGAGTTACACTCAATGGGAGGTGCTCATCACCTCTCAGGGTCAGATTAACAGGGCCATTCAACACAAAGGTTCTGGAATTCTGTGCTTTACCAATGCGTGCCACCTTGGAGCGTTTTAGCACCGCCTTCCAATGAACTCCCCTCCCAGGCCTCCCAGGAAATCCCCCCTCCTCCAACAGGAAAATGAAAATTATGGGTAGAATCTCAAAAATGCTCAGTGTTGGCCTCTCTCTGTCCCACTGAAATCAACAGTAAAACTCCCAATGACTTCAACTGGAGCACAGTTAGAACAGCACCGACCAACTTTTTAAAATCCCACCCCATAATCAGATTTTGATCCTAGATAGTTTTTAAAAAAAAAGTCTTAGAATCAAAAGCGTTAATTTTAATTGCATGAATTAAATAGAGGGACTATACTGGTTGATACTGGGCAGTTGTTTGTAAATGAAACACTTAGGCCACTGTCCAATAGAGATAATTTATGTGTTACTGTTGATAACAAGACTTGCCATGCTGAATTCGCTTTTCTTCAGGCAATTTTGATATATTTACAAACTTAGTGCACTTTAAAAAAAAAAAAAGGATATTGGTAACAGGAAGTTATTTAATTTCTGAGCCCTCTTGTCTATGTGATAATTTAAAAAAAAACCACCCAACATCGTAGTGTTCTTGTGCAGTTATGCCCCAGAGACATCACAGTCTTTCCTGTGCACGTACAATGCATATAACATCTAAGAATTGTCCCAAAGGGACTCTAAACAAAGCAGAACAGTTTGTGTCAACGTAACAAGTAAATACTGTAGACTAAGATTTTCAGATGCTCATAGCTTGTTCATTAGTGTGCAAATATGCCATAGGCTTCACAATTTCAGTAGTTAGTAGCGTTTGCAATCTTAGAATCGTCAACAAAGACCAAGTCAAAGGAGGAAGCAAAAACATCACCGAGGTGTCTGCTTCCTTGCTTGGGTATGTGCTCATCATGACAACAAGGAGTCTGTGCCTGGTCATAAGATTGCTGAAGTCAATGGGAAGACTTCCAATGCCTCAATGGGCCTCAGATTTATTCAGGAAGCTATAATATTGCTAGAAAATGTCAAGAATAAACCCTACTATGTGATTTAAATTAATAATATTAACAAAGATGGGACAGGCAAACTAAACATTAAGTGTATGTGTATAACTCAGTATTTCTTTCAAAAGGAAACTTGCATTTTGTCATCTGGTAGAATAATAGATGGATTTTTCAGTGAAAAAACTGGATTTAGGTTCCAGCAGACCAGTTCCACTCATTACATTTGTTGAGTTCATAGAATATTTGCCCTTCTCAAAAATGGAATTTTTTTTTAGGTCAGAGATAAAACCTTATTACAAGAGCTGATGACAAAGCAATTATTATAAATCCAACGTGAAGGAACGAATCCACATTACTTACTTACTGCTGCAGTTGGTATATTCACATTGAAATATTCCTTCAACCGATATCTTGCATGCCAACATTTTTTCCTCTTTCTCCCTCCAAACAGACCCTTCCCTGGATTAAACCAAACCAGCTTTTTCATAAAAAAAATTAAATATTTTCTCAGAGTTATGAAAAATGACACATTGCTGTAAAGCAAACCGAATTCTATGCTCCAACTGAGGGAAAAAAAACAAACCCTCAGCAGTTCACCACACAAGTTCAAGTGTTCGTACAAGCTTCCTAGATCTATACATAAGCTGAATAACCAACTACATCATAGTGCCTCTCTCATGACCACTTAATTCAATGCTATGCTCCAACTGTTGCTTCTAAATCCTTATCATCCCACCCCCACCCATACACCTACATTCATTTTTTAAGATGTTTTCTAAGGTTATTGATATTAGCTCGTTTTCGTATGATGCCAGAAGCAATTGAGGTCACGCACGTTTTTTCCAGTGCAGTTAATGATACGTGATAGACTGGAGAGCTAATATACTGAAAAGAAAATGATCTTTTAGTTTTCTATTTCAGCAGACAGAGTAACCACCAAAACTAGAATTTTGTCTCTTAGGCCCTGAAACTAAAGGCTACAGTTAAACCGATACAGTGAGAGCTAACAAAACCAGAACAAGTATTCTGATTTCAAGATCGTCAAAGCTGAAACAAGCGAGAGTTAAGTAAAATTTCTAAAATTCACTGTTATTTGTGAAACAATACCATGCTTGCACCATTTCGCCATACATCGTAAAATAAAGCCAAATCATTACACTATCTCTCTCAAGTTTTCAAAAATGAGAAACAAAATTTAAATATATTTTATATAGCCAGGGTTTACACTGAGAGCTAATAAAAACCTATCAACTGAACAGCAAATATGTTATAACTTCTAATTATTTTAGGTGTCATTACCTATTAAGTTCTGAACACTGCACACTTGTTTAATGTTTGGAATCTTCAATGAAACCATAACATATTGTGTGTGTGAGAGATTTTATTAGCTCTTTTTTTTTTTTAATATAAAGTCTTACATTTTTGGATTATATTCAATATTTTATATAACACACAAGAAAAAAAGTACAGGAAAAACAATGAGTATCTTTTATGACCTAGTTCAATTTTTTCCTATTCTACTTATCTGTGGCTAATTTGAAATGAAAAAAATAAAGTGGATGTTACTTTCCTAGCTTAATTTTATCAACCGAACTTAAACAATTTGAACTTTCCTATGCAGAACAAGACTTTGCAGCAGCAAAATGATGCAACCACATCTAGTGCACTTGAGATAGTAGGTTTGTATGTGAGAATGGGAAATCCAAACAGCACATTGCAGATTTCATCTTGACAAAAGCAATACCAAGAATCTCCAGCAAGAATAAGCTAATAGAAGCATGACAAAACAGATACGTCTTGTTATTTCTTCAGGTTACAAACATAGGATAGTTTGTTATAATCAAAGACACATTCTGAATTCACCAAGAATGATGCCTGATTAACTTAAAACTATAAATAAATAGTATTGTATGGTGTATTCAGAAGTATAAAAAAATCTAATAAAGTATTTGGGTGTTTTTTGCTTTAATGTTTTTGAGTAATCTAGCAACACTATGTGGGGGGAGGGAGAAGAAAGTTATAGAACTTAAAAAACAGACTCATAATGCAAAGTAACACTTAAGATAGAGTTTGACTTCAATGCTCTATCCCCTTTGAGAGTTCTCAGTTTTGTAACTTTAACATCTCCATTTCTACTCAATCAGTGGTGGGGGGGAAGAGAAATACGAACCCTGAGTTGTCCAAAACCACCACCACAATTTCTATTCTAAAATCATTATTTTTTAAAAGATAAATGTTACATTTTTGGCATTAAACTTCTCGGTATTTAAATTTATGTAAAGATACCATCAACGACTTCCAAGAAATTCTTTTTTTTAAAAAAAACAACCAAAACCCCTCAGCTTAAATTTGTGAACCCAGATGCAAATAGGAAACCTCTAGCACCTGGCAAGTTCTTTCAGGTTAGTCAAAAGCCATGTGTTAATCTGACTTGTCACATCAACAGATGAGGATGGGAGTACTTATTTTTGTTTAGGGGCATTTCAGCAAAAAAGCTAAAGTGGGAAACAGCCAGCAGATAAGGTTTCCTCAAGGCAAACCAGCAAGAGGTTACCAAGAGTTTTGTCCAGTACAGCTACAGAACCATCTAACTGAAAACCAGTCAACCGTTGTTTGTCCTTTCAGTTACTTTCTGGAGCAGTTACAAATGCTGTTGATTTTATTAATGACTCATAGAAAACACATTTATATTTCAGCAATAACCATTAATCGACCACATTGTAGAGTTATTTCATGTTTGCTTTTGAGGGCATCATAAATAAATGAAATAGACTTATGGGGAATCTGAACTACTGAAGCTGGGAAGGTCCTGTAATATTTATTTATTTTTAATAATACAGTAGCCTTTTTATATTCACAGCACTTGATTACATAAGGATCTTACAGCAATCTTATGAAGTATTTTCAGATTTTTTAAAAAAATCATTAAGATCAGAAACAGCTACATCTATTTTTAGAAATGAAAATTAACACACTTTCCACATCTTTTCCTAGATGGAAGTAGAAGGGCTCATTGTGTTCCAGTGAATGTGGTATGGGTCAATACTGACCCATACCAATCAATATCCAATCAATGGGTCAATACTGATCCGTACTTTCAACAACCTAACCCCTAGTAGAGGTGCCTCAATAGTGGAAAGATTCTAGAACCACCCTTCCACCAGATGTTAGTGCTACCCAACAAAGGCTGGAGTTCTCCTGGAAGGTGGAATAACTAGGGAAACCAAAGAATGAACCGAGTCAGTATATCGCCACAGCAGTCTCCACCAAAGATGACTAATGTTGAGTGTCTAACTTGAGACACTACAAGGAACCAACATCAAGAGGGTAAGTGCTCAGCACTTCCTGGAATTCAGGCCTCTTTCAGGTGTCTCATTGTGGACATACAAAATCACTAGTCACTTTTGAGAAATTAGGTCAGAGTTCCCAACTCCTCATGGACTCAGCCAAAGTCAGAAGAACTGTACTTTAAATAAAGGAGTCTTCTCGCACCACTACAGCTGAAAGAAAAATGGTAGCTATTTTGCTCAGCACAATCTTTTGAAACCTCTCATGGGGAAATTCTTCTAATCATGAATAAGCAGTGAAATGTATATGAAAATTATATTTATTTAAAATGGGCACTTCTGAGCTTCCTCTTGATTGTGACCAGACTGTTGAAGAATAACAATTTGTGACACTAGTTGAGGTAGGAGCCTATTGGAAGAGACCCAAACAGAACAGTTTAAATCTGACTTTAATTATTTAACAACTGGAAGAACTAATTTTCACTCTGGTAGCATGTTAATGACTTGGAAATTGCATTTTGTTGTATGCTATCTGGCCAGCAGAACGCACTCATTAAGAGTCCCCTAAGACTGGCCTACATACAAAAAGATTGCAGAGCCAGTGTACAGAATGTGCTACACAATCACTACTAAAGGATCCATTTCTTCTCCTCATCGGTTCCTCAAGAAGCAATTTTTATTTACAAATAGCTTCTTGCATCTCAAGAGCTGCTCCATGATATACAGTACAGAAGCTGTATTTTTTTAAAAGGTCTGGAGGTTTACACATAATGAGCAGCATCAGTCCAGATTTAGCCTGAACTCAAAAAATGCATGGGTTGATAGGGGAACATTAGGAAACCAATTTAGCCATCATGTGTCAGAGCAATGATGCACTTCTAGTCCAAACCAAAGACTTATGGGCTGGTTTCTGAGTGTGGATATTCCCTTGAGATTACAGAGCTAAAGAGAGAATACTGAAGGTTAGTTATCTTCTGCACCTGTAGTTCTACCAATTAGGGAGATGGAAATTGCTTCTTTCATCTTAACCCAGGGTTTTCCCCCAGAATTTTGGAAATCTCTTAAAGTGCATCAAAGAGAGGGGGGGGAAAGAGTCCATTTCAAAACTAAAGTTAAAGGTAGTGGAGGAAGCTTTCAGGACATGGAACATGGTATTAGAAAACTGAAACATGGTGTGGCTATCACCATTTAATATTTCAGTGGAAACCCTATGCTGAGCATGTCCCAAATAACATTCTTAGGCACCAAGAGCTGATATCTTAGGCAGCAGCAGGAATATCAGCCAAAGACTGTGTTGAAGCAGCTGATCTGCTCTATGCCAAGAAACTAGCTAGTTCCTCTGCTCATCTGGAACTTTTTTGAACCCAGAAGCTGCAAAATGTACAGCCCACTTTAAGTTTGATATCTGAAATGTTTGGCCATACACAGAAATTTAAGAAATTTCCACAAACAGCAAATCTAAGTGTAGGCCCATAAGGATATATTATGATTACCAGGTCTCTAATAAGTATCAAACTGACATCTCTCTTCCAGGATAATAGCTGATAGTAGAGAGATTGCATGGCTTTTGCTAGCAGATCAGCCACTTTTGTTAAGTTTCCTCAGAACTCCTAGATCTTCCATCCAGTCCAAGGAACTTGTTATTTTTCAGCTTGTTCCAGCACATCCTCTTTTGACTTCTCCATCCCTAAGAGTGCCTGAAAAGAACAGGTATGTCCGCAACATCGTCTGTGGTGAAAAACTGACGCAAAGAAATCATTTAGCTTCTCTGCAACGTCCTCATTCTTTTACTTCCCCTCATTCTCTCACACTCACTGATTTGAATATAAAAACAAGATACTCTAAGTATATATTTGCCTCTATACTCAACCATTCACTTGTTCCTCTTAAACTCACCTTATATTTTACCTGCCATGATTTGGGTTCCTTTCTATTAGCTTTAATTGGGCTGAATTTCCATTTTTTAAGAATCCCTTCAAAAAGTATGTGGGCTTTACTCTAAATCAGCTCTTAACTGCAGGCCTCAAAGAATTTGGCACACACTTTGTTGGAGAACTATTATTTTAAATCCTGGAGTCCAAATTAACATGCTGTCAACCTCTTGCCACTAGATGAACTAGCATCATTTATGCTAGCAGAACTGAAAATAAGCCATGCATTGACTACTTCTGCAAACTCAAGGAGCTTGAAGGATTGTTTTCATGGCTCTCAGAAATATTCCTTCTTGCCTCCCCCCTGTCAGTTTCTGAGTGACTGTATGGAAGATCAAATTTGGGATCTAAATTCTTTACAAGGGTCCCTTGAAACTTCAGTCTTCAAGCTACAGTTCATTCAAGATATGTGACGACAGGAGCACAAGAAAAGCTAATAAAATCGACCAAAATAGATAACTGCATTAAATTGTCTCGAGGTTTTTTGTTTTTTCCCTTTCTACAGAGCATACAAGCCATAGCTTATTTTACATAGCTATTAGTATGGGGGAGGGGAGGTATACACAGCACTATTCTGGAAATATTGTGCACAAGATCTATCTTGGCATAGTGAATGGGATCCGAATTTTTTTTTAAAAGAACAAATAACTCTGCTTCCTGCAGGTGCTCTGGTTAACTATAAAGAATGAAAAAACCACACTACAAAAATTTACATTATAGAAGAGCTAGTGGAGGAAGATTATGATATTTCATTGGCATGCACCATAGAGTGTTTCCTAAGCAGCAATCACAGCTATTTTATGCTCTAAACAACTATGTATAATACTTTCAAATCCCTATATTTGCCCTAGAAAGAAACTGATCATCAAACCACAGAAGCTCCAATGACAGGACTACCTTACTGATGGACCACTTATACAGACTTGTATCCCCACATAGGCTAGATATCTCTTATAGACCAAAGACTGCACCGGTGTGTGGATGGGCTATAGACATGTATTACAACTGCCTACAATGTAAAGGGAGCGGTGTGATCTTAAAAAACCCAAAAGCTTGTCTAGTTTGGGGGGATTTAAATATAACTCAACTACTTTAGCCTCACCTGGATGGTTTCAGATTAACAATTGCAACTATATATCCCTTTCTCTTCTAATACCCATGAAAAAGAAAAATCAATTCTTTTAGAAACAGAAAGCAAGAAAAAAAATCACACACGTGCACAAAGCACAAAACCTACACAAGGGCCAGCTTCAAATGTGACTCACTGTAAACGGAATGGTGAAGATCCAAGCGTTCTGTGACAGAAAACAGCACTACAGGCTACTTTAATGGGAACATTAAAATGCCTCTAAGGTCATGCTACTCTTCATTTTTTCAGAAGCATGAGTCTCAAAACGAAAATGTCTTAATTATGTCATAGAATCATCAAATCATAGAAGATTAGGGTTGGAAGAGACGTCAGGAGATCTAGTCCAACCCCCTGCTCAAAGCAGAACCAATCCCCAACTAAATCATCCCAGCCAGGGCTTTGTCAAGCTAGGCCTTAAAAACCTCTAAGGATGAAGAGTCCACCACCTCCCTAGGTATTCCATTCCAGCGCTTCACCACCCTCCTAGTGGAATAGTTTTTCCTAATATCCAACCTAAACCTCCCCCACTGCAACTTGAGACCACTGCTCCTTGTTCTGTCATCTGCCACCGAGAACAGCCAAGCTCCATCCTCTTTGGAACCCCCCTTCAGGTAGTTGAAGGCTGTCATCAAATCCCCCATACAAATCTGCTATACAACAGTGTTCCATCACAGCAAGTTCTGTACTGAGGCCAGTCTGCAAATGACAGAATATTGTAAATTAATGTCAGGAGACCAGATAACCCCAGGAGACGGGAGAATAGGAATCATACACTTACTGTTTCAACTCTGGTCTAGCTTAACAGCAAAAATAATATACTAGTAACTGACAAACATTTGTTGAATTCTATAAGAAGAGTTCATAGTGTCAATCCAGTTCTTGATGGACATATGGCTACTTCTCTTGCACACATCTTCTAGAGAAAATCCAGCCTTGACTTTACAATTGCCAGTAATGGAAAATCCACCACAAACCTTGATAAGTTGTTCCAATGGTCAATTACCCTGTCTGTGAAAAATATGCATCTTCTTTCTAGGTTTGAATTTGTATAGCTTCAACTTCCACACATTGGATCTTGTTATATACCTTTGTCGGATACACTGACGAGCCCTCTATCAAATTTCTGTTCCCCAGGCAAGTCCTTATAGACCGTGATCAAATCACTCTTTAAACCTTCTTTTTGTTAAGTTAAGCTAATGCTTGAAGACAGGCTAATAGTAACTTACTTAAGCCCTGCTCCAAAGCAGAGTTGGGTGACATTTGCTAAAATAGAAAGCACTCAAATGCACTCTCTCAGTATTTATGTTGTGCTCCTCACTGCAGGCTCTGAGCACCTCAATGAATGCAACACAAGAATAAAATAAAAACAAAAAAACTTCCACCATGAAACAATATGGGGAAAGCTCGTATTCCTGCTGCCAGTGTTGTACCTGCCTTGGGACAGATTCAAAGCCCACAGAAGTCAATGAAGAGACTTCAGTGGGCTGTGTGTCGGGTCCTTTGTGATAAGTTATCTCCCGTCAGCCCACAGCAACAGAAATGAAACCTGTAAAAATCAGCTTTAAGGATCATGTGTTGGCATTGCTGAGAGCCCTTGTAGATTCTTGTCTTCAGAGGTTTCAGAGTGCATGTGGACAACAACTCTAATGGCTTGGATATTCCTGGAAGCCACGGACTTTTTGGGTGTTCCACTGCAAAAAGCAGGGCTGGTTACATGCTTGTTCTCACCTCTGGGTTTTGTCTGAAGATCAGATATTTTGATCACACCCCTGGGTCAGGTCTGCCCATCAACCTGTGCATGTTGATGCTTGGTCTATTCCAAACCTGTGTCACCACCAGAGCCTATTGCTTGTTGCATCAGAGGCGCTGATGCTAAGACATAGCTGACATTCCCTTCATGCCATGGAATCCATCAGATCACTGACCGATATTATCTTTTAGAGGAGGCTCCCAGCTCACCGATTCCTTGTTATTTCTCATGCCCAGAGAGCACTGGGAGTTTATATCTGGAATTTGAAGCATCCAAGCAGCAAATTGGTGAGGTGATGGCCTGGAATCTGAGCATCTTCTATGCTAGGATTTTATGTGACATACAGATCTATGAACAATCATCTGTGGCCATGCAAGTTCAGCCTCTGCTCTGGAAGAATGCTTGGATTATACTGAGGAACTAACACGTCAGAGATACCTACTCCTTGCCCAGGCAAAAACAGAAATGATGCTGGTAGATAGAGAATGGTGGCCCACGTGTCCCTGTTTATTGGGGGCACTCATTTGAAGTAGTTCATGATCATATTTTGTAGTCCCTAGTGTGTTCACAATCACTTCATCCGTTTTTTCCTGACAAACTTTTAGGCATGTCTTTTTAAATTACAAATGGCTGTATGCATTGTTAGGATATCTGTATGAAGACTGTGTTCAGCATTTAGATTGCTTCAATATTGGGGCTTCATAAACAAATTAATTACAGGCTCTATTTTTAAAAAGATAACGCTAGTTTACATTAAAATAGTGTTACATAGAGAGCAAAAGAACTAAGCACACAACAGTGACAGATTGCTCAATTCATGTTCTGTTAATTTTTTTCCAATTTAAGTCATGTCAAGCTTCACCACATACCTATAATATGCCATACCCTTCCCTACAAAAAGTAAAAACAATCCTTTAAAAAGCTGTTTTCAGCCTTTATTGTACCACAAGTAGAATACAAGACTTTATTTACTTTAAAAACATTTTGTCTGCAGATATTCCATTCTGAAAGCAAGCAATAGCTTCCTGAGCCTAATCTTTGTTAATTAGCTAACTATAAATAGCAAACTCAGAGGATTTATAGAGTTGAACTTTACCAGAAAGGGCTTCTGAAAGCAAAACCCACTGAAAAGTTATTGGTTTCTCAATTACTTCTCCTGAAAAAACTTAAAGCATTTTTATATGAACCCCAACCAGGCAATCATTTTCTCCTGATGTGGCAAGCTGGGGGGGGCAACAGACATTTCATACTTCCTAATAGTGCAGAAAACAAGGAACAGAACAGGAAAAAGTAAGTTAAGAAGGTATTTGGTTCAAATACACAATCATTCTCAGGTCAAAAATAATTTTTAAAAATGTCCTCATCGGCATCAACAGATTTTTAAAATTAGATTTTAGAATATACACCAAATATACTATTCATTGTTTATGATGGCTGTTTGCTTTTTATTCTTGACTCAACGTGGACAATGAAATTAGACTGATCAATTCCATTTTCTGGTTCTCATGTACTAGCAAGATGCTACCGTGTTGCATATTCAAATTGAACAGAAGAATTATTATTACATCAAAACAAAAAACTATTATTGAAATTACAAAAAAAAAAGTAACACCTGGTGGTAGTAGGTTTTGCAAGAATTTTTGAGAGCTAACCTATGTGACAGTGACCCTTTAAGCATGATTCACTAGAATGAACACAATTTCTCTGGTCAATAAAAAGAACTTAACACATTATGTGAAAATGAATGTGACTTCATAGTACTGATCATCAGCTAACTGAATACAGCCATCACTTTAATGTACTATAGTTGTAATATTTCTTAAACTTAGGATAGGAAATTAAAAAACAAACAAAAGAAACCCCACACACTTTGGCAAATGTTCAATTCAACTACCATCTTGATTTTTAGGGGTGACTACGGTATCTATGTAAACAGGAAAGTTTACTAAGGGTCTGATTTTAGTGTCATTCCCTGTATTAATCTCAAAATGATTTCAGCGGAATTTCCACTGACAGAGCAGCTACAGAACTGGGTACTTAACGCTGTGCCATTGAAGTCAATAGGAGCTTTGCGTTGACTTCAGTGGGCAAGAGAAAAAGCCAAAGCTACTAATCTTTTAAAAGCAAATAGAATTTATAGAAAGCCTAAACCCTAAACATTATTTTTCAATGCTCCAAGAGCAAGACAACCTGCAAAGTACCAACACATTGTTTTCCACATATCTTAATTACAACCTGACAAGTAATCATACCTAAATAGAACTAATGAAGTGCTGTAACAAGATTTTCTAAACCTTCATTCATCAGTAAGTACTTAGTTGCAAGTGAATACCGGATTAAAACCATGAATTAGAATGTAATTAAGAATAATTTTGCTGAAAAACAAAAGGAACTTGCAATCTTCCTTCTACTTAAAGAACTGTGGACAAATTGTAACACTGGTTTTCCACATGAGAGGAGGTTGTAGACTGAATACTGTGACTGCACCTGGATTCTGCATCGAGTAGTTCCCCTACCTTGACTAGAAAATCATGACAAGACAGATGCAAGCTTCTGTTTATTTTAGAGGACAACACCCCAGAGGAAACACATGCAGCACAGACATAAAAGTGTGATTACATCTTCCTTAGTGAGCGCATCTGTATATCACTCCAGTTAACAGCAGTCTTGAAATTCAATGTGTTTTTAGACCATACAGTAGGCACACCTTAATAAGTCAAACACACACTCAACGAAAAGTGAGCAGGTTTAGTTTTGCTGATCCATAGTACTGAGCCCAAAGACAATCTTCAAATTCCAGTTCACCTTTAACTGCCTTTCCCCTAGGGATGCCAGCCCTCCAGGATTGTCCTGGAGTCTCCAGGACTTAAAGATTAATTTTTAATTAAAAGATTATGTGATGAAGCCTCCAGGAATACATCCAACCAAAATTGGCAACCCTACTTTCCCCAGGTAGGAATTTTTTTTTTTTTTTTTTTAAATACACCCAACCTATTCACTGGCTTGCCAGGTCAAATGGAAATTTTACAGGAGTGGCTAAATCCATTGCTTTTTTTTTTTTTACTGGAGGGGAAATGGCACTAGAAGCAGAAGCCCTCTGATTGGTGGAGGCATTAGGAAACAAACAAAAAAAAGCCATATAAGCTCAGAAGGAGAGCAGTAGCGGCAGCAGCACCAGCAGTCATCTTCTATATTGTGAATGCGTTCACAATAAGTAAAATAAAATGGGGGAAGGAATGGATTAATTTGCAGAGGGGGCAAATATCTGCCCACGTAAATTGAATGAGTGGTTTTTTGGGGTGTAGCAGCACAGGTGTATTCCCTCCAGGCTACTAGGCTATGGCATTTTTTTTTGTCAAGCCTGGATAATTACATTTTAGATAGAAAAGGATTTGAAGCCTCTTGCACAAATAATTTGCCGTGCAGTGTTAGCAAGGGGCATGTTATGGTAAAGGGATATTTTTAAATGGGTTTTAACATCCTAGAAATCAACACAGAATATTTAGTAATCTCTGCTACTGGGCGAAGAACATGCACTCTCACCAATAGAAGTTGGTCCAATAAAAGATACTACCTCCCCCACCTTGTCTCTCTGATAAAACAGAATGTCAATCGATAAAACACCGTAACTGAATCCTCCTTTGACAGCTGGGATTGCCTGTTGTAACAATACCAGTGATGAAAACTGTGACTGACTCACAAAACTGTGACTGCCAAATGTTTCCAAGAGAAAATATGGAAAATTGTGTCAAACAATTGTAATAAGGATCAAATTAAATGAAGGTTGACAGGCCATTATTTCATGTTCAGGTTAACGAGAGGCATGATGGATTCCCCCTTACCTCAAGCATAGGCCTAGCACCATCATGGATTGACAGAATGTGTGTAACATTATTCTTGCTCAGTTGCTCCGCATCTCGAGCATCTGTAGTGGGGGTAAAAAAGATTATTTTTTAAAGTTTCTCTTAAAAAGCTTTGTTCCTAGTTCGCTCACACATGTTGAAAATCATGATCTGTGAAGTTCTTCTAAAAACACCACAATCAAAAAGACAAGAACTCCAAACCAAACGATATACTATATAAAGAACAAGGTTAAGAAAACATCCCTAAATTATTAAGTCAACAGTTTCACATATTTTGCATCTGAAAATTGAGTGTGTCTGTGTCACGCACACACACCATGTGCGCAGATAACAGACATATGATAAATTTTAGAGCCATGTGATAAATGCAAGTTATCATACACCTTTGACAGTCTCACCTATTCTCTGCCCACTAATACTAATCCATCTGCACTTGGATTTATGCTTACATTTCAAACCCTGTAGCACTAAGCAGCTTCAAAACTGCCATCGTTGTTTAAGATCAATTGACCACACAAGTGTTCCTACTACCTTCCAAATAGAGAGTCCCACCTTCATGTCCCCTTCCACCACCCCAACACACAAGTTACACTGGCCAAAGCAGGCAATATTCAGTCATTAAAGGTTTATGGCCTGATATCTCACAATTCTGCAGAGCTAGAAACATGAGATTTCTTACACGGCACAGGAGAAATTCCCAGCTTCCCAAGAAAAAACACCCCAATTGCTTCTAACCCTGGAAGACCCTAAGTAATCACATTTTAAGTCGAGAAAAATAATGTTAGAGTTTTTTTAGAGGGGGCTTACATTTATCATTTTCTCTTCCATCCAAGATTTGTACAGTTGTATCCCTTTGTTGGTAAAATCAAAAGTCCAAGAAACAGTGTATGTGTATATATACACACACAAAAATTGAGGAATATGCAATACATACACTATATACATAGTGTATGTGAAAATGTGGTATTACGATTTTATAGATATTTGTTTGAGATGACCTGCAAAACTCACTAGGAAAGTTGGTGGGGAAAAGTTTAGGATTTTTGTTTTGTTTTTAATCTCCCCCGCCCAAATATTCAACATTTCATCAAAACTCACAAGATTTCTATTAGCTCTATAGGAAGCAGAGCAACACGGAGAAAGGGAAATTTATAACAATTTAATCAACTTTTGAATTTTGAAATTTCTCATTACTTCAACCAGCTCCACTCATGGCTAAAGTAGCCACCCCAACAAAGCCTTTACATCATAGTACCCCGTCATGTATTCACTATGCATTATGCACAAAACACACACAGGGTTACCCTCACAAACAAAAGTATAATAGAGTCCTTGCCTGAGATGTTTAAAACAAGATTAAAAGTTTAATAGTCATCAGTGAGGAGTGAATCTGTGGAAAAAAGCAAAGGCCCCTGCCACTTCAGCTTCTGGAGTACCGTCAGCGTATAGCAATACTGGGTTCTTATTCTCTGTAGACTAGCTACTAGAGAGGGACATAGTAACTGTAACATACCATACCTGCTCTACTCCTTTTAAGTTCGGCCAGTGCTTATAAAAAGATTTGATAAGTTTCAACATGGGAGAGGTACCAAACCACATCTTTAACTAAGTTACATCAAAAATAAGAAAACATTGTACTAAATAAAATCAGATTTATTTAGTACATTTTAATACATTTTATTAAGTAACTTTGAGGAAGAAATTTTCCCAAGGTGACTTTTAATCTTGAGCCCTTCATTATAGGTACATGAGTATTCAGAATTACCATGCGGTGCTCAGAACTGGAATGCAGGTTAAGGCCTGAAAATTTGATGCTAGACATTTTAAAGAAGTTTAGTTGGATTATGTCTACATGAACGGAGTTAAAAACAGCAGCTCTGGAGACTGAAATCTTCTGTAGCCACAGTGCAACTTCCCTACACTGGCCCATCAACAAGACCAGGAGGGAAGACCCATGGGAGTCAAAGTTCAGTTTGTCTCTAATCTTTATCTCTTGACTGAGAAAGGCTGCCATACGTGTCAATTATAACAGTGTTCTTTGTTATGTGGACACCTGTCTTAAAACCAGCCTATACAATTAGTTTGTGTTAGCCTGGTTAAATAGATTTGAAACCTTTGTGGTCTGTGCTTTTTTAAATCGGCTCTTCCTTGGTACAAAAATAACAATAATATCACCTGTATGTTCTTTATGTACGTGCAAAAGATCAATCAGCATCTCTTAATTCGAGTCATTACTCTCTACTATGAGGTTTCAATACCCTTTTTAAATCAGAAAGCAGAAGGTGGCATTTAATCATATTGTCCAACAGACAAAATGCTGAGGATCTGAACACAATAGAAGAGAGTTAACAAGTCCATACCCGATTATGAAAAATACTCTATCTTAAAGGTCTTAGCAGCTCTTAAAATCAGAGAAAAATCAAAACTGTCTAGTTTCACCTACTCTGAAGGTCCAATATGTGTGACGAGAGCATAGGTGTTTATTCATTTGGATTCCTGTGTCACCATTTCAGACAGAATTCAGCACCAAATAATTCAAATTCTTTAAGGTCTCTTCATAACAAGAATGAGCACTTCCAAGGATAACTATGAGACTTGCTGACACTGTAACCTGCTAGAGCTTCAGAGGAACAGAGTTGTTAATAATATTAAGTGCATCCTTGATTATTGAGGTCTCAGAAATCACCTGTAAAGTGATGGGTTTGGAAAACTACAGAAGCCAGCCCAGTTGGGCTTTTAAGTCTGTACTGTGCACCCTCCAATATAGTTGCATACTTCAGGGCCAGCTAGCTGGAACCTAAATTTTAGTTTTAGGGAGGTAGCATTTCCCAGTGGATACGACACTGGATGGGACAAGGGATGTGGTTTGGCCACTGACCTAAATGTAGCCTTGAGCAAGTCACTTCATCTCTATGTGCCTTCGTTTCCCCCTCGCAGCCTTTAGCTCTCTTGTCAATTTAATAAGCTTTTCAAGACAGGATCATCTCTTATTACGTGTTTGTACAGTGCCTAGCACAGTTGGGCTCTGATCACAATTAGTGCTAGTGTAAGACAAATAAATTATAATTTAAGAGAATGCTAATGGCTCAGGAGAAACTGTGCTCCAGGTTCCCAAAGCCCTGTCAAGGCAAGCAGCTTTGCAGCTCAGCCAGCATTACAATACAAATGATTCCCTTTAAAAGTTGACTGGCTAGCAGTGTCATTAAGAACACACAGTACTACCCTTGCAACATTTTAGTCCTTCAGTTAACTGGAGTTCAATAAAAATCAACGCTGTGTAGTAAGACAGTGGTTTTGGGATATTCATAGAAGAGGACAGGAGAACTACACATTGATCCTGAAACTGTGTACCGAGATCAATGAGGTGGGTGAGGTAATATCTTTTCCCTTACCCACCTTGTCTCTCAAATACCCTGGGACCAACACAGCTAGAACACTACAAACAATGCCAAGATAAACTGCAGTTCACAGTATACATAATTCAAACAGAAAATATACAGAGGAGGAAAAAAACACAGTCCCTGGCTGGTATGTTATCCAAGTCTCTAGACCCATGGAATATATAAATTTAAAGAAGGGAAATTCCCTTGCTTCTCCCCAATGCAAATCACTGATATAACAGACAAGATTGAGAAGCTGTCCTCAGTAGCTATACAGATTAGATACCCTGTTCCTCACAATACTTCTGCATAACAGAGATGTTCAATTTCATATCTAAAATGGTTATGTTAAGGGACCAAAAAGCAAGAACATTCAGTGCTAGAACTATAATTCTGATTCATTATTTAGCATATCCCTATAGTACTGCACCATACAAAGCAGGCTGATGTTTCAAGGTCATAGTGTTAGATTTCTTTTAGCTCTGCTTTCTAGAGAGTGTATCTATCTGTTTAGGTCCTGCACAAGATTCTTTCCTACAGCAGGCTGTCTAATGCTTCATCCAATATAATTTAAAACCTCTCAACTCATGGGGGCATCAAACAGTTTCCTTGGGAGAGTCCTTCCTCACATATCTTGATATATTTCCCCCTTTCTCCTCTTCCCCCCACATTCAGCCTAGGTTTCTTTTGCTTCATTTTCTTCCGCGCTCCTAGCTCTAGCTCCTCATACTAGTATGGACAGGGTCACAGCCACATAGCCAAGGAGGAAGATTAATTTTGTAGTTAAGGCACTGGAACAGGATTGGTAGAATCTGGATTGAGTCTCCACTGTACCACACACTTCCTGTGCCTTATTTCCCCATGTGTAAACTGGAGATAGTACTTCCCCTACCCCACAGGCTCCTCTGAGAATATATTAATTAATGATTGGGAGGATCTTCAGTACTGACATGATGGGGCCAAGTAAGTACACAGGCAGACCCAACTCATCATTAATAATCCCTTCAAGAGATGGGTGGTGAAAACAATTATTTCCCTTTCATTCGAATGACATAAGAAGAATTTCCCTAAGATTTTGTCACCTCCCCTTTCTTCAAAATTCCTAGAGTTTTCCCCATCCCTTCTTATCCAGTAAAAACCAAAACCATTCTGGTGGAGAAAGCCAATTACACTGATGCAGGTCCATGTCTGTGGCATCAGACTGTGAGGCATCCCGCAGCTAAAATAATCAGATCAATAAGATTAGCTCAAACTAGATTTGTATTTCTTGGGGTTTGGGGGCAGAAGGGGGGAGAAGTGGTGGGTTATCATCTTTCTCTCACCATACAATGTCCTCTAGTTCAGGGGTGCTCAAACTGGGGGCTGGGAGGTTATTACATGGGTGGTCATGAGCAGTCAGCTTCCACCTCAAGCCCTGCTTTGCCTCCAGCATTTATAATGGTGTTATTTATATATAAACTTATAAACTATATATAAAGTTTTTAATTTATAAGGGGGGGAGAGTCACACTCAGAGACTTGCTATGTGAAAGGGGTCACCGGTATAAAAGTTTGAGAACCACTGCTCTAGTTTGTATGCAGTCTCTCCCTCCTCCAAAACACACAACCCTGCAGCCTTGCCTTCACTAGGGAATAAAAGTTGTGCTCTTATGTGTTAAACTAACACATAACTAATGAGGTAAAACCCTAGTGAAGACAAGCCAGCTATAGTTTTATCACATGTTAGCAGCTTGAGGCAAACTCTCAGCTTCCTGCTAACATTTACCTCAACCTGTGAATACATTTGAAAACTACCTTGCCTTCACTAGGCTTTTAACACATGGTAAGAACACATCTTTTCTCCTAGTGGATACACCCTGACAATATTTTTGAGAAGAACTAGCTGGAGGCCTAGGCCAAAACTTTAAAATTTTGGTACCTTAGTTAGGCACACCTACATAATAGGTTTCCCAGGTGTTCCGTTTTCAACTGGAACATCTGGTCGAAAAGGAAAACTGGCAGTGTCCGGTCAACACAGCTGACCGGCCACTAAAAGTCCTGTTATCTGCAGGTTTCAGAGTAACAGCCGTGTTAGTCTGTATGCGCAAAAAGAAAAGGAGTACTTGTGGCACCTTAGAGACTAACCAATTTATTTGAGCATAAGCTATCTGCAGTAACCAGCCTCCACCACTGGGGGTGGGAAGAGCAGCAGCTGCTGCTGGAGCAGCCTTGCTTAGCAGCTGCTACTCTTCCTACCACTCCACAGCCTGACTCCCAGACCAAACTCCAAAGTATATACTGGTGCCGTCGGGGGGTGGGGCGGGGAGACTTGTCTGCCCCTCCCCCCAGCCCGCTGTGCCCTGATTTCCCCACCCCCTCGGTCTGGGGACTGACTTCTGCGTCAGCTCCTCCCAGCCCAGCTCTACAGGCAGCAGGGGAGGAGGCCAGAGGATGGGGGGTGAGCGAGCGAGCAATGGGGGGAGGGAGGGTGGACAGGGGGCAGAGCCTCGGGGGAAGGGGCAGGGCAGGGGTGTTTGGTTTTTAGGTATTAGAAAGTTGGCATCCCTACTACATAAACTGCCTAGTTTTCAGAGATACTGAGCACCCACAGCTCCCACTGAGGATTGTTTCCCACCTCCCCTCGCTCCCCATGGTTCCCAAGGACACGCTTAGTTCCATCCATAATATGCAGTTTGTCTGTGACATCACTGAGTGCCTAGGCAAAACTTCCACCCTTCCTGTTCCCGAAACTTTAATTCCTGTAAATAAACTTGTTCAAAATTTTAAGTAGTTGCATTGTAAGTGGGGGGGGGGGGGATCCTGCAGGACTCGTGGCCATAATAGCAGGTAAAATGTACTTTGCTGCAGGCGGGGGGGAGGAGGGGGGAAAACCAGACTGCAGTAATTTGTGGGAAAACACTAAATCTCCGTTTGTCAAATAGAATTTCGGCAATTTTTTAAATAAAGGTTTTAATATGTAAATTTAAGCAAGGGATAGAAAGAGTTGATGTCTATTACAGCAGGAGTTAATGTATTTTTTTACATGGTTTAAGCAAGATTTATTTTATTCTTTTAGTGGTAAAAATTGTGTCTGAATTCCATTTTTATTTTAAAAAAAAGTCTGTTAATGTATTTTATAAAGTAGCATGGAGGAATCGGTCTCTCTCGTGGGCTTTGTGGGATCTAAGGTTTTTGTGGGTCAGACCAGGATAAAAATGCAAGAAACAACATGGGAGCAGGTGGGAGTGGGAATTGCAGGGCAGGACAAGAGCGGGATTAAAACAATAGTCCCACAGAGGGCTCTACCCTGTACCTTCTTCCCCTCCTAGGGCAATCCACATTTGAAGCTTTCGCTGTACTAGCCTGTAAATCTAGATTATCTGTGAATTCCAGGAGGGCAAACCTGAAAGATACTAACCCCCTCTTCTTGCTTGAAGGCTGAACCCCAAATGGGCCCCCACAAAGGGAACTTTTCCTGAAAGAACCTCGAACAAGCTTATTCAGAGGAATTCAATGGCACTGTGAACACAGCAGAATCATTTGCTGTGCACTGCGTCTTATGTTGAGGAACAGGAAGAGTGGAAACTTCAGCTAAGCTGTCCACTTCATCCATAGTGCCACTGGACTCTTTGGGGGAAATTAAGCCTCACATTGTGGCTTTCCCCTCAGAATTAAAAATCCCCCAAATATTCCATTGGAAAAACTCAAATCTTCCAGACACGTTTGCAAGCACAAAGGACATGTATTACTTTGTATTCAAGCTTGAAGAACTGCATGGCCTTTAACTCTTATTACAGTTTATTGAGCCTTGGTTTTTGGAATCAATTGTACTTGAAAGACCCAGCTGGCACTCATGTAGATGAAAAATATTTCCCTACTGCTGCATGGGAAAAGAGGCAAAACCCTTATACTGTCCCACCAGGGTATTAGAAAAAACAGGAAATTTCTTCAGATGGGAATACAGAAAAAGCTGTCAGCTGCTGCACAGCAGACACCAGCTTTCTAGTGGGAATAAAGGCATACGGGGGCTTTCAGACCTACAGCTATTGACTGACAGCTTTGCACTTCATCAAGGGAGATTACATTAACTTGTGAGTGGACTGCAGGACTTTGATTTCCATTTGACAGACCAGAATTCTTTCAAATCGGGGGGGGGGGGGGGGCGGGGGAAGGATTTATTTTGAAGAGGGCTTCTTCCAACCTTCAACCCCTCCATCCCCACATCTCTTATCAAGCTACCAGTCCCATGGAGTTTTGTTCAGGAGCAAGGCTTTGCTCCTGAACAAAAGAAAACCCAGAAGATAATCAATCTGTAAGATTAATTGTCTCCTGGGTTTTAAAGGTGAACTCTTCCTCAATATTTTGTAAGAAAGGCAGCGGTTCTGCTTGAACTGCTCAGTTCTCTGGATGCACATTCTCCTAAACTTTGTACCTTAGGAATGTAATTCAGTTTTAAGTTTTAGCTGAGGTCCCAATTCAAGAAAGCTCTTAAGTTCCTAAATCCATCTCTCTTCAGAAAAGTATTGTGAGCACATGCTTAAAGTCCTATGGACTTCAATGGTTTCCTGAATCAGTACTCTACAAAGCTTTCCACTCCCAAGGATCCCAAGACGCTATCAAGGCACTCTCACTCCACCTGAAGCAGTCTTTTCGAAAGATTAGAGCAGTAGCCTGCAAGTCAGGAGTCCAGAGTTCTATCCTCATCCATACCACTGACTTACTCTGCAACCATTTCATAAATCATGCTTCAGTTTATCCATAAGTTAAACGTGTCTGAATCTATTTACCTTACATAGACAATTTGAGGCTTAACTTCAGAACAGCAATTCAGGAGCCCTGAAAGACAGGTTCTACATAGCTACAAAAGTAGGATTGCTAGTCTGGTAAAAAAATTCCATGGTCAGAACATCCAGTCCCTTCCAAACAATGGAACTTCCAGAAGCACAGCACCCTCTAACATCATGCTGGGGTATTACAACAATTTTGATGAGAATGCAGGGAACCACCTGCTTGAATCACTCATACCACTTCCCATAGCACCTCAGTTTCCTTAGAGGTTTCCCATGCAATTACTAACCTAGAACAGCACTAGTCAGCTTGTGAAGATCTGTGATTTTTAACCACCTAAGGGGACGTCTGTATCACCACACATTTTTAATACTCAAAAAAAAATCACTTGCAAAACCCAAGCTTTCTTTGCATGAGACACCATAGAAGGACCCGATTGTCAGAAAGCACTGAGCACCAACTCTCTGACTATGGGTGTCTCAAGTCCAACACCCAAATCACTACTCACTATTCAAAGTCTTATCCTGTCTTTCGTACATTGCATGTGATGTAAATCAGAACATTTGCAAAAGAACTCAGTAATCAAATTCCTTTATGCAAGCTTATATTTGCCTTGTTTCAGCAGCACTGTATTACTTCGCAATGTTAGCACTCTGTCACTGTTGCTATTAGCATTATTAGACTGTTAAGAAATTTTTTTAGAAATTCAAAGATTAACTTTATTAAAGTGTTGTATCTGTGCACAAAGTAGATGAGGTAATATCTTTTATTGGACCAACTTCTGTTAGTGAAAGAGAGAAACTTTTGAACATACATAGAGCTTTTCTATAGGTCTGACAAAGGTACAGTGTCTGAAGAACTCTGTGTGGCTTGAAAACTTGTCTCTTTCACCAACAAAAGCTGGTCCAATAAAAGATATTCCTTTCCCACCTTGTCTCTCTAATTAACAAAGTGCTTTAACAGCATCTGATACTTTAATGCATCCGATGAAGTGAGCTGTAACTCAAGATAGCTTATGCTCAAATAAATTGGTTAGTCTCTAAAGTGCCACAAGTACTCCTTTTCTTTTTGCGAATACAGACTAACACGGCTGCTACTCTGAAACTTAACAGCTATTGTCACTCTTCTGCTCCAGAGATGTAACTAACTCGGAGATCAATTTACCTACTGACATGACCTCACAATGGTGGAGAGTATTGATTAAATACTATGTGAGCAAAGGCCATTTAAAAAAAAAACCCACCTTTATTTTTATTAAACAAACAAACAGCGACAGTCACTCAAGCAGACATTCATATTGACACCAGCCCTTCCCCCAGATAAGAAATAGCTGATGCACTTCAGCTTCATTTATTTTTAACTGGATCCCAATACTACACACTCATCCCACCTTCATTAACACCATGTTTTTATCATGCTAAAAGTTATTTGACAAACCATTTATAGACCATTTTCAAGGCACATAGCTGAATGGTTACAGCAAGACAAGCCAGAAGGGTTCTAGGATCTAATCTGGGCTGAGGTGCTGACTCACTCTGCAACTTTGGCCTACTCCCCTTCATCTTGCCTTGCCTCAGTCACTCAGTGGGTGAAAACAGTACCACACTGAGAAACAGATGCTGGGTCTGAGTTTCACTCTCTTGGGAGTATTATCAAAAGTTTTGCCACCACGGCTGGCATGACGACAGGGCCAGTTTCAGAGTCAAACACCATGCACTATGGGCCCCTCCCCCTCTCACTGCACTTTGAAAAACTGAAGCAATCTGACATCAAATGCGAGATATCGTTCACCCCTCTCCAGTCCTCTCCCACTTTGTCTCATCCAGCAGTGAGGCCAAGATTAGCTCTGTCACAAGCAGAAGGTACTGCCTCAACTCAGAAGATACACCGTCTCTGGATTTTCTCCCTCTCTCCCTCCTTATTTTCTCCTCCCAGCCCCCCCACGCGCCCTTTCTGATTTCTGTAGGTTCTTTAAAAGAAAAGGAGTACTTGTGGCACCTTAGAGACTAACCAATTTATTTGAGCATAAGCTTTCGTGAGTTACAGCTCACTTCATCAGATGCATACGAAAGCTTATGCTCAAATAAATTGGTTAGTCTCTAAGGTGCCACAAGTACTCCTTTTCTTTTTGCGAATACAGACTAAACACGGCTGTTACTCTGAAACCTGTATGTTCTTTGTTTCCAGACCCTGTATCCCATCACAAACTTGTCATTGCCTCCACTCTCGTTTCCTTCCCCTCCATCCATCACCTACACAGCTGACACAACCAACTTCCCTCCACTCCACACAGCCCAGCACCATCCTCATGTTTGCCACCTTGGATGTGAGTGTCCCTCAAACTTGTCCTGCATCTCTGGGCAGGTTCCAAAGATGCTCCACACAGAAAGGGGAGCAAAATAACTAACAGGATGGACCCTGCAATTCCGTCCCCCCGGCAACAAGGGACAGCAGGATCAGATACAGACAAGACAAATAGTGCCAGTTTCCTGTTGCAGGTTTATGCTACCAAATACTTCACAGGGGGAGGGGTGGAGAGGAATGTTGGTGCAGCACCACCTAAATATGAAATGAAAGGAGCAGACCTTGTCCAGTCACGTGAGCAGACCAAATATATGGAGGCATGTGCAGTCTCCACTCAGCACACTGCTGTTGCTCACAACTAAGCGTAGCTCTAGGTAGATGTTACCAGTTATTTATTGGCGGTATTGCAATAGCATCTAGAGACCCCAAGCTGGGATCAGAGTAGCAGCCGTGTTAGTTTGTATTTGTAAAAAGAAAAGGAGGACTTGTGGCACCTTAGAGACTAACAAATTTATTTGAGCATAAGCTTTCGTGAGCTACAGCTCACTTCATCAGATGCATGCAGTGGAAAATACAGTGGGGAGATTTTATATACACTGAGAACATGAAACAGCCCCTCTGTGCTAGGTGCTGTACACATATGTAATGAGCAGATGGTCCCTGTCCCAAATACTTAACAATAAGTAATTTCAGTGGGAACTGCTGGGTGCCAGGAACTTTTCTCAGCCTTAGCCTTCTTAAAGATAAGGCTCTACAAGTACTAGGTTAAAAATCAAATGGAAAGAAAAACCACACACAGAGAGGGAGAGGGAGAACAGGTCTGAGTCTACAATATGAACACTATATACTGCTGCTCAAACATCAAACTCTGTATTTCTCAGTTTCACAAGCATTTATAATAGGGCTCCTGAACACTTCTGATCTATAACCACAATAATGAGAGCAATGAATTGGAGGCAAATTAAGCCACTAATAATGAGGAGGGCTTGCAAAAAATGGTCTGGCTCACAGGCCAGTCTGAAAAGTGCACTACCAATTTACAACAGAGGCCAACATTTGGGAATTCTAGGTGAAGCATGCTCCCAGGAGAGTGTGTGCATTTTTAACCAGTTGTGCAGTGCATGTACAGGTGACAGAGAAAACATTCTCTTCTTAGTGCTAGCAGGTAGATTCAGAAATTAAGCAAAATGGGGATAAAGAACTTGCACAGATTTTAGCAAATATTGTAGGGCTGTGTATGACCCAACACTTTCAGACTTTTAAGTAATCCTAAATTGTAACCATAAAACTAATCTTACCTTTAAAGTTGCCAAGGAACAAGCCAGGCAGAATCTGTGAGAAAGAAATATAGTATCAAATATAGAGGTCTTGTGGTAGCACAGTTTGACAATGTTTGATTTGCATACAGGATGGAACAGATTTCTGTCGTAGACTATTGTCTAATGGAATCTAAAGGTGCTGGCAGTATTATATATTTCTCCTTGTAACTTTCCCATTCTATAATGCTTCAGGCATGCTGCACTTTGAAATGTTTCAAACATGACTAAAGGTTGATAGTAATATTTGACAGTTACACACCATTTTCCACCCAAGGATCTCAAAAATAGGCCCTGTAAAACCCTTGTTGTAATGTCTTATCCTGATTGAATCAATGGGGAATCAAATACAAAAAAGGTTAAGTGACTTGTCTAAGGACACAGAATAAGTCAGTGAAGGGACTGGAAAATAAAATCCAACAGATCTTGTAGTGCTTGAAGCGGAGGAAGGCAAGTCAGATCACTGTCACCCTACATTTCAGTAAGGTACTCTTAAATATAAGAAATCACTGCAAACAGCACTTATGAACAGAGTGATAATCAATGAAAGTCACTCAGTTGCGCTTCCGCGCCCCTCTCCCCCAAACTATGTGCTCCTCAGCAGTGCTCCCATATGCTCTTGCTATTCTCAGTTACATTACTTTCTTTAACTTGGGAGTTTCAAGGTCTTCTTCAGGGTCAGCTCTGTGCAGTCCGAGTACATATGGTTAACAGTGTGATGTTACCCATTCCCACCCTTTCATAAACCTCCTCTGCACTGAAGCCAACACACAAAAGAGCATGTATGGAAAGAAAAGAAAAGGGCACACACCACAACACAAAAGTAAAACCTTTGTTCTCTCCCATTACATGACAGACACCTGGACATCTATGACCAACATCTAATTCCCCTGAAGAAGCAAAAACAAGATAGCTAAAATACGATCCATTTTCCTTTACACGCCTGTAAAGCATACCACCATCAATGACATGTCAGCACCAACTTCCTACTGCCTTAGCAACGCCCTAATGTCATCACAACTGCATCAACAATCTCCCTAGCACTGCTATTTAAAGGAAAAACTCCCCCCACTTTGCTCAGTCCAGCAATTCGGAAGTTCTAAAAGGTATGAAGTACTTTCGCCAGGGATTGGCATTTGAGACCTTTCTTCACAACAACCATCTTGTTGAAAAGGGACATGATTTGTGTCATGGAGCGTAGCAGCCCAGCATATGGGACTGTAAATTAGTTTCTAGGATGTTTTACCATATAGGTTGCACAAACAAAAACAATCTTTAATACTTATTATGCCACTATCAATCAGGTAAGAAAACAGAAGAGCCACATTTTCAGGCCAACATTATTTTGCATGAACCTCCCTCCCCTACATCTTTAACTTACATTCCCTCTCCATGTCAGGTCACATCATATCCAACCCTCGGCTTCAATCCTGTCAACAGCTCTAGAAGGCCATGTTGCCTAGACCCAATGGACCTTTGCAATTCCCTTAACTATGTACAGGGCTGAACGACGCTCATCCATTTCATTTTTATTTTTGATTTTGCCATACTGGGATCTGAAGGAATGTGAAACTTAAAGCGAAAGTCAAGGGCTGCAAAACCACATGAACCAAAGCTGACAATGTTTGACAAAAAACCTATGCAAACAGAGACCTGCAAGTTTAACACAGCTAATGCGTGCTCATGATTTACCCCTGTAGCGGGACAAGATTCACCAGTGCAGCAACTCCTGCTGGTAGTCCAGGGAATTAGCTCTTCACCAGCACTGGAGCGCCCTCTACACTCCGGTGTCTCACCTGTCACTGGCCCCATGTCCCTCCCAGACCTCAGTTCCTTTTTCCCTGGGGTTCTGCCCCAGCAGGATCCCCACTCTGGGTCTCCCCTCACAGGGAACCCCCAACCCTCTAGACCCACCTTGCCTCAGTGGCTACTGCCAGTCATCAGCTAGCCCCCGTTCACGGGGGCAGACTGCAACGTAAGCCACTCATCATTGGTAAGAGGGTAGGACCTACTGCCGTTGCCTATCCTCAGACTGCCCCTCTGCAGCCCCAGTGCCTCTGTAGGCACTCACCAAGGCCTGCAGCCTCAGGGTTTATCAGGCTGGAACTCCGCAGCGCTGCTCTGCTTTAGCACTGTTTCCAGGCAGCTAGCCCTTCCCACTACAGTGGGACTCTTTGCTTCTAGCCCCCAGCCTTCTTATAAGGGCCAGCTGGGCCCTGATTGAGCTGGCCACAGCTGTGGTCAGCTACTCCCTCAGCTTCCCCAGCTGTTCTTAATCCCTGTAACCCAGCTGCAGCCCTCTCCAGGACTGCTTTTAACCCCTTCAGGGCAGGAGCGGGGTGACCACCCCACTACAACCCCCCTTTTGGAGTTTTACTAATTAACATCCTTTATAAAGAGAGCAAAGGATGACCCATCTAGAAAGTCATTACTTCAAGAGTGCATGTAATTTGGTCTCCTTAGTATGGACCACTGTGGGGACCCATCCCTGAAACTTTTCACTCTCTCTCAAACGTGCTTGAAAAAAACAAAAACAAAAAAAAAAACCAAAACACACCTCATGGTACTCTGGTTAGTTTTGTTTTTTTTAAAAAGATGTGGTTGTGTCTCTGACTCAGCTTCAGTCTCTCCTAGTTAAATAGGTGTGGGCTATTGCCTCTGTTCACATTAGCAGCTTCTCCCAGGAGTATTGTACCTGTGACATAAGTGAAGGGCCAGTGGCCTAACATGCTCACAATGGCACAAAATTCAACAACCGAACCCAGCCAACTACCTCAGTCTGAGTTTAAATTTCCAAATACAAATGCAATATTCTGTATGTGTAGGTATGCTATAGTATTTCAGACTGGACTGCAGCATTTATCTAACAAGCGTATATTCCCAAGAGAGGATTAGAGCTTACATTCTAGTCATTACCACTAGGGTTAGAAACCATAAAGAGAAAATGCCCAGACTGGGTAGACGGACAGACTGGAGGAGGGATAAAAAAGGAAGATGCTCTTTAAATAGGATGTCCTTAGTGAAGGTGGAAAAAAAACAAACGTGTGTATTTGTGCATTACGAAACCAATAAAGGAAATTAGGATGTCTTGCAAGGAAGAGGCTGCCTCAGGAGTCATTCTAAAAGAATGAAACCTTACCAAGGAGGAAAGCTACCTGGAAAAAGGTGACTCTTCCTATAGTGCTTACTAATATTTCGGCACTATGCTATGGTTGGGAACTTTCAGCTGTGTCATCTCACCCTGACTTCAGCAAATGCAATTTCAGACTACGGAGAAGGGAGGATTAGAACCAAATGAAGAGTGATGGATGGGTGTTTACATGTGAGAGAAGAGGGGAGGGAGAGGAGAAGGGTGGCCATATCATGAACTTTTCAACCACTGCTTTGTGAATAAAACAAGAGCTCTTCATATGAGCTGAAACACAATATGAAGCAAATGCTATTTAGTAAATACGACCATGGACAAGATCTCTACTTTGCCACCAATCACCAAGGCCATCTAAGTCAGTCATCAGTTCCTAAGTGCATTAATGAGAAAGTCAGAATAAATATTGTGATGGCACAGCCCTTTTAAGAGAGAGCTACTGATACTTATCAACCTCCTAGTAATTCTTCAGATCCACTTAAAAGATTTATGTATGTCTGAATGCCCCATTATTTTCTAAATAGACACATACTCTCAGACTACATTAACATAACTTACTGCATAAAGTTGTTTTGACTAATATCTATTAAGCAATCCATGGAAATTCACTGCAGTTTAATGGGTTTTGTGCAGAGATTATGAGAAGAATGTGATGCAGGGCAAGAACAAGAGGATTAGCCTATTTCACTAAGCGTCACAGGAAAGTCACATAGGTCGATGGGCCAGATCCTCACCTGATGTAAACTGACATAGGTCTATTGATTTCCAAGGAATTATTTACATCAGCTGTAACTATCTAGATTAACTTAGAAAAAATGTAAATCAATCTCTTTATTAAATACTATTTACCTATGCAATTTACATAAGGCACTTATTACAAGATCACTAAGCACATGATATATAACACACCTACACGAAGAAATCCCAAATGCCATTTTAACAGTGCCACTAAAAGAATCTTCCCCTATGAAATACTGAGACTTCCACCATCCCTTCAAGAAAGCCTGAGTGAATAAGAAGAATTGATCTTCAGAGTATCAGACCAAGAAGGGAATGAATCCCAGTGGAAGGCTCTTCACTGAGAATGCCTTTCACTAAGAATGCCTTGCTTACAGATAAATAAATCTAAGTTTTATCAGTTAGAGCATTATCTCCCATCTGATCTCAGCTGCCAAACCACAGAATGAAAAAGAGGGGGTTCTAAGGTCATGCATGATTTTGAAACACAGAAATCAACATGAATCTTGAACTAAAACCCAGGTCAGAGATAAAGCATGAGCAGTTAGAATAAGAAAAGGAAAATGTAGACTATTAAGAAAAACTCTCAATCAGATCAGTTGGACTGCAGAATAGTCTTTCCATGGAAGTGGTGGAAAGCCCATCACTGGAACCATTTTGACTGGACTAGAAAGATCTCTAGAAACTACTGTGATAGAGGATGGGCTAAGTAAAGAAAAAGATCTGCGGGAGTTTAACCCTCAACTGAAGAGGTTAAAGACAGAGAGAAGGTTAAAAGAAAAGGAGGATTGTGGCACCTTAGAGACTAACCAATTTATTTGAGCATAAGCTTTCGTGAGCTACAGCTCACGTCATTGGATGCTCACGAAAGCTTATGCTCAAATAAATTGGTTAGTCTCCAAGGTGCCACAAGTCCTCCTTTTCTTTTTGCGCATACAGACTAACACGGCTGCTACTCTGAGAGAAGGTTAAGGCATTGAAAATTAATTGCAGTTAAGTGATGAATTTGCAGTTTGAGAGGGCTTGCTAGCCAGCCATTTTCCCATAGTTGTGTTGCATGGGAATAATATTACAATAATAATAATATTACAAACAACTTACTTTGGAAGAACCCGGAGAATGACTAGGTGCCAGGCTTGAGAACAACAAGCACAGCTGTTTTTGCTAAGATGTAACAGACAAAAAGTGCCTCAGTCCTCTGCAAGCCTTTCTATAAGCTGCAAAACCCATATAAAAATCAGGTACACTTACTCCTATGAAATACATGTATACCACATTTCTAACTAAACGCAAAACATAGGAACCCCACTGCACTCATGACTAGAAAACACAACAGTGACAAGGGCTCAAGAACCAACAGACGCTGTAACAGTCTCTGGAGCTTTTCCATTTCTGAACCATTAGGGGCAACAATTAATCTTCTCTTGGCTTCAGTACAAAGAGATGCTCTTAATTGAAATAATCCACCATCTGATAAGCTGCTCAAATCATGTCCCTCTGTAGTCTCCATCATATATGGCTATACTGCAAGAAGCACTCAAATTATCAACTAATGTCACTGATATTGAGAGGCACTGATGACTCAGGGGGCCACATGCATCCAACAATCAGCTTTGATGATTCCAAGCCCCTCTTAATCCCTTGTGTTACTGCTGGCTCACAACACTGACAGAAAAGGCAATATGCTTGGTGCCACATTCTAACAATTCCAAGAATAAAACCAGCAACCAAGATCTTCAAAAATGATTCTGGATTTTGAGGACCTCAATTTTTGGGTATCCAATTTGAGATACATTAAAAGGAGCCTGCTTTTCAAGAAGTGTTGACCACCTACCATCTGTGAAAACCAAGTAATTAGAAGGTTATGTCCTAAATAGCCCAAATAAAGCAGAGGGAGATCCATAATTGATTTTCAATTGACCACACGTCCCCAAAGTCACATATAAGGCAGGTATGTGTTACTATTCCCGTTTTGCAGAAGGGAAAACAAATAGGGAGAGGTTAAAGGTCTGATCCTGCATCCATTAACTTCAGTGGATCCAGGATCAGGCCCTCAGTGATTTACCCAAGGCCTCACAGCAAGTCAGTGTCAGAGCCAGGAAATCCTGGCTCCCACCTCATGTTCGGTCTACTAATCACATGGCCTTCAAGTGCTAGACAGATACATAAAAAGTGGGATCCTTGACACCCCCAATAGTAAGTGTGAGGCAAAAGAACCACCAGGAATGTGTTAAACCTTCTGCCTATAGTAATCAGTAAACAATCAGCCTCCATATGTTAGTTTGAAAAATCTAATTAACTTGCATTAAACAAGCATCTGAACACAAACAGAGCTGATGCTGGAAGAGAGAAGAAAGACATCCAGATTCCTCTGTACTGAATGGCATCAGCTAGGAAAATCCAGATAGTTATAGGTTTCAGAGTAGCAGCCGTGTTAGTCTGTATTCGCAAAAAGGAAAGGAGGACTTGTGACACCTTAGAGACTAACAAATTTATTTGAGCATAAGCTTTTGTGAGCTACAGTAGCTCTGATGAAGTGAGCTGTAGCTCACGAAAGCTTATGCTCAAATAAATTGGTTAGTCTCTAAGGTGCCACAAGTCCTCCTTTTCTTTTTCCAGATAGTTATAGAAATTCAAACATTTCTTCTAGGACACACCCAAAAACCCACTTAAGAAAACAAATAATACAACAAAAGAGCCAAGAACCACAACAATCACGATAAAGGTTTTTTGACTTGGCTTCTTCAAGGCATGTGGTATAACACAACATGTCCTCAGACTGACTCATGGGGGGGGGGGGTTACTGTGGAAGTGTTAGATGCCTAGGAGATTGCGAAACATAAAGAACGCCATTTATTTTCCTCCAGCAGCTTCACTAGATACCCACGCAGTCAACAAGTCTGGCATCTTGATCTTTCTACCCCTCTGCGTGATGGATGGTTTTAAAGAGGGTGCCCAGAATACTCCTTGAACATCTAGGTAGCTGTAAGGACTCTAGCTGCCTGAAGCATTTCCGTCTTCTCATGCAAAACCGAGAAACACACACACACAACAAGGAAACAAACGACAACCGAGAAATATACATATACGCCCTGAGTACTAGTCATGTGGACAGCAGGTTTATAAAGGCGCGTGAGGGATCAGGAGTAGAATTGTCTAGCTCTCCCACTTTGCTAAACTAGTCTACAGCAAATGTATTTTGCAGGGAGAGGAAGGAAGACAGACCTACTTAGTACCAGCTGAAACCAAATCATCGTGCATGCATGGCAGCTGCAGATTGCTAACCAGGAAACGCGCCCCCAAGGGGAATTTCAGCCATCGTCTCCTTCCCTTTCCAAAAAGCCAAAATCGAAGTTAGGCAGAAAAACCTCATTTGACCTTAGCTGGCCATAAACGCCTATAGCAACGGCTCGTTACCCCTCATTGTATAAGGATGTTTACTGCAAAACAAAGCAGGGAGGGGGAGGAGACGATGTGGGGAGGCGGTGGACTGATCTTTACAGCAGCTTTTCGATCCTGGGGAGCCCCACACACCCCGACGCACACGCACACAAAGAATAACAAGAAGAAGCAGCAGCATTACCTTGTTCATCCCATTCCCCATGGCTCTAAGCGGACTGAACTTTAGTACTGCGGGAGAACTCTTGGCTGCAGGCTAAGCTTGCTTGCACGCTGCAGGTCAACGTGCATGGGAAAGTGTTTGCCCTGTGATGAGAGTGTGTATGGGGTGAGGGGGTTACTGTCAATTCTTAGCTGCAGCGCGCAGGATCATCTCTGCCCCCAGCGTGGCCAGGCTTTTCTCCTAGATGCCTTGTGATCAGAGGAGGTTTTCCGCTTGGCTACCCCTGAACCTCGCTGCACGGGAGAACAGCTGAACTAGTCACCAGGGCGTCATTGCCAGGAACCACCTCTCGGCTCTCGCCCTTCTGTTTGCAGGGCTCGCCACCCCCACGTGTGATTAGAGCCCAAACGCCTAGGAAGCGTCCTCCCCCACCCCCCGCAGGCTGCCCTGGGGCTTGTAGTTCCGCCGCTGCCGGCTCCCCCGCCGAGACCCGCCTGAGAAAACTACACGTCCCGCCGTGCAAAGCGACCCCGGCCCTCCCCCGCCTGTAGCACACGCGGAGAGAGACGAGGGTGAGCCCGGCCCACCCTCATTCCTGGAAGGGTGAGTAAGCGGCGGCGGCGGCTGCTGCTGCTGCTGCTGCTGCGGCGGCGGGTGTGTGGGATGAAGCGGGAGGTTGTTTAGTTTCCTAGCAGTCAGGGCCAAAATAACACAAGTTGCCACACTGAAATAATCAAACCTATTTCTTGCCGTTTATGCAAATCAGGCTTGGTTTTAAAAAAGAAAAACAGGAAAAAAAAAAAACCACCTTCTGTTCAGGGCCTTGCGCCAGGAAACCGCTGCTGGGCTTTAGGCTGATCTGTACAGCGGTTTCCAAGGGTCTCTGTAAAGCCCCCGGTACCCCAGCTTTTTTCCAGGATCAGTCTGTGTTCCCAGTAGGGCTGTAGTGTAGACGCTACTGCGATGGAAGGGGTTCTTCTGTTGTGGTCGTAAATCCGCCTCTCTGAGAGGTGGTGGCTAGGTTGAGGGAAGCTTGGGGCTGCTTAGGTGCCACACAGGGTGTGAAATTGTTCACCTGAGCCATGCTGTGAGGTCGACCTATTTTTGTAGTGTAGACTAGGCCTTAGGACGTGTCTACATTGCAAAGTTCAGTTGACTGAAGTTACGTCAGAAGCCACTTTAATTACATCCACCGTGCACACACACACAACGTTCCTCGTGTCGGCGGAGCGTGTCCACAGTTGGTGCTCTTGCATCGACAGAGCATTGCATCGTGGGTAGCTAGCCTCCTGTGGAACTCGCCACCCTCTGCCGCTGGGAGCTCTGGGAACAGATCGCAGCGCATCCTGGGGGTGCGCTCTCCATCCCAAGATGCAGTTCTTTCCCTCCCATCATTCCGTGGGCTTCCAACTTCATTTTGCACCTTTTTTGAATAGCCCCTGTAAACCCGCCATCTCTGCCCCCGCCATCTCTGCCTGAAAGCCTGGATCCTGAACTGCTGACAACAAGCTCCCTAGTTGTTTGATATGTTCACAATTAAATGGGAGATGAGAATTAAATGGAGGCAACGGCAGGTACAACCAAGGTCTCAGAGTTTGATCCTGCTCCTGTTGAAGTCAAAACCAGAAGTTCCATTGACTTCAGTGGTAACAGAATTAAGCCCTTAATTTGATAAACTGGCAGTTATTTGGAAGTTTAAGAATCACTGCTTTAATATAGTCATGACAAGGCCATAGCTGTCTAAATGCCCTACAGTGTCATTCCTTATGTCGTTTTCTGATGATAGCAGTTCTGTTGAAGGAGAAGAACATAAATTGGTCCGTGTGCAGTAGTTAGTGCCTTCCTCCTCCCCTCCCTTGTGCCTAACCAATGGAGAATAGGAACAGTCTTTAATATTTCATTGGCAATGCTCCCCCAAATGTATTTTATTACAGTATTTTTGTGAAATGTAGGCTAAAAAGAAATTAATTGCAGTTTGCCATAATATTACTTCTGCTAGAATTCTGCACCATTGTGCAATGGAGAATTTGCACAGAATTAATGTTCCTCGCAGAATTTTATATTTTCACGCAGAATTTTATATTTTCACACAGAATTTGTGATTTCCACCAAAATGTTTTTTTTCTGGTTTTGCAAATCAAATGTATTAGTTATGTATACACATAATGTCTTTGCACACACATGAGCACTACTGCTGTGTGAGCAGCAAGTCTCAACGTAAAAACCTTATGTATTCCCTGCCATCCTGAACCCATCCCCCTCCGCTCCAGCCCGAGGGCGTTCATACCACCTCCAGAGATGAATGGGTGTTGGCTGGCAAACCATGTACACGACCCAACCCACACACACAGAGTTTACCCTGGGTCTCCTTTCCCCATGCTAACCACTGGCTATCCTACAATTAAACTACCACAACTCACCAACCCCCCCACCCATTACAGTGGCATGACCCAAAAAACTTACAATACACATAGAAGCTTGAACTTGGACAAGACATGACAGACACAAAACAGTCCTTAAGGCTGCTATCCTCCTTTTAGGCCAGGTCGTTACAATACTTTTGTATAACATACTTTTGTATAATGATTTTGTTTAAATGAAACATTTAGTTTCACTGAACCAGAAGATAGTTGTCAACAAAGATACATCAAGTTCGGTATTAATATGCCTACTAAGGAATCTATTTGTCAAAAAACATTTCCTGAATCTTTTTCGTTGTCTATATTGTTACAGACATACTTGCTGACAGGTATTTTGAAATAAATTACCAAAATAATTGAAACTGGCATGATTATATTGTGCTATTTTGACAAACAAAATATGTAGAATTTTGCAGAATTTTAAAATATGTGCAGAATTTTTAATTTTTTTAGTGCAGAATTTCCCCAGGAGTATAATATAGAAATGTAGAACTGGAAAGGACCTCGGTAGGTCATCTATTCCAGCTCTCTGCATTCTGTACCATCCCTGACACGTGTTTGTCTAACCAGTTCCTAAAAACCTCCAATGATGGAGATTCCAGAACTCCCTAGGTAATTTGTTCCAGTGCTTAATTACCGATACAGTTAGAAAGTTATTCCTAATGTCTAACCTAAATCTCTCTTGCTGCAGTTTAAGCCCATTACTTCTTGTCCTGTCCTCGGTGAATAAGGAAAACAATTTATCACCCTCCCTTTTATAACAACCGTTTACATACTTGAAGACTTATGTCCGTCCTCTGTCTTCTCTTCTCCAGACTAAACAAACCCAGTTTTTTCCATTTTTCTTCATAGGACGTGTTTTCTAGACCTTTAAACAATTTTGTTGCTCTCCTTTGGACTTTCTCCAGTTTGTTCACATCTTTCCTGAAGTGAGGTGCCCAGAACTGGCCATCCACACAGTATTCCAGTTGAAGCCTTATCAGTGCTGAGTAGAGAGGATGAATTACTTCTTGTGTCTTGCTTACAACACTCCTGCTAATGCTGTTCAATTTTTTTTTTTTACAACAGTATTACATTGTTGACAAATATTTAGTTTGTGATCCACTATAGCCGCAGATCCTTTTCCTACGCAGTCATTTCCCATTTTGTATTTGTGTAATTGGTTATTCCGTCTTAAATCTAGTACTTTACATTTGTCCTTATTGAATTTCATCCTATTTATTTCAGACCATTTCTTCCATTCATCAAGATCATTTTTGTCAAGATCATAATCCCCTCCCAGCTTGGTATCACCCACAAACTTTATAAGTGTACTCTCTATGCCATTATCTCTTACACTACCAGGTTATTCTTAGTACTTATTTTCTTATTTTGTTGTTGTATAATAAACTATTTTATATTGCACACATGTCCAGATCCTCAGCAGATACGATCAGTTAAAGTGAATGGAGCATACACTGATTTACACCTGCTGAGGATGTGATCCATCATGTTAAATATATGCATTGTTTTCAAGCCTTTAAAGCCAAAATAAATGATAGAAATATAGGGCTAGTAGGGACCTCAAGAGGCCATCTAGTCCATCCCCCACGGCTAACGCAGGATTAATTACATCTACATCCTCCCCAACAGGGGTTTGTCTAACCTATTCTTAAAATCCTGCATTGAGAGGAATTCCACAGTCTCCTTAAATAACCTGTTCCGGTGCTTAACTATTCTTATAGTTAGACAGTTTTTCCTAATATCTAACCTGAATCTCCCTTTCAGCAAACCAAGCCAATTACTTCTTGTCCTACCCCCGGTGGACACAGAGAACAATTAATTACTGTCCTCTTTATGACAACCTTGTACATAACTGTCTTCAACTATGTCCCTCCTCTGCCTTCTTTTCTCTAAACTAAACAAACCCAGTACTTTCAACCTTTCCTCATAGGTCATGTTTTCTAAACTTTGGATCATTTTTGTTGCTCTCCTCTGGATTCTCCAATTTGTACACATCTTTATTATGTGGCATCCAGAATTGGACTCAGTTCTCCCCCTGAGGTGTCACCAGTATGGAGTAGAAAGGAACAATTATCTCTCATGTCTGACATACAACACTCTTGTTAATACATCTCAGAAAAACATTTGTCTTTTTTTGCAGCAGTATCATATCGTATTCAGTCTGTGATTGACTACAACCTTGACTGGCAAGAGCAATCTATAACCAAGGTGATCACATTGAATAAACGCACACTCTAGCTGGGTATGAAAGCACTTGCTGGATCTGATAGCTTTCAGCATTCCTGAGAAGTGGCATTATTTTAGCATAGCATATAACCACAAAAATCCTATTTTTTTGTATTGCCAGGTAACATGTGAAGCATATGCAGAGCAATAGCCACTTTTTGACATTGCATACGTGAGTTCAGTGATGCTAAGTTCCCTGATTGCTGCATCTGTCTTTGAGGCAATTGTCTGGGTAAAAATCAGAGCCAAACTGATGGCGAAACTGACCATTTTTTTAAAAATCTAGTCGTCTGCTTTAACTGCAGGTTAAGTTTGACGCCCTTAAAAGAAAAATAAATGAATAACCCATGCCTGTTATCTTCTGATCCCTTGGTAAATACAATGGGCTGCTGTGTTTACACTATACAACAGGCAGAAAGCAACCTCATCCTTCCTTTATCTGGCAGAAACTGATTCAGAGTGGGGCTGGCTTCCAATGAAAGGGATTCATGACTAATTTTGCAGGGCTGGCAAGGAAGAAGATTTAAAAAAAAAAATCAAAAAGTTTCCAATGGAACAGTTTTCAACTGGAAAATGCTGATTCTATGACATCGAAAAGTTTTGTGGGAAATAAATTGAGCTTAAAACCAAATTAATAAACAACAAGGGGTTAGGTAGTGATTGGATTGGGGGAGTGGTCAGTAAAGGAGAGAGAGCTGGATGCAGGGCAGTCTCACCGAATTCTGGGATTCCTGCTGGATAACTGTAATATATAGTTACATAAAACTACTCTAGCCCATACTACATTACTAATGCACTGCAGAAGACATAGCACTTTGAATATGAGTGATAAGCATTATCGTTTATTATAATGATGGTTTCCACTGAGCTGAATTCAGACACAATTTTATTAATTCAAGGCCTTAAGGGCAAATTTTGCTCTCATTTATGCTCGTGTAAATCTAGAGCAACTCCACTAAAGTCAACTGAGTTGCTCTTATTCAAATCCCCATGTAACTGATGAGAGCAAATTCTGACCTTTAAATTTTATAGTGAACCGACTTAGGGCTGCACCTGCTGGCCAGAATAGCTGGATCACAGTCCTTCCCTAATCGCACCCCTGATCTGCCCCTCCAATCCTCTCCACCAGTAGGTGGCCTGGAGGACATTCCAGGATGTATGGGGTGAATCCACAACTGAGGACGTAAGGCAGAAATGGCACAAAGGAGCCTTACAAGAGGTCAAGGCCCTGGCCAAAAAAGTAATGGACAATTCAGACAGAAGGAGCAAACCTAGCAGTCTATCAAAATGCTGTTGGAGGAATGTAAATGTAAAAAAATAGCTCAGACTTGTAACGCTTTTTGGAGAAATGTACAAGATAATCTAGATGTAGGTTAGCTGCCATAGCAACCATTGATCAAATAACTGCATTTTCATATCTGTAAAGCTATCATTCAGCAACCTCTGTTTACATGTACCTAAAGCAATTAAAAAATTAATCTAGCTGAAAACTCAACAGGAATGGCTGATGGGTTACAGCTACTTGGTTTATTTGACTGTTACGAATTTCTTGGTTAAAATATGTGGAAAAAGAGTACTTAAAAGGCCTTAACAATTCTGATTTTACTCCATTTTTGAAAGGCCGTTTTGGGGAGGTGGGACAAGTGGAAAGAACATGTTAAAAATAGATCATTGCTATAACTTTTAGAGCAGTGAACTCTAACCAATGACTCGTACTGCCTTGACTTTACCATATCCACTTACCTGATCTGTCTTCCACCTTCACTTTTGCTGCATATGTAAGAAAGTAAATGGTCTGGTCAACAATTCGGTTTATCTTTCATAATTAGATAGCAAAGTGTTACAAAAATAGTAACACATTTTCCATCAATTAAGAATCTTCTTCAAATATAATAAAATACTGGATTCTGGAACTCTACGTTTTCCAAAACATTAAACATTTTCAATGGAGACAAGAACATTAAAAAGCATATTGCATATATGATTAGTTACTATAAATAACCCGTTGTTGAGTGGGAGTGAAATACCAAAATTTACTCCTGCTCATAAGCTAAAAATTTATTTGTTTCTGTTGCTGTTCATTGTATACAAGGACTCTAGAGGAAAAATATTGTTTTAATAGGGCATTTTCTGCTCTCAGTTTACACCTGTGCAAGCTCACTAAAGGTAATCTTCACAACTCTCCTGTGCAGCAGGTAAGTAAATAGCAATATGTGGAAGAGAGATCCCTAAGAGGCGACAAGAACTTTTTGGAGTGGGCAGAGCTCAATTTCTTGAAATTACCATTTAAAAAATTACTTTGAAGCTTGGTGAGGAGCAGGGGTCTCATCAACACAGAACCATCAGGAACATGAGCTGACGTTTATTGAATCCAGTAGGAGACTTTGAATCAGGCTTTAAAAGAAGCTGTGATTATGCCCATGAGGTTAGCCTAGCACATTGTTTTCAGCAGACATGCACCATAGATGTTTTTCTGGAAGACACTGCAAACTGCTGGGTAGCAAGACACAGGAGACAGTCTCCTCACCCGTTCCTTTCAATTTCTTGGCTTTCTTCACCTCACTGCATGTGAAAATACTTTGCATGGTGGGCTCTGAAGAGGAGAGCGCTCTAAAAAGATCTGATCATTCTGCTTTCATACTGTAAATATATCTGGTTGTCCTTTTCTCCATCACTGCTTATTTGTTTAGATTTTAGAAATGCTGATGCAATCTACAAGGTTTGTACGACTAAGGGAAAGTTACAGTCAGTCAGATGTGGTCTGCTTCCATTCAGTATAGCCAAATGGTGAACTGAGAAATGGCTAACATAAGTTAGACCAGCAAGTACGTCCTCCTCCATTCTTGGAAACTTGACTGAAACTAAACGCCTTGGAATGTCTTGACTGAATTTGTGTTTTGATAGTCCAGATGAGCTGTGTGGTGCACCAGAGAAGACACAGCATAGCATTGCTCTTAAAATGCCACTAAGCCTTTCCCTGAGACAAATGTGCAAACTCTTGGGTCAGATTCCCAGCTGGTATGAATCATCAGTGTAGCTCCACTGAAGTCAACAGAGCTACATGGATTTACACTAGCTGAGGATCTGGCCCTCTTATGTTTAGCAAGTTTTGTGTGATTTCAGTAGGAACAGGATGGGGCCCACGAAGAACAATTTTAGCAAAAGAATCACTTGACCTTAGCTTTCTGTAAATAAAGAAAGCAGACGTGAGGAAATTTCACAATATCCTTTTCTCTTCTTCTTATTTCACCTGCTTTGATGGTTACTTTATTTGTCACTGGCAGAAAATGAAACTCATCTTATTCTCTTTTAATATCTGAATAGCACCATAATACATACAGATGGATTTATATTTAGGAGTGGTGCCAGCACTGAGTAATTTTACTATTTAATATAGTTGATAATATCTGACCAAATATTCTAGAATAAGTCACTATAGAAATGAAGGTAGGTTTCCTGTGTGGCTTGCAATATCATGCTAAAGTACAAAAGAAACCTGACTTGGTTTCAGTTATGAAATAATAGATACTGAGCCATTTTCAAAAGTTCCTTTGTATTTTCTTCATTGTTTAAACAGGTGTGCTTCTCAGACTTCGAAAAACAAAAGCTCAGCTAAAAGCAAGTTGACGTTAGGAAGCAAAACCAGAGCTGAGTGATAGTGCTTCAAAATTGAGAGACAAGAGTGGGTTTAAACAAGAACTGAAAAGTTGCATCAGTGCTTTTAAAGTGTCATCTCTTATATTTTAAAAAAATGTACTAAATGTTCGACCGTATTCTACAGTTATGTTCCAAAACACTACAGCTTATAGTAGTGTTACTGCAATGTTTTGGATTACAACTGTAGAATATTACAGTCCTTTATTTTTAATACAAGGGATGTTACATTTTCATGCCAGTTGGATGCCCTGTAGATTAGGAGTCAATGTTCAAGGTCATAAATGTTCAAAGCTTATTTTTTCAGAACATTTGCTTTGTGTATGCGGAAGACGGGCAACAGTCTTTTAAAAAACACTCTTGCCTTCCCACTGCCAGTTTACCAGAAATAGAAAAACCCATATATAGTGAGCACAATTTCAAGTTATATACAGGGTATTCCACTCCAGTGACAGCTACAAGAAGACAGATTTTCAAAAGAACTCAGCTCCTATTTAGGTACCAAAGTAAGTGTCAAGATTTTAAACAGAGAGCTTTAAAAGTACCAGTTCACAAAACCACTGTCTACTGACCTACTTCAGTCTGAGCAATATGACAGGTCATCTCTCTGAAGCAGGATGAGACCTGACAGCAATACAAATAGCTGTCTCTGAACCAAATTCTGTCTGTAGGTGCATGCGCTCTCTTCCAGTGAAGTCAAAGTTTGGACTCTGACAGTTTGGGAAATTTGTCTGGGTAAAACTTAGGAATTCTGGTTCATTTTAAGAAATTGCTATATCATGGAATACCTCAGTGTACATTGAATCAGCCATTTACTAACAGGGGTCTTGTCTTCAATGTTAAAAAAAGGTGCATTTTTTAACACAGGGTAACTAATAATATGCATGAGCTATCCTACGGTAATGGCACAGTGAAGACCAGACACCACAGTAAGGTAAAGAGCCCTATACCTCTTCCAGGGGTTAACCTCAGTACATTTACCTCACGGTAAAACTAATGTGCCTGGTCTTCCTGAGAAAAACTGAAAATTTTCCAGGAAAACGGTTTTTGTTTGGTTTTATCCAAATTTTCCCTGGGAGGAGAGGGAGAAACCATTTTCCAGTCAACTCTACTCACCAATGCTTTCCTTTCAAACACCATGGTTAAATTCAGGAGGGTTAGGCCTTGAGAATTAATTCCAGGTACATCTCACTTGCACCGCCTTGACCCAAAAGCAATATCTTTTCATACATTAACACCTACTCCATTCGTGTGTTCCCCTAGGGCAGTGTTAGACTTTAGAGATTAGATAAGATTCAGCATTTAAAGTGCAGCTCTATTCTGAAAAATGATTCAATACCAATGGCAGTGAGATATCATGTTTGCTATCTCACAGTGGTTTGCATAATAAATGTGTTCAGCTTCCAAATACGATGTTTTTATAACTGCCAGTGATATAAACTCAGCCAGGCGTTTAAGAGTCAAGATAGAATCTTTCCTTCTTGCACATCCTCATCTGTAATAGAGGGTCTGCAAACCAAATTATGTCCTCAGCTGATGCCTTTAGCCTTCCCTGGGCACCTTGATGTGGTGGGAAGGCTTTTGTGTTCCAAGGATTCCGAGAGGTATACCAGCGGCAGCTTTAACTCCGGGTAGGGCTGCATAAGCCAGACAGGTCAAAGGGTAGGGTCCAGACAAAAAACAGGCCACTGGGCCTCCAGGTTGAGGGAGGGCAATAGGCCAACAAACTATCCTTGTTAAAAACAAAAAAAATTAAATGCTAGAAACAGATCAAGGTAGCCATTCCAGGAAACAGCATGGTAAACAGGGGTGTTTGTGCCCTAAAGTGATGTCTGACAGCACAAGAAGGATTCAGGTTCAGTCTGATGCCTATATAGTCTCATTGTCTTCAATGAGTTTGAGCATGTAAAATGGACAGGAATTTAGCCAACAGCTCTGCTGCTGATGCACCAGATGGAATGGAATCCAGTTCATTTTCCCTTAGCTGTACGTGGCTCCAGAGGACTCACAGGAGTAAAAACCAAGAAAAAACTTACTTTGGGCACCAAAGTGAGCAGCCAACTCTAACTGCATGCAGGGACTGCTTCTATAGAGTAAGAAGGTGCCGATCTTCCATAGTGGCTTTTCAGAGTAGAACCACACTTTAACCAGCTTGTGGTTCTCCTTAGGCATGCATACGACTCTCTTCTCAGGGTGGATTGAAGCATCAGGTGCTGACCTACCATGGCATTAATTTGATGGTTGGGAAAAGAGAAAATTGTTACTTCAAATAAAAACACAAATGGAGACAGACATATGGGTGTCAGCAAAGTCAACAGAATCAGACTTCTGGAAAATGATGGCCAACCAGATCTCTCCCTAGGTCAAAGTGCTCATATTGTAACCATTATTAGTAGTTTAATGAATATTTCAGGTGTTATTCAGCAATAAACTTGTTACATACTGTTGTTGGTATTCTGAATATTGTTTCAATCGTTTGCGGCTTTTCAAATTTTCGTTTAATGATTTGGTGGCTTTTCGCCTGGTAAAGGCTGAGTGCTGCTACTCTGTTGTGTAGGAGTCATTGCAGGAGTGGTATGCGTGTAAAAAAAGTTGAGCTGGTCTGGCACCTACACCAAAAATACATTTCTAGACTGTAAAATGTAACCCCAATCTTAGATTATATTAATTTTAGACATTTTCCCATCTCAGCTAATATTCTGAGCAGTGTCATTAATCATCTATGAGTGGGATTTTCAAAACCACACTGTATTGGCCTAATTCGGCCTGTATTACAGTCACTTGTCATTTTACCATTAGCTTCAATAGGAGAAGTTGTTGAAAGTCAATGCTGAGCACATCTGAAAATTCTGCCCTGTATTTTTTAAACCTGAGACCATCCACAAAACCGAATGTTGAGGAGAGCCTCTATCAAAATATACTCAGGGCTAAATTAGAAATGTCTAAATTTCACTCTTAAAAACAATCCTAATTTCTAATTGTGGTTCTGTACTTTACCAGCAAGTTTCTGTCATCCTGCTGTGGATCTGATCCCCAACATTTCACATGTTCAGAGTCAGGAATCCAGGTAAGAGAAAGGGGCGGTTTAGCCATAGGAATAGGTGACATCTATGAGAGAAGTAGCTATTTACATAAACAAAACCTAAATAGGGCTAATTAATTTCCCCCATTTCTAGAACGCACAGGTGCTGCTTTTTCAAAGTCTCAACATTTTCTATGCCAAATTTCAGGGCCTGCACAAACTTCTCCTGTACTTGTTGGCTGACTGACACTACTGACCATTTTTCAGAGTAACAGCCGTGTTAGTCTGTATTCGCAAAAAGAAAAGGAGTACTTGTGGCACCTTAGAGACTAACCAATTTATTTGAGCATGATTTGTGCAGGAAATAGCCCGACTTGATTATGTAAAGAGTTGTCACTTTGGATGGGCTAGCACCAGCAGGAGAGTGAATTTGTGTGGGGGGGTGGAGGGTGAGAAAACCTGGATTTGTGCTGGAAATGGCCCACCTGATGATCACTTTAGATAAGCTATTACCAGCAGGACAGTGGGGTGGGAGGAGGTATTGTTTCATATTCTCTGTGTATATATAAAGTCTGCTGCAGTTTCCACGGTATGCATCCGATGAAGCGAGCTGTAGCTCACGAAAGCTCATGCTCAAATAAATTGGTTAGTCTCTAAGGTGCCACAAGTACTCCTTTTCTTTTTACTACTGACCATATTCTTCTTGAAATCTTGTCCTTCCTCAGCTTTTGACACCCCACTTTCACCTAGTTCTCTAATCATTCCTGCAGAGATTTTGTTTGGGGGATCATGATGCTTTCTCACATTTGTTGGGGTCCCACCAAGCTTCACCCTTGACCTTTCTTTAATCTTTCTATATATTATCACTAAGGCTAAGATTTAGTCATGGGTATTTTTGGTAAAAGTCATGGACAGGTCACAGGCAATAAACAAAAATTCACGGCCCCTGACCTGTCCATGATTATTACTATAAATACTCATAATGACTAAATCTCTGCTCCCAGAGCCTGCTGCTTTGGGGGCCCCCTGCTCCAGCGGTGGGGGCTGACCACCCAGCAGCCACTGCTCCAAGGCCCCTAGGGACCACTCTCCTGTTGGCCTCCAGGGCCACCAATGCTCAGGTGCTCCCCAGGGCCAGCTGCCCAGGGCCACCCAAGCAGCAGCCAGTGCGGCTGGCCTCAGGGTCACTCCAGCAATGGCCAGTGTGGCTGGCAGGCAGCCCTGGGGTCGGCCACACCAGCCACTGCAGCTGTGGAAGTCAGAGGTCACAGAAAGTCAGAATCTGTGACCTCCGTGACAGAATCACAACCTTACTTATAACTGGGTGATTTTGTTTGAAAACAGTTTCAGATATCATGTCTACATTGACCACTCACAGATCTGACTCTAGTCTGGATCTTTCTCTTTCCATCCAAACTAAAATTGTGACCAGTCTTTCTGGTTGTCCAGCCAACAACTTAAGGTCAACACAACTAAAACTAAGCTCTTTATCTTTCTCCCTCCTGTCTTCCCCACTATCTCATGTACCATGGATGTCACCATTATCTTCCACTGAGACTCATAATCTAAGTGTCATCTTTCACTTATTCATCTCTCTAGACTTACATTTCCAAGCCATGTCTAATTCTTACACAACATTTCTAAGACCCATTCTTCCTTTCCTCTCAGTCTATAGAGCTAAAACTCTCATCCAAGTTTGAGATCCAGAGATACAAGGTTTTCATTTGGGACCATCTCTGCTACTTATGCATCTTCACTCTCTCTGATCTTTTGGAAGACCCTTGATACTCTATACCAGTGGTTCTCAAACTTTTGTACTGGTGACCTCTTTCACCCAGAGCCTCTGAGTGTGCCCCCCCTTATAAATTAAAAACACTTTTTATATATTTAGCACCATTATAAATGCTGGAGGCGAAGCGGGGCTCAGGGTGGAGGCTGACAGCTCGTGACCTTACCCCCCATGTAAGAACCTCGTGACCCCCTGAGGGGTCCTGACCCCCAGTTTGAAAACCCCTGTTCTATATTATCATTAATTCTCTACTTTCCATTGTAAAAAGGTATATTATCTTCTACATATTCTTTTACATCCTCCTAAAACAACTGACACTTCAAGTTAGTTGAAAATATTAAATTTAAAAAATATCTTTAATCTAGGTAGGCTACAAATGAAGATGGCTCCCTTGATCTTAGTACCTTTTCTATCAATCTGTATTTTTGTATATTTCTTTTCTTTTTTAAATGAGAGAAGGATGCTCTTGTGGTTAAGCCACTGGATCTGGGATTCAGGAGATCTGAGTTCAATTCACTCCTTTGTCACAGACTCTGTGCCCTGGGAGAAGTCATGTAATCTCTCTGGGCCTCGGTTTCCCATCTATAAAATGGGAATAATACTACTTCCTTTCCTCCTCACTTTGTCTGTCTGTGTAGATTGTAAAATCTTTGGAGCTGGGAGCGGCTTTTAGTATGTGTTTGTAAAGAACAATGGGGCCTCAGTCTTGGTTGGCGCCTCTAAGCATCATCTCTCTCCACCGCCTGGTCTACACTACACAGTTAGGTCGATATAAGACAGCTTGCATCGACCTAATTATATCAGTGTCTACACTGCAGCCTTGTTGTGCTGATATACGTGTCCTACCACACTGACATAATAACTCCACCTTCACAAGAGACATAGTGCTTATGCTGATGTAGTTAGGGTGACAAAGTGTCTGTGGAGACACTGCATTACTTACATTTGCTGTTGGCTGTCTTGCTCCTGGCTCCACACTCCCAGCTGGGCTGCTGCCTGGAGGCTCCCTGCTCAGGGAACTGAGAAGCTCGGGTCGCTGGCCCCTTCTCTCCCCCGCATCCCCAGCTGGGAGTGGGGAACCAAGAGCCCTGGTAGGCAGCTGGGCTCTGGGCGGGGAGCAGCCCAGAGCTGAGAGCCTCTCAGCCCCTGAATCTGCTCTCTTTCAGTCGGTGGAAGCACTCCCGGTGAGGATGTGCGCCACCAACAGAAGGAGGGTAGTATGCTGTAAATTGGCCTAACATAGGGTGACTTAGGGCTGTATTGTAGACATGCCCCACCACTCACTTTCAATCAGCACAACATGAAGCCCAGTGACATCACAACATGGAAAAGAAACTACCCTGTTAAATAAAAAGCACTTCTGCAGACCAGCTGGAATGAGAGATCCTCTTGCACAGAAATATTATAAAGGCAGTAAGGAAGCTGCTCTTGCTGTGTGTTTAATTCCCTTCAGTCAGGTCAATTTCAACTCTGTTGCTGATGATAGAAGATTGCATTATAGTAATACAAATAACAACAATAAAATACAAACAAACCTGTGTACACTAAAACTAAAGTGCTTTTCTCCCCTGATGCCGCTTGAGTAATTTCTCTGAGTATGATAGTTACTGTGGTGCAATTGAAAGCATAATTTTGCACCTCATCCATTTTTTTAAATAAGAACATAAATGAATGCAAGTTTTGTGTGCAATTTTTAAAATGTACCAACAAACTTTACTAACTGACCTTTTAAAAAGATACTCAATGTGGTCTTGTGCAATATGCATTTCCTGTTTCATTGCAGCCTCCAGTTGAGATTCCCAGTTCCTGAAAGAACGACTGAGATTAGCTTTTGTGATTCACTTTTGATCCTGCAAGTAAGGATAAGAAATACAGCTGAAACTAAAGTCTTCCTTAAACGTTCTTTCTTCTGTGAGTACTTTTGAATATCAGGTGTTAAATGAGTGGGTGGGGGAAATTCAAGTTTGGGTTGAACCAAACCTCAGAAAAAATGGTTTTGGTGGAACTTCCCAAACCTTTTCTCACCCTCTGGTCCATTATGAAAGATTTTGCTGATTTTTGCATGATTTCCATATTCAACTTGTTTTGGGTCATTTACACTTGCAACATTTCAAGTGCCTCCAAATTTAGTTTTGTAAATCTGATCCCTCTATTTACTTTTCAATCCTAATACTAGTTCTATAGGATTGGATGATACAGTCCTTATTCAGGCAAAGCTCTCACTGACTGTAATGAGAGCTGTAACTAAATAAGGAGTGTAAGATCAGGACCTCAATTGTCCTCTATCAGCAATGGAGTTGAAATTGACCAGACCGAAGGGAATTACGCACACAGCAAGAGCAACATCCTGATTTTGTATTAACAAAATAAAATGAAAGATGCCTTTCAATATTTCTGTGTAAGAGGAGTGTTCATTCCAATTAGTCTGCAGAAGTGCTTTTTATGTAATAGGGTAGTTTCTTTTCTATGTTGTGATGTCACTGGGATCCTTGGAGTGCTGACTGAAAATGAGAGGTGGAGAGAAAGCAAACTACACATGGCGGACTATTTTAATATTTCTTGCATGAAACTATTAAGCTTTAACCACCAAAACATGACATTATAGAAGTGAAATGAAATTTTAAGCTTTGAAGCTGAAACTGAGATACATTCTCATCTCATTCTCACCTGAAGTCAATGACAAGTAAAGAAGATAAGATGTTGGGAGGTAGGGTCTGAAATCAGTTGGGCTTTTGCCTTGGACATCACTAGAAGCAGGTTCAAGTCCATTTTCTATCAAAATATTGTCTTCATTAATTTTGGTGCATTTTGAGGAGCGGTACCTATGGAAATGAATTATCTGATGGAATGTGAACACATCAAAAGATAAAGTGACTGCACACATAACACCAAATACAAAACTAGCTCAACTTTAGGCTGTAAGTTCTTTGGGGCAGAGATTGTCATTTACTTTATATTTATACAGTACCTAGTACAATGGGGCTTCAACCTGTCAGGGTGGTGGCCGACAGTCCATCTCAATGGTTAGAATCGGGCTCAGGGGGGCCGGAAGTCGAGCTGGAAAGTAAGGATCAGAGCTGAAGTTGGAAATCAGGAACCAAAGGTCAGGAAGCAGAGCCAGTGTCAAGAACCGGACCAGAGGTTTGACCCTAAGCCAGGAACCAGAGCTGGAGTCAGGTGCCGGAGCAGGAACCAGGAAGGAACATGGGACTAGAGAAGGACAGGAACAGGACAAGTTAAGAGCAGAAATGTTGAGCAGAAACGTTGAGCAGCCGGCAACTAGCTGCTGCTACTGATCTTAAAATCAGGGCTGTCTGACTGCCTTCAGCCAATCCTACCACAACCCAGCTTGCGTGACCAGATAGCAAGTGTGAAAAATCGGGACACTTTTTTTTTTTTTTTTAGGGGCAGAGGGATAGTTGCCTATATAAGACAAAGCCCCTAATATCAGGACGTCTGGTCACCGTAAACCCAGCTGAGCTCATTAATTTGCCTGGAGGCTGGCCTGGTTAGTCCTCAGGCTCATCTGGTAGTGCTCAATCCTGACACAGCCTGGCTGAGGCTTCTAGGCACTGCCGCATAATGAATGATAAATAATAATAGATCTTGCCAATTTCTCCCAAAATAAAATTGATAAAATACAATGACCTTCCCCTCAGCTTGCCTTCTCTTCCCCTTTCCCCTCCTAGAACTCTCTCCTCGTCCCCTTTCACAGACACAAGAATTTCTCATCCACTTTCCTCCTCTAACCTATCCACTTGACACAGTTGGCCATGGTCTTCTTGAAATCTTGCTCTCCCTTGTCTTCTTTGACTCCGTCCTCTCCTCTTACCTCTTTAATTGCTCCTTCAGCATGTCCTTCGAAGAATACTCTTCATTCTTCCTTCAACTTTCTGGGGGGTTCCACAGGGCTCTGGGCTCTGTCCTTTGTCCCCTTCCCTTCTCCCTGTACACTTTACCTTTGGGTACTCTCGTCCACAAACACAAATTCAGCCACCATCTCCAAGCTGATCACTGTCAGAGCTATCTGTCTCCTTCTGTCCAAACTACAGTTTCACCTGCCTTAAAGCTGGTTGGAATTTTTTTGTTGAAACTGGGTTTTTGACGGAAAATGCCAATTTTAAAATCAGAACATTCAGAAAAATTGATCTCTTTAAATGGCATTTTGTTTAGAACCCCCCGCCCTGAAGTGAAGCATTTTGAAAATGTTAAAATGTCCCCTGACAACATTTTCAGAACAAAGCGTTTTGATTGTTTATTTTTGAAATGACTATTCAAAAGAAAATTTATTGTTTTTATATAAACCGCATTGTTGAAGGTTGAAATCAAAATGGAATGCTTCAGTTTTATCTAAACAAGACATTGAAATTGACCCCAAACTAGTATTTTTGTGGAAGTTTGTTTGGTGGGAAATTTTCAATTTGTACTTGTTTTTTTCTTTTTGTTCCATTTCAGAATGGAAAAAAATTCAATGTAATGGATTTTCCTATGAAATGGAATATCTGGTTCCTAACCAATTCTAGCCTGTCTCTCTGATGTCTCCTCATCAGTTTAAGTTCAACATGGCTAAAACACAGATCTTAATTATTCCCCCGAAACCTTCCCTGCTACCTTCTTTCTCAGTCACCATGGACAAGAAAGTGTAACTAAGGTCCACAACCTGGGTGTTATCTTTGGGTCAGATTTCTCTCTAGGTCCTCACACCCAGGCTGCATCTAGATCTTGCAGATTCTTTCAGTAGAACATCTCTGCAATTTGGCTTTTCCTATCCATCCTCACAGCTAACATGCTCACCCCAGCTCTCAGCATCTCATGATTCAATTACGGCAACATCCTTATTTCTGGCCTTGACCAATGCAATCTTGCCCCTCTCATATCTATTCAGAATGCTGCTGCAAAGATCATTTCCTAGCCTGCTGCTTTGTCCAAGTCACCCGTCTCATGAAAAATAAGCCACTTGTCTTCACTTTCAAGGTCCTTCCCTCTCCCCCCCACCTACTTGTCATTTCTCATTCGCTATTGAAATGTCACCACCCCCCACCTCTGATCAGTCCGTGACACCAGCTTCCATCTCCCACTGGTTAAATTTTCAGACAAGCAACTTTGTTTTCTCCCAGGCTGCCCCTCACACTTGGGAGGAGCCCCTCATAAATATCTGCAAAACTCGTGCACGAGCCTCCTTCAAATTCCTCCTTAAAACTCTCCTTTGCCATAATTCCTATAAAAACTTGACAAGGATTAGGCTTCCAGTATGCTGAAATCACGGCCTATCATGCTGACCAATAGCGTCTCTGTGTTTCCTTGTGCTTCCCCATCTGTCTGTATTCATTTGTTGTCTCTTGCCTTATACTTGCATTGTAAGGTCTGTCAGGCATGAGCTTTCTTTTTGCTGTATAATTGTACAGCACCATGCACAATGGGGTCCAGGACTATATTGGGGCTCCTAAGTGCTATATTATTACAAATAATTATTAATAGCACTAATAGAATTATATATTGCACAGCTAACAGTGCTAGTAACTTTCTTTGAGATGTGGTCTACGCTTAAAAATTAGATCGACCTAGCTACTTTGCTTAGGGCTGTGAAAAATCTCATTCCCTGAGACCCTAGTGTAGATGTGGCTAAGTCAACAGAAGAATTCTTCTGTCAACCTAGCTACCGCCTCTTTGAGAGGTGGATTAACCACAGTGAGAGAAAAAACGCTTCCATCAATGTAGCTGTAATGTAGACTCAGGAGATACTCAGGAGAATCACACATTTAAAAAAAAAAAGAGTTGGTTTTCTCACACAGCGTGAAACGTCCATATAGAAGACTAGTAATATTTGGAGAGTATAAAGGTATCCATATTACTCTAAGCAACCACACCACCACCACATCATATAGTTTGGGCCTCATACTCATTCACAGTAATACCTCTGTACAAACTCTGGCAACAAAGCGTCCATAACGTGGATACAAATGTAATGGATGTCCACTGCAAGTCTCCTTTACACTGGCAAAGCATTGTAAAAGGCCTCAGCGCAAACGAGAACCAGGGCCATTCTGTATTCCAGGCACAAAGTGTAAATCGTATCCTTTCAGTCTGGATGACTTATTGTAGACTGAGGAAGCCAGCAGGCAAACAAAGAGCAAAGACAGAATTCCCAGAACAGAAGGCAGCGTGTGCAACTCACTCGGTAAGATCCTCTCCATGCTGAGTGCCCGGACAGCTATGCCCCTTAGCAGACAGAAGTGGGAATGCCTTACATTTAAATATGCAGGACACAGAAAAGAGTGAGAGCTACCCTACATCCCACTGCAATACTGTATTACTTCTGGGTGGTGCAGGCATGTTGGTGGATGACTGAAAAATCTGTTGTGTAGCTATTCCTTTAGCCAGTTAGGATGTGCCAGGGTTGAGTACCTTCAGCTGAGCCTGTTGACTAACCAGGCCAGCCTCCAGGCTGATGAATGAGCTCAGCTGACTTGTGGTTGGAGCCAGCCCACCCGATTGACTGAAGGGCCAGCAGGCCTGCTTTCAAGCTCAGCAGCAGCTCAGCATTGGCCACCGTGCTCCACGTTTCTGCTTGCAGCTCCAGTCATTCTTATCCTGCCGTACTCTTGTCTTGCTCCAGCCCAGCTCTGCCCTTCCTGACTCCAGCTCTGACCCCTAGCTCTGGTTGCTAGCACCCTCAGCCTGGTTCTAACCATTAAGCTGCACTGCCAGCACCCACCCCTGATGGGATGCTTGAGATGTATTTGTTTTCAGTCTAGTCAAAGGAAGCAGCCCTGTGGCCACAAGTTCTATGGTTATTAGAAAACGAAAGTATTGACCAGCAACTGATTAATACCTTATAAATATACCTTGTGCCCATTTGTTATACAGAGACATGGATAAAAATCCCCTCCAAAAGATCCTGAGATTGCTTACTCAGGCAAAATTTCCATTGGTTTCCATGAGCCAGATTGTTCTTCCTGTGGAACGGCCTGAGGGAAAGAAAACTCTGAGTTTTCCCATTGGGGACAGTTTGCCCTGCTACAGAACAGGCAACAGGATCAGCTCCCAAGTCTGCAGATCCCCTGAGATCCAGGCAAATGTGGGGGGGATCCCATAGACATCATTTGTACAGAGGCCATTGTTCTTCTGCAGCAGCTTCAGGGTCCCCCTATTCCCTCTTTCTCCCCAGCTCCAAACGCCAGGGACTCCCCCACCTGTGGCTGAACCTGGATTTCCCCCTAAAGGGGGAGTTCCCCATAGTAGAGGGGACTCACAGAGAATAAATGCAGCCTCTGGCTGTTAACCTCTCAGCAGATTCCCCAAGGGACTGGTGGAGGGACTATGAGTCTCCTCCCCTAATCCACCCTCTCACTGTACCTGGTTCTCACACACTTCCTGAACCCTTCAAAAACTCCATGGACGGGGTTATGGTGTCAACTGAAAATGCCAATGAAGAAGTGGGAGGATAGGGGTAAAGGGGGGCTGACATCCAAGTACTGATCTTGGGGAGATGGTCCAGGTCAATCGTTTTATCTGAGTAAAACCTGAGAACCAAATTCTGCTTTGCTACACTGCTGTAAATTCATAGGAAATCCACTATAAGTGGAATGCAGAAAACAGAAAATATGCGATTTGTGAAGGCAGAACACAGGGGAGATGGCAGGAGAACAGGGGAAGTTTACAATCTTACACAATGGTAGAGTTACTCCCAGATAGCTGTCAGAGCAGAATTTGGTCCTGAGTAAGGACTTCAAGATTTGGCCCATGATATGTTGTGATAAGGTGACTCAGCACTGAAGGGAAGAGAATGACATTTGAAATGACTATAGAAGTAGGGTTAAACACACAATATAGATATAGCTTTCTAAAGATGCTCGGAATTTAAGAGGAAAGCACTGATCCTGAGCACAAAATACAGATCCGAGCCGATCCAACCCCATAGGAGTGAATGGGAGTTCTGACTGACATCAAAGAGAACATGAGGATTAGGCCTCACATTGTGCCAGAGGTTTTTAAATCATTTCCCCAACTGTTTTTTTTCCCTTCGATGTCTAGCGCTTTGTACACTTGTAAACTTCCCCTGTTGTCTTGCCACCTCCCCTGCGTTCTGTCTTCACAATTCACATACTTTCTATTCTCTGCATTCTTCTTCTTTCATGTCGGTGTAGTGATTCACTCTGCATCTTCTTTAGGGTCAACCGTGGTGGTTTCACATTCCAGACTGAGTATTAAGTGTGGGGGCATTTACAGGAACTTGGAAGCATTACTATAACACTTGAAAGAAACCAAGGAGCTTACAAGTAAGGTTTAGGGTTTTTCACACACAAGCATCTTCAGTGATTTCCCATTGTATAAACAAAGAAAGTAAAAATAATCGTTAATGTATCATGATGACATATCAGTGTGAACAGTTTCAGTGTGATGGTTTATTAAATCAATCTGTCTTTTTTTCTGTGTCTAACAGTGACATCTTTTGTTTACCCTGAATTAGTGCAATTCTCGGTTTTATTTTATTTCTATGATGGGGGAATATTGCAGCTAGAATTTGATGGATACAGTTTACCATGCCATTAAGCATGTTCACCTCATTATTCCTGCTGGAACTCTCTTTTGTTCTTTATTAGAGATGAGCCCAAACAAAAACTTCAGACCCAACCCCACCACCACCAAACTCTGTAATTCATATCCAGACCTGTTACTGGATCAGGTTCTGAACTTTGTGGCTTGGAGCCCATCTTTCTACCTTATCTCTACACTACATCTTGGGGCAAAATTCTTCTCTTTAGATCCATATGGCCACAAACACTAAGCCAGGCTGATCAAATGTGTGCTCCACCCCACACACTTTTAAGGAGGGCAGAGTATGAAACTGCCAAAGAAAAAAATTTGAAGTTAATAGCTTCCTCTTCCCCACAGTGTATCTTGTCTTGTCTGTGTTGTCTTTTAAGCCTCGGGGCAGCCTTTATTTACATCTTTTCTATCAGCAGTGCTCACCAAATAATAACAATGGCACATCTCAATGCCAATATTCTTTTCTCTCACTCAGATCTAGTAATGGGAGTGCCATAGGGAGAGTGGAGCTCATATCAGCCAGGTGGACTGAAAACAGAACAGGAAAAGAAGTCTTGGCCTTAGGTATTGTTCAGGACTAAACTGTTTTATTTCCCACATTGGAAACTAGCGTCTTAGTCAGCAGAACAGCAAATATTTCAGCCTGATGAAGCAAAATTTAGATTCCTTCTATTCTAAGGGGAAAAGCCAAAAAGAAAGCAATAAAATGAGTCTCAGTTAGGGCTTGTCTTCACATACAGGGCTGCAGCACTTTAGTGAAGACGCTACTATGCTGACTGGAGAGCTGCACCCATTGGCATACTTAATCTACCTCCCCAGGAGGCGATAGCTATGTCGATGAGAGAAGCCCTCCTGCCAACATAGCGCTGTCTACACCAGGGGTTAGGTGGGTATAACTACGTTGCTCAGGGGTGTGGCTTTTTCACACCCCTGAGAGGAGATGTAGTTATACCAATATATGTTTGTAGTGTAGACCTGGCCTTGGAGAGGGAACTAAACCAAACTCCCAAGGCCAAACCCATCTACACTTTGGGAAAACTGGGATTCAGATCTGAGCTTTTCAGCTCGTGCCCATCTCTCCTTGGTTTAATAAAGCCCAGAAGTAAAGAGTAAAACAAAATAAGATATTCAAATTGGTGGAGTAAGTGTTCTGTGGTGAAAATGGCAGAACTTTCATGCAACATTTGGCAATTTCCATATACAGGGACTTGTGCCAAACCATTTCAGTTGTCATCTGTTCATTTCCCATGAGTTTTACTCCACTTCAGATTTGAATGAACCCAAAACCTCAACAAAAATTTCTCTGCTGAAACCATCAGGTTCAACTTGACTCTAGGCTGAAACCAAGGGAAATGGCCACATTGTGTGCAGGTCACCCAGCAAAATATAATCCTGCCCCAGTTCACCAAAAGAATCCCAAACAACAATAAATCTTTTGACAAATCTGGGCCCAGGTTTGTAACTCAAGTTTGGGCACAGCTACAGTCCACTGTCCGTGTACCACTGTTTAGTGGATAACATTGCAAAATGCTGGGCAGCATCCCAGCATTCGGGATGCAGCTGTAACAGTAAATACTGCAGCTAGTTCTCATGGGTAGTTTGGAGGTCAAATGGCTAACCAAGGTCATATCATGACTTCAAATAATTTCTATCAAAGTGGGCAACAGTCACAGGCAATGGCTGTGGGTGAAACACGAGTGAAAGCTGCAGGTGCTCTATGTCTGATACCACTATCGCAAAAAACCCTGACAGTTTGACTCTTCCCTTCTACCTTTTCTCTCTTCATGCCCATTCACCTCACACAGCATGTCATTAATCTGTGCTGTCGGGCCACATGCTTAGAGGCTAGAATCCCTTTGGTTTCAGAGAATTTTCATCATCAGGTATAAGCAAACCGTGAAGCACAATCAAGATTTTCTTCAGCATTAGACAGATGAATATTCTCTTGACCCACCTCTAGGTTTTAGCCCTGTAAGGAAATGTTGATTATGGCAATTGTAAAGGGTCACTCAATATTTCTGGCATTTTAACAGGGAGTGCGAAAGTTAGGGACCTGAGCCAAAACCATACATCCAAGCTCCTCCGAGGGTTGTGACTGTGTGATAGGATCTATCAGGTGACCAACAAGACAGTCCTCCAGAGGCCTAGAAAGGTCAGGAGAAAATACAGACCAATCAGGAACTAATAGGCCATTTAAGAAGGCTTACTGCCTTTTGCTCAGGAGCAGAGCTGGGTGAGACTGGGACAGAGGAAGAGCTCCTCAAGGCTAACGCAGAACCCAGGCCAGTGCCTTGCCCTAAGTGTTGCAATCAAGCACTTGCATTTAGAAGGGTTTTTTCCCCTCTTTGTTTAAAGATGCAGACAGCTGAATTCTGAGTTGCTATTTTGTTATTTGGTTGTTTAGAGACTGGTGCCAGTTTATAGGACAGAATACCCTGCCCCAAGCAGGTGGCCAAACCTTTCAGACTAAGGCAGGGATCTCGTGCAGTCCCACATGTGGCCCTGAGGCTGGCTGGCCCCCATGAAGGCATACACTTTCTCCACTCTCCCATGCACCTGCACAGTCATAATGCATCCCATGAGAGGGGCTGTCAAAGCAACAAAACCTAAATCATAGCAAATCTGCTGCGTGTCAAGGTTCATTAAGAAAAAGAATCTCTTAAAATAATGTTTTCAACTCTGGTCATCCTGAAAACCCTTCACCAGACAGAGGGGGCACAATAGGCTTGCTTGCTGCCTTGCTCCTCAAAAGAGCTAGGTGGGAATCAGAGGAGAGGCTATCATGGAGACCATGAGCCACAGAAGAAAACTTTCCAAGAAGGGGAACTCCCAGGACTCATCAGTGGGAGGAGAGTCCATGAAGAAGTTGATTTAGGCAAGTTTCATTTCACAGTGAAACTGACAAACCTTTCCCATGTTTGCTGGCGATGCTTCAGATTTCACTGAATTGTCATTTGCACATGAACCCAAAACATAAAGTGGAGCGTGAGGGTAACAGAGCCATGTGAAGCTAATGCATGGGTTTCATTTTGCCAAAATTGTGTGTTGTGTCTTTTGCCCATTACACAACAAATGTAATCTGGAAGAAATACACAATGGGGTCCAAATAATCATGTGTACTAGCAATGTACAACATGCAAGGCTTAGCTACATACAGACACTGCTGCTCTGGCCTGGTTCTGCTAGCTTCTAAAACAGACAAACCAGTGAAGCTACTAAAGGGTTCAAACTATTTATAAGGTTATGATGACCCACTTCTTTTATACTACACTGTACAAACAGGAACAGGCATATTTTGCATAGCTTTACTGGCTGATGAGGCAAAAAGTGAGAATACTGTGGCAGTTCCATTTCCATTTGATCTGGTGGTGAGTGGCCATCATACTGGACTCTCCCCTTGCTACCTTCTTTGATTCTGCTCTTGAAAAAATGCTAACTTTTAAATGATCCTTGAAACCCCCATGCCTACATCTCTGAGTTCTTCTGTGCTTCCTTTGGCCCCACACAGAATCCCAGGGCATAAGGCAGTACAGCAGGGATGCTCCTGTGGATAGGGCAGTAGATTCAGAAGATATAGGTTCAGTTCCCTGCTCTGATACTGACTTCCTGTGTGACCGTGGGAAAGTCTTTTTATACCTCAGTTCCCCATCTGTAAAATGGGGATAATAACACTTCTCTATCTTACAGGAGAGCTGTGGAGCTAAAGGCATTAAAGATTGTGAGGTGTTAAGGCAATGGGGGCCATATAAGCACCATGGATAGAGGCATCACCTTGTTCTAAGCCTGTATTTGTTGCTGAGAGAAGTGATTTCCCTTGGCTGGAGATCAATTAGTAGCATTCATTGACCTTTCAATCGCTATTTACCTTATCTAGACCTATGAGATCCCCAGAGTGTGCAGGGCCCCTTTTATCATCACCATCACCTCTCACCACTCACTGGCACACACTGCAAAGGATATGGCTGATGCAAGCTGTCAGAAAATGCTTCCTCTTTACTTAAGGAAATGGTACAATGTGTTCTACTGACAGTTAAAACTAATTGTTTGTTAAGTGTCTTGAGCTTCACCAGTATATGGATGGGAGATCTCCAGGAAAAAAGCCAGGATGCTGAAAGGATGCGGCAACTGGGATTGAGTAGGTAGCACTCTTCCCTCTGAGACAGCACACTGGAAACACTGTGCTGTTTGTATTTGGATAAAGCATATTAAAGGTTCTAGGTATTAAGGATCTCTTGACACTTTTGGGAAGTACAGGTTGTTAACCTCAGTATCCTGGTCAAATTCTAACTTATCACTTATATATATCTCCCCTGCAGTTTCATTTGGATGCAATAGTTAGTTTGTTTTTAACTTTCTGCCCTAACCTGTGGAACACTATTGCTATGCATTATTACATATATTTTTGAACCCATGGGGATAAAAGGCACTATATGTAAGACAGTATTAGCAGAAGTGACCCCATTTTTCAAATTTGGCAGGTAAATCTAAAATTTACCCACCTCAATACACACACTGATTTTTCAGAAGTTGGCTGTATCCCTTGAGATCACTGGGAATTTGATTATTGAGTTTCCCACAGTAGTTTCTATAACAGATCTCGTACATTTATTTTATTCACTTTTCTAATTGGGGAAACAAATCTCTGAAGCCAAATTGTGCAATTGTCAGTATTAAAAACCGCAATAAAGACACTAAGCCTAACCTCCCATCTAGATTTTTAAATTCTGAATTCCTCAGAAGATTCTAAACCAGATTTTAATCTCAGTTACAATTGATTTCAATGAAGTTTCTTCAGATTTCTACTAGTGTAACTGAGAGCAGAATCTGATTCTGTGATTTCACTTGTCTTTGAAAGCATTGAGCAAACTACTCGCATTTAACAATAACCTTTTTTTCTGTTGTTTTCTCAGTGGAGGGTAGAGGAGATCTTTATTATAGAATTTTTTAGACTAAAATATACACTCACTGCTCTTGTACTAGTTATAATAATTTATGTAAACCTTGAGGACCAAATCCTGCAGTACCTACTAAGGCAAAATTTGGAATCTTTGCTTGAGTAAAGGCCTTAGATTTTGGCCCTTAATATTATTCTTTCTGTATACATGCTTGTTACACACTTTTTTTTTTTATTTGAAATTTAAAAGCAAGGTGGATTAATGTCACTGGAAATGTCCAATTTAAATAAAACTCAATGATCTGGTGGTTGTGGGTTTGGATTTTAGGGCATCAGATTCTTGGATCTGGTCAAGTTATGCTCAGCATGGCACTCAAGTAGGCAGGTGAGCCAAGGAGCTTTTCTGCCATCATTGCTCCCTTACTCATGGAGATAAGCAGTCGGTGGCTTGTGGCAGTGTGTAACAATTCTCTAAGGGCCATTATGACAGAGAGCAGCAAGTTCTGCCCATGCCCCCTGCACAGATGTGGGTTTTTGAAAGGGGTAGCTCAGCACCAACTGGGGATTCCCCTTGCTGGGGAATTCCCCAGCTGTCCCACTTTACAGCCAACACAGAGAGGGGCTAGAGCAGGGCTGATGATCTGGTGCTCGACATTTTGTAGACTGAAAATTTACAATTACATAAAGTGATGTGCGCTGAAAAACAATGAAGAGTTTATGCATAACACAATGCATATAACAAAGCTACATGTAAACAACTGGCCATCAGCACATTCACTGCTCAACTTCTCATGGGGTTGTGAAGGCCCAAACTCAATTACTTATGGTGGGGAAGGAAATGTTTAGCAGAAGAGTAATTTATCAGTCACTGATAGATTATAATGTTATGTAGACCTCCTTGAGCAGCTCTCACTGGCCTCAGGTAAGTAGTTGTAACCCACAAAAGAAGCACAGAAGTGAAAGGGAAATTTAAAAAAAACAAAAACTAAGGACAATGAGAAAAGTAATATAAAGGGTGGGCACATGCTGAAATGAAACATGGATGAGCTGGTTTCTCACTATGGAATTTTCTAAGGTTATTCAGTAGAACAGGTCAACAAACTCTGGCTCTGTTCACATTATTGCAATTATATATCATAGTTTTATGTTCACCCCATCCATTATCCTCCTATGTAGTTCTACTGTGACCTCTAACCTATGAACTCCCTTAAGGAGCAAACCCCAATGTCTTTTTTTCCTAATCCATCCTCCAGGAACCCTAAAACAGAAGCACTGGTGTAGTTCCACTTTGCATGGAAGATGGCAGCATGTTGAGAAGGCATGCAGGAGAGGTCTACCTCCCCCATATAAAATAGAAATGGATTCTGCAGGGCCTTATCCATAACAGTGCAAGGAGGTGGCCAGCAGATCTGTGACAAACTCCTCGGTTTCCGGCCAATGGGAGCTGCAGGGGCAGCACTTGAGGGCACGGGCAGCGCATGGAGACACGCTGTGCCCCTTCCCCCATGGGTGGGCAGAGATGTGCCAGCAGCCAGCCACTCCCGGGAACAGCGTGTGGCCACGGCATGCAGGCAGGCAGCCTGCCTGAGCCCAGCTGCGCCGCCGGCCAGGAGCCACCTGTTGTATACACCTCCCAGCCGGAGCCTACACCTGCACCCCAACCCCCTGCCTCAGGTCAGAATCCCCTCCTGCACCAAACTCCCTCCCAGAACCCACACCCCTCACCCTCTCCTGCACCCTAGCACTCTGCTCCAGCCTGGAGCCCCCCTCCTGCACTCAAACTCCCTCCCAGAAAGAAACTAGTGTAACAGCTGTTCTAAAGTAAGAAGTAGGCTATTTTGAATTAACTTAACTATATTCTACATGTTTTAAGACTGAAATGTAACCACAGGACAGGTTTATGTTAATTAAAAGGTAAGTTTAATATAGCGTTAATAGCCTCAGTGCCATAGTTGTGATAATTTTGTTTTAAATTAGGAAAAAACTTGTATACAGGGGCCCCCCAAAATCTAATAGCCCCGGGCCCACAGGAGAGTTAATCCAGCTCTGGTATGGATCAGCTGTGAGCTGCATTGAACATTCCTGTGTGTAGCCTATATACTTAGGCTGTGCTGAGGGACTGAGGTTTGGCCGTACAGGAGGCCAATCCAGCGCACTCTAACAACTTATATTTTTACTCTTTGCCTGCTCATAAAGGTTCAGCTGTAACCTTTTTATAACTATTCAATATAGACACACGTAACTGTGACTTATATAATAAATTATGTTATGTAAGGACAAAACTGCTCTGCCTACCCCTTGAGAGTTCAGGGGTATTGGTAAGGGATTTGGGAGTTTAGTCTGACAACTAAAGTATTGCTTCAGTGACACAGCATTATAACCGCGGTGATGTTGCTCACGTGTGCTGTATTTTCAGCCATAAACCCATCATTTGGAGATGTTTTCTGAACAGTTAGGAAAATTACTCCAGGCCCTAATGAGAGTGTACATCTATATTACATAATTTGCAATTTCTTTATTAAAAATAAACTAAAAATGAAATACCCAGATTTCAGACAGAAAAGGATACCTGCACCATAGATGGTACTTTCATTATTCATAGCATGGTTTCATTATGCATGTGGTCCCCTTCGCTTTCTCTCATCACTGAGATGCTTCCTTTTTCAAGATGGGTGAACTATGCATGGCTGAGATATCATGCTCTGGGGGCACCCTGCGCATCGCTGTCAGACCCTTAAGGATGTCCCCATTCTCCTACTTCATGCACCACATTTTAGCCACGCTCTTTGTAAATGAACTGGAGGAATTTTCTCTTCTGTGTTTCTCAACACCACTCTCTAACTGATTTACAGAGTCACTGTTGAGCAGTGTTGGGCAAATGTAAAGGGGATGAGGGCTTAGCTATAAGGTTGAGCAAACCCAAAACAGACAAGGTGAGATAACTACTGAGATGCCAGCCCAGCAGAGCCAACACTTCATGAATGGAATACAGGGGGCGGGAAATTTAAGCAGTTTATCCTTTCTCCCAGACTTTAAGTGAGAGGGCTCTTTAGGCTGACGACATCATCAGGGTGCATTCTGATGCATAGATTCATAGATTTTTAAGGCCAGAAGGGACCACAGTGATCATCTAGTCTGGCCTCCTGCACAGCACAGGCCACAGAACTTCTCCAAAATAATTCCTAGAGCAGATCTCTTAGGAAAACATCCAATCGTGATTTAAAAATTGGCAGTGATGAAGAATCCACGACGAACCTTGGTGAATTGTTGCATGATGTGATGACTTTGCAAAGTGTGAGTCCTTCAGACTCACGGTGTTCAACATCACTTTGAAGGAACTTGAACAGAGCTAGTTTGAATGTGCTTTTATTTTGTTCTAACATATAGTGTCCATAAAGTAAAAGTGTACTACTCACTATGAGCGAAGTACTTCTGCAGGACTCCCAGCAGAAAAATACACACACACACACACACACACACAAAGTGGCTGACAGAGACAGGGAAATGCCACAGTCTTTTGTTTTGCAACAGGGCTCACCCTACCAGTAGACCAATTATTATTCTTTATCGTTTGCATTGTGGTAGCACCTAGAAGCCCCAGGAATGGATGAGAATCCTATTGTGCTAGGTGATATACAACAGAGATCAAAAAGATGATCCCTACCAAAGCATGCGTGTTAGAGTCCCTGGAACCATAGGTTCAAATCCTGGCAAGATCAACTCAGCCCTCCATCCTTCCAAATTAGAAATATTGAGTACTATTCCAATAATTACATATGCAAGATTCTTTTGAATGAGACCTTAGCTTGCAAGAAAGGAAGTTGGAATGTAAATATACAGGTGCAACTTTAATAGAAATTACTCTGGGCTAAAATCTTTTGGCCTGGATTGTGACTAATTTAAGGAAAATATCTATCCATGTTTTCACTTATACTTGTGAGAGACTCTCTATGTTAAGATATCTATGTTAAGGAAGTATGGGCTGGATGAATGCACTATAAGGTGGGTAGAAAGCTGGCTAGATTGTCGGGCTCAACGGGTAGTGATCAATGGCTCCATGTCTAGTTGGCAGCCGGTGTCAAGTGGAGTGCCCCAGGGGTCGGTCCTGGGGCCGGTTTTGTTCAATATCTTCATAAATGATCTGGAGGATAGTATAGATTGCACTCTCAGCAAATTTGCGGATGATACTAAACTAGCAGGAGTGGTAGATACGCTGGAGGGGAGGGATAGGATACAGAAGGACCTAGACAAATTGGAGGATTGGGCCAAAAGAAATCTGATGAGGTTCAATAAGGATAAGTGCAGGGTCCTGCACTTAGGACGGAAGAATCCCATGCACCGCTACAGACTAGGGGCCGAATGGCTAGGCAGCAGTTCTGCGGAAAAGGACCTAGGGGTGACAGTGGACGAGAAGCTGGATATGAGTCAGCAGTGTGCCCTTGTTGCCAAGAAGGCCAATGGCATTTTGGGATGTATAAGTAGGGTATAGCGAGCAGATCGAGGGACGTGATCGTTCCCCTCTATTCCACATTGGTGAGGCCTCATCTGGAGTACTGTGTCCAGTTTTGGGCGCCACACTACAAGAAGGATGTGGATAAATTGGAGAGAGTCCAGTGAAGGGCAACAAAAATGATTAGGGGTCTAGAACACATGACTTATGAGGAGAGGCTGAGGGAGCTGGGATTGTTTAGTCTGCAGAAGAGAAGAATGAGGGGGGATTTGATAGCTGCTTTCAACTACCTAAAAGGGGGTTCCAAAGAGGATGGCTCTAGACTGTTCTCAATGGTAGCAGACGACAGACCGAGGAGTAATGGTCTCAAGTTGCAGGGGGGGAGGTTTAGATTGGATATTAGGAAAAACTTTTTCACTATGAGGGTGGTGAAACACTGGAATGCGTTACCTAGGGAGGTGGTAGAATCTCCTTCCTTAGAGGTTTTTAAGGTCAGGCTTGACAAAGCCCTGGCTGGGATGATTCAACTGGGAATTGGTCCTGCTTCGAGCAGGGGGTTGGACTAGATGACCTTCTGGGGTCCCTTCCAACCCTGATATTCTATGATTCTATGATATCCTGACCACTAATTACCCACACTGTCACATGGCTGCTTTAGTTAATGGCAATCCAGGATTTCTTAAACCCATCGGATGACTTTCAGTACCAAATAGGCTTTTACCTGAAGTCAGTGATTTAGCAACAAAATGAATGATTATGAGGGTATCTGTGTCACCCACATTGTCTTAATAAACATAGATCACTGTGTAATAAAGAGTGACATTCCATTAGCTCAGTCTCTTGGGGTCTACTCCTTGTAAGGTACGTGTGCCCTCCACTCCCACTGGCATCAACAGGAACTGAAGGTACCTTCCAGGAGGCACTCAGGCCCTTGCAGGATCAGGGTCTTCGGTTGGATCCCCACTTCGCTTGTGGATCAACAGCTATGAACTACATCTACATCTCACTCTCTGGTTTTCTTCATATTATTTGGTTTGGTCCTGGGTCTTGCTGAAAATCCTTCCTTGGTTTTCGTGATTCCAGCTCTTTCCCTGTGGTAAGGCTCTTTTATTATTGCTGATGGCAGAGATTGAGATTGTTCTAGTCATCAAACACATCAGGGACAGGAGACACTGTTTCCTTCTTTGTCAGACACATCACCTCCCTCAAACACAACCATTCTTCTTCCTCTCTCCCCTAGTCTTGATTTAAAAACTATTAATATATTGAGTATGTTTAGTTGTGGGGGCAGTGGGAGGAGGGAGATGTGGGGACAAACCAAGGCACAGCCCAGGCTGTAGAGCCCACCCACAAACCCTGCGCAGCCCCTTGGCACTGCATGGGTCCCAGGAAATGAAAGGGAGGCCAGGGCCATCCTCACAAAAGCAACATCCTCATGTGCTGTCAAGATTTCTATAAGCAGCAGCTGGCCTTGGGGCCCTCCACCCCTGTAAAGGGGAATCCCATTGTAGAAAAGGTCGGCACAGTGTGTCTACACAGTGTGTAGATTTACAGCCCGGCTTGCCATGCGCTCTCTGATCATGTAGACAAGCCCTGTGTCTTTTGTGGTTTGAAAAGTTCCTAATATGCTCCATAGAAATAAATTGTAACAATACCACTGAAATCACTTAACAGAAATGAAAAGGGAACTGTGGGCTTGATTGTGTCCCTAAGACATGCCAGGACCCCCTTTGCACACAACTCTCCCTCTTCCATGTGGGAAAAGAGTCAGTTGCATCCATAGCAACATCCTTTCTCTGGAGGCCACAGAGAGTTCTCCTTAGGTCTGGGATACCTGTGTGATGGGAGGAGACTGACAGTGGTCCAGCCAGGTGACAAACATGCAACAGGGCAGAGAAGTAATTCAGCCTGGGGCATAATCCAGGTCATGGCTGCATTGTGTTGGGTGCTGTGTAAAGACATATAAAGACATGGTCCTGCTCCAAAGGCAATTAGGCAGATCATAACAAGTGCTAACAAAGTAAAGGTTGGGAGAACAAGAGTTAAATGAGACACGTCAACATCCTCGTTGTGTACACACCTTGCAGGCTACTCCAAGGTTGAGTGAATGACCTCTGCAGAGAGCTGATCCAGGATGGCAGTCACATAAGTGGGTGAGTGAGGGGAACTGAGGGCCAGTGGGGTCATCAAGATGGACATTGCTGTCCATAGGGAAGAGAGAGACTGGGAGAATACGTCCTTTGATAATAAATGTAATACTCCTTCCTTGAGAATACTACTTTCCAAAAGCAACGTTGTGAAAAGAAGAAGCTGGTGCTAGCAGGCCAAGTAGCATCTCAGACCAGAAACCCCAAGAAGCAACTTTAGGACTGCTGCTTTCCCTGGTATTTGTGGAAGCCATGTGCATGTATTGAAAGCACTGAGTCATCATCAAAGTATGATATTTAGTAAACACTGATGGACGGCACAAGTTATTCACACAGCACTCACTAACCTTCAGAAGTCCTTCCCCTGCATGCAATGAGCTCAGTGTAAAAACTGGGAAAGATTCTCTGAGTTTAGGTTCATCTTCAGTTATTTAAGTCCTGGTTGGGAAGTTGAAGAGGGTGTCCACAGCCCATTACAGACTCTACAAAAGAGTCACTCTTGCCTTACTCAGTCAGTTAGCACTGGTTTCACCACTGGATTTTTTTCAAACAGGGGTTGGAGGATTTAGTCACCCACATTTAAATATATATATATATCTACACACACACTTTTCACAAACTTATGCTAAAAAAAAAAAGTCAGATGTTAGGTTGAGCTCAGCTTTCCAAAGCCAAAAACTCCACTGTGTCGTCCCCCCACACCCCCCCACTTTGATCCAGACTTAGCAATCAATATGTGGCTTGAGGGTGAAAATTACCACCCACAGGTACATTCTCAAGACACCAGCAGAGAGAGGAAAGCACATGTGAAGCAGAAAGCAGTGAACACAATGGTGATGGGTGAGAAAGTTTCCAGCAATAGTGGAAATAATGCTTCTCTGTGGCTTGTACTGATTATTAGAATGATTGGACCAAATTCATCTCTAGTGTAACCATTGACATCAATAGAGTTTCACCAAGGATTCATTATTTGGCCTGTTATTGGCTACTATTTATTATTTCAGAGTAGCAGCCGTGTTAGTCTGTATCTGCAAAAAGAAAAGGAGTACTTGTGGCACCTTAGTAATTTATTTGAGCATAAGCTTTCGTGGGCTGCAGCCCACTTCATCGGATGCATAGAATGGAACATATAGTAAGAAGATATATATATATATATATATATATATATATATATATATATATATATATACACATACAGAGAACATGAAAAGATGGAGTAAGAGGCTAATTAATTAAGATGAGCTATTATCAGCAGGATGTTCTTAACGGCAGAATTCCATGTGTTTTCACAGTGAAGAACAAGACAGTGCTGTTAAGGAAATGATGAGTGGAGTGGCAATGGAAAGAAAGATCTGTCTCCACTAGAACAGGTGTGACATTTTCCAGCAGTGACAAAAAAGAAAGTCATTTATTGTACCCACCTCATGTGTAAGGTACTGAAAGTACATTCTGGGAGGTATTTTTAATGAAATGTATTGGTCTTGAAAGGTCCTGATTCCAAACCCGGGAAGCCACAGTTATGGCATAAACAGCAGCAAGTGCCATCTTTCCCAAACTCCTCTGCTAAAGTGCCTCAATCTTCCTGAGCCAGGGATAAAAGGAACATCTCGTCATGACTAAACCCTAAGCCTAACTCTCAGGAGCGGCTGTTTTCGGGTGGTGTTTTTTGTGATGTGGATGCCCACTGGCAACTGGATCAAGGCCACTAGACTTGTGTCATGTGGACCACTGAAGAACTAGGAAAGAATAATTTCTGATCACTGTTAATCTGGGCTGGATTAGAACATGTAAATTGGTGGTGCAGCTCTTTATCTTATTCTGCATCAAATTTCTGTAAGAATGTAAGCCATCTCAGATACGACCATTCCTAGCGGCTGGAGCTGAAAGGCCCCCATTGTCATCTCCAGCACCCCCTGACAATGTAAGATTGTTTCCCACAGTAGAAGCTACTAAAGATTGACCCAGAGAATGTAAGTGTCCCAAACAATGGGGCTTTGCCACTTCCTTGTGGAGATTCCACATTCTACTAGGACAGGGGTGGGCAAACTATGGCCCGCAGGCCAGATCCGGCCCCTCAGGGCTTTGGATCCGACCCTCAGGATTACCACCCCCGTGGCGCCGCAGGCCCCGCACCTCTCCCAGAAGCGGCCGGCACCACGTCCCTGCAGCCCCTTGGGGAGGGGAGCAGAGAGCTCCGCGCACTGCCCTTGCCTGTGAGTTCCTGGGCAATGGGAGCTTTGGGGGAGGTACCCACAGGCAAGGGCAGTGCACAGAGCCTTCTGCCCCCTCTCCCGCAGGGGCTGCAGGGACGTGGTGCCAGTCGCTTCCCGGAGCGGCACGGGGCCAGGGTAGGCAGGCAGGGAGGGAGCCTGCCCTGGCCCTCCTGCACGCCGCTGCCACCCCGGAGCCACTCCAGGTAAGCGGTGCCGGGCCGGAACCTGCACCCTGAACCCCTCCTGCACCCCACCCCCCTGCCCTGAGCCCCCTCCCACACCCCTCCTGAACCCCATCCTCCTGTCCTGAGCCCCCTTGTACACCCCGCATCCCTCCTGCACCCTGCACCCCAACTCCATGCCCTGAGCCCCCTCCCACACTCCTCCTGCGCCCCAACCCCCTGCCACACTCCACACCCCCTCCTGCACCCCAGCCCTGTCCCGAGCTCCCTGCCGCACCCCACACCCCTCCTGCACTCCAACCCCCTGCCCTGAGCCGCCTGCTGCACCTCGCACCCCTCCTGCACCCCAACCCCTTGCCCTGAGCCCCCTTGTATACCCCACACCCCTCCTCTGCCCCAACCCCTTGCCCTGAGCCCCTTCCTGCACACCACACCCCCTCCCACACCCCGCACTCCCTCCAGCACCCCAACCCCCTGCCCCAGCCCTACATTCATGGTCCTGCATGCAGTTTCCCCACCCCGATGTGGCCTTTGGGCCAAAAAGTTTGCCCACCCGTGTACTAGGAGGTCCTCAAACTAGAGGAAGATTTTTCTAATACTGAACCTAAATTTTTCCTTTGCTAATATCATCCCTTTACTTTCATTTGTATCTACTTATATCATCTTCAAATAATTCCTCTGAAATCTCTGGTGTTTACAGCTGACAAATACCTGTACAAAGTTTGTACATCCTTCTCTTGCTTCCAGGATTCTGTCCTTTGCTTGTTCTTCTGTGACCTCTTTAATTGCTCCTTCTTAGCCAAACTATATGCATTTAGCTCTAATCTTTCCTGATAAATCCTCCCCTTAAACCACCTGATACTTGTTGCTCTTTTCTTAGTTCTTTTTAGTCCATCTAAAAGACCGGGAAAACCGAGAAGTCTGCTGCTTGCCAGGAGCTAGGATTCACGCTGTGACGGAGAGACTGCCGTGACTCATCAAGCCCTCGGATCGCTACCCCTTCCTGCTTCTCCATGTGGACACCAGTGATACTGCCAAGAATGACCTTGAGTGGATCACTGCGGACTACGTGGCTCTGGGAAGAAGGATAAAGGAGTTTGAGGCGCAAATGGTGTTCTCGTCCATCCTCCCCGTGGAAGGAAAAGGCCTGGGTAGAGACCGTCGAATTGTGGAAGTCAATGAATGGCTATGCAGGTGGTGTCGTACAGAAGGCTTTGGATTCTTTGACCTTGGGATGGTGTTCCAAGAAGGAGGAGTTCTAGGCAGAGATGGGCTCCACCTAACGGACAGAGGGAAGAGCATCTTCGCAAGCAGGCTGGCTAACCTAGTGAGGAGGGCTTTAAACTAGGTTCACCGGAGGAAGGAGACCAAAGCCCTGAGGTAAGTGTGGACGTGGGATACCGGGAGGAAGCATGAGCAGGAGAACGCGAGAGAGGAGGGCTCCTGCCTCATACTGAGAAAGAGGGATGATCAGCAAGTTGTCTCAAGTGCTTATACACAAATGCAAGAAGCGTGGGAAACAAGCAGGGAGAACTGAAGTCCTGGCACAGTCAAGGAATTATGATGTGATTGGAATAACACAGACTTGGTGCGATAACTCACATGACTGGAGTACTGTCATGGATGGATATAAACTGTTCAGGAAGGACAGGCAGGGCAGAAAAGGTGGGGGAGTTGTACTGTATGTAAGGGAGCAGTATGACTGCTCAGAGCTCTGGTATGAAACTGCAGAAAAACGTGAGAGTCTCTGGATTAAGTTTATAAGTGTGAGCAACAAGGGTGATGTCATGGTGGGAATCTGCTGTAGACTACCGGACCAGGGGGATGAAGTTGATGAGGCTTTCTTCCAGCAACTAACGGAAGTTACTAGATCACTTGCCCTGGTTCTCATGGGAGACTTCAATCACCCTGATATCTGCTGGGAGAGCAATACAGCAGTGCACAGACAATCCAGGAAGTTTTTGGAAAGTGTAAGGGACAATTTCCTGGTGCAAGTGCTGGAGGAACCAACTGGGGCAGAGCTCTTCTTGACCTGCTGCTCACAAACCGGGAAGAATTAGTAGGGGAAGCAAAAGTGGATGGGAACCTGGGAGGCAGTGACCATGAGATGGTCGAGTTCAGGATCCTGACACAGGGAAGAAAGGAGAGCAGCAGAATACAGACCCTGGTCTTCAGAAAAGCAGACTTTGACAACCTCAGGGAACTGATGGGCAGGATCCCCTGGGAGGATAACATGAGGTGGAAAGGAGTCCAGGAGAGCTGGCTGTATTTTAAAAGAATCCTTATTGAGGTTACAGGGACAAACCATCCCGATGTGAAGAAAGAATAGTAAATATGGCAGGCGACCAGCTTGGCTTAACAGTGAAATCCTTGCTGATCTTAAACACAAAAAAAAAGCTTACAAGAAGTGGAAGATTGGACAAATGACCATGGAAGAGTATAAAAATATTGCTCAGGCATGCAGGAGTGAAATCAGGAAGGCCAAATCACACCTGGAGTCGCAGCTAGCAAGAGATGTTAAGAGTAACAAGAAGGGTTTCTTCAGGTATGTTAGCAACAAGAAGAAAGTCAAGGAAAGTATGGGTCTCTTACTCAATGAGGGAGGCAACCTAGTGACAGAGGTTGTGGAAAAAGCTAATGTACTCAATGCTTTTTTTGCCTCTGTCTTCACAAACAAGGTCAGCTCCCAGACTACTGCACTGGGCAGCACAGCATGGGGAGGAGGTGACCAGCCCTCTGTGGAGAAAGAAGTGGTTTGGGACTATTTAGAAAAGCTGGACGAGCACAAGTCCATGGGGCCAGATGCGCTGCATCCGAGAGTGCTAAAGGAGTTGGTGGATGTGATTGCTGAGCCATTGGTCATTATCTTTGAAAACTCATGGCGATCGGGGGAGGTCCCGGATGCCTGGAAAAAGGCTAATGTAGTGCCCGTCTTTAAAAAAGGGAAGAAGAAGGATCCTGGGAACTACAGGCCAGTCAGCCTCACCACAGTCCCTGGAAAAATCATGGAGCAGGTCCTCAAGGAATCAATTCTGAAGCACTTAAGAGGAGAGGAAAGTGATCAGGAACAGTCAGCATGGATTCATCAAGGGCAAGTCATGCCTGACTAACCTAATTGCCTTCTATGACAAGATAACTGGCTCTGTGGATGAGGGAAAGCAGTGAACGTGTTGTTCCTTGACTTTAGCAAAGCTTTTGACACGGTCTCCCACAGTATTCTTGCCAGCAAGTTAAAGAAGTATGTGCTGGATGAATGGACTATACGGTGGATAGAAAGCTGGCTAGGTCATCGGGCTCAAAGGGTAGTGAGCAATGACTCCATGTCTATTTGGCAGCCGGTATCAAGTGGAGTGCCCCAAGGGTCGGTCCTCGGGCCGGTTTTGTTCAATATCTTCATTAATGATCTGGAGGATGGCGTGGACTGCACCCTCAGCAAGTTTGCAGATGACACTAAACTGGGAGGAGAGGTAGATACGCTGGAGGGTAGGGATAGGATACAGAGGGACCTAGACAAATTAGAGGATTGGGCCAAAAGAAATCTGATGAGGTTCAACAAGGACAAGTGCAGAGTCCTGCACTTGGGACGGAAGAATCCAATGCACCGTTACAGACTAGGGACCGAATGGCTAGGCAGCAGCTCTGCAGAAAAGGACCCCGGGGTTACAGTGGACGAGAAGTTGGATATGAGTCAACAGTGTGGCGTTGTTGCCAAGAAGACCAATGGCATTTTGGGATGTATAAGTAGGGGCATTGCCAGCAGATCAAGGGACATGATCATTCCCCTCTATTTGACATTGGTGAGGCCTCATCTGGAGTACTGTGTCCAGTTTTGGGTCCCACACTACAAGAAGGATGTGAAAAAATTGGAAAACGTTCAGCGGAGGGCAACAAAAATGATTAGGGGACTGGAACACATGACTTATGAGGAGAGGCTGAGGGAACTGGGATTGTTTAGTCTGCGGAAGAGAAGAATGAGGGGGGATTTGATAGCTGCTTTCAACTGCCTGAAAGGGGGTTCCAAAGAGGATGGCTCTAGACTGTTCTCAGTGGTAGCAGATGACAGAACAAGGAGTAATGGTCTCAAGTTGCAGTGGGGGAGGTTTAGGTTGGATATTAGGAAAAACTTTTTCACTAGGAGGGTGGTGAAGCACTGGAATGCGTTACCTAGGGAGGTGGTGGAATCTCCTTCCTTTGAAGTTTTTAAGGTCAGGCTTGACAAAGCCCTGACTAGGATGAATTAGTTGGGGATTGGTCCTGCTTTGAGCAGGGGGTTGGCATAGATGACCTCCTGAGGTCCCTTCCAACCCTGATATTCTATGATTCTATGATTCATCTACAATTAAACTGTCAAAATGTAAGGTACAGAGGGTATAGCCTTTTTTCAAATCCCAAAATTGTGCAAACTGTGAGTTAGTTGTAAAGCTGGCATTCTTTTATCATCTCATCCAGTGTTCCTGGAATAAATACTGCCCAGGTACAGACAGGAAGGACATAAAAAATGGATTAGAGCATTAGATGCATCCATACTCACAACTGAAAGGGAAAACGTTGCAGAAGATTCATTACTACAATCATTACTAATGCACAAATGTATGGTTTGAAATCTTGGTAACTAATGTGCTGGGATGGTAAGAGTGAGAGACTTTTCAATTTCATTCTCAGTCACTTCAGTTTAGTCTGACTGAAAGTATAGAAAATAATGACATGTTAGCAAAAGAAGTGGTTCAGTTGTTTGCTGTACGTGTGTGCTAGTTACAGTGATCTGAATGGCAGAAGAGAGCATAAGCACTTTGTCAATTCATAACAGTGGATTGTGCACAGCCTTACAACGCTGCCTGTCCTGCAGGGGATTTCACCTGCTGCTGAGTGAATTCCTTTAAATAACACGGTGTTCCTGTAAACATAAATACTCTTCTCTCACAACAGGAGACAGTAGACGGTGCATTATTTCATTTCCAGATACAAGCTTGTTTGTACCAAGGACATGATCCACTGGAAAGTCTCACTGTTGGAGTTCACCCAGCCTTCTCCTAAGCAGGGCCACTGAGAGAAAAAAACGAAGAGCAGAGTAGAGGTACTTTGACCAATATTTTTGATAGACAAAGCAAAAGAAAGAAATGTTGGTTACTATCATTCTCAGGCCAAAGGAGACCACTCAGCTCCTGTTACGCTCCCAAGAAAGAAAAGCCTAGCCGATGAAGTAGATGGTCAGCATGGGTTTCCATTATCTGATAATGAATTAACTTCTAAACTTTGGCTCACTCCCATCTAGTTGTGCACATTGCTGGCCTACACAAATGCCTGTTCTTATTACCATTTCTCTCATCCTTCCAGTGATGTTTGTTCCATCCATTTGTTGCATCTTGTAAGATCTTTGTAAGATCTTTGGGGCAGAGGCATCCTTTTACAATGTTTTTGAGTTGCACCTAGCATATTGAGGCCCTGATCCTCAATGAGGTTTACAGGTGCTACTGTAATATAAGTAGTAATAAAAAAAAAAGCAAAGCTACTCAGACAGTCACCGGCCATATACATGAAGTAATTCTTCCCCCTAATCACAGGCCCATCATACTGCATTTCAAGGAGAGTGCAAACACTAATGAAAACACATTTTCATACCACAAGTGCAGTACAGTTTGCTATTGCTTAAGCAGGACAAGAGGAGGAACTCAGCAACATAACAGGCTGGGCTGACTAATTGTCCATTCTGTCTTCTTTAACACGAATACAAACATTTATTGGTTGAGTAAAATTCTCATTTCCATGACAGCAATCACCTAGTGGGACAGCAACTAAACAAACTGAAACCTGACTTCCTACCTCAGTTTCCCTCCAGCTTCGAAGGAGCCAATATTGCTAGTATTGAGAGATTTATATTATGTGGTGTGGAGATTCAGGTTCACAGCCTTTACTACCAAAACAGGAGACTGTGGATCATCTTTCTGTAATCAGAAATACACCCAGGATTCTTTTGACCTCAGATTTGCAATTTATGTAGAAGGTGGTGGGTGGGGGTGGAAGTCGTTCTCTTTCACCTTTCCATCCTGGGTTTGTTCATCATCCTTGACTGCTGCACAGTAGGATGTTTCCTATCTTGATGCCCAGCATTTCAGGTTGAGATTTATAAACCACAGCAATTAATCACAGTACAAATTACTGTAGCTTGCGTGATTGAGTGAGACAAGAAGCTACGTGGGGATAGGTCAATGAAAAGGTCAAAAAAGACAAGTTGGGGGAAAAGGCCTCCGCAGGGTGAGTGCTGACAGAGGTGTGCTAGATAATGACGTAGATGAAAAGGGGCTTAGGAGATTTCTCAACGCTGCTCACATGCTTTGGGGGTTTGCAGGACTGTGGGCAGCACAAAGGAAATGCGGCGGGGGGGAGAAGAACCACGCAGATGTACATTAAGGAAGTAATTCTAAAATGTGCGAGTTCTGTTTAAAGCGGTGGTGGATCTGGAAGACTAGTTAGAGTGTTTCAGGGAAGTTGGTCTTCTGTGTGGGAGGGATGTGTACGGGGGGGATACCCCCACACTGGTGTAACAAAAAAATGAAAATGTGTGTGGCAGTATGTGATAAATGCAAAGAGTCTGTTCCACCTTGCATTTTGCTCTGAGGCTGGGAGTACCTGTCCCAGATCTGAAGATGAGCTGTGTGTGGCTCAAAAGCTTGTCTCTCACCAACAGAAGTTGGTTCAATAAAAAAGATGTTACCTCACCCATCTTGTCTCTCAAATGTTGTGGGACCAACACAGCTACAACTATGCTGCACACAACTTATCACATGGGCCATGCCTCTTTGACTGCCTCACTTAAGCTTTGCCAACTAACTAATTCACACAGACATGTGGCAGGATACTCACTCTGAAGCAGCAGATAACATTGACCAGACACAGTTTCGGTTCATTTTACACTGACAATGCTTCATCAGATAAGGGATACATTTCTTAAAACCAGAACTCTCAAGAGATGCACAAAACACGGTGCCCACACAATAATTCAGCCCACAATGACCTGCATCTATGCCATATCTGATTTTAAATCAACACAGTGTGGCCATATTCAGCCACATGCCAAAATCTAACTATAGTCCTAGATTTAGAAGGTTGTAATACTCTAATTTAGTTTCACCAGTAGTCATCCTAGGCTGTGTATTTAGAATGCAGTAATAAGTTATGCCTATCAAGAAGAAAACATCCCTCTGTAGGAGTGCTTTCTGGTGGAGGGCAGTTGGAATATTTCTGTTAAATCTACTCTTGAGAAGGCCCTGACTGCTCTTTTGTAGGGGATTGATGGGCATACGGCAGATCAAGCTAAAGCCCTAATCCTGCAAAAGATTTACACACATGCTTAATGTTAGGCACTGTGAATAGACTTCAAATGAGACACTCAGGGTGTACAATTAAGCATATGTGTTTAACTTTTGCAGGATCATGGCCTAAATCTCTGTGTCTCATTTTCCCCACCTCTAAAATGGAGATAATCATATTTCCCTACCTCACAGGGTGTTTTGAGGATAAATCCATAAATAATAGGGAAGTGATCAGATATTAGGGTGTGTAAGTATATAAATAATAGTTTATCTATATAGGTATTTCTGTGCTCAGCACCACAGTAGCTGAGTGCTTTTCATACATTAGTGGATTTACCCATAGTGCAAACTATCCATATTACAGATAATAGTAGCTTTGTCCTTCAAGAAAGGACCACTGAAGTAACTGCAGTTAGAGCAGGATGACATTTTTTTTCCAAAACTTGGGGGTGGGGATGGGCAATGTTTTGTAAATTTGTATCAGTTTTGCCAAACTGTATACCTTCTGGGGGGGGGGAGGGGGGCCTGAAAAAGTCAAAAAGTTACAACATTTCCTAAAGGAAATGTTTCCATTTTGTAGGTCTAAGTGATTTTGCATTTCAGAATTACCTTCTGTAATTCTGCAGAAAATGCAAAAACATGTTTAAAATCTAGAAATTGAAATGAAACATGTTGTTCAACCCAGAACGATTTTTCTTTTTTAATTTTTTGGATGTGATGCGGAATTGAAAACTCCATTATTCGCCCCCGGGGGAAGCAGGGAATGAAAGCACTAAAATGAGCCATATAATACATTTGAAAAGATGGCGCTCAGGTTCGTGGGAAGATTTATAAGGGGTCAGGCTAACACAATAAAAGCTTTGGATAATTGTTTATTTAGCCAGTTACTGCTGTAGGACAAAATAAGTGAGAATTTATTGGTTTGTGGACCCATTGTTGTATAACTACCCATTTTTTTAATGGCGTTCTTAGCTCTCTTCCTCCCTCTTGTGGATTTTCCTCAAGTAAGCAGAGCACTGTTCTCACTAGAACAAGATTCAGAGGAACAGCCGTGTTAGTCTGTATTCGCAAAAAGAAAAGGAGTACTTGTGGCACCTTAGAGACTAACCAATTTATTTGAGCATGAGCTTTCGTGAGCTACAGCTCACTTCATCAGATGTGATGAACATCTGATGAAGTGAGCTGTAGCTCACGAAAGCTCATGCTCAAATAAATTGGTTAGTCTCTAAGGTGCCACAAGTACTCCTTTTCTTTTTACTAGAACAAGAGTACTTTTATTTCAGTTGTTCAGAGCGGGGGCAAGTGTTGAAGACATAGATGTTTGTTTGTCCCTACTAAAGTCTTGAAGACTCTCTACTGCAGTAATTCAGAGACTTCTCTGAAATTGTCCGTGTTACCATTTATTCCATAGGACAATACAAAAGGTTTTGTGTCTATCTTGAAACTATCTGAACTTCATAGCTGCCTGCTGTCCCAGATACCAGGTTTTAACCTATATGGTATAGGGGAAAGATTGTGCTCCAAGTCACTTGTAACTATGGCCAGCCTTATGGGTGGGTGACATGGGTGACCGCCCAGGGCACAGTGGTCAGGGAGGTGCCATCCGAGTGCCGCAAGCTGGTGGGCCTGGGCTGCCAGAGCAGAGGTGAGTGCAGGTGAGCCCAGGTCTGGAGCCCCTGGCCAGCCAGGTGGGGGGTGGGAAATGCCACCCAGAGCTACCAGCCTGACGGGGAGGTGCAAGCAGCAGGGCTCACCCCTGTGAAGCCAGCGGGCCAGCCCCTTCCCATGGGCAGGAGCCACACACCCGCTCTCCTCCTGCTAGGTGGTCAGGGGGTGTATGGCCAGAGGACCCCTGGGCTCAGAAACTCCTCCCTGTGCAGCCTGACCAGGATCTGGGGCCAGAAGCTGGTCCTCGCTCCCTAAGGCCCACATTGCTGTTCTCAAACTCAAAGAAAGGGCACCACAATATAAGTTTGACCAGTGCATCATTTTCCCTAAATCATGGAACACTATTCTAGTGAGGGCTCTCTTGGTTTTTGGTTCCTCCTCAGCTGGCTTGCAGCTGGACAGACGTAGTATGAGCAGATGTTGCTCACCAACTAGTAGTAAACTGTTCAGTCCCCTAACCCCTTTCAACACAAAACCCACCACAACACAATGGAGAATCAGAACCCCCCTATAAACTACTGTGTAAGAGGAACCTGTGAAAAGCAATCTGGAAAGAATAACTAAAATTAGTTGTTTCTTAAGCACTTTTTGTCACACATGATTGACTCAGCAGGGGCAGCACCTTATGCACCTGGTGAGGTTTACTTAGAGTTCATTATTTTAGATGATGAAATTATAGTCTCCCTCAGCCTAATAGTTTACTAGAGCTCCCTCTTAAAGCTTTATTTTCCCTTCATATGTGTATTTATTTGCCTAGAAAGTCAAAGTCCCAACTTGACCCATAATTTTTACCCCTCACCAGATAGATGAGAACCGGACATCTATGGCAGCGAGTAACTATGAAGTCCAGTAGCTTAAAAACAGACATCCCCTACCCCCCCAAAGCCCTTTATTTTGTTCAAAGGTATGTGGAAAAAATCAAAGCTCCTTAATACTAAAATCCATCACAGAGCTAGAGTTTAAAACTAAATTGGCAAAGCCCTGGAAGTTATACAGGTGAAAAAAATCATTCTGAAAACAACCGCTCAGTCAGATACACATAGATTTTTTTCAAATGTCATAAGACTAACTTCTTGCATTCTGGGATTTAAAACTCATACAAAGTGTTTGCCATTAAAGTCAGTTTTGCAGCCATCACCACAATTTTTACATGAAGACACCTGTGGTAAGTAGGTGGCAATGGCTTAATCTGTTGACTTGTCAAGGATTCCTGCTGTAGGAGAATTCTTAATTGGGGAGAAAGGAATCAGACTAGCTTTAAAAAGAAAAGGAGGACTTGTGGCACCTTAGAGACTAACAAATTTATCTGAGCATAAGCTTTCGTGAGCTACAGCTCACTTCATCAGATGCATCCAATGAAGTGAGCTGTAGCTCACGAAAGCTTATGCTCAAATAAGTTTGTTAGTCTCTAAGGTGCCACAAGTCCTCTTTTTCTTTTTGTGGATACAGACTAACACGGCTGCTACTCTGAAACCTGTCATTAGACTAGCTTTAGGATCTGGTTGTCTTTTTTTTTTTTTGCAATGAAAAGTATTTTTACATTGAAATGGATATGTCAATGTAAAATCCTTATGAAGACAAGGCACTGTAATTTTTCCCTTGATGTAACTGGTTGAAGTAAACCCCAAATGGGAGTATAGGGTTCACTTCAATTTAGGGCTTGTCTACATGGGAAGTTAAACCAAATGCACTAAAGGTGTGAATTTAAGGTGCACTGAACCCTTGTATGGGTGCTCTCATTCAGAAGAAAGGTGACCAGATAGCAAGTATGAAAAAATCGGGACACTTCTGTTTTTCGGACGGGGCGGGGCATCCTTGCTTGTACAAGACAAAGCCCCTAATATCATGACAGTCCCGATATTATCGGGACATCTGGTTACTCTATTCAGAAGCAAAGACCATGTCTACAGGATGAGGACTAGAGTGGCATAACTATGATGCCATAGCTATGATAACATAACCCCGTAGCATAGTTGCAGCCCACAGGGGGGATTTTCGACTGATGTAGGAACACCTCCTCCCCAGGTGATAATAGTTACGGCGATGGAATCATTCTTCCATTGACCTAGCCACATCTACACTGAGGGTGGTGTTCCCACACCATGAAAAAAATGCTTCTGTCCCCTGCCTATACACTGCAGGGTTATTCACAGTGTGAGTGCTATAACTCAAGCAGAACTAAGTTTTAAGTGTAGACCAGGCCTTAGGGCTTGGCTACACTTGCGAGTTACAGCACAATAAAGGAGCCCCAGGCACACTAGCTCACTACCCGTCCACACTGGCAAGGCACGTAGAGGGCTCTGACTCCGTGGCTACAGTGCTGCTGGTTCTCCACCTCGGCGAGTGGAATAACATTTGCTGTGCCCCCGCTGGAGCGCCGCAGCACCAGTGTGAACGAGGTGTTGCATTACTGCGCTCTGATTGACCTCCGGAAACATCCCATAATCCCCTTAAGTCAAGTGGCCACTCTTGTCATTGTTTTGAACTCACGGTAGGAATGTGGATATGCCCTTTCAAAGCTCCGTTTCTGACAGCTGGCTGCTTATCTGCTCCGAGACAAAGGAACCATTACTGAGGAATGCTGCTTGCTGTGAGTGAGTGAAAGAGAGGCCGGGGGGAGGAGGAAGAGGGGGGTCTGCTGCTGTCTGAACTTACAAGACAGCATGCTGACATGCTCTCAGCCCCCCCAAAAACCCACTCTCTCTCCCTCGACATACACACAACACACTCCCTGTCACACTCCACCCCACTCCCCCACATTTGAAAAGCACGTTGCAGCCACTTGCATGCTGGGATAGCTACCACAATGCACTGCTCTCTGTGGCGTTGCAAGAGCTGCTAATGTGGCCACACCAGCGTGCTTCCAGTTGAGAGTGTAAACACTCGGCAGCGTTGTTCCTGCTGTGCTCTCCGAAGGCTGGTTTAACTCCCAGCGGTCTACAACTGCAAGTGTAGCCACGCCCTTAGTATCCCTTCAAAGGGAATTAAGCGAAAGTGAACTAAGGCCACTTTACCTCTGAATGACCATCCACACAGGATGCACTTTCAATCCACACCTTTAGTTGATTCGTCTTAACTTTCCTGAGTGTCCACAAGAGATATGCCCTAACTCCATAGAGGTAAAAACTACCTGCTGTGCCTGTGGGTCCACTAAGATTTTATGTTGGGATAGCTAATCCAATGTAGAAACATACCTTTTTGTAGTGAAACCAAAGCCTGCATCTTCACAAGTCAAAGGGTCTGTCTTCTACAATGAGCCAGCTACGTCATTGTAAAATCTTAGTGAAGACAAGGAAAGTGGTAGTTTTACGTCAGTGCAGCTGGTGTAGGCAAACCCCAGCCCTCTGCCCTCCAACTGCTTCCAATTACCTCGACTAGCTGCATCAAGATAAAACTAATAGTACCTTAAGGTTGCCTTTTCTACACTAGGATTTTACAACAAGGTAGCTAACTCTCTCTCTTAAAACACACCCCTTTATTGTAGTGAAGACACACTCTCAGTTGTGTCTGGTTTAACTTGACCCATGAAACTAACAACTAGGTAACATGGATGTTCTTGGAGATATCACATCTTTATATGGATGAAGATGCCTGCTGTTCCCATTTTGCTCCTCTCGCCCCACTTGGATCAGTTATATATTTAGGGTATAGTAGAATAGATAAAACTCTCATAAAATTCTTAATTCATGGAAATTCATCCACTTGGTTATTCCCTGGGATATAATTACTGCCTTGCTGCTGAGGATTTCTTACTCTTACTGAAAAACTTAGGGGCCAATCCCCTCACTTCTTAGTAAAGATTTAGCAGCAGAGGCTGTGAGAAGTTTCATATTATTAAGGCTTTTTAAAATGTGTAAAGAAATATACTACATCATATTTACTAGTCTGCTACAAAATATGACTGTAATTACAACTCAGTAGTTAAATAGGTGTTCCAAGATGCATTATCCTTGCAAATATTGTGTTTTACTTAGAGCTAGCATGAAGATTTCTCAACTTTAGTTGTTGCCATTGTTGTTCCTATTACTCGCTACTGACCTCAGAGACAGAGGGGAAAAAAGCCACATGTAAGTAGCTCTCTCAGTTACACACTCTTCCTGCTTCCTTTTCCTGTGTTACCCAGCCCTGCTGTCACCTCTGCTGCTCTAAAGATTGGTATCACTGAATGACTATGCCTCATTACTGCTACCTGAGAGGAAAATGTCAGGTACTGCCCAACATACCCTGTGGTGATACCAAAAGCGTCTCCTGTAGTGTCCTGATCCTCAGTTGCTCCTGCAAGCCCCGCTAGCCCAGCATGAGAGAATTCACTAGAATAGTCACAGAAAAGAAACATGGGAGGGGGATAGACAAGAGTGAAATTTTTCCCCTCCCCTCAGGATTCACTCAACTCTAATGAATAGGATTTGCCTTATGCATTCTTGTGGTGATGGGAATTCTCTTTGTTGAAATGTGTCCTGCCAGGGCCCATTGGCTACTTAAAACGCTTTCTTATATATTTACTTTGGGTCAGGATGTTTGTTCTGTTAAAAATGTAAACCCCACAGTCCTGTCACGTAGGACTTTGCAGCTTATATTATCAGGACATTCCCTCGCATTAGCCACTAGGTGGCACTACATGGACACGCTGAATAGATTTCAGAGTAGCAGCCCTGTTAGTCTGTATTCGCAAAAAGAAAAGGAGGACTCGTGGCACCTTAGAGACTAACCAATTTATTTGAGCATGAGCTTTCGTGAGCTACAGCTCATATGCTATTTTGAAAGCCCAAAAGATTTCAGCCCAGAGAGTGAACAATGGTTACAAAGACAGTTGGTCTTGTATTGCTGGTTTAAGTGACACAGGTAAGAAGAAAGAGTTGCTTTTGAGGGATAAAAGAAAAGGAGTACTTGTGGCACCTTAGAGACTAACCAATTTAGTTGAGCATGAGCTTTCGTGAGCTACAGCTCACTTCATCGGATGCATACTGTGGAAAGTGTAGAAGATCTTTTTATATACACACAAAGCATGAAAAAATACCTCCCCCCCACCCACTCTCCTGCTGGTAATAGCTTATCTAAAGTGATCACTCTCCTTACAATGTGTATGATAATCAAGTTGGGCCATTTCCAGCACAAATCCAGGTTTTCTCACACACACACCCCCCCCCCCCCCACACACACACAAACCCACTCTCCTGCTGGTAATAGCTTATCTAAAGTGACCACTCTCCTTACAATGTGTATGATAATCAAGGTGGGCCATTTCCAGCACAAATCCAGGGTTTAACAGGAACATCTGGGGGGTGGGGGCGGGGTAGGAAAAAACAAGGGAAAATAGGTTACCTTGCATAATGACTTAGCCACTCCCAGTCTCTATTCAAGCCAAAGTTAATTGTATCCAGTTTGCAAATGAATTCCAATTCAACAGTTTCTCGCTGGAGTATGGATTTGAAGTTTTTTTGTTTTAATATTGCGACCTTTAGGTCTGAGATCGAGTGACCAGAGAGATTGAAGTGTTCTCCGACTGGTTTATGAATGTTATAATTCTTGACATCTGATTTGTGTCCATTTATTCTTTTACATAGAGACTGTCCAGTTTGACCAATGTACATGGCAGAGGGGCATTGCTGGCACATGATGGCATATATCACATTGGTAGATGCACAGATGAACGAGCCTCTGATAGTGTGGCTGATGTGATTAGGCCCTATGATGGCGTCCCCTGAATAGATATGTGGACACAGTTGGCAACGGGCTTTGTTGCAGGATAAGTTCCTGGGTTAGTGTTTTTGTTGTGTGGTGTGTGGTTGCTGGTGAGTATTTGCTTCAGGTTGGGGGGCTATCTGTAAGCAAGGACTGGCCTGTCTCCCAAGATCTGTGAGAGTGATGGGTCTTCCTTCAGGATAGGTTGTAGATCGCTAATAATACGTTGGAGGGGTTTTAGTTGGGGGCTGAAGGTGACGGCTAGTGGCGTTCTGTTATTTTCTTTGTTAGGCCTGTCCTGTAGTAGGTGACTTCTGGGAACTCTTCTGGCTCTATCAATCTGTTTATTCACTTCCACAGGTGGGTATTGTAGTTGTAAGAATGCTTGATAGAGATCTTGTAGGTGTTTGTCTCTGTCTGAGGGGTTGGAGCAAATGCGGTTGTATCGCAGAGCTTGGCTGTAGACGATGGATCGTGTGGTGTGGTCAGGGTGAAAGCTGGAGGCATGTAGGTAGGAATAGCGGTCAGTACGTTTCCGGTATAGGGTGGTGTTTATGTGACCATCGTTTATTAGCACTGTAATGTCCAGGAAGTGGATCTCTTGTGTGGACTGGATCAGGCTGAGGTTGATGGTGGGATGGAAATTGTTGAAATCATGGTGGAATTCCTCAAGGGCTTCTTTTCCATGGGTCCAGATGATGAAGATGTCATCAATATAGCGCAAGTAGAGTAGGGGCGTTAGCGGACGAGAGCTGAGGAAGCGTTGTTCTAAGTCAGCCATAAAAATGTTGGCATACTGTGAGGCCATGCGGGTACCCATAGCAGTGCCGCTGATCTGAAGGTATACATTGTCCCCAAATGTAAAATAGTTATGGGTAAGGACAAAGTCACAAAGTTCAGCCACCAGGTTAGCCGTGACATTATCAGGGATAGTGTTCTTGACGGCTTATAGTCCATCTTTGTGTGGAATGTTGGTGTAGAGGGCTTCTACATCCATAGTGGCCAGGATGGTGTTATCAGGAAGATCACCGATGGATTGTAGTTTCCTCAGGAAGTCAGTGATGTCTCCAAGGTAGCTGGGAGTGCTGGTAGCGTAGGGCCCGAGGAGGGAGTCTGCATAGCCAGACAATCCTGCTGTCAGGGTGCCAATGCCTGAGATGATGGGGCACCCAGGATTTCCAGGTTTATGGATCTTGGGTAGTAGATAGAATATCCCAGGTCGGGGTTCCAAGGGTGTGTCTGTGCAGATTTGATCTTGTGCTTTTTCAGGGAGTTTCTTGAGCAAATGCTGTAGTTTCTTTTGGTAACTCTCAGTGGGATCAGAGGGTAATGGCTTGTAGAAAGTGTTGTTGGAGAGCTGCCGAGCAGCCTCTTGTTCATATTCCGACCTATTCATGATGACAACAGCACCTCCTTTGTCAGCCTTTTTGATTATGATGTCAGAGTTGTTTCTGAGGCTGTGGATGGCATTGTGTTCTGCATGGCTGAGGTTATGGGGCAAGTGATGCTGCTTTTCCACAATTTCAGCCCGTGCACGTCGGCGGAAGCACTCTATATAGAAGTCCAGTCTGCTGTTTCGACCTTCAGGAGGAGTCCACCCAGAATCCTTCTTTTTGTAGTGTGGGTAGGGAGGTCTCTGTGGATTAGTATGTTGTTCAGAGGTATGTTGGAAATATTCCTTGAGTCGGAGACGTCGAAAATAGGATTCTAGGTCACCACAGAACTGTATCATGTTCGTGGGGTGGAGGGGCAGAAGGAGAGGCCCTGAGATAGGACAGCTGCTTCTGCTGGGCTGAGAGTATAGTTGGATAGGTTAACAATATTGTTGGGTGGGTTGAGGGAACCATTGCTGTGGCCCCTTGTGGCAAGAAAGTTTAGTGTCCTTTTTCTTTTGTAGAGAAGCAAAGTGTGTGTTGTAAATGGCTTGTCTAGTTTTAGTAAAGTCCAGCCACGAGGAAGTTTGTGTGGAAGGTTGGTTTTTTATGAGAGTATCCATTTTTGAGAGCTCATTCTTAATCTTTCCCTGTTTGCTGTAGAGGATGTTGATCAGGTGAATCGAGATGGGTTTCTCTTTGGCAGAAGCTTGCTATCCCAATGCTGTAGACTCAAACATAACTTCAAACAAAAAGAATCTGCTGCATAATAATCCTGTGCCGAATGGGACGGAGATGGTGTTTACCATTTACTGGTGACCATAGGTCTGATCCAAAGCCTGTTGAAGCCAATGGGAATTACTCCCAGAAGACTCCAGCATGTGTAATAGGAGAATCAGGTTCACTGTATTGATGGTGGTTAGGTTGTGTCTACACTAGCCTCCCCCTGCCCCCCCAAAAAATCTTCCACCAATAGAAGCTTGGAAGGAGTAATCATAGAGCCAAGCTGACAGGAGTCTTCAGTTTTTAACCATTGTGTTGTCTAAGCCTGGGGCTAGATAACATGGTTGTTCAAATCCCAACTTGCCTTACTCTGGGGTACAAACCTAGATCCAAGAGGGAGGTATTCTTTTTTCATAGTTACAGTTTTCATTCAGAGATCTCAAAGCACGGCATAGAGGAAACCAGATGGGGAAGCTGAGTCAAAGAGGGGAAGTAACGTATTCAGGGTCACACAGCAGGCCTGTGATATTGGACTCCAGGAAGATTTTGTTACTAGCTACTTATATTCCAAATTGGTCATTAGTTTGTATCACACATGGGGTGGAAGCAATGATTAGACCACCTGGATCCCAGACAATTTTCTGGGTCAACTTCACATACCAGCTTGGCCTTATTTTGTAGTATTCCCAGGAACGGGCATAGTGCCCTTGGGAGCAAGCATCAGCACAAAGGTAATAGGAGCCAAACTGCCTCAGACCCACCCTGTTCAGCAAACAGGCTAGATGCACTAAATAGGGCATACCTGTGGAGTCTCTAGGCCCACTGAAGGAGGGATAAACACAATCTGGTCCCTGGTGTCATCAAACTTGCACCAATATTACATCTTTAAAGTGGATTCCTCTCGGTCTCTCAGCTCCTTATGCAGTCACACAATTCTAGCTGTTCCGCCGGTGATCAAGGGCAAGTTTTACAAACTCCGGCTGTTCAATCCACTAAGAGTACATTCAGTGGAGAGTTTTCTCAGGTCTCTCCAACCAGTGCACTCCAGCTCCTGCCTGGGTTAGAAAAACCATTTGGGACTGGGCTTTTATCATTAATCTCAACCCTGTCTCACTCAAGAAAAAAAGCCAGAGCTAAAGTTCAAATTTATTAATAAAGTCAGTGGAAGAGATTCTTGGTAGGAAGAGAGAGGATCTTCAAAAGGACCTTGAACAAAACAGAGCTTTGTTTAGATACTGTGGGGAATGCTGTTGAGTGGCTTAAAATCAATAAATGCTCATGAGACCAGACTGGAAGCCGTATAGGAGGTTCTTAACACACACATTAAGGAGGACAGCCCTTTGTGAAGATGCGTGGAATTCTTGGGAATAATCCAACCATGCCCTCTTGGAATACCACTTGACACCCCGAGTTGAGCAGTGACTCATTTGCCAGTCTTGTCTATGAGCTATTGGAGGAAGAGCAGGGAGAGATTCCACAGAGTCCTCTCAAACCAAGGATTTGCCCAACCAGAGGATCAGAGTAATTCCTGCCGAAGTCAGTGGAAGTTATTTCTAACCTGGGAAAAAGAATCAGGCCCAAGGCTTATATGAAAGACTGTCTCCCTCACGCATTACATGGGTCTTGGCATTTTGCATACAGCTTATTTTTGACAGTGGGTAGCCAAACTTTCTTCCTCACTTTACACTGCTTATTCTTTCCTTGTCCAGTTTGGGTTTGTTCTAGCCTCCTTCTTGCCCTGTCAGACTCTGCAAGTTTCTGTCTCCTGGTCACACTATATCCCAAGTCGTCTTTTCAAAAGACAACAGTAGTTTAGGGACTGGAATCGGTTTGCCTTTATTTCTCGAGATCAGATGCTACATTCTAGGCAAGATGAACAATTCTTTGTCCCCTCTGTAGAAGTATGGGGCCAGAGGAACAGCTGTAACATTTCCAGTGTTCTCCATTTGCCCATGCAGCCAACTAGAGGAATTCGGTGAGCTACTGTTGTGATGGGATCCCCAGGGTGCAACCTGGGACTGTGGGACCACAGTGCCCCCTGAACTCTCTCCAGCCTGGGCTGTCTCTCACAATGCCTTGCTAGTGACCAGCAGCAAACCCCTCCAGGAGCTGTGATCACTCAGCACAACCACAGGTGGAGACCCTCCACCCAGCTAGATTGCATGAATGCTCCCAGAGCCACTCATGAATCACACAGAGAAAGGCACCAGAGCCAAATCCCCCCAGCTCCAAGCACTGTACCTCAGGGATATACCATCTTGCAATGCTGAAGACGAGCAGTGCAAATTTATTAGTTGGTTCACCACTTCATCAATGGAAAGTGGATATACACCTGATCAGATTTACCACACACTTCAGGCAAACCCACTAGTAACAATAAACAGTTAAACAAATTTATTGACTACAAAAGATAGATTGTAAGTGATTATAGTGATAGGCAAAAAGTCAGAGTTAGTTACCAAAATAAAATAAAATATAAGCATGCAGTCTAAACTCTCAACTCTATTAGACGGGGCAACATCTAGATTAAGCAGTTTTTCTCACCCCACTGGATATTGTAGTTCATAGTGTGCAGATTTCACCCTTGAAACCTGGGCCAGTCTCCTCTCTTGGAGTCTTAAGTGTCCTCGGTACTTGCAGCATAGTGGGGGTAGGAGAAAGGCCAAGCATGAGGCCCAAGTGTTCTGTTTTATACCCTCAGTCACATGTGCTTGGAGAGCACAAGTCCAGGCATGTCTGGTGGGCACTGCTGAGTCCCCAGGCAAGGTTAAGCAATTCCCTTGGAGTGGCCTCATCCAGGTGAGTCATTGCATTGTAGCTCCCTTGCTGGACAATGGCTGGTGGTCTCTGTTCAACTGCACCTACCCAAGTATTGGTTACCTCCCTTGCCATTGTCTCTGTATAGCTAGTATCTGGGTGCCTCCCAAATCCACAGCATATTTTAGTGAAAACCATACAACACAATTCTTATAATCTCATATGCATTGGTGATACACATATTTAGATAGAACAATGTCTTTCAGCAGATCATAACCTTTCCCCTGATACCTCATAAGGCATGCTTTATATGCAAGATCACAATGATATAAAAATGAAGAATATGGGGGTTACAGGACGCTCCCCCAAGGTATAGAATGTCACAACCGTCCTTCAGGATGTCTTGCCTGAAATGTTTCAGTATAACAGTCATCCCTCTCTTTTGTCCATCCAGAAATGCCCCATTTTACCTATTCCTTAATCTTAATTTGAAGGTCTCCCACATACACGCTCTAACCACCAAGCAGCAGAGTCATTCTCATTCTGTCTTGGTCTCTGGCCCAGTGACTCTTTAATTATTTATCCACAGTGGATCAGCTCCAACAGGAGGCTTGAGAGAGCCCTACCACAAAATATCCCACCAGGATTACACATACTGCCTCCACTCATGCTGATTTGCTGTGAGTCCTTACAGCAGCACAGTTGGGTTATTGGGGTGATTGTGAGGAAATAGCTAACAGCCAGTCTGTGTCCCAAGTGGAAGAGAACAGCTGCTACTGTCACCCCAATGCAGGGGAAACCCTAAACCGATAATCCTCCCTTTACACAAGTATGGCTCCACTGAGTTCAGTCCTCCTGATTTACAGTGGGATGAGAGGAGAATCTCTGCCCAGCTCTAGCTGCGCGTGAGCTGCAACTATTCTGCATCACTCAGCAATTAACTCCTTAGGCAGAGCAATAAATAATGGAAAGAGAATGTCCTTTCTGCTCTGAGGGAGGGTTGGAGAGATGAATGTTGTCGAGAGAAAAGAGGATGAAGAAGACAGCCAGCTAATTACCTTATTGGCCCTGAATACACAAATTCTCAGTGCAGTGAAGGCGAAATGCCCGGGGAGGTGGGAGGGGAGGCCCATTCAAGAGATGCATATTCAGGGATCCTTTAACATAAAAAATAGGGAGGCAAGCAAGCAACTCTATTCTCTACCATACAGTTACATAAAAGGGGAGGAATAAATCAGTTCCTAAAACTGATTAGGCTGCTCTGTCCCAGAGTTCTGTTGAGAGCCTTGAAGAAGCGTTGATAGCTCTACCCAGAAATACATAGATGTTTCTGCTTAAAAAAAAAAATGAAATGGTGAAATGATTAACAATGCTGACATTTAACTCTTCACAGTTAATAGCCCAGAGAGCTGAATGGGGGCAGTTAATTATCTGAAAGGTCCCAGTCCTGCAAACATTTATGCACGTGCTTAATTTTACACGCATGACTAGTGCCATGGAGTTCAATGGGAATACGCACATGTGTAAAGTTAAACACACACTTATTGACTTATATATTTGCAAGATTGAGGCCTTGCGCTCTTCTTTGGATGTCTGTTTGCAGGGATGGAAGAAGTTAGTAAATACGTATTTAGCTCTCTTACCTTGCCTTCCTCATGAGGATTAATTATGTAATGCTTGTAATGGTTTTGTAGTAGAAATTTTTATTCTTGGTATTATTTACATAGCTCTAACTGTGCTGCGTGTGCTAGGGACAAATATAAAGACAAAGGCCCAGATGTTTGAAGGCACTTAGGGGGCACTCTGCCCAGCGTACCAACACCTAACCTCTAAGGGTACGTTTATACTGCAAATATATATCTATAGAAAATAAAACCTGCAGCAGCAAGTCTCAGAGTGTGGGTGTGTAGATTCAGGCTCGTGCTACAAAGCTAAAAATAGTAGTGTAGATGTTCCTGTTCGGGCTGGAGCTTGAGCTCTGACTGAAACCCAGCAAGCAGGGGGAGGGGTGTCTCAGAGACCGAGCTCCAACCTGAGTGGGAACATCTGTACTGTTATTTTTACCACCCACTATGATAATGATGCCAGAATGCATGGGAAGAATTAGGTGCCTAAGAAAGGGATCCTCAGAAACCAGCAAGCTGCATAGGGAGCTGCTAAAGCTAGCCAGGAGTGAAATACCAAGCAGAAGGGAAGGGAGAAGAGAGGGTCTTAGGCACCTAAGCAGCTGATCTAATGCAGCTGGCTGGTGGAACAGAGATAGGCACCTCTCACCACTCAGGATCTTCAGCCATGCACTCTCTCCTGGAGCTGGGCACTTAAGCCAGGTCAGCTGCTGAAGTAGCCCTGCCAGTGTCTGCAGAAAGCAGTTCATTATGGAGCCTGAATAGTAAATAGCACACATACAGTTCAGCCTCTCCCTAAGGCCCCCTTTGTCTGTGGAATTGGGAGCATGATGCGATCTAGCCCTAATGAAAAGTTGGGGGGGGCCTCCCAGTATCCTAGGGGTCCTTTCAGGGGGTGTGAGATCAGACAAAAATGTGGAAATTCACATCCTTGCCTTGAAAGTTGTGTCACGGCTGCTGAAGATCGTGCATCAGTACAGGAGGCTGTCTACAAAGTGAATCAACAGCATTCCCAAGGCCATAACAAGAGGGTGGGGAGGGCCTCCTCTGGCGAGCTACCAGGGGGCAGAGAGAAACAAGGTAGCAATCAGCAGAAGCATTAGGGAACCAATCATGTGGGTCCTTGGCACTCTTGAAGGTAGGGAGAGTGCTTCCAACAGTCTCCTATTGGTCTGACTCTGCAGCTGTAACAATGAAAGGAGGGAGGAGGTGGAGGGTGTCCACTAGGTGGGAGTTTCATTTGTCGGTGGAGCTAGTTACATTCCTCTCTCTCCCCGCCCTTCACACTGTCCTTTCCAACCCTGTAAAGAGCAGCAGCTTCCCTTTCATCCAGGAACAGGATTCTTCCCTTCTGACCCAGACAACAGGTAAAAAGGGCCCAGTCTGCAAAACACTGGGGGCATATCTACGCTGCTGACCTACCTTAGGCCGACTTACAACCGCTGCAGTAGTTACTGTGGTGGCTGATGTCCACACTGCCCTCCTGTCGGTGGTGTGTGTCCTCACCAGGAACGCTTCCACCAACTGAAGAGCGGCAATGTGGGGGGCTGGAAGCCAGGGCTCTCAGCTCCGCGCAGATCCCTGCTGGGAGCCCAGCTGCCCCCAGAGCTTTTTGCTTCCCTGAGTGGGCAGCTGGCTGTAGGGGAGCCAGGGCAGCAGCCCAGCTGGGAGTGGGGAGCTAGAATGGGGGGGAGCTAGGCTCCAGCTGGAACCCACCACCGGCCCAGGCATGGAGCCAGGGGCAGCGCATGACACCTGTATTGGGGGAGGCTGGTCCTGAGTGCCAGATGCTCCTTAGAAGGGGGGGCCGTCCGTGCCCGGACCATGACCCTGCCCCCCTGCTCCATCCCGAAGCCCACCCCCGCTCGGCCTCCTCCCCACAAACCCACCCGCATTCCACCCCCACCCTGTCCCGAGGCTCCTGCTCCACCTGTGGCTCGTGCCTCTCTCTATCCCCTCCTCTGAGGCCCCCCCACCTGCCGCTAGCTCCTCTCTGCCTCTCAGGGGGTGAAGAGGTGCGAGCGTTGGGTGGGCGGGGCGTGGAGGAAAGTGGCAGAGTGAGGGCGGGAAGAGGAGGAGCGTGGGCAGAGCCATGGGGGAAGAGCGGGATGCGGGAGCAGGGTCTCAGGGCAGATCGCGGGCGCCCTTTTGGCAGCGGTGCTCCTCCAAAAGGAGGTGTACCTCATCCTGTTTGGGGAGGCTTAGCCTCCCCTGGCCTATTCTACCCATTGTCCATGCATGGAGCCATGCAATTGACAAGTATGACAGCCAACAGCTGATGTGAATAACATAGTGTCTAGATGGACACTGCATTGCCCTAACTAGACTGACAGAAGCCCTTTGCCTCTCCTGGAGGTGGCACTATTATGGCGGGGTAGTGGGGCACTTACATGGGCAGCAGCAAGGCTGTAGTATAGGCAGTGACATAACAACATCGACGTAGGCTGCCTTACGTCGACCTAATTCTGTAATGTGTAGACCAAGCCTGAGATGCATGCAGCTTTCCTTGTGATGTGCTGCATATTGTAAAGACAGCTAGAGCCTACATCTTCACTGCAAAATCTTGTGATTTTTGACACTGAGACTAGGGTTGCTAACCCTCCAGGAATTTAATATTAATCTTTAATTAGAGATAGTTATGTGATGAAATCTCCAGGAATACATCCAACCAAAGTTGACAACCCTGACACCCCACCTTCGTGTAAAAGTACACAGTTTTTTTGCAGCGAAGACATAGTCTTTATGCCAGTGCAATAGGTTGTCTGGAAGTGGTGTTGATGGGTTTGAACTTTACACAGACGCTAAAGCAGCCAGGCAGCAGGGGACTTGCAAAGGTTCCACAACTATAGAAGTTGTCAGGAGGATGGTTTGAAAAACTCAGCAAAGACTCGGCAGTGCTAGGAAACAGATTTATTAGACTTATACTAAGTGTAGGGTGACCAGATGTCCCATTTTTAAAGGGACAGTCCCATTTTTGGGGACTTTTTCTTATATAGGCGCCTATTACCCCCCACTCCCTGTCCTGTTTTTTCCACAGTTGCTATCTGGTAACCCTAGCTAAGTGGCAAACCTCGCACACATATGCATGCCATGCCTCTTATTGTAACCTTTTAATGGGGAAGAAAAGCAGAGTGAGCAGATGTCAGAGCCCCATCTGCTTTCATGGAGATTAATTTAAAATGTTTTATTGCGGGCAATGACGACACTGGTAGTGTATACAGATTAGGACTCTCTGGGCCAGTCTAACTGTTACGCCTATTGAAAAGTACTTTACTCCGCCGGTAGTCCCATGGACTTCAGTGAGGCTACCTGCAATATAAGGCATCCTTCACCATAAATAGCATGCATTTAGCCTATGATTTTAATGAGAGGCAAACACAAAGGGGCATTTGGTGAAGCTCTTAACACACCTTGGTGAGCAGTTACAGCTATGAGTATGTGTGTGAGAAAATGCTCACCAGTGTGAGTAAGGGGTCACACTGTGACCCAAAGAGTCGTAACCAAAAGCACTAAGCTGCCTTCAGGCTGGGTTTGAGTGTTTTGAAGGCAGCTGTTTGAGGCTGAAATGCAGGTTTCAATGTTTGCCTGTGATAAACACAATTCAATGAGTATTTAATATAAATCTTTATAATGTATGCTGAGGCATGGAGAGTTGTGGATAGAGATGATTTTGAAGTGTGTTTTTGAGAAGCTATGAGAGGAATTAGCACCTTCCAAATTAGTAAAATTTGCTGTAGACATTGATGAAAGCAGCTGTAAATCCAGTTTAACCAGATAGTTAAGGTGAGTTTACAGATGTTTTGCTGGAGCAGTGTAAAGTAGCCAGAGCATACCAATGATTCTGGCCCAATATGTGTCTATACTTGTGTGAGATGATGTACATAACTTATGTGTCACTTCACCACTAGTGACTAAAGCAGCCATCCAAAATTTACATTGATAAAACCTTCATACCACAGTACACCATCATATGCTCCTTGTAGTTATAATGCAATCTGTATAGCGACACCACCTCTTGTTTCTTTAATTATTCTTTCGCAACCTGTCTCCTTCTGTTTCAGACTCAGTGTGCGCTTTCCGCCAGGTTGTACTGAAAGGGAAAGCGTGTCCTTTTCACTGTTATGGTGTTTCTCCAATGAGCACATCTCTCTTTTGGGAGTCTGTTATAGGCAATAGTGGATTTTCTAGAGAGGAAGACTATTAAAAAATGGCAGGTAAGAAGAGATCATTTTCCTTTGGTAGCGATAGAATGTTACTCATTTCAGAGCTGTGCACACTGGAATCAGAAATGTCCTAGCTCCATCAGTGCTTGGACGGGGCTGTGAGGTAAAATTTGCAAAAGCACCTAAGTCACTTACTTTCTTAAATCCCAGTGCACTTAGGTGCTTTTGCAAATTTTACCCCAAACCTACAGTGCTGAGTGCCTTCAGCTTGATGGGAATTGATGCTACTCAGCACTTTGCAGACTATTCAGCATGTAGTGTTTGCAGGAACAGGCTCTTAAGCAGCAAATGTGTGACTGTCCTTCCTTACTTTCTTGAATAAGTTACTGAGTGAGATCATAGTTGTTTCAAATGGATTTATATTCTTATTACATCAACCATATGAACACAATGCTTGAGGATTGTAATGACCTCTTGGCAGGGATGCTTTGTTACTTTTATGTGATGCTAGAATCAGCAACACACTTGGTTAATAGATCAACATCTGCTCTTTACAGTATTCTTTATATTGACTGATGATAAAGCAGAAAAGTGGTTGTTCAAGCCCTTAACTGAGATACTCCTGGCTATATTTGAAACTGCCAACTTAATTATCAGGCTGATGGAGACCTGGCATATCCATCCCTTGCTTCTACCACCAAAATTTAGTTAATCAGATAACCAAGCCTTTTTCTGTGTTGGCTCTTCAAAGATGCAGCTTTTCCTCCCTGCAGGTCTACCTCACCTCCGTTTTAAGCCGTGTGTGAAAGTTTCTCTCACTGCAGTTTTTATAAATAAACCACTGTCTTCATGTATGTAGGAACATCACCCACCCCCTCTTTGTGCTCAGTGAATCAAAAATACTGCTATGGTTCTATTAAAAAATTATATTGTATTATGGATGTTAACTATTTGTTTAGTTCCTTGAGTATACTGCCAGGAGACAGTGGGGCCATGCATAAAATAAGCAGAAGATTTTAACTTGTAACTCCAGGCACTTTTGGTTTTTTCTTTCCCCTCAGTCCACTGAGTTCCAGTTAGGGAAGCTCACTTCAGCAAAGATTAACTCAGTGGGCCAGATTCACCATTGCCCAGCACTTCACATAGTCTCTTACCAGTGGTAGGTGGATATAAAATGCTACCATTATGACCGAGTAGTGTTTTCCTCACTTTGCACTTGTCCGAAAGTAAACAAGGTGCTGAACAATGGAGAACGAGGCCCTGTCTCTGCATACTATTTTTAGATGTATCCATCACCACGGTATCTGGAGATTTTCTTTTCTTTTTAACTCCAGGGAGAAAAGTACTAATAATTTATGCACATCAAGAGCCCAAATCTCTAAATGGATCCTTAAAGAATCTTGCAGTAGAAGAATTGAGCAAACAGGGCTGCAACATCACCACATCAGATCTGTACGCAATGCAATTTGAGCCACGAGCAACAAGAAATGATATCATTGGTGAGACTAGTTGAAGTACATTTTTAAAATCTCTCTCTTTGGGATTGTAAACACAGTTTTACCAGTTTGACACACCAGAGCTGCATTGTTTGATGTAAGGGTCAGGTGCTCTATAGAGAAAAAACAGGGAGACTTTTGGTGTAAAGCCATAGCTAATTAGTAAGACTGAACTTTTTCTTCCTGTGGGCATTTACTAGAGCAGTAGTTTTCAATCATTTTCCATTTGCAGACCCTTAAAAAATGTCAAAAAGAAAGGTGTGGACCCCTTTGGAAATTCAACATGTGGTCCATGGACCCCTACTATAGAATCATAGAATATCAGAGTTGGAAGGGACCTCAGGAGGTCATCTAGTCCAAGCCACTGCTCAAAGCAGGACCAGTCCCCAATTTTTGCCCCTGATCCCTAAATGGCCCCCTCAAGGATTGAACTCACAACCCTGGGTATAGCAGGCCAATGCTCAAACCACTGAGCTATATAGAAGTCTTAGACTGAAAACTGGCTGAACGGAATTCAACTATAAATGTTGCACGTGCTTGGCCTGGCATTTGATACAGAGTGAGAAAGGGTGTTAGACATATCTATTCAGGGGACACCATCATAGGGCCTAATCACATCAGCCACAATATCAGAGGCTCGTTCACTGCACATCTACCAATATGATATATGCCATCATGTGCCAGCATTCCCCTCTGCCATGTACATTGGCCAAACTGGACAGTCTCTACGTAAAAGAATAAATAGACACAAATCAGACGTCAAGAATTATAACATTCAAAAACCAGTTGGAGAACACTTCAATCTCTCTGGTCACTCACAATTACAGACCTAAAAGTGACAATACTTCAACAAAAAAACTTCAAAAACAGACTCCAACGAGAGACTGCTGAATTGGAATTAATTTGCAAACTGGATACAATTAACTTAGGCTTGAATAGAGACTGGGAGTGGATGGGTCATTACACAAAGTAAAACTATTTCCCCATGTTTATCCCCCACCCCCCACCCTCCACTGTTCCTCAGACGTTCTTGTCAACTGCTGGAAATGGCCCACCTTGATTATCACTACAAAAGGTGTCCCACCCCCACCCCCGCTCTCCTGCTGGTAATAGGTCACCTTAAGTGATCACTCTGGTTACAGTGTGTATGGTAACACCCATTGTTTCATGTTCTCTATGTATATAAATCTCCCCACTGTATTTTCCACTAATGCATCTGATGAAGTGAGCTGTAGCTCACGAAAGCTTATGCCCAAATAAATTTGTTAATCTCTAAGGTGCCACAAGTCCTTTTTGTGAATACAGACTAACACGGCTGCTACTCTGAAACCTGTGGTAACAACAACACTTCCAGGTTTTGACCTGTAGATGGGGGTATTCGCATGCTTTTGATTGATCATAAAAACAGAATGCCTTTTCTTGGCTCTGAAACTTTATTTTCATAGTTACCTTTTGCAGATCCCTTAGACATAGGGCAAGTCTACACTACAGTGCTACATCAGAGCAGCTGCACTGATGCAGCTACGTCGCTGTAGCACATCTGGTGAAAACACGCTATGCCGACGGGAGACAGCTCTCCCGTCAGCATAATTACTCCACCTGGACGAGAAGCAGAAACTATGTTGGTGAGAGAGTGGCCCCTGCCGACTTAGTGCTGGTGTGGACAGCGTGAAACTTGCGTCACTTGCGGGGGGGGGGGAGGGGGAGGAGCTTTTTCACACCCCTTAGCAAGATAAGTTAGATCAACGTAATCGGTAGTGTAGACCTGCCCATAGTCTGCAGAGCCTCCAAGGGTTCAAGGACCACTGGTTGAAAACCACAGTACTAGAGGATATCACTTTAGGAATCCATCCTACACCCTTGAGTTTGACAGTTTTGCCATTGACTACAACAGTAGCAGGATTTGGCCCTTACGAGTAAGACTGGAGGTTTTTTAATAGCCCTGTGCCTTTGGGCCCAAATGTTTGTGTATTATAACTTACAAGTCTTTGTGTCTTCTTAAAGAGGCATCATTACAAAACACCTCCTCCCAAGGAGCAGTCTGGTTACAGATGCTTTCTGCAAATAATTCCCAAGTGTTCATTCGTGTATGTTTGGGGTTTGTGTCAGCTATTAAGTATGATTCACATTGATGGAATATGGTAATGCCATTGTCCATTTATTAGTTTAGTAAAAACTTGAGAGAAACCCAGTGGAGATCATATTAAATTTAAAACTGGTTTCCAAGTGTTTATCATAGTTAAGAAAGCCATTCACCAAGAGGTAGGTTTTTAATCCTGATGCTGTCCTAATTTAGGAAGTGAAAGCGCAAAGCCATTACACAATTTGGCAGAGTTGTCAGTGTCTGTTAAAGGAAAACGTAGAACCGAAAGACTGATGTTACAAGAGCACTGGCAGAAGTGGGCAAGGAAGGTTGCAGACTGTCTGATTCAAACCCATGCTCCGCGTCAGGTCTTTGAAAGTCCTCACCCACTCTGGTCGCATGGACTTCAGGAAGAGATGAAGCTCCTTAGCAGATGCTCAGGATCAGGCCCTAAACTCTGATGGCCTGATTTTCATTTACATTAAGGCCCTTTTACACCACTCTGGTAGCATAAAGGGGGACAGAGGGGCCTTAATGTAAACGAGTACTGATACTTTTGTAAGTACTAGATTCACCTCCACTTTAAAAAAAAAAAAAAAAAAAAAATCAGCAGTTCATCTATCACTCCTTACAATATGGTGCGGCTCGTGATAAATCAATGGGATGAAATATTCCAATCTAGGACAGCAGATTGTGACTTGTATTGAATTATCTTATGTGGATTTAATGCTAGAAGTGGGATAAACAATGTCCATGTTTTTTCCACAGGCTGTCTGCACAACTCAGAACACTTTGATTATGGAGTGGAATCATGGGAAGCTTACAAGAGAAGATGCTTGGCTAGTGATTTGATTGAGGAACAGAGGAAGGTTCAAGCTGCTGATTTAGTGATTTTTCAGGTCATGATTTTTCTTATTAATAATCTTATGGTCTTAATATGGCGTTAAAACAAATACAGTAATAAAGAAACTATAAAAAGCTGGAAAGTTTAGACACCTAATTCCCACTGTCATTTACTTTCAATGCACTGCTCATGCTGATAATGCAGATAAGGCTTGGGCTGTGATCTTACAAGGTCTAGCCCAGGGGTGGGCAAACGTTTTGGCTCAAGGGCCACATTAGGGTTGTGAAACTGTATGGAGGGCCGGGTAGGGAAGGCTGTGCCTCCCCAAACAGCCTGGTCTCTGCCCCCTCCCACTTCCCTCCCCTTGACTGCCCCCCTCAGAACCACTGACCCATCCAACTTCTCCCCCACTGCTTGTCCCCTGACTGCCCCCTCCTGGGACCCCACAGCCCCTAACTGCCTCTCCCCAGGACCTCCCCCCAGAACCTCCGCCCCTTCTACCCCCCCTGCTCCCTGTCCCCTGACTGCCCCTCCTGGGACCACCCGCCCCTGACTATCCCTCCCGGGACTCCACCCCCTATCCAACCCCCCTGCTCCCTGTCCCCTGACTGCCCCAATCCCTAGCCACACCCTCACCCCCTGACAGGCCCCCCGGGACTCCCATGCCCATCCAATCCACCCTGTTTCTTGTCCCCTGACCACTCCACCCCATCCAACCACCCCCTGTCCCCTGACTGCCCCCCAGGGACCCACTGCCCCTTATCCAGCCCTCTCCCCCACCCCCTAACCATGCCACTCAGAGGAGCAGAACTGGCTTATTGGAAAGGCTGGGAGGTGGGTGGGCGCAAGCCGCACTGCCCGCGTAACTACAGGGGAGGGGGGACAGCAGGGGAGGGGCCAGGGGCTAGCCTCTCTGGCTGGGAGCTCAAGGGCCAGGCAGGATGGTCCCGCGGCCAAAGTTTGCTCACCTCTGGTTTAGTCAATAGCAGAAATGAAAAAAAACAGGTGCTACAGAAAATTGACAGTCCCTCTGCCCCATGAATCCAGTGTCTGTCAGAAGGCTCATCTTTTGGTTGAGGTGTAAGAGATTCTGAAAACTCATGGACATTTGGAGATCTCATGGCATTTTTCAAAAGAATATTACAAAAAAAAACCCCACAACCATAAGCAAATATAGTTCCTCCATTCTCTGAATGATACGCTTTATTTACAGTGCTTGATCTGTGAATGGCTTGACTGATTAAGGTGATAAGATGTTCTTAGCATAGAAACAAGGCCAAAGGAAATGGTGTACCTCTGCCAATTACATCTCACTATTAACAGGAGCCTTTGCTTTGCTTTTCAGTTTCCCTTGTATTGGTTCAGCATGCCTGCCATCATGAAGGGCTGGATAGACAGAGTCTTGGTCCAAGGATTTGCTCACAATTTCCCACAGTGTTATGATGATGGCTTACTCAAGGTATGTTCCCTGGACTGTTACATTAGGCTAAACAATATTTTTTTTGTATAATTCTTGTCTGTTCCTATGCTGTAATTTTATTTTTAATCTAAGTGGATAAATGAGATTTAGGCTTTTTAGTGGCACTCAGTGATCATTCAAAATCCTTCCTAAAAACTTATTTCTTCTCTGTACCTTAGAGTTTTATACTGCCCTCTAGTATACAAGTGCCAACATCATGGAGTCTCAGGCACTTCTGCCTTTTCAGAATAAAAACTCTGCGTAGGGAAGGGGGTGTTGTTTAATTTTGGGTAAGAGTGGAAGGCTGGTAGTGGTTTGGGAATAGAAAGGGGTGTCTGTATAGCGAAAGGCTTTGCACCATTTCATATAGATGGTCAGACTCTCTACTCACCGAATATCCTCCTTCCATCTTGCCTAGGACAAGTGTGCATGGGGGAAAGATGATGCAAATAGGACTATCAAGATGCGTGCAAGCCTCAGCCATATGCTATTATCACCCTTCTCCTCTTCCTGGCTTGGCTGGGACCCTCACGTTAGGTTTTTCTGAAAGTGGATTGCAAAATCTGCAGGGGAGGGAAGATGTATTTGTTTTCTGGGGTGTGTAGTACATTCTTGGGCATGCAATTTATTTAAAATAACTAAAAATCCTCCTGTACTAGGCTTTAAGTACACACACATTAAGAAGCAATTCAAAATTTCAGCAGCATTACATAATCACTCCAGCAAGAATTTAGCCAGCCTGCCACCGACGAAAACTCCTTTCCACCGCTCCATCGTCTAGGAAGCACACCTTTGCCTTCTCCAAAAACACAAACGTGTCTTTTGCAGCATGCTTGAATGATCATCAAACGCTGCCAATATCAGAGCAAGGAGGATGGGGGGAGCAAGTTCCAGAGACTTGATCTTGTGGAGAATGCCTTGTGAGCTGCCCCTCTCTTTTACAACCATAGGATCCAACTTGAGCCCTCCTGCTAAGCACAGTTGTGGCAGTATGGCATAGAGAAAGAGGCAGTGCCTTAGGTAGGCTGCCCCCAGCCCATTCATAAAACCCTGGTGCTTTATTGGTCATAACTAACATCTTAATCTCCACCTAGAGACCAATAGGCAGCCAGCGCAGATCCTGCAGGAGCCCTCTATGCTTAGTAAGCTATCTGGAAGATACAATAAGCAGCTATAGCAGTCTCTGCCTTTTAAAATAGATGTATTTTAGCGCATTAGAAAGTTCTGGTGTAACAGGAAGAAATGCTTGACGTAGTTACTGGTGACAGACTATTCATTTTAATCAGCTGTTGCGTATTAAGCACAGAGGGGAAGCACTACCGCTTGTCAGCCCTAATGCATGTGTCTTTTCTTTTACCTTTCCCTGCTATTCTATGAAAATAAATTATTTAATGGGCAAGAGAGTAAGAAATACAAAAGAATAGGGAGTACGATAATTAGTTACAGGCAAGAAAAAACCCTATACCCATTGCAAACCTAAAAAAAAAAACAGTTTTTCATGGTAGAAAATACTTTTTAGGGTGTTTTTTTTTTTTTAATCCAGTAATGCGCACACATAGCTGAAGGAAGGAGGGGTGAGGAAATGAACAAGGATCTAGCATTTCAAGAAGACAAGTACAGTGGGACATGGAGCCAGATTGCATGGTCAGTCTGTAGTAAGTGGATCATTTCTGGGTCCCACCCGGTCCAAACCAGCTGGGTCTAGGTCATAACTAGTCACTGTTTCTAGCTCTAGGTCCCAAGGACACACTCCCAGGCTCAGACTTCTTGTCTGATGCCCTTCCTTGGAATATAGGATGCTGCCATCCCAATCCCTCCAGTCAGTTTACAAATGCTTCACCAGAGCCTCCCCTGGGCTGTGAGCACTCTGGGCTTCTAGTTTAACCTTTCTAGGAACCATGTGGCAGGCAAGCAAGAAGCACAGGCTGAGCAAAGGAATTTCTTAACCACAATCACTTTTCTCTTAAAAACATTAGAGAGTTACTGATCTTTGAAAAGGAAACAAGTCCTGAGACACAGCCTCCCCGCTTCTGATCTCAGCCCTTCTGTGAGTCCAAAGTACCTCACTGTTCAGGCTGGGCAGAGTCCTTCCTGCCCTCTGCCCTGCAACAAAGCCTCCTATGTGGTGATGGTCATCTTCCCCCCTTCCCCCCACCCCCCCCCATTCCAGATCAGTATCCGACGCCAAATAGACTTCTGTCTCTCTATTATATGCTCCAGTGGGGTGCTCCAAACCTTCCTCGAGTCATACTTGCCCCACCTGCATAGAGAGCTCATTGCTCTGTAGGAGTAGGCAAGTTGTTGAGTGACAAAGTAGGTGGCCGTAAATTGTAGTCTTGCTGGTCCTTTGAGGATTCAGTAAGCTTCCCTACCTGGGAAAGGTGTCTGGAATGCAGGACAATAGGCTCCCCTCTGCGTTCAACTTAGACATGTGTTCAACACCTAATAAAAAACGAGTTCATAATTTGATGCAAACAGATCCCACTCTGTCAAGGTCATCCGAATTTGTGACCAGTTTAAGTTGGTCCATAGCTCTAAATTGTTCAAACTGTGCCACCTTACTATGACATGAAGACTGAGATAATCTATAACAAATAGCGGTGAATTGGGTAGAAAGATTTCTGCTCCATGATTAATGCCAGAGGTTGGGCTCAGGCTATAAAATCTCATTTGGAGTATTATAAATGGAGTGCTCAGTATTATTTGTGGTTCGTGTGTGTGGATTTTCGTGACCTCCTGTCTTAGCTATTCACTTTTGCCCTTTTCAACTTTCTACCCTATAAATCAAGCAAGATTGGCATGTCCAGACACCAATTCATAACTTTTGAGCTGTTCTTGGCATTGTGAATAGCAGAGCTAGTCATTAGCTGAAGATTTGAAGATGCTTATTTCTCAAGTCCAATATCCCACAATGATGGATATGTAGATTACTTGACTATTTAATTTGCTGATCATTTTAACAATGCCAACATTTAAGTTTTCATTATTAGATTTCAGAAATAGTCCAACGAGACAAACACAGGTGATTCAGACCCTTTAAAAGCTGTCATTTTGGCCTGTTTGCAAATTTGGGACAACGAGGCTGCTGCATCCATTGTGTTCAGTTCACATTTGGAAGGTTCCCTTGGCAGCCATAAATAAGAGTTAGATGCTGGGGTACAAGTCTGTGTCAGATCCCATGGTTATAGAATCTGAGGAAACATGGTTCTGGTAAAATACTTAGTGCAAGGAATACACCTAAAGAACATAACAAATACCCAACTAATCTATTCTCAGGCAACTGAGAAGCTTTAAATGAAGACTACTATGTATACAGGATGCAGTTTCCATCTGGGGGAGAGGGAGGAGCATAAACACACTTAGCACTCAATTTTTCCAACCATAGATCTCAAAGCACTTTACAAGGAAGGGCAAGCATCTTCCCCATTTTACAGATGGCAAAAGGTAAGGGCCCAAGTAACATGCATTTTTATGTATGTTTTCCCACAGAGCTATTTTCACACACTTTACTACTCCATATATCAACAAGCTGTGTACCAGAGATGCAGTAAGTGGTACTGTGTGAAAAGGCCAGGGAATGAGGAGGACAGAAAAGGGGGTCAGCTTCCTCAGCCATCTCTGTTCTGCCAAGTTAATCTAGTGTTTCTGAAGTGTCCTTTTTGGCTACCGGGTCACTTGTTCTTAAACTAATGTGCCTAAGTCTTATTTTCTTCATTCCAGAATAAACTAGCCCTACTTTCATTTACCACTGGAGGAGATGAAGAAATGTTTTCAAAAGGAGGGGTCAGTGGTGACATTCGCTATCTCCTGTGGCCCATCCAGGTACAATATATGAATATTTGCTCAATAACTGTGCACCTTCATAGTACTGCCAACTCCAAGCATTCAAAGTCAGGAGACAGGCCCCACAGAAATCATGATTCCTTTTAAAAAAATCCATCCGATTTTGAAAGAGCAATGTTAGGTCTTTATTTTCCTTCTGATTTGAGACGTAGGTTTCATGTTTTCCAGTTTCTCTGCCGCTATTAGGGCAAAAAAAATTAAAGAAGAGATTTGCATATAATAGCATGACTAGGGAAGAGCCAGCTTGTTGGGAAATCTTTGTGTGGCTGGCATGGTGTGCTGTGACATCTACCTGCTGACATAAACTAGTTGAATCACTTGTCCTAGATCTTCCAGAAACACTTCCATCTTCTAACAAACTCTTCTGCAGTTTCTAGCTAGGCAGACTCATTAACATTACTAAGCCCATTTGGCTGCATCATTTAAAAGGCAACTAATGGAAAGGTGCTAATCGTAAATATATCCTGAAGTTCGGAAAAGAGGAAGGTTAGTGAATTTAGCTCACTCAGAGGGCATTAAAACTCATTCAGAACTGTGTGAATCAGAATTGCATGACTCAGCTAGATTCAGAAGTGCCTAAAACAAATGTAGAAGTACAGGGATGAAACATGAATTTCATTCAGGAACAATCCAAGAAGAGTCAATAGTATCCTAAATGTTCAGCCATCAAACGTGGAAGTGTATGACAGTTGAAAGGGTAAGTTAGTTATATAGCTTCAATAGCATTTCAAAACTGTTCCAGGAACTGGGGAACAACGTACACTAATCAAACTCAGAAGCATCATAGGCTAGCCTTCAACACTTGTCCACAAGTGTGGTTGCAAAGGTACATTCCCGCATCCTTTTGTCCTTCCACATGGATAGTTTAAAGCAATGCTGTTTTATCAAAGAAAACATGCCCCACATGGGGTAGGAGAAATATTTTAAAATCTGAATTCTTTAACTGTAGCAAAAATGGAGTTGAACCATTTTCTGACATGTGTCTCTTGTCCTTTGAATCTAGCATGGTATAATGCACTTCTGTGGTTTCAAAGTCCTTGCTCCTCAGATCTGCTTTGCTCCCAAGTACGTGACAGAAGAGAAAAGAAAGGAGATGCTGACCTCCTGGGCACAGCGACTGAAGACTATCTGGGAGGAAAAGCCTATAAACTGCACTCCTGAGTTGTATTTTAAGTAATGTTCAGGCACAACACTAGAGAGAGATGGGGGCGGGGAAGTTGCAGGAATTGTCTCAGTTGTATCTTTTCTCTTTCCTTCATGCTGTACCTTACCATGTATGGGGGGGGGGGAGGGAAGTCACAATGCATAATGTCAGTCTCATAAACTTGCTGGATTGTATTACACCTAAAGACAGCCAATTGGTAATAGCTCAGTTAGCAATATGGCCTCGATCTTCCTGTCTTCTTAGGAGTACAGTGTAATGATGAGTGGTGCAGCTCCTTGCTGTGTGGGACATGGCTCCCTAACTAGTAAATATTAGTGCCTAGTATACAATCAGGTTGTTTTTTTTTGTTTTTTTTTAGAATAGTGCCTGTTCATACAAGGATAGGATTGAATCACAGATAATGGCTATTGCCCTAAGACACAGGTGACCTGCAAAACACCTGAAAGATATTGCCAGATTTACTTCAACACTTTTGTGCACCAGCTGCCATTTTTGTTAAATTGACCTGGAAATATCCTGTGATAAATAAGATTTGTCACAGCCAGTTATCAGTCAACTCTGATCTCTTAAGCAAGTTTTGTCTACATTTGAATTATTGTACAGTTTGAGTATATAGGATATGCAGTAATTTAGGTTACATGAGAACTATAGCCAGCCTTAACCTTCAATACCAAAACAGATCTATGTGTCGGTTCCTAAATTCCTAAGATTATTTACAACTGAACTATAGTAAAGCAGCTTTAAGACAGTTTCAGATGCCAATAAAGGAAGCAAATTCAAAGTGAAGTATGAATATACAACACTGGTGCCTTCACCATTGCATTGTTCTGTGTGTACACAAGGAAGGGTACGTGAAGCCCCCTGCCATTTTTGCCTCCTCATACATTTTAATGGATACTTTTTTCTGAGTTCAAGGACTGATCCCCACTTACGCTGCCACTAGCTACCCCATTAGGAAGAGAGAGGAATCAAGGGCAATTGCTGTGGCCCCTCACACTAATCAGCAGAGCTATTCAGCCCTGGAGTTGAATGCCTGATGTACCTTCCCCTAAATACTATAGCAGCAAATGTGCTTCTCCGGGGGACTCTGGCACTGTGGCTGGCTTGGTGAGGCACATTGCCCACTACATCTGCCGTGGCCACTGTCCCAGTGTGGGTCAATGCCTAATAGGATACACCAGTAGGTGTGGGTTGGCTCTTAATGTTTGGGAATTTTGCCATGGACTTCAGTGGGATAATTTGGCTCTGGAAAGTAACTGATGATTTTTTTGTGGTAGATATATGGTATGTTTCATGCTTAATTGTGTATTTCCTGGCTCTGATCAGTCGCTGTCACAACCTTAACATACTGTTAAACGTACTATTATGCTTCTTTGTGAATGTTTACCCGTTGTATGCAAGATGTAGATACCAGATTACAATGTTTCCAGTCACCTAAATTCATGTTCAGACTGAAGAAGGTGGACATAGTAAGATACAAATGCAGTTGCTGTCCATGCATATTTACTTTTTCAGAATAAAAATCCTCAGTTTGTTTGGAGACTGATCAAAGGTGTTATTCAGAAGACAAATGCGTATTCTGCTCACAAAAAATTAAGAGGATGTATACAGAGAAGTCTTGCTCCTATAATCACTAAAGTCAACAGGAATTGATAGACTGCAGTCAGGGTAAAATTAGGCACATCTCTTAAATTCTATTACAGCACAACGCAGATGCTTGGAAATTCTAGCTAAGAGTATTTGTGAGGAAGTCACATGGGATTAATTCCACAAAACTGCTAATCAGTCTCCTATGATGCTTAGTGTCAGGATACACATACACTTTAAAAAAAAAAAGTGTCATGAAGCTAGGCATAAGGGGGTCTTGAAGGTTTAGAAGGAACTGTGCCGGGAAGAGAGAGCAATATAGAGCCGTATCAGCAACTGGGGAGAGATTATCAGGAGAGCTCAGCTCCGCACTAGGTACCAAAATTAAGTGGCCAGATATTTTTTTTAAAACTCAACATGTTAGGTACTGAGCTCTTCTGAAAGGCTCTCCCCAGTGATGGTGGTTGAGCTCTTCTGAAAATTTTGGCTTTAAGGGATACTATTTTTATTTATTTGACTAAAGTTTCTGGTTCAGTTGCATTAAATAAAATTCCTGAGTCTTTGCCACAGTTGTATGACACTTATGATTTCACATGCAGGGAATACATTTGCCACTTCTTTTTTTAATAACTTATTACCTGCATCCAAAGCTGTTATGTCCTCTCCAAGAGGGAAACCCCATTGACTCCAAACAGACTAGTGTGGAACATTAAAGAGCGTACAACTTTGTTGCTCTGCTTTTTCCCCATGAAGGTGAGTCATGCAAGTGGATTCTTCCACATCAGCTGAGTTTGCAGCTGAATGCATATGGTAGGAGGGGGAATAAAACCCCTAAACAGAAGGAAGTGAGGATCTCTATGCTACTTGGACTCTGGGAGGGCAAGGTTTTCTAGGTATAAACAAGAGGTCCCCAGCTGTTTAGCCTGGGTTAGCCCAAAGAGCCATATAGAGCTTGCTTGCTTAGTTATAGAAGCTTCTATTACCTTTCGTAACAAATTGTCATTCATTTGTGTATCCATGTTTACCTGCTTATACCTTATAAATAATTGTTTCCTTTTTCCTATTAATAAATCTGTATATAGTTTATTGTAGGATTGGCTACAAGCATTGTCTCTGGTGTGACATCGAAGGTGCGATTGACCTGGGGTAAGTGATTGGTCCTTTGGGACTAGGAGTAACCTGAATATTGCTGTGATACTTGGTATAAGGGACCACCTATCACAAAGGCAAGCTTACCTGGGTGGTGAGTCAGATCTGAGTATCCAAGGAGACTGACTGATAGTTAGCTGGTGAAATCTAAATTTAGAGCTCACAGCCAATTAGGGGTTTTTGTCTTGGTTCTTAACAGTCACTCTCTTGAGTCACTGGAGTCAGCTTGACAGTCCTCTTTACTGATATGTTGTTAGTAATTTCTCTCTTGGTTGTCTAACATATCTTGTATCCCTTAATCCAATTACCTCTCTAAATATTTCTGATAAAAGATTGACAATGAATTGACTGTGAAATGTGATCTTCAAGACATGGAGTAAAATAGAAATGGACGTTGTCTGATCATTAATCCAAGGACCACCGACATGTGGGAGGGGGAAGCATATAATATCCTCTACAGTATATTCCTTTCTTGATTTTTTACATTACTGATTTCTCAGGACAGCCCATAAGGACATTGAAGTGATAGGGCAATTTCTGCTAAAAAAAAATAGTAACTATTCATTTTATCTTTATTGGTTCAGCTCAGTAAGTTTAAATTTCTGTATTAGATGAAAAAATCATCCGTGATTCTGGTCCTTCTAATTTCTATTTCAAAGATTAAACACATTAGCCTTCCTACACCCAGCTTCACGCTAATGTTTATATTTGGTAGCCAGTGTGTGTGTTGTGCATAATACATATTATATGAACTTTAATATTGTACACCTTATCAGGTATAAATCCATGGTAGGCCCACACCTTGAATACTGTGTGCAGATGTGGTTGCCCCATCTCAAAAAAAAAAAATTGGAATTGGAAAAGGTTCAGAAAAGGGCAACAAAAACAATAAGGGGGTGTGGAACCACTTCCATATGAGGAGAGATTAATAAGACTGGGATTTTTCAGCTTGGAAAAGAGACAACTAAGGGGGGATATGATAGAGGTCTATAAAATCATGACTGGTATAGAGAAAATAAACAAGGAAGTACTATTTACTCCTCCTCATAACACAAGAACTAGGGGTCACCAAATGAAATTAATGAGCAGCAGGTTTAAAACAAACAAAAGGAAGTATTTCTTTACACAACGCACAGTCAACCTGTGGAACTTTGTCAGAGGATGTTGTGAAGGCCAAGACTGTAACAGGGTTCAAAAAAGAACCAGATAAATTCATGGAGGATAGGTCCATCAATGAATATTGGCAAGGATGGTGTCCCTAGCCTCTGTGTGCCAGAAACTGGGAATGGGTGACAGGGGATGGATCACTTGTTGATTACCTGCTCTGTTCCTTCCCTCTGGGGCACTTGGCATTGGCCACTGTTGGAAGACAAGATACTGGGCTAGATGGACCTTTGGTCTGACCCAGTATGGCCATTCTTATGTATGATTGCTGGGTAGTTATGCTAAGTTGCACACCTGTACTCTGTATTATGCTTTTCCCAGAATGCTGTTCACACTTGTTCACTCACACTAAGGTGTAGCCCATAACACTTTGCACAGCTGAATTCTGGTCTTGGCTCAAACAAATACATAACCTGACAGAAACAAGATGTATGACTAATAAGTCCTGGTACAATTAAGAGGTGCCTGGAAGGAGGTATCCAAGACAAAGATAAGAAAAGTACAGGACAGTGTAGAAAAATCAGTATAAAACTGCTAGAGACAAGTGGGGTTATGTATGGAGTGCCTTTAGCTTGTAAACAGCCACAATATAAATACACATAGTCTTGAGTGCATACTTTGAAAGCAGACCTATGTAAGGTGAATGCTATGAGATTACTTCTCTGAAAGGGTGGTATGTATGTCTCCTTTTTATGTTGCGCTGCTTTCCCTTTGACTAATAAGCTGACTATGCGCAGCTATTTGCGCTCAAATATTTTTGAACCGCAAGTGTAGTCAAGTAATTGGCTATAGCTAGTCAAATTGCAAAAGAGTGTAGAACTAGATCAATTAGGTACTTTTTGGACATAGATAATCTAGCTATAATAATAAGGGTGCAGACACTTTTTTTATATAAACAGATTAGAGTACATGCACTGATATTTTATTACCCTGCATTATTTTGAAAGCTGTTCGATTGGAGAGAACTCCAGACTAAACCTTTTCCTGGTTATATACAGGATAGATCGATAGAAAAGAAATTATTAGTTATTCACCGCCCCATGATGTCAGCCTTTCCCTTCACATTGCTATGTAAAGTAGCAAATATGGATGAATTCCTGGCCTATTGAGGTCTAGAATTTTTGCCACTGAAATCAGTGGAGTGAGGATTTCATCCAACCTTTTTAAAAGCAATCTTAACCAAGCGACTGTACTCTGAATCAGAATTTGGTAACTATATCCATGATGTCTCACAATTTGCTAACATGGCTATCAATAATTAGCTTGTATTAATAATGGCCTATTCCATCTGAGGATGCCTAGACCCACCAATCAGTTGAACTGCAAAAGTCAGCTCTAGAAATTATTTTGGGGATATTTCATGGTCTGTGTTATACAGGAGATCAGGCTAGATGTCACAATGGTCCCTTCTGGCCTTGGAATCTATGAAAACAAGACTTGTATTAACGCTACAGATTAGAGAGAATCAAATTTCAGTTTGACAGTGCAATTCTCTTGACATATTTTTAAAATACAATGCTAGTTATCTCTTTAAGAAAAGGAGTTCAAAACTGTCAGCTTTTTTTTTTTTTGAGGGGGGAGGGGAGGGTGAGAGCAGGTGTCTACTTGTAAGTTAAGTCAGCCACAACAAACAGTGGCAGAGAGAGCCATTCAGTTCCCCTGTGCCACATCCTGGCCAGGCAAGCAAAGTATAAAAGTTTTGCCTACAGATATTTCAAGGACATTGGGGGAACCAGAACCCTTGTATTCATCCTAGAGAAAGCCCAGGGCAGCTGTGCAGCCTTGTCATTCCCAGGTCTGGGAATTTCCTCTTTAAGATGATGACGATGTTTCTTAAGTCATGAGAATGGGTATCTAGCCTGTACTATAGTTTAGTACAACACCACCTGAAGATGGAAATTCAGATGCTTCAGTGCATATTCTTTGGTACTTAATATTTTTGTTGTTCAGAGAAACAATTAATACCTCACGATAGAATTTCTGTGTCAAAGTATTCTTTAGAGATTCTGATGCATACATAGCTATTTTACAAGTACTACGTGAACTGTAAATTTCCTTGAACAGGAGCTATTTAGTTCCTGGAATTGAGTAGCTCTGCTTTCATCATGAAAACTTTGTCAACTTTTATTTCTTGCCAACTATTTCCCCTCCAAGGAACTGATAAACTCCACCAGATTCACCAACAGAACTTTGAAGCTTCTTAAAGTACAGCTATACTAGGTTGTCCACAGACCTTCTCATCTCCTTGACCCCCACGCTACTTACCTGGTCCCAATTGCCATAGCGTTGGAATGCCTCACAAACTTGAGTGACTTTATCCTCGTAGGCATCCCTGTGTTGCAGTGTTCCCTCTTATTTTTTCCACGCATGTGCGGAATGAATTTTGTTATGTCACACATCACCTCCATATTGGTGCACATAACAAAATTAATGTGGTGGAGGTGGGGCCGATGGGTTCGGAGAGGGTTCCAGCTGGGGGTGCAGGCTCTGGGGTGGGGCCAGGGATGAGGGGTTTGGGGTGCAGGCTGCTACAGGACTCCCTGCAGCACTCTCTCTCCCCGCAGCAGCCCCGGGGCTGAAGGTGGTGGAAGAGGCGCCTCTCCCCCAGCCGCAGCAGGTCCATGCTGGGGGAGAGGTGCCTCTCCCCCGGCTGCGGAACTGAGCCCCTGTGTGGGGCTTAATAGGCAGCTGCACAGCCACGTAGTTTAGAGGGAACTTAATCTGTGAGGTAGGAAAGTATTCTGTGCACATGGAGGTTGGGCCACAGAGATTAACTGACTTGCCCAAGGTCAGCACCATAGGTTGCAACAGGTACCTCACCACAGCAGGTGCCTCACTACAGGATGAAGCTCTCTATAGCATAATGTGCAAAACTAAGGCTTTGTCTTCACTGGAGATTTAATCTGGGTTCAACCATGATTTTTCCCCTTAACATGTTCTGTGTTCACACAGCAATGCGCCTTTATTCCTGCTGCACAGTGAGGGGGCCACTGCACTCTGAGCTACAGCGTGGACTCCCAGTTAATTTATCTTGTGTATTGCTAACATAAGGTTAACTGCGATGCAAACAAGGGCCATAGCAAATCAACAAACCTTTGCAAATCCTTTTAAAAAAAAAATCTCGTGGCAGGTGGAGACAAGGTGGGTGAGGTAATATCTTTTATTAGATCAACTTCTGGTGAGGAAAGAGACAAGCTTTTGAGCTACCTACAGCTCTTCTTCAGGTCTGGGACAGGCAGTCTTATCATAGAATATCAAGGTTGGAAGGGACCTCAGGAGGTCATCTAGTCCAACCCCCTGCTTAAAGCAGGGCCAATCTCCAATTTTTGCCCCAGATCCCTAAATGGCCCTCTGAAGGACTGAACTCACAACCATGGGTTTAGCAGGCTAAGGCTCAAACCCCTTATGATTTTTGATCTTTTGGGGCTGTCAGTACACCATTTTACGCACTGACCTCCATGTGGCTTCACAGTCTGTAAATCCGGGCAGAACTTAATCTTTGAAACTAGAGAGTCCTGTAAGAATGGCACAGTTTTTCATTAGCTTGTCCAGGGGTTCCCCTCTCTTCCTCAGCCTGCTGGCATGTACGCAGCTGGGGATCCGGTTTTGTTGATGTGGTTTCACATGACTCCTCCCACTGCAAGGCGGGCGTCAGCGAGAAGGAATCAATCCAGGCTTGGTAAAAAGAGCTGAAGCCCAGACAGCAGTGGCTCGATCTTCCTGGAGTTAGTGCTCCGTGCACAGGCAGGTAAGAGAGCACTTTCACTCTGTGAGTCTTTAACTGGAGACTAGATTTTTGTTGGTTTGTTTGTACAGGTTCGTTGAGTTACACGTAGGTCTGCCTGGAACCCGCTTCCCTTTTATTTTCCGGGACGTTTGGGTATAGATACTGCATGTGTTAGGGTGTAATAATATTAATATCAAGGGCTTTTGGGGTGATGAAATGGGAGAGGAGGGGAAATATGTGATTCTTCGATTGTCTTTCTTCAGCAGACTTCCTTTGCTATTGCCGAAGAGGGAGAGTTAGTTTCAATTTCTCAACCCCATGTTGTGGAGGCCGATTTTTTGCAATCTCTTACCAAATGCTAATGGTGGAACAAGCCTTCTATATCCCCTCCCCCTGCTCCAGCTCCCAGCGCAGGTCAGCCTCCTAGACTATGGTGAATATCGTGTATAATATTTAGACAAACTTTCGCTCTTACAAACGCATCCGCTCCTGTCACAGGAGGTTTTCAGACGCGATTGTTGTGTCCTGATCCCTCGATTGACTTGCTTCTTCTGGTGTGCTTGAAGAACCGGCCCACCAACCCCCAGCCGAAGGAGGAAAGCGGATCCCCCCCGTCAGACGGGCCTTAGCCCCAGACAGCTGCCTGTCCTTCCCTGGGACTCCTTTAAAGCGGCTGGGTTCAGTGGGGAAGCGGGTCTGCAGGAGAGGAGACGGTCTCTTTAACAGCCACCTCGCCCGGGAGTGGCTCCGAACTGTGCGGCTCTGCTGTGCGGAACTGAAGGGGAGCGTGCGCACGGGGGAGCCCCCCCGTTTGTACCTGGGTCCCGGAGCAGACCTGGGGCCGTCTGTGCGAATGACGGTGTGATGCGAGGAAAGAGTTCTCGGCGCCCTGCCGGGGGTTGTTTGCCCAGACAGCGACGGGCATAGGTCATAAATCTCATCCACGGGGCTGCCTCCGCCACTGCTTCCTTTCGGTGACGGTCTCGGTCTGCACAAGGCAGTAGTAGAGGAAGAGGATTTTTGATCTCCTCTTGTCCCACCCCGGGCCTGAGGTGGGGAGCCCCCGGCCTGCTGCCAGCGCAGGGATCTGTCTGCTCATCCTCCCTGGCTGGGAGAGCAGTGGGGATTTCCATACCCCATTCCCACGCCCCGGGTGGAAGGGAGAAGTAGTGAGAATTTTCACCCCTGCCCCCGCTCTCCTAGCACTTGCTATGGGTACACCCTACCTCGGTTTTGGTAAAAAGGGCCCTCATTTATAGGGCTGCCAGCTGTCCGGTTTTCGATCACAACGCCTGGTCGAAAAGGAACCCTGGCATCTCTGGTCAGGCCGTTAAAAGTCCGGTCAGCAGCGCAGGCAGGCTCCCTACCCGGCTCCATGCAACTCCCAGGAAGCTGCCAGCATCTCCCTCTGGCTCCTAGGCAGAGGGAAGGCCACAGGCTCTGTGCGCTGCCCCTGCTCCCAGCACCAGCTCCGCTGCTCCCATTGGCCAGGAACCACGGCCGGTGGGAGGTGAGGGGGCGGTGCCTGCAGGCACAGGCAGCACAGAGAGCTATGTGCTCACGCCTCTGCTAAGGAGCTGGAGGGAGATGCCGGCAGCTTCCCTGGAGCCGCCTGAAGTAAGCACCACCCAGAGCCTACACCCCAAACTGTTCATCCCTGGCTCCACCCCCAGAGCCCACACCCACAGCTGGAGCCCTTGCCCTCTCCTGCACCCCAAACCCCTCATCTCCAGCCCCACGTCCAGAGCCCATATCTGCATCCGGAACCTTCACTGCCACTCCCCCGGCCACACCCCAACCCAGTGAAAATGAACGATGAGGGTGGGGGAGAGTGAGCAACTGAGAGAAGAGGATGGAGTGAGCAGGGGCGAGGCCAGGCAAGTTTGGTTTTCTGCCAATAGAAAGTTGGCAACCACACTTATTCAACACTTCAAGAAATGGGTGCAGGACACTAATGAAGCATAAAACATGGTTAATCCCCTGAAGGGGTGGGGCAGAACTCAGTGACCGGTGAAAATACTCAATACTCAAGATACTCAAAGGGAGATGTAACAGGCACTGATTTGTGGGTGAAATTAAGGCCACATGAAGGTACCGCCACCATTCCACCCACATGACCCAAGCAAGACTGGAGGACCTTCAATTTATGAAATAGGGAAGTCACTAGTGATCCCCAAGAAACAGAGAATTATTATTTTTCTTTTAGTGTTGAATAAGCTAAGTGGTTATTCACTTCTGGTGATTTCACTAGAAAGTAGAATAATTGACATATGCCAAGAAACCACCAGAAGTCCCTCAACATAATGAGCTCTAATCTACATCTAGTACATCCTTCATGAGGTTTCAGATTAGTTATATGAAAAATGTCATTTAAAAAAATAAATCAGAACTGAATTTTAAGTAATGACTTGAACACCCAAATAATTGCTTTGGTGACAGGAAATTTTAGCTTTGGATTTTACGTTTTAACAGGCTCAGTATACTGTTGTCCTAACAGAAAATAGATCACTCACCACTGAACATAGCACCAGTGAGAATCCCTATGAGGAGGACATTGTGCACGTCATCTCAGGGGGGAGGAGATAAGAAGTAGAGTTCAGACTGAGAGGAGGACAACTATACTGAGTTGTAAAACAAGGAACTGGGCTTACAGAAAAATAATCTTACAGTTATGCAGCATTACTCCTTGTGCAGCGACACCTAAATGTATAACTTGCATGTCCACCTTATGAAGTATTGTAGCATTGGGGTTTTTAATGTAATTCATTTATTTCTCCTGGAATTTTGCTTCCTTGGGCTGAAATTAATTCACATCTAGATGCTGGCAAAAGAGGCAAAAGTCTAATTTAAATCCACATCCTCAAAAAGGTATTTAGGTGTCTAACTCCTATTGAAATCAGGTGTCCACATACCTTTAAGGATCTGATCGTGTGTGCGTAATCCCAAAGGTGCTAAGTATCTCCCATGAGACACTGAGTACCCTGGACTCCCATTGCAAGAAGTCCTCAGCACTTTGCAGAATTTGGACCCTAGTTGGTGTTGGCCCTCAATCAAGATGTATTTCACGCTTACAATTTCATACGAGTCCTGTTTCAACATTTAGGATTGTTAATATTCAAAAATATATGCCCAGTGTTCTATTTTATCAACGTGACTATTTGCTGACCTGCAATTACTTACATTCATAAGTGATTTGGGACAGGATTAGGGCCTTAGATTGTAAGCTATTTGGGGCAAAAACTGTCTTCACTCAGGAAGTTTTACAGTACTTAATATAACAGTAATTCCAAATTTCAACAGAATTGGTGTAGTTTTAAAGGCCTGATTTTCAAAAATGTACATGCAGTTCTTGCATGTGCATACTGGCTATGTGGAAGAGAAATGACTAGTTAGTAATGTACTTGACCAATTGCATGTGCAAATGTCTGATTTAGAGAGGCAAGTTATAGTAGGTGTGCAGTTGTGTACATGCATTTTGAAAGTCGGGCTATAGGGAACTGCATAGGGAACTGCGTTCCCTGCATCACGTTAAGTATTAATTGTTCTGTTGTAGAAGGAAAAAGACGACCCTGAGGGCATGAATTCATTTCTTGGTAATATAAGACCATGAATAGTGTTTGTGTGTGTAGAACTGTATTTTTAGGTCTACTCATATATTGTCACTGAGTTAGGATCTTAATGTTATGGGTTTATAGATTTTAAAATGCATTTAGTCCCATGTTTACATTACATGGGATTTCTTTCATTTCAATTAAAGGATTCCAGTTTTCTCAGGGTGTTGGGTTTTTTAAGCTACACACTTTGCTATTTTCCTCCCATTGCATTCTTTGAAGTAAAACTTTAAAATATTACATCTGACTTCAAAAAGTTTAGCCTTCCAACACCTGTATGTGGTAGGGCAGCATCTTCACTCCATTTCATACATGGGGAACTGAGGCAAAGACACAATATTGCCAACCTTAAATGTTCAAAAGGCATGAGTCAGGGCTAGCTTTCTGCTCCCTGCCCTCCCAAAAGATATGATTTTAAAAAGATTCCAAAATTAACTTTCTATTTGCCTTCTTGTTTGAGTCTTTATGGGTCACATTTTCAAGCTTTTCTCGGCAACCATCAGGGCTAGGAACTATTTTTATTTTTAAAATGAAAGCTGAGATTTTCATGTAATCCCATTAGCCCACGATCTATCATTCTTATTTCTTGCTTACTTTCTCATTTTTACCACACCTTAAGAAAGGACACTAAAAGTGTCACAAGACTTGCAATAAAATCAAGTGTTAGCAACATTGCCGTTGGCACTTGCCCAAGGTCTAGGGCAGAACTTGGAATAGAACTCAGATCTTGACTTTCAGTCCCATGACATTATCTTCACAAGTGTGAAAATCCAGACTGAGGAAGATTTAGGGTAGGGTAAGAGCAGCTAGAGTATGATAGATAGATTTAGGTGTCAGAAATATACAATACAAATACTTTGTCTTCATATAGCAGGACCTTTTATTTAAGGATCTTAAAGTGTTTTTACAAGTTTAGTTAAGCCTCACAGCTCCCTGATGAGATCAATGACATGCATACCATATAGCCTAGCCCATGTACCAAAACTGATAGCCATGTATGGTAGGGGCTTACCTTCTGTCCATCTGAGTGCAGCCATTGCTCGAGTTTCCTTGCTTGTAGGATAGCTCTCCAACTAACTGAAACGATATCCTTTCAAAGTAATGACAAGTGAGAAGAGAAGAATCTGATGTAGATATGTTCTAGCTTCTCTTCTTGGGCCATGGGCTCTCCCTCAGGATTCCATGTCAATCCAGCAGCACCCTGCTGGTGGGCCCTCAGGGAATGATGAGCTCAAGCATGGGTCCTTTGACAAAAGAGCAGGCACTAGATGCAGCCACACACTCTCCCTTCTTCTCTTTCCCCAAGTTTACACCCTTTACCCTCCCTTTTCCCAGTTCAAGATGGCAGGTTTCAGAGTAGCAGCCGTGTTAGTCTGTATTCACAAAAAGAAAAGGAGTACTAACATCTCTAAGGTGCCACAAGTACTCAAGTTCAAGATGGGTTTTTCTAGCTCTGCAGTCAAAAAGTTCCTCCTCCAGGTTCCCTATTCAAAGGCAGGCCAGTTGCTATGGAACCTTGGTGTGCTAGTCAGTCAAGTAAAAGTTAAGCTCCATTACTGATTCTGCCCTTCCCCTGCTTGAGGAGGAGAAAAAGGCCAGACAACCACAGGCCAGCATTGTCAGCATTCACAGTTTGTTTAGCCACGTTCTAGACACTCACTTCTCCCACTCCTTAATGCAGTTATGTTTCCTGCTGCCTTAAAGGGCTAATCTGCTGCAGCTGCTAGCAGCCAACCCTTGACAACAATACCCTGTTCCCAGGTCTGTGTACTTGGGCTACTATAATCATCCAAACCTATTAATTAAGCCCCTGGCCAGGGTTTGAGGGAGAAGAAAGCAACCTAGCACAAACCCAGGTAGCCTCTTAAATCCTGTCTTCATTACAAAAAAGAAAAATAGGTGTGTTCCTAACTCGTTAGTTAAACGCAAGGTAAAATCCTAGTGAAGACGAGGCAGTTTGTAGTTTTCACACAAGTTAGCAGGTTGAGTTAAAGTTTAATGTGAAAATTCTAAACTGCCTTGTCTTCACTAGGATTTTACCTCTTCTTAGTTAACTCAAGTTAGCTAGCACAAATAAGAGCACACCCCTTTTTTCCCCATAGTGAAGACAAGGTCATAAGGTACACTTTTACTCAGCTGTCTTTTCAGGCCTTTTCGTCAGCTCTTACCTGGCTTTTTCCAAAGCCTCTCCCAGGCTGAAGAGACTAAGAACTCTGTGACTTTCTTTATGGTGTATGCAGGGATCCTCACAAGAATTCTTGCTCCTTTTGTACTCTCCCTTTGTTCTCAGGGAAAGGGGCTACTTATATTCCCTGGCACCCTCTGACAGCCTCTAACTCTTATCAACCTAAGACTACATTTTTCAGAATTCCAGCCATTCTGGATTGAAACTGGGGTAGGGCTGTCTCTAAGCATGTCTTAGAGAGCCAGGACACTCTGTTATACTGTGAGAAGAGAAATTTTCTTCTGTGCTTAACAAACCACAATCTCTGTTGAGGGTTCACACTGTTTACAGAGTGTTAGTTCATAATTCATGAGTGTGTTAAGGGAGGATCCTGAGGGACGTGAAGAAGCAATAAGAAACGGTGCAATTCTGCCACCTTTACTCACACTGAGTAATACCTTATTCTACAAGTAGTCCCATTGATTAGGCGCTAGGCATTTTTGAAAATCCCACTGTGTCTATCTGTATCTCTAGGTGCCTAAATACGTTTGAAAATCTGGTCCTTAACTTCTCTGCCCTTCAATAGTCTCGTCTATAAATAGGGGTAATAATACTCAACTACTGTACATTACAAGCTGAGAACTGATTCATCAATTTTTGTACAATGCATTGAGATCCTCCAGTAGAAAAAACAAGTACTATTATGATCTAAATGTTAGAGTGACAGTAAGTCACCATAAACCACCACTTGTGATTTTTGGACCTGATTTTATGAGATGCTGCTTAGTTGCCAACTTTCTAATCAGTCAAAACTGAACGCCCTTGCCCCGCTCCTTCTTCGAGGCCCCGCCCTCCTCACTCCATCCCCCCTCCCTCTGTCGCTTGCTCTGCCCCACTCTCACTCACTCGCTCAGTTTCACCAGGCTGGGGAGGGTCCCTTTTCGAGCGGATGTTCCAGTTGAAAACCGGACACCGCAACCTGAATCAGCTCTGAGTTGGGCCCACTTACCTATCATTTTGTGATGCTGATAAATAAACAAGATACTATGTGCCTGTGATGGGGTTCCCGGGTGCAACCTTAACTGTGGGACTGCTGAGCCTTCTTGTCCCACCAACTTGGATTATCCCTCTCACATTGTGATGCTGTGACAAGCCACAAACTTATGGCAGGTATTGTTCTTATACAGACATCCACAGACAGGGACACACCCAACTGAGTTACATGTATGCTTCTCCCAGCCACTCATGAATAAAACAGTAGAGAGGCTCCAGCCAATTCCCCCCATCTCGGCACCCCAAAACTGTACTGTCTTGCCCTAGTCAGAAGCCTGACTAGTGTAAGTTCATTATCCAGTCCACCCCTCCCTTGATGTGGAGAGGACACAAACTAGCCTTTGTAAACTGAGCTGAGATTTCCCAACCACTTCAACCAAAATACACTGTTTTAGGTAAAATATAAAACTGATTTAACAACTACTGAAAGAGAGATTTTAAGTGATTATAAGTAGTAAGTGTAGAGATCAAAGTTGCTTACCTAAGAAATAAAAGGAAATTCGCAATCTGATTTCTATAAAGTAAACAGGATTTGATTCAAGCAGTGTCTCACCCTGATAGATGGTATAAACAGGTCACAGATCTTCAATACACAGGCTGGGACTCTCCTCCAGCCTGGGGCTCCCTCCCCATTTCAAAATCTTTGTCCTCCCGACATGTTTCCAGGTGTTGAGATGTATAGGGGTGAGACCGAGTCATGTCACTTCCCTTCTTTATACTTTCTTCCAGCTTGCTGGAAAGATCTATGCTTGTGACATGGGGATCTGCCTCCATTGGTCAAGCATTCTACATTGTCTAAGTGCTACCTCCGAGAAGTCTCCATTGTATACAGTTCCTGGGATAGTGGATTTTCTTTAATGGACCATCAGCCTGTCTGGCTACTCCACTGTTGTACCTGAAAGGCTTGTTGTGAGTGTTCCCAGCCTCACAGCATATTTCAGTATCACACACATAGCAAAAATTCATAACTTCCTGTACAATGATAGCACATACAATCCAACAGGATCTTAATGTCCAACAGATCAAGGCTTTTAAAATGATACCTCCCCAGACATATTTTGTACAAAACATATCATAATTATATGACAGTGGTAAATACAGGAGTTCCAGGGTGTTTTGAGGTACACAGTGCCCCAGGGCCCAGATCCTCAAAGGTATTTAGGCACTTAAGTCCCATTTATTTCAGTGGAAGTTAGGCGTTGAAATGCTGTACCTTTGAGGATCTGGGCCTACCTGCATAACTAGATCTTCATTTACTGTGACAGATGAACGTTGGATGATGACGCTTTCTTTGTCTTCTCTCTTCATGTTACAGATCCAGGAGTATTGTATTTTTGTAAACCCTAAGCTCTTGGAGGCTACAAACATGTCACTGGAAGATATTCACATGAACACGCAGGACTTGCTGCAGAAGGAAGAACTAGATGCTGGAGGATTTGGAATGGTTTCTTTATGTTATCACAAGAAACATGGGCTTGTGGTATTAAAAACAGTGTATACGGGACCCCAGCGCACAGAGTAAGTTGGAGAGAGAGGGCTTGATTCTCATTTATATTAAGACCCCTTTACATCACTCTGACAGTGTACAGGGGCCTTACATTTACATCCATTCTGAGGCCCTTTTACACTGCCAAAGTAGTGTAAAGAGATCTTAGAGTAAATGGCATTTCAGTGCAGAGAATATTTTCAGGATGGATATAACATGTGCAGCACATTGCTGTATAGTGAACTTGCCAAACTGAAGATGATGAAGAATGTGTTCTACGTTAGGACTAAGAGTGATTTATGGTTATTATGTGGGTGGAATCTTTTACTAGCAAATTGCATTTAATTAGCGAAATATTGCATGGACTGTATAGAGAATTTGTCTTCACTAGCTGTCCTGAACTATTATGTACTATCTCTGTGTGCAGCATTGCTGTGTTGCACCCCAGCGGCAGTTGCTGTGATCCCTACATTGCACTTCTCTGCTTCATTGATTTGTCTGAAGCATATTTACTTTATTTTAAAGGGAGGCAGTGTTGCCTAGTAGATAGAGCACTGAACTCAGACTTGGATTCAAGTCCCTGCTTTGTCACAGATATGCTGTGTGACTGTGGGTAAGTCATTTCCCGCTCAGTGCCTCGGTTTCCCCATTTGTAAAATGGGGATGATGATACTGATCTCATTTATGAAGCAATTTGAGATCTGCAGATGAAGCGAGAGAGACTAAATACCATTTAAAATCTTTGGAAGAAAGATGTTGTATAAGGATATTGCAGGCACCAGTAAGACTTTCCACTAAGATTTTTATTTTTTCTCCAAAGCTAACCTTTCTAAAGCATTGCCTCATCTTTATAATGAAGTTCTCCATTACCTGGGAATTTAACCATTTCCACATGGGGTCCTTAAAAGCAAATAAATTCTTGTGTGCCTAAATGAGAGCAAAAACTCAACTGGATGGCACTTTTTTTTAAGCATGTAAATGAAAAACACAGTCAGGCACTTAACTGGAAATGTCCAGTTAGGAGTAACAGGAAAACAATTTCTGTTATTTTAACTAATGCTGCCCAGGCCAACAGCCGGGTTTGAACCCCAGCACTAAACCATGACGAGCAGGAGGCTCTGTCCCTTGAACTGAAGGACTAAGGGCTTGAGGTCAAGTCCACTGCATTTAATGCAAAGACTCCCATTAACTTTGGGTCAGGCCCTAAGTCCATTCGCTGGGAGCAGTAATAGAGTCGTAAACCTCTTATGTAGTTTACATAAAGGACACAAATACCCACATTCTTCTAGTTCGGTACAAAACCTGAACTGAGACTATGGAACGGTTCCCAATTTAGTTTTAAGAGCGGGAAGTGAATGAAGAGACTCTGATAGTCCACAGACTGCTGCCTGCAACGCTTTTCTCCCCTACCTTCTGGCTGCCTTTATTGTTTTTCTCTCCTCCTCTATCTCAAATCCTTACGTTTATTTTTACTTAAAATGTTGATCAGAAGCCTTTAAAAAGCTCCTAATTGAGCCTAGAGCAGCTGAAAGCAGCCCAGCCTCTTCTGTACTGCTGTAGAATGATATTCAAGGCTGGGAGGGGGCAGTTTCCCTTTGAATCACAGCCTGGGAGAGTGCTAGCACACAACATACTACAGAAAAGCTGCAACTTCCTCTTGCAGTATGGCCACAATTCCTTTTCTTCTCACTAACTTTACTTTGCCCCATTTAATCCAATGCTTACAGGGATTCCTTTTTTAACATTCTTGATGAGCTCCTAGCTGTGCACTCTTGAGCGATGGTGCAGATCACCAACAGGCCCAGCTGACCAAGCAGAATGTGGCATTGGACAATCAGTGTTGCAAGCCATTAATCCAGAATAACAAGGGTTATGAACATCCAGTATCCACAGCCAGCGCTTAATTTGTGCCTGGGCTTGCTGGGGCTAAGTCCTGGCACCGCCAGGCATGGCAGTTCATAGCCCTGGCACCTCTAGGCTCCCAGCCAGCAGCCACTGCTCTCTGGCCACCCAACTTTGAAGGCTGCATTGGCACCAGCAGCAGTCCAGAAATAAGGGTGGCAGTACCCATGCCATGACTCCCTTACCTCTGTGCTGCTGCAGCAGTGCTGCCTTCAGAGCTGGGCGGCCAGCCAGCAGCCGCTGCTCTCCTGCCTCCCAACTACTGTTTAATTTGTGCACCTCTTTCATGACAAATTAAACCCTGTCCACAGCCATGGTTGGATGATCCCTCTGTAATAAATCCTGTCTGAAATTAGCTTGTAAGTCAGTCCTGGAATACTAGCGCTTTACTAAAGAGTCCTAGGCCTTGTCTCCACTTACAGCACTGCAGCGGCCCTGGTGGAGCTGCTCCCCTGTGGCACTTACGGAAGATGCTACCTACGCCGGTGGGAGAGCTTCTCCCATCAGCATAGGTACTCCACCTCCCTGAGGCGCGGCAGCTAGGTTGACAGGAGAAGCCCTCCTGTTGGCATAGCGTGGGCTACACTGGGGGTTAGGTCGGTATAACTGTGTCACTCAGGGGTGTGGAGCAACAGTTATACTGACACAAATTGGTGACCAAGCCCTACATACCTCCATTCAAGTTCCTGCACTAACTATCCAAAGCCCTTTCATTTCTCTTTCTCTGTGTCTCCCTCTTTCGCTGTGTGTTTTAGGCATCTCGCTTACGGATCTTTCAACCAATAGGACAGTGTTTCACAAACTTTTGAAAACTGAGCCTCCTGTGGGAATATGAAACTAATTGTGCCTCCGTCAGCTCCACTGTCTATTGCTAAAGGCCTACCCTGATTTTATAATGTTATGAAGTTGGATTGTATTTCTAACTGCCTCCGTAATTTTTTTATATTAAGCAGTGGCTTACAAAGTATATTCATTGGCATCTGAGTTTGTGCCCACTGAGATGTTCATACCTTTCAGATCTATTGTTTCAGACTGTCTGCAAACTCCGGCAGATATAACTGCATCAGTTACACTTGGGTCATGGTTTGAAATTTCCTTCAAACCCGCAACAGCTAGAGGCTAACTTTTTTTTTAAATGAAAGTAGAGATTCTATAGAACAATTATGAGGTCTGTCTGTGTCTCCCCTTCCCCTGGCTAGTTCTTCATCCCCACAAGAGAGTATGTAGAACACTTTGTAAAATGCAATTTTAAAAGATTAACTTGCTTTGAGATTCTAACTACATTATTATATTTTTAGCTATAGAGAAGGCAATGACAAATCTAAAGTAGTCCGTGTTTGGTATCTTACATGTCCGTAATAAATTAGGCCAAATAATAGCCATGTCCTCAAAGATTAATGTAAACCATTTTCCAAAACTCAAAAAAAAGAAAAAAAAAACGCTATTGAAGGCCTAATTTTCAGCAAGTTTGTAAGCAGGCTAGCTACATACAAGTCAGGGATCTGCATACACAAATCCAGCACTGCATTCACAAAGCATGTATACCTGCACACTTACTGAAAATCAGGCCCTAAATTAAGAGTATGTGGACAGACTAAGTAGGGAACAGATATAAAAGTTACTAGGCCAGAGGCTCAGATGGTATAAACCGAATTCAGTGGATTTAAACCAACTGAAGATCTGGCCCACCTTACAGAGGTCATGAAGATGGACTTACTTTTCTGACCATCACTTTCACTATGAATCAACAGGATATTTATGCCTTACTATGCTCTTACCAGTCTGATACCTGTACACAATGTAATCCTGTAGTTTCCATTTCACAGATATAATGCTTCCCTTCTTGAAGAAGGCAAGATTATGCGCAAACTAAGTCACGATCGGGTGGTAAAATTACTAGGCATCATTCTGGAAGATGGAAACTACTCTCTGGTGATGGAATATGTGCACAAGGGAAACTTGATGAAAGTACTAAAAACAGTGAGTAGTGAAGTAAATAATCTCTCATATGTACATTCATCAGTTATTACTGTGGGAAGCTGATACTGCTGAATATCTTAAAAATCACTTAAAAGATGCAGGCCTTTTTAGAGATTTTACTCTCTGCTTTTATTTGGCAGAAAAAAAAAATCAGTGATTTGCTTGGTGTAAGCTTTGGTTTAGGAAGGTTACAGGTGAAATGTTGTTTATAGCTTATTCATAAGGGGAAGTGAAAGCAAACTTTCCAGTCAGAGTTGATAAGAAGTTTGAAAAGGACAGGATGTGGCTTTTGTTGCCAAAGGAAATAACTATGCATAGAATCTTCAATTTCTGATCCCCTTTTCCCTGCTGTAGGGCCAAATGCAGCCTCTGCCTCTACAGGTACAACAGATTCTAAAAGCAGCAGAACTGTTTTGGTTCTCACAGGGTGTGGGGGAAGGGATAGGCAATTGCCTGTGCACTCTAGGAAGTTTTTCTCCATGGCATGTGGAGGGGGTTGGAAAGGTGCCTGGGAATGGCTAATGAATCTGCCATTCTGTGGATCCAAAGGCCTACTATCCCTCTGGCTTATCCATATAGTGGTGCACAAGGTCCTAGAGAGGGCTAGAGTATTGGCAGCAGAGTATCCGAAATGTTGCTCTGGTACCATGCTGCTGGGTAAAATATTCTTTCCCACAACCACTCTGACCCCTGCTGTATATCCCCTTTAATTTACAGTGTGTGCAAGTAGGGCAGCATTTAACCCCTAGTGAGTTAGATCTTGGATCTAACATAGCAGTAGCCTTTGATAGACTCATTTGAGTCTTTTAATCATTGGGCCAAATTCTGCCCTCAGGTACATGCGTTCATTTCCCACTGAAATCTATGAGAGTTGTGTGGATGCATCACCCGCTGAGGAGTAATCCTAGAGGGCCGGTGTCTGATCTCAGTTCCACCAGTGTAAATATGGAGCTACTCTAGATTTACTCTGGTGCAACTGAGTGGAATCTAGTTCCAAGAAGGACTTCAGTGATTTTTAATTCCCACCTTGAGTAAACGTACTGTGGGAGGCTAAAAGGGGGAGCCTGTTAAAGGTAATTTGTTTCATTTTATGATGTACTATGCAATAGTTTTGATAATTTGTATTTCCTTTTCTTTATTTTAGTCCACTATTCCTTTGTCTGTGAAGGGGCGGTTCATCTTGGAGATCATTGAAGGAATGCTTTATTTAAATGAGCAGAGTTTGGTACACAAAGACCTGAAACCAGAAAACATCCTTGTAGATGACGACTTTCACATTAAGGTACTGTTAGAATTTAAACACAGAACACTTGTGATTTGGGCTGTAGGGTGCGGCTCCTGCTATATAGGCTGCAATTTATCAAGGATTAATAAACTAGTAGTTCAGTGGGCTGTCAAAAATCAAATTTTAGTAGCCCATCTTTAAAATGTGGTGGCTCACCGACAAGATGATCCTGAAATGTTCATTATCTGTCTCTGCCAAAAGTACATGGGATAGAAAGTAGAGAGAAAATACTGGCTTTGCTCACTTGATTATTTTATTCATTAATTTATTTACAAGTTTTTAATTTTAGACAAACACAACTTGAGAAAAAACAGAAATACCAGAACAGCACATAAAACTGCTTTGTGGCAAATATCACACCTTTGTTCCTGTCTCATCTGTGTTTTCTCTTCCTGCCCTTTCCCTCTTCCTGCATTTTCCTTTTTTAACCTTTTTTTGTGTGTGTGCTTTTCTTTCCCTCTCTTCCTTACTTTTAGATATCAGCCATCAGCTACAGAAGAAAAGCAGCGACACAGACCTTCACAGAAGTGTTTTGTAGGCCTAATCCAAAGCCCAGAGAAGTCAGCTGGAGTTTTTCTACTGACTTCAGGTGCTTTGAGTCAAATCCCCTAGGCACGGTGCCTGCTGCCGAGTAAAATCTGAGCAGGTTCTGCAGCAGCCCATGTCTTTTGGCCTGTGGACATATGTCCTGTGAAGATGAACTACTGAAACAGTCTCCTGTCATTACTTGCATTTATTGAATGAGCCCCTTGTAAGGAAACTCTGTTGCTTGATATATGTCACTTGTACGTTGTCAGTTCTTAACAGTTCCTGATCTGAGAGGGCATAGAAAAAGGCATCCGGGACAAAAACACGGAAAGCCATTTTGACCGTAAGTGGCAATACGGGTTACAATGTAATAAATAATGCCATAAGCCTCAGGGACAGAGGTGCCAGTATATCAGCTTTCTAAGTAAGCGGTCTTCATTGATTGAAAATGGAGAACTCTAATGGCCCTCCTTAGCAAGTTATTACACAAACTCTCTAAATATCTGGCATACCCAGGAGTCTTTTTAACAAGGAAGAACCAAGGTGACCTACTTGAAATAGAAATCACTACCAAATATATTTGCTTATTAATATCTTCTATTCTCGACCAGATTATGGATTTCACATTTTTAAACATAAATCTAATTATTTCCAATTCCGAGAAACCTAGAGAATGCAAATTTAAGTAAAAAAGTCCTACTGAACTGTTCTGCTAAGTCAAACCTTGACAAACGCTATGGGTGCATGCTATGAATGCAAAGTCAAATATTAATATTCCCATATTGCACTTTGGACAGAATAGAATTCATAACTGTCTCAGGTCTAAGAGCAGCAGGGGTATTATTTGGGAGACCAAGAATCTTCCTAAGAAATTTGTTCTGAATCACTTCCAGTCCCGGGGGCAGTGGGGATCATTCCATCCCCATATTTCTGTGCCATATAAAATCCAAGCGCCATACAAAATCCAAGACTCAAAATACTCTTAACGGGTGGTGCAATTAAGTGGCCCCTAGGAGTCCAGGAAAAATGTAACACAGCTTGCATTGAATTTGAGGCCCTCTTTTGTTACCAGAACACTTTTATCCCACAAACAATTTTGTGAGAGTCGGATACCCAGGTAGGAGAAAGAGCTAACTTGTTCAATATAGTGCCCATTGATCTTCCATTTATGAAACCTCTGTCTCTGACTAAAGACAGTTACTTTAGTTTTGAAATCTATCAGGAGGCCCTCCCGTTGACAGTATAAACCAAATGAGTTTAAATAAACGCTTCAGTCCCAATGGTGTTTGAGATATTGATGAATTGGAATTCATTTGCAAATTGGATACTATTAATTTAGGCTTAAATAGAGACTGGGAGTGGCTAAGTCATTATGCAAGGTAGCCTGTTTCCTCTTGTTTTTTCCTACCCCCCCCCCCCCAGATGTTCTGGTTTAACTTGGATTTAAACTTGGAGAGTGGTCAGTTTAGATGGGCTATTACCAGCAGGAGAGTGAGTTTGTGTGTGTATGGGGGTGGGGGGGATGTGAGAAAACCTGGATCTATGCAGGAAATAGCCCGACTTGATTATGTAAAGAGTTGTCACTTTGGATGGGCTAGCACCAGCAGGAGAGTGAATTTGTGTGCGGGGGGTGGAGGGTGAGAAAACCTGGATTTGTGCTGGAAATGGCCCACCTGTTGATCACTTTAGATAAGCTATTACCAGCAGGACAGTGGGGTGAGAGGAGGTATTGTTTCATATTCTCTGTGTGTATATAAAGTCTGCTGCAGTTTCCACGGTATACATCTGATGAAGTGAGCTGTAGCTCACGAAAGCTCATGCTCAAATAAATTGGTTAGTCTCTAAGGTGCCACAAGTACTCCTTTTCTTTTTGCGAATACAGACTAACACGGCTGTTCCTCTGAAATCTATACAGACAACATGGTTCTAACACAAAGTGATTCATATGGGGGGGGTGGTTGTGAATTCTGATGCCCTTTTAATGCTAAAACATTGATATAAAAGTTAAAAAGAAAAGGGGCTAAGAGACAGCGTTGTCGAAACCCCTTTGTAATTGGGATGGAATTGATTAATTCCCCATCTAGGCCTATCCTAATCTTAGCCACCATTTATCTGTGTTGACCTCCTGCACTGGGATGAATTTCACCCTGAACTTCTGTTCTCTAACATGATTATAGCTCAGTTTGGTCTCATACATATAAGCAAAGCCAATTTGTGTTATAACATGGTTGGGCTATAAGAGTGTCTCAACATGTTAAAATTCAGTGTGTCTCAGTTGGCAATATTTGATTCAGGCAACAAATTCACAGAGATCTTTAAAATATGATTTAATTGACCCTCTTTAGGTACACTTATTGAAGAGTTTGAGTTTCAGATAAGTCATTTCAATAAATATTCCCTCATATTTAACAAACCTTGAGTAATATGTGAAAACAATTTGCTCCATCTCTCCCCTTTATTAGCCACATCCTCCATTTTCAGTAGCTCTGATTTGACCTGTTTTACAGATTGCAGATCTTGGCGTCGCCTGCTTTAAAAACTGGAGTAGATTGACCAAAGAAGAGACCAGCCGGCAGAGGAAAATCAAGAGCACTTCCAAGAGCGCGTCCAGGAGTGCCGCTGGCACTCTTTACTACATGGCCCCTGAGCACTTACTCTCAGTTAACACAAAACCTGTGGAGAAGTCAGACGTTTACAGTTTTGGCATAGTGCTCTGGGCAATTTTTGCCAACAAAGAGCCATACGAAAGTAAGTCACTTGGAGAGGCTTGTATTGCTAAATGAGTTTGCTTTAAGGAAGCTATAAAATTAAGACTTATAATACTTAGCACATAACATTTTCAAAACATCCTATAAGCATTAAATAAATTCTTGTCTCTACTCAAGAATAGCTCCTGTTCAGCAATCGGTGACCAACAATTGGTACAGCTGCACCAGTACTGCCTTTTAAGGGTGGACAAGGACACGTAGAGGTTTATATTGATGGAGCTAATTGAAGTTTATCCCTACTGGAAGCAGCAGTAAGCCCCAATTAGCTCAGTTGGTGCAAACCCTGGCTTGCCTTTGTCCACACTTAAGGATCAGCATTGATGCAGCTACAGCAATTGTTGGCCACTGATTGCTAAATTAGGGCTATTTCCAAGTGTAGACAAGGCCTAATTAATCCTCACAGTGCACCTATGTTGTTGTCATTATCCTCGGGGGAAACTAAGGCAGATGGGTTACGTACTTGCCCAAGGCCATGGAAGGAGTTACTGTCCAAGGCCAGGATTAGAATTTAGAAATTCCTGACTCCCAGTCCTGTGCTTTGACCACTAGACCACTTCTCTTATCAGTCTTAAGATATATCGAAGATTTGGTAGAATCCCAATTTGTAACATCCATAACACACTTAAAATCAGTTCAGTTACAATATAGCAGACATAGGCACATCTTACTTTTCCATACTGTATTTGTTTCCTTTGATGAATTTCCTGTGAATGTTAGTGAGTGTTGGAAACTCAGAGCATTGCTTGGAGCCGATTAGGATTGGCCATCAGAGTACAAGCTTCTCCACATAATTTACCCAGTGGCACTCACACCTGACCTGCATCATCCCTGCTATTGCAATTCTGGATCTCATCTGAGCAGAAACTGAGATTTCTGCCAAACTGTGTGGTGGTTCTACATGTTGTGGACAAATAACCGCTAAGCTCATATTACTTGGAGGTTCAGTCACACTTGAATTCAGGCTTCCAGAGCTGAAAGCAGTACCTCTCATTAGGAGTGCTTCTCCTAACTGACCACGTACGATAAAGCTGGTGTTAGTTTCTGAAATACCTCACTTCCAGGCGGTGGTGGTGGTGCTCTGTCATCATCCTGAAATCCAAACAGACTGATTTCAAGTTTGGGAACCATTTCAATTTTAAACCCCTGTTGTTTTCCATTGTACTTAGGCCTTGCTAGATTAGTAAAACTCTAGACTCTGAATGAATGCCCTGGTTGGGGATGTTTACTAGTAAAATGACTGGTTTCTGTTGGATCCCCATGTGTCATAGATGCTACTAAATTTGTTAATTATTAATTCTTGTGCTACATAACTCCCTTCCCCATTCCACACCCAGTAACACCACCTTTGTTTTTCTCTCGCTCCTCCGCTTCTACATACTTCTGTTTTACCAATCACATTTCACCTGGGGGATTATAACCTTCTCTTGCCATACTACACTTCACTTGACTATACTACACTACACTCTGCATTAACTGCCTGTTACAAACCTGTTTGTGCTGAAACCTATACCAGATACTAAAATACTAAATACTGGCTGGGCCAGATTTTCAAAAGGCAGACAAGTTTTACCTGCAGCATTTGCACTTAGACCTGGTCTGCACTTACAAGCTAGGTCAACAGAGCTACTTCAGTCAGGGGTGTGAAAACTCTATGCCCCTCCCTGACGTAGTTATGCCAACCTAACCCCGGGTGTAGACACAGCTATGTCGAGGTAAGAATTCTTCCACTGATGTAGAGATTGTTGTTCAGGGAGTTGGTGTTCCTACAGCGACAGAGAGAACTTCTGTCAAGATAGGCTGCACCTACACTATAGGGTTATGTCTGCATAGTTGCAGCAACATAGTTATGCCAGTATAGTCTCTGAAATGTAGACATAGTCAGAGTGTTATGTGCACTAAGCTTGCGTTTGCTCACTGGTCACTTACTTCTTAGTTATGCTAAGTTCTGCCACTCTGGGCCTGAAAGGAACCAGAGAAACCCCCAGGAGAATCCTTCCAGTGCAGTGGGCCTCCTTTGCTGGTGGAGAGCTGGCTTAAGGGATACGTGTCAGACTTGCTCCCAGCCCCTGGCACAGAAGGGCCATGGGAAGCAGAGCAGAAGTTGGAGCAGGCTAAGGGCTGCTCTCACTTATATTGGTTGCCAACTAGGCCCCTGAACAGCCCTGGAATACAGGAACAGTAAGATGGCTTAAAGCTGCCTTTGGGGCCACATCCCGGTTTTTACTCCAAGCACTAGAACAAAGCAACTGAGAATCAGGCCCTAGGGGGTTCACTTCCATAACCCTAACTCCTATTGAGTAGGAGTTACTCATGCAAGTAACTGAACTCACAGTAAGTACTACTCATCACGAGTGAGGGTTTCAGAGTCAGATCCATAGAGTAAGCATTTTCATGTGCCAGCAGATTTGTGGTTCTAAATGAGGCACTTTCTTTGCTGTTTCTAGAAGATGACCTTTCATGGTAGCAAAACCCTGTGATTAGGAGTCTGATCTGAGATTTTGTTTTTCAGATGCTATAAATGAAACACACATTTGCTTTGGCATCATGAAAGGGGACAGGCCAAATACAGAAGATATTAAAGACAGTTGTCCAAAGGAAATTATCGATCTAATGAAGCACTGTTGGCAACAAAAGCCAGAGAATCGTCCAACCTTTTCAGGTAAAATACGGCTTCAGGATTATTTTTGTTTGGACATATCCAATGTTTTACAAAATATGGCAAAATGAGCTTAATCCTTCCTTTCAGAAAGTCATGACTTTTGTTTGTCACAGGTTTGTGTGTCTTAGGTTTCTTTTCAAAATAAAAATTAATCTCCTCACACACACAAGTCAAGTCCGTGATCTGAATTCTGAATAAACTCTGGACCACATATTCTGTAGATATACATTGGTATAGTTTCATTGACTTCAGTGGAGCTTTGCCAGCTTAAAAGTTCACCACACAAACATGCACCCCCTGCATTTTTTTTAAGCTCTTCAGTATCATGTTAGGGGCCTAATTGCTATCCCATTCTCAAACCTGCATATTCTGCTGCTAGTACATCAGATCTATAGAAGTACTGTGCCTCAGTTTCTCCTCATCAGGAAACTGGAGACAATGATAATAAAATACTTCTCAGAGAAGGTAAGTAGTATTATAAAGCTGTTAATAGCAGACCCAGTCAATGGGACCACTCATGGAGGAAGGCACTCCATTTGGGATATAGTTTGTATATGAGGTGCTTTACAGATTTTGACTCCCCATGGCACAGGTGAGATGAGGGGGATGGATGAGGTAGAAGGCTTATCCCTCTTTTTGCATGCCCAGCAAAAGGGCCAGTCCCAAATTGCAGTCCTTGTGCTCGGGGGAGCACAGAAACCTGCTCCCTCCATGCACCCTAGCGGGGGTCTCTCAAAGAATAGGGTTCCATTACGCAGCTGATAACATGGAAAGGGCATATGCTGTGGGTGACACCTGTTATCCAGAGCTCCCTGGCTCAGGCCAGTGATTATATAGCAGAGTTTGACCCTAAAGCTGGATAGAAGTGTTCCTTTGTCTTGCTAAGACACTACAGGAGCTTAGAACATAGGAAGCCAAGCCTAATGCTGTTGGAAGACCCTGGCTGTCCCTCACTATCTTTGTAGTCACCTGTCTTAAAGTCACAGCCTGTGCGGGCTTTGCAGTTGGGTAGGGAGGTGTTTATTAAATAGCCCAATGCAACTGAGTGTATGTAATACTTAAAAGTGAACAAGAATTCAGTTCTTATTACATTCTTTTTTAAGACTAAATCAGCCCTGCTAACATTGCTTACATTTTTATGAGCCCACTCCTGTTTATAAACTTATGTAACTAACTGGTTAATGTTTTGGTGGAAGTGAGCTAAGCAGCACAGTCCTTTATATTTGCTGTTTAAAACTACTTTCCTCAAATCTTCCTTTCCTGCAGAAATTAGTCAGAAATACAAGCCATTTTACTGTGAGCAACTAGAAAAAGATGTTGAAGATGACTTGAGAAAGATAAAGGTAAGTAGCATCCCAGATGTTTCCGAGCGTAACTTGTAAGTAAAAAAACCACACACATACATAGAGGGCCAAATTCTAACACCCTTACTCACACTAAGTAATACTATATTCAATAAGCACTCCCACTTATTCCAATAGGTCTGCTTGTGGAGTAAAGGGCTACTTAGTGTGAGTATGGATGGCAGAATCCAGCCCCTGCTAAATGTAAAAAAAGCCCTGTTAGCTAGATTCTGATCGCCAGTGAGTAGAACTTTCCTCCATTAGAAATCCTGCTGAAATCACATTTACATTAGTTTTTATACTGGTGTTACTGCATTGACGTTAATGGAAATTAAAAGAGACTATTTGTTGAGCAAGCTACTATTCAACATGAGTTAAGGTGACAGAATCTGGTTCATAGCTTATGAAGTGTTATTGCTGAGTTTTCTGAATACATACAATTTACTATATGTTTATATAGTACCTAGCACAGAGAGGCCTGAACCTGGTTAACCTGGTTGACTGGGAGTGACTAAGTCCTTATGCAAGGTAACTATTTCCCCTTGTTTTTTCCTTACCCCCCCCCCCCGACATTCTTGTTAAACCCTGGATCTGTGCTGGAGATGGCCCACCTTGATTATCATTACACATTGTAAGGAGAGTGATCACTTTAGATAAGCTATTACCAGCAGGAGAGTTGGGTGGAGGGAGAGAAAACCTTTTGTAGTGATAAACACCCATTTTTTTCATGGTTTGTGTGTATAAAAAGATCTTCTGTACTTTCCACAGTATGCATCCGATGAAGTGAGCTGTAGCTCACGAAAGCTTATGATCAAATAAATTGGTTAGTCTCCAAGGTGCCACAAGTACTCCTTTTCTTTTTGCGAATACAGACTAACACGGCTATTACTCTGAAACCTGAACCTGGTTGAGACCTCTAAGCATTACTGTAATCAAAACAAGAAAAAAAGTCAGGAAATTCAAAGTTTTGAGTCCTCTCTCAGCTGTAACTTGGTTCCCTGTTCCTCCCATTGGATGTAGCTTGCAAACTGTTGTGCAGAAGGACACTTTCCTGATCTGAAATAATAATGAAAGGCAAGTTACTTCCTGGCAAATGCTTTGGGCCAGATTGTGGAGCCCTTAGTCACACTAGAAAACATTTACTTATTGGAGTAGTCCTACTGACATTGAGGGCCTGATGCTGTGGCTGAACCCTGAAATGAAAGTACCATTTATATGCAGGTGACAAGGATTGCATCCCCAATATTTTAAACTAATAAGTGGAAGTGTCCCCATGGTGCCGCCGTTCTGCTACACAGCCATATTTTGTCAGGTGCTTTCCCTCTCCCTGAAATTGCGGGATGGGGAATTAAAACATTTCTGATTTGGGAAATCCATGTGGTGACTTTGAAGACGTGTCCAGTATTCTTTGGCAAGATAGCAAAGCTTTGCAAAATAAAGTTGACAAAACAGACAATAAATATTCTACTGGAACTGATTCTACCACCCATACTAATTCTGAGTAGTAAATATTTTATATTATGGGGCTTTTGGGTGCTACCAATCAGGATTGTGCTGGGTTCTGCAGAAGCACAAAAGAAACAATCGCTGCCCTCAATGGCTGAGAGTCTGAAGGCAGAAACAGACAAGGGGTAGGAGATAAGGATACAACATACAAGCAAATGAATATGGTCAAGTAACAAAGCTGTACCAATATGTTTTGAAGCTTTTTACTGTTTGATTTTTGAGTAGCACTTTTCTCTGAAAATAATCCCTTTTAAAAAAGACAAGGGTGGAGTATGCTGCACTCTTTACCAATGGGACTTTTCCTGGAGCAGGGTAATACACAGTTACATAAGCAGGGTGTCAGAATCAGGCCCTAACAGAAGGCCAAAATGAAGTTTTTAAACTTTGAACACCCGGGATCAAGATATGTTTACAGGAAGAGATTGTTGTTGGCTTTTAATTTGTGAAAAGACTTCCTGGTAAGACAGTGACTAATGACTTTCTGAGAAGTGCAAGTAAGAACAAGAGGTCAAATCCAGAAGTCCTTAATCTGGTAAAACTGCACTTGACATCAAGTTTTACTTGAGTAAGGACATCAAAAAGGCATGAATGGCTGGAACATCAAAATGCCAGGGTAAAGATGATTATTTCTTCGGCCTTGAGAAATAAAGACAAGGATTTGCAAAGGTGAAAGTGCAGTGAAACACTATGAAACATTCCTTCCAAGGATCTTCACCAAGCTCACTGTCCCCATATCCCACATATAAACAGTTGTCAGAACAAGGCCATAGCCGTGGATTTTTTTTTTCCAGTTAAGCTCTACATGTAAATACATAAAATAGGGCATGATTCTGCTACCCTTTAAGCAGCATCTTACTCTGCAAGCAATCCTATAGATTGCATTGTGATAAGTCTATGACTTGTAGGTACAGCCCTGAGGTGGAAGCAGTGCAGAGAGTCACTGTCTAGTCCAATGGGATTAGCTCATGGACTAAGATAGTAGTCAGTGTGAGTAAGGGCACAGCTTGGCCAGATCAGAGAATCATGCCCTATATTTACATCGTAATCATTCCTGCCTTCCTTGAAAGCAGATACTGCTAGTCTGTAAACTTAACCTCACTAGTAAGCAAGCCCCACAAAGCAAGGATCATGGTCCACCAGCATTCCACCAAAGAACGTGAGATCTATGCAAGCTGTTCACTTGGGCCACTCGCTGAGGGGATGCATTTGGTTTCTACAGTAAAGACACTTCCTTTGCTTAAACTTTCACCTGCTTCATGATATTTTTTTCCTGTATACAGAAAGTGTACCCTGGGCCAACTGAACTTGTGAAGAGGATGCAGTCCCTTCAGATAGACGCTGTCGCAGAATCTCCAAGTAACAGACATGCACAAACAGGTGATTACTACATCACTTCATAATACTTTATTTCATAGTGCCTGCTTAGGGCAAAATTGGGGACAAATAAAATTGATTCCATTATTATTAAAAGCTGTAACAAACAGACCCAGTTGTTCAGAACTCGGGAGAGAATCTGGAGTACTGAATAAAAAGATCAGATTTATCTGCTGTTCTAAAATGCAAGTCACAGAAACACTATCTCTTGATCACTATTTCCAGGCGCTACAGTTTGAAAAACCAGGTTATTTTTAAACTCTTGTGCTTTTGTTTTTCCATGCAGAAAGTATTTTCTCTTTCCATCTGTACTTCATTTGTTCAATGCTTGTTTTGTCCTTTACATTATATGTTCACTTTGATAACATCCTTAACCTTCCCTCTGTTGATTCACACCAACAAACTTTTGCTTGGTCTTTAGGCTTCAGTACCATGCTATATCAATTTTTGGAATCATCTCCCCTTTCCAGTCCAACCTTATCAGTGTCCTGAGAACAACTAGAGTGAAAAAAACTAGAATGTATCACTTGTTTTAAGATCTTGCTCCTTATTGATTCTGCCTTGGACACCATGGGACTGGTCGTGGGTTACTCCATTCATCTGTTCCCTCCTTTGTCACATATCAGCTCAAATCCTGGTTTGTTTCACAGCTTTGAGGAAGTATATAGTTGTAGATAATTATATGTGGCCATACCACTAGGTCTGTAGTGGAAGGTGTGTCTCTGTACTTCTTTCACCCAAGTGCCCTGTTAGCAGGGGTTCAAATCTGTAGCACTGTGTAACAGGTCCACCATCCTAGAGTGCCCCTATGGCCTTTCAGATGGTCTCTTGTGTTGGGACCTTGCCAGGTTCCCCTAGTGTCACCCTCCTTCCATGGTCACCACTGTCCTTAAAATCCCAAATAATCAACTCAAATGTCTTCTGTTCCTCCTCGGGTCTTTCTACAGTCCTTGTCTCTCTGCTAAGCAGTGACAAACAAAAAGAATACCATTAAACCACTCCCAGCAGTTTAGGGCATGTGATTATAGGCTCTCTGTCTAGTTCTCAGAATCCTTCATCCTGTTCTCAGGACACTGACTAGCAGAGCTAATCCTCCCTCTGCACTTTCCTGGTTTACCTCTCTTACTAGCGCTTGCCAGCCCTCTCCCACTCAGAGAGCACATTAGATGCCCTCTCTCCTGGGCCTCCTCCCAACTGCCCTGACCTCCTTCCTTCAAGGCCTCCTTGAGCTTGACTCACCCTTTCCAGGTGTACCCAGACAGTACTAATAGAGCTTTCGGGCTCCAGTTAATCCCTTTTCAGCTGTGGCAGTGTGACAGGGTGCTCTACTCACCGCAGGTCTGGCGCTGCCTCCTGGCTGTTCTGGGGAACAGTACACCGGGTCAACACCTTTCCCCAAGGCTGCAAACCATCCACCTGTGTGCAGCCGCTCTTTCGCTCTAGGAGTTGCTGTGGCCTCATTGTGACTCACCCCTCCAGCTAGGTCACTATTGTGGTTTCCCCTTCTGAGGGGGGAGGGAAGAGGTCTCTTCTGCCAAACAGACGCAGGCAGTCTTCCTATGCACTTCCCTAGTGGCTGGTTGGGAAACCTGGGCCCATTCTGTACTCCATGTTCTGGCTCAGGTACCCTCTAATCAGCAGTCAAGTCTTTTCCATCCCATACCTTACTGCATTTCCCTGAGTTGTCCTAACCTTTGGCTCTCCCTTCCTTCTCTGGGTCTGCCAGCTTCACCACTCTCTTCTCCCAGTGAGCAACTACAGGCTACCCATCTCTGCTACCTCCAAACACTCCTCCCTCTTCCCAGTCGGTGACTGTAGATTTTCTCAAGACCCCCCCTGTTTCCTGTATTTTATATACCCCCTGCCCCCATTCCTGCACAAGTGAGCCACTCTCCAATTATCTGCCTCCAGCCCAAAAGCTCCAGTTTGCAGCCTAATTAACAGATTGGGCTTACCTGGCCTAATTCAGCTCCTGCAGGGCCAGTGCGCGGTGCACACCCCATCACAGGCAGGTTTACACATTCCATCACACACACACACACATATAAGCGATGTTAGAAAATCCAGTAAAAACCTCCTGCAAAGTTTTCTTTTGCTCAGACCATTTTGAAGATAATCTAGTTCAGATAATACTATGTGATCAGTCTTGTCATCTGCCTGACAAACCTCACCCCCCAGACAGGTTAGCAGCAACTCACACCGTTCTTCAGCAGAGGTAATGAATTTTAATCGGGCAGCAGCAGGGCTACATGTTTAATGTGTAAGTTATGTTTTCTTAGGAAAAATATTAAAACGTAGCAGCACCATGTTACAAACTCTCTCATCCTTTAAAAAAAAAAACCTTTGGTGTGAATGTGGCATTTGTGAAAGGTGATCCACTGACAACCTTGTAGAGGACAATCAAAGTCCTCTCTTTATCCAGCAGATAGACACAGTGCAGCCCGTGGTAGTGTAAGGGCACGTATATGCTTGTGTTTTTAAAACCCAGGTTCTGAGACTCCCTGCTACGGGTGTACAGACCCAGGTTCATGCTAGATCATAAAGAACAGCGTAGACATTGCAGCCTCCCTAGGCTTCAGAGGCCAGGCTCCAGCCTGAGCCTCAGATGCGTTGCCCTGGGTTTTAAAACTCAGTGTAGACATTCTTGGAGGCTACGGCTACACTAGAGATCTGACAGGGGCACAACTGTACTGATGCAGCTGTGCCACTGTCAGATCTCTCATGTAGCTGCATTATGCCAATAGGAGAGAGCTCTCATATCAACATAATTAAACCACCCCCAATGAGTGGCAGTCGCTTTGCACACTACCGCTTATGCTGGCATAATTTGTGTCACTCAGAGGTGTGTTTTTTCACATCCCTGAGCGACACAAGTGGTATTGTAGACATGGCCTAAGAGTCCTCAAGCCTGCCCTGGAGGATCATTTGTAGAGACGGTCACAGTCCTTGACATTCAATCTAGCACCTGTCTGTTGAGTGCTGACAGTTGCCAACTATGGTGGGGTTGTTTTTTTCCCTGTTGCAGTGGTGATATTTATCCACTTGAAACCAGAGTAAGTCAACCAAGTCACATTTACCATGGAGCAGCCCTCAGAGAGTAACGGTTTTCATTCACCACCAACCTGGATTGGATTCAAACGTGTATTCTAGAGATAGGAAGGTCAACATTCCATACATCATTACCAACCCCCTGACTATCCAGTCCCATATAAGCTTTGTTCTAATGCTACAATGGCCTTTTTGAGCCCCATTATTTTCAGTGATGCCCAGCATCTACAAGACCATTTCAAAGCTCCATGTTGATGCTGTAATCCTTTTAAATCTCAATAGGAGATGCTCTTCAGCCCCATACTACAAAAAAAGCAGGTTTTGAACTATTTGTTCAGTCTTGCGATGCTATAGAATGATTAGAATTCAAACAATCCAGTTCAGACCACAAGCAAACCTTTCATTGTCTCTAAGGGAAGCTGTGTGCGCGCAACCATCCAAGGACAGAATTTATCTGTAAGGTTTAGGTGAAAATCATGGGTTACTTCCCTCTTCGCCCATAGACATTAAATGGATCTTTATTAAAATATATTCTCTGAACTCTAGAAGAACAAGCTAGACAGAGATTGAAAATCAAAGTTCATTAAAAATACAGAATGATGCATTCATGAAGGCTAATTTGAGATTTGCTGTGATAGGATCATTGAAAGAAACATGACTTTTAGTGCTGTTTAAAGTAGCACCTACAGTGAAATTCTGAGAGTCTGATTCTCCACTATCTCTCTCCAATTTTGTGCAATATAACTCCATTGGAGGTAAATTAGTGAACCAGGACCTCTAAAGTCCAAGACCTTTCATTCTTCCCTTCTTGGCCTGATGTGTTGTGTTGTATTTCTGTGCCATGTTCCGCTTAGAGGTGGCTGCATTTCAGTGGTGCTTGAAACATGTACTATCCCTATAGATACTGTCTATAGTAAAAAGAAAAGGAGTACTTGTGGCACCTTAGAGACTAACCAATTTATTTGAGCATAAGCTTTCGTGAGCTACAGCTCACTTCATTGGATAAATTGGTTAGTCTCTAAGGTGCCACAAGTACTCCTTTTTGTGAATACAGACTAACACGGCTGCTACTCTGAAACCTGTCTATAGCAGTAGTTCTCAAAGCCGGTCCACTGCTTGTTCGGTCCGGCCCGCCAAGGGCCTTCCCTGGTTTGTTTACCTGCCGCATCCGCAGGTTCGGACCTGGCCAATGGGGGCTGCGGGAAGCGGTGCGGGCCAAGGTACGTGCTGGCCGCACTTCCCGCAGCCCCAATTGGCCTGGAGCGGCAAACCGTGGTCAGTGGGAGCTGCGATAGGCCAAACCTGCGGACGCAGCAGGTAAACAAACCTGTCTGGCCCACCAGGGGCTTTCCCTGAACAAGCGGCGGACCGGCTTTGAGAACCACTGGTCTATAGGATCTGGTCTTGTAGCATTGAAGTCACTGAGCTTTTGCCATTGATTTCAGTATGGTCAGACCCACAGTTTATAAAGATAATTTCTGATGAAAAGGTCTTAAGTAAAATGTAAAATATATTATCTTTTCTGGAAGAGATTACCTTTAGTTATGAATTATTTAGCTGTTTTTAATATAAAAATGCTAGACTCTACCATAGTATTGTTGAGATGTAATTGAAAATGACAGGTATATCTTTGCATTATAGGCTAATTCAAGTATTAAATTTCCCTTCCCTGCTGCAGATCAGCCCAATTCCCTACATAGCTCTGAGGGTCTCATGACTGGCAATGTGGATGAAGCCATGTTTGCTCCCTTTCCGGTGAACCAGCCTGTCGAGAGCTGTGAGACCTCCTTTGAGGCCTCTGTGGGCCTAGAAAGAAAATTGCAGGATGAATTAAATTATCATAAGTATGGCAGCCGGATGGATAATTTTGAAAGCCAACCTCTAGTATACAGTGCTGAAAAGAGAGAGGAGGAAAGAAGACGAAGGGTGTCCTTTGATCCATTTACAACTCCACCTGCTGCTCCACAGATGAATGAATCATATCTGAAAGCTGAAAGCACAGGATCAAAAGCCAGTTGCTATAGTAACGTGACCAGTTACAGTCATTTAAAACAACCACCACCACCAGCTGCAACTCCTCCAATATGGGAAAATTTACCATACAATCCAAATATTATGTATGGGACAAGGCCTGTAGATCCAATAGCAGGATGTACAGAGGATCTCTATGGATCAAATTCAGCCAATACATTTAGTCTGAATAAACCTCCTGTGCCTGAATCTGGCCTAGACCAGCAGCCACAAGCATCCACACCTTGGATTCCAAAGAGTTTGAATACAGAGACAGGTAGGTGAGATATTGGTCTTACTACTTTTTTGTCTAAAACACAAACAGTACTCCTTTTGTCGTCTTCCAGAAGTAAAATGGCCACTGATCAATTTGTAGCTCACATACCAACAAGCAGCTGATTTCATACTCTTCAAGCTATGGTAGCAAAGGCTTTCCTTTAGACATATTATGGTCCACTGCTCTTCATTTTCCTGATACTTTTATATCACTTCAGTTCATTAAAATGCTGTGGGCTTGATTCTCCTCACGTGCTTGTTTTCATTGGTGTAACTCCATTGATGTCAACGTTACTCCTGATTTACATCAGTGTAAGAGAGAAGAATCAAGCCACTGACTGCATGCTATTATCCAGTTGGTACTCCTGGGGGAGTTCTGTGCCACTGCACAAAGCAGAATTTTGCAGAAATTAATGTTGTGCCTGCAGAATTTCCTTTCCCCCACAGAAATGGGCTGCAGTGCTGCTAGCCACCACTAGGGGCCACTGGACTCAGCAGAGCCCAGCTTGCACATAGAAGACACTGCTAGGGGGAGGAGGAGGGAGCTAGAGGGTTCCTGGCAGCTGCAGTTCCCAGCATGCCCTGAGGGAAGGAGAGGGTGGTATGCAGGAAACTCCATGAAAGTTTGGGACCAAGCATCAGGCTGTTTCTCCCTCTGGATCCCTGGGCTCTGGGGGAGGAGGGGCCCCCACGGTGGAGCTCTGGGGAGGAGGGGTTGAGGTATATTAGCAGAAGGGCACCACAGCTGGGCTCTGCAGTGGGGGCGGGAGGAGGTGTGAGTGTCTGGACCCCCGTCTGGGCTCTGGGGTGGGCAGAGAAACAGGAACTGGGTTGTCATAGGAGTTTCTTTAACTCTCTACTCCTGGGGTAATTTTTGTGTGTGTCTGTATTGTTACAGACATACTTGCTGACGGGTATTTTGAAATAAATTACCAAAATAATTGAAAAGGAGTACTTGTGGCACCTTAGAGACTAACCAATTTATTTGAGCATGAGCTTTCGTGAGCCACAGCTCACTTCATCAGATGTGTACCGTGGAAACTGCAGCAGACTTTATATACACACAGAGAATATGAAACAATACCTCCTCCCACCCCACTGTCCTGCTGGTAATAGCTTATCTAAAGTGATCAGCAGGTGGGCCATTTCCAGCACAAATCCAGGTTTTCTCACCCTCCACCCCCCCACACAAATTCACTCTCCTGCTGGTGCTAGCCCATCCAAAGTGACAACTCTTTACATAATCAAGTCGGGCTATTTCCTGCATAGATCCAGGTTTTCTCACTTCCCCCCCACCCCCATACACACACAAACTCACTCTCCTGCTGGTAATAGCTCATCTAAACTGACCACTCTCCAAGTTTAAATCCAAGTTAAACCAGAATATCTGTGGGGGGGGGGGGGGGTAGGAAAAAACAAGAGGAAACGGGCTACCTTGCATAATGACTTAGCCACTCCCAGTCTCTATTTAAGCCTAAATTAATAGTATCCAATTTGCAAATGAATTCCAATTCAGCAGTTTCTCGCTGGAGTCTGGATTTGAAGTTTTTTTGTTTTAAGATAGCGACCTTCATGTCTGTGATTGCGTGACCAGAGAGATTGAAGTGTTCTCCGACTGGTTTATGAATGTTATAATTCTTGACATCTGATTTGTGTCCATTTATTCTTTTACGTAGAGACTGTCCAGTTTGACCAATGTACATGGCAGAGGGGCATTGCTGGCACATGATGGCATATATCACATTGGTGGATGTGCAGGTGAACGAGCCTCTGATAGTGTGGCTGATGTTATTAGGCCCTGTGATGGTGTCCCCTGAATAGATATGTGGGCACAATTGGCAACGGGCTTTGTTGCAAGGATAAGTTCCTGGGTTAGTGGTTCTGTTGTGTGGTATGTGGTTGTTGGTGAGTATTTGCTTCAGGTTGCGGGGCTGTCTGTAGGCAAGGACTGGCCTGTCTCCCAAGAGCTCTCGTCCCCTAAAGCCCCTACTCTACTTGCGCTATATTGATGACATCTTCATCATCTGGACCCATGGAAAAGAAGCCCTTGAGGAATTCCACCACGATTTCAACAATTTCCATCCCACCACCAACCTCAGCCTGGTCCAGTCCACACAAGAGATCCACTTCCTGGACACTACAGTGCTAATAAACAATGGCCACATAAACACCACCCTATACCGGAAACCTACTGACCGCTATTCCTACCTGCATGCCTCCAGCTTTCACCCTGACCACACCACACGATCCATCGTCTACAGCCAAGCTCTGCGATACAACCGCATTTGCTCCAACCCCTCAGACAGAGACAAACACCTACAAGATCTCTGTCAAGCTTTCTTACAACTACAATACCCACCTGCAGAAGTAAAGAAACAGATTGATAGAGCCAGAAGAGTTCCCAGAAGTTACCTACTACAGGACAGGCCTAACAAAGAAAATAACAGAACGCCACTAGCGGTCACCTTCAGCCCCCAACTAAAACCCCTCCAACGCATTATTAAGGATCTACAACCTATCCTAAAGGATGACCCAACACTCTCACAAGTCTTGGGAGACAGGCCAGTCCTTGCCTACAGACAGCCCCGCAACCTGAAGCAAATACTCACCAACAACCACATACCACACAACAGAACCACTAACCCAGGAACTTATCCTTGCAACAAAGCCCGTTGCCAATTGTGCCCACATATCTATTCAGGGGACACCATCACAGGGCCTAATAACATCAGCCACACTATCAGAGGCTCGTTCACCTGCACATCCACCAATGTGATATATGCCATCATGTGCCAGCAATGCCCCTCTGCCATGTACATTGGTCAAACTGGACAGTCTCTACGTAAAAGAATAAATGGACACAAATCAGATGTCAAGAATTATAACATTCATAAACCAGTCGGAGAACACTTCAATCTCTCTGGTCACGCAATCACAGACATGAAGGTCGCTATCTTAAAACAAAAAAACTTCAAATCCAGACTCCAGCGAGAAACTGCTGAATTGGAATTCATTTGCAAATTGGATACTATTAATTTAGGCTTAAATAGAGACTGGGAGTGGCTAAGTCATTATGCAAGGTAGCCTGTTTCCTCTTGTTTTTTCCTACCCCCCCCCCCCCCCACAGATATTCTGGTTTAACTTGGATTTAAACTTGGAGAGTGGTCAGTTTAGATGAGCTATTACCAGCAGGAGAGTGAGTTTGTGTGTGTATGGGGGTGGGGGGGAAGTGAGAAAACCTGGATCTATGCAGGAAATAGCCCGACTTGATTATGTAAAGAGTTGTCACTTTGGATGGGCTAGCACCAGCAGGAGAGTGAATTTGTGTGGGGGGGTGGAGGGTGAGAAAACCTGGATTTGTGCTGGAAATGGCCCACCTGCTGATCACTTTAGATAAGCTATTACCAGCAGGACAGTGGGGTGGGAGGAGGTATTGTTTCATATTCTCTGTGTGTATATAAAGTCTGCTGCAGTTTCCACGGTACACATCTGATGAAGTGAGCTGTGGCTCACGAAAGCTCATGCTCAAATAAATTGGTTAGTCTCTAAGGTGCCACAAGTACTCCTTTTCTTTTTGCGAATACAGACTAACACGGCTGTTCCTCTGAAACCAAAATAATTGAAACTGGCATGATTATGTAGTGTTATTTTAACAAATAAAATTTGAAGAATTTTAAAATATTGTGCCAAAAAATAAAAAATTCTGCGCACAAAATTCCCCAGAGAGTAAGTTGGGCAGCTAAATAACTAATGACCTCTCCCAGCCCATCTAGGGTGAAAGAACCATAAACAAGAACAATCACCAGATTGTGCTAGAAGCAAATGGTAGTTGATTTTAGACTCACAAAGGTGTGTAAAATAAGTCAGAATCTTACTGCAGGTCAGTTGCAGCACAGAAACAGTGTTAGAGTGAGGATATTTCGTACCTTTCAGAAAATGAATCTTTGCCAGCTCTGGTGGCTTGATTGGGTAAATGCTCTACCAGATGGAAGATCCATGTTCATAAGTGTCCCTAAATTCAAGCCAACAGGAAGCTGATACTCTTAGCTGCACAGAGAGCAGGTTATATCTAATGCTGCTATGGCAATGCCTCTCAGCAATTGCAGGTGAGGTATGTATCCTTAGGAACAGAAGGCTATAGAGCTCAAGAAGGGAGAGAATATTGAGAGTTTAGCAAAAAACAAACATAAACAAACAGGTCAATAACCGTGTGTTCAGTGGAGGTTGTCCCATACCATTTAGGAAAAGGACAAGGTATTATACAGATTAATCATCTTACCCTAGAATGCTGGATTTTCCTGGTATGGCATTCCTTTTCAGTACTTTACACTAAGGGTATGTCTACACTACCCACCGGATAGCGATCGATCCAGGGGGGGGATCGATTTATCATGTCTAGTCTAGATGCGATAAATCGCCCCCCGAGCACTCTCCCGTCGACTCCTGTACTTCACTGCCGCGAGAGGCGCAGGTGGAGTCAACTGGGGAGCGGCCGCAGTCGGTGAAGACACCACGGTAAGTCGATCTAAGTACATTGACTTCAGCTACGTTAGTCACGTGGGCTAACCGCAGGTGCTACAGAGTTGACAGAATGCAAGATTTCATTGTCCAAAAAAAACCCACCAAAAAACCGCTGTATGGAGTTTGCGATTGCTGTCTATATCAATATATTGATTGCGAGGAGTTTGTGAGAGCTGTGACTGTCACATCTGCAGGTGGAAACTAACTCTCAGAATCACTAATGTTCAAATATTTGGATAGAAAGAAAAAAGAAATGCAGAAGAGATTACTGAGAAGCAGCATGATATAGTGGAGAAAGTACCAGACTACTAGCATGGCCACCCAGAGATTTGGTGCATGGTAAGCCAGGATGTGAATGTACAGCACACTAGCCTGCTGTGCCCTAAGTTGCCCTATGGACGCTGCTGCCACGTGCTAAAAATTCCATACTTAGTGTTAACAGCAGTAAGTCAAAGTGCACTATAGAAGTTAGTGCATGGCAGCAGGGTCCACAGGGTGACTTAGGGCATGGCATGCTAGTGTGCTGTATATTTATACCCTGGCTTGCTGCGCACTAAGGCTCCATATAGGCAAGCCCTGAGAATCGGATGACCTGCCAGCTCTTCTGTTAACTTGTTGTGTTACCTTAGACTGGAATTTTCAAATTTGTGTACCTAAAATTAGGTACCTAAATCCATATCTAGACTCTAATCCTGCACTGGAATCTGCTTGCAAAGGAACTCTTACATCTGTGTGGAATCCCACTGGTCACACTGGCACTTCGCAGACTCTGTATGGATGCAGGGTCTACGCTAGAGGATCTTGACACGGAGTAAGGTTGTTAGGCACTTCACTAAACTATTATTTGTTTAATTAAATATACTTTTATTGGATTTGTTAAAAAGCTTCTTAGCTTTTGGGGTAACAGCACCTTTCCCCCCTCTGTATTAGGAGCATTAACTGTGTTCTTATACTTTTATAAATATAACAGTTTTGAAGTATTTGTGCCTTTAGGTTTTTGATGACCAAATACTTTTGCATTTGTGTGTTTTGTAATTATTCAGGCAAAACGGAATCCAATCCTTTTAAGAAGGGGAATTTTGCATATACTCCTACTACACCTGTACAACACAAAATCACAGGTAAATGCTGTAGCATTGATATTTCCTAACGACTAACACTAAATGCATGCTAACCTTATTTCAAAAATTTTGGACCAGCTTTACCAAAAAGTGAAACTGAAATCTCTACCTCTAAAAACCGTTAATGAGATACCTCTCTTTGTTTTACAGGGTATCATTAAGCACCATGTAGATGTGTTATAAAGCACAGAGATATGAAATATCATGGCTCTGAGAGACAAACTGCATGATTTTCCAGGGCCTTACAGAACTGTGAAATCATGACTTCATACCTGGATTCACTTCTTTGAGAAGTGAAACTATAAGCCAAATCTGAGTCTTCAAAAGCTTCATTTTTCACTTGTATTTAGGCTTTGTTCAAAAAAGCATTTTTGACTAAAAATGAAGCTGTTGAAGTAGTTAGCGATAAACACATCTGTGGTCGGTTAATAGGGATGTAAAAGGTGAGAATTAGTCTCACCAGTTAACCCGCCTTAACCATTAACCCCTGGCCAGCTGGCCGATCCCAGCAGCCCTAGCTGCGTTGGCCGGAGCAGGCCCAGCCATTTAATCGGTTAACCATTTAAATGACATATTTTTAATCATTTAAATGGTTAACTTTTTTTAAACAGTATTTATATCCCTAATTGCTTCATATTCACCAATGGCAGGGACGTTACTCTTTAATTTTATATTTATCATGGTTAGTTGTTACTGATACTGATTGAAAATCATGTCTAAGGAAATGTAAATGTATGTGACACTTTACAAACTGAATATGACTGTTTTCAATAAAGTATGCAGATGTTACTGTGGATACACACACACAGCAGATCTGAAGGGGCCATTTATAGCCATTTTTCAGAGCAGGAATAGCATTTTATTGTCAATTCTGAACAAAAGAAAATTGTTCAACCTTGCTTTGCAGTCTTCTCACTCAAAGACAATTTATAATACATCTACCTAAGTATCTTCCAGAAACTATTGTCATGATATAAAATGAACTAATATGGTTGTAATCTAAACTAGCACTGATTTTACATACAAGTTAAATGCAAAGAACTACTAATTCAACATTGTGGTTCAGTTTTTACACCTATAAAAGATCTCAGAGATATTGTTTGTCTCCTCCTCATCTCTTAGCTTGATTACCGTAAGCATATTAAGGGACTGTGCCATTTTGAACTTCCTGATCTTTATGCACTTAGAATCTCAGCCGTGCCTATTGAGAAATGTAGTAATCTATTGTGCCTCCAAGGTACAGCCCCTCAGAGGGGACAGTACAGAGACACACTAACCATGGGGGAGCACCCAGAAGTTTTCTGCCCAGGACTTCTCTAAAGTGCAAGGGTTGTACATCTGCAGATTCATGGAGCACAGCATGCTTCTCCCCGAGAGCCAGTCCTGCTGTAATGGCCAGTAGATAGCTGGAAGTGAAGCCATATAAAGATAAGGTTCTGTATATATTAAATCTGATACATGTAATATTAAATCCAGTAAATATTTCACAAAAGATCTGGGGCCTGATCCTCAACTGATGTAAATCAGTGTAGCACCATTGAAGTCACAAACTCAGAACTCCCCATCTCTCTTAATCTTGCTTCCCCTGCTCCCCAATCCTCTGCACGCACACCTTTTTTTTTTTTTAAAGGAACATTGCCACCACTTTGATATTTTGAGATTGACTTTCATCTTTCACCCAGTGAATTATGTCTCTGAACTGTATCACCTATTCAATTCAGAACGTAAGATCCTAGGGGCAGGGATTGTGACTTCCTCTATTTGTACAACCCAAAGCACACCAAGAGCAGCCAGTACAGAAGTATCATAAATTAATAATGGCAAAGTTCCTGCAGTGGCCAAAGAAAGGCCGTTTCTAGTTTAAATACAAAATAATGATCATGGCTGTATTTGGTTTAAATACAAAATAAATCATTCTTCCTTGCCATCGTATCTCTTGAATTCTAAACTGCATGTACTTGATTATATATCAGTCTTAAACTGCCTTTACACAGATGAAGCTGCAAAATACACCATATATAACAGTACCGGAATTCAAATTGGAGCCTACAATCACATGGCGATTGAAGACCAGAATCTATATGTAAGCAGTGTTCCAGTCAACACGCAAAACTCTTATGCACATTATGAAAACATGGGTATATTTGGTAAGAGCAATCTCTCTCCGTTCTTTCATAATGTTCCTCTTTACAATCAGCTCTTTGTTCCTTGTGCACCCCACCCCTTAGTCCCTGCTCGCCTCACTCTTTCGGCACAATCTGAAGGCTGACAGTCTGTTTCTGAGAACCATCTTTGGGGAATGTACAGTGCATCTAGCTCCCTGTCGTATTTAGAAGTTAGCCATTTTGCGTCCTTTATTACATAGCATTACAGTTAAGCAATACCTAAGGTTATCATCATGAGTGGTGGTTTGTACTAACGTTGCTTTGTATTATTACACCATTCCCTCATCCACCCTGTTTCATCACCTCTTAGCTGATATTCTCCCGCAGCTGCCTCTACCAAACCTGAAGCTGACATTAAGCATGTCAACACAGTGCACTGTCTCATGAGTCACCAAGTCACAGCACCTGTGGATGTGTACATAAAGACAGAGAAAAAAAAAGAGCAGTGGAAGCAAAACTAGGATCAGTGGACCTGACTGAGAGTTCAAACATTTCAGTACAGGAGGGGCAGGACTATTTTAAAAGGTAATAGTTAGGGTGACCAGATAGCAAGCGTGAAAAATCGGGATGGGGGGGTAATAGGTGCCTATATAAGAAAAAGCCCCAAAAATCAGGACTGTCCCTATAAAATCGGGACATCTGGTCACCCTAGTCATAGTATTTGTATATACTGGCTTAAATCACTACTGCATATTTTTAATGTATTTAATTGAGAAGTCATAACAGTATCTTTCATCCAAGGATATCAAAGCATTTTATAAACATTAATTAAGCCTCATATCACCACTGTGAGGTAGTTTCTCAATTTTACATATGATTAAAGAAAGACACAAGGACATTGTGACATGTCCCAGGTCAAAAAAGCAAAACAGTAGTAGATCTAGGAGTGTCATAGAATCATAAAATATCAGGGTTGGAAGGGACCTCAGGAGGTCATCTAGTCCAACCCCCTGCTCAAAGCAGGACCAATCCCCAACTAAATCATCCCAGCCAGGGCTTTGTCAAGCCTGACCTTAAAAACTTAAAAGGAAGGAGATTCTACCACTTCCCTAGGTAACCCATTTCAGTGTTTCACCACCCTCCTAGTGAAAAAGTTTTTCCTAATATCCAACCTAAACCTCCCCCACTGCAACTTGGGACCATTACTCCTTGTTCTGTCATCTGCTACCACTGAGAAGAGTCTAGATCCATCGTCTTTGGAACCCCCTTTCAGGTAGTTGAAAGCAGCTATCAAATCCCCCCTCATTCTTCACTTCTGCAGGCTAAACAATCCCAGTTCCCTCAGCCTCTCCTCATAAGTCATGTGTTCCAGTCCCCTAATCATTTTTGTTGCCCTCCACTGGACATTTTCCAATTTTTCCACATCCTTCTTGTAGTGTGGGGCCCAAAACTGGACACAATACTCCAGATGAGGCCTCACCAATGTCGAATAGAGGAGAATGATCACGTCCCTCGATCTGCTGGCAATGCCCCTACTTATACATCCCAAAATGCCCTTGGCCTTCTTGGCAACAACAGCACACTGTTGACTCATATCCAGCTTCTCGTCCACTGTAACCCCTAGGTCCTTTTCTGCAGAACTGCTGCCTAGCCATTCAGTCCCTAGTCTGTAGCGGTGCATGGGATTCTTCCATCCTAAGTGCAGGACTCTGCACTTGTCCTTGTTGAACCTCATCAGATTTCTGTCTGACATCCAGTCCTCTTCTTTAATCACTAGACCAATTGCTTATATGAAAGCCACCTATAATCCTATCATTCATTACTAGTGACCATATTTTGGGGGGAGACATTCAAAGAGAAGTGGAGTTTAAACAATGCTGTCTTCTTACACTCGTCTTTCTTTTTGCAGATAGCACCTCTATCCTCTCTGAAAAACACCTGAATCTAGTGAGAGAGAACTTGGCTAAACAGTGGAAACACTGTGCTCGTAAACTGGGCTTTAGTGAGCCACAGATTGATGAAATTGACCATGACTACGAACGAGATGGACTCAAAGAAAAAGTTTACCAAATGCTGCAGAAATGGGTTATGAGTGAAGGCTACAAAGGACCTACAGTAGGAAAGCTGGCCAGAGCCCTCTATGACTGCAAGAGAATAGATCTCCTTAATGATTTGATAAAAATGAACCAGGAGTAGGCGAACTGGAAACTTAATGGAAATGGCTGTGATATTTTATCTGAAGATCCTCTTACTGAGAACATGAAACAATCTTGTAAAAGTGCTGCATGAAAGACGCCTGTCTAGAACATGCACATATTTCTGTCAAGCAGTATACAGTATCCTGTAGCTCAAAACATTTAATTTTTGAAGACAGGACAATTATGAAAAGCCTGTCCTGGGGGGGAGATGGCAGGGGGGAAGGAAGGGGAAAGAAGCTCTTCCTTTTACAGTGAAGATAATAGGTTTATCTAATAAGCTTTGTCCAAGGACAAAAAAAGTTAAAACAAAATCTGAATTGTGTATGATATGAAAAATAACATGGAAGGGATTGGCAAGGGGTGGTGGTGGGCATTTGGATCTAATTTTTTCACAGAACTTTTGGACTGCTACCTCAAAGCACGCACGTAGCTGTGTTTAAAGTGCCTTCATTCATTACTGCCTAAAAGAAGCATGGCATTTACGCAAAACTCACATCAATGAGAGCATATCATGGATTTTGTCACACCATATTGAAGCCCTGGATTGAAAACAAAACCAAACGCCTCAACTCTTCTAAGCACAGCCAATATCCACAGGAGATCGTCATAACTCGGATTGCCTTATAGATTCATCACCTTATTTTTTTAAAGTGTCCTTTTTATAACTTTAATAAAAAATAAATATTATAATAAAAATACAGAAGTATAAAAAGATACAAAGTATTGGTGTAAGAGCAATAATGATTATCAAGTATAGAAACCACTGTGTAAATTGACATTACAAGAACTGCCTTCTCACAGGATTATGATAATGTGTTTATTATTATTTAGTTTTCATTCTGTGATGGGAGTAAATTCGGGAATATATGCTTTATGAAAAGGGAAAGGAAAACTAATATGTACCTGAGCCAAAGAAAAGGCCTTGAAACTTGGAAAGTTTGGAAAATCAGTCAGGCATTTCATTTCAGGCTAATTAACCAGAAATGGAGGCATGAACTTTCTAGTCACACTAGAGATAAAGCGTACAAATTACAGACTTTCTTGGAGTACGGAACCCACAAGGAAAAATTATTGGCCCACAAATTTGCATCCACTAAGAATAATTAGGTCAAACTACTCCTTCTTTGGAGGGCAGTGGCTGTGACCTCAACCAAAACCACAAATATATGAACTTCCATCCAACTTTTTGGATCAGATAATTCTCCTTTTGGCTTTTGAAAAGTGGCAAAAATAATTATCCATCAGGACAAAAAAGCTAATACGAATTCTAATAAATCTTAACAGGCTTTGAACCCCACTATCTTTTAAATAAAAGGTGGACACACTCTGCAATTGGAGGTGTGATTGCAGCATGGCTAGGCTTACCCATGCTAGTTTTAAATCTAGCTAACCTAACTAAAAATAGCAGCGTAAATGTGGTGGCACAGGCTTCAGTGCAGACTAGCAATGCGAGTATGTACCCAAGTTCCCTGGGATGCTTGTACAGCCCACGCATCTTCACTGCTGTTTTTAGTCATGTTAGCAAAATTAACTTGTGCTGCAATCACACCTGATTGCAGTGTAGACATATCCTTCGCTACACAACCTTTGATTAGTAGCCCTGAAAATGTATTATGGTAATTTATAGTTTTCAACTGGCAATGTGCTGACTGTTCCTATTGTTTCTAAATAGAGCTCCATTCTTGGGTAAAGGAGAATAAAACTCATAGGAAACTCAAGTTTCAGAGTGGTAGCCGTGTTAGTCTGTATCAGCAGAAAGAACGAGGAGTACTTGTGGCACCAACCCATGAAGGCTTATGCTCAAATAAATTTGTTAGTCTCTAAGATGCCACAAGTACTCCTCGTTCTTTCTGAGGAAACTCAAGAATTTCAACTTGTGGCATTTCCTACCATCGTATTTGCTGGGTGTCGTTTGTCTAACTCCTATCCCTGCTAAAAAGGAGTAGTCTTCTATCCACTTAACCTTTAGCTTCTCTAGGGTCCACATGGATCTCCCTGGACTCTGTTCTGCTGTCCAGCCCCACCCATGCTAGCTGCCCTCCAACTTCCAGGAGCAGGATCCCTCCTAGGGACACAGGCAAGCCAAACCAACACAAGAGTGAATTTGTGCATTGTATCAAAACCAGGACAAAACTTTGGTTTCAGACAAATTATGTAAGGCTCAAAGGCTGACACTCAAAACAGGGACAACCCAGTAAAACCAGGATGTCCACTCAAGGAATCATTGGGGAAAATAAATAAAGACAATGGTACACTTCTACATTCTGCCCACAAACCAGACTCCTGTCGCCCAAAGGAAAACCACAGCAGTAGTTGTGCATAACAAGATAATTCCTTCTTTCTTGCACACACTAACCAATGCCAAAATATTTCTCCAGGTTTACATGTAAATGTCATTGTTAGGCTTCAGAGGTAACACATTGCACTGAATGGGGCAGTTCACTCCTCTGAGAGGTATTGTTTCAGTATCTCAACAGGCTTGAGCCGATATCACTGCATTGGTTACACTTGTTTTCAATCTTTGACTTTGCAACCATAAAGGCTAGGGGCCAAATTTTCAGGAGTGCTGAACATGAGATCTGGTTAAAAAAAAAACTGACTTCTTCATGAAAATTGTTCAAAGTTTTTTGTGGAAAAATTTAAGAGAAATTTTGAAAAAAAATAAATTAGCTCTTTGAGGCCCTGCTGCTTCTATTGAAGCCAGTAGGAGTCAGAGGGCATGCAGCACCTCTGAAAATTTGGTCCTCCAGGCTTCATTCTGCATTGGAAGATAATGTGAGACTTAGGGCTTGTCTAAACACAGAAGTTGCAGATATAACTTAAATCAGTTTTTAAAAAATGGTTTCATTAACCCCAGGCAAGCACCTGTGCAGACACTCATAAGACTAACTTGTGCCTGTAAATTTAGGACTTTTCTACACAGAAAGCTGCACCATTTAATTAAAAGTGTAGGTTTTAAACTGATTTAGTTACACGAATGCAAAAGGCTATGTGGAAATGCTTATTTCAGTTGACCTCAACTTATTTTGGTTTATCTACAGCCTGGTCTGGACAGAGGTTTTGTACCAGTATAACTATATCAACTAGGGGTGTGAGTTTTTACCAAAATAGTTATACCACTAGTGTGGATGCAGCTATACTGATATAGCTTATTCCCCTTCCCATATAAGGAATAAGCTATATCACTGAAAGCAGGAGTGGTGAGTTATATGAGCCTGTGGTGCCCATGCTCCAGCAATATTCAGTGCATGGGGAACCAGCTCCACCAATGTTCAGGACCCAGTCTCTCCTCCGGCCCCGCCTGCCATCCCCACACATCCCTGCCTGCACCCTTGGCAGCAGGCGGCTGTCCCCTGCACCTGCTTGCTACGCTCTGCTCTGCCAGCTCCCGGCACCAGCTGCCACTGCAGGGTCCTAGCATCCCCCACACTAGTGCCAGGGCAGGCTGACCCTGCCCTTCCGCCTCGGACGGACGGACCCTTCCCTTTTCTGGCAGGACCCTCCACCAGCACAGGGCCTTCCCGCAGTCACAACTCCTGCCCCATGCTAGGCAAGGGGCAGCCCCATCCCCCACCCCCAGTGAGGCTACTGGGAGGGGCAGTAGTAGGGGAGAAGGCGCACAATGGCAGCCCCCCTCCCCTGGCACCCACCACAGGGGAGGTGGCCTGGTATAAATGTGAGAGGGGCCCTAGGAGCATGTGCAGTGACAGTGGTGCGAAGTGAGTGTGCTGCCAGGGAGGAAGAGAGCTGGGGGGAGTCCTCTCTGTATGTATCAGCTTACAAGGCAGGTGTGTCGGGGGTGGGACTTAGACCCATTCTGGACACGACCAAAAATTATACAAACCTGCCACCCCTGAGTAGAAGCACATTTATACCAGTGTAGCTGTATCCTCACAACCCCCCCCCCCCCCCCCCAGACGTTCTTGTTAAACCCTGGATTTGTGCTGGAAATGGCCCACCTTGATTATCATACACATTGTAAGGAGAGTGGTCACTTTAGATAAGCTATTACCAGCAGGAGAGTGGGTTTGTGTGTGTGTGTGTGTGGGGGGGGGGGGGGGGGGGGTTTGTGAGAAAACCTGGATTTGTGCTGGAAATGGCCCAACTTGATTATCATACACATTGTAAGGAGAAAAGGAGGACTTGTGGCACCTTAGAGACTAACCAATTTATTTGAGCATGAGCTTTCGTGAGCTACAGCTCACTTCATCAGATGATGAAGTGAGCTGTAGCTCACGAAAGCTCATGCTCAAATAAATTGGTTAGTCTCTAAGGTGCCACAAGTCCTCCTTTTCTTTTTGCGAATACAGACTAACACGGCTGTTACTCTGAAACAAACTATACTGATACAGTTAAAGAGGTACAAACTTTTGTGGATAGACAAAGCCGAAGGACTTGTCTTTATGGGTGTGATACGGTCTTCTGGGGCTGGGCAGTCTAGTGGCTAGATTGCTGGTCTTTCAGTCTGTAAGGCCAGAGAGAGTGGTAGGGGGACCCAAACCCTACCTCTCTACCAAGTTCCACAGGGCCCTGTGTAAATCAGCCCCTGAACAGGGAAGATGGGCAGGGAGTCAAGACCTGCTTCCCTGGGCTACTTCCTACATGTCTCTTCAGTTTGGGGCATGACCCCACTAGTTCAGTTGTCCCAAGTGCTGGGGCTTATTTGCACCCTCCCCTTGGCAGGGGAGGCCTTACTTACCTCAAGTGGCTGTGCTAGCTGGCAGGTTATTGCTCTGTCCCTTCCGGCAGGCAGAGAACTCATACCTCATCACCAGTCAGCTCCCAGTGAGTTAGGCTCCCTTCTTTTCTCTCCCCCCCAGGCCTGGCACTGGCTCCAGGTATAGTGGGGCGGGGCTGGCTGAACCCAAAGGTTTTCTTTAACTCCCACTATGCTGGACCCAGGGAGAGGCGACTAGTGGGAGGGACACAAAGGGGGCACCAGCTAAAGGGGGCACATGACCTCCCCACGTGACTCCCCACATGACTCATCACCGTCCCCCCACATGACCCCCTCATGTGACTCATCCCCGCCCTGTTCCCCATGTGACCCCCCACATAACTCATCCCCACCCCACTCCTAGCTGGGGCGCCCCACGCTCTCCCCAGCGCCTCCCCATCCCATGTTACCTGCGGGTGGGGGCTCTGCTCCAGTCCTCCTGGCATCTGTGGCAGTCCTGGGTTTACAATGGCTCCAGTGGCTCCATGGAGCCGGGCCCATGCTCAGAACGGGCCCTGGCCTGCTCCGCTTGCACTGTGCCCTGAGACCCTTCTAGCTCCCCCTGCCCACCACTTGCTCCTCTTGGCCTGGCCACCTGCTGCCTCCTCAGCCCCACCCCCCTGCTCCTCTCTGCCCCCTGGCCGGACCCCAGTGCACTTCTGGCTCCGGGCAGTCTCTGCTTCCCACCACCTGTGGGGCCCCACCTGTCTCCCTAGAGCTGAGTCACCTGGGACTGGTGCAGAAGCCTGGCACAGTATCTAGCCTGTCTGACTCATGAAAAACACACCCCCACCCCCTCCCTGCTTGAATCAAAACCGACCAGAGAAAAGGCTTGCAGAGAGCAGTGAAGGGCGTTGGGAGACACACCTAGACCCCTCCTGACAAGGGTGACAAGATTAAGACATCTCCATTAGCATACAGAATGGAAAACAGAGACAACTCCCCTAGCCTCATCTGCATGAAAGATGGGACAGGGGGACATCTCAGTTTGCATACAGAATGGAGAACAGAGACCTGCACTGAACTCTGGGATCAGAAAAGCAGGGACGCACTGCATCATGGGAATCTCTGCTCCAGGTGTTAATGAACCTATGCCTGCACACACCCAGCTCAAGAATTATCAGACCAATTCTAGTAATAAATCCTTTATTGATATCCAAAATACTGAAGCAGCCTAGTTGCATTTTGAGCTCCCTGGAAGAAAACACCACCCAGAGCCAAGAGTGATCAGCTCCTATTATCTCGACTAAAGAAAACCCTTGAGTCATCAGTTTACCTATAAACAAATCTAGTGTTCTCCCTTGAACCATTGTATTTTCTCTACAAAAATCCCTACTCACCCTCCAGTCAGTGTTCTGATGCTTAGATCCAAACTATGCATCAGTTCCACTGGGACTCCATCTTCTCCTGACTGATCGTGCTGGGAACTCTGCCTGTCTCCCGCCCTCAGGACCCTGAGCTACCACCATCACCTGGGAACCCTGACCAGTCCAAGCCTCCTGGAGTGGGTGAGATCCCCCTCTTTCTCTCTCTCTGTCTTCCTTTCTACCTCAGGTATTAACCTTTAATAATTTCTTATGTTAGTTTAGGCTCTCCTTGTGTAGTTATCACTATTATTCAATAAATAACTTTTATGGTTAAGCTGGTTGCTTCTCTCTCTCTCTCTCTCTGAATGCTACTCTTTTGTGTTTGTAGCTTCCCCCATTTACTCTGCAGCAACGCTTCTTTTACCTAAGCTAAAGATCCCTGTAGTGCCCAACAATACTGTGGGGTTTGCTCATCAAGTGGATTACTATCAGTACAAGTGTAACGTGAAAGTGGGATAGGGACGTGTTAAACCTGTGGCACATAAGGGGTGGGCAGCTGAAATTGCTGCTCAGCCCAGCCTGTTGAGCCCAAGGGCACATGAGGGTGACAGCTTGAAAGTGCTGCTTGACCCAGCCCATTGAGTACACTGACAGATAAGGGGATCCGCTTGAGAGTGCTGATTGACCCGGTCCGCTCAGACTTGCTCTGTTAGTGTGTGTGTGTGTGTTCATCTAATTCTAGGGCTGGAGGGACCCAGTCCTGGGGAACCTAGGTCCTGCAGGATAGCTCCATTGGGAGGGAATTTGCAGAAGGAAGGAGTAGACCACACAAGTGACATAAGTAGTACATTAATAGAATTACAGAATCCTGCCCCCCCCCCCGGAAGAATAACCCTAATAAATGAGCATACCCCAAAGTAATGGGCATATTTGGTAACACCACCCCCTGCTCCTCTCTGCCCCCTGGCCAGACCCCAGTGCACTTCTGGCTCCGGGCAGTCTCTGCTTCCCACCACCTGTGAGGCCCCACCTGTCTCCCCGCCTGGGACTGGTGCAGAAGCCTGGCCAGTCTCATTTGGGGGGCGGGGACAATGCAGGGAGCTTGGCTGGGCCCCTCCAAGAGAAGTGTGTCTTGAGGGAGCCTGGCCTGGCTGATCACACCACTCCTGAGGGACTGGAGCGATTCCCCGCCCTGGTACCTGCTCTGGCTGCACTGCTGGCACACAGTTGCCTTCCAGCAGGGCCAGCGAGTGTGGCCAGAGGCAAGGCGTGGGGGAGTGGGTTTCTTGCAGGGACGGTGCTGGGCTGTGAGAGGGCAGGGAAGATCTATGTGTTGGGGCACTAGGGAGTGGGGGTTTTGTGGGGGGTGCTAGCCTGTCGTGGTAGGGCTGTGGGCAGGGGGGTGCTGAGCCGGGATGGTGTTGTGCAGGGCACTATGCATTTGTGTGGAGAGGGATTGGGGGGGCACTGGGCATAGTAGGTCTGGGGCGGGGGGCTCTGGCCATAGGGAGTCAGGAGGATGTTGGGAGGGGGGCTGCATGGCGTGGCATGGGTCCACCCCCGAGGGGAAGGTTCATGATGGCAGCACAGGGCCGGGCGAGCTAGTGTGTGTCTGGTACCTGCTAGTTTGTAAATAGCACCCTCGCTACTGGGCTGGGCGGAGCTGGGCCGCCCCTGCCATGCCATGCCCATTGCCCCTGGCTGGCCCCTCACTCTGGGAACTGACCTCTCTGTGCCATGCTCCATTACTCCCATGGGGGCTGTCAAGGTTCCTCCCCCACTCTGAACTCTAGGGTACAGATGTGGGGACCTGCATGAAAAACCTCCTAAGCTTATCTTTACCAGCTTAGGTCAAAACTTCCCCAAGGTACAAAATATTCCACGCTTTGTCCTTGGATTGGCCGCTACCACCACCAAACTAATACTGGTTCCTGGGGAAGAGCTGTTTGGACACATCTTTCCCCCCAAAATACTTCCCAAAACCTTGCACCCCACTTCCTGGACAAGGTTTGGTAAAAAGCCTCACCAATTTGCCTAGGTGACTACAGACCCAGACCCTTGGATCTTAAGAACAATGAGCAATCCTCCCAACACTTGCACCCCCCCTTTCCTGGGAAATGTTGGATAAAAAGCCTCACCAATTTGCATAGGTGACCACAGACCCAAACCCTTGGATCTGAGAACAATGAAAAAGCATTCAGTTTTCTTACAAGAAGACTTTTAATAAAAATAGAAGTAAATAGAAATAAAGAAATCCGCCCTGTAAAATCAGGATGGTAGATACCGTACAGGGTAATTAGATTCAAAAACATAGAGAACCCCTCTAGGCAAAACCTTAAGTTACAAAAAAAATACACAGACAGAAATAGTTATTCTATTCAGCACAGTTCTTTTCTCAGCCATTTAAAGAAATCATAATCTAACACGCACCTAGCTAGATTACTTACTAAAAGTTCTAAGACTCCATTCCTGGTCTATCCCCGGCAAAGACAGAATATAGACAGACACACAGACCCTTTGTTTCTCTCCCTCCTCCCAGCTTTTGAAAGTATCTTGTCTCCTCATTGATCATTTTGGTCAGGTGCCAGCGAGGTTACCTTTAGCTTCTTAACCCTTTACAGGTGAGAGGAGCTTTCCCCTGGCCAGGAGGGATTTCAAACGGGTTTACCCTTCCCTTTATATTTATGACAGGAGCCAACAAAAAAGTTTGGCGCCAGGCCCACAAAAGGTTAATCTGGCCCTGATGTGTGGAGCCACTAATGCACTCTCCTAGGCAGCCTCTGGCCACGCTGCCTGCCTGGGCTGTGCCAGGCAAGCAGTGTAGCCGCAGACTGCCTGGGAGAGTGCCGCACCAGGCAGCCTGGCCAGAAGAGGAGGCTGGACTAGGAGAGGCTCTGGCCCACCGTCTTCCCTTCCGGCTCTGGCCCTGCCCCTTCATCTCCCGGCTGCGGGCCTTGTCCTTCTCCCCCGGCATTGTGGGGAGGGTCATGTGACCCTTCAGGGCCTGCCCCCAGGGATCACCATTGCTGGACAGCAATTTCTCTACTCCCTCACAATGAGAAAGGTATACCAGTATAAGCTCAGATGTGAATTTAAACTGCTATAGTTATACCCATATAACTCCCACGTAGACACTCTTATTCCTATATAAGGCCGGGGCTATACTACAAAATTCTGCCAGCATAGCTATGTCATGTAGAAATGTGCAAAATTCACAACTCCAGGCAACATACCTATGTCAGCAGGACCTCAGTGAAGCATGCTGTCAGAGGTGCAGTTACTAAGTAGACGGAAGAACTCTAGAAACGTAGGTCAACCTAGCTACATCGCTCAGGGCGACAAATTCACCCCCTGAGACACGTAAGGAAGCCAACCTAAGTCCCAGTGTGGACAGTGCTAGGCTGATGGAAGAATTCTTCCATCAACCTAGCTACTGCCTCTCAGAGATGTGGATTTACTGCAACAACGGAAGAACCCCTTCCCTCTCCGTAGTAAGCACCACACTATGGTGGTGCAGCTACAGCACTGGAACTGTGACGCTGTAGTGATTGTAGTGTAGACATACCTGCAGTGTCTACGCTAGGGGACTATGGTGCCATAGCTATGCAGGCATGGGCTCTATAGTGTAGACGTAGCTCTACAGTGAGAATTTACATTGAATAGCAATGTCTCTCAGGGGTGTGAAACATCCACATCCCTGAGATTTAGGTATGCCAAGCACCTAACCCCCAGTGTAGCCAGTGATAGGTCAATGGAATTTCTTCTGTTGACCTAGCTACCACCTCGCAGAGAGGTGGATTACCTGTGCTCATGGGAGAACCCCGCCCATTGGCATAGGTAGTGTTTACACTGAAGCACTTTCAGTGCAGCCATACCTAAGTATCCCCATGCACAGATGGCTCAATTTAACTAACCTGGTTTAAAAAAATCACATCTCAAGGTAACCACTGCAACTTTGTGTGTGGCACAGGCCTCACTCTCCTTGGGGAGGGCCACCTTGGTATAGAGTGACCAGATGTTCTGATTTTAGAGGGACAATCCCGATATTCGTGGCTTTTTCTTAAAAAGTAATAGATGCCTATTACTCCCCACCCCATCCTGATTTTTCACACTTTCTCTCTGGTCACCCTATCTTGCTCTGGCTGTCTGGTGGCACAGACCACCTATCCCCGTGGTGTGAGTGATATGGGCACAGCACCATGCAATGGGCCCCAAAGCCATCACCGGAGGGTGAGCTGTTAGGTGTGGGGCAGTGGCCCCCAGAGCCATACACTCATTCCACCAATGGGCAGGGGCGCCAAGTCACCAGCACTGGGCCTTCCCAAGGCCAGCGAGGAGGAGAAGCATGCGGGGGTCCCTCAGGGGTAGTCCAGCTGCACCCGCGTGGCACTGTGGCCCGTGCACCAGGTCGCAATGCCACTCACTCAGCTTTGGGGCCCCCGTTCTGCAGGAGGAGCGGGCGGACGGGCGGACGAGCGAGGGAGCAGCTCCTGCACCAGGGCTCCCCCTGGGGGCCCGCCCAGCCTCGCCGTGCTTCCAGCAGCCCGGGGCCGCTCTGTTGCCGCAGGCCTCGCGCAGCCACCTGCGGCGCGGCGCTGGGGGCACCCTGGGCCAGAGCAGCTGGGGGCGGCCCGCCCGAGGCGACGCGGGAGCCGGGGGGGTCTTTGCAGCACCGCGGCCCGCCCTGCGCCCGAGGCGGGGCGGCTGGCAGCTGCGGGGAGGGGAATGGCTCGGCCGGGCGCTGGCGGGGCGCTGCTGCGGATTCTCCTCTCCCAGCTCCCGCCGGCCGCGCGGGAGGCGGCGCCGCTCGGCCTCCGGGGACCTGTTGCTGCTGCCTCCTACGGGTAAAGTCAGCCCCGGCCAGGCCGCGGCGCTGCCAGCGCGGAGCCGCCCCCGCCTCCCAGGGCGTCTCAGCCCGCTGCTGGGGAGCCTTGGGGCGGCGGGGGGTTGTGCAGTGGGGGGGGTGGTGTTTTGAGGAAGGGGTGGTGTAGTGCTTTGGGGAAGGCTGGGGGGGGATCGGACTGGGGCGGGGGGTATTTGTGGGTTGGGCTTTGGCAGTAAGCTATGTAGGGATATTTGGGGAGGGCGCTTCATTTCCTCAGCTTTCTTTTCTGGTGTAAGGAGCTGTCACTAGTGTCCACCCCCACTCTCCTCTTTTTGAGTTCTGGGCTGAGTCCCTGTCCCATCCGTCCCCCTGCCATAGGTGGCAGGCTGCACCCGTAGCCCCTCTACTAGGGGCCCGGCGGCCTGCTGGAAGCAGCCAGGGTTGCTAAGGGATGTGGTAGGGAAGAAAGACTGAGAAAGGAAACGGGAAGGCTGGCAGCTGAATTTAAAAGCTGCCCCTGCAAATCCATTTTTCATAGAATCATAGAATCATAGAATATCAGGGTTGGAAGGGACCTCAGGAGGTCATCTAGTCCAACCCCCTGCTCAAAGCAGGACTAATCCCCAATTTTTGCCCCAGATCCCAAATGGCCCCCTCAAGGATTGAACTCACAACCCTGGGTTTAGCAGGCCAATGCTCAAACCACTGACACAGTCCTTTGCCCTCAGCCAAAGCCCAGCTTGGATTTGTGGTGTAGCTGTAACTGAAGTGTCGTTCCCTTGTCCTTCACAAATTGCATCCCATTTCTGCAAAGCACAATGCTGCAGCATGATTTGTGGATACAGTACAAATGTGGTTTCAGCCTATGGAGGGTGCAAGGCTGAGCCAGGCTTTAGGGAGGCAGAAAACTACTGTTCTAGAAGTAGATGCACCAGCACAGGCTGCTGCGCACTACTGATTGAATGTAATTCCCAGTTCAGGACTATGGGCCTGTAGCCTTTGGCCCTCTCTACATTACAGGTAGGAAATGTTTTTAAACATTGTTTTAAAAACAAGTTTTCTGTATACATATATGGTTGTGTTGAGTGGTGTGAAATGAGGCATACATTCTTTAAAACAGGTTTCAGACACTGTTCACATCTTGTTCCAATGCCCTGTTTATGCTGACCAACATAACCAGGCAGAAAATTGACGTCTCAGCCTCCACAAGTTACGGTAGATGCAGTCAAGGGGATAAAATCTGTATTAGCATGATTCTAGCACAATTTCTGACCAGCATGGACTGAAATCTTATTTTTCTGAAAATTATGTTGTACAGACTTACCCTCTCTATAGTATAGTCATAAAACATACTTCGCAGTCCATACATTGCTGATTGCAGTTTCTCCATCCATTGTGCTGGATCCCTCCTAGTGACATTTCTGTCCCATTTAACACACACACACGGCAAATCATTTCCATTTCATTATCAAGCTACCATGGCTTTAGGGGGCACTGATCTATCTGATCTTGTGCATACTGTCAGCTTTTCCAAAACCAAAGACCTTTGTACCTGTCAAAATCAAGGAGGAAGATACAAGGAGCAGAGAATCTCTTAGATGCGTAGTCAGGACAAACAAAACTGCAAATTTTATTTTGGAAGTCATAAAAGACGTGCAAGGGCTTGTTTGGCAAAGGCAATAATATTGCTCTTATTTTTACATGCTTTAATAACATTTCTATACTATGCCTAATGTTTTTTGACAAACCGGTAACACTCTGAGTGTTACCTATTCTAAGTAGGGAGTGAAATGGGGTATCTCAGGCCTGCTGAAAAAAATAGAGTGGTTAATTTTTTAAGATTCACATTTTGATTTGCTGATTCTACAGCCTTTTTCCTAACTGATTACATATTAACTTCACAGAAATGTGGTGATTTGCTGAGTTTGTGGTGCAGCCCCTCACTTGGTCTTCATCCAGATAAAAAGGTCTGTATATATTGGCTATGAAATTCCAACAGTGTCTTTTTACATGGCTCAAGAGCAAGTGTGAGGCAGCATCACACATTCAGCAGAAGGTTACTTCACATGCAGTTAATAACTGGTCAGAGGGAAAGGCTACAGAATGTGTAAGTGCAACAGGAAAAAGGAAAGCAGTATAGTTTTCCCCCAGAGGTCTGTAAAAACACCACTTCATTGCCCACTTAAAAAAAAGGCAACAGGAGGGTAGTGATTGTGTTTTGTCAGTAAAGATAGACAGGGTTTTTTGCAATTTTTAAAATGGTTTCAAGCAATGGGATATTAAATGTTCCTACAAGGATTAGTTAAAATTGAGTTGAGGTGCTCATTTACCATGGTGAAGGATATAGTCAAATAACCTTCATGGAATGAAATTTTTAAATCAAAAGACAAGTGCTGTGTTTCACTATTTTTTTTTTAATATAGCTGTGCTTTCTATTAAGTGTTGTTCAAAAAGTGATCTAAGGATGTGCCATACTTCTTACCCTAAGCTCAAACATTTAGCTGCATCATATTTGGTTATGAAACTTGGTTCATATGCATAGATATTTACAGTAGGGTAGGTACAAAAAAGCTTGGTTGATCAGTTTTAATAGTCAAATTAATTTGTTAAAACGTATCCCCATAACAGATAGTCAAAATTCATTAAGTTATAAATGGCATAATGACTCTTCCAGTCTGAGCCATAGTCATGAAAACCAGTTCTGGACTTGCACCCCAATCTTCAAAGGATCTGTGTAGATGGATCATATAGATCTAATTGCAGGATCAGATCCTTAGTTTGGTAAGTGCCATTACCAACTACAGTATTGTGTTACATAAACACTTAGTTTATGTACAGTCTGGGCTGCCTTCTTGTGAACAAAGGGCTGCAATTTAATTCCCACTACCATAAATTAGGAATAGGAGTCTGTACAGCCATTGTTTGTTCATTTTGGGTTGCTTTATGAAACATGATTTAAAGTAGAAGTAATTCAGTCCTGAATGTAAACTATGTGGCAGGGGTTAAGTCAACCGCTTACCTCTGTGTTTAGCACAGAGATAAGCATAATGTCAAAGCTTAATAAATAACAGAACAATCTCACTAAATCATGAAGTTGTTTTGTGAGTGGCATAGAAAGAAAGTTTCTCTCAACCTTAATGCTTTAAAGTAACATTCCTACAAAAAAGCAAATAAAACTTTCATTGGCTTCAATGGGGCAAAGATTTCACCCATGATATTTAAGGCAATTAAAGTAGTAAAATGAATAAAGGTTAACCATTAGGTAACCAAATGGTGAGACGTCCATATGTGTTTTTTGTTTTTTAAAGTGAGATAAGTTAGTCAGAAGAGAACTGTAACTATTAGGTTATAAATTAATTGGAAGACAAAATGCAAACTCGTATGCCTGTTTTTGAATGAGGTAAGTGTGTAATACAGAGCTATGCCAGAAGATAAGAACCATACAGTGAAATCATAGAACAGTGTTGTATTTAAAGATTATTAACAACGTCAAAGTACAACATTCTGTAAGGAAAACAAAGTGTAGAAAAACATTAGTTTCACTGCTGTTTCATATTTAGTACAGTTAAAAGAATGGTATTAAACTGAGATTTAGAAATTGGTCTTTCATCCTCTTGAGCGAGACATGACTTACTGCCAAAAAAACAAAGACTTTTAAAATTATTTAAAAGTCCAGTTGCCAGGACTATTCTCGCAGCTCATTTTAATGATATCCATTGACATCATTTCACAGTGGATAAAATACGGAATTACAATAATGTCTCACTTCAGTCAACTGTCCTTTCCTACTTAGGTTAATACCTCATGTCTGATCTATCACTATCTCTAAAGTGCTTTCTCAGTCATCCACATGGTGACTATGTTAAAATTGCCCTTTGTTCAATTTTAACGAGTTGAATGAATGGTTGAAGTGATGTCCTTGCTTTTGGTGGTGTTCATCCTTTTATGGACACTGTTAGAAACATTGTAGACTGCATCCTTGAGGCTCATAAAATACTTCTGAAAAGCAGATTTTTTACAGGAATTGGCTTTTGGAATGCCCCAGATTGCACCAAATGGCAGGTATTTTCAAAAAACATTTCCTGATGAGGGTCCACCTCAGAGTTTACAACAATGTTATGGTGTAAATATACTCAGTATCCTTTTTAAATAACAAAGTGCAAATGGACTAATAGAAGTTTGTTTGCCTAATGGTGTTATCTCCCTCCTTGATTATGGCTTAGAAAAAACATTTTTGCTTAAATGGGAAAATGAATAAATATCTCAGTCTCTCACCCCATCTCTTTGCAAACACCCTGTGCCCTCTCCTCACCTTCCAGTACACAGTAGTAATGCCAGGTTAAAGTGCAGACTTTTTGAGAGATTATTGGCAGCCTGCCCTTGGATCCAAATATTCCTGTGTGCAGTACAGATCTGGTGCTATCATATCGTAACGTACGATTACGACTTTACACGTATTAACTAATAGAAGTACAATTAAGTAAATCTTATGGGCTATGGAGCACTGGGAGGCTCATGGAGAAAAAGCAAGAAAGAGGGTAGAGCGTCTGTGTATTTCAGACATGTCACTGAGGAAGCTGTCCTTGTAGTTTGGGGTGACTATTCCATTGACCTGGAACAGGAAATTACACAGGGGTGGAAAGAGGGCTCAGAAGTTCAGGGCCAACACTCATACTGGTCAGAAAAGTACTTAAATATTTAAGCCCCTGGAGTCAATGGGACTTACACGTATGCTTAAAGTTAAGCGTGTGTGTAAGTGCTTTCCTGAATAGGGATGGATTTAAGCACATGCTTGAATGCTTTCCTAAAAAAAGCACTTTTGCTAGTAACAGGTGCTCCCTTGATTGGCCAGGATTGAGAGTAGTAACATAGAGTAGAGAGTAGAACTGTGTCTTCATTGCAAAATAAAAGGTGTGATATTACGTGGAGCTAGCTAACTTGAATTAGCTTTCTAGATATGAAATCCTAATAGAGACATGGCACAGGTAAGTGTTACCTTGATGAGGCTAGTTGAGATAAAAGACTACCTGTACCTTGTCTCCACTAGGATTTCACATTGACATCGCTAATCTGGGTTAGCTCTCTCAATGTAAAAACACACCTTTTTCTACAGTGAAGATGTAACCTGGAAGGGTAAAGCTCACCTGTGCAGAGCTTTCTCAGGGACTGGTCTGTAACTGTGCAAAGAACTCCCACAGGAACTAAGCATCGTCATAAACCTCATCACCTTCCACTCCAAGTGCAAGGTTCACCTCTTTGGTCTTGCCTTCTCCAAACGCAACATATAGTGATACAATAAAGAAAAAGAAAATCAACTACCCTGCACACACAATTCTCCCCCTGAGGAGAGGATGTGAGAGAGAGAGAAAAAAAAACAAGTGACCAATGTTACTCACGACACTTAATGCACTACTATAAGGTGCTCGGGTACTACAGTGATGAGAGCTGCATAAGAACCTAGAGAGAGTAGAATAGAAGAAAACTCCCATGCTTACATATTTGAGTTCTCACGTGGCTGGAATAGAAGTTTACACAAAAGTAAAAGTAATGAACTTATCTTGCCTCTTCAATGGGAAATGGGTTTGTACTTCATTTCCTCAATATCCAGCAAGATTTTTGCTATTCAGAGCAGAAAAATGACTCAAAATGGCACTAATACCTCCTTTCTCTGCTCCAGCCACTTGAAATGGACAGGCTTCAACAGTCAGTTGAAAGAGACTCAAGGGGAAAAAATAATCACTTTTCTGGATAAGTCAAATTCTACTGCACCATGTTCCTGTGTTCCCGGATTACACTTTGGAAACATTTAGGGTCTAAAACCAACTAATATTCCAAGTAGTAATATATATTAAAAATCTAATTAATTTACATTTTCATAAATATGTAGCGGGTTAGCAAAGGCCTAACAGTCAATGTAACAATGATCCCTCTAAGAATTATCTGATGATGGTATAAGAATTCCAAACTATATAAATACAAGTATCTTTACCATTAATTTTCCTCCGCTTGTGACTGACTTTTGTGTAATCTTGAAGGCTTACTTTGCTACTTCTTCCTGTTGGAACATTTTACACAGTAATGTATTTTCTAATTGAACAATACCCTCTGCTCAGATTACATTGAATTGAATTGTATGATGTGATTCTCCCTGACCCCAGCTGTAGGTTTTTTCATTACACAACTTGTGAATCATAAGTAACCATACACCACATTCTGTTATGTAGCAGCAGAAGATGAGGTTCAGTGCAACAACAGCAGCCATTTGGAAGCAGTTCAGCAATACAGTGATATTTCTTTTTAATGTTTGTTTGTTTATTTTTAAACACTTCTGTAGGCACTTAAAGCTGTAGTTACACTGATTGTTTCTTAAAATCTCCTATTATTGTGCTACCATCAGTATCATGTGACATACCGAAGCCACCAAAGTTTAACATGATTATGATACAGTAGTTTAAAAAATGCCAGCCGCAAAGGCTACACAGGAACCATACAAGTGGAGGTGTTACCTCCTTGCACTTAGGGGAGATAATGTATTCCTAACCCTAGGGTGCTGGCTTACCTATACTGGCCAGTTCCTAGGAGGTGCAAAGCTAAGGCTCTCTGCCTAGTCTCCAGGCCCACCTACTCAAGGGGCAAGGCAGGGTAGTAAACAGGAATGCAGTGCCCCTTTAACCTGCATGCCTGGACTCAGGTAGTGTGGTCAGGGCAGCAAGGGGAGTGCCTTATTCCCCATTTACTTCCCTATGTGGATGTGCACAAACTAGACCTAACCATTTTTCTGCTTTTATTCCTACTGTATCTGTCACTTCATTTGGGTACTGTATAGAACGAAGTGCTGAAAAGTGATATACCAAGGATTTTAACAAAATTCCAGTAACTTTAGTAATGTGCTACACACCTCCAATAGCCAGGCTAAGAGAGTCATTCAGAACTGAGAACTTACCTCTTTTCTTTTTTGGTTTCAGAGGAACAGCCGTGTTAGTCTGTATTCGCAAAAAGAAAAGGAGTACTTGTGGCACCTTAGAGACTAACCAATTTATTTGAGCATGAGCTTTCGTGAGCCACAGCTCACTTCATCTGATGAAGTGAGCTGTGGCTCACGAAAGCTCATGCTCAAATAAATTGGTTAGTCTCTAAGGTGCCACAAGTACTCCTTTTCTTTTTTCTTTTTTGGATCTCCCAGTGTCTTTGGGACTGGCCACAGAGTACTGGCTCCTGCTCCAAGCATTGTCCTATCATCCTCTGTGCTGGGGAGGGTACACAGTATTACTTCTGAGGTTTTTTTGGGGGGTGGGAGGAGGTGTTCAGTAAGAGGTTTCTTTTTATAATGTTATGCAGGTTTGCAACATTTTGTTTTATTCCAAAAGATACACGTTGTTTTAAAAGACACTTTGCAGACCCACACAGTATTATAAAGTAAAAATGTCACATCCCTGACTTCCTATGTAGTCTGCCTCTGTTTTCCCGTAGCACTCTGTTTGATTCTTTCTCTCTCACACACACACACTCAACACGCCCCCCTCCCAGAAAGGCAAATAGAACCCTTTAAATATGACTGTGCTGTCAGTGTCTAGCATTAGTAATTACTGCATAGTCCATTGAATGACTGCACTGTAATGAGATATTAGCATGTTGAATAATTTTCTTTCCTTCTAGTACTTCAATAACATCTGCTAAAATCAAAGTGAATGGAGTGCCCCTGCATTATCAACAGACAGGACAAGGGGATCATGCAGTTCTGCTGCTTCCTGGGATGTTAGGTCAGGAGCTTTTGTCATATTACGACTTGATATCGGAATCTTTTTTCTTGATTTTTCTAAAGCTATTTTGTACTCTTTTTGTAAGATCTTTTTCAGCAACTTTTTACTTTGTTTATGCATTACGTTTTAAAAACTAGAATTTGGTACATGTAATAGAGTTAGGAAAAATCAGTTATTTTAAACATTTACCAGTTTTACAAACTCATTTAGAACACCAGAGACCTTCTAAATGCAAACATTCTAGGCCTGAATCTCCATTGCCTTGCACTTTCTGTAGACACTCATACCACCACAAAGTGGATGTAAAATGCTACCATTATGATTTAGTAATGTTGTACATCCACTTTTCACAGGTGCAAATGACTATGCAAGGTACAAACAATGGCGAGTCAGCTCCGTTGTTTTATATTTTAGTATATAAAGACTGAATGAATGATCATCTCTAAAAAGAGTATAAGTGCCTTCCAATTCCAGCTATAATAATGAACAACACTGATGGCAGCATTTACATCTTGTTTAAAGAAGAGCTTTCTCATGAAGGGGGAAAATAGCAGAGATGATATTGGTTTTTCTTTAATAAGAGTGTATGTTCACCTTTTGGTTATTCAGTTTCATAATGCATCAGTTATATTCGATTCTCAGCTGCTTTTGGAGACTGAGTGTGCCAGTGGCCAGGAATGTCTAGCTAGTGGTTGCATCCTCTCTTTTTGGATACTGACCTTGCCACAGTAATTGCTACCTTTGTCGTCTCCAGAGTGAGTCACTATGGTGCAGCCCAGAAAATACATACAGTTGATGCAGAATGCAGCTGCTCATTTGCTTAGTGCCACTTTTTGCCAAGAACTCATTAGATCTACCCAGGTGCTCAAAATTATGCATATGCATATGCATAAGTAGGTTGCTGGCTCAGGGCCATAGATTGTTGAGATATGCAAAGTGGGATGCAGTTTTTCTTTTTGACATGAAAATATTTTGTTATAAAATACTTTAAAAATACATAAATTTGGAAGACATTTCTGGAGAGATGGCAAAAAAATAGGAAGAAAAGGGAATATCTAATTCTAATGGTGTCTGAGAAATAATAATTCTTAAATTGTTCATTATTGATATTCATCCTGTTTCTGAGAGAAGTCAAGAAAGGCCCACTTATGAATTCAAAATTGATTTTTTGCAATGTATACATTGTTTTATTTTGAAATGTACACTGCTATAGTTTAATTACCACCATTAAAACACTAGTTGCCAGATTTTGTTGTCTTACCAATTTTAAATGTCTTTGGGCTGAAGCTTGGTGTATAATGTGTTAGTACAGGCATGTTTTAACATTTAGTAAAAAAAATAAATGACTATTATATACTTTTTGGTGTCATTTTATAAAATGTTAAATAATTAGTAGCATATTAGAGACATGGACTTTGTGTTATAGATGGTTATAAGCAACCTATTGACCCACGGAGTCAATTAATTAATAGTTGTTTTAATAAGTGGTTAATCATTTATCCTTTATAGACTAGTCATAAGGTGCCCTTAAAAATAAAGTAACCCACTTTTTAATGGTATCAAGCACTGGAATCACAGCACTATCTACTAATAAAATTAGTAGCTGATTTATAATACCAGGTCAGTGTCCAATGCTTCTCCATCTAGCCTGGTATTCTGCTTCTGGATGTGGCCATTAAACATTATTGCAAGGGAAGAAAACTCATCCCTTAATATAATCACCTAATTGCACCATGCTGTAGATGATGGAGGTATTGGGATTCTTTTTCAGAGCCCATGTGCTCCCACAAACTTCCACTGGTTTTGTTATGTCTCCAGTTACTATTACTGATGTAAAAGGAGGAATTTGGGGTATTCTAATCGGAATGTTAAAAGTATTTTAACAGCCCCTTTTAAATTCTAGAAGAAGTGTAGAGCCATTATGGGACAAGATTTTGATTTACATTCTTTCAATACATTATACTAGGGCTAAATAAGTTTGATCACAAAACTGCTATCTCAACCCTTGTGTTCATAGAGATTATAGTCCAATAGAATCCTCTATACTCAGACAGCCCAACTGATTTGCTGACACCCCACCAAATTTAAAAAATGTCTGAAAATGTAAGTCTGAAAAATATTGCCAAATCAAGGCCTTCTTAGATCCTACAGTAGTGGGTGCTCTAAAAATGGGTATATTACCTGCTTAACCAACACTTACCTATTGATACCACTTAGAAGAAAACATCTTAATTCAGCAAAATTTTTATTCATACTGTTGTGATTAAGCAGTGGTCCTGGTCCATACCATTTATCTAAATCTCTTCACTGGTAGGTGTCCCAACTAAGTGAATTTATGAAGTCCTACTGATTCGGTGAGATTGCATACTTTTGAGCAGTAATTTCCTTTAAATGTATTAGAATACTACTAAAGGTTTTTAATGCACAACTGATCCTCTGCTAGTTGCAATTCCTACTTACAATAAGGCTGAGAAAGGTACCTCACTTTTGTGGATTGGTCTCAACTTTCACATTATTTGAAGGTAGGGGTTCCCTCACCTCCATTTGTAGCATGTATAGGGTAGTTGTATAATGTGGTGATTAATTTATCAGGACATAATGTTTTTTAGGGAGTAGTCAAACTGATTTTGGACCACAGCTCAAATCTATGAACAAGCAGCTGTTCACAATAGTTGCTTGGGATCCTCGGGGCTATGGACATTCCATCCCTCCAGCTCGAGATTTTCCTCCAGATTTCTTTGAAAGGGATGCAAGAGATGCTGTTGATCTGATGCAGGTAAATCTGTTCTGAGATAAAGTCTGGTTTTCCTTAATGATGGTGGGGAGGGATGAAGTCAAGGATTATATGTTTACAGTAGTAATTGCTGATATTAAATTATGCAAAAGTGCTTAAAATGGATGGAGATACATTCTGCTTCCTTCTCCCTTTTATCACACAGATGATTTAGCCATGGAATTAATTATGTAAGGAAGCAGCACGTTCTTATTCCAAATATTTTGTCCGAGGATGTTTGTGACTTTATAGTTGAATGAAGTCCAGGAAAACTATATATTAAAAACAAGACCTACAGTTAATGATTGTAGCTGACAGGTTCTCCAGTGGGTGATAGGTTCTTGCAAAATGTCTTAGCTACGAGTTTAACATCTGATCCCTGCAAACTAAACTGACATTTCCATTGTAAGGTCTATTCCTGAAATAGTTAGAATGGGGAGTCAGAGGCTTCCTAAATCCACACCAAATATAATTTACACACATTGTGAGTACAAAGAACATGACTCATGTCTGTCATTGTTTTTCCTGCTTTTTAAGCCTGATTTGTAGAATCATAAAGTGAAAAATATGTTGTCCCGTTGTTTTGTTAATGATTGTGCCAAATTAATGTTAAAGGAAAGCCTGACAATAAAATATTAACTACCCCATATTGGCAACTTGTAAATGGAATTCCTTATGTTAAACTACACAGAATCTTTGGTCATGTTAAGAATCCTGACAATGCAATATGTTCCAGAAATATCAGATAGGGTTTGGACAGCAAAGCCAGTTATTTCTTTTAACAGCAGCAACTTTGCAGACCCATGGGAAATTGAAAATGCAGCCTTCTTAAAGTACGCTGCATAAGGAGATTAGTTGATCCAAAATAAGTCTGACAAGAAACACAGGAGAAATGTTTTTCCCTAGTCATGAAATCTGGTTGCCCCTTGATTTACAGTATATGCAGACTAACGTACAAAGCCAGTACCACTCTGGCTAACCAAGACAAAAATGCTATCATGAGCAGGTGACGGGCTTCCAAATGCGAAAGGTTGGAACTCCTTTTACCTGCTTCTCTTCAAACAGTTAATGAATGCATGACAGAAAAAAAAGATGCTGTCCTCAAAAGGAGTACATAATCCAATACTTTATACTCAATTGGGTAGAATGCAGGGCAGCATCCCATTCACATTTAATCAGTGCTAAAGTTAAAAGTATAACTGACTAGATTTTTTGGCAACAGAAAACTGTGTAGCATATCTTCTGCTTTTGAAGATTTGTATGTTTATAAGTACGTATATTAAAGGATTATTGAAATCTCTCTTATGAATAGGCTTGGAAGGATTAGGGTTGGGTTTTTTTTTATGGAATGTCAAACATTGATTTCACTTTATACAAACTGATGAAAAAAATTATTTCAATCAACAGAAATTTACAGATAGGCAAAGAAAAAAATGCTGCTTGAGAACTTATTAGAGTTTTAATTCAGGCTGTTTACTTTGTATATTTTGACATGTGATGTTGACAATTTGTGTTTTAATGGCTGTAAAGCTTTATCTTTTTGAATATCAACAACCACTGTCATTAAATAATTGTCTGACACCCCCCTCGCATAATTTCCCACAACTGAAAATTTAAGTTGATAAAAATTAAAAAATGCTTAAAACAAACATTATCCATTGAAATTATTTTAAAAAAACAAACAAATTCTGCCAAGCCTACTTATGAAGCATGGGTTAACTTGTTTATACATTCTCACAAATACTGTATGATAGCACAGTAGCTAAAGACTCAGCCCTAGTAATGAAGATTAGGATTTCCAGAATAAGTGTGTCCACATGGGGAATCATAAGGTATATCAGTTTAAATTTTCATCTTAGCTTATACCAGTATAACTTTCCTGTGTGGACAAGCCCTCAGACCTATTGGCTTTCTACAGACTTGTATTGACTACACTATGAATCCTTTGGCACATAGTGGTTTAGCTATTCTGACAAGCCCCCTTGTGGAGATGCAGTGTATGCCAACAGAGTTCTGCTGGCATAGATACACCATCTCCCCAAATGACATTAGCTGTGCCAACAGAAGCACTCTTTTGCCAGCGTAGTTGTGGCCAGCCTGGGGGTTTTGCAGGAATAGCTTTGTTAGCTTGCATCTGTGTCTGTTAGACTTGGTTCATATTTTTTGAAATTTTCTTCCCAACTCACTGCTATAAGCTTTTCTTAATAAAATGAAAGCTGAGATTCTGAAGAACAAGATAACAGTGCAAGACAGGTGTCACCATCTACCATCTGAATTAAATCTCTTTTTGAAATAAAGACCTCTTTATAACTACTAGCAGAATTTAATATGGGAAAAGAACATTTTAAGCCTGCTTCACTGCACCCTGCTCCGATGCCTACCACTACATCCAGCAATGACCAATAAGCACGTTAGCATTGCTTCTAAAATTTTCAGCAATGAGATAGTTAATATTGATATTTAAAACCTTCTGATACTTCCGTTTTAACATCCCATTGAGCCAAAAGGGATCAGTTCACATGTCTCTGAATTATTGTTTCAGGCTGACTGCAGACTCAGGCAGACATCACTTGTGTTGATTTACATTTGACTCAAATGAAAGCTTATTTTATACAGCAACTTAAAAACAATCTGCAATTGTGTCAGACCGTACATGGCCACACTACTTATGGGGCCCTGGACGGAGGTAATTTCAAGTGAAATGCTGTCATACTACAGGACCGGAGCCAGCACAAGATAGCCCACAGAAATAGGAAGCCGTAACTGGCTCCGTGGTTGTCCCCACTACTCTCTTCCTGCTGTTAGTGGATCTTGGTGCAGCAGAGAATGTGACCTAGAATCTGCCAAGTTCTAGGGGAAAGTAGTACATAGGATAAATTAAGGTCTTTGTGGGCTACAATCTTGCTTCCTTAGGGGAAGGCAATCATTTCAACATAAACATTTTTAATTGAAACTCATCATGAAGCAGTATTTAAAGTATACGGTTATAACCAAGAACAGTTCAAATTTCAGATCATGTTTTCTAAGTGGCTTCAATCCAGCTTCACATTTAACAGGCCAAAATCATGCCTCTAAGCACAAAAAAAGGTGGATTTGTACCAAATTGCTTAGATCAGGGGTCGGGAACCTTTCAGAAGTGGTGTGCCGAGTCTTCATTTATTCACTTTAATTTAAGGTTTTTCATGTCAGTAATACATTTTAACATTTTTTAGAAGGTGTCTCTCTATAGGTTATATATTATATAACTAAACTATTGTCATATGTAAAGTAAACAAGGTTTTCAAAATGTTTAAGAAGCTTCATTTAAAATTAAATTAAAATGCTAATCTTATGCCGCAGGCCTGCTCAGCCCGCTGCCAGCCTGGGGTTCCATTCACCTAGGCTGGCAGCTGGCTCAGTGGGGCCTGCGGCCGGGACCCCGGCTGGCAAAGGGGCCAGCAGCCAGAACCCCAGACCGGCAGTGAGCTGATCGGGGCCAACGTCCGGGACCCCAGACGAGCAGTGGGCTAAGCTGCTCAGCCTGCTGCCACTCAGCCCGCTGCTGGTCTGGGCTCCCGGCCCTGCCCACATAGAGTGGGTACCTACCATCTCCCTGGTTCTAGCCCATTCTCTTCCTCTCTCTCTGCACTGCGCTGAGGGTGGGAGTACACTGAGCACAGGGCTGGGGGTGAAGGAGCAGGCTGAGGGTTGGGGTGCAGGGTCTAGCCAGGAGCTAGAATGAGGGAGGGGGCTCAGGGTTGGGGCAGGAGGTTTGGGTGTGGAGTGCTTACCTGGGCAGCTCCCATTTGGTGCGAGGGTGCAGGTGGGAATGGAGTTGGGGGGTGCAGGAGCTCCTGTTTGATGCTCAGGGTGGGGTTGGGAATGTGGGGGGGGGAAGAGTCAGGGCATGGGGAGGGGCTGGGGTCCTGGGGGGATGCAGGGGTCAGGGTAGAGGGCTGGGGGTGTGGGCTAGGGTTGTGGGGGTGCTCCCAGCCTCCTGCCCAGCGGCTCATGGCAGGGGGCTGGAGGGGATATGCCCTGATTCCAGCCCCCTTCCCTACCTCTTCTCCGCCTCCTCCCCGGAGCAAGCGCACTACAGCTCTGCTTCTCCCCCTCCCGCACAAGGGCCACCAGCTGATTGGAGGCAGGGAGGAAGAGGAGGAGGGGCAGGAACCCAGCATGCTGGGGGAAGAGATGTGGGAGGGGAGAAGCTTGCCAGCCCTGCAGCAGCAGCTGCGGACCAAGCTTCTTCACCCTGTCCCCACGGGGGGCGGAGAAGAGCGGGCTGGGGCAGGCAGGATTTTGAATGGCACATGGCTGCCTGCTGGGGTCTTGGCTGCCGGCCCCGCTCAGCCCACTGCCGGCCTGAGTTCGACAGCGGGCTGAGCGGGGCCGGCGGCTGGGACCCGGCAGGCAGCAGCATGCCATTAAAAATCGGCTCACGTGCTGTCTTTGGCACGCATGCCATAGGTTGCCTACCCCTGGCTTAGATATTGAAGTACTCAGATTTTGGGTGCACGCAATTGCAGGAACAAATTTACTGGTTACTTTTAAAAACTTGGACCCTCTAAGCCTAGTTTTGAGTGGTGAAATGCACCCACAGCTACTTACATTGACTCTAGCTGATAATCTGAGCACTCAGCACCTCATAAAATCAGGCCCTAGCTGTTTCAAGTTGGACACTCAAAATTTGAAGCACTGTAAATTAGTGGATGCTTTTAAAAAGTTCAGCCAGTTTAGGTAGCTCTCACACATGTACACTCTCTAAAACCCACAATAGATATTTAACAAGTGTCAGCAAACCAGCTCTTGTTTTCCAGGTTTTATTAACCTTTATTTTTTCTAAGACTCTTTAGTAACTGCTTCTCAGGGCTTGTCTATACTTAAAATGCTACAGCAGGGGTCGGCAACCTGCGGCACGCGTGCCAAAGGTGGCATGTGAGCCAATTTTTACTGGCACACTGCTGACAGCCAGGGTCCCCACTGCTGACCCTGCTCAGCCCGCTGCCTGCCTGGGTGAACAGAACCCCAGGCCAGCAGCGGGCTGAGCGGGGCTGGCGGCCAGGACCCCGGATGGCAGAAACCGGTGGACAGAATCCCAGACCGGCAGCAGGGTGAACCACTCAGCCCGCCACCGGTCTGGGGTTCTGTCTGCCGGCCCCACTCAGCCTGCTGACGGTCTGGAGGTCCGGCTGCCGGCCCCTTGCCAGCTGGGGTCTTGGCCTCCAGCCCCACTCAGCCCGCTGCTGGCCTGAGTGAACGGAACCCCCAGCCGGCAGCGGGCTGAGCGGGGCCGGCGGAACCCCAGATCGGCAGCGGGTGAGCCGCTGCCAGTCTGGGGTTCTGTCTGCCACGCAACTCAGCCCACTGACAGTCTGGGGTACCGGCCACCGGCCCCTTGTCAGCCGGGGTCCCGGCCATCTGCCCCGCTCAGCCTGCTGCAGGCCTGGGATACCAGCTGCCGGCCCCGCTCACCTCACTGCTGGTCTGGGGTTCCAGCTGCCCGGCCCCCTGCCAGCTGGGGTCCGGGCCTCCAGCCCTGCTCAGCCCTCCTGCTGGCTTGGCGTACCAGCAGCCAGCCCAGGGCTCTGCTCCTGGCCGGGGCCCAACACTCTGCAGCCCTTATCAAAAATTACACTACAATTAGCTTAAAAACTTGAAAAAACTTTGTATATTACAGTAATAGTTAAAAAATGTATAATGTTAAGAAATACATAGGTTTGATGAAACAAAGTAGTTGTACTTATGTGCCTGTGCTTAATTTGTGTTTTGTATGGTTTACCTTCTAAAAAAATCTCGCATGTTTCACACCCCCAGAAAGGGCATCTCGCATGCCTAGGGGGTGCGTGCCCCAGATTAAGAATCATTGCACTAAACTGATAAGATCTGCATTTTAATTTTAAATAAAGCTTCTTAAACATTTTAAAAACCTTGTTTACTTTACATACAACAATAGTTTAGTTATATAATATAGACTTATAGAGAGAGACCTTCTAAAAATGTTAAAATATATTACTGGCACGCGAAACCTTAAATTAGAGTGAATAAATGAAGACTTGGCACACCACTTCTGAAAGGTTGCCAATCCCTGTGCTACAGTCTAGACAGTCTAGAAGGGGTTCACCCACTGGTATTGGTAATCTACCTCCCCGAGAAGCGGTAGCTAAATTGTTCTTCTCTGTCTACTGCTGTCTAAACTGGGGGTTAGTTCGGTACAGTTACATCTCTCAGGCATGTGGATTTTTCACACCTGAGAGACTTACTTTACCAGTGTAAAATCCCAGTGTAGACCAGGGCACAGTCTCATCTAAGATGCAGTCACCCACTGCCATACAGATTCTTCAAATCTACAGGAAGGCAATCCAAGAATCTCTAGCAGCGTCACACTCACTTTTACTTTAAATAGGGTTTTTTCAATTGCTGCCCATTTTAATGTAAAATCTACTGTCAATGTAATTAGCCTTTACTCCATTAAATAGCCCAAACCATAGTGGAGGGAAATATAATTTCTAGGTATTTGAACTTGTCCTTAAGTCTTCCACCATTCAGCAAAGGAGTCTGTATTTCCATTTTAGTTGTGTGTGTTAATTGTAATTTAACTAAATTTGAGATTTTGGTTGAAGTTGTTAGTTTTCAAGAAACAGTTAACTGCAGGTAGATACAGCTGTTTAGTAGTGAAGGCCAGTGATTTTTACTGTGATTTTGTCACACCAATCAAGGCATTGAAGTTTAAGAAGTTCTCTTTGCTGGGATGGAGTGATGGTGGGATTACTGCTCTCATAGCAGCTGCAAAATATCCAACCTTTATCCATAAGTTAGTTGTTTGGGGAGCAAACACCATTGTTACTCAAGAGGATCTGAAGCTTTACAATGGTAAGTATTAATTGTGAATGGAGACATGTCTGATGGCAAATAACTTAGTCTCTTCTTGTATCTTTGTATTGATCCTTTAAAATAATTACAAACACATAACAATTTAAAGGAAATAACACATCACAGAATTCCCTATTTTAGTAAATACAGGAATAGATAAAAAATCTTAATGACACAAACCCTCCTCCCCCAAACCACCATAGGTGCAATAAAACAGAAGGAAAAATGTTCCTTAGGAACGAGAGCAAAACTTTTTAAAAATGTGTAATATCTAGTATTCTAGCATATAATGAACAAGAACTTTTCCCCTCCTGAGGTCAGAATACACAATCAGAAAATAATGACAAATAAAATTCATTTGTGTGTAGGAAAAAATGAATCACCCATGTTTCCTTTTCCACTTTAATTCCCTTGAAATTCTTTGCTCTATTGACAAAAAAAAAAAGCAGCTTTATAAAGAGACCCTGGATTTCTGGCTAACTGCAACTTTTCCAGCAAAACAAAAGCTGAAAAACCTAAAGAAAGAAACTTAGCACGCAGAAAAAAAATCTGATTTCAGTGACCTGAGAAATGTCTGGGAAAATTATTTCTTCTAGAAATTGCATATTGCTGTTTATTGAAAATTATTTGTAATTTGCTTTGTATCCAAATTTGATGCTGTATGGTAGTTGTCACTCTTGGGGACATTTGCTTTATGGGCATTATTGTCAGCTGGAGAGATACAAAATTTCTAAACCTGGCAAACAGGGGAGTAAAGTAGAATTCCAGATTATTTGTACAGCTTTGAGTAACATGCAGTGAGTCAGCAGGACTCCACTGAGTAGGCAGATCCTGGTTTCCTCTAAGAATGTGGCAAATGTACTATAATGTCAGCATACTGGAACGCCTTAGTAAAGACTTCCTGACATTGAACACTAGTGAATAACTCAGGTGCCAGCTTCCATCCAGAGGCCAGAGCAGAAAGCTGTCCTAGAGCAGGGCATTTATACCCTACCCATTTTCTATAAAAATAGATACGATTTGAACTTTGACTCTAGATAAACACTCTTCTCCCTCAGCTCACCAAAGAGACTCTACATGCTTTGGGGTCTCATCCTGCAAGCACACCTCCCTCCTCCTTTCCTCCCACTGCAGGCAGAGAGCGTATTTGTCCACCCCTTGCAAACACAGTAGCAACAATTTGCAGCTTGAACTCAGAAAGGACTCTGATACAGACATTGAAATTAATTTGTTATTTTTTCCCCCTTCCACGGATAGTTTTTTTTAAAAAAAACCTTTGACAGAATTTTGCATCTGAAATGTAAATTTGTAATTGGCTCTTAAAATGCACACTCAAGTATTTATGTGAATGCTATTTGTTTATTGAAAAGGGTCTAATGTATTCAATGCCATTTTACATAGCTATCCGAGATGTTTCAAAATGGAGTGAAAAGATCAGGAAACCAATGGAAGAAGTGTATGGACATGAATATTTTGCAAAAACTTGTGAGGCCTGGGTGGATGGAATCTCTCAGTTTGCTGACAAGCCAGATGGTAAGATTCCTGCAACTGCAGCAGCAGCAAAGTTGCAGCTAAAAATCTCTCAACATTGCTCTTAGCAGCCAGCAGAGGAAGAACGAACGAGTTGCACACACCGCACAGTGTTATGAACCAGCAGACTCGCGCTCATGAATACAGCAGACACTTCACAGAATCTAAGTGATGAACAGGAGGAAAGAGCTTTTGGAAGTCATTAGCTGAGACTTTTCTCTGCCTTTGCTTTGCCACAAGCCTAGAATAGAATCATAGAATCTCAGGGTTGGAAGGGACCTCAGGAGGTCATCTAGTCCAACCCCCTGCTCAAAGCAGGACCAATCCCCAATTTTTGCCCCAAATCCCTAAATGGCCCCCTCAAGGATTGAGGTCACAACCCTGGGTTTAGCAGGCCAATGCTCAAACCACTGAGCTATCCCTCCCCCCCAAGTTACTAAAAATATCATTTTTAAATAGATGTAGTTGGAGAGTTTCTTCTCAGGTTCCTTTTCAGTTCTCTTTCAATGAGGAAATATTTTCCACTTGAGAGATATGACATAGCCCAAAAGAGCATTCGTTTTATGGTTTCTACAGGTAGCAGCAGGTATTGAAAGCAAGGGAGGGAAGATTGATTTTTAAAGATTTGTGGTTCAGATTTAACAAAGCATATTTAAAATAATGCAGCCAAAGATAAAGCATCTAAAATAAGTCAGTTACAATTCAGGAACAACTATGTTATTTTTAAGCTTGACTCTTAAAAATCTTTGGGAATAAACTCTTCCTATAGACTTTGCAAATAAGATTGACCCTAAATGCTAAACAGCAATTTTCTGTTTTAATTCATAGCAAATTTGCTTTTAAATTGCTGAATGCAAACAATATATACAGTACATATGGTGCACACAAGGCAAAAAGCCCAAGATTCCCTTATGTGTATGTTCCTTTAGTCCTTAAAACCAAAATAGTAAATATCTGACAATGGTTCTGAATAGACAGTAGGCATCAAATGACTGCAAGGAAAGTGTTTCCTTACATTTTACTTCTTCAAATCCAGAGACAGACTTGTAAGAAAGATGCCAGTCAGCTGGTACCATAATTTCTCCCAGTAGGGAGGCATCTTAACAAGTTGTATTCCAGTTCTTTTGTCATTTTTTTTTAAAAATAGCACCCCCTTAGATAGGGGTAAGTATAAGTCTGGGGTATATATGCAGTGAAACCTTGGCTGACAGCCATCTGCAAGCAGTAGTCACATCCTTTAGTGGCCACAATTTTCAGCACGTGTGAAAATAAGTCTCCCTGGAAAAAGACCACCTGGAAACATTTAACAACTAGCTGACTTGCCCAGGTGCTGTAACTGGACCCAGCACTGGAAGGTGCTGAGCATTCTCATCTCCCTCTGTAGTCAGCAATAGTTGGCAGCACTCAGCCATCAGCATCTTGCACAATCTGATCCAGTGTACGCTAGGTCATCTGTGAAAGGCAGTTAGCTACTTTTGTACTGAGAGCCAGTCATGCATCAAGGTACCAGTGGATGAAATCAAGAAAAGGGACAAATAAAAACACTAGATTTTCTTTCATTCAAACTGGAATTAATCATGCATGAACATGATTTAAGTAGAATAGCAAAAACTTGTGCTCAAGCACAGCCTGTTGCTTAAAATTTCTCAAGACTATTTGCCATGAATAGGCAGGAAAGCTGATGGCGCAAGAAACTCTAAAAAATAAATTCTAAACTCACTGAGGATGGTGACTTTTAAGGCGATGCTGCATGAGTGGCTTAAAGCTGCAGAACTGAAGAATGTTCCTGCAAAGCGTACCAACTGTGCTAAGGGAGGAAGTACAATCTGGTGATTAAAGCAGAGGACGGTTGTGTCTATTTCTTGACTCTCTAACCTTGGGCAAGCGACTTCACCTTTCTGTACTTGCTGTTCTGAAGCTTAAACAACATTGAAAAGGTGCTTTAAGATCCTTGGATGAAAAGTACCAAGTGAAAATGATTACTGGGCAATAATTGAAAAAAAGTAAGGTAATGGGTGAGGTGGAGGCATCATTATTTAAAACTAGCAACGAGTGACTTGAGAGCTGGGACAGCATGAATATATACACTTGAACTGGGTTCTAAGGCTGCCGATATCTGTGAGGAAAGCCTTGTAAATTGAAAGCAAAAATTGTTTGAGAATGTCTGGAATATCAAATGAAAGTTTCTCCCCTCCTTGATTTACCCACAAACTCACTCATGAAAGCAAGAGTCAAAGCCAAGAATGGAAAGCTAGCCAAAAAGAGTGCATAAACTGTATTGCTGTGTGGCAGTATAATGGAGATGTGTGGAAAAGGGAAGCAGAATGCACATTATTTTCAGGTTTACATTAAATGAAAGAACAGAAAAAAACCTTTGATTGGTTTGGTTAATTCTAGATTAGGTGGACACCTATTACAAAGAGAAATGTCCATTATGAGCAGATATTACTGTATATTTATATACTTAATTTTTATACCGTAGGTTTAAAAAAATTGTCAGGTAACCTGCAGCTTGATAACCTAGAATAACCAACAGTAGCATAAACATGAGATGGCATAGACCTCAGAGACGGAAGAGATGAATTATAGCCAAGCAATCCATGCATTGTCTAGTTATGTGCAGTTAGAATGTTTAGAAAAGTGCGTGCCACAAATATTTCATGCACTGGCTTTGCTATGTAGTGATAGTTCATTAATCAACAGCTCATCACACAGAAGTAGAAATATATTATGTATTTCATCTTTGGGGAAAGAGGTTTGTGTACTGATGCTAGGCAGCGTACGTTTGGCACTTGCTTATTATCCCTCTGTGGCAGGGTGACTACATTGTATATGCCAATGGGTACTAGTGATCAGAGCTACAATAGAAGTTCCTAGTTTCTAACAGTTTTTTCAGTTTTAAACTTTCATATTTAAACTTTTCAAATTTTTCAGGTAACATTTGTCAACACTTACTGCCTCACATAAAGTGTCCAACATTTATAATACATGGTGGAAAAGACCCTTTGGTACCACAGTTTCACGCGGACTATCTTCATGCACACATCAAAGGGTCACGGTGAGTCATGCCTTCAGCTGCACAGTTTTGAAGCACCTTTTGGGAAGGGAAGAAGTGAACACACAATATGGAAATGGAAAATCTTTAGGCAGAATTTCTCAGACACGGATGGAGTTGTTTGTAAGCATCCCCAGAATGGTACATTGAGAGCAGCGCAGACTATCCTTTTTACATTATAGTACTGTTTTAAAAAGGAGTAAGGAGCCAAAAGGATTAAAAGCTGGCTGATAGGTCTCAAAATGTCTGAGAATGGAGAATCATTATTGAACAGATGCATTTCTAGTGCATCCCACAGGGATTGGTTCTTGCCCCTATGCTATGAACATTTTTATCAATAACCTGCAAGAGAACAAAATCACTACTGATAAAGTTTGCAGGTGACAAGGATTTGGGGAGTTGCAAATAATGAAGAGGACGGGTCACTGATTAGAGCAGTGTGGGTGCAAACAGTACCTATTTTAATGTGGCCAAATGTAAAGGTGCATATCTAGGCAGGGCCAGATTAACTTTTTGTGGGCCCGGCCCCAAATATATTTGTGGGCCCTCATTGGAGAAATAGGGCATGTGATGGGGGGGGCAGTCTGCAGAGCGAGGGGCCAGTTGGGGGCAATTAGGTGCAGCACAGCCGGAGTGGTCCCTCTCAGCCAAGCACAAGGGCAATGTTTACAAACCCAAAATTGCTAGACGCACCTTGGCCCGCCCAGCCCTGTGCTGCCAGCATGCCCCTTCCACACTGCCCCCTGCCCAGCGCCCTGCCCTTATGCCCAGCATCCCCCTCACCAAGAGACTTCCCCCACAGATCCCTACGCCCAGCGCCCCCTCGCCCAGACCTCCCCTACAGATCCTTATGCCCAATGCCCCCAGACCTGCTATGCCCAGCACCCCCTGCCCAGAGACCCCTCCCGCTGACCTCCCACCACAACTGCACAATACCCCCTGCCCAGCTCCCTCACTCGCAGATCACCTATTGTCCAGCACCCCCTTCACAGTCCCACCATTACAGCACCACATATTCCTGAGGGAATTCCGAATCAAATTCTGTGCATAATATTTTAAAATTCTGCAATTTTTGTTTAACAATAAATAAACGTGGAAGCTCCATCATGGCAGGGGAGAAGCACCGGCCACCAAGATGAGAGAATACCCTGCAGCCTCCCCCAGCCCCCTGGGACCGGGACTTGGTAGTGAGGCTGAACCTGACCCTGACACAGCACAAGGGCCATGTCTGCCACAGAAACTCCTTGGGGCCCTGCCCCTTTTGCACCAGGCACACCAGATGCGGGCAGGGAGGCTCAACCTGGCAGCAGGATCCAAGTACGGAGGGACTTAGTGTGGGGGGATCCAGATAGGAGTAAGAGGGTTCTGTGTGGGGCAGTCTGGGTGCAGGCAGCTCAGTGGGGGATCTGGATGCAGAGGGAGGTTCCAGGTGCAGGGGCAATGGGAGTCTGCAAGGGAGACCAAGTGAAAGTAGTTAGAGCTCAGCAGCTGGGGGAAAGGGGGTGGAGGTGTGCAGTCTGGGTGCAGGGGAGGTGGGGTTCATCTGGGTGGGGGTGTCTGATCTCTGGCGCCATTGTAAACCTGGAACTGCATCTAGGAACAAAGAAGGCAGGTCATACTTACAAGATGGGGACTCTATCCTGGGAAGCAGTCACTTTGAAAGAGTTGGGAGTGGGGGCAGATAATCAGCTGATAATGAGCTCACAGTGTAACACCAAGGCCAAAAGGACTAATGCTATCCTTGGATGCATGAATAGAAGAATCTTGAATAGGAGTAGAGAGATTATTTACTTCTGTATTTGATACTGGTGCAACTGCTGCTTGAATACCATGTCCAGTTCTAGTGCCCATAGTTCAAGAAGGATGTTGATAAATTGGAGAGAGTTCAGAGAAGAGCCACAAGAATGATTAAAGGATTAGAAAACATGTCTTGTAGTGAAATTGTTTAAGATAAATAGACTCAAGGAGCTCACAGAGAAGGTTGAGGGGTGACTTCATTACAGTCTAAATGGGCTGTGCAATCTAGCAGAGAAAGGTGTAACATGATGCAGTGGCTGGATGTTTAAACTAGACAAATTTAGACTGGAAATAAAGGTGTAAATTTTTAACAATGAAGGTAGTTAACCACTGGAATAGTGTTCCAGGGGTTATGGTGGGTCCTCTTATCACTAGCAATTTTAAATCAGTACTGGATTTTTTTTTATTTTTATTAAATAAAAGGATATATGCTCTAGGAATTAATTTTAGGGAAGGTCTGTGGCCTCTGAGCTATATACCATGGTGCCTTCTCACCTTGGAATCTGTTAATCTAAAAGTGAAACCATGTAGTTAAGATCACTTCCACCCATCTGAATTACTGCCCCTGCACTCCTTGTGCCATATGATATCTAATCGCTATCCCCTTCAGCGGAGCTAACAAAGCCCTGAAATACTACAGCTGGAGCAGGAAGCCCAGTTAGCACTGAATGCTAAGGTCATAGCTGCTCTATCTACACCTTTACTGAGATTTTACTACTGGGCACTGGTCTCATAATAAACATGAAGTGACAGTCAACTATTTTGCTCAAGTGCATCAGTGTTTTTGGAATAATAAACAGTACAGAATACAAATATGTCCAGAGATATTACTCTCAACCCCTTTACCCAAAGTCTTGAAGCAGTGCTCACCTCATCTAGAAACTGTGGCCAGGCATGCTCTTAGCACGTGGAATAGAGCTGTTCATTCTCTTCCTAGCTGTGACTAGTCTGTCAACTACCGCTCCATTTCATTACTATTTCCAACACACAGTGCACACTAGCAGAAGAGTAGGATTAGGAAAACAGAAGCCATCTTTATGAAGACAAAACAGGGAAATTCTGTTCAGTTAGCTGGTTTAACCTCCGTCAAAATGAAAATCAGAGTTTACTTTACAGGCTTCCCTGTTCATACAGAATTCATACAGGTTTGCTCCATTAGCAAAACTTAATACCTAGCCCAACCCATTAGTTACTTAGCAGGCACACTTAGTGTCGCACTGTCCTCACCACAAGTCTCCTCCATCCACTCCAGCATTGTTACTCCCTCCCCTTTTTCAGAGGATCACTTCAACTCATGACCATTACCCTGCTCTTTTCCCTGAAGGCAAGTACTGTAGATTCTATTCCAGTGTTGCCTCATAGGAGACATTAGTGAGATGTTGTAACATCTCATGCTACCTCTGGAATCAGAGGAACAGCCGTGTTAGTCTGTATTCGCAAAAAGAAAAGGAGTACTTGTGGCACCTTAGAGACTAACCAATTTATTTGAGCATGAGCTTTCGTGATGAAGTGAGCTGTAGCTCACGAAAGCTCATGCTCAAATAAATTGGTTAGTCTCTAAGGTGCCACAAGTACTCCTTTTCTTTTTACCTCTGGAATGTTAACCCTCTACAGCCGCTAGTGCAGGCATTTGCCAACTGGGGGTCAGAAGGTTATTACATTGGGGGGGCCACAATCTGTCAACCTCCACCCCAACCCACACTTTGCCTCCAGCATTTATAATGGTGTTAAATATATTTTAAAGGGGTTTTAAGTTTATAAGGGGGTGAAGGGGGGGGTCGTCACACTCCTATGTGAAAGGGGTCACCAGTACAAAAGTTTGAGAACCAAGTATCTGGCTTCTGGCAAGTAGCTGACTTAAAGAGAAAATTTCCCAGAGATTCACAATTACAGCTCATCTAACACATTTTTCCCTGATCCAGCACCAATTTGTCTTCCCCAGAGATGGCATTTAGATTTGTAGGCAGTAGCTATAGACTGTCAAGGTTTCAATTTTAAGAATAACTCAACTAATTATTAAATGGAGGAGCCAGATTCTGACTTTACAGCAAAGGAAATCTAGATAGTGTTTAAAAAGAAAAAACCACAGGAGTTGCTTCAGATTTTGCACTTGGTTACCATGGTCATACAATGGCCCTATGTGTTTTATATGCAAGTATATGTTTAGCGTTTACATGAATATCTTTTTTTAGGTTGTTTCTGATGCCAGAAGGAAAGCACAATCTACATTTACGCTTTGCAGAAGAATTCAACAGATTAGTAGAAGATTTCCTACAATAGAGTTAAAAATATTAAGTATGTATCTTAGTATCTTATCTTAGTATATTTAATGATTATATTCTCCCTCTGTGGCCATCCCAGTCATGTCACTGACTTATTGGCCGTTTGATTCTCCATTATAAGAAACTGTAAAAGGAAATTGTTTGCATTTATGCCAGTTAGAGGTAGATTAAGATCCTTACTATATCTTGCTTGGTAAAAAAGTAGTGCATGGCAGAGATGCATCTGTCTGTAAAAAAGTAACTAGTGAAGCAGCATTAAATGTGTCTGACTGGATCAAGATTGTTATCTAGCAAGTACTTAACTCCATATCAGGAAGCACTGAATGTGCGGTTAACAAGACTATATATAAAGAGATATGCTGGATGAGAACTGGAGACTTATTTTAAACAAACAAACCAGGAGACATTTTGAACACATGCCTTTATGTGTCTTAAAGTTAAGATCAAAGCCATCAAACTTGACTTTACAATTATTACATAGAGAACTTTGTTAAGGTTACATAATGCCGACAGAGGATAATCAAGTACACGGCCAAGAAGAACATGCTTTATCACCATTATCAGAGTTCATTCTGACCACATGCCTGGTAGAGTACCTCTGGTACCAACTGCCTTAAGCCTCATCCTCCTCTCCTTCCTCTTCAAATTCCCCTTGCTCATCAGCAGTGGCATCTTGGTATTGCTGATATTCTGATACCAGGTCATTCATGTTGCTCTCTGCTTCAGTGAACTCCATCTCATCCATGCCCTCACCAGTGTACCAGTGCAAGAAAGCCTTACGCCGGAACATGGCCGTGAACTGCTCAGAGATTCTCTTGAACAGCTCCTGAATGGCTGTGCTGTTCCCAATGAAAGTGGCAGACATTTTGAGGCCACGGGGGGGAATGTCACAGACAGCTGTCTTGACGTTATTGGGGATCCATTCAACAAAGTAGCTGCTGTTTTTGTTCTGGACATTGAGCATCTGCTCATCCACCTCCTTCATGGACATTCGGCCACGGAATATTGCTGCCACAGTCAGGTAGCGGCCATGGCGGGGATCACAGGCTGCCATCATGTTTTTAGAATCAAACATCTGCTGCGTTAGCTCTGGCACTGTCAGAGCCCGGTACTGCTGGCTGCCACGGCTAGTTAGCGGGGCAAACCCTGGCATGAAGAAGTGCAGACGGGGGAAAGGCACCATATTGACTGCCAGCTTGCGGAGATCAGCATTCAGCTGTCCGGGAAACCGGAGGCAGGTCGTCACGCCGCTCATAGTGATGGAGACCAGGTGGTTGAGGTCCCCATAGGTAGGGGTTGTGAGTTTCAGCGTGCGGAAGCAAATGTCATACAAGGCTTCATTGTCAATACAGTAGGTTTCATCTGTATTTTCCACCAACTGGTGGACAGAAAGGGTGGCATTGTAGGGTTCAACCACAGTGTCTGACACTTTCGGAGATGGCATTACACTGAAGGTGTTCATGATACGGTCCGGGTACTCCTCCCTAATTTTGCTAATGAGGAGAGTTCCCATCCCAGACCCCGTGCCACCACCTAGAGAATGGGTCAGCTGGAAACCCTGTAGACAGTCACAGCTTTCCGATTCCTTCCTTACCACATCCAGGACAGAGTCCACTAGCTCAGCTCCCTCTGTGTAGTGGCCTTTTGCCCAGTTGTTTCCAGCACCACTCTGACCTGGAAGGCGGAATGGAATATGCTGATTTAGTCACCAGTTTAGTTTCACATACTCTGTTTAGGATATGGTGTACAAGGCACAAACGCTATTAAATCTTAATTTATGGACAAAGGGGAATAGTTTTACCAAGCTATATCAATTTACTACAATTAATGGACTATTGTGTATACTGTGATTCCATTTATGTTTGGACTTTACAAGTCCACAAGTTAAAAGCTAAATTATTCCATTTAAGTTTCATGCAAACAACCCAAAAACAGAGGGCACACTGAATGTATGCAGTAAGAGATGTTAATATAAGCAGCTCTACAGGGATGTTTCAAATTCATTGTCTCAACACAGGAGCCAAAGACTACTGCAGCTGCAGCTATACATAATGTTACATACCAAAGACAAAGTTGTCAGGTCTGAAGATTTGGCCAAATGGTCCAGATCTGACAGAGTCCATTGTACCAGGCTCCAAATCAACAAGGATTGCACGGGGTACATACTTGTTACCTGTAAAAGGAACAAAAACCAGTATAACTGACTTGCAGTCAGCAGGCTGCTTTGCTCTGAGCAGGCTCAACACAGCTCACTGGAAAGACTGCTGCAGTGACAGAAGGGAAAGAGTATTAAGTAGAGCCATCTTGGAAAGACTCAGTGTCCTTTAACAAAGGGTCAATAGCAAATTCCTTTACAGTAGCTGTCCCAGCTATAATGAACTGTACATCTATACACCTGACTTATTTTGGCTTACTTAGTAAAATTATGAAGGTCTGAAGAAATAAGTGGTGTATAATTACCAGCAGCTTCATTGTAGTAAACATTGATCCTTTCTAGCTGCAAGTCACTGTCACCATGGTAGCTGCCAGTGGGGTCGATGCCATGCTCATCACTGATGACCTCCCAGAACTGAAATAGGGTTTTGAAAAGGGCACTTAGTAATTGCATTAGGCTGTCAGGGGTGATCCAACATGCTGCCAACATGTCTGTTCTAGTTCCATGGACCTAGCCCCTGCCGAGGGCCCTAACCAATAACTGCACCTTGATGAGACAAACACAGACAAGGTGTTTACCCCCTGCCCCCGAAGCAGTTAAGAACTGGTAGAGCTGCAATTATGATTAGGAAGGAATAGCAGGAAACTGCAGCATCAGGCAGTAAGCAAATGCTTGTTACAATTAGGTTAATGTATCACTTTGAGAAATGCTACCATAGGCTTTAAGAATTACAGTATCTCTAATCAGTTGTAGTCTTCAAAGTGATTTATGTTGCTAGACACTAGAAAGGAAATTTCCCCCATTAGGAATCCAGTTAGATACTACAGGAAAGAACCTACACAGATGTGACACCCTTGAACCATCTCTGACGCTGCTCCAAGCACAGCTACCTCCCCGTGTAAGGGGGCGAGGCATCCGGAGCCTACAGGGAGTTGTCTGCTGCATCAGCAAGGAACTGAGCGCCATTGTGCATTCAGAGCACGGCAATCAGGCTGTCGTAATACGCTTCCCCACGCCCGGCCGAGACAATGCTCAATCTTCCCTTTATCTTTTATGTAGTAGAAGTGGCGACTCAACGGAGAGCTGAAACAGGTGCGCTGATGCACTGATTCAAAGGGGTCAGCTGAAGATTATTTTAGGTAAACATGGAGTTGTTCCCAAACCTCCAGCACCACCCCCACTTAGCGACCTCGCTTTTACACCGCAACAGCATCTGTCCAGCCCCCGCGTGCGCACCCCACTGAGCCGCCCCCTGCCAGCGCCAGGGACACAACAAGCGGGGCCCCCGACCGGGCCCCGATCTTTACCTTGGCTCCGATCTGGTTCCCGCACTGGCCAGCCTGGATGTGCACGATCTCACGCATGGCGCCGGAGTCACACGGCCACAAACACGCTCTGCCTCCGGCTGCTCCCTGGCTCTCTCAGGCACTTGCAGCTGTGAGCTCTGAGCCGCGCGGCCCCCCCAGCTCCTCCTTTTATGGGGGGGGTGCTGGCCCCGCCCCTCGCGCCACGGAGCCCCGCCCCCTCCCGTCACAGGCCCGCTCCCCGCAGCGCTTCTCAAGCGGGTGATGTAATGCCGGGGCGGGGCCTCGCCGTGCGCTCGGGGGATGCTGCTGCTGCTGCTCCATTGTCTCCTGGGCGCGGGGGGCGCTAGGCGGGAGCCTTCGCGGGCGGCGGAGTGGGGAGCCGCAGCCTCAGCAGCTGGGAGGGGGCTTGTCACAGCCTGAGGGGCAACGAGCGTCTCCTGCTCCCCCAGGGCCCCCCGTGCAGAGCGAGAGTAGCGCTGTACGAGCAGGGTGAGGAGCAGCGCCCTGCTCTCCCCCAGCCCTGGCGAGACGGCCCCAGCCGCTGCACCCTCCGCGGAGAGTCCTGGGCATAACAGTCAAGAAGGATCCTGCTGTGTTCAAAAATAAGAAGTGAAGGAGGACAGATTTCCCTTCTGTAACAAGCTGTGTCAGCTAAGTGACATGCCTTATATGAGCTGAGCGCCTGTATGTATGTAAAGACAAGGTGGGAGGGAGGTAACTTGGTTACTGGACCAACTTCTGTGAGTGAGAGAGACAAGCTTTCGAGCGCCACAGGGCTCTTAAGTATAATGTGTTAAAGGTAGAGGGGAGTGTGACACTGCACCCCATATTCTTCATGGTGATATTATGATACGATTATGACACAATCATAATGCATTTTATGCAAGGTAAGTCATATCAGATGTCATTGGAAAGGTTATGATTTACTGAATATGATTATCCTCTTTGTATGCATGTATCATTTTTGTATCTGAAGTTAGGAATATTGACTATATATCTGTATTACAAATGTGTTTACACCTTTGTGTACGCTCACTAGGCAAAAAGATCTCAGTCTAGATCAGGGGTGGGCAAACTTTTTGGCCTCAGGGCCGTATCTGGGTATGGAAATTGTATGGCGGGTCATGAATGCCCGGTGGGGGAGGGGGACTCTATGGGGTGTAGCATGGGGAGGCCTCTATAAGAGATGTTAGTGAGGTGGGGGGGGGGACTTGTGTGGCGCGATGGGGAGGCTCTACAGGAGTGGTACCGGGGACTCCTAGGGGCCTTGCCCTTGACACCAAGGTGCCGTACCAGGCACTGCCATGGGCAGAGACACCCTAGCTGGGACAGGTGCAGCCCCTGGGTGATTTCGAGGCTCTCAAGGTTGGGGTCATAGGAGACTGGGAGGGGATTGGGTGCGCTGCCGTGTGGGGGGGAGCTGCCATGTAGGGGCAGGATTCCGATCCTAGAAACAGTGCGGTGCCTGCTGGAAGATGGTGCTCGCAAAAGAAATTGTGAGTCAGGGGCTGGGGAGCGCCGGGCGGGAGGAGTGGGGCAAGCCCCCAACCCCACTCGCTGGCTGGAACGCTGGGCAGGCAGAAAGAAAAGGAGGACTTGTGCCACCTTAGAGTCTAACAAATTTATTTGAGCATAAGCTTTCGTGAGCTACAGCTCACTTCATCGGATGCATGCAGAGCGACACAAGCCCCCAATCCTGCTCTCTGGCGGGAGCTCGAGACCCAGATAAATATGTCTGATGGGCCGGAAGCGGCCCACAGTTTGCCCACCCCTGGTCTAGATGGCTGGCTGGGAAGGACCCATTCAGGTTGAGGGTCCATTAGAGAGAATAATAGGCCTTAGCAGAAACTTATTTCCCACCCCGGGGGCTTTCCTGAGGATGCTGCAGACAGCCTTCAATGCATGGCTGCTGTGACGCTACAGGGACATGTGCCCTGGTCACCTTGTACTGGTCTCCATCTTGGGATATCAGGTTTTTTCCACTGACTGGTGTGGAAACCAAGCTTTGAAACAAAGGGTTCCTGCCCTATGCAAAAGCTATATAAGGGAGGGGAGTGACATCAATGTGCTTCTTCACTGACTCCACACCCAAAGAGACTCCTGGAAACACCTGAGAAACAAAGACTGAACTGGGGAAAGTGCTGGACCTAGGCTAAAGGGGTTTTTAGCCTGTGAATGGAACATCTGGGAATTCTAAGCTGTAAGCAAGTGCAGCTTGCGCCTTAAGAATCTGCAGCCTGCTTGTATCATCACTTAGATCAGATACGAATACTACATAGGGTGAGGATTTGCTAAATTAAGCTTAGTTTGCATGTTTTGTTTATTTGCTAGGTAATCTGCTTTGATCTGTTTGCTATCACTTAAACTCTGTCTTGTGTAGTTAATAAACTTGTTTTTGCTTTTGTCTGAAACCAGTGTGTGGGAGTCATAACTCGGGACAGAAAGCTATTGTAGATTTCTCTCCACATTGAGGGGGGGGGGCGAATTTCATGAGCTTGTGCTGTACAGTTCCCTGTGCAGCGCAAGACAGTATAACTTTAGGTTTACATTTCGATGGGGGAAGGGGATGCCTGAATAGTTGGGAAGCTCCTTAACTGGAGCCCTCCCATGCAGAGCTGATCACAGCATCTGCATGTAACTGCAGCTGGATGTGTCCCTACCTGTACGTCTGCTGGTGAAAGTGCAAGCTGGTCACAACAGTACAGTGTAAAGGGAGCCCAGGCTGGTAGGGGGTGGGGGTGTCTCAGTGGTACCGCAGTTCCTGGTGGCACCCCGGCAGGAACACATCACAGGGATTATTAGGTAAACAAGAGTAATGTCTTTTGTTTCTTCTTTTGTATCATGAGTAAATACTGCAGGATAGTGGGGGGAAGGGGACTGGAAAGTCTTTATATCACCAGATTCCTCTATCCCCTACAATCTCCTAATTCAGAGGCAGGATAATGCCTTTGAATGACCCAGTTGTTTATCCTAAATTTTATTTTCAACTTTTCTTCTTCTTGTGCTTTTTATTAAGGAAGAGACTCTAAAAGCAGGTTGGATGAGGGGTTTTTTTATTTGTGTGTTTTTGGACCAGAAAAATCAACCAGAACATTTACACCTTTTGATCCCTTGGGAAATATTTTTTAAGAAACAGAAAACCTCCAACTTGCTGCATACTATTAAATTCAGTCTAAAAATATTGGACTTGTTTCTTATCTGTACCTATGTAATGGACAGATTTTTCACTGATACACCACTTTTCATACAAAAATGGACATGTTTTTATCCCCATTTTATAGATGGGGAAATTGAAATCATGCAACAAACTTGCCTAATACCACACAGTGAGCAAGTACCAGACCCAGAACTAGAACCCAGGTCTCCTGACTCCCCATCCTGTACTCTAACCAGTAGTCCCCACACTGTCAAAGATATTTAGGTGCCTATCTTCATTTGAAATCACTGAAATCACATAAATAATCTTTGGTTTCAGAGTAGCAGTCATGTTAGTCTATTCGCAAAAAGAAAAGGAGTACTTGTGGCACCTTGGAGACTAACAAATGTATTTGGGCATAAGCTTTTGTGAGCTACAGCTCACTTCATCAGATGCATTCAGTGGAAAATACAGTGGGGAGATTTATATACATAGAGAACATGAAACAATGGGTGTTACCATACACACTGTAAGGAGAGTGGTCACTTAAGGTGATCTATTACCAGCAGGAGAGCCGGGGGTGGGGAGGGGGGGGGCAGGAGCCTTTTGTAGTGACAAGCAAGGTGGGCCATTTCCAGCAGTTGACAAGAACGTCTGAGGAACAGTGGGGAATGGGGGAGGTATAAACATGGGGAAATGGTTTTAACTTTGTGTAATGACCCATCCACTCCCAGTCTCTATTCAAGCCTAAGCTAATTGTACCCAGTTTGCAAATTAATTCCAATTCAGCAGTCTCTCGTTGGAGTCTGTTTTTGAAGTTTTTTTGTTGAAGAAAAACCTTCAAAGACAAAAAAAACTTCAAAAACAGATTCCAATGAGAGACTGCTAAATTGGAATTAATTTGCAAACTGGGTACAATTAGCTTAGGCTTGAATAGAGACTGGGAGTGGATGGGTCATTACACAAAGTTAAAACCATTTTCCCATGTTTATTCCTCCCCCACCCCCCACTGTTCCTCAGACGTTCTTGTTAGCTGCTGGAAATGGCCCACCTTGCTTGTCACTACAAAAGGCTCCTGCCCCCCCTCCCCCCCCCGGCTCTCCTGCTGGTAATAGATCACCTTAAGTGACCACTCTCCTTACAGTGTGTATGGTAACACCCATTGTTTCATGTTCTCTATGTATATAAATCTCCCCACTGTATTTTCCACTGAATGCATTCGATGAAGTGAGCTGTAGCTCACGAAAGCTTATGCCCAAATACATTTGTTAGTCTCTAAGGTGCCACAAGTCCTCCTTTTCTTTTTATAAATAACCTTTGAGGCTCTGGATTTAGACCTCTCTTGATCCTAATTAATTGAAGTATGTTGCAGGTAGGCCTCCTGTACTAGAATAGGTTTCTCGCAATTTAAACTCACAGCATGGTCATCTGGAATTCTGCAGTCAGGCTCCCATTTTACATCCAATATATAATTTGAACACAGCATTGGGAACCACTGAACTTGGACGATATGCGTAGGCTTGCTGCAACTGATCACAATTTTTTTAAATATGCATAGATTTTAAAGGGAAAATTCAGGCACTCACCAGAAAGCTATCACATCTCCTACACTGGATGGCAGAGACCAGTAGGTTGAAAACATCAGTCTTAAGAAACTCAAGTGCACACTGCTTTCCTGAATAAATTGCTTATTATATTTTGCATAAATTATAATAGATTCGTTCCAATTGTTAAATTGTGATTTTTAGTGATTTATTATTTCCTGCTTAGCAAATTAATGATAATACTAAAGGCTTACATCGCTTTTTTTATTTTCAAAGCAATTACAAGAACAGGTAATTCGTTTAATCTAGGAATAATATAAATAGTTCAAGTTGTACTTAAAAAAACAAACAAAAAAAATCACACAACGTTGTTGATACGGAGTTGTGTAGAAATGACCTCATTTTGCATGGCCAGGTGATTGGGGAGGGATCAAGTGACCTAGATGTGGAGAAAGTCTTAAATCTGTTTGCTTCTTTTAGAACAGTGCTCAGATTGTGGGGGGAGAGGGGTTAGATGGGAATATGTCGTACGGCCACTGCTACTGTCGAAAACTGCAGCATAGCAGTAGAGCATGTATTGCCTTTTTTTTTTTTTTTAAATTGTTCCACCCACATAGGTTTCCAGGTCTTACATGATTAACGTTGGTTGAGGCTTGCTTCGGTGAAAAGACCAATTTTTCCTATTTCAACCACAAGTAGGATGAATCTGCTTCTTGTTAATGGCAGCACCTACAGCTGCCCAAGCCTGCAGACATGAGGCCCTTGCATCATGGAGACTGACCACACATAGGAAAAGTAGAAATGCTAGCAGGAGATTTGCTACCTGCGCTGTGTGATATAGAGGTGTAGAGCTGATTTGTGCTCAGAGAGGTCTCTGTGATGATGATATTTTATCCCCCTGGGATAACAGGATTTCTTTGTTGTGCCCAACCAGTGCTAACATACACAGATTCTGTCCACAGTTAGCCCCCACCCACCCAGCGATGTGCTCCTGTTCTAACTATTTCACAGATCCTCCCCTCACTCCTTGTGGCACTAAACCCACCAGAAGACATGGCTCAAGATTTGGGGGTAATTTAAAGACTTGATAGGGAGCCTCAGATTTGTTTCAACCACCCCAGAGATACTGACCCAAAATTTCCTCCAACTGCTCTATTCTTCATATAAGAAACATGGAATGATTTTCAATTTGATAAGTCTAAAATGAATTGTGCAGAAACCATCAAGTCCACTTATAAAATTGATGACAGATACACAGTGCTGAAAGTAGGGCTTGGGGGAAGGAGATGGGAATCTGGGGCTAACTGTATCATCAGATTGATGGCCTGTTGGTCACAGTATCACTATATCAAGAGTAATGGTGAAGTTACAAATGTAATAAATTACAGAGCTGTCAGATGGGGCCAGTGAAGCAAAGGACTCAGTCATTCACAATAATGTGTTCTGTTTTTTTTTAAACAATAATATAAAATGTATTGTAAAGTTGTTGAGTTCACCTCAAATCTTGTTTTGGTGTTTACACCTAAAGGAAGGAGCATTGCCTAATGGTTGGAGGATAAAACTGGGAGTCGAGACTTCTGAGTTTTGTCCTTGTCTCTGACACTGGTTTGCTCTGACCTTGGGTAGATCACTTAGGCACAAATTTTCAAAAGCGGCCACTAATCTAGAGTCTCTCAGTTTGCTCCAGTGGAGCTTCCTCCTGGCAAGTTGGGGATCTTCTAGGAGGCTCCTGGACAGATCCTCAGCTGGTGTAAATTATCATGGAGCTGCCCCATGATCTTTGCCACACTATTATTATTATTACCACATTTGCAGTAGCAAAACACACAGTCAGGTTATTATCAAGGGATTGTGCTTGCTCAGAGATCTTTGCATCAGCTTGAGAATAGACTTTTTGAATGCTGAAGCCTTTATACATTCGAGGTTGTATTATTAATTTTTCCTCATAATGTTCAATATATTTCTATGGTACTTAACAATATTTGCTTAACAATAAGCAACCTCTGCGATAGGTAATTTAAAATCTGTGAATTTAGCATATTCTAATTGTGTGGTTATACCTACAGCTAGAGTGTTTGCTTTATGTTGCCAAGATTATGATTTTGGTCCTGTGAGGACTGGAAGTTTAAAAAGCTGTTTAAGGAGATATGATGCTGCAATGGTTACAGCACGGGTCTGAGAGTCAAGAAATCTTCATTATATTCCCAAATTTGCTAGACACATGCTTTTGTAATCTTGAGCAGTCTTTTCATTGTAACCTTTTTTTCCCCACTTGTTCCATATATTATATATAACTGGGGATAGTATCAAGGTGTTTTAAAAACTTATTTAGATGCCTGAAAATTTGGCCTGATTTTCAAAAGTGCTTAGCCCCCCAACAGCATCCATAGTGGAACACTTTTGAAAATTGTTTAGGTATCTAAATATGGCTATAGGAGCCTAATTTTAAGCACCCACTTTTTTAAATCTTGGCCATAGACTGTGTTTAGATAGAAAAATATAATAGCTGAGATAACATCATGAATGTTCAGGATTCTTTGATATTACAAATTAAAAAAACAAACAAACAAACAAAAAACCAAAGACCCAGATCCACAAAAACCTTGAAATCAGTGGAAGTTAGGAGCCTAAATACCTTCGTGGATCTGGGCCATAGCATCCAGCGTATACATTGTGGGTGTGCACACACATACACGTCTATCAATTGACACTGCCCACAATGCTGATGTTCAGTCTGGGAGCACATTCAATCGAATTCCTCCTTCAGCAGTTTCCTAGGCAACCAACACAACCTCAGAAACAGTCTGCACAAGGAAGAAGGAAACAAAAACCCTTGTAACATTTTGACAATTCTTGTCAATTATTCCGCATCGTTTGAATATATTGCAAAAATGAGTATGGAAATTGCTGCAGCATAAACAATAGACCAAATATCTGGCCATGGTATTAATCTCACTGGGGTACACATAGAGGACAGACTACATAACTCACTGGAGACTTTTCCTATTGGAATCCTCATGATTAGGGCCATACCAATTTCACGGTCATAGGATTTTTAAAATAGTAAATTTCATTATTTCAGCTATTTAAATCTGAAATTTGCCAGTGTTGTAATTTTAGGTGTCCTGACCCCTAAAGGAGTTTGGGGGGAGGGGAGGGTTTGGCAAGGTTATTATAGTAAGGATTACAGTACTGCTACCCTTACTTCTGCACTGCTGCTGGCTACGGCACTGCCTTCAGAGCTGGGCAGCTGGAGAGTGGCAACTGCTGGCCAGGAGCCCAGCTCTGAAGGCAGAGCTGCCACCACCAGCAGCACAGAAGGATGGCATGGCATGGTATGGTATGGCCACCCTTAGTTCTGCGCTGCTGCCTGCAGAGCTGGACCCTCAGTCAGCAGCCGCCACTCTCCAGCCTCCCAGCTCTGAGGGCAGCAATGCAGAATTAAGGGTGGCATGGCATGGTATTGCCACCCTTTCTTCTGTGCTGTTGCTGGCAATGAGCTGCCTTCAGAGCTGGGTGCCCAACTAACAAATGTCACACTCCAGACACGCAGATCTGAAGGCAATACTGCGCCCCACCCCCTAAAATAACCTTGTGACCCCCCCGCAACTCCCTTTTGGGTTGGGACCCCTAATTTGAGAAATGTTGGTCTCCCCCCTGTGAAATCTGTATAGTAGAGGGTAAGAGCACCCAAAAGACCAGATTTCACAGGGGGAGACCAGATTTCACGATCCGGGACATGTTTTTCATGGTTGGGAATTTGGTAGGGCCCTACTCATGATCAATCTATTTTTATTCATTTTGTCTTTCACCCTTTACCCCATGGCCACCATTCTTCCAGCTGATGAAGCCTGCCTGAGATCACCTTTTGGACCTGCTGCAATTCAAGTACTGTATGCACTGCTGAGAAACACAAGACTGTTCCTCTCAGCAAGGAGCTGGGAAACTTTATGAAGGTGCTTTTACGTCATGTAATAAAAGTTCATAAGAAGAATCAATATTCCTACTTCCTAATTACAGCCCACTATGTGCTAGATAGGTAATCAGACACAACAGTGATGAGCAATATACAGATCGATTAAATAAACTTCTTTGTTCATAACATCTTTGTGCTGAGCCAAAATTCAGGATCTATTAAACCTGTGTACTACCTGTATTTCTACGAGTTAGAAACCTGGACCAGCTTACAGGCAGACTTGGAGCGGCTAGAGGCATTCCATGCAGTCAGTGCCAAATCCTGAGTATAAAATGGTTTCACTCTGTGCTAAATGTCATAGTCTCACAGCGATCTGGCCTTACTCCAGTCACTCATTATATCTAAAAGCTGTGTTGCGTGCCTTTTGGCCATGTCACCAGGATAGACAAAAACACCCCAGCACACCGTGCTCTCAAACTTTCCATTGAGGTACAAAGGGGTGCATGCCCTAACCCTACCTGGTGCCAGCTGTGGGGCTGCTGCATTGATTTGTGGATTAACAGGATTGAGCCAGATCTGAGAACTTCACTACACAATGCCTGCTGTGACGCCATCACTTGTGGTCACTCTGGCTAGGGCATCGGTCTTTCATACGCTTTCTGTGTTTGATGCTGATTTGTTCATAAGTAAAAAGGGCATTAGCATATAGTCTCCTGTACTTGTATTTTACACTGTCTAAATCCCATGTGATTGGCTAAGGATAAAATAGAAAGTGTGTGTGTGTGTGAGAGAGAGAGAGAGAGAGATGCAGCACAATTTGTGGGCATAGGGCGATGTTATTTCTACAAAGATCCACTTTCCTTCAATGGGAACAGCTGTCTTTGAATGAAACTCATGTTTTTCCCTGACCCTGTGTCTCTCTTATCTATTTAGATTGTAAGCTCTTTGGGCAGGGACTGTCTCTCCTATTCTATATTTATACAGTACCTAGCATAATGGGGCTTCATTCTCATTTGGCCTCTAGGCACCACCGTAATAAACATAATAACCAGGAGCATCATTTTAGAAAAATTGGGGGAGGGAGGGCGGCGGGGAGTTATGTCAGCATCCCCGTGGCTGCTCATAGGTGTCCCATCCTGGAGGAAGGTGGTGTGCCAGTCCTATCCCAGGGAGTGAGGGGAGCAATCTGGGGGTCACGTGTCTCAACCATGACTGGCCTGGGGCAGATTCAGGGCCTAGCTCACTCCACACTCAGCTCTTGCCCAGGCCACTGCTGCTGCTTCCTGTCCAACCAGCAGAGAGAGGAGAGCGGCACCAGAGGCTGCTCAAGAAAATCTACTTAGGCAAAACTTCAGTGTGCCGACCTCTTCCTCATAGGCCTAGGATAGCAGGTTTGGCCCAGCTGCCCCTGTCATGATACAGAGGCAGCCGGGCCAAGTGTGCCACACTAGGCAGCTGTGCAGAAATTTACTGCCCTAGGCAGCTGCTTAAAAGTCTGGGCAATCAAACCCAAGGCTGGGGGAAGGAAGTGTCCTCCTACCCTATAGCAAATGCTGCCCCTGATGATAAATATACATTATGCCATGAATATTGGACTCAGCAAATAACGATACTGATGGGGTGCCATCCAATAGATTAAAATGTATTTGTTATTCCTGTGAGCAGTGCTCTTTTAGTATAAATGTTAATAAGGTTCCAATATCAATATACATGAGATGCCGATACAACTATTTCTAGCAAAACAAATGTGCCGTATGCCAGCAAGAGCAAGGTATGAATTGTAACAATCACATGCCAGTCAGAGTTGCTCTTGTTCCTTAGTCTCAGTGCTTTATCTTGCAATTAGATAGTTACTTGCAATTTAACTATAGACTTGGCAAACGCAAAACCTTATCCATTGGCTTGAGAAGTTGGTTCTAACTTGTAGTATCAGAACAGAGCTATAAAAGTACCATTTTGACTAGGTGACAAATTTCTTTTTTCCAAATAAACTTTCAGACATTGCTAATTATAATGGGTTTGCAAGTAGAAATTACAGTTACACCCTGAGTTCAGAACGAAAGTAGTGCCTTGGGGCAAAATTTGTCTGGAGTTCATCTAGTATTCCTCTCAATTAAAACATTTTTGAGTTCTCATTTTTCTCACGGTCCTGCAGCTGCTTAATCCAAGCCTGCTTTACTGAGCATCATAATTACTCTGAAATTTTTTGCTGTAGTATTTAATTGCTTGAAAGATTATGCTCAATCTGGGTAAGACTGGATGAGAGGATGTGTAATCCAGTGGATAGGATGCTGGACTGAGACTCAGGAGAAATGGGTATTTTCTTGGCTCTATCATTAATTTTCTGTGTGACCTGGCAAGTCATTTCACCTTTCAGTGCCTTGTTTCCCTTAAACCTTTTGTCTGACTTGTCTATTTAGTTTGTAAGCTCTTACAGCAGGAATTGGCTCTTACTATAGGGATGTACAATACCTAGGACAAGGAACATCTAGATGCCTCTGTAATACAAATAATAAGACAGAGATTATGCATTTAGCAAAGAAGCAAAATTTAACAGATCAATAAACCAGAATTCCATTCTATATATGTAGGTCTTAGTTTGAGCTTAACGCCGCCACTTGGATCTTTTCATTATTAATTTTAGGGATAGGCAGTATATTGCGATTGTATAAACAGAAAAATGTGAGAACCTGCTTGAAACCAAAACAATGGACACTCAACAAAGATGGCATAGCTTGGTGCCTAAAACATCTGTCTCAGCTTTCAGTATAAGTGTGTTCAGAGTCCATTTGAGATGGAGTATTGTTAACACTTCCATCACTTCAATTATAGATGAATTATGGCCAAAAGAAAAAATAATGCCTTTGACTAATCCAGGAAGCCAAGTGCAAAAATATTGCTAAACTGAGGTACATTAGGAAATGGTAAGCTACTGCACAAAAGTCAACGATTAAATAAGAAACTAGTAGGGCTAACTCAGTTCTCCTTTCCTTAAATTCAGAATCCCACTGTAATGATGCTGGCTTTGGTGGGACCCAACTGAGCACACCAATTCAGGACAAATTGCTTAAAGCAGGGCAGTTACAGCCCAAGGCTAGGTACACCAAGGCAAACCAAACCAGACAGATAGAGAGGACTTTGGTTTTATCCCACTGGCTAACCATAAGTCACACAAACAATTCCCTTAGACACTCCAGTTTTCCAGTATCACCACCAGTGCCACTCATTATGGGGACAAATAGTTATGAAAACCAATACCCCAGTAAAAGAAAAAGGGTTCTCCCAATCCCAAAGGACCAAGCCCCAGACCCAGGTCAATATACAAGTTAGATCTTACCGACAAATCTAAAGGTTTATTCATAAAAGGAAAAAGATATAGATGAGAGCTAGAATTGGTTAAATGGAATCAATTACATACACTAATGGCAAAGTTCTTGGGTCAGGCTTGTAGCAGCGATGGAATAAACTGTAGGTTCAAATTAAGTCTCTGGTGTACATCCACAGCTGGGATGGGTCATTTAATCCTATTTTCAGAGCTTCAGTAGCAAAGTCTCTCCAGAAGCAAGAAGCAGGATTGAAGAGAAAACGGAGGAGCTGCAGCAGCCTTTTATATCCTCTGCCTTGTGGAGGATCCCAGCAGCAAGAAGGAGCCTGGAGTCACATGGGCAAGCCACATGTCCATGCATGACTTAGTTCTTTACAGGCCAACACCATTGTTTACATGTTAGTTTGAATGTTCCCAGGAAAGCTCAGATGTGGATTGGCATCTCCCAAAATCCATTATCAGTTAAGTGTTTCTTGATTGGGCACTTACTGAGAATAGTCCCTTCTCAAGAAGCTGACCAAATGCTTCAATGAGGCTACTTAGAATCAAAACACATTGATATAGAAGTACATAGCCAATATTCATAACTTCAACTGCAAAAATGATACACCCATACGGATAATATAATCATAACCAGCAAATCATAACCTTTCCATAGACACCTTACACAACAACCTTTGTACAATATTTGCTGCAAGTATATAACAGTGGTTGCAACAATGATCTATACAGTCACAGGTTATGTCAAAAAAAGAACAAGAGTACTTGTGGCACCTTAGAAACTAACAAATTTATTTGAGCATAAGCTTTCGTGAGCTACAGCTCACTTCATCGGATGCACACAGTGGACGTCAGTAACATCACACCCACATTTAAAGGTTTTGAGGAGGGGCGGGTGAGGAGAATAGGCTAACCTTAAACTGTGTCTTGCTTGCTTGGAGAATGTAAGCTGGTAACCTTTTGACAAGTGTTTGAATAGCTATCACTTCTCTTTCTACTAGCATGACTTTATGGAGAGTGAAATAGCTTGCATCAGATTGAAACTAATGGTGAGAAACCAATTTCCTTGTTAAACTGCTGGAGGATACAGAAAGGTTATCACCTGCACTATTTCTCTTGATTGCTTAGTCCCTGGGAGGTAGTCCTTTCAGAACTCTCCCATGACCCCAAGCCCCCACTGGCTTGTATTCAGATGAGCATTCCAGGGGCTCCACTTGTAATAGTGTCCAATGGGGGAGGGGTCTAATCAGTCTCCTTCCTTTCCCAAAATGCATTGCGTCCTGTAGCACCTTGCTAGCCCCATGCCACAGCCCAGGTGCCTCTATTTTGAATTTTCATACAGCTGAGCATGCTGTGCACTTGGACTGTGTTAGAAAGAATCCAAATGGCGGTGTCTGAGGCTCAACACAGGAGCAGCTAGGTCCAGGTGCTGCCACTCCCACTTGTACAAGGAGAACACACAGCGCAGGTAGTGATGGATGGATTTCAAGGGTCCTTAACTGTAACTGAATCTTATATTTGGGACATACTGCAGAAAGAAACCTTTGATATAACCAGCTGCAGAGTTGGCTCCTAATATATTTTTTTAATTGTGTAAATGCTGCAGAATTGAACAAGGGGGTGAAAATGGCCTTAACTGGCTGGACTGACAACAACTAGTACTAGCTGGAATGCATCATAATTGGTTCCTACAAAAAAAAAAAAAAGCACATATTTAGAGAGAACCGGGGAATATTGCATAGAAAGAGTGTGTGGTGGGGTTTGTGTTTCTAAGTAAGAAACCAGCCATATACAAGGTGGATTCAGGGGGACAATTGACCCACAGCTTCAAGGTGAGCCAGAAAAATACAAGCAGACCCTCAAGCTGTGGAGCCACAAATACAGGTGGAAGAGGAAAATAAAGAGTCCCTTGAGGAGAAAGGGTGTGAGCCAAATACAAGTGAAAGTCCTGGAATCCCTAAGGGAATGTTTTATCTGGTAATTGGGGCAAACAAAAAAGCCAGGGCTCATTAAATCAAAAAATCATGTAGCAAATGAGACAACACCAATTGTTTAATTAGAGGCTAGAATAGTTTACACAACAGTAGGTATGCAAATGTTAGTATAAACCTATTTAGGCCCCTGAGATTACCTTTCTTATGGAAAAGTTAATCCTATACAGTATTCCTGGAGCATGCCATATAGGCAAATAGCAATGGGATTTGTCCTCACCCCTAACCCTCTACGGCAGGGGTCGGCAACTTTTCAGAAGCGGTGTGCCGAGTCTTCATTTATTCACTTTAATTTAAGGTTTCGTGTGCCAGTAATACATTTTAACGTTTTTAGAAGGTCTCTTTCTGTAAGTCTTTAATATATAACTGAACTATAGTTGTATGTAAAGTAAATAAGGTTTTAAAAATGTTTAAGAAGCTTCATTTAAAATTAAATTAAAATGCAGAGCCTCCTGGACCAGTGGCCACAACCTGGGCAGTGAGAGTGCCACTGAAAATCAGCACGTGTGCCATAGGTTGCCTACCCCTGTTTTAGGGTTTGGGCAGGGAGGGAAAAATGGAAAAGTTTTCCTCTACGTGCCTCAAATCACCAGACGCTCCAACACACCCCTTTACTTCTTCCCTGAAAGTTCTAAACTGGCTTCCTCTCTTGACACTGCTCTCCCACAGCTCTGCAGTGGGAGCTGAAAAACAGTGGGGAACTTAAATAAAAGGTATGGGTTTGACAACACCCACATAGAGAGGAGCTGAAGATTATGGGGTCCCTCCTTTCCTTCTCCACGTTGCTAATCCACATTGCCATTTTCATTCTCTGTGACCCCAGTTTAACATCCATTAGAAAGATTGACATTGACTTCAATGGAACAGGCCATGTGGGTTTGAGTCCTGGAGGACACACACAGCACCAGCGCTATCGTCTATCTAAGGTACTTATCCATTCCCATAGTATCTGAGCATCCCACGCTCTTTAACATGTTGATCCTCACTAGTACCCCTATTTTACAGAGGGAAGACCAGAGGGCTAGATCCACAAAGGTACTGAAGCACCTAAGTGCCATCTTACGTGTGTAAGTTTAACATTTAGGCACCACTAAGGGCTTCAAAAAAACCTCTGCTCAGCTGCCACCTAACCCTGTAGGTGCTGAAAATCCCTAGACACCTAAGTCTCCACTGGTAAATTCCCCTAAGTTTCTGCTTGTAAGCATGTGCAAAGCTACCTAAGTTTTGACATCACCAAGCTGCCTTAGCTCATGCCTCAGTACAGGTGGGGTTCTCAAACGAGGTGTTCCCCCGCCTGAGTGCCTTTGTGGGGCCCGGTCGTAGGTGTTCTCAGAGCACACTGAGTCCACATAAAAGGCAACCAAGGAGGGGGAGTTGCCCCCTTTATATCCAACAGCTGGGGCACTAACCCGGAAGGTGGGCAACCTGGGTCCAAGCCAGATCAGGCAGAGAGGAGAGTTGAACCTTGGTCTCCCATACCCTGGGTGAGTACTCTAACCGTGGGGTTATTGGATAGAAAGAGGAAGGGGGTGGCAGTGACAGCAGCTGCATCACCACCAACCATCACCACCATCCCTGCTCCAAGAAAGGGTTGACCTGGCTTAGCTGCTCACAGTTGAGAATCCCTTTGGCCCAGAAGCAGGCACCTAATTCCATGAGAGGGCTTAGGCCACACTCTTCTCTGGATTTCCTACTGGCTAGTTTAGGTAGCCACCCACTCAGCTTGCTGGCTTATTTGAATCCCATTCTTAGGTGTCTAACGCTCCCCAGGCATTGTATAGGGAGCCTAGGCACCTAATCCATGGCTATGGATTCCGCTATGTGACAGGGCACCTAAGAGTTAGGGACTGTAACACCTAATTCCCTTTGTGGATTTAGCCCAGAAAGACTTGGGCCCAGAACCTCAAAGGTATGTAGGCACATAACTAGGCTCCTAAATACCTATGAGGATCTATTCTTATTTTATTAGATGCTCTCATGCCTTGTGACGTGAGGCAACCCAGTCTTTCCACCTCTGTCTATCTAATGCCACATTTCTTGTTCCATTATAGTCTGTTTGCATAACAGCAACATCTTTCTCAATGGTTTTCTTATCAGTTGTCCTCTTCTTTTCCATCTTCCCCCAGGTCATATCCAGTGAAGAGCTTGGCGAGGAACATTGTTTTTTGATATTGCCATATAACATGTCCAAACCACCTCAGCCTTCTTTCTCAAATCATTGTCTCTATAGTCTGCTGGCCAGTCCTTTGTAACACACCAGCACTGGTTACTTTGTTCCACCAGTGGACACCAACTACTCTTTGTAAGCATCTCAGCTGGAATGCTTTAAGTTTCCTGTTGTGTTTTTCTGGCATTTGCCAAGTTTCAGAAGCATATCACAATGCAATTGAATAACTTTGCCTTGGTTCCTGTGTAAATCTTGTTTTTCCCAATACATTGCTTTGAGGATCTGGGCCTTACTAGCTTGCCCAAGGTCACACAGAAAGTTGGTGGTAAAGCAGGGAACCGAACCCAGTTCTCCCAAAAGTGCAGCTAGCATTGTAACCACTGACCTATCCTTTCTCCAGCTTTCCCCAGGCAGAGTTTCAGCACAAGGAAAGACTAGAGACCCAGAGGTAATTAATGAATGGAAAAATGAAGAGGCAATCTCACTGATACCAGACCCTCACCTCAGGAGTTTGTTGTGTTTTTTTCTTTTAAATAAATCAACCCTATATAACTATGTAACTACCTGTGGAGAGAACTATGTTCTCTCCACAGGTACCATTGCGGAGAGTGGACCAGATGATCTGTCTGGAGGGAGAAAGCAGAAGGAGACTCCGCTGGTTGGAAGGCATGAGATGCGCTGTCCTGAGATGGGGGGTTCCACGACCACCACTCCCAAGAGAAGGAGGCGGGTGGTGGTGGTCGGGGATTCTCTACTCCGGGGGACTGAGTCATCTATCTGCCACCCTGACTGGGAAAACCGAGAAGTCTGCTGCTTGCCGGGGGCTAAGATTCGCGATGTGACGGAGAGACTGCCGAGACTCATCAAGCCCTCGGATCGCTACCCCTTTCTGCTTCTCCACATGGGCACCAATGATACTGCCAAGAATGACCTTGAGCGGATCACTGCAGACTACGTGGCTCTGGGAAGAAGGATAAAGGAGTTTGAGGCGCAAGTGGTGTTCTCGTCCATCCTCCCCGTGGAAGGAAAAGGCCTGGGTAGGGACCGTCGAATCGTGGAAGTCAACGAATGGCTACGCAGGTGGTGTCGGAGAGAAGGCTTTGGATTCTTTGACCATGGGATGGTGTTCCATGAAGGAGGAGTTCTGGGCAGAGACGGGCTCCACCTTACGAAGAGAGGGAAGAGCATCTTTGCGAGCAGGCTGGCTAACCTAGTGAGGAGGGCTTTAAACTAGGTTCACCAGGGGAAGGAGACCAAAGCCCTGAGGTAAGTGGGAAAGCGGGATACCGGGAGGAAGCACAGGCAGGAATGTCTGTGAGGGGAGGGCTCCTGCCTCATACTGAGAATGAGGGGCGATCAGCAGGTTATCTCAAGTGCTTATATACGAATGCACAAAGCCTTGGAAACAAGCAGGGAGAACTGGAGGTCCTGGTGATCTCAAGGAATTATGACGTGATTGGAATAACAGAGACTTGGTGGGATAACTCACATGACTGGAGTACTGTCATGGATGTTTATAAACTGTTCAGGAAGGACAGGCAGGGCAGAAAAGGTGGGGGAGTAGCACTGTATGTAAGGGAGCAGTATGACTGCTCAGAGCTCCGGTACAAAACTGCAGAAAAACCTGAGTGTCTCTGGATTAAGTTTAGAAGTGTGAGCAACAGGAGTGATGTAGTGGTGGGAGTCTGCTATAGACCACCGGACCAGGGGGATGAGGTGGATGAGGCTTTCTTCCGGCAGCTCGCGGAAGCTACTAGATCGCATGCCCTGGTTCTCATGGGTGACTTTAATTTTCCTGATATCTGCTGGGAGAGCAATACAGCGGTGCATAGACAATCCAGGAAGTTTTTGGAAAGCGTAGGGGAAAATTTCCTGGTGCAAGTGCTAGAGGAGCCAACTGGGGGGGAGCTTTTCTTGACCTGCTGCTCACAAACCGGGAAGAATTAGTAGGGGAAGCAAAAGTGGATGGGAATCTGGGAGGCAGTGACCATGAGTTGGTTGAGTTCAGGATGCTGACACAGGGAAGAAAGGTAAGCACAGGATACGGACCCTGGACTTCAGGAAAGCAGACTTCGACTCCCTCAGGGAACGGATGGGTAGGATCCCCTGAGGGACTAACATGAAGGGGAAAGGAGTCCAGGAGAGCTGGCTGTATTTCAAGGAATCCCTGTTGAGGTTACAGGGACAAACCATCCCGATGTGTCGAAAGAATAGTAAATATGGCAGGCGACCAGCTTGGCTTAACGGTGAAATCCTAGCGGATCTTAAGCATAAAAAAGAAGCTTACAAGAAGTGGAAGGTTGGACATATGACCAGGGAAGAGTATAAAAATATTGCTCGGGCATGTAGGAATGAAATTAGGAGGGCCAAATCGCACCTGGAGCTGCAGCTAGCGAGAGATGTTAAGAGTAACAAGAAGGGTTTCTTCAGGTATGTTGGCAACAAGAAGAAAGCCAAGGAAAGTGTGGGCCCCTTAATGAATGAGGGAGGCAACCTAGTGACAGAGGATGTGGAAAAAGCTAATGTACTCAATGCTTTTTTTGCCTCTGTCTTCACGAACAAGGTCAGCTCCCAGACTGCTGCGCTGGGCATCACAACATGGGGAATAGATGGCCAGCCCTCTGTGGAGAAAGAGGTGGTTAGGGACTATTTAGAAAAGCTGGACGTGCACAAGTCCATGGGGCCGGACGAGTTGCATCCGAGAGTGCTAAAGGAACTGGCGGCTGTGATTGCAGAGCCATTGGCCATTATCTTTGAAAACTCATGGCGAACGGGGGAAATCCCGGATGACTGGAAAAAGGCTAATGTAGTGCCAATCTTTAAAAAAGGGAAGAAGGAGGATCCTGGGAACTACAGGCCAGTCAGCCTCACTTCAGTCCCCGGAAAAATCATGGAGCAGGTCCTCAAAGAATCAATCCTGAAGCACTTACATGAGAGGAAAGTGATCAGGAACAGTCAGCATGGATTCACCAAGGGAAGGTCATGCCTGACTAATCTAATTGCCTTCTATGATGAGATTACTGGTTCTGTGGATGAAGGGAAAGCAGTGGATGTATTGTATCTTGACTTTAGCAAAGCTTTTGACACGGTTTCCCACAGTATTCTTGTCAGCAAGTTAAAGAAGTATGGGCTGGATGAATGCACTATAAGGTGGGTAGAAAGTTGGCTAGATTGTCGGGCTTAACGGGTAGTGATCAATGGCTCCATGTCTAGTTGGCAGCCGGTGTCAAGTGGAGTGCCCCAGGGGTTGGTCCTGGGGCCAGTTTTGTTCAATATCTTCATAAATGATCTGGAGGATGGTGTGGATTGCACTCTCAGCCAATTTGCGGATGATACTAAACTTGGAGGAGTGGTAGATACGCTGGAGGGCAGGGATAGGATACAGAGGGACCTAGACAAATTGGAGGATTGGGCCAAAAGAAATCTGATGAGGTTCAATAAGGATAAGTGCAGGGTCCTGCACTTAGGACGGAAGAACCCAATGCACAGCTACAGACTAGGGACCGAATGGCTAGGCAGCAGTTCTGCGGAAAAGGACCTAGGGGTGACAGTGGACAAGAAGCTGGATATGAGTCAGCAGTGTGCCCTTGTTGCCAAGAAGGCCAATGGCATTTTGGGATGTATAAGTAGGGGCATAGCGAGCAGATCGAGGGACTAGATGACCTCCTGAGGTCCCTTCCAACCCTGATATTCTATGATTCTATGTAGGGATTATCCAGCCCTGTCATAGTAGTGTATTACCTCCACACCATCGACAGTGAGAGTTTTCTTGTCAGAATTGTTTGCATGAATTATATTCTTTATATATTCATATCCACTCGGTACATTCTGCAGATATCCACCTCACACAATTACATGACAGGAACTGATCCCCTTATTTTTGACTGCATTGGTTCTAACTATTAATGATGTGTGAGGCCTTAGTGGAAACTGCCAATAAGGGTTGGCACTAAGTCTCAGTTGTATATTTCTTGCCAAAATCTTTTCTATTGCACCCATAACTATTGCTAAATAGAGATTATCTGAGGTATTTAGAATGCATAACCCTTCCTCACGTATCACGGTCGAATCTAAAAGAGAGGCCCCATTTGATACACAAGATAATAGAGGAGATGCACTCCAACTGGACATTTATGATGCCTCTGTCAAATGCTTGTTTATAGCAGTGAGGGGTTGGCAGATTCTATTCTGGAACCCTGCTTAGATGCACAAAATTTCTTTGTGAGAGAGAAGTGTAACCATGGTGAGGGAGTGAAGGGCATATCTGCTCATTATCTGAAATATGAAATCCTTAGGTTTGTGTAATTGGCAGTCTCCAGGGTATATTAAAGGTTCAGTTGGATTCTAGTGTTCTAGGTATAAAATGATACTGAATCTTCCTATCCCAGCAGTTCTCAAACTGGGGGTCAGGACCCCAAAGTGGGTCATGACCCCATTTTAATGGGATCACCAGGGTTGACATTAGGCTTGCTGGGGCCTGGGACAGAAGCCAAAGGCCAAGCCCAACCACCCAGGGTTGGAGCCAAAGCCCAAAGGCTTCAGCCCTGGGCAGCAGGGCTCAGGCTTTGGCCCGCCACCTGGGGCGGCAGAGCTGGGGTAGGCTCAGACTTCAGTGCCCCCTCCTGGGGTTGCACAGTAATTTTTGTCAGAAGGGGAATCGTAGTCCAATGAAGTTTGAGAACCCCTGTACGTATTCCAAATGTGAAACCCATCTTCTCTCCATGGCTTATAATTTATTTTTCCTGCACCCCCACAAATCCAATATTTTCCCCACCTCATGCCCAGAGATAATTTTTCATAGACTTTAACCTTATATTTGCATGGATTGATTGACAGGTTACTGAGCTTTGTAGAAGATACTCTATCCAAAAATATCCTATTATCTATCTTAATGCTTCTCTTCTTTGGCAGGTTTGGCAAACCCACACAGGACAGCGAACCGTCAAAGGGGTAGGAAGGCATGCTGCTTTCTAGCAAATGAGCAGTTCTGAAAGCATCAGTACTTAGTAGGCTAATTCCCCATAAGCCTTATCTCATGGACATATTGATGATGCTAAAATAGAATGGGAGGCTAAACCCACTGAGGGTGAATGAGAGTTGTAAAAGTCACAGCTACGGTAAGTAGTACCATACTACCCCCAATCTTTAGCTACATATGATTTGTGTCACAGGGATGACAGATTACAGACTGTGCCTGAATGGAGGAAAAGTCTGCCCCCTTTGCATAGTTATCCTCGCTGTAATTTCCACAAGGCAGCCATCCCTAAAAAGGAAAGTGCTGGCCCTTCTACACCACCCCCAATTTCCAGGCAACACAGGCAGCATTGGACACGCTAACACCGTTAGAGCAGGCATGAAAGCAAACAAGATTTCAAGTGCAGCCCCACCAGGCCATTCAAAAGGAGGGTTACTTTGACAACCAAAGCAGCCTACTTTTACGTGATTTTTATTGAGTGCAAGAGTGGGTGTGTAGTGCAATGAGTTACTAGAACCACCTTAACCATAACACTGCTGTGGTATAAGAGGTACAACAAGTGGTTTTGCTAGGAGGCTTGATCTAACAGCTGTACAGGGACCGCCCCCATTGAAAGATGCATCCCCCTCCCTGTGGTTTAGAATAAGAAGCTGAACTCTAAGACAGGGGGTGGGGAAGTAAATAAATCTTCTACCTTTAAAACAAAGCCTAAGACTCTCATGAGGCCCAAGGTAATTGAGGTTCAGTAAGAGGCACTATAACTTAGGGTATAAAGAAAAGGAGTACTTGTGGCACCTTAGAGACTAACAAATTTATTTGAGCATGAGCTTTCGTGAGATACAGCTCACTTCATCGGATGCATAAAGCATCACAACAGCACAGCTAGAGCTGTGTAAGTAGACAAGTTGGGGTAAAATAGTAAGGTAAAAAATGTTAAATACAGATGGTGGGCTCACTCTTAGTCAAGCAAAATTAGCTTGACCAAGCATTTCACCTAAAGGCCAGAGAGCAGGCCTTTGGGTTTGTGCTCCTAGCTCAGCAGAGGTTGAGCTCAATATCTTAAGGGCCCTTATTAAGCAACAGTAGGAGTGTTTCTGTTCTTGCCCACTATTATACCACTGTCATTTTGACTTTCACCCTGAAGAGAAAGGCTGTGTCAAGTAAAGTTTGAATAAAGAGAAACAACGAAACAAAACATTTGAATGCACTGTTGTACTTGCCACCTTAATGAGAATTATTGACATGAAAAGTTTTAATGTGTAAAAGAGCTGCTCCCTGCAGTAATGACAGATAGGCCAGGGCATGACAAATGTAGTCAGAACCTGCCCAAAGAGGCTATTTGTCTCCAACATCCTACATTGCTGGGTTGGATTTACCCTAGTTTAGGGAGCCCCCCAAAGACCCTCTACACCTGGAGCCCCTTAGGATGTGTTATAGGATCACTGGTCCCCTTGCAATTTTCACCCTCAGGTTACCTAGGGCCTTTGGGAGCGAATGCCTTTTAACTCTTCCCCCCTACACCCATCCCCAACTGAAGGAGACTAATTTAGAAGGCTCCTGCCTCCTCTGACCTTCCTATGAAAGTGAAGTGCATTTCTTTTTGCATTTACTATTAAAGTTACAGCCAGCAGGAATTCTGCAGAGGCCAAGATATAGTGTGGGATACAGCCATTCGTAGGGTTCTTTTAAAAAAGTCTGCTGCAAGAGGGTAGTTAAGTTCTGTTTTGATTATGTTGTGTGTAACCTTCAAGCAAGTCATACTAGAATGATCCAGTTTAGCCAGAAGCATAGCATGTTGGTGCGTTGGCTTAGCTGCTATTTTGGAAAGTGTTCACCTTTGAAAATAAGAATTAATTGCCTGAACAGCTCTTTGGGCATGAACATACCCTCTCAACCATGACTACAATATTGCTAATGCAATTCTAACCTCCTGCCTCTCTGCATACACTTTTCCCATTTCACAAATGGGAACTGGGCTGCTCAGGATCATTCAAGTCATAGGGAGGTGAAGCTGCCTAGCATGCTGGAAGCCCTGTAACAAGTGCATTAAGAAGAGCTCTTGAATGACAAGGGAAGGCTGCAGGCACACTGTGAAATCAGTTTTGATAAGTTAATACTGTCTAGCTGACCTCACTATCATGTATTCCTGTAAACAGAAGTTGCAAGATCCTTGAGTGAAGTGTCTTGTTTCTATTATTCAAAGCAACTTTCCCAACAATAGATTGGTTGTTTGACTTACACCAGGGCACTGCATTTTTTACTCACATGATCTTAATTACTACCATGTCAGTGCAAGTGATTTGATCCCTTGTTTACTGGTACACAACTTCAGGTTATTTGCCAATCACACCCATAATTTAATGTAAGACTGCAATTAGGAAGCTAGTTCCAGCTCTGCTTTTCTTGGTCTGAGAGGAGAGAAATAAGTCTAAGACACCATTTGGAACACAGATGCCTTTTATATTTGAGAAGTAAGCCATTTAAACAGAAGATTTTTAGAGTTACTTTTGCAACTACTGTTACATTGTCAAGGTTACAAAACTGGCGACAGAGGCAACAGTGGAGGGTACCAAAGGACATAATAAAGCATGCTTCACCACAACTGTGAACAGACTTCATTCAGAACACATGCCTGCCTTTACTAAAGATTTTCCTAAGCCTTTTTATCTTAAGCCTCATCCTCCTCTCCTTCCTCTTCAAATTCCCCTTGCTCATCAGCAGTGGCATCTTGGTATTGCTGATATTCTGATACCAGGTCATTCATGTTGCTCTCTGCTTCAGTGAACTCCATCTCATCCATGCCCTCACCAGTGTACCAGTGCAAGAAAGCCTTACGCCGGAACATGGCCGTGAACTGCTCAGAGATTCTCTTGAACAGCTCCTGAATGGCTGTGCTGTTCCCAATGAAAGTGGCAGACATTTTGAGGCCGCGAGGGGGAATGTCACAGACAGCCGTCTTGACGTTATTGGGGATCCATTCAACAAAGTAGCTGCTGTTTTTGTTCTGGACATTGAGCATCTGCTCATCCACCTCCTTCATGGACATTCGGCCACGGAATATTGCTGCCACAGTCAGGTAGCGGCCATGGCGGGGATCACAGGCTGCCATCATGTTTTTAGAATCAAACATCTGCTGCGTTAGCTCTGGCACTGTCAGAGCCCGATACTGCTGGCTGCCACGGCTAGTTAGCGGGGCAAACCCTGGCATGAAGAAGTGCAGACGGGGGAAAGGCACCATATTGACTGCCAGCTTGCGGAGATCAGCATTCAGCTGTCCGGGAAACCGGAGGCAGGTCGTCACGCCGCTCATAGTGGCAGAGACCAGGTGGTTGAGGTCCCCATAGGTAGGGGTTGTGAGTTTCAGCGTGCGGAAGCAAATGTCATACAAGGCTTCATTGTCAATACAGTAGGTTTCATCTGTATTTTCCACCAACTGGTGGACAGAAAGGGTGGCATTGTAGGGTTCAACCACTGTGTCTGACACCTTTGGAGATGGCATTACACTGAAGGTGTTCATGATACGGTCCGGGTACTCCTCCCTAATTTTGCTGATGAGGAGAGTTCCCATCCCAGACCCCGTGCCACCACCTAGAGAATGGGTCAGCTGGAAACCCTGTAGACAGTCACAGCTTTCCGATTCCTTCCTTACCACATCCAGGACAGAGTCCACTAGCTCAGCTCCCTCTGTGTAGTGGCCTTTTGCCCAGTTGTTTCCAGCACCACTCTGACCTGGAAGGTGGAGTGGAAAGATGCTGATTTAGTCACCACAATATGAAGGAGAAGTTTCACATGCTCCGTTTAGGACAGAACATTATTTATATCACAGCAGTACTAGGAACTCCTAGCAAGGATGAGGGCTCCATTGTGCTAAGTACCATGCAAGTCTCACAGAGCTAGGTAAATTGTGTGTTAGTTTTAGGCACAGCATGGGTGTTCAGTTTAAAGCTTTATGACAATAGTAAACCATAGATACATACAATTACATACCAAAGACAAAGTTGTCAGGTCTGAAGATCTGGCCAAATGGTCCAGATCTGACAGAGTCCATTGTGCCAGGCTCCAAGTCAACAAGGATTGCACGGGGTACATACTTATTACCTGTGGGAGGAATAAAAGCCAGATTACAGACTTGCAGTCAGCTATTTAACAAGTGGGCTACTGTGCTCCTCACAATTCACTGGAGACAGACTGCTACTGCCCAGACAAGTGAAGAAATGGTATTTAAAAAGAACAGCCTTGAGTGAAGTGACAACTTGAATTTGAAGTAGGCATTAAAGCTTTGCCAAGGATTTAATAGAAATTCAGAGGGAGCATTTTACCGAGTGTAGAATGCACTGAAGTTAATTACATAAATCTCTGATGCACGTATGTGCTTTAGAACATTTAGTTTGGATTTCAGGAGGACACAGAGCTGTAAACAAAAAGTTACCAGAGGCTTCATTGTAGTAAACGTTGATCCTTTCTAGCTGCAAGTCACTGTCTCCATGGTAGCTGCCAGTGGGGTCAATGCCATGCTCATCACTGATGACCTCCCAAAACTGAAATGTGGTTTTGAAAAGGGCAGTTAATAATCGTATTAGGCTGTCAGCTGTGTGACCTTCCCCTCCCTTCCTCCCTCCACATACTGCCAGCAGGCCTTTTAATGCTCTACAGCAGCATTTCTCAAACTGGGGTCCTCGAATGGACTCCAGGGGTCTGCAGGCCCCACTAAGGAACTCCTCCCCCTCCCTGGCACACCTCCAGCATGCTGGGGAACAGACTCACCTGTCCTGGGTCCCCCACATTTCTGGAAGTGGCAGGCACAGCCCTCTAGCCCCTGGGGTGGGTGGAGAGGGGGTCATGAGGTCTACTGCCCCCTCCTCGAGCACCAATTCCGCAGCTCCCATTGGCCAAGAACTGCAGACAACAGAAGCTACGGGGGTGGTGCTTGCAGGCAGGGGCAGCGCATGGAGACCCCCCCGCTGCTAGAGATAGGTGCCAGTTGCTTTTAGGAGCTGCGTGAGGTAAGCCCCTCACGCCCTCCCACACACATATCAATCCCTGCCCCAGCCCAGAACCCACACCCTGCACCCCCTCCCACACTGCAACCCCCTGCCCTAGCCCAGAGCCCTCACCCAAACTCCCTCCCCCAGCCCACACTCCGCATCTGCTCCTGCACCCCAACCCCCTCCCAGCCCAGAGTTTGCACCCGCACCCCCTCCCATACCCCAACGCGCTATGCCAGTTCCTGCACTGCTCACCCCCCTCCCACACCCCAAACCCCTGCCCCAGCCTAGTGAAAGTGAGTGAGGGTGGGGGAGAGCAAGCAATGGAAGGAGGGAGGATGAAGGGGTGGGGCAGGGGGCAGGGCAAGGGCTAAGCAAGGAGGCTGGGAGGTCCCTGAAAATTTTAAAATCAAAATGGGGGTCCTCAGGTTGCTAGAGTTTGAGAACCCCGAACTACATCCCTCCCTCCCCCCCTTCCTGTAGTGCGTGGCCAGTGGGCTAACCTAACCGGTAACTGCAGCAGGATGACTGACACAGCAGACAAGGCGTCTCCCCGTCAGAAGCAGCTGAAGGTGCAGAGCTACAATTAGAGCGAATCCATGACGGGGAAGAGCAGCAGCAACGTGGCAACTGATTTTTTAAGAGTCACCAGCAAGTGCGAGCGCCATTTGTTCCGACTCACCCAGAGGCAGGGCAGAAGACGGGGGCTGGGGAGGGGCGGACCACAGCTGCCGGGTGTCGCGGGTAGAGGGCTCGGGCGGTCTGCAGCGCCCTAGCTAGGCGGGCGGCCCCACGGCTTTGACAGGGACCAGGAGGGCGTGGCGAGCACGCGCGGGGATCGGATTCATGCCCGAGAAGTCGCATCCCCGCGCGCAAAGGGCGAGGCGCCCGCAGCCTGCAGGGAGGCGCCCGCAGCTGGGCTTGCGGCTGCGCCGGCGAGAGGGGCTGTGATTCAGAGCACGGCAGCCAGGCTGGGTGAAGAGAGGACTCCCCCCCCCCGCGACCCCGGCCCGCTGCCGGAATCGCCTCGGTTCTCCGCGGCTCTCAGTAAGAGCGCGAGCAAAGACGACGCAGGTCAGCCTCAAGCGTTACACTGTTTGGACACAAACCAACCAGGCGCTAAAGCAGCCGCCTTTGGGAAGGAGGCTGGACACGCTGGACAGTGACCGTGAATAGCCCTTACATAATACAGCGCAGCCAAGGCGAGCGGAGCGTTAATTAACTCCAACCCCCGCGTGCGCACCCCACTGAGCCGCCCCCTGCCAGCCCCAGGGCGAGGGACACAACAAGCGGGGCCCCCGACCGGGCCCCGATCTTTACCTTGGCTCCGATCTGGTTCCCGCACTGGCCAGCCTGGATGTGCACGATCTCACGCATGGCGCCCGAGTCACACGGCCACAAACACCCTCTGCCTCCGGCTGGCGGCTACGGCTCCTGCTGCCTGGCTGGCTCCGGCACCTGCAGCTGCGAGCTCTGAGCCGCGCGACCCCCCAGCTCCTCTTTTTATAGAGGGGGGCTGCTGGCCCCGCCCCCTCCCGTCACAGGCCCGCTCCCCGCAGCGCTTCTCAAGCGGGTGATGTAATGCCGGGGCGGGGCCTCGCCGTGCGCTCGGGGGATGCTGCTGCTGCTGCTCCATTGTCTCCTGGGCGCGGGGGGCGCTAGGCGGGAGCCTTCGCGGGCGGCGGAGTGGGGAGCCGCAGCCTCAGCAGCTGGGAGGGGGCTTGTCACAGCCTGAGGGGCAACGAGCGTCTCCTGCTCCCCCAGGGCCCCCCGTGCAGAGCGAGAGTAGCGCTGTACGAGCAGGGTGAGGAGCAGCGCCCTGCTCTCCCCCAGCCCTGGCGAGACGGCCCCAGCCGCTGCACCCTCCACCGAGTAACATTCACGGACACTGTATAACACGGAGATCAAAGGGAACCCTGCGGGCGGGTAGCTCAAGGCAAACTGGACAGAGGGAAATCTCTCCCTCGCAGTACAAGAGCAGCCTTTATAGCGTAAGTGCTTTGCTGGCGCTCACACAAAATGAATGCATCCCATGAAGTGAGCTGTAGCTCAGGAAAGCTCATGCTCAAATAAATCGGTTAGTCTCTAAGGTGCCACAATCCTCCTTTTCTTTACACAAAAGAGTGAACGGAAGCCAGGCTGTGCGAATGGAAGACATTAACCTGTTTCGTACATAGATCGATCCATCCGCATCCGCCTTCCTCAGCCTTTTGTTTCTTAGGCAGCTCCCTTTGCTGCAGCATCAAACACTGCAAGGTGCTGAGGGAGGGGGAAGGAGACGAGTTCGCTGCAATTCCACACACCCTCTTCCACGTCTGAGAGCCCTCATGTATTTACAGAATACTGGCTGGGGGACGCCAGATCCCCCAGATGTCCTTCCTGGTCCCATGGGGGTGATCGCCAAAACTCGGACCCTGCAAGAGCCGCTAGATACAGTGTGAGGGTTACAAGTGGTTTTTAATATACATCCGGTTTTCTTGAGGGACCCATCCTCCTACCTGGTGGAAAGCAGGGACCGCTCCAGGATCAGGACAGGAAAATGGGCTCTGTCTGAGACATGGCTCGGGCTCTGAAACATGCAGTTGTGTGATACCCAGCCTGTTTTTCAATGAGTGTTTAAATAGCAACTCTACTGTCATTTGATTATTTTATTTTTGCTGGAGAGGAGAGGAGATTAAGGGGGTTTTCATAAGCTCGTCGATTTCGTGGAACAAAAGAACAATGAAAAAGGATACTAGAAAAAAAAACATTGCTGCTTATTAACATATCCATCCCCACAAATACACACATACACCATACATGCAATTAGCTGTTTGCCGATAGGTGTGTCCAGGGAGGAGCTAAGGGATCTGCAAGGAGATCAGAGACCGCTGTCAGTACTGATTCTTGTGAAACTTAACAAAAAACTTCACAACCTGATCTGCATATCCAATCCAATCCAATTTAAAAATATTCCCCGCCATATACTTTTTTGTTTTGCATTTAGACCTTCCTCACTGGAATGAGACATTGGATCACTTTGAAACAGCCTGCAGAAAACAGGATCAACCGCGGTGAGACTTTAAACCGGTTCATTTCCACAAAGCAGAGTTTTTTTTCCTCCGCAGAGGTTATGTTGCTAATGGATTTTTTTTATTATTATTATTTTCCCTTGCAAACCTTGGCCGTATTTCCAGATATTCCATGAGTAATGCTGCTTGATGTTTTCTAGGTGATGAGGTCAGCTTTTCATATTCCAACAACAGAGACTGCATTTAATCCTCCTCGCTGCTCCCGAGCAATGTAACATTGACCTCTGTCCACATGCCAGGCAGCTATTTGCGATCGTCGTGCACAAAACATAGACTAAATTTTCTTGTTGCATAGCTTTATCTGACCTCTGCTGCAAAACCGATCAAACTGTAGCAAACCTGTAGCGGTTTGTCATGTTGTTGCAGATTTACACTACGCTATCAGAGCATGAGGGGCCGGAGAAGGTGGGAAGTTGAATGTGTCTGATACTGTAGTCTATAACTGTTTCATCAGGTTGCTTGCTTTTATTTTTTATCACAGTACATCAATATTCTGATTACTGGGAGAACTCCAAATATTTCACATAGGGGCAGGATGAGCAAATGATTCAAAAGTGAACGTGGTAATAATGCAAGACAGAGAGATCGAACCTCTGAAAGCGTGTAGGAGCAGTATCTTTTATGCTGCAGCTGCACGAGGAAGGTTTTTCTGTGCTAAGCAAATCATGTAGGATACCAATATTATGGTCTATTTCACTTTACATTTCGTTTGATGTCCACATGTATACTTATTTTGCTGTGAATTGCCATTAAATAGAAATTAAATAAACCCAGAGCCCAAACGCATATACTGTTTCCATATTATAGGATTAGGAAATAGCCTTTCCCCTCAGATTTTAGCAAATCTTTATATTAATAAATCTGCCAGATATTCCACTGGAATAAAAAAATGCAGCAGAGTCCAGAATTTACATCAGCATTTTGCTACATTTTTTTTTCTTTTCTTTGTTCTGTTCTCCAATCATTGTCAATGACGAATCCTTCCAAATCTTCCTTATACAGTTCAGTACGCCTAAATATTGAATATTGCAGATCGGATGTGATGTTCTAAGGTGTTCTGCAGAGCATTGTTAGGACAGCCACTTGTTTCTTTCGGCATCCTTTCCTTTAAAAGCCATTCAACTTCCAAACTGGTCTGCTTGAAAGCTGCTGAGTTGGGTTTTATCTTTAATAAGTGATTTCAAAGACAATTAGATCACTTACATTCCCTGTAAAAATCTGCTTTTACAGGTCTAAACAAGGAGCAATTTAATTATCTGGTTGACTACACTTAGCAAACTATGTGTAGTTTTAATTCCAAGCCAACATTTTTGTGGCAGGTTAAGCATATATTCTACATCTAATTCTTATAATTACATTCCTAAAAATAATGTCCATTTTATTAAGCCTATTTTCACCAGACCACTAGATCCTTCAGGTAACGATTCAGAATAATGTTTATATAGATTATTCACAGTAAACACTGCATTGTAGCTATGTATACTGTACTAAAAAAAAAGACTGCAGCTTGCAGCACAATTAGTGCAAATTTAATTGTATAATTGGGAGGAGTTTGCAGTAGTTGTGTCACCAATGCTAAACGTTATGCTGGGTCCCATAAATTGCATATTGGCTAGCTACTGGCAGAACTATCAGCATTTGAATGTGCAAAAGTGTATACAGTATAGACATTCTATTAATGTATGCATAATTATGTGTATAAACAGGTTTTCAGTATTAAGGTCAAACTGATTATTTACAACCCCACTGAATAACAAATCTGAGCCTAGGTTTTCATAAAATATTCATCCCAAATACAAGTATTTCTGAGCTAAAAATTCCAAAGGGAAATGCTTACCTTTAAGATCCCCCACCCCTAATTTTAGTTCATCCCGGAAAAGCCAGAGGCCAAATTTTGAGCTAATCGAAGAAAACAATTGAGTAAATACGGGAAGGGGAAAAACCCACCCAGATATTTACTCCTAAAAATGAACAATAAGAATAAACTCAGATTATTGGATGGGAGGGAATTAAATGCCAGATATTACAATCGTCTATTTAAGGGCTGTATTTGAAACCCATTGAAGTGAATGAGAATCTTTCCATTGACTTCGGGTCTCTCTCTTTCAATCGAAACTCTGCCCACAGCTCTGACGTTCAGTCTGGCCACACATTCAATCAAATTCCTCCTGCTGCAGTTTCCTAGGCAACCAACATAGCCTCAGAAGCAGCCTGCACAAAAAGGAAGGGAACAAAAAACCTCTGCAACATTTTCACTCATGTCGTTCTTTTCCCATCATTCAAAAGCATTGCAAACGCAGGAGTGGGAAAATTGCTGCAGCATAAAGCAAAGGGCTGGCCATGGGGTTATACTTTTATCCCCACTGTACTCATGAAAGGAGGACTAAGATGATGTCACTTGAGAGTTTACCTAATGAAGCTCAGAGGATCAACCTGGTTTTATCCATTTTACCCTTCCCCCTACCCTTCCCTTCCATGGCTACCATCCTTCCAGCTGAGACAGGCTGGATGTGATCCCTTTCTGACCCTGCTGCTTCATCACTTGAAATGTTCCCTGTTGAGAGAGAGACTTGACTGTCCCTTCCAGGTTCTGAGAGAGTTGCAAAGGCCCTTTTGGTCCAGGTAATAAAAGATCAGGAGAGAGAATCAATCTTACTTCATAGTAAGTAAATAATCCATGCCTCATACAGCAGCACAGTTTGTGGTGCATGTTGCAGTGTCAGTCAGAAAGGGCTGCATTTCCCTCTACGGGGGAAAATATATTTCTGTCCTCTTATGCTGTGTTGCATTCCTGAAATTCTTCAAAGGAGGGAGCTGACACAAAGGTCTCCGGGCTGTGGATTGTGGGTCTTAATATAGGGCACAGTCCTGAGTTACCCTGTATTGTTTTTTTTAAACTTATTTCTTAATATTTGTACTGAAGGAGTGCCCAAAGTCAGGATCAGGAGCGCACTGTGCTAGGCCACCAACATTGGCCTGCCCCAAACAAACAGCCCGTATTCCCAGAATCTTACTGTTCAAACATGTATGACATATGACAGATGGGGGAATGGACTAAAACATGCAAGCATAGACCCCCACTTCTGAAATCTGATCCTCATAGCTGGACGCCTGTGTCTGTGCAAATTCCCCATTGACTTCAGTGGGACTGCATGAGTGAATAATGGTCTGCCCATGTGGATCAAATTGCAGAGCCTAAACCAGGGTGATTTTAGGTTTAAAATTTCAATACATATAAATTAACCTTAACTTTCACCTTGTGAAATTATAGGTTTTACTGTCACTCTATGCCTAATTTCTATTTATTAATGTTTACAATATATTACTTTACTTTTACAAATAAACACAACCTTTTGCTCCAGCTTTTACACCTCTGCTCACTAATTTTTTTGCTTTAAGATAACAATACAGAATTCCCCTACCATGCCAAAGCCCAACAAAAGCTCTGAGCCAAAACCCCACTCAATATCCATCGAGATGGTGTGACGAAGTGGGACTGTTCTTAATGTTTCCTCTGAATAGTGTGGGGGTGCCTCAGTTTCCCCTAGGCAGTTCTTAAGTATCTAGGTGGTGGGGTAAGGGTGTATGATCATTGCAGTGCCCTAGAGGGCATGTGTGTGCAGGAGTCTGGACACAGAGAATGGCCGACACCCTGTTTCCTGGCAACTGATGGCCTGGGCCCTTCCCCCCCTGCAAGGTGAGAGCTGAAGGGTTGGAGAACAAAGGAATCAGGTGACCTCCTGGCCCGGGAAAGGAACAAAGCCCAGAGGAGGAGGGGCTGGAGGGGTTTTTCAGTTTGGGGCTGGCTGGGACATGGAGTGAAGTGCAGACGTGGTTGTCTGGCTCACTGCCCCCCAGAATGGACCCAGCTGAGGGGTCCCGTTCTCTGCACCTGCAAGCTCTGTTTTAGACCATGTTCCTGTCGTCTAATAAACCTTCTGTTTTACTGGCTGGCTGAGAGTCACGTCTGACTGCGAAGTTGGGGTGCAGGACCCTCTGGCTTCCCCAGGAGCACCGCCTGAGCGGACTCGCTGTGGGAAGCGCACGGAGAGGCAGAGGATGCTGAATGCTCCGAGGTCAGACCCAGGAAGGTGGAAGCTGTGTGAGCTGTGTGTCCTGAAGACAGGCTGCTCACAGAAAGGCGACTGCCCCAGAGTCCTGACTGACTTCATGGGGAGCAGTTCCAGAGCATCGCCCAGGAACTCCGTGACAGATGGGCATCCCCAATCTCACTTGAAAAGCTCTCATGTGTCTCCTTGTCAATAGAAACAGAACACACAGATGTCACTGGGAAGATTGTAGGTGTGCAGTAGAAGCCAACTGGGGTTCACAGGGCACTCTGCATTGCCCAGGATATGCTCACAGAGCGAACGCAATACTTTCCAGAACGTGCTGAGTCCAACACAGGATTGTTATGTATTGGCTTGTTTATCCATTATTTACTAAGTGTCAAAGAAGTGCCCTTATTTGGGCAAGTGATAATACAAGGGTCCAATAATGTCTCAGCCTATATTTAGCAAACGAGAATATAAGCCACAGAAAAATGTCTAGGAGGAATTGGAAATGCTGGCCCTGGCTAGGCAGTTATTGAACAGTTAGAGTCAGAGAGCAGACAGTTTAGGGGCAGAGTTTCCATGGTTTTCCCTAGGCCTCCCATTGACAAACGACTCTTTGCTGTAATAAATCTCATAGCCTAATTTACCACAAAGCACACTGAGGAGCTATATTGATGGTGTGGTGTACCAGTCAATAGAAGAAATGTTTTTTTTAAATTCCTATGTGCAGTGCTCTCCTGGTATAAATATGAATAAGGTTCCAGTATCAATACACATGAGCTGCTGATACAGCTGTTTCTAGATTCCTGGGGAACAAATTTGCTGTGTGCGAAAAAACAAGGCATGAATAATAATAACATTCACCTGCTATTCTGGGTTATTCTTGGTGCTTTATCTCATAATCAGGTATTTGTTTGTAATTTAAATGAGACTGGGCAAATCTGATCCTTATCTGCATGGCTTGAGAAATTGGGTAAAACTACTTTAGGAACAGGAGATGTGGGCTGAATTCTTGGGCACAAGAAAAACTCTGTTTGCAAGCCTTTTGGCTTTCACCTTATTTCTCTCTAACCCAAGGATTCTCTTCTTATGCAAAATACTCCAACATGGGCATCTGGTAGCAAAATACTGTACTGTGACACTGGGCATTCAAGTTCAGAGATACATTTGGTCCATTGCTCCCTGGGCCGGCTGGAGCTAGGAATGCTATTGAAACAGTCATCTTTGTAACTGAGCTAAATGAAGAATTTTTCAGTTCTCTCAAGTTCCTCCCTTCTCTTTTGCTTGTTGCATGGAGTGGCTTCAGCTAGCTGCAGGAAGAGTATAGTTATCCACATGTTAACAGTTTTGCAAGGGGACAATTCTGCTGATGAGTTGCATCCAGCAGAAGGTTGTGTGGACATGCTGGTGACACTGATATTGTTGAAAAGGCGGTGAAAACTAACCTTCAAATTACTAGCATGCACACAAAACCCTCCAGCTCATTAAAAAAAATCATCTATTAAAACTTTTAGCTTCTCCCTTTGCCCCCACAGTTCCGTCTTTTCTACCCATGATTCCTCAGTGAACATCCCTTTATCCCCATAGTTCCCTTTTCTGCCTCCACAGTTCTCCAATGTCCTCCCCCACCCCTAACAATACCATCGCTTCCCCTTCCCCTTCTGGAATTGACCCATATTCCAAGCCACATAGAGAGAAGTCTCCCCAGCTCTGCTTTACCACCTGTCACTCAGCCTGAGGCAGCAGGAAGCAGATCTGGGAGCAGGCTGGCTGCAGCTGAGAAGGGCAGAGTTCAGGGGCCACTGAGCAGGTGTTGCTTCACTCTGAGCATAGCAGTCTTGTGCTAACACAGTCCCAGGGTATTTGCTAGGTCTTCCATTACCTGGGATTGGTTTACAGAAGCTGGCAGAGTCCTAGTCAAACCGAGGCTTGGTATGTACCTAAAACTTAGGCCGACCTAGCTAGGTCGACATCACGCAGTATATGTGAGTATGTGTGTGTGTTGGTTAGTTTAAGCCAACCTAACCCCCGGTTTAAACACTGCTAGAATGGTGGAGAATTCTTCTGTGGACCTACCTACCCCCTGGCGAGGGGGTGGATTTACAACAGAGAATAGAAAAAACCCTTCCAGCGCTGTAGCAAGTGGCTTGTAAGCACTTGTAAGCGTAGGCATAGCCTCAAACTGCTGGCAGATCTAAAGGGTCATCTCCAGACCATCTCCTTATGCTGTAGGAGCTGGTCTTCCAGGAGAGTTGGGGTGAAATAGAAGGAGGCAGGGAGGAGGGTGGAGACGCAGGGTGTGAATGGCCTTCGCTGTGATAGATCTGAGTCTCAGTGGGAGACTGAATTTTGGAGACTTGTCTTCCAGTGGGTGCGGTTCTGTGTAACTGAATGATCCATCAGGCAGAAACTCATGAGTCCAAATTTCCAGTGTTTCCTGTTCCCTCTGTACAATTAATGTGCATGGTTACTTATTAAGGGCCTGATCCAAAGCCCAGTGAAGTCAGTGGGCATTTTTCTATTTATTTCAATGGACGCTGGATCAGGCTCTGAATGCACTAAAGGTATTATTCCCAAATGCAGTGAATTCCTCTTATCCTGATTTTTTTATTTTTCATTCACTACAGTATTTCAGGACAATTTCCGCCTGATTTGTGTCTGTTCCATGAAAAATGCATAACAGATGCATGTCACATGGAACTCAGTGCATGCACATGCATTAAAATTTCTGCTGAGCAGAGCTGCTTCTGTGATTCCATAGCTATGGCAGCAGCTTGCCGCATCACACTTTGCAGATAAGAAGACAAATTGAAAAGGGAGGAGGGCGCGTGATTTCTGGCATTTTCTGTGCAGCAGAAGGGAAAATCATATTTATCAGCTAAGAGTTCAATGATGTGACTCAAGGTTTTTGAAGTGAGACATGCAGCCAAACTAAACCTGTTGGAATTCTGCCCATTAATCATTTAAAGGAGATAGCCTAAAGACCAAATTCTTCTCTCATTATACCAGCTTAAATAGGTAGCAACTCCCTTGACTTCTATGGATTTACTCCAGAGTGCTAAACATTATTTTGCAATTAACCCTAGATCCAGGAATATGGTCCATAAGTGATGGCTCTGGAAAGCATCCTCTGGTAATAATGAGTGATGTACACTTTGCAGATACACTGATTAGATGACGAGAGTAGTGGCTATGAGGCTCATTTGTGCTGGGAAATCACATACATGTGTGATGTAAACTAATGGTAGGCACTGAACCAGGAACCTCCAGAGCTTGTGCTAAAGAGCCATGTCCTCTGTCAATCAGGCATGGAGAGAGGAACACATAACTGTGACAGATGTGGCGCTGTTCTGTAACAAGTTACGGCTGCTGTATGTTGACCTGATTACTGGGATGTTTACTGTATGAATATATATGAATGGCTCAAGAAAATCCACCCCATCATAAACACTTGAGGATTGTTAAGGGACAAAGCCAGGAATATTTGAAAATTTTACCTTCTCCTCCCCTGCCAACCAGCAAAACTAGTTTTGTCCAGAAGGGCCAAAGCCTGGGAACACAGAACAAAGGAACTCCGGCAATTTAAAAAAGGTCTCTCCCTCTCCAGAAATGGAAGGTTTGTCTGGGGGAACCAGACCGAAGGGCAGGCACCTGCTGGGGTAGCTGAAGAAGCTAGGCCTGCCTAAGTTACCAGTGGGGGATGGTAAGCCTTTAGGTAAGATAGACATGCATGGAGGCTGTTTTTGTTTTAAAAACTTTTTTTAACCACTTATGCTTTGTTCCTACTGCAAAACAAACAATACTTTGTTGTAAGAAGCCTGTTTTGTCACTGGATACCACTGGTCACAGACTCCTGAGGGAAAGAGACATGGGGCAAGAACTCAGTCCGACCTACTGGATAAGCATGATTGATACCCAGGGTGCTGGTGCCCAGGGCCCAGTGTAAGAGTGGGAGAATTGCAGAATTCTGCCCTGGGAGAGGTAAATGCACAAAGCTGAACCTGAAAAGATGAAGTCAGCAAGACCAGGTAGGTGACAGAGGTGCTCCAAGCTCTGTAACCACCACAATAACACACATCTTACCAGTGGGTTACATATTTTCTTCTGGACAAAGGAAGCTCATCCCAAGCATCTGAGACGCAATTTGAATTCTAGTCAAGCCCCCATATATGTGATGACCACCATCGTGGTCAACAGCATGGACTGAATAAGTGACCTATAGATCAGAAAGCACAAATCTTTGCAACTTGAGCAAAAGAGCTAGTCTCTGTAGCTGGGGGCTGTATTAGACTCTTATCCTCTGTAGATGGAGACAAAGAACACACACTTACAAAGTGGGCTACACAGAGCTATTTCTGACAAAATATAGCAGGATACATCATCCCTTTCATATATTGAGGCCAGGGACATAATTCTGAAATATGGGGAGTGAGAAATTCCCTAATATATTCTCTTACCTCTCTTTTTAATTACTCACTCATTACTCTACCTAGCTTTTCTCACCCTTTCCAATGTTCATTTCCATTCTACACCTCCATTGCCTGCCTATTTTCCCAAGAGCCTTACAAGATAGATCACAGGTATGTAATCTCCAATTTCTGGTGCACTTCTTGACACCACGAGTCTCAATAGACACTTTTATGCACAAAATGCGGGCACTAGAGGCAAACTTTGCAAGCTGCTTTGGGATCCTTCAAAGTGAAAGGTGCTATATCCATGTAAATGATTCAATGAACCTAGTAGGGAAAACCTCTTCTAACCCCTGCAGGGAACGAGGGAGTCACTAAACATTGCACTTCCTGTGTATGAATTTGGACATTGTGAATATTCTGTTGGATCTAAGACAAGCTAATCCAGTGACTCACGTAACAACAGGAAAAGAATGTCTCATTCTACAACAGGAAAATGTTATTACTTTGCACATATAGAGGCGCTGACATGAAAAGTGTTATCCACCCCTTAATCCTCATTAAAGCCTTGGGAACTAGGTCAGTATTATTTAATTATCCCATTTTACAGACAGATGAATAAGGCACAAAGAGCACAAGTGATTTGCACAAGGTCATGTAGCGGGGCAGTAGAAGAGTCATGAATGAAATCTAGAAGTCTTGATTTGTGCGCTGATCATTGCATCACACTGGTCATCAGATGAGCTCTGTTAAAATAATGTAAAGCAATGCTGTGCATACAGAACATGTTGGTAGAACGGCATTATGGGGGGCAGAGAATCTGCTCACTCCATAAAGACTCCCTGCCAATCTACTGAGGGAAATTTGAACAACTGACTTACAAACCCCATCAAAGAAGATTTTCTTTTGTATTAAGGGAAAAGGTGATGATACATTAAGCTGTTGACATTATAAATCTTCTGTTGTCCTAGCTACTGCCTCTTGGAGAGGGGGAGTAACTACATTGATGGAAAAACCCCTTCTGTCAATCTGTACTACAGTGGTGTAACTGAGCCAGTGTAGACATGGCCAAAGTACTATGCAAGCATCATATTCAGTCACACAAGTAGTGTATACTCTTCATTATATCTACTGTATTGATATTGTGATAGCCAACTTTACAGCACAGCTCCTACTAATTGCAGCCTCATAAATGGGAGATGTGACATAACATAATAAATTACATTCAACTTTCATTGCCATATAATAAAGGTGAGATTGTTAAAAAGGTAACAGGTAGTGTAGGTTGTTATATAGTTAGTTTCCCCTCTGTTTGTGTTCTGCCTCTTATACCTTTCCAGAACTGTCAATAATATGTTCATTTCACACCAAGTGATCTGCCCCAAGACAAATCCACTCACTCTGCAGCATGTTTCACAGCTGCATTTCAAACCCACTGCAACCATTACCTCCACTTCTCTGGATGGGTGTTTTTCTCTTTCAGTCTTAAAGAGGAGTGTGCAATGTTCCACACAGAGCAGCTGTATTCCGGGCAATGTAGTAAATATGCAGAACAGTCTATAGACAGAAGTCTGACGTATTGAGATAGACACCTGGGGTTGGGCAGAATACAGGATTTCTGGGCCTGACTTTTCATTGTGCAGATTGTTACGACCCTGATTTTCACAGTGCTGAACACCTGTAATGCCAATGAATGGCAAAAGGCGCTCAGTTCTCAGCAGCTTTTAAAGAAAATCAAACCCTGGATGGGCTGAAGAGAAACATGACCCAACATGAGGAGATAGGCGCAGTTTCCAAGCAAGTGAGCTCTCTTTGCAGGTGCTCACATAGGAGAGAAGGCAACACCAAATGAGATTAAAATGAAAATGAGACGGGGAAACTTTCAGAGAATATAACACGCTGTAGCAGAGGACGAACATGTGTGATGGGGCCTCCATCATTAGAGCCTAGGATTCATTCCTAAGTTTCCCTATTGGTTTATTGTCACTTGTATTGAATCAGGTCTCCATAGGCACAGTACAAACACATAAATACATGAACCCCACCCTGACAGACCTACAGCTTAAGGAGACAACTGCCATATGAAGGGCAGGGGGAGAGGGGTACAAGAAATAATATAGACACACTTGCAGTTGCTTTAGTATAGCTAGATATGGTAAGTGCAGCAGAGGTGGGTATTGTGAAGCGACAGGAAGGAACAGGTTACAGGACCTTGTAAATCAGTTCAAGAAGGGGATTTCATATTTAAGGAGTCCTGTGAAAGATAGCATGCAGCTGTGTGTGTGAGACAGTGGCAAATGGGTGTAGCAGGCTGTTACAGTTGGTGAAGCAAAGGCGTTGGGGACAACACAATCAGAGCTAAGCACAGGTGCTGGAACTAGAAGTGCTGAGGGTGCTGCCGCACCCCCTGGCTTGAAGTGGGTTCCACCATATACGGGATTTACAGCACCTCCACTAGATAAATTGTTCCAGTGACCCTGGAGATAAGAGCAGACAAGTAGGGAGGGGCAGACTAGTAAAGGGCCTGAGAGGTGAGGATAAGAAGTTTGAACTTGATGCAGTGAAATGGGGAGAGTCATTGGAGGAGCTAAGGCTCAGTCCTGCAAGGTGCTGAGCTCTCTGGCCCCCAACCAGCATATTAGCAGTCCTTACTTCCATCGATCTCAGCATAAGGTGGCATGTCAGAGGTGGAGAGGGGTGTTGTGGAGTGCAGCTTTGCTATGTCAGATCCTCAACTGGGGACTCCCTGGGGGCACTCACCCCACTCCATTGCATCCAGGTTCTACTCAGATGCAATGGAGAATCTGGCCCTACATTTGTATGGTTGCCTTTAGATGGAAATTGATCTGTCATGCTGTTTTCCTTTCTGCATCAGTGACAGACACCATGCATTAGTGGTGATGAATAGAGAAGGTGGGCAAAGTAATATATTTTATGGGACCAACTTCTGAACAGCGTTAGTCCAGTAAAAGGTACTACCTCCCCCACCTTGTCTCTGTACTATCCTGGGACCAACACAGCTACAACACTGCAAAACAATTTATTTTCCCTGGTTTTGGATAAATCTTTCTACATTATACCCCCACTAAATGCAGAGTTAGAATGTGATCACATTAATAATACAGTGTGATACAAAGAAATGTTACCCATTTTGAGCCAGATCATTAGATAGCCTGAACCAGAGTTAAATGCACTTAGGAGGGAGGGCAAAGGTGGCTTTTTGCCACCTTTCCACTCTTCTTATCCCTGTAGAAGCCATGGACTGGTTCAGAGTCAGGTTGTAATGGGCCCCTATGGGACATTATTCTGGTGGAGACATCCAAGGGAAGACACATCATGCTTGGCCTTGCCTTTGCTCCTCCTCCCAATTCCTGAGGTGGGGGATTGTGAGACAGAGTCAGCTATGTCAGCTTTACAGAAGCTGAGAATTCCCATGCCCGGGTACACTCAGCCATTCTGTAGCAGAATAATAACGTAGCAGGGCTGAGGATCAGATTTCTAAGGGTTGGAAACTTTCGGTCTTTTATAAATTTTCCTTAAATGTAACGGTGAAAAAAATTCTGCCTCAACCTGAAAGTTAACCCTTAAAATTTGAGCTGTGGATTGCCAGAGACACATAGGGGGGTTGGAGGGTGAAAATGAGCATTATAATGGAACCTTGGTTGCCAGCTAACTCTGGAGAAGTTATCAGTCTGTTTATACTAGCATACTACGTACTACTTTCAGATTTTAAAAGTCCACAGCCTTCCATACAATGGGAACACTGAAGCCCCAAGCAGACAGGGGCGGCAGGTTTGTATAATTTTTGGTGGTGCCCAGAATGGGTCCAAGTCCCCCCCCGCCCACTTGCCTAAGGCTCTGGGAGGGTGTTTGGGTGCAGGAGGAGGTTTGGGGGCAGGCTCCGGGAAGGAGTTTGGGTGCAGGAGGGTGTTTGGGCTTTGGGAGGGACATTGGCTGCAGAAGAGGGGGAGGGATCAGGCTCTGGGAGGGAGTTTGGGTGCAGGGTGTGGGCTCTGGGCTGGAGCAGGGGGTTGGGGTGCAGGTTAGGAGGCGGGCTCTGGGTGGGAGTTTGGATGTGGGGCTGGGAGTTGGGGTGCAGATTCTGGGAGGGAGTTTGGGTGTGGGGTGCGGGCTTTGGGACGGGGCAGGGGGTTGGGGTGCAGGAGAGGGTGAGGGATGCAGTGCTTACCCTGGGCAGCTCCCGAAGGCAACCCGCATATCCGTCTGGCAGCGGCTCCTAGGCGAGAGGGCTGGGGGGCTGGGGGGGGTGTCTTTGCATGCTGCTGCCTGCAGACACTGCCCCAGCAGCTCCCATTGGCCACAGTTCCCTGCCAATGGGAGCTATAGAGTCAGCGCTTGGGGCGGGGGCAGCGCACGGAGACCTCCTGCCTGCCCCCCGGGTCCGTAGGGCCATTCCAGCCGCTTCTGGGAACAGCGCGGAGAGAGGCCCAGGGGCAGCAGGCAGGGCTGAGATACACTCTGGGAGAGGCACGCAGGGGTGGCAGGTGGGGCAGGGGGAGAGACCTGGTCCTGAACATTGGTGGAGCTGGGCCCCTGGGCCCTGAATATTCCTGGAACGTGGGTACCACAGGCCCATATAACTCGCTGCCCCTGAAAGCAGAGCAGACATGTCCGGGTTCATTACATCAGCTGTTGTCAGTGAGGATCACAACAGACAAAGTTCTATCTTATGAAAGACTAGGAAGCAAACAGCCTTGCTGTATGCTGGTGGTTGAAAGAGGAGGACAGAGTGGTCGTCCCCAAGGAAGCACCTTTCCTTCAGGATTGCACTTTCTTCAGACACATCAGCAAATACCAGTAACCTCCCTCTGAGTAAACTTGCTGTCTACAGACTTGAGTAAGGACAGTATCAACATTATCTTCCCAGAGATTTCTGGTATGGGATAGCATGTTGGAAAACACTCAAGAATCAGGACTTTGGCTCTGCAGATCCTGGGGAAATGGAGTGTAATTTATTATAGCCAGCTGTATCCCAGTTTACCTCTAGCTTTGGCATATCATCTTGCCAATTTACTGTGCCACCTGGTGGATTCCAGCCATCACAACTGCAGCTGTTGTCAGAATTCTCTCTATTGTGTTCTTTTCCTGATTGCACCTATTTAGATGCAATTCCGCTTCTGTGTAATATTTTCTGTATTTATCTTCCTGTATATTTGACTAGCAGAAACCTAAAACTCAAGCTTCCTATTTGCTTCAAATGTTTCAAAACATCAAATGTTTCCTTTGGGTTCATAAGAACATAAGAAAGGCCACACTAGGTCAGACCAAAGGTCCATCTAGCCCAGTATCCTGTTTTCCGACAGTGGCCAGATCCAGTGCCCCAGAGAGAATGAACAGAACGGGTAAACATCAAGTGATTCATCTCTTGTCGCCCATTCCCAGCTTCTGGCAAACAGAGGCTAAGGACATCATCCCTGCCCATTCTGGCTAAAAGCCATTGATTGACCTAGCCTCCATGCATTTATCTAGTTCTTTTTTGACCCCTGTTATAGTCTTGGCCTTCACAACATCCTCTGGCAAGGAGTTCCACAGGTCAACTGTGCGTTGTGTGAAAAAATACTTCCTTTTGTTTGTTTTAAACCTGCTGCCTATTAATTTCATTTGGTGACCCCTTGTTCTTGTGTTATGAGAAGGAGTAAATAACACTTCCTTATTTACTTTTTCCACACCAGTCATGATTTTATAGACCTTTATCACATCCCTCCTTAGTCATCGTTTTTCCAAGCTGAAAAGTCCCAGTCTTATTAATCTCTCCTCATATGGCAGCAGTTCCATGCCCTTAATCATTTTTGTTGCCCTTTTCCAATTCCAATATATCTTTTTTGAGACGTGGTGACCACATCTGCACGCAGTAGATGTGGGCGTACCATAGATTTATATATAGGCAATATGATATTTTCTGTCTTATTATCTATCCCTTTCTTAATGATTCCCACCATTCTGTTTGCTTTTTTGACTGCTGCTGCACATTGAGTGGATGTTTTCAGAGAACTATCCACAATGACTCTTTCTTGTTAATTTAGATCCCATTATTTTATATGTATAGTTGGGATTATGTTTTCCAATGTACATTACTTTGCATTTATCAACATTGAATTTCATCTGCCATTTTGTTGCCCAGTCACCCAGTTTTGAGAGATCCTTTTGTAGCTCTTTCAGTCTGCCTTAACTATCTTGAGTAGTTGAGTATCATCTGCAAATTTTGCCACCTCACTTCTTTCAGATCATTTATGAATATGTTGAATAGGACTGGGCCCAGTACGGACCCCTGGGGGACACCACTATTTACCTCTCTCCATTTTGAAAACTGACCATTTATCCCTGCCCTTTGTTTTCTATCTTTTAACCAGTTACCAATCCATGAGGGGACCTTCCCTCTTATCCCATGACTGCTTACTTTGCTTAAGAGCCTTTGGTGAGGGACCTTGTCAAAGGCTTTCTGAAAATCTAAATATGCTATATCCACTGGATCCCCCTTGTCCACATGCTTGTTGATCCCCTTAAAGAATTCTAGTAGATTGGTGAGGCATAATTTCCCTTTACAAAAACCATGTTGACTCTTCCCCAACAAATTATGTTCATCTATGCATCTGAAAATTCTGTTCTTTACTATCATTTCAATCAGTTTGCCCGGTACTGAAGTCAGGCTTACTGACCTGTAATTGCTGGGGTCACCTCTGGAGCCCTTTTAAAAAATTGGCGTCACATTAGCTATCCTCCAGTTATTTGGTACAGAAGCTGATTTAAATTATAGGTTACAGACTATGGTTAGTAGTCCTGCAATTTCACATTTGAGTTCCTTCAGAACTCTTGTGTGAATACCATCTGGTCCTAGTGACCTATTACTGTTTAGTTTACCAATTTGTTCCAAAACCTCCTCTAATGACACCTCAATCTGAGACAATTCATCAGATTTGTCACCTAAAAAGAATGGCTCAGGTTTGGGAATCTCCCTCACATCCTCTCAACCGTGAAGACCAATGCACAGAATTCATTTAGTTTCTCTGCAATGGCCTTATCATCCTTGAGTGCTCCTTTAGCATCTCAATCATCCGGTGGCCCCACTGGTTGTTTAGCAGGCTTCCTGCTTCTGATGTATTTAAACATTTTTTTTTTGCTATTACTTTTTGAGTCTTTGGCTAGCTGTTCTTCAGATTCTTTTTTGGCATTCCTAATTATATTTTTACACTTCATTTGACAGAGTTTATGCTCCTTTCTATTTTCCTCACTAGGATTTAGCTTCCACTTTTTAAAGGATGCCTTTTTGCCTCTCACTGCTTCTCTTACTTTGTTGTTTACCCACAGTGGTTCTTTTTTGGTTCTCTTACCATGTTTTTTTAATTTGGGGTATACATTGAAATTGAGCCTCTATTATGGTGTCTTTAATGCAGCTTGCAGGGATTTCAATTTTGGTACTGTACCTTTTAACTTCTGTTTAACTAACTTCCTCATTTTTGTGTAGTTTCCCTTTCTGAAATTAAATGCTGCAGGTTGGACCTCTGTGGTGTTTTCCCCGTCACAGAGATGTTAAATTAAATTATATTATGGTCACTATTACCAAGCAGTCCAGCTATATTTACCTCTTGTACCAGATCCTGTGCTCCACTTAGGACTAAATCAAGAATTGCCTCTCCTGTTCTGTGTTCCAGGACTAGCTGCTCCAAGAAGCAGTCATTTAAGGTTTCAAGAAACTTTATCTCTGCATCCTGTCCCGAGGTGACATGTACCCAGTCAATATGGGGATTGTTGAAATCCCCCATTATTTTTGAGTTTTTTATTTTAATAGCCTCTCTAATCTCTCTGAGCATTTCGCAGTCACTATCACTATCCTGGTCAGGTGGTCGGTAATAAATCCCTACTGGTATATTCTTATTATTCAAGCATGGAATTACTATCCATAGAGATTTTATGGTACAGTTTGGTTCATTTAAGATTTTTACTGAATTTGATTCTATGCTTTCTTTCACATATAGTGCCACTCCCCCACCAGCATGGCCTGTCCTGTCCTTCTGATATATTTTGTACCCTGGTATTACTGTGTCCCATTGATTATCCTTGTTCCACCAAGTTTCTGTGATGCCTATTATATCAATATCCTCATTTAATATGAGACGCTCTAGTTCACCCATCTTATTATTTAGACTTCTAGCATTGGTATATAAGCACTTTAAAAACTTGTCACTTTTTAACTGTCTCCCTTTACATGATGTAATTGAATGAGACTTTTTTTCATTTGACTGTTTCTCATCAGATCCTACCTGTATTTTATCATCTTCCATACTCTCCTCCTTACTAAGACACAGAGAATCTCCACTAGTAGATCCTCCCCTAAGGGATGTCTCTGTCCAATCCACATGCTCCTCCGCAACTGTCGGGTTTCCCCCAGCCTATCAAATCCTACTTCTCCTGTATTGAAGCGAGTGTGTAGTGATGGCTACTTGATTATTGCCACAATCACACTTTCACAATTCTCCTTTGGATAAAAACAAAACACATCTTTGCCTTTCAATATTTCCTGTGTACATAGTAACTTTGTGTGTTCCTAGCCTAGAGTAGTGTACAGAACAATCTTTCTATAAAAAACAAGAGGTAACATTTTCAACCCTGGGTACCTTGTTAGGCTCTTAAATCCATATGAAGGCTCCTGAATAAAAAAAGCTGATTCTCAAAGGTGCAGAGCACCTACAATTGACTTAGAATACAATTGTGGTGGCGTAGCAACTCTTCAAAGCAAGTCTGTAAACTCTCCAGGCCTGACTTTCCCTGCCTGTAAAGCGGGTATAATTATGCTTACTATCCCTTGTAAAATGCGTTGAGATCTATGGATAGAGTGCTGTATATTTGCTCTTATCTACAGGAGCATCCTGAGAGGATGACTAAATTTAGGCAATACAGGACCCTAGGCACACTACGTGATGGTGCCTTCAGTGGCCTGGCCCCTGCTTGGAGTGGTTGTGAGGTCTTTTCTCCTTCCAACCTCTCATCTCAGGAGTGGCAACATGAGCCCCCTCGGAGCAGCGAGCATGTCTTCCAGGAGCAAGGGGGGTGAGTTGGACCACCGCATGCTTCTCACCACATACAAAATCCAATGATGGGTTCTCCAGAGCAGTGGGTCTTGGATTTAAACACCCCCCACCCCATACCAGTGAGATGCATGGGGCACTTCATATTTTTGAGCTATGGCATCAGGATTTCTGCTGACTGCGGCCGACAGCAGCTGCACGGGTCACGTTTTCAAGTTTCACCGCTTCACAACCCTGAAAAGAAAGCTGAGCTTGTGATATGCTCCTGTGCCTCCAGGAGCGGGGGCCCGTGGCGTGGCCCTAAACCTTAGCCAGATCCTGCCGGACCGTGATGGATGTGGAAGTAAGAAGGCTTGGACTGAAGAGCGCTGCCTTTACATGTCCACACCGCCTCCCCCCCCCCCCCCGCATAGGTCGGGTACAATACGGGGACCCTCAGTCCCCAAGGCCCATCTCCGATTTGGACCAAAGCCGACGCCCTAAAGGAGAAGTGGGGGTTGCAGCGGGGCAGCCAGATTTTAGAGGCCCTGAGCACCCCCAGCTTCAGCTCAGGGGGCGCCCGGGGGGGCTGCAGGGACAGGAGCTGGGGGTGAAGGCTGAGAGCAGGAATAAGGCCGGGGCAGCTGGGAACAACCTGGGGGGACAGAGCAAGGGGGGGGGGGAGAGGGGAGGAGCCCAGCTACCCTCCTGTGGCGCGGGCCAGGCTTGGCTCCCTGCCCACCGCCGCCGGGCGCGGCAAGGGCCAGGCCTGCGCTCGGGGATCGTTTGCTCTGGCCTGGCAGCGGCAGGCGAGACCGGGCGCGCGGCCGGGCGCGAGGCGGATGGAGCCGCAGCAGCAGCAGGCGGCGGCGGCGGGGTCCCCGCGCCACGCGCCGGAGGGAGCGCCCCCGGCCGGGATTTCCCTGCACGATTTCTGCGGGCGCGCGGGGGAGCAGCTCGTGCACTTCCACGCCATGCGGCTGCGGGACTCGCTCTTCCTCTGGGTGGGGGCGGAGCCCGCGCTCCGCAGCCTGGCTGTGGCCATGTGCAGCCCCCACGTGAGTGCCCCGCGCTCCCCACTCACCGGCCTCCTGCCCCCGCCTCCCTTCCCTTTCCGCCGGGGCCGCAGAGCCCCGGCCCCTCCCCCGCGGGACCCCCGGGGCTGGCAGGTGGCCGGCGGGCCCGGTCCCCCGAGGACGGTGTTGGCAAAGCGGCACCTGCCACGTTTTAAACCCTCGTGTAAACAGGCCGGATCCCCTTTGACATGGTGTGAACGGGGCCTGGCCCGCCTAGGGGGTAGCTGAGGATGGGGCGGGCTAATGCAGTTCTACAGATGGCAAACCCAGGTGGAGGTGCCAAGTTGCGCAGTGGGGGCTGGGTAGGCTCCAGCGGCGCATGGTAGGGTCGGTGCTTGCTCCAGCGAGGGATGGGGTCTGGCCATCCCTGTAGTCAACCCATCCCCTCCAGAGGCAACAACTAGGTCCGCAGAAGAATTCATCCAAGGACTTAGCTGTGTCTACACTGGGGGTTAGGCTGGCCTAACTTGGTCGCACAGTGTAGACGCAACTAGGGCTGTAGCAAGAGCCGCTGGGGAGTAGGCAGCTCCGCCCACCACCCCCGGTGTTTAAACATCATTTCGCACCTAAAACTGATGTAGCATAGGCACTTACTACAGCAATAGAAGGGGTTCTTATGTGGCTGTATTAAATCCATCTTTCTGAGAGGCGGTGCCTGGGCCTGCATGCCCTATGCATTGTAATTAAGCCAAGCCAACCTAACGTTAGATAACCCAGCCCTAAGTTTTAGGTGTAGGCCAGGCTGGGGTAAAATTTTCAAAAGCACCTATTTAGGAGCTTAAATTCCATTACTTTCAATTAGACTTACTTTTAGTAATGGGATGTAGGCTCCTACATGATTAAATGCTTCTGAAAATTTTACCCACTATTTATTTTTCTAGTCTACACACTACCCAAGCATTTCCCTTTGAACCCCTTTTCTGTCATTTATACCTTTGCTGAACTTCCCTCCCAAGAGTTGAAATTTTAGGATGAACAGTTGAGCAGCTTTTGAGAACTAGAAGAGTTTATGTGGGAGGGAGAGGGAATATTCCCTTTCATTGCAGCATCTTGTCAAATAGATGGAGGATGTAAGTATATTATTTGGCAGAGAAATGGGTAAAATTTGACAGAAAAGTGTCTTCAAGTGTTATCATGATTCTTAACTCTTAGAGGATTCAGTCAAACTACTGAAGTCAATGGAAAGACTCCCATTGATTTCAGTGGGTGTTGTATTAGACCATTTTTTCCTCTGTAGCTCTCACAGCGCGTTACAGGAGAAAGTAAGTGTTATCCCCATTTTATGGATGGGGGAAACTGAGGCACAGAATTGAAGAGATACAACAGCCCAACGTCTTGCATCAGGATAGTGGGCAGAGCCAGGATTAGAATCCAGGTCTCTTGACTCCCATTTTAATGCTCCATTCAACAAACTGGCTGGCTAATTTGGCTCAGTATAAGCCTTTGAAAATTGCACTTTGCTCATCTGTAGTAGATTTTGACAATTGCAATATATTTGACAACAATTTGCCAGTATTCCCAAGGGGGACATAGCAGGCTGTGCCAGCATGACAATTTTGACTGTGTAGTAATTTTTTTTAGCGGATTCAAGATCTGGGCATTGAATGAGACAGGTCTGTGGAAGAGTACATCTTATTTACTACATAGTAAGGAACGATACCTCTTTGAGTGAGTAAATGGGGATTGAATTGATTAATTCAAAAATATCTCCAAAAGCCAGAGATGGGACAGTAGATGGGCAGGGTTCTGAGTTACTACAGCAAATTCTTTCCCAGGTGCGTCTTGCCCACATGCTCAGGCCTTCTGGCCTTAAAGCCTATGGCTATGTGTTGTGATTTGGATTGGGGCAGCCTCTAGGAGCTCCAGGTATGCACCAAGACCCCATTGTGTTAGGAGCCCTTCATCATTTACTGCCAATATAGCACACTTTAAATGGGCAGGACTGTGTAGGAAACTTTCCTCATAGGGTATGTTTACACTGCAATTAAACACCCTCACAGCCCAAGCCCCATGAGCCCAAGTCAGCTGACACAGGCCAGCTCTGGGTGTCTACTTGCAATGTAGACATAGTCAGACCATGCACAGTGGTACACACACTTGAAAATGTGTCCAGTGCATAAAGTTTTTTATGAGGCAGTGTTTGTTCAGTGACAGGCTTCATAGGAGCCCATGCCTCAGTGAGGGCCCAGTTGTGCACTCCTCAATAAGTAACACTTAATTATATGAGTAGTCTCAGTGAAATTACTTGTTCACTTCTCAGCGTAAGCAAGGGTTGCAGAATTGGATTCTTGAATGGGACAGGATATTTAGGTGGTGTTTACTCAAGTATTTCCAGATTATGGAATTTTTCTTTTTTAAAAACTGTATATTGTATTATTTGTGAAATAGTATGGGTGTGTGTAATTAAAGACTATTTTAATGGATACACTGTATAAAAAAATTGTAGACACCAGGGGAGATTTTCAAAAGTGCCTCAGGGATTTGGGAATACTAGTCAGTGTAATTGCAAATTCATTGTAAGTGCTCCTTGGTGTTTTGAAACTCCCCTCCACCATCTTTATATAATGTAAAGGACACTGTGATTTGGTTGGTTGTTGTTTTGGTGAGTTCACCTTGACATGGTAGGACATAAGGACTCAAATGACTGTAGGAAATGTAAGTCTTTTGGGATTCCTCTTTTTTAAAACCAAAACAGAAAAAGTGCCTATTGTTGTGACTTATTACTTGCAGCCATCTCCTCGGGGGAAAAAATAGCTAATTTTAGTACAGAATAAATAACTGATTCTTTGCTTTCTTTTCAGGACTCCATTCCAGTGTCTACATCACTCCTGGGGGGTGCCTCTGACACCATCTCAAATTCTCTAGCCCAGCGACTAGGTGCGTTCTTGAATGGTTCAGATGTTTTATAACACACTTGTACTTTTTAAATTCTGTGGTTGTTTTTGCTCTCACCTCGCATCTTTGGCAATGAATCACCTTTGCTGTCACTACAAATAATGTTGTCTGACTTCTCAGTAAGAGGCATATATTTGTCTCATGTAGACATGAGCTTAAATATTGTCTGACCATGCTTGAAGCTTGCATTGTGTTAAAGCAAAGTATTAGAGTGAATCATTCTTGAGGAAAAACTTTTATTCTATGGCTTTGAATTCTTCATGCCTAACTTTTCACATTTCTACTGCTCACCTGCTTAAAGTTAGGCATGTGCTTAAATACCTTACTGAGTCAGTGCTACCGTTCTCTACACCTATATAGCTGCAGTAGAACCTCAGTTACAAACACATCAGGATGGAGGTTGTACGTAACCATGAGATGTTCGTAACTCTGAACAAAACATGAGTTGTTTTTTCAAAAGTTTGCAACTGAACACTATCTTAATACAGCTTTGAAACAAGAAGAAGAATGCTGCTTTTAACCATCTTAATTTAAATGAAACAAGCACAGAAACAGTTTCCTTACCTTGCAAATCTTTTTTTAAACTTTCCCTTTACTCTTTTAGTAGTTTGTTTAACAAAGTACTGTGTTTATTTCCCCCCTCCCGTCTCTGTTGCTGCCTGATTGCATACTTCCAGTTCCAAATGGGATGTGTGGTTGACAGGTCAGTTCGTAACTCTGAGGTTCTGCTGTACTACAGCGTTTGAAAGGCAGAAAGCACTAGGTTTCATTGCTGGTAATAGGAGTGTTATCCTAGGAATCTCCTGGCACCGCTGCTGAGGGACATTATTGATAACGAATATAATGAGGGCTTTGCATTTCAGTAATCCCCGTGTTTTGTTTAGCGATTAATACGGGACAGGAATAAACGTTCAGGTAGGCCTCTCCCTATCCACTCCCTCGCCCCAAACACTTGCACAGGCACTTTTACATAGTCTTTCATCGCTTCCATACGCATGCACAGGGATTAGGCAGCTTACTGTGCACACTCCTGCACTCTGCAGATGCCAGCACCGATGCCTGCACACACACATGTGCAGAATTGTGCAGGCGTAAATAAAGGCTACCTCTACATCCTACTTTTCTACAGCTCTCTTCAGCCAGAAAGATCCCGAAGCACTCTACAAATTATTGGCCCAGATTGCAGATTTAAGAAAATGGGCATATGCACACAGGAATCTCCTCACCCAGCAGTGAAATGGGGCATCTGTCCAATAGCTCACAGCAGTGCTGTAGGCCAGAAAGTGAACCCATTAACTGAATGCTCCCCTCTACCCACATTATAGGTGAGAGCACAAGTGGTCAGAACAGGAGTGGTAAGTCTGTGAGTTGGGGAGCAGTAACTCTCCTCCATGTTTGTGGCCTCTCCCAATCCTACAGGACCTTTTCTTCTCCAAGACTATTGCAATGTTGAGATTGTGAATCGGGATGCTGTGGATCTCATTGCTGGTTAACCAGCGTTTCTGCTGTGTAGAAGGACTTGCTGTGTTCGGTACAGCTCAAGAGCTAGTCATGCTGCCTAGGTTAAAGGAGAGGAGGCAGGCTCCGTGGAATGGCATCTGCTCTGTGTGGCTGTGGATCAGCTAGCTGTAGAACTACTGCTCAGATCCTCAAAGGTATTCAGGCACTGAACTCATTCATTTCAAGGGGAGTTAGGTACCTACATACCTTTAAGGATCTGGGTCGATGTTTCATAGAATTATAGAATCATAGAATATCAGGGTTGGAAGGGACCTCAGGAGGTCATCTAGTCCAACCCCCTGCTCAAAGCAGGACCAATCCCCAATTAAATCATCCCAGCCAGGGCTTTGTCAAGCCTGACCTTAAAAATATCTAAGGAAGGAGATTCCACCACCTCCCTAGGTAACGCATTCCAGTGTTTCACTCCTAGTGAAAAAGTTTTTCCTAATTTTCCTAGTTTCACTAGCTTGAGTGGCACAAAACCCATCCAGTTCTTTGAAGTTCCAGATCTCACCCCTCTGAGGGGATGAGGAGACAGAGTAACATCAGAGATCACTGTAGTATTTTGTGTACAAAATCTCCCCTTTTCTTCTCATTTCAAGGGAATATAATGAGCAGGGCATATATCCTGTTGACTCTGCAGGGCAAATTAGATGGGGGCAGGATTTAACTGTCCTATTGGAGTTTCAACCAGGACACGGGACTACTCTTGCAAAAAGCGTCAACGGACCAGTAGCATTCACAAGCATTGGAAACTGCATTTCATGGTCTCTTCCAGATGACTAAGGCCAGACTTGGTACAGAAGTAATTCACAACTCAGTCTGTTGGTTAAAGCGGTGTGGCAATTAATTCAACTTTCAGTTTAGAATTAGTACTCCAGTTATTTAATATGAGAATTTTTAAGCCTTGATGATAACATGAGGCTTTGTACCACAGGGGCCAATACCAGGGCAGACATGCTTGTTTTTCAAGTTGTAGCATATTAGCGCAACAAGCCACATTCCATTAATGTTATTGTGCGAATTGTTAAAAAGAAAATGAATCCGTTTCAGAAGCAGTTCATAGGGCTCCCTCGTCTCACTGAGCCAAGAGGAAGTTGATCGTTCTATTAGAATATAAGATAAGTCAATTGAATTGATTGGTGTAATAATGAAACAGCCTCAAAATTGCTTTTTAAAAGAGAAATTCAGAAGAGTACAGTCTTTCTGTCCTTGATTTTCCAGCTGGCTGAGATGGATTGAGATTTTTTAGGAATTCCTGACTATCTTTTTTTTTTTTAAGATACAAAAGATAATCCTTGGAATATTCTGGGGAACAATCATGTCTTAAATTAATATCTAGTTTGGTACACAGAAAAGTTATTTGTTCCTGTACGGTCTAAGTGAAAGAATTTATGAAAGGAAGATACCTGTCTGTCCTCTTTGGAAATCTGCGGTGTACATTTCTTTCTCCCATTGCCATTTCAAGCATTTGTCATGCTGTTTCCTTTGTTAGTTGTGGCTTTGTGTTCAGGACTGACTTTTATACTAAGAACAGGAGTACTTGTGGCACCTTAAAGTCTAACAAAATTTATTTGAGCGTAAGCTTTCGTGGGCTACAGCCCACTTCATCAGATGCATAGAATGGAACATATAGTAAGAAGATATATATACAGAGAACATAAAACGGTGGAAGTTGCCATACCAACTCTAAGAGGCTAATTAATTAAGATGAGCTATTATCAGTAGGAGAAAAAAAAAACTTTTGTAGTGATAATCAAGATGGCCCATTTCAGACAGTTGACAAGGTGTGAGGATACTTAACATGGGGATATAGATTCAATTTGTGTAATGACCCAGCTTCTCCCAGTCTCTGTTCAAGCCCAAGTTAATGGTATCTTGTTTGCAAATTAATTCCAGTTCAGCAGTTTCTTGTTGGAGTCTGTTTTTGACGCTTTTCTGTTGCAAAATTGCACCTTTAAGTCTGTTATTGAGTGACCAGAGGGGTTGAAGTGTTCTCCTATTGGTTTTTGAATGTCATGATTCCTGATGTCAGATTTGTGTCCATTTATTCTTTTGCGTAGAGTCTGTCCGGTTTGGGCAATGTACATGGCAGAGGGGCATTGCTGGCACATGATGGCATGTATCACATTGGTAGATGTGCAGGTGAATGAGTCCCTGATGGCGTGGCTGATGTGATTAGATCCTATGATGGTGTCACTTGAATAGATATGTGGTCAGAGTTGGCATCGGGCTTTGTTGCAAGGATAGGTTCCTGGGTTAGCGTTTTTGTTGTGTGGTTGCTGGTGAGTATTTGCTTCAGGTTGGGGGGCTGTCTATAAGCGAGGACTGGTCAGTCTCCCAAGATACGTGAGAGTGATGTACTAAGGTGATGATTCAGCAAAGCATTTAAGTTTGTACTTAAGTGCTTTGCCAGATTGGGCCCTATATACAAAAGGGGCATGGGACTGGTAGCTCAAAACACCTGAGTTCTTTTCTGGCTCTGACACCATGAATAAGATTACAAGGGCTCCTCACTTCCAAAAAGGTATTACCTGACCTGCCTTGTCTCTCTCTCATCTTGGGATCAACAGGGCTACAATAACACTGCAATTTATTTCAGTGACAGGAGCCTAAATACCTTTATGGATCTCAGCCTGTCGCCAGTTACCATTTTGGGCAACTCAGTTTTTGTTCCTCAGGTTTCCCAAGCTGCCTACATATCACCCATTCCTTAGTTTGCACAGTTCATTAAAGATGGCATTGTATGAGTGCCTAGGTATTATTTTATCAAAATTAGGAAGTCTATTTTCTATACTGTAACTTTTTTTCATGTCATCCATTCCCCTGCTGATCATTTAGAGCCATCTTTCCACAGTTTGGGGATTTATTTTTTTTAACCACCACTGTTAGGTCTGCCATGGAAAATAACTGGTATAATGTACATAGATCAGGTAATATGGTATCTACTTTATCATTAGATTATCCTAGCATTTTTCTACTAGGCTTTTTTGAATGTCTAATTACTTAATTCTATCCCCCCACCTCCCCAAAGCATCTTTGAGCATAAATTATCTCTTCAATTTAGTCTGTGTAATCTGGGAAGGAGTCCAGTATAACCTATAATTTATCTTGAACTACATTATGTTTAAGAGCCTGATCCAAAGCCAATTGAAGCCTTTCCATTAACTACTGTGGACTTTGAATCAGGCCCTAACCTAACTGCCATATCTGCTGCACAGCACTCATCGCTGTCTGCTACCTAAGGTTTTTAGCCAACAAGCCACACTGAGTAGGTATATAGGTTATACGACTACTTTAGAGGTGGTTGGTCCAGGTCAGTGCATTTGTATTGCGGAATGGAAAACTTGCCTCCTTTCTCTCCATAAAATGTTTGATTACTACCAGCACTAATATAGGAATGAGTAACGGATGACTGTTCTTGGTTTTGTATTTTAGCCAGGAAGACTAAAAAACAGATCTTCGTCAGCTACAATCTTCAGAATACAGACAGCAGTTTCACATTACACATAGAGAACAGAATCAAGGAAGAAATGATGGCTTTTCCAGAGAAGTTCTAACTTTGCATCATTGTAAGCTAATTTGTTACTTTTTTAAAAAAGAAATAAACTGACTGCGTTTCCATATTGACAGACACTGAGTTAATATTTTGGAACTTTGTGTTTGTTTTACAAAATTGTTTGGACCAAACTTGAGCAGAACTTAAAAATGTATTTCTTCCTAACTTTTTGAGTTCCTCTGCTTTGTTAGAGATGGTCTGATGGTAGAGAAAGGGGATTGAGGGATATGGGGAGGAATGTTGTGAGTTAAGCAAGATATTGGAAACTTGTGTATGCATGGAGCTTGACCTACCTAGAAATTGTAATCAGTCAGGAATGTTCTCTGCATTTTAGTTGCACATGTAACATACTATGTATCATAATTAGAGAAAGAGAAAACAAATCTCTTCTAGTGCTTACGTGAAAGCCTGGCATGCTGTTGTGAAAAATCAGCAAATTAAATAAAAGGAAGTCATATTGACATCACTTTCATTTGCAGTATGGTGGGAGAATGGCAGAAATTTGTTCTTTCCAAAGGGAAAGGAATTTTCCACTGAAAAGGAAATAAATGTTTGATCCTAAAGTGTGCTTTATTACTTAGTAAGTATGCGCTATGTATCCAGAGTCTTGTCTGCTGCTGCTCAGCCAGCTGCCAGTCTGGGGTTCCGTCCGCCAGCCCTGCTCAGCCCTTTGCTGGCCCGGGGGTCTGTCCATCGAGGCCGGCAGCCGGGACCCTGGCTGGTAGCAAAGTGCCACTAAAAATCAGCTCACGTGCCGCTGGTTGGCGACCCCTGAGTTAGATGCAATAGCCATGGGCCACCACACTGCCACTTTTACACTCTTCAGAATAGAGCTTCACTTTAGAAGGGTGTTGAACAGGGGAAAATACAGTGGGGTAGTTTGACATTAAGGGCACTGGAATAAGTAACTCTACACAGGCATTATGTAAGGCAGTGGTTTTCAAACTTTTTTTCTGGGGACCCAGTTGAAGAAAATTGTTGATGCCCGCGACCCAACGGAGCTGGGGATGAGGGGTTTGGCGTGGGAGGGGCTCAGAGCTTGGGAAGAGGGTTGGGAGTGAGGGGTTCAGGGTGTGGGAGGGGACTCTGGGCTGGGGCGCAGGTGGGGATCAGGGCTGGGGATGAGGGGTTTGGGGTGCAGGAAGGGGTTCCAGGTTTTGGGGGGCTCAGGGCTGGGGATGTGGGTGCAGGGTTGGGGCACAGACTTACCTCTGCTGGCTCCTTTTCAGCGGTGCAGCCAGGGTACACTGTGGATTGTGCTGCACCTTGGAAGTGTCCAGCAGCAGGTCTGGCTCCTAGGCAGAGGCTTGCAAGTGGCTCTGCGTGACTCTTGCCCGTAGGCACGCCCCCCCCACCAACCTCACATTGGCTGGGAGCTGGCCAATGGAGTGTGGAGACGGTGCTCAGGGCGGGGGCAGGGCGCATGCCTAGAAGATGGACCTGCTGTTGGCCACTTCTGGGGTGCAGCGTGGTGTCGGAAAAGGTAGGCACTAGCCTGCCTTAGCAAGGCAGCACCGCCGACGGGACTTTTACTGGCCCGATTGGTGGTGCTGACCAGAGCAAGGCGACCCAGCGCCTTACATACCACGGTTTGAAAAACACTGATGTAAGCGACCGGTGGAAACCTGATGGCTGTAGAGATGAGTCTTTATTCCCAGTGATTGTTGTCAATATGCTGAATGGGCTGGAAATTAGGATTTTTTCATCTTTCCCTTCACTGAGCCCTCTGTGCTTTGTTATCTCTCAAAGCTTAAATAACAGTTTCAAATCCTTAAGTGAAAGATGCTATACATGTGCAAGCTATTATTAAAAGGGAGTTTCTGAAGTAGTGTATGAGAATCTTACTTAAAAAAGCCTGAGGGTTTAAGTTCTAGTAGCACAAAGGCAGAATTTTCTCATGATTGAACAGTGGGGCACTGAAGGTCAGGAGACACAAATTCTATTTCCGTCCAACCCCTGACTTGCTCTGTGACAGTGAGGAAGCTGCATAACCAGTTTCCCCATCTGTAAAGTAGCAAACCTCACACTGGTGTGCATGGAAAGTCTCCACTATAAGTATAAAATATTAATGCTGCTAGAATAGCTCCCTGGAAACAAAGAAGCTGGTAGGCTCTAGAAAAGCCATCTCAGCCTAGTTTATTATGGTTTTATGGTCAGTAGTTAAAAAGTAGATATAGCAAATAATGCTTATTTAGAGAATACAACTTCAACCTCTGATTATATCTAGTCTCTGCTCAGAGTTTTTTTGATAAATAAATTATAATACATAGTATCTGTTGCCAGCCCCTGTTTCTACAATAAGAGTATAAAGGTAAGGACCAAAACCTATGCTTTCACCTGGCCTCAGTTGAACCCAGGGAATTAGAGACCAGTATCTGGAAAGATAATGGATCAAGTAATCAATTTGCAAACACTTAGAAGATAATAAGGTGATAAGTAACTGTATCAATTTGTCAAGAACAAAATATGTCAAACCAACCTAATAGTTTTCTTTGACAAGGTAACAAGCCTTGTGGATAGCGGGAAGGGGTAGATATGGTATATCTTGGTTTTAGTGAGACAGTATCAGAAGTCTTACATGACCTTTTCATAAACAAGCTTAGGGAAATGCAGCCTAGATGGAACTACTATAAGGTAGGTGCATAACTGGTTGGAAAACTATTCCCAGAGAGTAGTTATGGGTGGCTTACAGTCTAACTGGAAGGACATATTGAGTGGGGTGGTCAACTTCTGTCCAGTGGCTTCATCAATGATTTAGATAATGGCATAGAGAGTACACTTACGAAGTTTGTGGACAATACCAATCTGGGAGGGGTTGCAAGTGCTCTGGAGTACAGGATTAAAATTCAAAATGATCTGGACAAATTAGAGAAATGGTCTGAAATAAAGAGGATGAAATTCAATAAGGACAAATGAAAAGTACTCCACTGAGGAAGGAACAATCAGTTGTATGTGTACAAAATGAGAAATGACTGCCTAGGAAAGGGATCTGGGGGTTACAGTGGATCACAAACTAAATGAGTCAACAGTGTAACACTTTATTTAAAAAAAAGAAAAAAGCAGCAATCATCATTCTGGGAGAAGTAATTCTTGCATTCTACTTCATGCTGATAAGGCCTCAGCTGGAGTACTATGTCCAGTTCTGGGTGCAAGATTTCAGGAAAGATGTGGACAAATTGAAGAAAGTCCAGAGGAGAACAACAAAAATGATTAAAGATTTAGAAAAGATGACCTATGAGGAAAAATTGAAAAAATTAGGTTTGTTTAGGCTGGAGAAGACTAGGGGGGGTTGGGGCATAACAATTTCAAGTACATAAAAGGTTGTTACAAGGAGGATGGTGAAAAATTATTCTCCTTAACCTCTGAGGATAGGACAAGAAGCAGTGGGATTAAACTGCAGCACAGGCAGTTTAGGTTGGACATTAGGAAAACTTCCTAATTGTCATGGCAGTTAAGCACTGGAACAAATTACCTAAGAAGGTTGTGGAATCTCCATCATTGGAGGTTTCTACCAACAGGTTAGACAAACACCTGTCAGTAGTTACTACTTAGTTCTGTCTTGCATGCAGGAGACTGGACTAAATGACCTCTTGGGTCCCTTCCCATCCTACACTTCTATGATCAACCAAAAGCTGTGTTAATTCAGAGCTAAGGTTGTGATTTTATTGATAAGCCTGGAAACTGAGTTCAGATCAGCAGCCTTAACTTTCCTGTTGTGTATTTATGCACTATACTAAGTGGTCTCATTCCCTGGTCACCATTCACCACCTGTGTTTCTAAGCAATGCATTTTAGACAGAACAGTACAAACTCCATCCTCATCAAGCATTGTTTTGCTGGCCACAAAGCGTGTGAATTCTTCTCAAGAGCGTATACACTAATGGTTAAATTATAATTAGCCAGAGTCAATATGATTTAACAAATTGTACTGTAGCACCAAGTTGCGGCCCCAAGTGAGTTTAGGACCCATGGCACTATACACACACACAGCCCCTACCTCAGAGCTTAAAGTCTTAAATAGACAAGACAGAGGGTCAGAGGGGAATCAAAGGCACAGAGAGATGAAATGACTTGCAAGATGTCAGACAGCAGGTCAGTGTCAAAGCCAGGAACCCGTATCTCCTGACTCCCAGTCATGTGCCCTAGCCACTGGAGTATACTGCTTCACACTGGCATATGGAGCCAGCATTGCCCCGGGGGAGCTGAGAGAGATTGTGTCTCAGGTTGTACTTTCCCTTCTTGCCCCCCCCACCGGTGTTCAGGTAGGAGCATGTATGCTGAAGCATCCCTTTGGATAGTGCAGGGTGCTCCCTGGCTAGTTGAGGCAGGTTGGACCACTCCACCCTCTTTGGAGCAATATGTGGCCCTGCAGAGAGCTGTCCTTGTGCTCCTAAAAGTGCAGAGATTGCGATTGTCCCTGGGTCTTGTGCAATATGCACAACAGATGTGGGAAGGCTCCTTTTTCTCTAGTCCTAGTGGGGGAAGGGATAAATATGGCCCTAATGCGACATAAATGCAGCATGATTCGACATGTAAATTGTGTCTCAGTTTCACTCAGCAGAGCCCTCATGACAGTTTGGGTCATGGTGTCAACCTCACTTGCCTTAGGCAAGTGAGAAGGATGAGTTGCCCTTTTCCTTGCCAGATGCTTGCAAGGAAACAGCAATAATATACTGAGGGAATCAGGCAATATAGGCAATGGAAAACTAAATGAAATGTACCAAATCAGCTTTCCTGATGTGAAAGCAGCTCCCAGCCTCTGTGAAATCACAGTGAATGAATGCATACATACATCAATAGTATAGGTGACAATGCAATCACCAATCAAGGTTCCCCAAGCCTCATAGCATATGCTAGTGATACTCAAGCCAAAGCTGTCAAACTGTATGCGGTCTTCATCTTCCTAAAGCCAGCTGTCTTCTCAAGTTTGACTAAAGCACTGGATGACATCTCGAGACACAGAGTCAGCTGGCCTGACCTCTGGGTTAGTAGCCAACTAAGGTAAACAATATTTTTGCCTTGATATTTTAGCCAAATTCAGTAGCAGTGGGGAGGAGCACTTCAGTTTACCAGATTGGTCTAAAATTATGAAGGTAGAAAATGTTACTTATTGTATACAGCTAGATCCCAGAAATAACCTATTGTAAAAGGATGCTTTGTCTATCCCCAACTAAAGTCAACACTGTTTGGTTCCTTCCATGTGGACTCTAGAACCCAGAAGAGATCAATTTTATTAGCAACAGTAAGATTACAGTAGTGTATAGAGGTACTGTACAAAGAGTAAGACAGTCCCCTGTCCTGAAGAGCTTACAGTCTACACAGACAAGACAGACGAAGCATAGGAGGAGAAACAGGCACGGATGAGAGAAATGACTTGCCCGAGGCTGCGCAGCAAGTCAGAAACAGAATCCTGGTCTTCTGAGTCCCAGGGCCGTGGATCATACTGTGTCTTTTCTGCAAATGGAACTTGTAGTTGAGCAGCAGAACTGCTTCAGCTGCAACATATCCTCTTCCTTGAAGCCCAACCTTAAGGCGGCATGTGGTGGCTGAAGCACCCTTAGTTAGAGAATCCTTTTTTTTTTTTTTTTAAATGAGAAGGGTTAGTGCTGTTACGGGAGGTTTTAAAAATGTCATCCAACTCCTTCAGTAGCGGGGGTGTTTTGGAAAGCACAGCATTAAACACTCATCGCGCCGAAGGCGAGACAGACATTCAAAAGGACGTATGCGAATGGGGCAACACCTTTTTATTTCTGTACATTTACAAACGAAGTTTTTCAGTAGTACAACAGATGTAACATCATGCAGACATTTAGCTTGTAAGACTGTTTTCAGTACTTGATTTACGCTTGTGCTATGAATAAGCACCACCAGACTACTCATGATCAAAACATACAGTAACACCATTCTTTAATAAAACTTCATCAGAAACTGAGGGGGGGGGGGGGGAGGGAAGTCTCATCCACTAGACATAAACACACTGTACTCCTTTCCCAAGACATTTCACACAATACAGTTAAAATGAGGATTTTTTTTTTTTTTTTAAGTTAAAGCGTGGGAGATTAACCCGCACTTAAGTGTTGTCTTTATGTGCTAGCTACAGGTGCAATTTGACTTGACATTCACAGAGTTCATTTAATGGCACTTCTGCTTCCAATTTGGTGCTCTTGAAGCATTTGGCTCCAGGAAGTGGCATCATTTAAGAAAAATACTTCCATGTTAAAACAAAACAAAACCCTGCTTAACCAAAACAACACTTTTCAAAAGTGGCAAAGAGATTACATGGTTTTTCCAGTCTTATCTATTTTCACTGTGTTTAGCAACAGAAACATTGCTGAAAAAAACACCCCTTAAAATGATCAAGTGTAATGCCATTTTCACATTCTGTTTAAAAATTCTAAAAACAAAAACAAACACACACCCCTTAAATGGTAACTAAAAACCCCACTAGTGGGCTAGAATAACTGAGGGCTCATGGAAAGAAATGGGCCTAAACGGACAGCAAAGCTCTGAACGTTTTCCTTGTTGCATTGACTGGGAACAGTAGTCGGCTGAGAAAAGTGTTTCCTCTGCGCTGTGGAGAACCATGACTGAGAAGCTTATGGCTTGACAGACAGTTGTTAAAAAACTGCCAGAGTACCCAACCGTACAAAGAACCGGACAGAACACATTAGGAAACTGATGTTTGTTTATAACTTCCTGCATCGTTTAGTACCTGTCTGTCTCTCCCCAGAAACTTTCCAGCCTCAGATACACTCCACAAAAGCTGATGGCTCATATCTTTTTAAAAAACAGGCGTTCTTCCTCTCAAATGAGCTATAACAGAGCTACCGAGACAGACTATCACTTACTGTTTTTGCCATGGCTGAGTCAAGCAAACCGTAGGTGTTGGGACCTCATTTTAAAGGACCAGTACCAAATGCCTCATCTCAGGCAAATTAAAAAACAAAACAAAATACAAAAGTCAATTTCACAAAAATTAAGTTAAAAAAAATTGCCAAGTGCTCCCGTAACCTAATGTATTTATTTCTTATATAAATAGGCTGATATGTTTAAACAGTTCTTTTTGCTGGGACTGTTTGTAATGAAAGAGCAAACACCAGAATAGGAAACTATAAAGTGCTGTGGACAACAGCGATGACACACCAGGACCATAACAGTGCTAAATGCAATCCGTCTAATAGGCTTGTGAAAGGTTGATATGGTTTGTACTGTAGCCTGAGTATATATGCACGGAGGTCGTGAACTGAAAAGCTGTTCTGTGGTATATGGATTGCAAGGTGCTGTGTAACAACTCTGAGCCTATGTGCATGCCCGATTTCAAACAATCTTCTGCTCTCTCTATTGCTCTCCTGCGTCAAGGCCCCCTTCCCTTGATGATTATTTGTTTTATTTTCTAGATTTTGATATAAACCCACTTCTCCTGATATGTGGCTTGTAACAAGCTTCATATAAAAGGCAAAAGGTATTACACAAATTTGGCACATGAATACTGCACAAACTGAAAGGCCTTATTTTCAAGGTGAATGCAGACTGCAAAAATCTGAACGCAGAACAAAACGAAGGAGAGGTGGCCACTTTCAAAACGTTCAGTAACTAGAGAGTGTAAGAAAAATTGGTCTGTTACGGTCACAGCAAGTCTAACTATGATGAAAACAGTAGCGTAACTCCAGGCAAAATTACCATCAACTGGTCCAGTGTTTCTTATGTGGTTCCAAAAGAACCCAAATGTCCACATCCTCTGTACAAAAGTTAGCAGCTTTAAGACAACATTGATTTTCCAACCACAACAATCTTTGTCACTTCTCCAGACCTGCTCGTCCTCTTGCACTCATCAGCATCTGCGGCTGTGCGGCTTAGTACACTGCTCACAGACTTGCTGATTTCGTGTGGGTTACAAGAGGACAAAGGCAGCCTAATGGAGGATGTAAGTAGTAGGTACAGTAGTTAACAGACAATATATAGAGCAAAAGAAGGGGCAGGGAAGAAGAGGAAAGTGCAGATTAGCCTTTCCATGCCTATGAATGCAAGACGTCCATCAAACAAAGTGGCAATCATATGGATGCTCAATACAACATTACACATCCTGCTGCTCTGTTCATTTAAATGGCTGTACCACTGGGCAAATCAAAAATGCATGGCCTGCGTGGACAAGGCAAGGAAGGTAGCGGTGGGGGTATTGTTCACAATGATACAAAAGCGCTTTTAAGCTCAGAATGTCGTTGTATTAACTAGATCCTTAAGACATTCACACAACAAGAATCAAAATCTGATGGCCAATGCAAATCTGTTGCTGGCTTGGGGACTGGAAGGAGGAGGTCACCTGGCTATTATCAAGAAGCCATCTTTACAATAAATGAACGATTTGCTTCTTTCTTTACTAAGCAGAGGCATTTTAAATTACTTTAATCAAACAAGTCATCCTATAGTGTTTTTGTTTGTTTTTTTTAAAGGGAGAGTCTACAAGAGCACATTCTTGGGTCAGAAATAGCAAACAGGAGACAGGAAAATATATAGTAATTACAACTCTGGCTTGGACAGGAGGTTTTAAAATGTATAATTAAAGACGACCCATTTCATAGGGAGTGCCCTCTTGACCTCTACTTAAGTAACATTTTAAACAGCCCTTTCTTTTTTTCATCTTCAGTATTTATTTAAATAATCAATTCATTCCCTTTTCTTCTAATAGTCACTCAAATATTTATCCATTTAAATAAGAATAGGCTTTAAACAATCAGGGCATGCAATGTCACAGCTCTTGTACTCGTGGAAATTTCAGCTAAACTCCCTTTTGGAGCAAGCATTTCAGATTGTAACCAATACTCCTACATTTTGTCTCCTTTAACCAGAAATATTCTCTGGATCACTAGGACACAGATACTGGACCTCCTGTTAATTAAAACCATTCTTGGGTAAAAACTAATTTTATCACTGTTGGTCAACACATTTCCGTTGTTTATATTATTATTAATCACTTGCAGGAAATCTCTAAAAGAGCTGACTGTGATAATGTATAAGGCTGATCCTGACTGAAAAAAACTAAGCTAATTTGTGTAGTATTTTGCTGACTGCTTTAACTACAGTACAAAATCAACTCTAATTTAGAAAATAACTTTTAAATACATATGGGAACACGATCAAAACCTAATTAATGCTAAATCAAATGCAGTCAGAGTTTGAATCACAACAGGGTTTGTGTTGTTCGTACAAACAGAGCAGGCAACCTGGGGGATTTGACTTTCTAGACAGGCAGAGCTAATGTTGCACTAGTGTAAGTTTCAGTGGATTCAACTTTGCAGCAGAGATACCTCTTTCCTTTAACAAAACACAAAAGACAAAGATGGAAGCAGAAAACATCACACCATTTCTCTTTTTGGAATGGCTGCACCTCTTGAAAGAAGATGGCTTCATTCGTGTGATCAATGAAAGGAAAGGGGAGTAAAGTGCTTCTTTAAAATGATAATCAAAATAAATACAAACATTTAATTCCAGGAAAGGAAAGTTTGGAAGGGTTATCTCCGGCCAGTTCTTTTCTCAGATGCGTTATTTTCCCCCATAACCTTTTCAAAAGTAATTTGCACACCAGTTGAAGATTCCTACAATAAATGACTTTAGCAGCAGAGTTGAATTCCCCCATATATCCATCTGTTCCATCACTGGTCTGCAAACCTATGCAAAACACCTCCACCCAAAGTGCTCGTCCCAAAAAAATAAAATAAAATAAAAAAATCCGCCCAGTTACATCCCATTGGCAGTGGTATTCTCGGACACCCCGTCGCCCACAGCTGACGAATCATGGAGGCCAGAGTAATCCTTGAGTTCAGAGTTTGTCAGAAGCAAGGGCTGCTCTCCTTTCTTGTGTGGCAGGAGGGGCTTCCTGGTGTAGTGTTCGCCGTCTGGTATGTTCTCAGGCAGGTTTTGGTTCTTGCTCTCCGGCAAGAGGAGAATACAGATGATGCAAATGAGCGTACAGCAGGCGAAGATCACATGGTGCAGAAAGTAGCCTTTCTGGTTATGAAGCTCCATTATAGGTGCAGTCAGCATACCAAAGCCTGCACTGGCCAGGACAAGTCCGAGTCCACCTCCCCTACAAAGACAAACAGTCTCAACACATACAGAATACAGCAGCTGTGTATTTGAAAAAAACAATGCAAAAACCAACCAAACAAAAACACAAGCAGTGGCCGCAGAGGTCAGCAAAGCTTACATCCTCATTCTCAAAGCCTGACGACTTTGCCAACACCAGCCGCCTGATCCATTCCTAACTGAACTGCCCTGCACGAAGTGCAGATGGCTCAGCACGTCCATGTTCATGTTTGACCCATTGCTCCTTTGGCCCAGGTTCACCCCAGAGCTGCTACAAACAGTCTCACTTGCAACGTTCTCCAGGTACCCGAGCTACAATGCCCAGCGCAGCTCCCAGCCGTGATGCGTTCCAGCAGATTCGGAAAGGTCTCCCGCGTGCTGTGGGACAGCAGCAGGTGAACTGCTTGAATGGCTTCAGTCTGAACCGACTCAGTGCTGCCCACGCTGTCACTAAACTGGTGCAGGCTGAAATGGTTCAGCCTAAACTAACACGTGGCCCTACTGAAAGCAAGTCCAATCCAAGCCGTGTTTCACACCCATGTCAAGTACCTGGAGCATTGTGGTGCACGGTCACAATGGGCATCTCTGTGCTGGGGAAATTTTCTAACTGGTTTTAACCCTATTAGAGCCATTGTGTAGACCTGATGAGATGATTTAAGGCAGTCCACTCTGCTTTTACAGAACCAGAGTCCAATGTGATCTTGACAGCGTTTCATTAAAAGTGGGTCAGGCCAATCTATACTTAGTCTACACTGTGACTGTAAATTATTTTAAAAACAGGCCTGACTACGCACAGTTATGGTACTGGTTTTGTGGGGGGTGGGGGGGGGGACTGTTGACTGAAATAGTTCGACAGGTATGGCTCTTAGCAGGGATGCAGTTATACGGCTATAAATTGCTTTAGTCTCGGATTGTTTATTCCCAATCCCACAAAGGAAGAGTCTAGTCCTGGCTTTGCCACTGGTCTGCTGGGTGATTTTGGGAACTTCACTTAACTTCTCCATGTCTCAGTCTCCTCATCTGTACAATGGGGATAATTGTATCTCACCAATCAGTTCCCTGCCATTGCAGGAGCCTCAGGCACTGGAGCACCTCAGTCCCTCTATTCTCTGCCTATGGCACACAATAGTATCTGGAAAGCTGGAATAATTCAGTCTAATGCAGGTTATACAGATCATTGTAGTGACAACTGGGCAGGGTTAGTGGCTTGAGATGTACAGGTCAATCAAGATGATTTGATGGTCCCTTCTGGCAAGAAGTCTATGACTCTATAGTGACCTCCTTTGTAAAGCAGTTTGAAATCTACTATAGAAAAATACCTTTATACCAGCATAACTTTGTCCACACAAAGGGGGTGGGGTGGTGAAGCTGTACCCCTTATAATTAAAGTGGTAAAACTTGTGTGTGTAGACAATTCTGTAGAAATTTCCCCCATGCAGATATGTCCAATCATGCTATGGAAACCACACTTCCCTTAGCATGATAAATATCTCTAGTTTAGAGAAGACCAAAGGAAGCCCAGTAACAAATAACAGGTGCATTATGCAGTGTAGGGGGGGCTTTTGCTGCCTCTGCCGTATTTTACATGGGCCACTGATGGAGACACGATATTAGATTTGATCTGCTATAAGAGGTTCTGAAATCCCTCTTCTATAAAGCGCTGTGCTGTTGGATGCAAATACTTTGGGACAGTCAGAAAATGTAGATTTTTTTAAAAAAAGAGCACTGTCTAGTGGTCAGAACAGAGGACAGGAAGTCAAGAGTTGTTCCTGACTGTGTGGTTTTGGACGAGTCACATAGGGAAGCTGAGGCAGAGCAATGTTATCTGAAACATGGAGATAATACCTACCAAAGGTGTTGTGAAGGTTAATTAGCATTTCTGAAATGTTTTGAGATTACAAAAAGGTGCATTTATTAAGCCAAACCATTGTTATAAATAATTCATTACACTATAACGAACACTGGCATATACTTAGGCCTGGTCTACACTATACTGTTAGATCGATGTAAGGCAGCTTACGTTGACTTAAATATGTCAGTGTCTACACTACAGCCTTAACCCACTGATGTAAGTGCCCTACTACACTGACATCATAACTCTACCTCCATGAGGCGTAGCACTTACGTCGGTGTAGTTAGGGCGACACTGTCTGTGTAGACACTGCATTACTTACATTAGCTGTTAGCTCTCTTGACAGTTTCACAGTTCCAGCTAGAGCCCCGCTCTCCAGCCTGGGAGTTGGGGCGAGAAGCCCTGGGCAGCCGGACCACACTCCCGGCAGGGAACAGGGAGCCGGGGTGGGGAGCAGTCTGCTGGGAGCCCAGGAGTCTATGGGGCAGCCAGGCTTCCAGCAGGGAGCTACCAGCAGAGCTGAGAGACCAGGCTCTCAGCTCTCCACACTGCCCCTCTTAGGTCGGTGGAAGAGCTCCTGGTGAGGACACACACCATTGATCCAAGGAGGGTAGTGTAGACATGCACCAGTGACTGTAAATTGACCTAATATAACTCCACTTAAGTTTTTGGTGTAGAGGTGCCCTTAGATTACACACACAAAAACACCGTAAAATAAACCCTATTTAGGTTGCAAAGTCAAGTACTCAAAAAAGTTAGGAAATATCAGAATTAAAGTTACCTGGGCAACCTTAATTCGGTCCCCTTTTGTGTAAACATTACGATACAGTCATGAATTACATGATCACATTTTATTGTTTTCACAGGATCCCTGCCTCACACAGTGCACAGAATGATGGTGTTCACTGAATGAGCAGCTCTTCAAAATTTTGTTTTCTCTTCACTGTTCAACGTATGGACCACTTCTCCCTATTCAAACCCAGCTATGGAGTCAATTTTAAATGTCCTCATAGGCTTTTCTATGGTGCTCATCACAATACTATCTGAGGGCTCCACGAACATTAAATGTTGTGAAAATAAACCACAACACCCTTTTGAGGTGGGGCAGGGGGGATCATTATCCTCATTTTAGTGATGGGGAATTATGGCACAGAGAGACACAGGTGCCGACTTTCCAATGTGCTGGGGGGTGCTGGACCCCCAGCTCTGCCCCAGGCCCTGCCCCCACTCCACCCCTTCCCTCAAGGCCCCACCCCCACCACGCCTCTTCCTCCCCCACCTCTTCCCACCTCCCGCTCCGCCTCTGCCTGCCCAGTTCCGCTCCCCCCGCCCCCCAGAACCTCCTGTATGCTGTGAAACAGCTGACTGCGGCGGGCAGGAGGCATGGGGAGGAGGGGGAGCTGATAGGGGGGCTGCCACCTATGCAGAGAGATTAAGATCAAAAGTATACACTAATTTTGGTTGCCCAATCTGAGACACTTAGGACCTGATCTTTCAGAGTACTTATCCTTACATAGCACTTCATATCTTCAGAGCACAGCTCCCACTGACTTCAAGTGCAGCTGTGAATGCTCAGCATGCCTGCAAATCAGAACTAACCCCTTGGGCCCCTTTGAAAATTCCAGCCCTACAGTCTAGGTAGAATGGCTGTTCCAGATGCAGATGGATTCCCTCAGGCACTTTTCTCTAACAGCAGCTTTGACCCTTAACAGTTGTTCCCAGGACTGGTTTCACCTTACAATGGGTCCTCAGTGCAGCAACAACAACTTTAGGTTCTCCCTCAGGCTACTGGATAGGGCTCATCTCTCCCCTACCCTGAAACCCAGTAGCAGGTTTCCCAGTAACTCCCATTTTCTTTTGCACTTTTCTCTGCTGTGCTCCCGGACCCTCACTCTCAGCACAGAACTCAGTCACCTGTCAGCCACAGCTTCTGTGTCTGTGTCACTACACTACTGCAGCAGCATGATGATCTCAGGACCCATAACACTCTCTGTGGTACCCTTTCAAGGCCTGATACCTGCATACTTCCCCATTACATTTAAATTCTGTGTCCTTGGTGCACAGACAGTACTTTCCTGCGAGTCAACATGTTCCAGTCCTCCCCGTGCTCAACTTCCTCCCTTTTCCACACAACTAAAACTTCAAATTCGGTGATAATCTGCACTGCTACTTTTTTATTACCATTATATAGGTTATACTCTATGATATAAATCAAACCCAGCACTACAAATCTCTGACTTCTAGATTTTCTCTGACCACCAGCCATCTTGCTCAAAAGCTAATCCCCATATCCCGGATCTTTTCAGTATCCATGGATTTACAGCTTGGCTGCTTAAGTGCAGGAAGTGTAGGACACCAAAAATATTCTGCTCAGACCAGCAGACAAGAGCAAAGCAATTCCCTCCTTGCAATGTTTAATTATCTACCTTTCACTTTACAGAGACAAAGAGTGATTTTCCCAGGCTTTTATAGAAGAAACTGGATTTTTGCAGGGTTTACTGGATTTTGTGTTGGTAGTAGAAATTTTGGAGTCTGGATATTAAGCTTTAGCCAACTTTTCACTGAAAAATTAAAACCTACCTAAATCTATTGTTTCTGCAATTAAATCCCCCGTCACATTTAAGTAACTTTCTGAATTTATACTCGCATGGGTAGTCCCATGGGACTAGGTATTCAAATGCAGACGTATTAGCAGGACCACACCCCAAATTGGTGCAGTAGTGACAAAGAGCTGATTCTCCTTTGCCCTGGACATTGTGCAGTCATTTACATTAGTGCAAAGAGGGTGTAAAATTCTACCACAGCAGCATGATATGCTCATTTTTTACTGGTGCACATGACTACGCTAGGGGCCGGGCAATGGGGAATCAGGTCCACAGAGTCAGTGGTTCTCAAACTTTTTGTATTGGTGACCCCTTTCACATGGGAAGCCTCTGAGTGTGACGCCATGCCGCGCCCTCCCCCCCAATTAAAACAAGGGAGTTAATTAAAATGTAATTTAATGTGGGCTCAAGGCTGACAGCTCGTGACCCCCACAGAACCACCTCACGACCCCCTGAAGGGTCATGACCCCCAATTGGAGAACCCGTCATCTATTCAGTATTGTACGTCAAAGACTGGGAAAAAAAAATGCTCACCTGGATTTTAAAGGCATTTAAATGAGGAATTTAAATGCACTGCAAGGAAAACTAAGGGAGAAGGAACAATTTTAGGTTCACTGTATGTCAAGTAGCACTGTAGGTGAAGTCAGAGAGATATTCTCTCACTGTAGGTTGCACTATGTATACTAGAAAAAATCAGGGAGCACTATCAGTGCTAGAAAACACTATACTATTTATTTTTTGCTGCATTTTTTTATAATCTAAAATAATGTCAGTTCAACATTTGCAGATGTTTTCCTTGCTGACATGTACAATAGACGCGCATGAGTGAAGCAATGAAACTACTCTGTTTAAAAGTGCAGCGCACTTCTGTAGTTCACTTTTCTTTCTCATGCGTGGTGTGACAGCAGGCAGGATTTAGAACTTTTCTGGGGTGCTCAATTCCTAGATATTGTTCTTCCTCACTCAAGAAGTTTCCTGAGATGTGATGGTGCAGTTTTTTGTTTCAGTTTTCTCTAACATATGGAATATTAATAGACTATGGCCTAATGTTTCAAGCTGTGGTTTGGGCGTCTGAAATGGACACACTGCAACACCTTGGACAAATCAAACCTCTCCCTCAATTTCTCAATTTGTAAAATAGCTTCCTCATGTGGCTTTTTCAGTCTTAATTAATGTATATCCTCCAAAGATTACATTACAGCATATCAGATCTTAAGAAAGCAGCTACTGTATTTGACTTCTGTCATTCTCTGTAAAAAGAAAAGGAGTACTTGTGGCACCTTAGAGACTAACCAATTTATCTGAGCATGAGCTTTCGTGAGCTACAGCTCACTTCATCAGATGTATACCGTGGAAACTGCAGCAGACTTTATATACACACAGAGAATATGAAACAATACCTGAAACAAAAAAAAAGGAGGTATTGTTTCATATTCTCTGTGTGTATATAAAGTCTGCTGCAGTTTCCACGGTATACATCTGATGAAGTGAGCTGTAGCTCACGAAAGCTCATGCTCAAATAAATTGGTTAGTCTCTAAGGTGCCACAAGTACTCCTTTTCTTTTTGCGAATACAGACTAACACGGCTGTTCCTCTGAAACCTGTCATTCTCTGTGTTACCACTAGAGAGTAGGCTTTGCTCACATTTATGTAAGCTAATAAGAGCGAGAATAGTACAAGAGGATCATTTATAAGACTGTAAAACTTCTCTTGTAATCCTCAATGGTGCAAACGTTGAAAGAGCCTGGTTCAAAATTGGTAGTCTTTAAAGGTTTCCCTATTCATATTTTAGAACTTTTTCTGGTCTACTAGAGCTTTAAACATCACCAGAACACTTTACTAATAAGAGTTTAAAATAACAATAGCAAAATATTATCTCAGAAATTCTTCACTGAAGTGAAACTAAATCCAGGAATATGGCTTGCACCTCTCTCTAATATTTAGAAGCACAAAAGAGCAATTTTAATCCCACCTTAGTTTTTCTCAAGTATTTGACCCTTTCTAATGCAAGTGGTCTGATGTGACAATGGGTCAAAAACCCCTTCAATTATTGAAAAGATTATTTATTTGTATTGCAGTTGTGCCTTAGAGCCCCAGTCTTACTCCACTGTGTGAAGTGCTGTGATTTAAAATCCTGATGTGATTATTTGATTTTAACCTCAGCAATCTCCACTCCCCTAATCTCCAGTGGGAATTTACTTTAGTTAGAGCCATCAGTGGACAGTGGCTGATGGCTAAAATCCCCACTGTTCCTCCCACATACCTTTTCTCTTCACTGTTGCTATCAGTAAGGAGAGGGAAAGTGGTATTAGCAATGCCAAGGCCAAGCAATACGTAGTTACTCCCTATCCTCAGGGGTCTAGGAACCGGTACTGTTCTCCCCCTTTTAGAAACTGGCAGGGGAGGGAAAGAAAGGAGAAAACAAAACAGTCTCCCAATCAACTCCTTTCTAAAACCTTGGTCTCTTTGGTAAGTAGCGCAACCCTCAGTGGCTCTGTCATCATGCTTATTGGAGGAGGATTATCAGCTTCATTTAGTGCTTCAGTTCAGTGTTGGAAAGGAGCTTTTTAAATGAACTCCTTGGCACAAGGAATTAGAACTCTTTAACGATGAATCAGGGCTGACCAGCATTAATATGTCAGGGTAATAAGGATCTCAACAATAAATATTTGTGTTATTCCTGAGAGCCTTTAGGTCTCTGAAACATATATTGTAGATTCTAGCAGGAAAAGATAAATTCTTGGAACCTAATGTTGGGGTTATTCAAAAACAACCTTTTGCTTATTGAAAACAGTGTAGAAGTGTTGGGAAATGCTATTGATTGTCATGGTAGCAATCATACAACAGCCAATCTACTTGTAAGCACCTTAATATTGATGATATTTTTCCTCACAAACAAAATATGAATAAAGAATTAGTTTGAAAAACCCAATGACTCCCCCAATTCCCTTACTATGCCCTCCCACAAGACTCTGATTGGAACATCAGTTGAATATAGGTCAAGTCCTGAAAATAAGATGCTTTGCCAAATTGCAATGCATTATGGGTGGTATTTCATAAAGACAATTGCCCTGTAAAGGGCGTGAGGGAGAAATGGCCAGATGCCTATTTCATGACACCTGCGCAAAGGCATATCATCAGCTTAGCAATCACACTTCTGTCTGAAATGTGCTAAGAATATAAGAACGGTCATACTGGCTCAGAACAACAGTCCATCCAGCATCCTGTCAGCTGACAGTGGTCAGTGCCAGATGCGTCAGAGGGAATGGACAGAACTGTCCAGTCCCAGCTTCTGGCAGTCAGACCCAGAGCATGAGGGTTGCATCCCTGACCACCTTGGCTAATAGCCATTGATGTATCTATTCTCCATAAACTTATCTAATTATTTTTTTAACCCTGGGATAGTTTTGGCCTTCACAACATCCCCTGGCAACGAGTTCCACAGGTTGGCTGCACACTGTGTGAAGAAATACTTCCTCTTGTTTTAAACCTGCTGCCTATTCATTTCATTGGGTGACCCCTGGTTCTTGTGTTATCTGTAGGGGTCAATACACTTCCTTATTAACTTTCTCCACATTATTCATGATTTATTAGACCTCTATCATATCCTCCCTCAGTCATCTCTTTTCCAAGCTGGACAGTCCAAATCTTTTTAATCCTTCCTCATATGGAAACTGTTACATCCCCCTAATCATTTTTTGTTGCCCTTTTCTGTATCTTTTCCAATTCTAATTTATCTTTTTTGAGCTGGAGTGACAAGAACTGCACACACAGTGTTCAAGGTGTGGGTGTACCATAGATTTATGTAGTGGCATTATGATATTTTCTGTTTTATTATCTATCCCTTCCCTACTAGTTCATAACATTTTGTTAGCTTTTTTGACTGCCACTGCACATTGAGTAGATGTTTTCAGAGAACTATCCATGATGATTCCAAGATTTGTTTCTTGAGTAGTAACAGCTGATTTTGTATGTGTAGTTGGGATTATGTTTTCCAGTGTGTGCTACTTTGCACAGATCAACACTGAATTTCATCTGCCATTTTGTTGCCCTGTCACCCAGTTTTGTGATATCTCTTTTCACAGTCATCTTTGGGTTTAACTTTCTTGGGTAATTTTGTATCATCTGCCAATTTTGCCGTGTCACTGTTCACACCCTTTTCCAGATCATTTATGAATACATTGAACAGCACAGGTCCCAGTACAGATCTTTGGGGGACCCTGCTATTTACCTCTCTACACTGGCCAGTTATTCCTATCCTTTGTTCCCTGTCTTTTAACCAGTTACTGATCCCTGAGAGGACATTTCCACTTATCCCATGACTGCTTACTTTGCTTAAGAGCCTTTGGTGTGGGATTAGAGGAAAAGGACATTTTTGGTTTGCTTTGTCCATTTGACAACATTTAGCTGTTTCTTCTGGTTAGTCATTCAGTTGGTCAGTTTCCTCTCTGTTTAGTTCTTTCACATAACAGGGAGAAAATTTAAAAAAAGAAAAATCTATTGTAAAACCATAAAAATCATCAGAGAGTCAAAAAACAGTCACAATTCCTGAAACAATTAAAAAACCCAACAACTGCATTTGATTACATGTTGATGTGTCCCTTTAAATTTTTAATTTCATGACTAACTAGAAAATCTTTTCCACTTTATCATCTCTTGTGAGAAAAATAACTAAGGTACAAATGTTTTCATCTGTAATTTAGGAAAAGCTAACTAGAGAACACAACCTATTGGAATGATGTCCTAAAATAACCCTTTCATAGTTATGATAGCAAATGAAAGGTGAGTTTTGCTTAGCAAGCAAAAGCTAGTAATGATTCAAACTAGCTTACACTCTCTTCTCTACAACCAACAGCTTCCCCTGCAAAATGATGTAATTTGTGAAATATGTACCTCACGCCACACAGCTGGAAAAAACAACACTGAGTTAAACAAAAGAAAGGTTTGACCCTTTGCTACACAGATGACAAAATATTGTAAGGACATTTCACTTTGGAAAGTTTTCTCTCTCTCTCTCCCCCCACCCCCCTCCCCACCTTCCCTTTTTAAAGAGCCTGAATCCAATTGAAAGTCAATGGGACCTAAAGCACCTAAATCATTTTGGCACTATTTCAACTGTTATCCAGAATGTACAAATGCAGTGTATGACCAGTGCATGAGATTATGCTGTAAGAAGAGAAGTGAATAAATAAAATGGAAAACTGATATTGCAAAGAAAGGGCTGGGAAACTTCCCATTTTCACTATTATCCAGGATATCAAGGGCCATATTTAGGGCAAATTATTTGACTCCTTTAAGATAGGCCTGTGTTGAGGAGGTGAGGGAAGAGGCAGACCACTAAACGGCCTTTGAAAGGCATAATGCTACCACTTGTGCTGGAGGAGAGGGGATGAATGCAGAGGGAAATGATACACCTTTGAAAGGTGCAGTGCCATTGACATCACCTCTGGGGCTGTTATCACTGCTAGCTGTACTGGTTCCCCTCCCGCCCCCTTTTTCTTCACCAACCTGTCACTGAATTTTGGCTGAAGCTTTCACTGGACAGAAGCAGGGCTGCTTGTGCCTATTCCCCCCTTTAGAACACTCACACAGGGCCAGACATAAACTTCTCTCTCAACGCCCTGGGTGCAGACTTGAAATGCATGCATAGGCGCCGACTCGTGGGTTCTCCAGGGCCATGGAAAAAAAACAGTGGGTGCTCAGCACCCACCAGCAGCTCGGAATGGGGTGGAGGCAAAGACCAGCAAGCGACGGGCAGGCAGGGGCCTCGGGGAGGGGGTGGAGTGGGAGCGGGAAGAGGTGGCGTGATGGCAGGGCTTTGGGGGAAGGAGGTGCAGAGGGGTGGGAAGAGGCAGAGCGAAGGTGGGGCCTCAGGGAGGGGGCAGAGTGCGAGCGGGGCCTCAGAGAGGATGTGGAACACCCCGGGGAAAAGTAAAAGTTGGCACCTATGCATGCATGCATTTACTACTTTCACAAACCCCTGGGGATACTGAGAGGTACTTTTTATTAAACCAAGTGACAACAGCATAATTTTAATGGTTATACTCCAATTAAGCAAAGCACGTAAGCACAGGCTTCCCTTTTTAGCATGCACACAGTCATTTCACAGCCTGCAAGAAAACTGAAGCACAACACAGTGGAAGAACTGGAGATCAAACCAAATTTAGCTACAATGCCTCATGCGATTCTTAATGTAAAAAGTATTGTTGATAATTAAGGAATCATAGACAAGTAAGGCTGGAAGGCACTTCAAGAGGTCATCTAGCCAATCCCCCCATGTTGAGTCAGGATAAAATATACTCACACCAAGTTGTTTGTCTAACCTGTTCTTTAAAACCTCCAGTGATGGGGATTCCACAGCCTCCCTCGATAACCTATTCCAGTACTTAACAATCCTTATAATTAGAAATGTTTCCCTAATATCTAACCTAAATCTTCCTTGCTGCAAACAGAGATGATTACTTCTTGTCCTACCCTTGATGGACATGGAGAACCCCCAGATCCTTTTCTGCAATACTACTGGCTAGCCAGTTATTTCCATTTTGTATGTGCGTGTTTGATTTTTCCTTCCTATGTGATGTCAGACCAATTGTCCAATTTATCAAGATATTTTTGAATTCTAATCATGTCCCCCAAAGTGCTTTCAACCTCTCCCAGCTTGGTGTCATCTGCAAATTTTATAAGCATTCTCTTCATTCCAACATCCAAGTTGTTAATTAAAATATTGAATTATCATGATGGGAGAAAGGGTGAAACTGTCTGAAGCGATGTAAATAAAACTCTCTTTATTTATATGCAAAGTAGCTCCCAAGAGACTGCTCAAACTACAGAACATCCCAGAGTCCATTGTCCCAGAGTATCAGATTATTAGAGATTTCACCTTGCATAAATAAAAGTTTGCATTACACAATAAATTATTAATAAAGTAAGGACATCTGAACTGGTTCCCACCCCAACATGGGAAGTTTGGAGGTCTTACCTTATTACTGTTGGTGTGATTTCAGCACAGAAGAAAACACTAAGACTTCCAACAGCATGCGAAGAAAACATACCCACAATGGAAAATGCAGTAGAAAATTTGTCTTTGACGCTGTCACTCATACCTGTTAGACAGACACATGCACATGGAAATTGAGCTCAGCAAAATCAGTATATAGTCCCCAAGAAATAAAACAAGAATACCATATTAAGTCACTCATTCACCTTAGATGCAAGTTTGAGTCTCCTCCCCCAACGTTTATTTAAATCAATATTTAATAAGCCATGTACCAACTACCCAAAACATAAATAAAAATGTCGTAACATATTGCCAAAAAATTAGCAGTAAAAACAATCTCCAACTTTGTTATCAACAGCCATCACAAAGAGGTAAAGCTCAAGAAATGTCTCCAAACAATTTTTCAGGCACTGGACACTTCCCACCCAAATCTGGTAGCCATATGGAGACAACAAGAATTAATCATGACCTAGTACAATTCTCAGAGGAACAGCCGTGTTAGTCTGTATTCGCAAAAAGAAAAGGAGTACTTGTGGCACCTTAGAGACTAACCAATTTATTTGAGCATGAGCTTTCGTGAGCCACAGCTCACTTCATCAGATGTGTACCGTGGAAACTGCAGCAGACTTTATATACACACAGAGAATATGAAACAATACCTCCTCCCACCCCACTGTCCTGCTGGTAATAGCTTATCTAAAGTGATCAACAGGTGGGCCATTTCCAGCACAAATCCAGGTTTTCTCACCCTCCACCCCCCCACACAAATTCACTCTCCTGCTGGTGCTAGCCCATCCAAAGTGACAACTCTTTACATAATCAAGTCGGGCTATTTCCTGCATAGATCCAGGTTTTCTCACTTCCCCCCCACCCCCATACACACACAAACTCACTCTCCTGCTGGTAATAGCTCATCTAAACTGACCACTCTCCAAGTTTAAATCCAAGTTAAACCAGAATATCTGGGGGGGGGGGGGGGGGGTAGGAAAAAACAAGAGGAAACAGGCTACCTTGCATAATGACTTAGCCACTCCCAGTCTCTATTTAAGCCTAAATTAATAGTATCCAATTTGCAAATGAATTCCAATTCAGCGGTTTCTCGCTGGAGTCTGGATTTGAAGTTTTTTTGTTTTAAGATAGCGACCTTCATGTCTGTGATTGCGTGACCAGAGAGATTGAAGTGTTCTCCGACTGGTTTATGAATGTTAGAATTCTTGACATCTGATTTGTGTCCATTTATTCTTTTACGTAGAGACTGTCCAGTTTGACCAATGTACATGGCAGAGGGGCATTGCTGGCACATGATGGCATATATCACATTGGTGGATGTGCAGGTGAACGAGCCTCTGATAGTGTGGCTGATGTTATTAGGCCCTGTGATGGTGTCCCCTGAATAGATATGTGGGCACAATTGGCAACGGGCTTTGTTGCAAGGATAAGTTCCTGGGTTAGTGGTTCTGTTGTGTGGTATGTGGTTGTTGGTGAGTATTTGCTTCAGGTTGCGGGGCTGTCTGTAGGCAAGGACTGGCCTGTCTCCCAGCAGGACAGTGGGGTGGGAGGAGGTATTGTTTCATATTCTCTGTGTGTATATAAAGTCTGCTGCAGTTTCCACGGTACACATCTGATGAAATGAGCTGTGGCTCACGAAAGCTCATGCTCAAATAAATTGGTTAGTCTCTAAGGTGCCACAAGTACTCCTTTTCTTAGTACAATTCTGTGGTTGAGACATTGCAGATGTTGCAATAGAGGAAGATATAAATAAAATGTTCTCATCTCTACCACAGACCTGCAGAAAAAATCCTTATGCTGCAACTGATCAGAGCCACAGGTGCATTGAACAGGAGCTGTAAAAATAAGCAATCAGCTCTACAAGAAGAGCCCTAGGACATTGAGCTCAACAGCAACCTTGCACATGAACACTAGCAGTTACTGCATTCAGGCTCTGTATCCTTAGCGACTCTGGCCTTTCAGATACACCCAGTCAGAGTGCAAGCAGTTCTAAAACACTGCATAGACATTAGTAAACAGTACCTGAGCCTGGAAGTTGACTATATTTTCCAATCACTGGATCCGCAAAAGATAAATTAAAAAGGGAGAGAGAGAGTTAAATATGTGATTTATTCAAAGTGAAAAACAAACACACAACACCCTCCCCCCCACACCAAACCAAACTACAGCCCTCCACCTCCCCCCCATAAACTTTCCTTTCAGTATCATGACTGGATTGCAATAGTCTTTCAAAACCAGTTTGACATGGCATGCAATTTCCAGGCCTATTCCCAACTGGAGGATAGAATTCTAATGAGATGATGATAATAAACGCACAGTGGTAAATCATTTGAAAAGACCCAGAATTAGCACTGAAATTAAACAAAAGTCTCTTTGTTGGTAATAAAGGAGGAAAAGAAACTGCAGTCAAGCTTTGCTGTAACCCTCAGGGAATGGCCACAGGGGCTTTAGTTAGAGAAGGAAATCATTACAATCAGCATCCCTGCGTTGCTAAAACACATATTTTTCCCTTGCCAAAATCCAAAGTGAGTTTACAGTGTTTAAAATTATTCACAAGCTGCTTTTTGGCCCACGTTCCCACGCGGCGCTAAGTAATGCTACATAAAAAGCGGAACAATAGTTATGCGAGCCTGGCAGAACATCCCAGCAGCTGGGTTACTCCAGAGAGCTTAAAGAAGTTCTGACTCAGGAGAAACCCTGAAATCTGGAAGGAGATCCCTCTGTCAGAGGTCTTACGACACACACACACCCTTTAACAAATTACACAGACAGCATGGCCATTCATTTCTCTTCATACCATTGCCTAGCTGCCTATAAGGAGTGATGGTGGGATGTGATGGAGGGGGACAGACCGCAGTAGAAGGATACAAGCTGTTCCAGAGTTCAGGGCTGCCTTTTCCTCCTACTTTTGTATGGGCAGTTTTTAGAAATGGGAGGGGGACAAAGGGCAAACTGTATATGATGAGGGCACATCTGAAAAACCCAGTATGTTAAGAAGTGCATCAATGACAATAAGTTGCACCTCATGTTGACTTTCGGTTGCCCGCAGCAGCTGGGAACAGAATGTTTTAACATGGGCATGACAGAAAGCTTCTCATTAATTCTCTATGTCCATCTTCAAGTTTCAGAATGGAACACAGCAGAACAAACATAATTTAGAAATAGTTGTAATCTAGCTACCATAATTCTGTTTCTTCAAAGGCATGCTTTTTGTAGTTCATCGTTATGCAGAGTATTATTGTGACACTGTATAAAAAGGAAGATGACCATGTTTTGGTATCACCACTCATGTATTGACACTGTTGCAACCACTGATGTATCAACGCTGGTGCACAATTGTGATAAATCTTATGCAAAGCACGCCTTGTAAGGTATCACTGGAAAAGTTGTAATCTGTTGAACAATGGTTACCCTGTTTATACACATGTATTACCATTGTATGTGAATCTTTGTATTCATTGTATGAATCTTTGCTATGTGTTTGTATCTCAACATGTGTTCCTGGGTAACACCCACAAGAACAGATTTACATCAAGACCAGTGAGCCATGGTTGATGGGCCATTAAGGGAAATCAACTCTTCCGATGGGCCCCTTCCCCACGCCTCAGAGAATATGTAGACAATGGATGCCTCATGACTCAGCAGGGGCACACAGAACATGTGATTCCTGACTCCCATGTTTGTGCCAGTAACCTTCCAGGTACATGGACTGGGGAGTATAAATTTGAGACTGTGATATCACATCCTTGCCTCTTGCCTGCTCCACGTCTCTGGACTATGATTTCTAACAAAGGGAAGCTTTGAACATGGACTGAGGACCCCCAATCTTTTGGGTGATCCAGGAAAACTTACTGCAAGCTAGCAGATTTAACATCACTGCTATTCTCCTGATCTATAAACTCTGCCATCATCTGCAATGTATGTGATTCACTTTAACCATTTAATAACTCTTCTTTGTGTATTAAAAAAATCTTTAGTTACTTTACTAAAGATTGACTATAGTGTGGTATTTGGTAAGATCCTGAAGTATATATTGACCTTAGGCGGGTGTCTGGTTTTCTGGAACTGGAGGAAGTTAATACATACGATTTTTGGTTTTAATAATCATTTACCATAGTAGTCTGGTTTGTCTGGGTGGTGCATGAGGGGCTAGAGGGCCTGAAGGGAACTATCTTTGGCTTCATAATAAGCAGTACAGTATTTTGGAAACACATTTTTGTTACTGGCTTGATTAAGTCTTATGACAGACTAATCCACCGGTTTAGGGTATATGCCCTGTATTCTGTCAGTCTGACCTGAGATTGCTGTTCTTAGCTGTGTTCCATAGCAGGCAGTGTGACAATAATTACTTAGACACATGCATGTGCTATACATATTTCTTAATTACACTGCTAACTGTGTATTGCATATGTGTGGCCACACAAATTTACCAAGAGGGAGGGAGGAGACAGAGAACACACCTCCAGTTTGATTAGGACTATTCCCACTAACTTTATAGTAGTGAGACATGTTCCCCTCTGGCTTTTTCTCCAAAAGGCAATTTGACAGATGTTCAGATACTTGCCCCCCACCCCCCCTTTTTTTTTTTTTTACTATTTTTAGAAGAGTGGCAAAACCAGAAACAACCTGAACCCACCCAGCATTGACCCACAGACTTGGAATATACTGTTCTTGTCTCCGACAGAGACTGCCTCTTTTGCAATTATAAGAGGATGGGAATTTTGGGACTCTGCCATCAATCAATTCAACTTCCTAAGCATACTCATTGCATGTCAGAAAATCTGAGAAAGAGAAGGAACCAAGAATGGGAAACTAATTTCCTTTGCAGCCTCCTTGGAGAAAAAAGAATCTGGTAAAACTTGTATGCCATTTCCATGAATTCTCTTAAGACACGGGTGGGCAAACTTTTTGGCCTGAGGGCCACATCGGGGTTCTGAAATTGTATGGAGGGCCGGGTAGGGAAGGCTGTGCCTGCCCAAACAGCCTGGCCCCCACCGCCTATCCGCCCCCTCAGAACCTCTGACCCATCCAACCCCCCCTTCTCCTTGTCCCCTGACCGCCACCTCCTGGGACCCCCCTCCCCTAACTGCCGCCCCCAGGACCCCACCCCCATCCAACCCCCCGCTCCCTGTCCCCTGACTACCCCCCGAGACCCCCTGCTCCTTATCCAACCCCCTCGCTCCCCACCCCCTTACCATGCCACTCAGAGTAGCAGGACTGACAGCCGCATGGCCCGGCCGAAGCCCGCCACAGCGCCGCGCTGCCCAGGTGGCGTGGCAAGCTGAGGCTGCGGTGGAGGGGAAGGGGGCTAGCCTCCCAAGCCAGGAGCTCAAGGGCCGGGCAGGACAGTCCCGCGCCGTAGTTTGCCCACCTCTGTCTTAAGACAACAGAAAACTCTTTTTTCCCCCTTTTAAAAACCCAGACAATCAATTTTGACACATCGTCAGAGATTGAAATCCACTCTGTTTTTAACTCTTCTCAGCGTGGGTGACTAGCTCTGAGCTCTGCTACAAGCATAAATCCCTGCACCTAGAACAATGAACCAAAAGAATAAAGGGAAAATTGGAGGGAGAACAAAAGAGTTTCACTGTAGTCGAATATGTACAGAGAATGGGCCAAAATCTACAGTGACTTACATTCCCTATCGCTTTCAGCGGGATTGTAGAGCATATGAATCTGCACCATCCACAGAGAGCTGATTTACTGCTCTTCTGTTCTGCAATAGACAGGTTTTTTCCATATGTCAGTTGAGAACAGCCATTGATTCAAGGCCTCATGCAGCTTTGCAAGGTAATGCTCTCTGACCAGTATCAAGGTGCAAGTCACTTATGCCCTCACTTACAGTTGAGAAGGCCTAACTGTAGAAGCGATGCCAGAGCTGTCAGAATCATGAACAGCAGCAGTCCTCCTCTTCGCCCTAGAAACCCAACGACTGGGCACATAGCCAGGCAGGATGCCAGAGCAATCCCTGCCATGGTATAGTAGTCTGCATAGAAATTGTGGGTGATGGTCATCTTCGCTTCATGACCCATCATGCTTTTTGCAAAGCAGTGATGTATTCCAAACCCGGTCAGCCTAAGGGAGACAGAAAGTGACAATGGGAGACCACTTCTGAACAGGCAAGCAAATATTGCAATGCAACAAGGAGCTGGAAAGAAAAGGAAAAACTTTGAGGCAGAGACTTCTCTTACTAAGCGCATACAACACATAGCCCACCTACCCTCAAGGTTCTACTGTAATACAAATAAACAATGATCAAAAATTGATCAAACCAAAAGACTTGTGATCAACTGACCTGATTCTAATAGGTGCTAAGCAACAGCAGTTCCCAAATCAAGCCATGTGAGATTACATTTTTATTATGTGATTGGAAGCAACCTGAAATCAGTCATGAAAACAAATCAGAAGCTGCCTTCAGATTAATTTAATAGACTTTGGTTACTATCTAACATCTGACCCATGGCCTTTAGAATGAGTACTGCTGTGATCAGTTTTATGAAGAAGGGCTCTATGGTTGGACTGCAAGGAAGCATAATACGAAACAGATCACATCATAGATAGTAACCTCAATCCCCAAGGTAGTGCTGCTGGCAAAATAACTTTTAAAATGAATATTTAAAGTGACAGACTGAACCTGTATTTAATTTGTTACTATGACTGTTATGAAACAGAAAATCTATGGCTTGAATTGTGATTCATGCCATACTTCAGCATTACTTTCCTCCACTTATTTTTACATGAAAACAGGTTCCTCTATTGACCATTTCTCCTGTTTCAAATATTTATTAACAAAATAAATGGTGGGTACGGTGAGATTCATATGGATAGTGCCAGATCTTAGTGCAATGTAAAATCATTTCATGTGTGGACAGAGCTACTGGTGTATTTTAGTGCTATCAATACCTCCTCAGGCAGCGCGACACCTCTCTCAGAAAAGAGCCTCATATCTGTGGCAAATTCTGTAGCATTTAGGTAATGTGACCTGCTACATTAACTAAGGAGTAGACTAAGTATTGCCAAATTCATTCCACATGTGCATCATTAAGCCACATTTGGGCCTAAGTCTCCAGAATGAATGGCTAGTATGTTACATCAGCACACCATCTATCAGGATTTTCCTTAATTTCAGGAATTTGAAACAATTTTTATGGAAACCAAACTATGGAAAGCTTTTTGTTTTTTTAAATAAACAAATGGTGGGGATTTATAACAGCTAAGTGAATGACAGCCCTGTGCACAGCAGACCAGTCAGTGAAAGCCAAGATAGAATTGTGCACCTTTTGGAACTGCAGAATTGATATACTTTACATTGACAGAATGCACTACAGGACACGTAGTTGTTTATTCTTGTACAAAATTTCATTTGCTTTCGGAATCCACAGAATAATCTGTACAGAATTTATTTTCTGTCTTAACTCTGGTGCTTGATATCTTACAAACACTATTTAATATACAACTAGACAACCCTAATATATTACACAAATATATCCATGTGGTAAACTGAAGACCCATGAGATAAATCAATGCATTATACAATTTATTACCTGTGCTCTTCCCTTTAATCCACATCCCTGGGATTTATTCTAACATCCTAAAATTCTGAGGAGATTCAAACAGTTGCCTTTTATTTTTGAAATAAATCAACGTGCCCTGAAAAAATTTCCTCTTTCTCCCCTGAAATGTTTTACTTTTCCCAAAATTCACAACTGCCTGAATCTCAGGACAGACTACATGATGCAAAAGGAATAATAATAATAATAATGAAAAATAGGCTCTTCTTTCCCTAAAATAAACTTGAGATCTGCCTGACCAACACAAATTTGATTCACACTCTTCAAAGAATGCAGAACTTCTCCACTGACAATGGCCAAAAATCATTCTTTGTGTTGTTTTTATTCTGGTCTTGGGAATTTCCAAACAAGTATAATTAAAAGTGGGGTGGGCGAAGGGGGAATTCATACAGAGACAATGTTCATAAATCCACTTAAGTTACTGTAGCTATAAACTCAGTCTAGCAGCAAAAAAATTGTTCCAAAATGCATGAGGCCACCGCAGTGGTTATTAAAAGCCCACCACTTCTTTCACCAACTGACACCGTAAATTAAGGCGCTGATCCGGCAACTGATTCAGCACAGACAGATCCTTAGAATCAATGGGCCTCACCCAGGCAGGATCAGTTGATCCAGTGCTGCAATTCATAATCATATGGGTCACTGTAACTTCTCATGAGAATGAAGATTACAGGTCGGAGCCCTAAAATCAAGTGGAAATTCCAACTATGGGCAGGGAACTTATATTTCTACACATAATTTTTCTAGGGCAATTTCTGGTCTTACTAACACCACCCCATCCCAATTTAAAAATCACACAGGTGATCCAAATGGGCACTTTATATAACTGACATACTAGGAAACACCACCATGGCTGCCCCTTCACTTTCTCCTGTTCCCTTCCCCACCCTCAAAAGTAGTCAGGGTCATTTTGAAATAGATTTCAAGCCCGTACATTTACTTTTATTTCATACGTGAGAAGCTCTCTCAGTTTTGTGTGATCCTGCAAACACTTAAGCACATGCTTAACTTCGCTCATGTAGATGTTTGCCAGATTGAGGCCTTAGAATGTAGGTGTCACACTACTGTGTTTGAGAAAGTACACTTTCCCTGTATACCCCTTTAATGATTTGGAGGAACTGAAGCCCTTTTTGTCCAGTTTTCAGGACATCATGGTCAGCTACTATACAGGCCACAGCTTAGTATTTATTGCCAAGCAACTTCTTCCTTTGCCAAATAAATCCATTAAATTTTAGAAAATATTAAACAGATTGTAGATAAATTTATGCAAACAGTTTTATAATTGTGCAATTGATTACATTCAAATCAACCATATGTGCTTATTTCCTCCTTTCCCTGCTGCTTTATTTGAAATAAAGATGAAATAAAGATAAGATGGTAATATCCTTGGACTTTTCACCTCACTTGCTCCCTTCTACCTCCCGGATAATTTAAGACATGCAACTGAAACTGGTAGTCATTAATTTTAATCCAGGATAACGGAAATCTACAGCTTGACCTCTCACTTGAGAGAAATTTTCAACAACAAGACCCAACAAGAAACTACCGAACGATTTGGTTTAAATTTAAAAAGGACACCATTGAATACACCAAAGACATTAACCAGTTCGGACTGATCTGCTTCCTTGACGTTATCCATTGGAAGTATAAGGTGAGATTTTCAAAAGTACATCGACACTGTTTTAAACCCTGTGGCAGAGAGTGTCAGAGCCCAGGTGTACAGCTACGGTGCTGAAAACAGCAGTGCAGACATTGCAGCTTGGGCTGGAGCTCAGCCTCAAAAGCCCAACCTGCACCTTGTGTTTCAGAGCCTGAGCTACAGCTGAGTCTAAACATCTACGCAGTTGTTTTTAGTGCTGTAGCATGAGCCCCAGCCTGTAGACGCAGGGCCTGAGACTCGCTACCATGATTTTAAAACTCTGTGTAGATGTACCCTAAGTGACTTAGGAGCACAGGTCCTGTTAAAACTGGGAGGGGAGAGTGGAATTCATGAGAAAGTCAGTGCAACTTGTGCTCTTGTCATTCAGAAAATCCTACCCAGAGTAGCAAGTTTTTGCAAGACAGAGATATACAGTTGGTCACTAACACAACAATGCACTTGCACAGCTACCATTCCCAAGAAAGCACCTTATGCTTTTTGCTCCACAGCTTAAAATGTCAGATGACTACTTCCTTAAGCTTCTACACGAGATCACTCTTCTGGTAGAGCTCACTCTTCTTATCAAAGATCAGCTATCTAAGACACTGGGATAAGGGTCCTGTAATGGGGCAGAAGAGTCTCTATATTTCCCTCACCATCCACATCTACTTTCAGTTTACCAACAGAGAAAACATTCAACATACTTGACAGGAATATGTTGGACTTACGAGTTCACACACAATACTACAATGTTTTTCCACAGGTTCCTGGTTCCCACCACTTTAACAATGCAGACCTTCTTGGGCCTCCTGGTAAGCTCCTTCTCCAGCTCTGAAACAAAACAGAAGGTCATGTAGTGAGTGAGCAGAGTAGCCAGGGGATTCCAGATTTTATTCTGGATGTTCTGGGAAGAGGGCCAGCAGGGTTCTCCTTCCCTCCTGCCTCAGAGCTCTGAGGAGGCCACACCACCCTACACACACACACACACACACTCCTTGATTTGTTTCTCTCTTATCCTTCTATGTGGTGTTGATCCTCTCTGCAGTCTTGGAGGGCTGCATGTGGCTCCCTGCAGATTCCAATGCTACTCGCAATTTTAAAATATATGTAAAAAAAAAATTGGGGAGTTAGGGATGGAATGTAGATGGATGGTCCTTGAGAGATGTCAAGTTGCCTGATACACCAGCAGATGTTCCGGTGTACTTTAGTCCTAATCAGCAACATACTCTGCTAGTGATATGCCTCTCACAGACAGGGTCCTCACATGTGTGACAAAATTGATAGCATTTCTGTAATATGGATCTGTGCTATCTAAGGAGTGGACTGGAGACGGCCAAACTCATTCAATGTGTGCATCTCTAACCCCAGGTTTCTAGAAATAAATTGCTAGAAGGTTACAGCAATACATCATCTGCCCTCCTCAGTTCCAGTGTTGTTGCAGCCATGCTGGCCACAGGATAGGAGAGAGATGAGATGGGTAATAGCTTTTATTGGAGCAACTTCTGCTGGGAAAGACACAAGCTTTTGAGCTCCACAGGACCTCAAGAACAGCTCTGTAGAGCTCCAAGCCTTGTCTCTTTACCAGCAGAAGTTGGTCCAATACAAGATATTACCTCACCCACTTTGTCTTTCCTCCGCTTCAGGCATTTAATGTAATTTTGATGGACACTGAACAGAGGAGTATTTTTTACAAAAATGATGTGGGGCTCATCAAGGCAATCCCTTCAGATTTTAAAGCAGCGCTCAGTGCTCGAAGATCTTGCCTGCTCTTGAGTTCAAGAAAGGGCTGTGAGCCTGACTGACCCTCATACTGTGCTGTCGGAACCCTGCCGAGGCAGCCATACACTTCCTTGTCTTCGCCATTTTGTAGTGGAATACAGACAACCCTTAGAGAATAGGTATTTGCACAAAAACAGTCTATGAATGGTACAAAACAGAATGAAGAGCACTGTATTACCCAAACATCTAATCCCGAGATTAATTTAGCTGCTACATAAACATATTAGATCATATTTTCCAAGATATTGGAACAATTACAAATGATTCCAAGGATAAATGCCCAGTAAAAACTTAAGCAGCTGTGGCTAGAAACGTCACAACAGTTCTACATTCCAGCAGTACAAACTGTACCTGCCTCAACGCTTCTAGATTAATAGATTCTAAAGCCAGAAAAAACATTGTGATCATCCAGTCTGAGGCCATTGAACTTCCCCAAAATAAATCCTAGAGCAGTTCATTTAGAAACACATCCAATCTTGGTGTAAAAATTGCCAGAGATGGAGAATCCACCACAACCTACAGTAAATTGTTCCAATGGTTAATTACCTTCACTGGTAAATATTTACACCTTATTTCCAGTCTGAATTTGTTTAACTTCAGCTTCCAACCACTGGATCATACTATACCTTTTTCTACTAGACTGAAGAGCCTGTTATCAAATATTTGTTCCCCCTGTAGGTACTAATAATGGAGTCACTCTTTAACCTTCTCTTTGTTAAGATAAACTGACTGAGCTCCTTGAATCTCTCACTATAAGGCACGTTTTCTAATCCTTTAATCATTCTTGTCACTCTTTTCTTTATCAACATCCTTCTTGATTTGTGGACACCAGAACTCAACACAGTATTTCAGCAGCAGTCCCACCAGCGCCAAATAGAGAGGTAAAATAACCTCTCTACTCCTACTCAAGATTCCCCTGTTTATGCATTCAAAAAGTCACCCAAAAAGTCTTGGACCAGTCACAATATATACTGACTGCTTATGAGACTGCAACATAGCCTCCCACAGTAGTTTGCATCAGCTCACTTCATACATACATTAACAGTCTGGCTGTCTCTAGTACCTCTATCTTTCCCAACCTTTTAATGGGATACAGGATAAAAGATGATGAATGAAAACCACTGGGGAAGTAAAGAAAATGAAGGGAATGGGGTGGGGGAGAGGGGGAAGTGCTGCTTTCAGATGAAACTAATTTGAGCCCATTATTACCAACCCAAAATTTATAATGCTTTTGCCTACCTCTTCCCTTCTGCCTTGTGACAAAGAGAACGAAGCAAAGCTCATCAACCAAAGCCCAGCACAAGGACATTCAAAACCACCTGTAGTCCATGGGCATGGTTTGATTCTAGAGCCCTGGAGGGGAATATGCGTATCTTACACTTTCAAATGTTAGTAGCAATAACATTTAAACACTTTCACAGCTCTTTTCATCATCAAAGTATTTTACAGAGAAGTAATCCTCACAACACCCATTTTGCAGGAGGGAGACCTGAGGCACAGAGAGGGGAAGTAACCTGCTCACCGCCAAACAGTCAGTCCGCGGCAGAGATAAGATAAGAACTTAGACTCCCTACCCTGTATTCATTTTATTAGCCCATGATGCCCACCTGTAGTAAATTACATTTTTTAAAATCAATGTTAAAGAACTTTAAGGTTCCACACACATCTTAGGAAGCGCCAGAGTAAAAGTTTCACTTGCAACCTTAATTCAGTCTCCTTGTGTGCATGCATTATGATACAGTCTTTAATCACATGCTATTTTTTCCACAAGACTCCCTCTTTATGCAGTGAATGGGGAGTTATTTAATATTTCTTTTTATCCTCCTTGTTCAATGTGTGGCCTTAGGCCTTATTTCATGCACACCATCCAAACCCTGTACTGAATCCAAAATTATTAGTTTCCTTGTGAGCAGTTCTACAGTGCTCTCACTGGAGCACCTGAACTCTTCACAAAGATCAATCTTTACAAATTTTCAGTGAACCTAGGGGTATTACCACCCTCATTTTATGGATGGGAAACTGAAGCACGGAGTTTTAGGCTGAAATTGTCAAAGATATCCACCATTTTTGGTGCCCCACTGGAATAAATGTAGGCCTTGATTTTTCAGAGTACTTAGCATTATATAGAACATTACATGTTCAAATCACAGCTCCCGTTAACTTAAGCTACAGCCAATAATGCTCAGCTCATCTGTAAATCAGACGCCAGGGAATCAAGCCAGGCACCCAGAAAATGAGGAACACACAATTAATGGCCACCCGTGAAAAGTTTGGTTTAAGTGACTTGCCCAGCATCACAGAGGAACTCTGTGACAGAGACAGGGAAAGAATCCAATGCTCCTGGGCAGCATGCAGCTGCCGTAACCATGACACTGTTCTTTCTCTGCCTGCAATCCTCTGCCTCATTCACTACACACCTTCCAACTTCTGCAACAAATGAGGTAGCGATCCTACAGACAACAGCTTCATTCCATGAGCATCGTCCATCCTGTGCACTGAGTGAGGCAGGGGTCCTGTGGAGAAAATAGTGCGTGATCATGTAATTAAAGATTGTTTCATGCACATACACACAAGGAGACCAAATTAAGGCTGCACAGGCAATCTATTCCTAACTTCTGAGTGCTTGATTTTGCATGCTTATTTTAATGTTGGGTTTTTTTAAAATGTAGCTTCCTACTTAAAACACACACACAGAGAGAGCTGAAAAACAATCAAATAGCACATATGGAACTATACTGACATACAGCATTTGTCATCATTCTATCACCATAGTAATACATCTGAATGGGCTAAGGAATGCATATTATTTCAGAAGCAATTCTGCTCCTGTGATTTAGAAATAGGCTCCAAATTTCACCTTTTTTTCTGAGTCACATGGAACTCCCTGCAAGTTCTCATTTCTAATTGGATTACTCACTCTCTGCTGACTGCCTTTGCAATTCTATCTGCATTTTTTCCCTGTACACTTTAAGTATTCCTTCAACTCTCTTATGTTAATTGGCCATATCTTGGAAATGAACATCTGCCTCCTGAATGTCAAGAGAGGCATTCCAGATTAGATTTTCATTCAGAGATAAGTAAAGAAGGGACTATTTGGTTGTTCAGTCTGGTCAAATAGTTATTTTTCATCAAGGAATTTACAAAAAACAATGGAACACGCACAAAGGCAGATTTTCGTGGAAGCATTAGATCTGAAACTAAGACAATTACCAGTATAGACTTTCAAGTAGCCCATAGCACAGCATAAACAAAAACAGTGGTGAAATCACCTTTTACTTAACTGTAAATAATTGTCTAGATCCTGACATGGTGTAAATCAGTGCACTTCTCCTGACTTCAGTGGAGTTATGCTGATTTACATGAGCTGAGGATCTGGCCCTTTGTCTCAAGTGTAGAGTGTATCCTATCACCACAATATACAAACTATTTAAAATGGAATACAACCCTTTAATAACGTACAGGCAGAATGGAGTTTTGCGACTTCAAAATCCCTCAACAGTTCCTCTCCTTCCTCAAGATGATCTGTCATCTATATGCTTCCTTGTGATTTACAGTCTTGTTTGGTTAAAAACAACTTGTCTTTTAGCTACCCTAAAATGTTTCTATGCCTCACCGAAGGAAACACTCGAATTAGTTCTGGTGGAAGTTTTTCCCATCAAAAGATTACTTCTTTGAATGCAAAATTTTTCCTGTCAACACTGTCACAATATCCCTTTATTGTGAAAAAAGTTACATTTTAACAAACATTTATCAAAAATATTATAAAAATTTTATCACCATGCTTATTGAGATTTTCTGTTTAAAAACAGATTTTAGTAAACAAAAATGTCGACAATGTTTTTTGATAAAAAATTCAATAAAAAGAGTTGATTATGAAGTTTGAAACGAAAAGAACTTAGAAATTTCAAATTCTTTGTGAACTAGTTTTTCATTTTTCAAATCAACTCTAACTAGTATGCTTCAGTTTCTAATTGGTGGTGACAGTATGATTTGTAAAGGCAAAATATCTTCATGAAACAAACTGTTCCTGGCAAAAATCAAGGTGGCTGTTAAGCAATGAAAAATAAAAATACCAGAAGAGGAGGAGTTTTCTCCTTTATTCTGTCTTTCAGAAAAGTATAGCTTATAATGAACACCAGATTACCGCTCTGTGCAAGGCTACTGAGAAGTTTGGAGCAATGCAAATTTGCAGTCATCTAGGAGTCCTCAGATAAGCTTGTTTTTTCTCATTAGTTTGCTTTTTGGTGCAGTTATGGCGTTGAGATTGTGCTGGTCTTGTTGGGTAAGGTTGTGCTCCTACTGATAACTTAGGATCAGATGTCTCTGCCAACGTACCTAGACTTTTCAGCTGCTTTTGACGTTGTTGATTATGGCTAAGTCTACACGGGAGCTGGAGGTATAATTTCCAGCTTGGCTACATATACCCACGCTAGCTGTGATTGAGCTAGCATGTTAAAAATAGAAGCATAACTATAACCGTCTGAGTGGTGGAATGGGATAGCCAACTCGAGTTTGAGCCCATCTGAAACCCTAGTTTCATACTTGGGCGGCTAGCCCCTCACTCTGCCGCGGCTACATAGCTTGATCAAAGAATGCAGACGTCTACCCAAGCTGGAAACTATGCCTCGAGCTCCGGTGTAGATGTACCTTATATGAGGTTTTGTTGACCTGACTGCATACCTTTACAGGTGTGGATGGGACTGCTGTTAAATAATTCGATTTATTCTTTCAGAGAGACCCTTTAAGAGTGGTCTTGGGAGGTTGTTCATTCACCCGAGGGGCTCTATTGTGTGAATTTCCAGGGGGTTCCAATTTTTCTTCCCCTTACTTTTTTCATCATGTGGTCCATCTTCCCATTGACTCCAGTAAGCTTTGGTTCAGGTGCACACTGAGGCAGTTTGAGTTGCAGTATCATCAGCAAGTGGACAGAAGAGAACTTTCACCAAGTAGTGGGAATAACATCAAAAATTTACAAAGGGCTCAGAATCTGTTCACTGTTTGGACTGAAATTCAAGTCCAAGGAGTTTCCCCCTCCACCCAAAAACTGGTTCACCCATTTATAAGCTCGATAATAAAGAATCAGCATTCACCAACTTCCTGAGGGCAGGTCTGTGACTAAAGTAGTTGCTGTAATGATCTGTTGTGTCGCACATATTAATTTGATGGGAACATACAAGCAGAATTACAGTGGGTTTTCCAGCTGCAGATTGCTTCACATTTTCATTGCTAGGGATCTACAGAAGCAGTCTATCATTTAGATGTATTGTGTAATTCTGTCACACAGGGCTATATGAGATAATATGGAGAGTCAGAATAGTGAGAGACAATGGATCCTAGCTAAAGCAAAGCTATGCACTGTATTTTCTGCTGGAAGACACAAGGCTGTTAAAGTAGACTAGTGGACAGCTCTGCAATAGGAAAAATGAAAATATGGAATTTCTGCACCAATGTTGAGACGCTGCCCCCGACACCTGTTGTGTACAAATACAAGCTTATCACCCATCCTTCACTCGACACTTAAAACATAAAGCAGAAGCATCTGCTTTCCTCATTTGCTGCCAACATGCAAGATATCAGGATGGCCCTTTTGCACTGATGACCAGGTTTTCATTAGTCATTTTTGCCCCAGTGGCAGACACAAACCCGTGACCTTTTCAGCTTCAAGGACACTTGAGCAGATTGTCACAGGGTGGTCAGTCAGCTTCAGTAGAAACGCCCTCACGACGTGAACGCACCAACCCTGTAGGGGAGAGTATTGTGCCATAGCTGCACATTCTTCCAGACCATATGGCATGCTAACATCATCCTCAATGACTAGAAGAAGGGTGTTATTCTGCCTCTTCCAAGCAGGATGATAACGACAATTGTAGCAGCTAGAGGTATTACACTGTTGTTGGTCCCAGGGAATGTCCTTGCTTCTGAGTTTATGTCTCGAATCGGTGATGCACTGTGGGGCAATGGCCGGGATACTCAGTGCAGTTTCAGACCTGGTCCCTCCACTTTCAGCCAGCTCTTCACCCGGAGACAGCTTTTTGAGAAGGTGGCTGAATTTAGTAAGCCAGGCACAGCATTTTTTATAGACTTCTGTCAGGTCTTTAAGTCAGTGCATCGAGCAAGTTTGTGGGATGTCATGAGGTGATACGGCATTCCTGGGAAAATACGGTCATTGACAGAGGTGCCCTAGCATGGAACAGAAACCTGTGTTTGCATCAGTGGCAGATACATAGCATGGCTCCGTATTTCCCACAGAAGTTTGGCAAGGCTGCATCCTGTCACCATCATTGCTCAATATTGCCACCGACTGGCTGACGGATAAGCTTGATGAGACTCTCTCGGTGGCATCAAGCTGAACGTCAGTTTGTTTTGAGACAGCGAATTACACTAACGACATCTCCCTGCCCAGTTTGGTGAATCACTGCAGCTAAGAGCCATTCTCTTCTGGCAAGAAGCAACACACATTGCTCTGGTTATTAATCCAGAAAAAGCTAAGTCCCTGACCATTATCAACAAGCAGCCTCCATTACAGCCAGCTCAGTATTAACACGTCAGGACTGATATCGAGCAAGCAGCAACTTTCAAATACGTGGGAAGCATCATAGACCGTGCTGGAGGATGTTGGAAAAATGCTAATGCTCCTACAGTAGCTGCCACTGCCATGTTCCAGCTCTTTCAGCAGCCTCTGTGGAGACATCGGGACATCTAGGTTACCACAAAGCTGCAGATCTATAAAACCACAATTATACCAACTCAGTTGCATGTCAGTGAAATGTGGGTGCCAAAGAAGACTGAAGAACAACAGACTGACTTTTAAAAAAATGTTTTTGTTGTGCTTGTCACTTGTTGCATAGTAAGAGGCAGGACAAGATCAGCAGTGAAGGTATTTGTAGATGAACTCAGCAACTGCTTCCATCAGCACTGGTTTGTTTTCAGTGGCTTTCTTGGTATGGATGTATTATTAGAACGGAAGACCAGCAAATCACAAAGCATGTTTACCAAGAAATGCTGCTACATGGCTGGCTATCACGTGATCACCAAAAGCTCTGGTGGAACAATAAGGTTGCCAATGAACATAAACTGAATATCCAGCCAGATCACCTTCAGAACCTAGCTAGAGATGGATGGCTATGGCTCTCTAGGATTTGCCTTGGTGACCACAATGATGATCTGTTTTTCTCTGCTTACTAACCTGTGTAGTCACAAATCTACAGTTTACATGCAGATCAGGTTTTTGGTCATTCAAAACCAAGACTTTTCTGACATCCCCCATCACTCTCTTGATTTAACCTATAACATTAACCTAAGCAAATAAAGGTTTTCAGTTAAGAACATTTTGCCCTCTTGCTAGTATTTTCTATAATGCATCCCTCCAGCATGGCAGACAGGAAAACCTTAACGTATGGGGCTGCCAAGATAGTTTAAAACAAAACAAAAACAAAGAAAATTGAACAAAAACTTAGGGAGAGAGAAAAAGATAGCATTGGCATCAGCGAGGAGGCAGAAACAGACGTGTCCTGTTTCTTAACAGTATCTCGACTAAGTTTGCAAAGGGTAATGTCAGCAAAATTTATTGACAGCTGATGTGCGTGGATGTATCCAGAGATGGAGACGAAAGCTATAGCGTCAAGAAATGCTCTTCGGGGGATATGATAGAGGTCTATAAAATCATGAATGACATGGAGAAAGTGAAGAAGTGTTATTTACTCCTTCTCATAATACAAGAACCAGTGGCCACCCAATGAAATTAGCAGGCAGCAGGATTAAAAACAAACAAAAAAGTACTTCTTCACACAATGCACAGCCAAGCTGTGGAACTCATTGCTGGGGGATGCTGCGAAGGCCAAAATTATAATGGGTTCAGAAAATAATTAGATAAGTTCTTGGAGAATAGATACATCAATGGCTATTATCCAAGATGGTCAGGGAAGTAACCCCGTGCTCTGGGTGTCAATAAATCTCTGATTACCAGAAGCTGGGACTGGATGACAGGGGATGGATCACTTGATAAATTGCCCTGTTCCGTTCATTCCCTCTGAAGCATCTGGCACTGGCCACAGTCAAAAGATAGGATACTGAGCTAGATGGGCCATTGGTCTGATCCAGTATGGCCATTCTTATGTCTCACACATAGAAGTAAGGCTTCCTCTTAATAATGAACAACAGGGAGTCATCTTTATATGTCCCTGCTATGGGACCACTGATGTGAAAAAATAACCAACTATGACTATGCGTGATAATAGCCATAAAACCATTCTGATAGTTAACAATTCATCTTCCTCCATTGAAAATATTGTTAAAATGTCTCCTGTAGGTTATCGTTGTACGTGACAGAATTTGTTTTTACCTTTTTCCTTTTAAAAAAACCTCTAGAAAATTTGTTTTTAATTAATAGAACACCTTAGCCCTATGCCATAGCACACAATATAAGATGAATAAAAGATTTCAAGTCAATGCAGCTCACTAAAATGAATACAAATTGTAAACATACAAAAATTAAATACACAAAATCCGTCCTTCCACCACAGTTAGAAAAGGTTATTTAGGTTGCAAATTCAAGTAGTATAAAGTTAGGATATGCTCATTTTAAAGTTGCCTGTGTGCTTTTAATTTGACCCCCTTGTGTGTATGCATTAGGATACAGTTTTTAATTACATGATCACATATATTTTCCATAGGACACGATATTCTATTCTATATAGGTTCTTAGGCTACCCTCTTCACTATAGTATCTGAGCACCTCCAGCAGAGCATTAAACAACACGAGGAATATCTATCATGTATTTTGTTTTGGAAGTTGTGTGGTTTTCTTGTTTGGTTTTCAATAAGATACACACACTCACTCGGGTGACCAGATCACCACACTAAAATATTGGGACACATTGGGGTGCCATCAGCCCCACCCACAGCCCACCCCCGCTCCTCCCAGGCTCCGCCCCCATTCTGCTCCGCATCCCGCCCCCTCCCTGCTCAGGCCCCCCCCCCACTGCACCCTTCCTCATCGCCCTGCCTGCCACTGGTTAGCTGGGTCCCTCCTCAGCCCCCACACACCACTCACCCCCCTGCCCGCTTTCTCGCCACTCGCCTCTTCACCCGCCTGCCACTCACCCCTATGGCACCGACTTCCCCTCTGCAGGGTGGGTGCTCACCCACCCCCCACCTCTTCACCCCCTTCGCCCCGCCCCCATTCCACCCCCCTTTCGCCAAGTCCCCACCCCTGCCCTGCCTCTTCTCCGTCTCCTCCCCTGAGCACACCACGTACCTGCTCCTCCCCCCTAGAAAGTGCTAAGTGCTGCCAAACAGCTGTTATGCGGAGGGAAGCACTGGAGCAGGGACGCGGCACACTGAGGGGAGAAGGAGGCGAGGAGGGGGGAGCTTGGCTGAAATTTTTCCCCATGGGTGCTCCATGGGGTCTCTCTCTATAAGTCTATATATTATATAACTAAACTATTGTCATATGTAAAGTAAACAAGGTTTTCAAAATGTTTAAGACGCTTCATTTAAAATTAAATTAAAATGCTGATCTTATGCCGCCAGCCTGCTCAGCCCACCGCCAGCCTGGGGTTCCATTCACCTAGGCCGGCAGCTGGTTGAGTGGGACCTGTGGCTGGGACCCCAGCTGGTAAGGGGCCGGCGGCCAGAACACCAGACTGGCAGCGGGCTGAGCGGGGCGGGTGACTGGGAACTCAGACCAGCAGTGGGCTGAGCGGCTCAACCCGCTGCCTCTCAGTCCGCTGCCGGTCTGGGGTTCCGTCCGCCGGCTCCTGCCAGCCAGGGTCCCGGCTGCCAGCCCCGTTCAGCCCGCTGCCTGTCTGGGATCCCGGCCCTGCCCACATAGAATGGGTACCTACCTTCTCCCTGGTTCTAGCCCATTCTCTTCCTCTCTCTCTGCACTGCGCTGAGGGTGGGAGTACACTGAGCACAGGGCTGGGGGTGAAGGAACAGGCTGGGGGTTGGGTTGTAGGGTCTGGTCAGGAGCTAGAATGAGGGAGGGGGCTCAGGGTTGGGGCAGGAGGTTTGGGGGTGGAGGGCTTACCTGGACAGCTCCCATTTGGTGTGAGGGGTGCAGGTGGCAATGTGGAGGTTTGGGGGTGCAGGAGCTCCCGTTTGGTGCTCAGGGTGGGGGTGGGAATGTGGGGGGTGCAACAGTCAGGACATGGGGTGTGTGGGGAGGCTGGGTATGTGTGGGGGGTGCAAAAGTCAGGGCAGAGGGCTGGGGGCATATGAGGAAGCTGCAGGAGTCAGGGCAATGGGTGTGGGGGGGTTGGGTACGTGTGGGGGGTGCATGTGTGTGAGGTACTGGAGTCAGGGCTGGGGCCATCGGGGGGTGCAAGGGTCAGGGGAAGAGGCTGGGGTGTGGGGGGGTTAAGGGGTCAGGGAAGAGGGCTGGGTGTGTGTGAGGGGGGTGCAGGGGTCAGGGCAGAGGGCTGGGTGTGTGGGCTCGGGTTGTGGGGCTGGAGGGGACATGCCTTGATTTCACTCCCCTTCCCCAAGACCCCGTCCCCACCTCTTCCCCGCCTCCTCCCTGGAGCAGTGAGCAAGCTGTGGCTCCACTTCTCCCCCTCCTCCCCCTCCCTCACCTCCCTCGCAAGGGCCATCAGCTGATGGATGGCAGGGAGGGAGAGGAAGAGGGGCGGGAACCCAGCATGCTGGGGGAAGAGGCGGGGGGGAGCTTGCCAACTCAGCAGCAGCAGCCAACAGTACCAAGCTTCTTCACCCTGCCGGGGTGGGGTGGGGTGGGGTGGGGGGGGGGAGGAAGCGCAGGCCGGGGTGAGCAGGATTTTTAATGGCACACTGCTGCCTGCCAGGGTCCCTGCCTGGGTTCGGCAGCAGGCTGAGCGGGGCCGGTGGCTGGGACCCGGCAGGCAGCAGTGTGCCATTAAAAATCGGCTCACGTGTCCTCTTTGGCACCCGTGCCATAGGTTGCCGACCCCTGTTATAGAAAGTTCCATTGTGCCAGAGGAGCTAAGTTGTGAATCACAGACTTTACCCTGTCCCATTCACTCAACAGGTTGGATGCCCATGAGGGAGAATTCAAGCTGCCAAATTTATGGTGTTCTACGTATTTCCTAACTTTCTAGTACTTGATTTTACAACCTAACTCCTAACTAACATTTTTTTAATGTCAGGTTTTTTTTATATTTCATATAATTTACATACACATACTGTAATCTAAGATACAATATATATTGACAGTTTACAACAATATATACATAAAACAATATTATAACCAAATAAGCTTGACAACGGAGTAGATTGGGCCACACACCACATAACAGACCACTTGGTATAAATACCAAGCTGAAGCAAACATCTGGCTAGGATTTCAATTTTTAATGTACAAATAACTGAGGATAAGAATATCATTTAGTCTATCAGCTTCTGGTGCAATAGTGACATTTTTCACTCTGTGGGTGAAATTCACCTGAGTGCAGAGAGGCCATCGCAAGAACCTATGGATTAATCTATTCCCATGTTAAGGGTTTAATTGGGATTTCAGTTGCTCATGAGGCCGTGGATGAGTTTTCTGCACTGGGTGAAATGCACTAATTCATAGTGATGGGCAGAGAGAGCAGACTTAATCGAAGAACGGTTAAGCTATAAAAGTACACTGAAACAATGTACTAGCTGGCTTCTGGGTGACTGGCCCTTCAGATACTGATTCTAAGGGACATCGTAAATGGGTATTTCTGGGCACTGCCGGTGCTTTGAAGAGTAAAGGGGAGCGTGACAAGAATTTGACAGGTGCAACAACAGAGTCGGTGGAACTTCAGAAAAATTCTCTCCTTTGTTATAATTGTACACAGACAGAGCCATATAAAGCCCTTCGCTTTCTGAAATGCTCTGAAGGACAATCACATCACCGTGTCAATGACAACCTTAGCGACAATAATAGTCGGCTCTTCTTAAAAGCTTCAAGCAACCAGCCAACTGGGTTTAAATTTCCAACAAAAACCACCTTGACCATCACCAGGAAACTGTCTTAAAAATTCACAGTGACTTAAAAAGGAAAGTGAAATGACTAGCAAAGTAAGATTTTAAGAAATGGAAAGAAATTGGAACTATTTTTAGATCTGCTTCATTGATATTACTTAGAATTTGTTGCTTGGCTGCTGCCACTTTTCCGTATGAATAAATTAATGTGTTCTGAAGGGCATAATCTCATTTATAGACAAGGGCAAATAGCAAAAGGCTAATGGTGGTCTCTCTAGCCACAGTGAAATGTACTGAGAGATGCCTCTAAAAACATATTGCACTGAAAAATGAGAAATAATATAACTGCTAGGACTATCCAATAAGCAGAGTAATTTAAACAGAGCTACTGAGTTCAGGACTGTATTTCAACAATTGTAAAATAAATAAATGAATGAATAAATAGGGTAATTTTACAGACTGTGACTTGATTATTTAATCCGGGGCAGTTATGCCACATGAATACTTGCAAAAAAAACCAAAGCAATTCGTATGTCTGGACTTCCACTGCCTGGCTTGTTGGGCAAACCTACTCACCGGGCATCACTCCTTTGATATCACTTTCAATGTTCATCTCGTTCTTGTTAGTGAAGTGAAGAATAAGTTTCCTGGATGCCTCAAATTGCTGTGTAGCCATCAGCCACCGAAGGGACTCCGGGAAAATACTTCAAGAGATACAAAATGTGTTAGTGGATGCTTCCAAGGATCTATCAACAGGCGGAAACTGCATTTGTTGACCTACACTATTTGAGAACAAAGTAACAACATGGAAATGGTAAAGTAAGAATTGCCTGAACATTTTTTTTTAAAAATGTTTTTTGCAAACGGTGCAAAAACAAAGGGTAAGATTCCCACTATGTAAACTATCTAGGGGTATTTAATATCTCACCCTCCCACCATGTTTTCTTTTATACAGATGCACATAGAAACCAATTCCTGTTGTATCACATCTTTTGTAAAATGGGGTAATAGAAAACAAAATAAGGCCGGGTAACAGGATTGTGCGCATTAGTACAATATACGAAAGGGTTGGGGAGACTTGTCTGCATGGTGAGTTAGTGTGTGGCAAGTCAGGGTGTGAATCTACAGTGCTCCACCTCCCCATGTGCTAACTCTGTGTGGAGACTGATACAGCGCAGTAAAAGTCCTGGAGTGTGGCTGTCGAAGTATCTACATGCTGAGTTAGAGAGCAGCAAGTTGGCGCCCTGCAGATTCACACCCTGGCTTGCCTACCGCACACTAACTTGCCATGTAGAAAAGCCCTAGGAATCACTGTCAGCAAAAGCCACCAGCTGCCAACTGAGTAAAAGAGTGGGAGAGTTTCCAAATAGCAATTCTCACCCAGCGCTCTAGTTAAGGAAGTGACTGGAAGTCTTTTAAAGCTGGAGGGGGAAAATACCCTGTTGAACTTGTTTATGATTACAATGCAATGTTAATTTTGTTTTAAGGCAGATTGTTTAAAATTATCTGCAAAACACTATTTTTTCCCCTATAAGTCAAATATTTCCAGCTTCATAAACAGATTTTAAGGTATTTTGACAGAGCAGTGATATGTATATTCCTAGTCTGGATAAATATGTAATAAGTAGCTTAACACTATGTTCAATTTTGTTACTACGAAAGCTCCCTTTAGTGAAAATAATATGGCTTTATTTGTGTGATATGCTGCATAAAAACACCCCATATGGGATACTCCTCTGTACAATAGTATCAAATATGGAATTAAGTCAAGTAAAACGGAATGCCACTTTGAATATAAACCTCACAGGAAACAGTGCTGAACCGTGTTGGGGAACTTCACACACTTACTTCTGATTTATTTACTAGCAAGAGTGTCAGAGGACACACCATATACGCTTAATACGTCATTATTCCGGAGGGTGGTGGATGAGCAACATTGGGAATACATCCACCTTTGATATGAACTTCAAAGAGCAATGTGGATATGAGTTCGCAGAAATCTGATTTACACTGTACCTCAAGAAAGGACAGAATATATGAAAAATATCAGTTTTACACCTGCATATAGCAGCGTGTACTGTAAAGAAAGTCAGAGTAGATGATCTAGGGGTACTGCCTGGCCTTGAAAATCTATTAATATCTAACCAAATCTAAAGGTAAGACTTGTGCAAGTATGGAGAACTAACAGATTGTCTGATGAAGGGTAGGCTGTTTAAGAGATGCAGGTGTAACACGGATTAGTAGTAGATGTCATCAGAAATTAGTAGTTCACATATGAAAGCTCTGATAAATCAGGAACTAAGAGGCAGCTGGTGTGGATGTCATTAAAAACAACAACAAAAAACCCTTGCTGTCAGCTATGTCTCTGATCCGACCTGCTGCCCCACAACCTATATCCAATAAGGAGTAACTAAAAAACATTTGATCAGATACAGGTGTTTAAGCAATAATCACGAAAGGACTCATATGCTGCGATACAAAACACACAATTTTGTACCACGAATACAACATTTTGGGGTGGTTCTCCTGAAAAATATATATTTTTCATAGAGTTCTCATTTATTTCCATTAAATGTAGACATTCACCCTAAATAACTGATTAACCTTCTCTATATTTTCAAATCCATTTATTTTCATACTGAGCCAAACAGGCATGTGCGGAACTTTACAAAACACACAGCTGAAATAGGTCCACAAGATTTGCGGTCTTCTCCCTTGTATAGGCCTCAATTTCTCTTTCCCTTTAACTCAGTAAGTATATTTAATCTTCTAGGGCATCTGATGACACAGTTTGTGTAACAGATGCATTATAAAATAAAGTTATACTAGTCAGAAATTCCACCACAGTGCGGTGACCTTTGTCACCAATGCAGTCTCAACTCTTATGTATGTAAGGGAGCAGGGTGACAAAGGAATGGAGTAAAGGCAGCTGAACCATAAAGCAGCCACCATTTCAGGTTAATATAGTCAAGACATCACCCTTGGCTTGAATGCAATCCTAGATGAAGAAAAAGGCATATTGATTTTATGCATTAAAATAAGGAGAATGAAAAGGAAAAATGACCTACAATCCAACGTGTCGAAGAACCGTAAGTAAGTATTGCAAATAGGAGAGCATTCCCTTTGACAGCTCATTATACTGCATTGATATCATGTGTCTGCCTCAGCAAATTTTCGAGCAGAACATATTGTTGTGGAAATGGCACATTTTGCAAATCGACTCAAAAAAAGCCACTGAATGCAACACACCATCCACTGTTTTGCCCTTGATAGCTGGCAGCAATAGCTGTTACTCTAATGATCCTTTGGAACAGTCCGCTTAGTAACTGAACAAAAGCCACCAGAAAAACCTTTCATAGCAAAGTGCTATTTGTACAGCAACTGCTGGAAAAGGATTGTGTTAATGGCTCTGAAGATGGTTTCCATGGTAGAAATTCCTTCCAAGTACCAAAGCATCATTTTTTGTCCCAATTTTTCCATGCTGCATCATGGATTATTTATTTATTTTCAATAATTCTTTCCAATAGTGGCTAGAATGATTTAGGAGCTCTCCAGCAGAGAAGAGGGCAGTTTCCTTGCCTTGTGCAGCTCACAGTCCAAAGGACAGACAAGTAAATTATTCCCACTCACCCTACCCATCAATCATGTATGTTTTCTGAATAATGTAACTGAAAAGGAAGGCTGAGAGTCAACTCACCCACATGTGGGGCCTGATCCCACAAACACTTAGTTTAACTTTACATATGTGAGTAGTTCCACTGATTTCAAGAGAAGGAGGGGTGACAGTTTCAGATTCACTCTGGCTCCTGCTCACCCTCCACAACATTCCCCTCACATACATTTGGAAGGTGAGAGCCCCAGTGCCAAAGAGATCATTGGGGCGGTGAATAAACAAGATGTTAGTAAAGAGGGAGTTAGAAACAGAAGGGAGGGAGAGAATGAAAGAAGGTAGAAAGGAAGAGTATAGTGGCAATTGGGGAGAGAAAAGTTAGGACAGAGGGGAAAAACTAAAAATAATGGTCAGGGTCAAACTGTTTAAAAACAGATACCCATTTTGTGTACACAGTGCAGGCAATTATGTATGAAAATGGGGTGAGTGCACTAGAAAGTGGCTAGCTGGCTGCTCAGCCAAATCACCGTATTTGGGCATACAATCATGCAACACACTGCAGAGCTGGGCTAGGGGCTGTTGCCACCATTTCACTGAGCAGCTGGTCACCATCCTTCTCCTGGAGCTAAACCACACTGTGCCCAATTCTGCTTACACCAAAGAGGGGTGGAGGCAAGGAGAGCAAGGAGCACTCACCAGCTGGCCTACAGCCCACTGGGCACAACAGCCCCTGTTGTCAGAAAGCAGGCAGTGTTTCTCAGCAGCTGCCACAGCAAAATAGGCCTGGGCACTGAAACATGAATAAGCCCTGAAGCAGTTGTAGCCATAATGAGACAGCTGGCATCTATATTTGGCAAGCACAGGAAAATCTTCAGGGCTGAGGTTTTAAAAAACATACACACACATCTACCTCTTCAGAGACACTCACTTCCTCAATACCTGTGTAAGTATCTTGTCCCCGACTGCACAAAGGTGATATTTTCCTCTGTGAGGCTCCAAGCCAATAAGTAATAGCGAGCAGGTGGACTGCTGCATGGAGCCTCCATTTGGACAGTCTGCCTGTGCACTAACAATTGCAGGATTGCGGTCTAACACATCTAACCTTAACTGAACACTTCCTTTTGGAGTAAGATGATTCAAAACAAAATATTTCAAAGACTGGACAGACTACAGCTTCCAACCTGTGCAGCCCGTCAGGGACATAAACTGGAAAAAGAAGAGAGGAGAGGAGAGGGTAAAAGGATTTCCAGTCCTCCAAGATCTTTGTTTTGGTCATTCAGGAGCAAACAGAAAAAAAAGTGTCTCATTCCCTTGTAGCTTGTGTATGATTCCAGCACTGGACATGCTCAAGCCCAAAGGCAAAAGACTTCCAGTTGCTCTATTTGCTCAGTCTGATGAGCAACAGCAGGAGATAGAAGACACCAAAAAATAGGAGATAAAAATCAGGGATTACATGCATCTTGAGGTCCTCAAATAAACTTCCCTAATTGCTTTGTCTCAACTCCAGGAGATTAAACAACATATTAAGTTAAAATTCTCTTTTAAATATTTAATGCATTTTACTTTTCTTTTACTGTTTCAATTTCAGTTGTGTGAACTCACACAGGGACTTGTCAGACTTGTGGCGTGCACGCACACACACAGGTGGGATTTTTGCAGCTCTGACTTCCAAACTTTAGGCAGCATGAATGGGAAACTTGAAAGCAAAAAAAAAAAAAAAAAAAAGCAAGCAAACAAAACAGAGAAGTTAGCCCTGAAGCCTAATTTCACATCTCTAGTTCACTACAACTGTATCTCTTGCATTGGCTTAAATTAGGATAGTAAAAGAATGTTTACAAGTAGCTGCTTTGCCAACATCTTTTCAGAATACAAACAAATAGGAAATTTTTCCATTTTCTTTCATTTGCTCTATTGTCAAACTGCTGCTCCTCCCTAGGGTTACCCCCTTTTCAAAAGGCAAAAGTGGGACACATGCAGGAACCCCACCCCATCTGTGGCCCCACCCCCTGCTCTTCCTCTTTCCCCAGGAGCCCACCCCCTAGCCAGGCTGGAAGCCAGAGCTGGGCCATGGTAAGAGCCACCCTGGAGCCTGGGCTGCTGTGGGCAGCCCAGAACACTTCATCTGCCTTGGGTAGGATTAGGTGCCCAAGAGCAGTCCCTAGCCCGTGTTCCCACCCGGGGGCGTGCTGCCAGGGCAGGTGGAGGGTTTGGGGCTCCCCACAGTGCCCGGGGCTCCCTGGGTGGTTCTTACTACTGCTTGGCTCCAACTTCTGGTCTGGCCAGGAGGTGAGGCCTCATGGCCAAGTGGGGCTAAGGCCCACCTCAGCCCCACCCAGGAAGAGACTGACAGGGAATCTGGGACAAATGCCGTAGTCACTCAGCTGAGAATCAGGACTTGAACTCTGCATTTTGGGACTGTCCCGCCTAATCTGAGATGGGTGGTCACCCTCCCACATCTTCTCCTCTAGTCAGATGGGGAAAAACCAGTTGTTAGCTTTGGCAAAGTTCCCCTTTTTTACCTCACCCCCATCTTTCCCTTTGGAGTACTCTCTGTAAAGAGCTTAAAAAGTTTTCTGCTAAGGGTAATTGATTAGGGTTGATCAGTTTCCCAGTGCCTAAAGCTGAGCTGGCTGCAGTCAGCTGATTGGTAGACTTCCTTTCCTTCTAGAGTAAAGGTAAAACAAGCCCTTTGCCCACGGAAAAAACAGAAGAGGGAAAAACTAGAATTACTGTCAGTTTCTGGTTTCAGTGTGTAGAAGTTCTTGCTGCTGTCCATGCAGAGACCGCTGGGAGAGAGGGAAGGAGCACGAGGAGCATTGAAACAACAAAACAAAAATCCTTAACAGCAAGGAAAAATTCAAACCACAGAAAAAGTCTAAAGGAGTTTTTTAAAAAGGGAGAGGGGAAGGGAAAAAACACAGAAAGGAGGACAGGAGAGAGACAGTAAAAAGGAGAGAATGCAGAGAGGAGGAAGGAGATACACAAGTGAAGATGGGGAAAGGGAGAAGATGCCTTTTAGAATTTTTGCCCTGGGTGTCACTGGCACACAAATACTGCTGCAGCCAGTGCCAAAGATTTCAAGGCATGCTTGGGAGTGTGACCCCAGCCTGCAAACAGAGTAAACGGTACCAGTGGACTGCAATCAGGGCTGTCCCAAGCCATTCTGGTGCCCTACGCAGCCCTCCCGTGGGGGGTGGGCGGCGGGAGAGAAGGGCTGGACCCAGGCCTCCACGGGAGGGCAGGAGCAGGCTTGGGGGTGGGGGGGAGAACCACCCCACAGCACAAGCCAGCGGAGTGGAGTGGGTTGGGGCCGGGTCGCTCAACTTCCTATCTCCCGGTGAGTGCAGGATCTGGCCCCACCCAGCACTCATGGGGCAGCGGGAAGTGGAGTGACCCGGCCCAGCCTGCTCTGCTCTTCTCCCCTGGCTCCAAGCCTTGGGAATTGGGGGGCAGGGTGAGAACCGCCCCCCAGCACTCATCAGTGGCACGGCTGGGGTCAAGTTGCTGCACTTCCCGCCGCTGGTGAGTGAAGGCCCAATCCTTGCTGCAGTCCTCAGGGGAGTGGGGGCAGAGCAGGGGCAGGAATAGGCAGGGCAGGGGCGGGGGCTTTGGGGAAGGGGTGGAGTGAAGGTGGGGCTGGGGCGGAACAGGAGCTGGAGCAGCACGCAGCTGCAATTTCCTGGTGCCCTATGCAGCTGTGTACTTTGTGTATGGGTAGGGACGGTCCTGACTGCACTAGAGTAAACTGTGTTTGCACTAGGGGGTTGCATCAGGGCAACCAGTTAAAATTCAAGCTGCTGCATTTGAGGAGAATGGGGAAAGGATAAATCTCCGCTTATGGCACTTGTGCACCTACACCCACCGCAGCTAGCCCTTTTCACAACCTTAACATTTAGTTAGTATGTCGGGTTTCTTTGTTTTAATTATTAATACACTTGCTGACCTTCAGGACAGTTCCAGGAAGCATCTAATACCAAAAAGAGGAAACAGAAAGCCTTCTGTATCCTGGTGATCTGAAATCTGTGCCTAAGTGCATAGTTAGGACCCTGACTTCTTTCATGTACATGCCTTTAAGCGCATTTCTCAGAGCTGGCTTACGCACAAACTTCTATGGTCTTCCAGATGTCTAGGACTATCCAGATTCCACAGCTCTGTCATTGACTATTAAAGGCCTTGCACCCCTGCACTTTTGTATAGAGCTGCTCCCCTCCCTCTCAATAAGTATTTTGCTCCAAGCTCTATCTGTTTAGGTATTACACAGCCCATGACAGCATGGTATCTATAATACAGAGTGAGGGGGAGCGAAGCAAGCACAGAGATGGAAGAAGATCAGACCCAGATATGTACGAGGAAAGTGAACAGCACTCTCAGAGTAGGAGAGGGATCAGGGATTACAAATCAGGGGGGAAGATGAGGGAGGAGACAATATGGTAGGTCACAAGACCTTTCTACTGTTTAGCTGATTACTTTGTGTGGGTAATTAACAAGCGACAAGGAAGGGCAGTTTTCAATTTTTCTTTTGTTACAATTAAATGCAAGTTCACTGCCCCCCACCCCCTCAACTATGCACACAGTAGGGTGCCCAATTAACTACTCTCCTACACCCTAGTTGAGAGGGAAGGAACTATAAAAATGACACCACCTTATCTGCTTCATAAAAGGAGCATCCCACTTAAAAAGATGGGACAGGTGAGAGGTATGCATGCAGCATACGTGTACTGTACACCCAGCATAACTAAACAAATGTTTTCAGTCCCTTTCTGCTCGTTCAAGAAAAATCAGACTCCACAAGTTTTGATACTTTGGTTATTGCTACCATTATCATACCGTATAAGCAGGTCCTAACCCTACCTTCCTTCCATCCTTCCCCTCCTGTTTTCAATGGGATTTACAGGTGCATATCCAAGGGCAGAATCTGGCCAGTAGCAAAACCATAGGAACATAAGAACGGCCATACTGGGTCAGATCAAAGGTCCATCCAGCCCTGTATCCTGTCTACTGACAGTGGCCAATTCCAGGTGTCCCAGAGGGAGTGAACCTAACAGGTAACGATCAAGTGATCTCTCTCCTGCCATCCAGCTCCACCCTCTGACAAACAGAGGCTAGGGACATCATTCCTTACCCATCCTGGGTAATAGCCATTAATAGACTTAAATTCATGGAGGTTATCTAGTTCTCTTCTAAACCCTGTTATAGTCCTAGCCTTCACAACCTCCTCAGGCAAGGAGTTCCACAGGTTGACTGTGCGCGGTGTGAAGGAGAATGCACTTACGCGGGGACACCTGGGGGTGGCTGTTGATTCAAGGAGGTCGGGGCCAGCAAGTGGAGTGTGACAGGACTTGTTGAGGAGCTCCTGTCCTCATGCCTTGCGAGAGGCTGCTTCCCACCCCAGCCATTGGCATCTGCTTTTCAGGACACAGCCACTCCCAAAGGGATGAAGAAAGGCAGATGAGACACGCCCGAGGCTCCTGCAAACGGCCTCTGACTCTGGCCTCATCTTCCCTAGTTTGGCTTGGTGGGGGTGTGCATTTCTTCCCAGCCTGCTCTGGATCCTTTTTAGCAGCGCTATGGACCAAAGGAGATGGAAGAAAAGGAGCGATGTGATAAATTCCAGCTGGTATCCTGATGCGAAGTGGATTTAAATCTTATTTTGATATTTTTGGGGAGGAGACAGAGGGAAGGAAATACCCCAACAGCAACTTTTTATGGGGTGGGGGAGGAAGGGGAAAAATGTTACAGATCCCTACGTGATTTTTGCAAGCAATCAATTGCTAAACAAACTGAAGCACCAGAGGAGGGTTTTCCAGCTGGGAGCAGGATTTGCCTATAAAAGAAGAGATCAGTGGGCTCTTGTTTTGATTGTGGAGGGGGGGAGAAACTTCAGACTCCTCTGTTTCTCACCATCTTCCCCACAATTACCCTAAGAAAAAATGAGTTGCGTGCCATGAAGGCCTCTGTTTAGTTTGGGATAAAAGGTTAAGATTTCCAACTCCCATTAATGTCAGCGGGGCCTTTGCATTGAGTTTACTGGTAGTGAATCAAATCCTGACATAGCAGTGTTTATAATATGAAAAAAAGTCTCTTTACACAGAAGTTTGTTTTGTTGGTTTGTTTGGTGCGTTATTATGCTGGTTAATCATCTCTCTTCCTAAAAAGAAAAGGAGTACTAGTGTCACCTTAGAGACTAACCAATTTGTTTGAGCATAAGCTTTCGTGAGCTACAGCTCACTTCATCGGATGCGAATACAGACTAACACAGCTGCTACTCTGAAACCTCTCTTCCTAAAGGACAATTAAACACTACCAAATAAAATACTTGTAAAGGATGGTATTGGTATTGTACACTAGCAATATGTACGGTTTAAAACAGGAATTGTTATGCTAAAATGTATTCCAGCGTAGAATGACTGAACAGCAGTGAACATTCACCCAATACAACTGATGAAGGGTAGGAAGTAAAATAAAACAACAGATTAGGTAAAACTAACATGTGATAAGGTACACATGCTAAAACACACAGACCAGGAGACACCAACTCAAAGCAGCACCAGATCCTCCCAAAACAGATGCAAAACCTGCAGACATATCTTCACTGCTACAGTGATCAACACTCCCCACAACACAACTTTCAAGATCCATGGATTCTACACACGCCCTTCACAACGTATACCTCATCCAGTGCACTAAATTCCCCAACAACAACTATGTGAAACCAGACCATAACTACGCTCTTGAATGAACTCACACAGGAAAATGAAAAAAGACAAAAACACCTTATCACCTGTGGGTGAGCAGTCTTCACAAAACCATCACTCCATAGCTGACCTATTGGTCCTCATCCTCAAAGGAAACCTGCACGACACTTTCAAAAGACAAGCCTGGCGTTTAAATTCATTACTTTGCTAGACACCAAAATACATGGACAAAACCGAGACACCAGATTTATGGTTTACTTCAACAATCTGTAATCCATTAACTCCCTCTTTTTGTCCTATGACTGCAGAGGTGTTAACGGGCCACTTTACCTTATAACATTTGCTAACTACCTATGCTAAACAATCTGCTCCACTTTGTATTTCGCTGCCACACGCTGAGTACTTTTCCCAGACCTGAAGAAGAGCTCTATGTCAGCTCAAAAGCTTGTCTCTCTCACCAACAGAAGTTGGTCCATCCACATTGTCTCTCTAACATCCTGGGACTAACACAACTACAACTACATTGCACAGCACAGATAAGGGCATGGCTACACTTGCAGAAGTAGAGCACTTTGAGTTAAACCAGCCTTCGGAGAGCGCAGTAGGGAAAGCGCTGCAGTCTGTCCACACTGACAGCTTCAAGTGCGCTGGCGTGACCACTTTTGCAGCGGCATTGGGAGTGGTGCATTATGGGCAGCTATCCCAGCACGCAAGTGACTGCAACATGCTTTTCAAATGGGGGGGAGGGGGTGGAGTGTGACAGGGAGCGTGTTGTGTGTATGTGGGGTTTTTTGTGGGCGGGGGCCTGAGAGCATGTCAGCATGCTGTCTTCTAAGTTCAGACAGCAGCAGACCCCGCCCCCTACCTCTCTCTCACACACACAGCATTCTACACTAATGGTTGCTTTGTCTCGGAGCAGATAAGCATGCCGGGAGTCAGAAACGGAGCTTTCAAAGGTCATATCCGCATTCCTGCAACAATTCCAAAACAATGACAAGAGTGGCCACTTGACTTAAGGGGATTATGGGACATTTCCAGAGGCTGTTAAGAGCGCAGTAATGCAACATCTTGTTCACACTGATGCCCTAAGTTTCAGCCAAGGCGCACCAAGTGTTAATCTTCTCACTGAGGTGGAGAACCAGAAGCGCTGTAGCAGTGGAGTCCGGGCGCTCTACGTGCCTTGCCAGTGTGGATGGGTAGTGAGCTAGGGCACCCGGGGCTCCTTTATTGCGCTGTAATTCGCAAGTGTAGCCAAGCCCTAAGGCAGTGTAGATTTTAACACTAAGCGGATTGAGTGAGAAGCCTCGTGGGAGCCTTAGGATACTTCCCAGCATGGGTAGATGGACACACACTGGCTTTGCTTGAGCAAGCATGCTAAAAATAACAGCATGGCTGTTATGACATGGGCAGTGGCTCAGGCTAGCCACCGGAGTATAATCCTGCCTGACCCCCTGGGTCTGGACTCAGGTGGCTTCCCTGAGCCACTGCCTATGCCATCATGGCCACACTGTTAACTTTAGTGTGCTACACATCTGTCTCCCCAAGATGAGAAATACCCTCCCAGCTGCTGTGCAGAGACCCTCTCAGGGAGCATGAGCTCAGCACATGTTAAGGGCAATGTACCTTGTCTACACTAGATTTAAAATGGGCTAGTTTGCACATGTTGGCCAATACATGCTAACATCATTGCTTTAAATCCTAACCTAGCCCAGGCCAAAGAGACTGAAGGGGCAGGCAAGAACCAAGCTCTGGGTTTGAAGGGAAAACTTGACTTTAGAAACACGGATCTCCAAGGGCTAAGGCTGCGGCACAATTGTCAACACCCTGCTGGTGAGAACCTATTTTTCTCATAATTTTTTATCCTTGGTGACTGCAACATGTCCCCTCCCCAAAGTAGTATGAAGCACATATGGCAGCTCACCAAAGCAGAACTCTTCTCTCCCTCCCACCCACTACTGGGAAAGTAAGTAGAGGAAGCTACCTTAGAGGGTAAGAGTTTTTTTCTTCTGAAGCTTGGTTTCAGATTTACCTATTTGCTGAAGGAGACATTTTATAACTGTGAAAAAGAAAAGCTCGATACAGACTATAATAATCCCAGATATCAAAACCACCCCATAACCCAGCCTTAGTAGCGAGCATCTTTACAAACAAGAAACAAGGCAGAAATACTTACACCCAGTAAAGCAACATCAGCAGGAAGGGGCAGATGATGACGGCCTGGAGAACCTGCCAGTCCCTGCAGAGGGCAGCCAGCCCTGGCATGAGGAACTGTCCTGCCATTGCAATGAAGCTTGCCACCATGGTGACCATGAACCGGTGCCCAGGAGGACAGAGTTCTATTCCTGAAACAAAAAGGCACATACAAAATTTGAAGATCAATGCAAGGACATTTTTTTTGCTATCCCTAATGACAGAGGAGCTCATTAATCATTTATTATCGCACTGGAACCAATGTACTACCATCAATCACAATTTTTTAAATTTGATCTACCAAGTGGATACAATAGTCTGTTTAGAAAGTATTTCACTCAGTCCTGGGCTCAAGAAAATATTTTACTGAAGACTTATGGCAAGTAAAAGCTCACGTGTCCCAAAGATTTAGGGCCCAATCCTGCAAGATGCTGAAAAACCCCCAGAGGTGCCAAGTGCCTTCAATTCCCATTGATTTTCATGGGAGTTGCGAGTGCTTGGCACTTCGCAGGATCTAGCCCTCCAGCCACTATGGAAAGCCACCTTCCTCCAAATTTATCATGCTAGTACTCAATCCCATTTCAAATTGGACTTTTCGGTGCTGTTTCCCCCTCACCCCCGGGGATCTCACTCAACTTTCAGCAAGACCGCTTCCCATCCGTCCCTTTCTTCCCTCTTCAGTGAAATCCATCACCACTGACATCATCAGTAATCTCAGCAGCCCTTATGACACAGGGTTGCTTGATAAAACTCCTTAAAATCCCTGGATTCTGGATAGTCGAAATGAAGCTGGATCTAGCAGAATCACATTTTCAAAATCAACAGAAACGTAACAATAAAACTGGTTCAGATCATACAACTACATCCTAATGTTGATTGATTTTTTTTTCCAGCTAGAACTACTGTGGCACCCTGCAATCTACGCTTTCTGCATGTCTACATCCGCTTCATGGGTTAATCTTGAGGCATAATAAGCTTGCAAATAAGGGCTGCACAATAAGTATTTGTGGCAAGTGGAAATAGATACATAAGCTAGAAAAATGTCTGTCACCATGATAGCATTGACAAAGGCAATGTGCTTTTCCCTGGAACTCTGCCAGTTATTTTGTTGTTAAAATTATTATTAAATGGTTAAGATGATGGATAATGGAAAACCGGGGGAAAGGGAGAAGAGGGAGATAAAATGTCTTCATCAGAGGCCAAGTTGTATGTGGGATGGGGATTTGAGCAGAACGTTTATCACATTGTTCCAAGGCTAGCAGGTTATTGCTGGAACAGGAACGTTGCCAACCAATACCAAGGAAAATGTATCTGTAGTGAAGCAGTCAGAATTTTCATTATCCCAGCCACAAACAAACCACAACCCAGTTCTGGAGGTGGGGAGCGGAGGAGGAAAAATAAACCCCAAACACACTTACTGTTGCATATAAAAAAGCTTTTACAGTTTAATTAGTAAAACAAGATTAAACACAGAGCTCCCATCCCATTAATATGGCATCATTCCCAGTAATGAAGTACACTGGGCTTAACCAATTCCATTTTTTCCTTGGTGGGCAGGTGTCCTCTAAGTTATGTTTTTATAGCCTTCAAGCATAAAGCTATTTTGTTTTTTAAATTAAACATCATAGTCACTCACACTCCAGTATTCTTTCAGTAAGTACAAGTAGATTTGTTGCTATAGAAACAAAAAAATCTGCATTAGACAGGTGCAAGTTCAACTTTCCAATGGCTGAGCTTTGGTGAGTGTCAGTTATGAAAAGTTGCAGAAACAAGATCAAGTTTTTTATGAAGTCAGAAAGATGTGTCAATATTGTATAATTGCATTTCTGACTCAATGGTGCATAATTGATATAACTGTCCATTTGCAGTAATTATTGATTGTATAAAAAAAGCAAAGAACTTCAGAGAAGAAAACAAGCAAAATAATCTCCGGGCTATCATATATGTATGATCAAGTTGTTCCCACTTCTCTGGAGAAGATGAAAAATTGCCATAGTTACTGGATTAGCATGACTTTCAAGTAACATTAGCACAAACTCGATGTGTCTATTAAATATAGCATCACTAATGCAAATAAAAAAAAAAGGAGGACTTGTGACACCTTAGAGACTAACACATTTATCTGAGCATCAGCTTTCATGAGCTACAGCTCACTGCATCGGATGCATGAAGTGAGCTGTAGCTCACGAAAGCTTATGCTCAAATAAATGTGCTAGTCTCTAAGTGCCACAAGTACTCCTTTTCTTTTTGCGAATACAGGCTAACACGGCTGCTACTCTGAAACCTGCAAATATAATATACATTAGATCAGTCTCTTGACTTCCCAAAGATCTGTGGCATCAGTCTTAAAAGATACAAGAAGATACAATAGTAGTTCTCAGCAGACACCTGGCAGACCAGCATTCTTGACCTTGTCAACAAGGCAATCTAAACATCACTGTGTCAAAGAGAAGGGGTCTCACAATACCGCACTAATATCTGACACTGTGATGAATAAAAGACCCTTCAGCCCACACAGGACACCACTGACTTCATGCGACTCCATGCAGACTCAGAGGTATGCCCACACATATCCATTGCAGTATGGAGGTCTAACTTACCCCATCCATAGTATGAACGTATAACAGAACCTATGTTTCTCCCATTTAGCTAAGAGTTTCCTAATCTATTCCTTTGGGGAAGGAGTGCTATGTAGCCTGTTCCCATTAATTCAAACTAAAGAGAGTCACTGTAATCACACCCCCCCACCCCCACCCCCCTTTTGTTTTTGCCACATACACTACATGGTACTGTCATAAGGGGTCTTTCACCTCAAGAGTGCCTCCTAGTGTCCAGGTGTGGCGCTACAGGGATTTTTCTTAACCTGGAGTCCATTCAGTTATCCCTGTGCCACAACAGTCTGAGATATGTGGCCAGGTCACTGCTCAGTCCGTTCCCCTTCTGGGGTTAACAGAAAAGTCCAGAAAATAGGAAATTCAAAATCAGAATGTCCTTCAAGCCTGTCTTCTGGCCTCTATCTGGCATTTGCTATTCCTGGCTTCTTTTATTCCTGATACCCATGTTTTTCCTCTTGGCCTGGGGGAGAGGTAAGGGAACCCAGGCCCACTTTCTCCTCTGGATTCCTGCCCAGGGACCGTGTTTAGACGACTAACAACCATTCCTTCAGTCCCTTCACCATTTTCCCTTGGCTGTTCTCATCTTTACCTCTCTCACCAGTATTTTTACAAGATATGCAGATTCTGCTGCCCCTGCCCTGAGCGTGGGGCTCCTCACAGCTTCTTCTGGGACCAGCTACAGAAGAATTTCCTAAAAGCCAGTCTCAGCTCTTCCCTACGGCAGCTAGATTGTACTGCTAGCAGTTCTCTGCCCCGGCCTTAAACCAGTGGTTCCTAAACTTTTTATGCCGTGCCCCCTTTTACCCGTAATGTGATCTGCCCACCCCCGGGAGCCGTGATAGGGAGCCGGGACCGGGTGAGGGGCCACGTCTGGAACTGGAGCCAGGGACTGGGGCCGGTCTAGGGCCAGAGCTGGAGTTGGGGGCCGAGGCTGGCAGCGGGAGCGGAGCCGCAGCCAGGCCAGGAGTCAGGGACCAAGGTTGCGGCTGGAGGCGGGGCTGGGGCCAGAAGCGGGACCGCGAGCAGAGTGGACTGGGTGGCGCTCCCTCCCTATCCCCTGTGGACGCTAGCCCAAGCCTTGCCGTGCGCCCCCCTGAACATTCCTCCGTGCCCCCTAAGCTGACACTCTCCCCCAGTTTGGGGACACCACCTTAAACAGTCAGTATCAGTCTCCTCTAAACAGGCGTTCCCTCGCACTGGGACTGGGTTTGTATTCCAAGAGTCTCTTTGCCTTAGAGTATATTGTCTTTCCCTCCTTCAAGCAAGTGTTCCCTTCAGCCCTTTTTCTGGATCTGGGGTTTGTACGTGTCAGGCCTCTTGCCTTACACCTTAGTTAGTTGCAAGGCTTTTGCCAGCTTCCTTCAGCCCCACACCCTTCCCAACTAGCCTTCCAAAATGGAGGGTTCAGCAGGCCAGCCTTCTCCTATCAGTATCGGTCGGCTGCATTGGAGGAGGCAGTCTCTATGCTTCTCCCAATCCTTCCCAGTTGATGAGGTGAGAGGGGACACTTGCCCTGCCTTTTGTTTCAGGTCCTTAAAAGGTAAATCCTCCAGATTCCTTCCCTAATCACCATTCCCAATCCCAGGACCCTTAGGCCTCTACATATATCCACTGGACCTTTCCAAACCCTTAAAGGGCCAAGCAAGGTGGTAGGGTGGCCTGACCACTAGAGCTACAACCCTCTCTGGCAGCCTACCCCATCACAGATACCAATAATAATACCACCTAGCGTTTATGTTGAGCTTTTCATCTATTAGATCTCAAAACACTTTACAAAAGGATGTAAGCATCATTATCCCCATTTTACAGATGGGGAAACAGAGATATGAAGGATTAGATTTGATCAATGCACAGAGTGGTGGCCCATAAAAGCCTGCCAATTATCTTAGAAAATAAGTATTTTTGTTTAGATAACCTCATTATGGCCTCCATTCAATATATGCACTGTAGCAAGTACAGGGTACATACAGGAATGCTGCAGCTATTAACTTAACCTATACTGGCATGAATTTAAGGACCATTAGTCCCTGTGTGGAAAAAGCTATATATACACATAGTTGTGTGGAAATGTGTGATTTGCAGAAATGTGCGTATGTGTACAACAGATATTTTTGAACTGCACATTTCTGCACACTCTTTGAGGGGTATTTTTGATCTATAACTAGAGCCCTGCAAATCTGTGGATACCCGTTTATATCCTCGAATATCTGCATCCGTGGATATGGATGTATTGTTTACTATCTTTGCGGCTCATGGATTGGATGCAGATCCAATTTTTACATCCTTGCAGGGCTGTAACAGTGAGATAGAGTGCTGGTGAGGATACATATAAAAGTGGACTGCGGATCGCGAGTCGGATACAAGTTAAATATCGCAGATGCGGATCCATTTTTTTGTATCCATGCAGGGCTCTATCTATAACTACCACGTATGACAATTAAAACAATTAATGTATTATACATTGTTTAGAAAGCCTGTTGGTAATCCCTTTCAAATAATAAGGCAGTGTGGTCTGGAGGTGTAAGCAGCAGGATGGAAACCAGGAGGTCCTGAGTTCTAATCACAGGGGCTAGTTAGTGGAGTACAGTGAGGATCACATTTGCCCATCATTCAACAGGTTCCTGATTCAAAAGTAGGCATGAACAGGGCTTTCAAACTAGATGATCACAGTGATCCCTTATGGCCTTTAAATGCCAGTATAACTTAGACAAAAAAGGATTGTAGCTGCATTAATAGCAGTTCCAAATAATGCAATCTAAACTCCAAACAAACAAAAATCTGTCAATTGATAATCTCCACTGTACCAATGTACAGACTGCATGCATCATATTATAATATTCTTTTTAAAAACAAAAACTCTCAAACTAGTCCCAACCTCCCATCCCTCACCCACCCCAAGCACATTCCAACACAGTAGTAGAATTTCTATAATCCAGGCTCTCCGTTTACATTCTAACAAAGCAGTTGAGATTAGCTGGGACACTTGAATTGCCCGTTTCTACATTTGTTTTTAAACACAGAACCTTCTCAGCGAAGGGCCCTCAATTTTGGCATTCTCTCCAGCTTGCTCAGACAGAGCCAGAGATTTATAGACTTTTGGGGCTGGATTTCTATCCAGTACACAAGTTTTGTATCAGTGTAAATGCATCTGTTTCAGAAAGTTTCAGCATAAAGCTGGTGTAAGGAGGGGAGAATCAGGCCCTTACGGAACCTATGGGTTATATTTTTTCTCAGTCTCTTCTTTGAGATGTTGCTTTAAGGAGGGGGCTGGTGAGTATTTTTTCCCTCAGATGGATACGGAGTTCTTTACTATCATTGATAGATGTTTAGTGGTATATGCATTTTTCATACACATGCCTAGAAACCACGAAAGATGCATTTTTATGAATGAATATACATACATGAGGGCCACATGTTAAAGATGGCTCTATCATACTGTTTGTCCTTCTTGATTTTCTAAAGCTATACCAGTAATTAGATCCTCATTGTATATTCTGACACTCCCTTGACTAGGTCTGTGATAAGACTAAATATTTTGTTAACAAAATTACATGAAAGCTAACTACAAATCTGAGTTCCAAGCAACTGCGTCATCCCTTCTTATGAATCAGTCAGTAGAACACCATGTCATTCCTTGGGACTCTTGATTCTGACTGTGAATTCGTAAATTGGATTTTGCAATACAGAAATTACTTTTTTTCAGTACACTGAACCCCACAATCCTTGTTATTACTTCTGCATTTTACTTAACACAGTTTCTAGAGTCACAGCACCCTACACACTAAGCAAACTATCTTTAGGAAACTGGAAGAGGTCAGCAATAAATGAGCTGTAGTTTCAAAGACTGATGTCCCCACAAAGAAAAGCAAGTTCATTGCCACACCACAATCTAAAGTGGAAGAATTCTGAGCTACTTTAGGAAATGTTACAAATGCATCCAGTGTGTTCTCAGTAAGCACAAAAAATACTGCTTAACAACATTAGGAAGTCAATGTATAATGATTATACAGCGTTTGAGGTGCATATCATTTAAATTGTTTAATGTGGATATAGATGTCTCGTGAATAATTCAGAAAGTAGTGTAGAAAGCAAGTAACTCTTTTGGCCTATGTGAGTAGACAAATAGGGCACTGTGCATTTTAAACCTGTACACAATCCTTAAAGGATCTTCAGAGAGCCATTAGCCTTGAAAGGTTTGGTTTTATAGCTTTCTGAAGCTTAGAAATAGCTTGTAAAAGACAATGGGCTCTGCATTGTCCAGTAAAGATCAATCATTCTTCGCCAGCCTGCTAGCAAGGGGTTAAGATTTAAGAAAGCAGAAGCCTCTGATATATTGCCACTTGATTGACAAAATGTACGTGATCACAACACTGTACACAATCTAAATGGGAGGAAGATTTGGGAACAATGTACAGTATTCAGAACAGGATTGGACAAGTCTCTAGACTAGAGCTTCAAAAGCTGTGAAGGACGCCAAGCTAAAACTGATGCAGTTCAAGCTGATACATCATTTTTGCTGAAGGTGGTACAAAATGAGTGATTACGGCTTCAGACTGTTGCATGCTGGCAGTATTTCCACCAGTCATATCACTGAAAGCTCATGAGCTCAAGACTGGAGGCAGAGGAACTTAACAGAGGTAACATTCACTGGAGTTCAGCTCCACTCCAGACCAGAACAATTCTCTCCTACAAGACTCTGGAGGTGGTCAAAAGAAAATGTCTATGAAAAGAAAACCAATAACGACAGGCTACATGCAGCAATGGAAATAGTACACACGTTACAAGGGGCTGATTGATTTTAAATGATCAGGCACAGCAATTAGTACCCTCGTTCTCAGCTCTCCCTCCCAATATTATAACACAAGAGCCTTTTTATTTCCCCCTAGCAGTGACTTCTCAAGCAAGACCTTGTTAAAAATGTCCTAAATGCTGACCTAGCTCCTTCAAACCCACACACAGTTCCCTTCTCTACCTGCGCAAATCAAAGGCCTGGTGACTTGATCATGTCTTTCCCCTTTTTGTAACTTAGAGAAGTAACAACAAGTAAATAGCAAACTGTTTGCTTTGGGCATTTGCCAACAACTCTGAAGCAGATACATTTGTTCTCATTAGAGATCTATGGATGAAAAACACTATAAAAGAGCTAGGGATTATTATTAGGTATTCGCACATGCATGAATTGTGAACACATTTATTTTAAAATCCACAACTTGCTTGCAAACAACACACGAAAAGGGAAAAGGTTAAACACTTTGAAAGAGTCCTGTGATTAGCTCATCCAGCTCTAATCTCAAACCATGAAGCAATTAATGGACCAAGCACCAGCTACTTGTTCGAGAGATTTCCAGGTGCTAACTGCCATTTGTACCTTGGAACATCCCACCTGATTTCAACCGATGAGCCACCAAGATAGTTGGGCTCCACTAGGACAAACAGAGCCCAGGAAAAAAGCATTGCCAGCTGACAGAATCTAGCTATGGAACAAATTTCAGAGTAGAGATGACATGAATCTCTAGAGTACAACCATCTTGAGGAAATGTTGCAAAAACTTACCTTTTTGACAAAGCGTTTCCATCATAACAAGAGTGACACAACAGACACCCCCTTCTACTACTCTTCCCCTGCAAAAAACAAAACAAAAAACCACCACAGCATGCCCCTCTCACCCCCAAACAAACAAACAAAAAAGTGAGAAAGGGTCAGAGACTCTGAAGTCCACTAGAGACACTGCTATCAATTTTACTAGGGAGGGATTCAGATATTAAGACTGAAGGGTGACAGTATAAAAGCCTAAGAACAAAAATGAAATCATCCATTAAAAAAAATACACTTCATTTTTAATTTCTTCATTCTCCCCTCCTCCCAAGGTTCCTGAGCATAGCTAAGGCTGAAGTCGAGCGGCCAAAAGACCTAATGAGTGTCTCTCTGTGGTTCTGGTCCAATCGGTCCAGTGGACTGAGATCCAGAACACTTAGGTTCTAATCCTGGCTCTGCTGCTGGCGTGCTGTGTAACCCTGGACCAGTCATTCCATCTCTCTGTGCCTCTGTCTCACCTGCCACCCTTAGTCTGACTTGTCTGTTTAAATGGAGTGCTCCCCTTGGGGCAAGGATCATCTCTCACTGTGTGTTTGTACAATGCTTAGCACAATGGAGCCGCCAAACTTGGTTGGGGCTCCTAGGCCCTACTGAAAATAGAAAGACGACGACATTTAGGATCAATATCCCAATTTCCAGAGGCTTATCAGACCCAACCCTCTAAACGTTGCACACTTCATATACACGCGGAGTACACTCTGCTCCCAGCTTACACAACTTTGATTCAGCGTGGCTGCAATAGCAGCAGCTGCAGGCTGTGTTCACTCCTGGGTGAGTTGAGACCAAGAACGACACCAGAAGCAAATAAGGAAGGACTGCGTGGAAATTCTGTTAATTAAAGATAGATTAAATAAATAAAAGCAGAGTGCAGAAGGAAAGGTTATCACACACCAGAATGCAGAGACAACAGATGTAAACAAAAGACAGCGACAGAGAAAGAAAAGAGAAATCAAATTCACTCTCTGGAGAAATCCAATCCTTTATCAAGTAGAGAGAGAAGTAATAGACTAAACTGCATTGACTGAATAGAAGAAATTGGATTACTTTCCACTGTCTTGAAATAGCACAGTATAATACAAGTTATTCTAAAATGCATCCACACATGACACAGGTGCTTTCCAAAGGTGGTTTCCACACAGAATGGCTCATGTTTTCTTATGTGTACACTTGCATTAAAATGTGAACTATACACACATAGGTATTTTCCACTGAATGCATCCGATGAAGTGAGCTGTAGCTCACGAAAGCTTATGCTCAAATAAATTGGTTAGTCTCTAAGGTGCCACAAGTCCTCCTTTTCTTTTTACAAATAGTAGGCATATTTTCTAATGTAACGATTTCTCTACGTATGACTGAAACCGGGGTAGATGGTACCTGGCTGCTGGCACTGTTCGTACAGTTGGCCAGAGTCTGGATCTGGAGTATGAACTGGGTCCGGAGATGAGACAATACAAAATTTTAACCAATCAAGGACCAATCATTAAATGTTATGACTTAAGGCTGTGGTACATCTCTCCATGGGGGACAAGGAAACCTATGTTGATAGGCCACACTCAGAGGCTAATGGAACCCAAGTTTCCAGAGGGCTCTGTGAGAGCCAACTGCAGCTGACTACTCTCTTGAGAGTATGCAGGACAGTCTAATGATCCCCCGCCCCCCCCCCGCCCCATAAGTATACCCCATCCCCAGATTCATTCTCACAGGTTACCATGTTTTACAGATAACTCTGTGACAAGGAAGGCTGGTAGGATGGGGAAGGATTATATCTGCCTGTTTAATTGAGGATGCGTGTCTGTCTTTTATTACCTGGTACATTCACAATCTTGGGATATTGTTAGATTCCTAGCTGTTCTTAGATAATTATATAGCAGTGGTGCCAGGATGGCTCTCCTTCATCCACTTGTGGCCAGGAAGCTGTTGCCACTTTTTCCAGATGTGCGCCTTGCTACCACAACCCATGCCTTTGTCATCTAGATATTAGAACATCGCAGTGTGCTCTAATATGGGGCTAAACCATAAATCAACTTGGAGCTGAAGACTGAGCTGTATATACAGAAAGATCATCCCATCTCTTCCTCCTCTCCCAAATCTTGGCTGGCAGAGATTAGTTTCTTTCCTTAAAATTGGTTTCTTCATTCCAGTCACCCCAGTTCCTCCTAAACATGACAATAATGTTCTATTCAAACTCCACTACTCACAGTATTTGAGAAGAGTCAAAATTATTCAAGATGAACTCTCCCTCCCTGTTATAATACACACAGAGACACACACACTTGCTTCCATGGCAAACTACAGTAGTTGCCATTTAAAAGTTAATGGATACCACACAATTATTGCTATCACAATTATTTCCTAATCTACTTCTAGAAGAAAATTGTGGTATCTTCTATGCGACCATAAAGTAACTCCTGGCAAATACTGGAGCTTTTTAATGACAACCATCGTATGCGAGTTTCAGCAATATACTGCAAAAAAGGAAAAGATGGGCCCAAAATAAATTTACAAAAGCTCTAGACCACCACCAAGTAATATACAGATTCACCATACACACTCTAGTCCCAGTGTCCAGAATTGTATACTTAATGAGATTATTATAAACAAGCAGCTCAAGACTGCCATAGCCCAGTGTGTCCTCACAAGTGCTACCTACCATTCTGATAAATGGTGTCTTTCTTCCTTTCATTCTATACCTTCTTTTCCCATTTCAGGGTCTCTTTCTTCCTCCTGTTTTCACAATGTCACTATACTGATAACTTCTATGATATTTTTAATCCCATACTATAACAATGCTAAGTGACACGGGGCTGCTTCATTAGACCTTTCCCTCTAGAAGGTAACCTGCTCCAAAGGAAATACTTGGTCACATGCATACCTCACAAATCTAACGGTGCTGCTGTTCATAGCAGGTGGCTGCTTTTGTTGTAGTAAAATCAAATCATGGTGGCCTTTTTTTCTTTTCTCTGACAGCAAAACATTCCATGTGCATGCTACAAACTGGAATAGCCAAAACAAAACACAGTGCGAGAGGTGTCATGGGGGCTAATTTTCCTCTACAGATGGTGGAGTTGTTCATTTGAAGCATATTTGTTTCAGAATTTTGATAACATTACAATCACTTCAATCAGGGAAGAGAAAAGGCATTCACCAGATATGCATCTGAATAACAATTTCTTCTGTTAAATAAACAGGGAGTGATCATCCACAATAGCCATTTGTGAATTTCAATTAATGTCACTTTCAGCTCCACTGCATTTCACAATAGGGAAAAGAGCCAAGGGACACAGGTCTTCAAAAGGTACAAACAAACAAGCAGCACATCATCATCCTGTTTCAGGTCTAGTAAGCATTTCCCAGCTAATAGATGGCCAAGCATGGTGAAAGGCCGGTCTCATATGCACTAGCAGGGTTCCAGAGCCACCCTCTCCACAGAGACAGACTATTGCATCTCAGCCTTTCTGGGTTCCAATTCTGCAAAAGAAATGCACTTGGTGAGAGAATCTGCTTCCACAATTATTTCATTCAACAGAACAAGTGAATAAGTTTACATCAGCCTTCTGATTCTAGCATTTTCCTGATGGAACTCTGTATTGCTGGCAAAACTTAGGCAACAGGCCTTGAACTGTTCGCTTTCTAGCTTATCAGCCAGAGCAGTGGCTGTCAACCCGTGGCCCAATCAGCACACAGCTGAAGCCCATGTGATAGCCTCAGGACCATACAGATAGTGTTTATGTATATGTACAGTGTGGATCTGGCCCACATAACACAGAAAGCCGCATAAGCAGCCCACAATGGTAAATAGGTTGTGAACCACTGACCCAGAGAGATAAGAGCACAGAGGAAACCTTTACATGGATAGCTTTGATGTATACTCCCTGCTCATGAGCGCCTTAGATTTTAATCAAGTATGCAAATATTCTATTTTATAGATTATCCTCTAGTCTGAAAAAACATATCCCCAGCTGAAGGAACAGCTGTACACTAGATCAGCAACACCAACAAGGTCCTGCCTTATAGTTAGTACAGATTTAGTAACAAAACAAAAACATTTTTTTGTTCATCTTTTACAGATTTTGTATTTTTACAAGTATTTCTAACTCTATACGATACCAAGGGAAATTATTAAACAAAGCTAGTGTCCTACTCTAAGGGCCAATCAGCACTGTAAAAGAGTTGAACTATAAGGGGGAGGGAGGAAATCACCATCATACCAGCATCAGAAAGAGTCCATATTCAGTTTGCATGGAACAGAGTCAGAGAACATGTCCGGGACAGCCAAGTCATCAGAAGCATATAGTAAACATGCTTGTAAAAGGCTGTCACACATTTGGCCTCTAAGGCATAATTGTTTTAAAGATTAATGTCATGCACTCTGGACAGGCTCGTCCTACGTGATGTGAAAATTGGAGATTTAGACATGGCAAATTATGTCGGCTGCTGCCATCAATGTGCATTCACTGGAGGAAGAGAGATGATCAGACTGCAAGTGACAGATTGTTTTTGCATTAATGGATATGTCTGCCTTCAGCAATAACATGCTACAATGATATAGGGTTTATACTGAAGCATCTGTAGGTAAAATACCTATCTCGATCAACAATAAAAAGGACTGAACTTCACAGTGCAGGTTGTAGCTGTATGGCAAAAAAACAACAGAAGGACAAGGTTATTTGCTTTTACTTTCCAAAAACATTCAGTGACAAAATTTAACTGAAAGATAATATTAAAATGATATAATGTGACCTTGCTAGGAAAGCTGGTTGGAAAATTCTAGTCGACCAAAAAAACAAAACAAAACAAAAAACCACCACCAAAAAAACAAAAAAACCCCCCCACAGAATAGCAACAACAAAACAGTTGGAAAAAGGATAGGGAATGTTTCCCCCTCCATTTTCCAACCAGCTCTTATTTGCTAAGTAGCATACTTGTGTGAACATACAGAAAATGTAAGTTATTCTCTGGAGGAAAAATTCACTTCTGATTCACTTTTTGATGGAATGATTTCTACAGATGACACATACACCTAGAAAGATAATATTTGTTGAAGATACGAGGCTGTATTCAAATTAGGAGCGGGTTATATATTTGAAATGGAATTAAAACAGATGATAGGTTTCCATGTTTTATTTTCAGGTGCTTAGACTGTAAGCTCTTCAAAGCATGGACTAACTATTTCACCTTTGTACAGAGCCCAACACAAGGATTTTAATGCATACCTAATATAGGCCCAGATTCCACAATCTGATCCATGATGCCTGTCCTGAGTCCAGTGGGGCTTCACAAGGGTCTGCCAACATAGATCCAATTGCAGGATCAGGGCCATCAAATGTAATTTTGGAAGAAGGTACTTGGTGAAGTCAGTTGGCCTTTCACCTTTGTAGACATAGTTCAAATTCCTACTTACTGAAATTAACAAGTGAAATGAGTCTGGTCTTCATTAGGTAATAGTCAGGCAAAATTAGTACTTTCTGTTTAAGAGGGACCCAGCGCTGTGAGAGTTGCCTGGTTTTGGAAGAGTTTAGAGGCATTATAAGGAGATGGGTAAGGAAGCTTGTGAAGCTGCTGTCTCCAATATGCCTGGCTCTAGCCACTGCTGCTCCCTCATTTACCTAAACACTAACTTTATAGGTTTCAGAGTAGCAGACGTGTTAGTCTGTATTCGCAAAAAGAAAAGGAGTACTTGTGGCACCTTAGAGACTAACCAATTTATTTGAGCATAAGCGTCCGATGAAGTGAGCTGTAGCTCACGAAAGCTTGTGCGCAAATACATTTGTTAGTCTCTAAGGTGCCACAAGTCCTCCTTTTCTTTTTACTAACTTTATACCAATTTTAAAAAAAAAGTCATATTACAGCCATTTTTTGTCAACTAAATGTATCGAACACCATTTTGGTAGTAATAGCATGAAGAGGTCGCAAACCAGAGATCCAGGCCTCAGTGTGCTAGGCATTGTACAAAGTTATAACCCAAAGATGGTCCCTGCCCCCAAGATCTTCTCATAAGATATCAATCCTGCAAAGATTTACATGTATAAAGTTAAGCACGGGAGAAAGTGTGACATTGGCAGGCCAGGTGCCAGCTCTTGCCAAGACTGCAGGCATAGCTAAGAACTGACAAACTCATAGCTGGAGACCAGATCAGTGCACCTCTAGGTTAGTTTTGCTCAAAATAGGTATTTATCTTATAAGAATGTATTTAGTGTTCAGACTCTATGGGTATGTCTACACTACGAAATTAGGTAGATTTTATAGAAGTCGATTTTTAGAATTCGATTTTATACAATCGATTGCGTATATCCACACAAAGCGCATTAAGTCGGCAGAGTGCGTCCTCACTACCGTGGCTAGCATTGACTCACGGAGCAGTGCACTGTGGGTAGCTATTCCACAGTCACCACCACCCATTGAAATTCTGGGTTAAGCTCCCAATGCCTGATGGGGCAAAAACACTGTCGCAGGTGGTTTTGGGTACGTCAGTCATGCCTCCCTCCGTGAAAGCAAAGGCAGACAATCATTTTGCGCCTTTTTTCCTGGGTTACCCGCGCAGATGCCATACCACAGCAAGCATGGAGCCCGCTCAGCTCACCATCACCACTACTGTTGTGGGCAAGTCTACTGTAGGGGCTGCTGTGATTCAAGTAGCCAATGCAATCATTGACATTCTATTATCAAGGGTAGCGACTCTGGGAAATGTGCGGGCCTTTTTAGATTTCAGGTGCATCATATTCCTGTCCTTTCTCGCTGGTGCAGAAGTCTTGCAGCCGCACATTCCAGTCCGGTCGGCGCTGTAACACCCCATAGCACTTCTGTGGTTGACACATGTAACAGCTCCGGGGCTCTTGCTCTTTTGCCTTGGCCGAGGTACCTTGCCCTACCAGGACCTCCAAGCATTTGACACAGAAGCACCTGCAGCAGCTGGCATCGCTACACAGCAGCAGCTCCTGGGTGCCTTCACAGCAGACGATGCTAGCCGTCCTTGTCCATGGTGTACGGCTCCACCGCAGCTCGGCTCTCCTGCAACTCTGCAGCAGACGGTGCAGTAGGACTGGTAGCCGTCCTCGTTGGACATGTAGCTTGGCTGGGAGTCCTGGGAACGTCTTCCCTGCCTGGCTCCTAGCAACCTCCAGGGCATGGTGTACGGCTCCACCACTTCCGCTGCAACTCTGCTCTCCTGCGAGCTGGAGGCTTCTGCCTCAGGCTGCTCTCCCAGCCGGCAGCACCGCGCGGTCGCACCTACCCCAGCCTACCCCTTGCTCCCACGGCTCATGAAGCCTGGACAGTAGTAAGGAGCAGTTCAACTATAGGCTGAGCGAGTAGAATGGGTCTTTGGACGTTTAAAAGCTCACTGGCGCTGTTGGTCAGACCTCAGTGCAACCAATATTCCCACTGTTATTGCTGCTTCTTGACGTTTATGGTGGGATGGGAGATTGAGGCAAATCTCCTGGCATCCGATTTTGAGCAGCCAGACACCAGGGCGATGAGAAGAGCACAGCAAGGCATGCTGCGCATCAGAGAGGCTTTGAAAACCAGTTTCATGACTGGCCAGGCTTCAGTGTGACAGTTGTGTGCATTTCTCCTTGCTGCAAACCCACCCTCTTTGTTGATTTTAATTCCCTGTAAGCCAACCACCCTTCCCACTTTGAAATAAAGTAACTAGTGTTTTGAAACCTTGCATTCTTTCTTTATTAAAATAAATGAGATAATGGACAAGGTAGCCCAGGTGGGGTGGGGAAGGAGGGAAGGACAAAGCCACATTGCTTATTGTAGCCACCCTAAAAATCAGACTGTTTGAATGACAGCCTTCTGTTGCTTGGGCCATCCCCTGGAGTGGAGTAGCTGGGTGCCTGGAGCCTCCCGCCCCGCATTCTTGGGCGTCTGGGTGAGGAGGCTATGGAACATGGGGAGGAGGGTAGGCGGTTATACAGTGGATGCAGTGGGGGACTGTGCTCTTGCTGGCTTTCCTGCAGCTCCAACAGACACTTCATCATGTCTGTTTGCTCCCCCATTAGCCTCAGCATCGCGTCCAGCTTCTGCTCTTTGCACTCACTTAATTCTTTCCTGGCCTCTGCCACTAAATGCCTCCGTGCCAAAAGCTGTGGCCGATCAGTGCAGAAGGACTGCATGAGCTCGGAAAACATGTCATCGCGAGTGTGTTTTTTTCGCCTTCTAATCTTTGATAACCTCAGGGACTGAGATGATAGGGGGAGTGTAGAAATGGTTCTGGGGGGACTGCATGGTCACCTGTGCTGCTGAATTCGCCACACTGACCAAACAGGAAATGAAATTCAAAAGTTCCCGGGGCTTTTCCTGTGTACCTGGCTAGTGCATCGGAGTTCAAAGTGCTATCCAGAGTGGTCACAATGGAGCACTTTGGGATAGCTCCTGGAGGCCAATACTGTCGATTTGCATCCACACTACCCCAAATTCAACCCAGCAAGGTAGATTTTAGTGCTACTCCCCTCGTCGGGGGGGGAGGGGGAGTACAGAAGTCAATTTTAAGAGCCCTTTAGGTTGATAGAACGGGGTTGATTGTGTGGATGCAGTCATTTTTAAGTCATTTTTAACGTGGCTAAAATTGACCTAACCCCGTAGCGTAGACCAGGGCTATGAAATGCTTGTAAGGTGTTGCATGCATTAATCTCACTTGCAATGTCTGTATTCCATGTTAGAAGTTCTCAAACTGTTGTCTGCGGACCACCAGTGGTCTGCGAGCTCCATTCAGGTGGTCAATGCATAGTTCCCTCTAAGGTGCACGCCTGGGCGGCCACACATGAGAGAACGAAGGGCCACCCACCTAATTAGTGGAGCCGGGCAGGCGTGGCTCCGCTAATTAGGTGCCTGAACCATGGAGAAGACGCACATGTAAGGTGAGGTGGTGGCCTTGGGGGGGAATAGGGTGTAGATGGGAGGGGGCAGTGGGGTGAGAAGAGCGGGTGGGGGGAATTTGGGATGTGCAGGGCTGCAGCGGCCAGAGAAAGAGGGGACTTTCCCCAGCTCCAGGGCTGCGGCTGCCAGAGAGAGATGGCCCTCTTTCCCAGCCTCAGCTTTGTGGCTGGGGAGAGACTCTCCCGCCCGCCCCAGCTCAGGGGCTGCCACAGCAGGGGAGAGAGGGCACATCCATCGCATTAGAAAGGTAAGACTACGGATATTGAAATACGAGTTGTGTACTTTTATTCGTAGAACAAAAAAATATTTATTATTTTTTTTTTTATAAAGCACTTTTATCCAAAGTGCTTTACAATAGTTAGCTAACGGTACAAACAACATTTGGAAAGATCATTAAGTGGTGTGCCGAGACCCTCCGCAATTTTCAAGTGGTCTGCAGAAAAAAAGGTTTGAGAACCACTGTTCCATGCTATGAGAAAATATGTAAGTTTTGCTTTAGAACTTTGAAAATGTTTGTTCTGAACTTGTGAACCCAGGCACATGAATTGTCCAGTCCGCCCACCCCCCCACCCATCCAGAAGTAGTATCAAAATCAGATGGCTATCAAGGTACATTGCAATGCAAAGGATTGGTTAATGGCCCTATCGTACCCATGGAGAAGTATGTGCAGAAGGCCTTGTCCCATCAATTTGAACGCTGGAAGAAGGAAATAGTTTGTGAAGATTTTTCATCTCTTTGCTGTTTGAACTGTCACATGGCCAGAGAAACCAAATCAAAGCCAGACAACCCTGGGGGTTATCTCCCCAGTCCACTCTGAAAGACACTTTTAATTGACAGATCACTACAACTCTGTCACTCTTAAGATTTAGATGGTAACTCATTTTTGTGTGTATGTTTGCTGGCTTTAAACGTAAATAACTCTCTTATTTATCTTTGCTAGTTAGTAAACATTTAGATACTTTATTACAGGATTCAGAGTAGCAGCCATGTTAGTCTGTATTCGCAAAAAGGAGTACTTGTGGCACCTTAGAGACTAACAAATTTATTTGAGCATAAGCCCTGGTCTACACTAGGACTTTAGATCGAATTTAGCAGCGTTAAATCGATTTAAACCTGCACCCGTCCACACAATGAAGCCCTTTATTTCGACTTAAAGGGCTCTTAAAATCGATTTCCTTACTCCACCCCTGACAAGTGGATTAGCGCTTAAATCGACGTTGCCGGCTCGAATTTGGGGTACTGTGGACACAATTCGATGGTATTGGCCTCCGGGAGCTATCCCAGAGTGCTCCATTCTGACCGCTCTGGACAGCGCTCTCAACTCAGATGCACTGGCCAGGTAGACAGGAAAAGAACCGCGAACTTTTGAATCTCATTTCCTGTTTGGCCAGCGTGGCAAGCTGCAGGTGACCATGCAGAGCTCATCAGCAGAGGTGACCATGATGGAGTCCCAGAATCGCAAAAGAGCTCCAGCATGGACTGAACGGGAGGTACGGGATCTGATCGCTGTTTGGGGAGAGGAATCCGTGCTATCAGAACTCCGTTCCAGTTTTCGAAATGCCAAAACCTTTCTGAAAATCTCCCAGGGCATGAAGGACAGAGGCCATAACAGGGACCCGAAGCAGTGCCGCGTGAAACTGAAGGAGCTGAGGCAAGCCTACCAGAAAACCAGAGAGGCGAACGGCCGCTCTGGGTCAGAGCCCCAAACATGCCGCTTCTATGATGAGCTGCATGCCATTTTAGGGGGTTCAGCCACCACTACCCCAGCCGTGTTGTTTGACTCCTTCAATGGAGATGGAGGCAATACAGAAGTAGGTTTTGGGGACGAAGAAGATGATGAGGAGGAGGTTGTAGATAGCTCACAGCAAGCAAGCGGAGAAACCGGTTTTCCCGACAGCCAGGAACTGTTTCTCACCCTAGACCTGGAGCCAGTACCCCCCGAACCCACCCAAGGCTGCCTCCTGGACTCAGCAGGCGGAGAAGGGACCTCTGGTGAGTGTACCTTTTAAAATGCTATACATGGTTTAAAAGCAAGCATGTGAAAGGATTACTTTGCCCTGGCATTTGCGGTTCTGCCTTTGCAAAAGGTTTCTGGGGAGGGCAGCCTTATTTCGTCCTTCATGGTAGGACACTTTACCACTCCAGGCCAGCAACACGTACTGGGGAATCACTGTAGAACAAAGCATTGCAGTGTATGTTTGCTGGCATTCAACCAAAATCCGTTCACGCGGTGGGAGGAGGCAAAATGCGACCTTGTAACGAAAGCACATGTGCTATGTATGTAATGTTAACTTTCAAGGTTTACCCTGAAAGAGTGTAGCCACTGTTTTATAAAATGTGTCTTTTTAAATACCGCTGTCCCTTTTTTTTTCTCCACCAGCTGCATGTGTTTCAATGATCACAGGATCTTCTCCTTCCCAGAGGCTAGTGAAGCTTAGAAAGAAAAAAAAACGCACTCGCGATGAAATGTTCTCCGAGCTCATGCTGTCCTCCCACACTGACAGAGCACAGACGAATGCGTGGAGGCAAATAATGTCAGAGTGCAGGAAAGCACAAAATGACCGGGAGGAGAGGTGGAGGGCTGAAGAGAGTAAGTGGCGGGCTGAAGAGAGTAAGTGGCGGGCTGAAGACAGGGCTGAAGCTCAAAGGTGGCGGCAGCGTGATGAGAGGAGGCAGGATTCAATGCTGAGGCTGCTGCAGGACCAAACCAGTATGCTCCAGTGTATGGTTGAGCTGCAGCAAAGGCAGCTGGAGCACAGACTGCCACTGCAGCCCCTCTGTAACCAACCGCCCTCCTCCCCAAGTTCCATAGCCTCCACACCCAGACGCCCAAGAACACGGTGGGGAGGCCTCCGGCCAACCAGCCACTCCCCCACAGAGGATTGCCCAAAAAAAAGAAGGCTGGCATTCAATAAATTTTAAAGTTGTAAACTTTTAAAGTGCTGTGCTTAAAGTGCTGTGTGGCATTTTCCTTCCCTCCTCCACCACCCCTCCTGGGATACCTTGGTAGTCATCCCCCTATTTGTGTGATGAATGAATAACGAATGCATGACTGTGAAGCAGCAATGACTTTATTGGCTCTGCAAGCAATGATTAAAGGGAGGAGGGGAGGGTGGTTAGCTTACAGGGAAGTAGAGTGAACCAAGGGGCGGGGGGGTTCATCAAGGAGAAACAAACAGAACTTTTACACCGTAGCCTGGCCAGTCATGAAACTGTTTTTCAAAGCTTCTCTGATGCGTACCGCGCCCTCCTGTGCTCTTCTAACCGCCCTGGTGTCTGGCTGCGCGTAACCAGCAGCCAGGCGATTTGCCTCAACCTCCCACCCCGCCATAAACGTCTCCCCCTTACTCTCACAGATATTGTGGAGCACACAGCAAGCAGTAATAACAGTGGGAATATTGGTTTCGCTGAGGTCTAAGCGAGTCAATAAACTGCGCCAGCGCGCCTTTAAACGTCCAAATGCACATTCTACCACCATTCTGCACTTGCTCAGCCTGTAGTTGAACAGCTCCTGACCACTGTCCAGGCTGCCTGTGTACGGCTTCATGAGCCATGGCATTAAGGGGTAGGCTGGGTCCCCAAGGATACATATAGGCATTTCAACATCCCCAACAGTTATTTTCTGGTCTGGGAATAAAGTCCCTTCCTGCAGCTTTTGAAACAGACCAGAGTTCCTGAAGATGCGAGCATCATGCACCTTTCCCGGCCATCCCACGTTGATGTTGGTGAAACGTCCCTTGTGATCCACCAGAGCTTGCAGCACTATTGAAAAGTACCCCTTGCGGTTTATGTACTCGGCGGCTTGGTGCTCCGGTGCCAAGATAGGGATATGGGTTCCATCTATAGCCCCACCACAGTTAGGGAATCCCATTGCAGCAAAGCCATCCACTATGACCTGCACATTTCCCAGGGTCACTACCCTTGATATCAGCAGATCTTTGATTGCGTGGGCTACTTGCATCACAGCAGCCCCCACAGTAGATTTGCCCACTCCAAATTGATTCCCAACTGACCGGTAGCTGTCTGGCGTTGCAAGCTTCCACAGGGCTATCGCCACTCGCTTCTCAACTGTGAGGGCTGCTCTCATCTTGGTATTCATGCGCTTCAGGACAGGGGAAAGCAAGTCACAAAGTTCCATGAAAGTGCCCTTACGCATGCGAAAGTTTCGTAGCCACTGGGAATCGTCCCAGACCTGCAACACTATGCGGTCCCACCAGTCTGTGCTTGTTTCCCGAGCCCAGAATCGGCGTTCCACAGCATGAACCTGCCCCATTAGCACCATGATGCATGCATTGTCAGGGCCCATGCTTTCAGAGAAATCTGTGTCCATGTCCTGATCACTCACGGGACCGCGCTGACGTCGCCTCCTCGCCCGGTATCGCGTTGCCATGTTTTGGTGCTGCATATACTGCTGAATAATGCGTGTGGTGGTTAATGTGCTCCTAATTGCCAAAGTGAGCTGAGCGGGCTCCATGCTTGCCGTGGTATGGCGTCCGCACAGAAAAAAGGCGCGGAACGATTGTCTGCCGTTGCTCTGACGGAGGGAGGGGCGACTGACGACACGGCTTACAGGGTTGGCTTCAGGGAGCTAAAATCAACAAAGGGGGTGCCTGTACATCAAGGAGTATTTCAGGCAGGACTGCACGGAGGGTTCCAATAAGAAATGGTGCACCTAAGTTATCGTTGTTATTGGAACAAGGAGGTTAGCCTGGCCTCTGATTGATACATGGCTAGATTTACCTCGCTGCACCTTCTCTGTGAGTGACTGCAGTGTGACCTAGAGGAATGAGTCCCCTAGACAGGGGAGGAGGCAAATGAGTACAAAACAAATCTGGTCTATTTCTTGTTTTGACCCACTCCATCTATCTTTTACATCTTTGGCTGGCAGCAGACGGTGCAGAAGGACTGCATGCCATCCACATCTCATGGCTGCTTGGCAGAAGATGGTACAGTACGCCTGCTAGCCATCCCCATCTCTTGCCTGCCTGGCAGAAGATGGTGCAATACGACTGCTAGCAATCCTCATCTCTTGCCTGCCTGGCAGAAGATGGTACAGTACGACTGCTAGCAGTCCGTATCGCCTGCCTGCTCACCATAAGACGGTTCAATAGGACTGACTGCAGGACTAAAGAGAATGACCTGGTCAAGTCACTCCAAATTTAGTCCCTGCGCCCATGTCTGCCCAGGCGCTCCCAGCCGACGCGGCCAGGAGCACCTCGGACACGATGAGGACGACTACCAATCGTATTGCACCGTCTGCTGCCAGAAGGCAAGGGGTTGCTGCTACTGTGCAGCAAAGCCGTACCGCGTCTGCCAGCACCCAGGAGACATAGGGTGACGGTTACCTGAGCGGGCTCCATGCTTGCTGTGGTATGGCGTCTGCACAGGTAACTCAGGAAAAAAGGCGCGAAATGATTGTCTGCCCTTGCTTTCACGGAGGGAGGGAGGGAACGGGGGCCTGACGACACGTACCCAGAACCACCCGCGACAATGTTTTAGCCCCATCAGAGCGCTCCATTGTGACTGCTCTGGACAGCACTCTCAGATGCCCGATTGTTTGCCATTGCTCTGACGCTGGGAGGGGCGCTTACAGGGTTGGCTTCAGGGAGCTAAAATCAACAAAGGGGGTGGCTTTACATCAAGGAGTATTTCAGGCAGGACTTCACAGAGGGTTCCAATAAGAAATGGTGCACCTAAGTTATTGTCCTTATTGGAGCAAGAAGGTTAGCCTGGCCTCTGATTGATACATGGCTAGATTTACCTCGCTGCACCTTGACTGCAGTGTGATCTAGAAGAATGAGTCCCCTAGACAGGGGAGGGGGGGGAAGCAAATGAGTACAAAACAAATCTGGTCTATTTCTTGTTTTGACCCACTCCATCTATCTTTTACATCTTTGGCTGGCAGCAGACGGACTGCATGCCATCCACATCTCATGACTGCTCGGCAGAAGATGGTACAGCACGACTGCTAGCAGTCCGTATCGCCTGCCCGCTCACCATAAGACGGTTCAATAGGACTGACTGCAGGACTAAAGAGAATGACCTGGTCAAGTCACTCCAAATTTAGTCCCTGTGCCCATGTCTGCCCAGGCGCTCCTGATCGACCTCACAGAGGCGACCAGGAGCACCTCAGACATGACGATGACGGCTACCAGTCGTACTGTACCGTCTGCTGCCACAAGGCAAGGGGTTGCTGCTACTGTGTAGCAATGCCGTACCGCGTCTGCCAGCACCCAGGAGACATAGGGTGACGGTTACCTGAGCGGGCTCCATGCTTGCCATGGTATGGCGTCTGCACAGGTAACTCAGGAAAAAAGGCGCGAAATGATTGTCTGCCCTTGCTTTCACGGGGGGAGGGAGGGAACGGGAGGCTGACGATATGTACCCAGAACCACCCGCGACAATGTTTTAGCCCCATCAGGCATTGGGATCTCAACCCAGAATTCCAATGGGCAGCGGAGACTGCGGGAACTGTGGGATAGCTACCCACAGTGCAACGCTCCGGAAGTCGACGCTTGCCTCGGTACTGTGGAAGCGCTCCGCCGAGTTAATGCACTTAATGCACTTAGAGCATTTACTGTGGGGACACACACACTCGAATTTATAAAACCGATTTCTAAAAAACCGACTTCTATAAATTCGACCTTATTCCGTAGTGTAGACATACCCTAAGCTTTCGTGAGCTACAGCTCACTTCATCGGATGCATACATTTGTTATCTCTAAGGTGCCACAAGTACTCCTTTTCTTATAACAGGATTGGCACTTTCTTTGGTGTAAAATCTAGGATACCAGTTGATCTGGGGTAAGTGACTGGTCTCTTGGGACTGGAAGCAATCTGAATGTTGTGTGATTTTTGGTGTAAGTGACCACTTATCACTATGTTCAGTCTGCCTGGGTGTCCAGAGTCTAAAGGGACTGTCTGTGATTCCATGGTAAAACTGTTATAGTGATCCAGGAGTTCACCTTTGTTACTGGCTTGATGAAATCTAATTATAGGCTCATAGGGTATCTGCCTACACATAGTTGTGAGCCACTCTGGACAGTGTGACAGAAAGCACTTATGTGATCAGGGCATAAACATACAATGAAAGACAACCAGTTGACACAGACAGGGGAGCACACGGTAAGCTGCATGATAGGGCAGATGCTAGCTTAAAATTGAGAAAAGAAAGGGATAGATCTTGAGGTCTGGTCTTAGAATCCTGCTGCTCAAAGAATTCCCAGTTAATGGGAGTTCCGTGCACAGAGACTTTGCAGAATTGGGCCCTAAACTGGTAACATTCCAACTGATGTAGAAAGAAGGTTCCCCCCATCCACTTTCCAGCATAATAAGGTTGTTATCTTAAGCTTCATCATTCTTTACAAATACAGGAAACTTCAAGCTAATTTCTGGGAGAGGGAAGTTATATTTGGAAGAAGCTTGCAACATAAGAAGAGGTTGAGGAGGAAATGAGCTCTCTCAGAGGATATGCTGAAAAAAGAGGGTTGTGACAGCAGTACTATGGAACACATTGGACTGCAACCCCGGTCTGATTATCTGGTAGGAAGTTCTAGGGGGGATGGAAATCCAGGTTCTTGTGTTTTGATTATCGTCTTCTGCTTAGAAAAGCTTTGAGGAAGGAAACCTCACTGGACTGACTGTTTCTCCTGACTAAGAAGGGCTGTCTTCACAAAGAAAATCGGATTCCACAATAGAAAGCTGATGAAATGTTGCCATTTTTATATCTTTGGCCCTGTCCCCAATATAACTAAGCATAGTATTTTTGTAACCAGGCAGAGGCATGGTTAACTTAACTAGTTACAAGTAACACAGCAAAATTTGGGATGTCAGAAAAGATGCTGTGTGTGTACACATACATACACACACATTTTCAAATCCATGCCTAAAGTATTGCCAATTATTGTGGGTGGGACATTCTGGGTGACTTATCTCATAGTGCTTCAGCAGCAGCTACCTGCACCAAGGATTCTGGACAAATTTTCAGAGCCCTCACCCCTTACTTTTAATCTACGATTATGAGGTTTCTTACACAGGGGTCATGGTTGTCATGTGGTAGCATAAAAACCTTCCTGTTATTGCATGTTGCTGCATCCTCCAGCTTCTGAAAGCTAAAGTTGGACAGCCTGGAAGAAGAGCTTGACAGAAATGTTTGAACTGCAAACACGTTGGGGCAAAGAACGTTTTTTTGTTATTTGTGTGCTCAATGCCTGGGACAATGGGGTCCCCCCTAAGGGAACTGAGGTGTTATCCCAATAGAAATAATAATAATTTGGGGGTTTTGATAAATTTCATCTTAACTCAAAATTTCCTGACGTTTAAATGGCTGTTTTACTAACTACATTTGGAAAGGACTTTATCCTTGGGTAACCAATATGTACTTCAACTTTACCTCACAAAGTTTTTTCCTGGGAATTTCTTTTTATTTTAAGTGGAAAATCTCACTTGAAGGCGAAGAGCAGTGACAAAGTAACTGTTCAGTAAATAGCTGACATCTGGCATTTCAACATTTTTTTCCCAAAGTTGCCACAAAAAACATGCAGTAAATTAAATAAACCCTAACATCCTCCACCAGTTTTTGCCATTTTCTCAGAATTGGCCTTGAAAAATCTATAAAGTTATTAAACTACTCAGTACCCAAGGCATGAGTGTTGTTTTCAAAGGATAAAGACAGCAATTGCATCAGTATGTTGCTAGAAGCTCAAGTCCTGCTACAGCATGGATGGAAAAGTCCTGCCATTTCCTATTGTTTTACAGTAGCTAGGTTCTGACAGTATTCTCAGTGTTAACATCCAAGAAGGAAGTATTTTAACAAGTACATTGGAGAAATACAGTACTCAGTCACTTTGCATAATCAATCTTCCTGAAAAGACAATCATTTTTCTCCAACAAATGGTCTGTTTCTGTAAATGGCAATGCTTTGTTTAAGAATTTTAAGAAGACATTTTATGGTTTGGTCTAAGCAAAAGCCACAAAAATGTGCTTAACTAATTTACACAAAATTAAAGAGAAACTGAGTTTCTTGGGAAACATCCAGTTGCATTGAAGAGAAATGTATTTGACTTGTTCTGATTTCAAAAGGTTAATGAACTGTGCACACATCATGTAATTTTAACTGAAAAAGGTAGAGAAAATGTATAAATAATTCTTTAATAATTATAGCGTGTGTTAGAAATGCAGCTATGGCTGTTAACTCTTCCTTCCCGAATCTTAAATATTTCTTTATACATTTCACAGACTGAGACTTGTAATTACTGCTAACTACAGCATTGTTTAGCACAATTTTTTTCTCTTCAATGTGATATTTTGTAGGCAAATATTAAAGATTTTACACACACATACACACACAAAAACCAGTTATCTTTCCATTATGCTAATGATCAAATTGTTTTAGTTTCTATTGAAACACTCACATTATTTACATTATGCAAGTGACAACATGACCTTTACCTTGATTGCCACACATGCAGTCCTAGGGACATGTGACACATCCAGTCACCACTCCTTTGGACAGTGGGCTCATTCCGACACGTCAGGTGGAAGAAAAGCTCCCATACCTCACGTCCCCTTTAATGGCAACAGAGGCGAACAGAAGGGTTGCAGATTCTGAGGCACACGAAAGACCTAGCGCTCCAGTGCAATCTCCTCCCATCTGGTTCTCTTTCCCCCACACTGAGCCATGAACGACCAGTCAGTAGTTCCACATCAGAGAGCTCAAAAAGCGATGGGTCTAGATCTGCACTGGGATCCGCTAGCACAGACAGACCTGGGTCCATTTTTCAGCGCTGGCACAGGGTTTATTTATGATCTGCCCTGCGCCTCTGAAATGAGGAAAATACTTCCCTACCTCACAAAGCTATTGTGAGGGGGAAAATGAAGGATTCTGAGGTGCTCAGACACTGTGCTCAAGGGGTCCGTACAAGAACCTAGACAGACAGAATGACAGACCTCAGCACTCATGAAGAATGGGCCCAAAGCTACAAAGGCCCATACTAGCAGATCCCAATGAAGGACTGGGACCTGAAGTTTTTACAGAAACTTTATCACAAAATAAAATACAACTGGAATTTCCATGTCACGAATGACTTATAGATTATTACAAACAGACATCAAAAATATCTAGGGCACTCAGGTCTTGATTCATCAATTTACAAAGGTATATGTCTAATAATTCCATTGTCTTCCAATGAAATTATTAGACTCAAATAGTTAAAGTTAGGCATGTATCTTGCTGAATTGAGGCCTCAAAGGACAATCTAACGAATAACATTCTAAATTGCACTTTCCAGCATTCCCTTACATCATTTCTTCACAAAATAGTCAAGTATTAAGTTTGCAAACTTATGATTAAAAATAATGATTCTACAGAAACAGTAGTGAGTAATTAATGTTTTACATTTTAGCCTTCAAGAGTCAAATCTCACATTTTAAGATGAGTTAATGTAAGACTGAATAGTTAAAACATGGAGACAGAGTAGCAACTTTTTAAGGGCTCACTTGAGACGTCATCTGAGCTATGCACAAGGTTTCCCGTGGCATTAAGATAATCACCACACAGTCCATCCAGGAAACAACGGAACACCCAGCATGCAGATTTCACCAAGACACTAATGAATCACGGTATTCCAGTTTAAATGCCACTAACTAAAAATAATTGAACACAAGGCAGGTACTGGGAAAAATGAAACAAGTGAAGTCACTGCAACTCCATATTTTTTGATGCATGACTCTTTTTGAAAATAAAGGTTATCAAAGCCAGGAAGATGTGAACAGTTCATCTGTATCCCTGAGCGATGTTTGCAGTCAAAATCAGGAAGGGAAAAAAAAAAGATTAAAGACATTTGAGTGTGCCGTAAACCTTTCAGCTATCAAAGACACTCGGAAAATGGTGCCAGACAACAGTCATATTTATTATACTGAAATCTGGTGTTTGCTCAGTGAAGGATAAAGCTCAGAGGGGGCTACATAATTGGGATGCGTCTTGAATTTGGAGCGAAAAAGAAACCAAGAAGCAATGTAAATCTTTTTAAAAAATAGATCTTACCTTAAATCTTTCAAAAACAAAGGTAACTACACAAAATTAGAACATTAAATAATCTGCAATCATCCAGACACACAGCATCAAGGCAGGAATCAAGGAGCTTTATTGTTTACATTTTCTTTTTTAGTCTCTGTTATTTATAATGCAGTCTTCTTGGCAGGGCCAGAAGTATTGCCTGTTTTGAGCAGGACTGAGTCAAGAGGAGAACTCATTCAACCACAGGTTATGAGGCTTGATACAGGCAACATTGAGTAAAATTCTATATATTGCACTATGCAGGAGGTCAGACTAAATTACCACAATAATCCCTTCTGGCCTCAGCCTGTGAACCCTAGCACAAATAGCATCCAGGAAGTCTGACCAGATCAAGTGACATGATAAAGTCAAAGCTACTAAAACTCCATCTAAAAAAGCTCAACCAAGGAAGGGCTTAGACCTTAGCTCAGCTTCAGCTCAAGCTTCCAACAGAGACTATAAAAATACTAACCAGAGAGCAGATGAAGGTTCTTGATTTAACATCAGTAAGAAGGAGGTTGTAGTCAATTAGATAGTGACAACATGATTTTAAAATTACCTTTTTATTTAGCCAAAAATTCATAGAACATAAGTAAGGCCCTACTTGAATCACAGGATGATTGTCAAATAATTGTGGCTCAGTTACAGAAAAGACATGGAAAATCATGGACAAGTAATAATGACCCTTTATTAATTGCAGTAATTTGGAAAAGCCAGAGAAGACCTATTTGTTAAAGAAAAATTAGCTAGAACAATATAAACACTCAAGTATTATGTTATACCTGCTAATTTTTTTTTGATAACCAGACATTTTTCTGCAACTACATTACAGTCATTAATGCATGGGACTGAGAGCCTGAGTGTTAGAATATAGATATTCAGGCCTGCCTGTAAAGGCCTATACTTTAAGAACTTAGGTGTGTTTTTATCACTTAGCTAGTTACAGGGGTATAAAAACAAAGAATCAAAATCACAGTCCGCCAGCATATGGACCTTCTTTCATTGGATATTCTGAGGCCTTGTTCTTAGGCTAAGGCCTTTGGCTAAGCAGCAGGGGCAGACATAAGCTAGGAAGCATATGATGACAGCCTCACATTCCAAACCAGTCACATTGAAATAAGGTGGTACTGGGCTGTTAGGAAGACTATCCTGTCCTGATAGTGCCCATCACCACCAGATAAAGAAACAGATCTTAAGATGCTTAAAGAAAACTTCGTTTGCTAGCATCCTGTCTGGCAAGAAATCACTTCTTAATGGCTGTGGTTATGAAACCCTCATTTCTGTATTGCTTTATCTTTATGGCCCCCACTTTTCTATTGTTAATCTGTCTGGTTCTCTAATTGTTTCTGTCTGATGTATAATTAATTTGGCTAGGTGTAAGTTAATTAGGGTAGTGGGATATAACTGGTTACAGAATAATGTTACAATATGTTAGGATTGGTTGTTAAATTTCAGTAAAATAATTGGTTAAGGTATAGCTGAGATTACTACTACATAAACTGGGGTCAAACAGGAAGTGGGGGGAAGGGAAACTGGAATCATGTTTGTTAAATGGGGGGGAACAGGAATAGGGAACGGGGGAACAGGGACACAGGCCAGGCTCTGTGGCATCAGAGCTGGGAAGGGGGACACAGGGTAAATGCTCTGCGGCGTCAGAGCTGGGAACGAAACACTGGGGCACAGACTATCGGCATATAGAGATAAATCTGACTGGCGTGAAGGGTTTTGGAATATGTTTGCTTGGAAATTAATCCCAACAAACATTGTATTGTCTGCGCTTCAGAGTTCTAGTCTTCTGCTTTCTGTTTACGTGACAAGAACCAGGGGAGAGGGTGAAGGGAAACCCTCTAACACAGAGCCCTAGCCGCTTGGATAAATGGGGTTCTACTGTACTAATGGGGGGAAAATGGGTGTTGCAAACCTCAAAATGTATGCAAAATTGTGGACTGTGCAAAGTAAGCTAATTAAAATCAAAACTATGGTGGAAGCCTCACATTGCAGAATCCACAAGATTGCAAATTAAGTAGGGCCTTAAACATAAGCATTTATGAACCTTTTTCTTGCATTTAGGGCCAGAACCTATATTCCTTGCAAACCAAGAACTCCCACTGGAGTCAGTGCATTTGTGGGTAGAGGGGAAGGAATGGGGGAATGCACAAATTGGGCCCTCGGGAGACCCACCAATTATATCATTCTTAGAGGGAAATGGCATTCAAAATCTCTGCTTGCTTTAAGCACGGAAAAAAGAAAGAAGTGTTTGAGTTCAACAATGTTAAACATATGCTTCTAAGTAAGACAGTCTTTTATTAGTGTTGCTATTTTCCTTTCCTGTATCTTCTTATTCTCTTGTTTTAATAGACCTTAATATTTAGTGCTTGTTTTTGTGGGGATTTATTCCAGAACAGCTATTCCATTAAGCTGTGGACACCTCTTATTTTGAATTAGTTTAATTCACTTCCAAAGGGGATTTAAATAACTTGGAATAAGGCACTTATTCCAGAATAAAAGCATTTGCAAATGGAGTTAATCCAGAATAGTTAATTTGCTTTAAATTCACATTCTACTTTATTTCAGATTAATTTTCATGCATAGAGAAGCCCTTAGGCAAGTTGTGCCATGTGTTATTGGTCATCATGATAAATGGATATCGACTGTTAAATGAGACACAGCATGTTAGCTAACTAACCATATGAAAATAAGACCAATAGTTCAGACAGCTGTTGCACTGGGCTTCTAATTTAGCCAGAAGTTAAATTTGATATTGCTAAGTAACATCATTTTCACACTTCTTCAATTAAACCTTGTCAGCAAAATTGATAAACAAACAAACAAAAAGAGCATCAAATTAAACCTGCTTCCTTTGCAGCCTTATCTTAGACTGAGCAATGGAAATGTCTATTGTTCACTAAACACTTGAAGGACATAAATCCTTGCCTGCTGTTGAATGAACAGCCAAACACCTTCTTTACAACATGTGATCTATTGGAGTCCAAAGAGAAGCCTGTTTTGTGAGGAGGTTTTATTTTATTTGGTCTTTAGCACTGGTTTGCATCACTGTAAACACTCACCTGGTGATTTAAGACCATCTATGTTGGTGTCTATTTTCTTTAGTTTTACCTTAATTTAACCATCACATTTGTATTCGTTGTATGGTAAATACTTACTTAAAGAGACTATAAAATATAGAAGGGAGGTCACTATGACCCCCCAAGCATGTCCACATATTAGGTACAATATGTACTGTTCGCTTCATACTTTAAAAAATAGTGGGACTAACTATGGCATTAATCACTAATTTTTACCTGCAATTTCTGAGAGAGTTTTAGGTGCATACATTTCTCTCTCTCTCTCTGTATAACTAGGTCAAGACCTGCCTATAAAAGGAATGCAAGGCTCTGCAGTACCTGAATTAACTTTAATTTATCAAGGAGAAGATGTCAGTCAGTTCAAGGTACCCAGGCAAAATCTGCAACTGTAGATTAGGCACTGAGAAAAATTGATAAACTTCGGTGGTCACAGATATATGGTCTTTTCCAAACCACTAAAATGAATATGAAAAATAAGGCAGTTACCCATTTCCCATCTTTCGACTTCTATCCAATTTTGGTTCCTTATTCTTATGAGGATTCCTTTCTTTCCTCAAGCATTTCCAAGGGACTCTCAGAATTAACAGTCACTGCTGTTACATGTGACTCCAATATATTTACAGCAGGGTTTGACAATAGAAGTACCACCAAGACTGGTACCAAAACAGAATTAAATTACACATTGTTGCCATGGAATCCCACACAGCTGTTTCCCAGTCAGCACTGACAGATTTCCATCCCAGCATATCAAGTGCCTCTGTCAATCTCCTTCCTAGAATACCACCTTTTACCTACTAAAATGTATTCACTTCACCTTCTCCTATAGAGTCATGGGGGCAACGGAGGAGTGAAGAAGGGACCCTATTATGCCCTCAACATCTGTTTTAGCACACTGGCTTTATCACCACCTACCAAATGGACAGTTAATTTGGATTTCCAGCTGCTATTGGGTACTGTGAAGTCCTTATGAAGGCATTTGTCCTTTCAGGAGGGAGGTCTCCTGCAAAGAGGGCAGTGTGTATAACTGTCCAGGAACAAATCTCAGGAAGTTTCGAAGTCTGGGTCTGGATAAGCACTAAAAAGTTGGGATCTAAATCTTTGTGGCACTGAGACCTATGCCTCCAATACTCCCCAGACAGCTCCCATTCTCTCAACAGGCCCTGGTTCCCCACTAGCTTCATCATTTTGATGGGGAGGGGTTATGAAAAGAAAGGTCATGCAGCCAACTAGCTTCATGCCCATGTCGATGTATGGCTTTGCTCTTCGGAAAGAGACCAGAGGGATCTAAACAGCCCAAGTCCCATTCTGATGTACAGTCTCTTCTGTAGAAAGCAGGTGTTTCTGGTCTACTGCTGACAGACACAGTATGTTCTACTGGCCTACCATCTTCTAGTTTAAAAGGCACAGCCTGCAGAGCACTCTGAGCTCAGGAAATCCTTCCTTTCCCTCTTGCAAGAACTACTGACTATGTGGAAAAGAAGGGAAGGTCTTTCAAATAGCATAAAGCATTCTAGGGCAGGGGTTCTCAAACTGGGGGTCACGAGCTGTCAGCCTCCACCCCAAATCCTGCTTTGCCTCCAGCATTTATAATGGTGTTAAATATATAAAAAAGTGTTTTTAATTTATAAGCGAGGGGTCGTACTCGGAGGCTTGCTATGTGAAAGGAGTCACCATCAAAAAGGTTTGAGAGCCACTGCTCTAGGGGGTCCCAAATTTTAAAGGGAAAGAACAGCAAAAGCCAATGGAGAAATTACTTGATTCCATTCATTGGTCCAGAGCAGGCAGTAGGCCAGCCAAGCTGTCCCCAGAAATGGAGATCTTCAGTGATTGATTTACAGGTGACACCACAGCAGGGGAATGGGTCACTAACTCAGATGCTCCCTAAAGAGAAAAAGCAGTCACTGGAGTGGAGATCAGGCCCCCGGATCTACTCCTTTCCGTGACAGGATTACACAGCAGTATCACCAAAAGTTTTGCTAGGCATGGACGATCTTTATTCAAAAATTGGGTAATTTATATTGTATTGTATTTTATTATCAGTTGCTTGATAGTAACGTTGCTGGTGGCTGAAGAAAACCAATACTCCCACAATGGACAGATAATTTAAGAAAACTCTGGGAGCTGTAGCCACGCAAAAAAAACAAAACAAAACAAAAAACAAAACAAAACAAAACCCAACAACAAGCCTAAAGAAAAAACAACAACCTTGCAGCAAAACCCTTGGACGGTGGGCTACACTGAATTACTAAATTATTACTGAAAGAGACCCTTTCCAGGGCTGTTATCCTCCACTTATACATTATTTTGTAAGATGGTCAAAAACTATTGCCCAGAACACTACTACTCCACAGCTGAAACAACTCCACTGCTGAAAATAGCACATGCCCAGCACAGCCAAATCACCACCACACATTCTGATTAAAATACATTTATCTTAGAGAAGGTGGTGGGGGGGGGGTCTTTAAACATGGAAACACACTGATAAGAGAGCACTTAGGGTTTTAAAGCTTGAAACTCACTGAATTAACTACCCGCAGTTTCACAGTTGCATTGACATAATCCGTGATACTGGTGCCTAACCAAAGAAGCAATCAGAACAAAAATGGCCATGGGAACTCAGCTCTATTGGAAATGCAGATTACCCCAGCTTCTTCAATACATTCACACTCATAGGAAAAGGGCACAGCTGATAGGGAGAAGGTAATGTTCAAGCTTCTAAGATGACATTACAAACTAAGGAGCATGAAAAATAATTAAACTATGCAAGTGTTTCATATGGTTTCTTTAAATAAAAAGTGCTTGACACTAAACACACATATACAATTGGCTGAGAAAAGCAACTGCCAGCAAAGCTGACCTTGGCAGGATCTTGTATTTCAGCAAAGCATGAAACCGAGAACAGAGCATGTCTGTTACTCTTTCCACCATTTAATTGCTGAGTTTGGCAGGGTTATTAGAATAAGTAGAGTGGCTGTTTCCTCGGGACAGCTGCTCAATGCTGGGAGGTGCAGAGCTAAGAAAAGAGGAGTCAAGGGCAGGCCTACAACTTTGTCATGGAGGTCACGGAAATCATGAATTTCAATAAAGTCTGTGAGATCTTGGTTATAAAGACACATTTGATTAGGCCCCCAAACTGAGTGGTGGCGTCACCTGGTGCATGGGGTCATGGCCCTACAAAGGTTTGGCCTGTCTGCCCGGCCATAGAGGGAGAGGTGGATGGGCCAAAACTGAATAGCTCTATGACCCTGTGTGCTAGGTCACAATGCCCAGTGCTGCAGGATAGGGGCCTCCCCCCTTCCCCTCTGTGGGTTGAGTGCAGAAGGGACTCGCTCTCTAACCCCCTTCCTCACCCCAAGCTTCACGTTTCAGCAGTCGCACTAAACTCTTGTGTACAGTAGAACCTGAGAGTTACAGACACCTTGGGAACGGAGGTTGCTGGTAAGTCTCAAATGTTTGTAACTCTGAACAAGCCATTATGGGCGGACTGCTCGGAGCGGGGGCGGGGCAGGCAGCTGGCGATAGCCCCCTGGCTGCAAGCGTGATGAGTGAGGCACCCCTGGGGCACTGGAGTGTCAGCGGGAGCAGAGTGCAGGCTGTGGCCCTTTAAAACTGACCTGCTCCTCCAGAGCACGGCGCGCAGGCGGGAGCTTACACTCCAGGCCTGGTTTCAGTAGCAGCTGAGGAAGTTTCTTTCCCAGGCTCTGACCTTGCAAGCTTGTCTCTGTCCTAGACAGGGCGGAGGAAGAGGGGAAAACTGCATTCACCACCTCCTAGCTGTAAGTGGCTGCCGCAGGCCATGGTGAGAAGGGGTGGGGGTGGGAACAGGCAACCTGATGTGTACTGGCACAGTACAGTACTGTATTTGCTGGATGGTTTGTTTGTTTGTCTGTCTCTGCTGCTACCTGATAGAACCTCTTCCACCATTAACCTTTTTTCCCCCTGAATCTCCACCATGAAATTTACTAAAAATCCATGCCAAAGTTGTAGCCTTAGTTAACAGTAATCAGCACCTCTTAAAACTGGGCCTGCAAGAGTATGGACTGAGGACTGTCACTTGTAACCTTCTGTATTTTGTGGAGATTAATTTAGGGCCAATTTCTGAATTCCAGATAACAGAAACTGACAATACTGATACAGATCACAGTAATTTGGACAGCAGGGCTTGGTTTTAATATTGACCTAGTGACTAGTACAGAACCATTCACTAATATCACTGGAGATTAGAATTCAAAGAGCTGATGCAGCTTCATCTTCAAAATCCTCCTTCAAAGAAACAAATCAGCAGGCAGTCCACCAGAGCCAGGAAAAAACAACATCTTGTGTACTATGTCTGAATTAAAAAGCATGGAAGTTTTGTATGGTAATTACACTACAGACCAGGTAGTGTAGAGAGGAAAAATGACGGTACGGTTGTACTGATTAATCATTGATGATCCAATAAGAGATAAGTCAGCATATGAAAATGAATGAAAAATACTTGCAAAATATTTTTCCATTTAGAAATTAAGAAGTGTAATGATTGCTAAAGGGTAAACACACAGATGAAAAAGGCAGTTCAAATCTTTACTACAAGTCTGCAAGTAAATAAGTCAATTTTTAAAAAGAGAGAGACCCTCATTCAGATGTAAGAAAAATCTTTTAAAGATATAATTTCTTCAGAATCCAAGTAAATGTCATGGATAAACACTAAGACCACATTTTTCAAAAACTCAGGCCAGCTCCAATCCTACAAACTCTTACACATCTAAGTAACTTTCAATGTAATGGATTATTCACAAAAAGTAAAGCTACACTGATGCAAAGTATTTGCAGAATCACGGCCTCAGATGTTTAAATCTACATACCCACCTCTATACTGAGGCACCTAAAACAAGTGCCCAGCTGTTCGAAGGTGCTGTCAGTGGAAGCTTCAGGATCTCAAGTAACTTTGGAAACTCAGGCCATTTTTTTCTGTGCCTAAATGTTGGGTTAGGTGCCTAACACCCAAGTCTGAACACTTTGGTCTATTTATTTATTTTGGCATATTATAGTAGATCCAATTTCCTGCTAAAATACTGAACACTCTTCCAACAGGTAGTCATTTATTCTCCCTAAACCTTTTGAAAACATTAATACTATATAAACACTTTATTTCAATACGGAAGAGAAAACTCGATCACCTCGAAGAAATTCTCAGTACCTTCCAATTTTAAACTTTCTTTCAAACAGAAGTACAGTAGACGGTGGAACCCTTACTTAGGATACAACTCAAAAGAATACCCCAAAGAGGAACGTTTTCAGAGAATTCTTCCTCTTTTCTGCTTTAAGCCGACAAGGTTTTGAGACCATGGGATCAGCAATCAGCCTTTTTCTGGAAAGGTTTCAGACAGAGCGTAACCCTACAGAAACAACGTTGTTATAGTTTGTGAAGCAAATACACCCACCCACCTGTTATCACTATCTTTTTGCCATTACCCCATCTAGCCCCTCTTACTAAAAACTTGGGAGTTAGGTGTGTGTGATGCTCTGGGATTCAACCCAAACCAGTAAGGGCTTGTGTCACCACTTGCCTTCCAACTCTGCGTGCCTTAAATGCTGTGGCTCACAGCCCTGACACCAAGAGCTATTTATAAGCATGAAGATCACACCCTGGCTGCCACCACCCAGTTCCTTTTTTCAGAGTGACACCCTCCCAGTCACAAATTTCCCCGAAACCACCTGCCCTGCAGTGTCCAACCCTTGTGGAACATTGTCAGAAATCATTCAGTTATTTGCTGCATTAAAGAGAGAATACTCTGCAGCTCATTAATTTAACTGGGGTTTGACAAACACTCTTATTTCAATCACAGCACTGAACTGGTTTATAGTAAAAGTAAAACAAATGTATTTAACAAAAGGACATAGGATTAAGTGATACCAAGTATAAGGAATAAAGATAGAAGGGGTTGCAAGCAACCACATACACTTCTAATGGTAAAACAATTTCAGCAAATTAGAATCTTTGCCGAGGCTGATTTCTCCCCTAAACTTGGTTCCCAGAGACTTCAACACCATTGGTTGAAGAAGCCAAAGCTCTGGCCGCTTGAATCCCTTAAGTAATAGCTTTTTCTTCTCCTTATATCATCCCAAAGTTCACTGACCTTGCTTCAAGAGGCAGGAAGCCCTCCTGGGGGCTCAGCTTGCTGTGTCTATCAGGGAGCTGATGCCATGTTAATTTTTGCAATCTCCTACCCCCCCCGCCCATCGTGAAAATTAAGAGACTATCTCCCCTATCACTAGGTTGATGGCTTCATTCACTTTTTATGTATATGTACCTTCATTGTTTCTTCCTGATGAGCAGGCTGGTCAGACAAGCAAATACATGTTCCTTTGTCTAGGGCAGACTGTGCTGTGCATAGCTTGCCAAACACATTTTAAGAACGTAATTCTAGCACATATTTATAACTCTTTGTACATGCCCCATACATACACCATACAATGATTTTCAGGACTAGCACGTTACATATGATATCTTACATGACACCTCTTAGATATAGATTACGACAACGTGTTAGGTGTTGTGAGTATTTCAGGTCTGACAAGAATTGCTGACACAGAGCAGTGAACAACCTATGGGTCTTTGCTCCATGATCTCATTGTGACACAGACAGACATTTTCAAAGGAAGAACATTCCTACCTCTGACGAGCGAGACTCCAATTAAAATATAATGCACATAAATTGTATAAGGCCTAGAGTTTATTTCTAATGCTTTTGCCCCATACTATAGTTGGTATTTAGTACTAAACTGAATGTGAGGTTCTACTCCATCCTTCTCTCCTTGATTTCACATATAACGCAGTAGGTGGCATGATTTATTATATGCAGTTAAATAAATAATAATGACCCTCATTTATACTACCCAAAGGATCCGAATACCAATGATCCTGTTTCTGAAATATATAAGAATCACATTGCCATGTGCTGAAATGCCACCACTACCGTTACATAGACGATAGCTGGTTTTCAAAGTACAGCAACACCTATTTTAATACTGCTTAATTTACAAAGACATATTTTACTGACAAAAATATGAAATATGAAAATATGATTGACTACATTCTACTGCATGCAGAATTTTTTTTGTGGATTACAGTGCCTAATAGCTGACAATACTATTATCGTATGTGCAGCTGATACACTAGTTTTTGATTCATTTTACCACAAAAGTTAGCTTGTTACTTTGGGTGTGGGTGGAGGAAATCTGAAAACCAAACCTCCAACCCACTTGAACGACCTTCAGATCTCAGCCAAATATTTTTAGCTGGGGAAGAGGAAAGAAGAGAAAAAAAAATTCTTCACACCAACCTTTATTTTTAATTTTAAATTGTGTAAGAGAATTCAATATATTTAATTGATGAAAGAAAAATAGAGGTTAACATAAATCTCAGACCAATGGGTTATGATTCTTCAAATATGCATGTGTGTTTGTAGAGGCAGAACATATGTATATCTGCACCGCACATAGGCGCACCTGGACATAGACTTTCCACATCCATAATGTAGTGAAGATCGATATCCCTTAATGACAACATCCTCTATCAAACACTACCATCTTTTTCTGCTTTGAACGAGCAGTCGATTCATAGATTCCAAGGCCAAGAAGGGACCACTGTGATCTAGTCTGACCTAAATTCTAGCTTCTTCCCTTGATTAAAAGTGACAGTGAAGGAACTAGCCTGCCAAGAGAGTAGAAGGAAGAGAGATTGGGGGAAAAAGACAACAGGAGAAGCTGCATCTCATAATAGACCCATCCTGCCCCTCACATATCCAAGGCCACAGTTACTGTGCCACGTGTTGCAGCCCATTTCAACAATTAATGTTTCCTTTTAAAGGTGAAAAGCAAAGCTTTACAAAAAGTGTTGAAAGCATTTAAGTTCCCACAATATGCAGTATGAGTAAGTTACAAACTATGGAGGACTTTTGCTTCCTGTCACAAACAGCACCAGGGATTCTGCTTTCACTGCAACGTTTGGCCTCACAAACATTGGAATCAGCACTTCCCCCTACAATCTCATTGGCATCTGAGATATCATCCATTGCTGCAAGTAAAATGGAGAAGAATCCTCAGGTCTTGGCAGGTAAGGGAAGGAGGAATGGATTCTCAAATGTGTGTGTTCTCTCAGATGCATTTGTGTTTTGTTTTAAACCTTGCACCTAGAATTCGTTAATGATATGGGAACTTTAGGTGATTTTAGTAGACTATGACTGCAAGAGATTCTTGAATGCAAAGGATTGGAAATTGGAAAAAAAAGACAAATATTCATATGAACCACTTGCTAGATTGATATGACATTAAAATTAGTCCCTATAATATAGTCTTTGTGGTCAGTAACTGAGAACCAAGAACTCTCCAAAGACCAATGCAGTTTATATAGGATTATAGCAAAGGAAGCAACAGCTAAAGAGCTCTGTTAGCAAATTAAATTCTCTACCACTGTAAAGCATATTCCACATAAGAAATCTGTTACATACTGCTATTAGAGTTCCAAATGGATATTTCTGTGTTGAAGCTAATGTAATATGCCGGGAAACCTTAAGTGGCTTAACATCTTCGGGATGAGAGAAGGGAAGGCAATAGATAAACAATTTCTTAGTATATTTACAATGCTGGCAGTGAAGCAAACTTCAAGAACCTATTATATTAAAAAATAAATGCATACCAATTTGCAGCTATATATTCTGTATCTAATACCAAGGAGTATAGTTGAGATTAAGAAACAATCTTCAAGGATGAGTAGCTTCACTTCCCTCTCCTCTAATTTCCATTTTCATTCAGTTTGAGTGACTTTTTCTATGTTGTTTGCTCCTAACCCTAGCTTTGGCATGCAGAATTCTCGAAATGCTACAGTAACTGATTTCAGAGCAATATTTAGTGGGCTTGTTTGTTTAAAGTTTATCCTCAAAAAAGCCTAGTCTCTGTTGTTCAGTACATGAGCCTACAACCAGAAGGGAGATAAGAACCTGATGATTCCCTAGGGATTTAGCCAAGGGATGCTATTAGATTAATGTTGCTAGGACATGATCAACATCAGGACAGAATCCAAACGGGGTCAGAATTAGAGGAATATATTCCAAGATGCTTGTTCTGCATACAGGACCTCCTTTCAGCTAGGAGATTTTTCAGAGAGGATCCCCTCTCCTCACCTTATTAAATGAAAAGGAAGTTAAAGAGATAGCCATTTGAGGAAAAACAATTTATCTCTCTCTGATCAGATTTTGAGACAGTCTCTTGAATGTGAAATCTGAAAGCAAGGTGGTCAAGTAAAAGCATTAGATAGGTTCCTTTACTACCACCCCCTCCAACACACCACTCAAAATCAAGTTCGATCTGTAAGAAAAGATAGCTTGTGACATAGATTGGTTCTACCTCACTGAAACAATCTCCTAAAGAGAAAGGAGTCGCTAAACTGAAACAAAATACTCCTTAGCTTGCTAATTCCTCATGAGGAAATACTTGTATTAAAAGAAAAACAATAAAAGTGTCTGGAAGCGGTGAGACATCTCATTTGTCATCCAACATCTTTCCTTTAGGGCTGCGCCTCTCTCTCTCTCTCTCACGCACACACACACGCGCATGCTCACATACTTTTGTTTCATTTTCAAGTCAGATTTTTGTTCCTTGGTTTTTTTTTAATGAAAAAAAATCTAAATTTTCGACAAAAATGTTAAACAAAATCAGTGTTCCAATATTATTTCATGTAATATTTCAAATAAAAATAATTTTGCTAGAAGTTTACCATGGAAATAAAATTGGAGTTTTCCCTCCAGCTTTAATATATTCATATACACACATTGATACTGACATTTCCCCTCTGCATTCCTGATACAGAGGAATGATTTGTGATCTCCTGAGAGATTTATTCACACAACTCCTAAATGCAAAATCCACATTTCCACCTGGTGTGAAAATTGCAACCTTGCCACAAAAGGTCTGCATAGCGGGTATCCGTGAAAGTAGTGCAATATCCTAGATTTATCTTTTATTCTGTTAAAATAATGGTTTATTTGTTTAAAATCAGAGATTCCTTGAGGAGGGATTCACTTGTATGAACAACAACTTTTGAAACACCAACAATTCTAACCTTCCGACGTGCTACGTGCATTCCTGACATTTGTGAAGATGCCAGATAATACATGAAAACCCCACTCTATTTTCAAACACGCTCCTGTTATTTAGTTTTTTGTTTCCAAGAAGATGCGATTCAGAAAGAAAGAAAACTGGAATTTTTAGAAGATCCTATGGGAATTAGGTTCCCCTAAAAATACCAGCCTAAATAAGTAAAAGGACAAAGTCAAGGTGGTTGGTTGCACACTAGGGTGACCAGATGTCCTGTTTTTAAAGGGACCATCCGTATTTAAGCCCTCCTGCAGCTGTCCCGACTTTTTCTTAAAAACGGGCAAACTGTCCCGTATTTTTTGTCTCCTGCCCCATCAGTACTGGTGGGTCCTGGTGCTGGCTGGATCCCTGCTTGCCAGCCACTCGCCCACCAGTGGTGAGTGGGGGGGTCCAGTGGCTAACGATGGGGGTGGGTGTGCAAGGCTGGTGGTAGGGCAAAGTTGCAGCATGTGGGGCTGGCCGTTCCCCCTGCTGGTCCTTCAGCGCAGTCCCCGCTGTGTGCCCGCTCTCGGCCAGCTGGGCCCCGCCCCAATCCTATTTCCAGCTGGCACTGGCTGCGTGCTGCGGTGGTTGGTGACTATGGGCAGGCGCCAGGTGGCGGCCGGTTACCTGTTGCCTCTGCTGCCCACCCATCAGCCCTTTACATGCTCCCCCTCTCACGAACTGCGGCGGCCTGTCCATAGTCGCCTAGGGTGCTAAGTTAAATGGGATGCCAAATTCAAGGCTATGACAATGGGAAAGATCCCATGGGAAGAAAATCTAACAGATAAAGTTCAGGAGAGCTGGCAGTTTTCTCAAGGAAACAATATTTAAAGGCACAACAGCAAACTATCCTGATCCAAAGGAAAGATAGGAAGACTAGTAAAAGGCCAATATGGTTGTATCAGGAGCTCTTTAGTGACATGAAAAAATCAAAAAGGCATCCTACAAAAAGTGGAGACATGGATGGATTGCCAAGGAGAAGAATAAAAGAACACCACATGCATGTAGGGACAAAAATCAAAAAGGCTAAGGCACAAAAGGCAATAAGAAAAGTTTCTATAAATACAGTAGGAGCAAGAGAAAGATGAAGGAAAGTGTCAATCCATGATTTACTGGGGAAGGAGAGCTAATAACTGATGACATCAAGAAGTTTGAAATGTTTAATGTCTATTGTGTGTCAGTCTTCATTAAAAATGTTTATTGTGACCAGATGCTTAGCACAATTAATATTAACCACAAGGGGGAAGAAATACAAACCAGAGTAGGGAAGGAACAGATTCATAGAATCACAAGGTTAGGATGGACCATAAGGGTCAGATACATTAGATAAATTACTTAGATAATTAGATTGCATAAATTAAAAATGTTTAGGTAAATTAGATGTATTCAAGTCAGCAGGGCCTGATAAAGTTCACCCTAGGCCACTTAAGGAACTAGCTGAAGCAATCTCAGAACTGTTAGCAATTATCTTCAAGAACTCATGGAGGACAGGTGAGGTCCCAGAGGATCAGAGAAGGGCAAACATAGTACCTATCTTTAAAAAGAGGGAACAAAGAGGACCTGGGCAATTATAGCCTAATTTTGATATCTGGAAAAATAATGGAATAATAAGAGGATAATAGAGAAATAATTAACAGCCAACACAGCTTTGTCAAGAACAAATCATGTCAAACCAACCTAACTTCCTTCTTTGACAGAGTTACTGGTCCAGTGGATGGGAGGAAGCAGCTGATGTGATTTATCTTGATATTTGCCAACCTTTTGAGACAGTCCCACATGACAGTCTCATAAGCAAACTAGGGAAATGTGGTCTAGATATAATTTCGATAAAGTGAGTGCACAACTGGTTGAAAATATGAATTCAAAGACTAGTTATTAATGGTTCACTGTCAAAGTGGAAGGATATATATAAGGGGATCCCACGGGGGTCTGTCCATGGTTTGGTACTAATCAGTATTTTCATTAATGACTTGCATACTAGGGTGGAGAGTATACTTATGACACTAAACTGGAAGTAGCGGCAAGCACTTTGGAGGACAGGATTAGAATTCAAAAAGGACCTTGGTTAAATTGGAGAATTGGTCTGAAATCAACAAATGAAATTCAGTAAAGACAAATGCAGATTACTACACTTAGGAAGGTAAAATCAAATGCACAAATACAAAATGGGCAATAAATGGCAAGGCTGTAGTACTGTTGAACAGCATCTCAGGGCTACAGTGAATTGCAAATTGAATGTGAGCCAATAATGTGATGAAGTTGCCAAAAAGGCTAATAGTATTCTAGGGTGCATTAACAGGAGAGTTGTATCTATGACATGGGAGACAATTGTTCCACTCCTCTTGGGACTGGTGAGGCCTCACCTAGAGTACTGTGTTGAGGTTTGGGCCCCACATGTCAAGAAAGATACTGACAAATTGGAGAAAATCCAGAGGAAAGCAGCAAAAATAATAAAAGGTTTAGAGAATCTAACCTATGAGGAAAGGTTAAAGAAACTGGGTGTGTTTAGTCTTCAGAAAAGATGACTGGGGGCAGAGGGAGATACCAAATATGTTAAGGACTGTTATAAAAAGGAAGGTGACCGACTGTTCTCCACATCCGCATAAGGTAGGACAAGAAGTAATTGGCTTAATCTGCAGCAAGGAAGATATAGGTTATATATTAGGAAAAGCTTTTGAGCTATATGGGTAGTTAAGTCCTGGAATAGGTTACCAAGGGAGATTGTGGAATCCTTTCAGGGACGGTCTAGGTATACTTGGTCTTGCCTCCGCATCGGGGGATGGCTAGATGATCTCTTGAGGTCCCTTTCAGCCCTACATTTATATGATTCTCAATGAGAGCACTGGATGACCCTTCTGGTAAAGTCCTTTAATGCAGGATATCTCAGTTTCACTCAGGAAAGCCAGCCCACACAGAAATGCTGAGCATAGGGCACAGTACTGTTTGTTCTGAGGTCTGGGATTTAATACTCTCACTAAAGGAGGGTCCACTACTGAACTTGCCTCCCGCTGCTAAACTGAGACAAGATACCTGAAGATAGATTTTAACAAACACCACCAAAATCTACCCTTTCACACCTGCAGGTTAATTAGCTGAATCTGATCTCATAATCAGAGGTAAAATTACATGAGCATCAGAATTCCTGCCCTAGCACAAATTTCAGTAAGTCTCCTGGGAACAAAGGAGGAGGAGAGGCTGAGGGAACTGGGATTGTTTAGTCTACGGAAGAAAAGAATGAGGGGGGATTTGATAGCTGCTTTTAAACTACCTGAAAGGTGGATCCAAAGAGGATGGATCTAGACTATTCTCAGTGATAGCAGATGACAGGACAAGGAGTAATGGTCTCAAGTTGCAGTGGGGGAGATTTAGGTTGGATATTAGGAAAAACTTTTTCACTAGGAGGGTGGTGAAACACTGGAATGCATTATCTAGGGAGGTGGTGGAATCCCCTTCCTTAGAAGTTTTTAAGGTCAGCTTGACAAAGCCCTGGCTGGAATGATTTAGTTGGGATTGGTCCTGCTCTGGGCAGGGGGCTGGACTAGATGGCCTCCAGAGGTCCCTTCCAACTCTGTTATTCTAGGAGTCTATGAAAGTCAGATCAATCATTCTGAATGCTATCCACCTCGCTATTTATCTCAATCTAGAAATGGAGGCCACTCCCTTGGTATCTCCAAACCACTCCACCTTCCCTTTTTCACTCACCACCTACGACCTACTTCTAAGCTCCAAGGACTGGAATGTTTACATTAAAGCAATCAATTGTCCAGAAGGCTTCAAGATGCACAAGCGTTTTCTGAGACAGTACAGCTATGAGAGACTTAAAAACACCAGTTTAGCTCCATCACTCTCACTCCTCTTTAATAAGACACCATGTAGGAGAGCCAAAATTTGAGGCCTATAAGGAGATTGTCATTAGATCAGTTACTATAACGATTATACAGAGCTGTATACAATAAAACTCATACTGACGTGAAAAGCTCTCTCCCTGGCCACTTACAAAGAAGGTGGGCGTGTACTAAGATTTCACGTTTAAAAGGTGCATTTGACATTTTATTCATGGAAACTTGGCATTGATAAGCAATGTTTAAATGCCATCTGAGCTTTTACCTATTCTGCTAGCCACTTAAAATCCGTGCCTTGTCCTTACATCTGCAGTTATATGCCCTTTGAAGGCCTTGAACACAAATTAGTTGCGGACGCTAAGATTGTGCTGGTATAAGCTAATACACTCTACGTTTAAAATTTTCAGTGACAATGGATATAAAACGTTCCAATTCAAAGCCTCAGTTGAAACCTGCACACTTGAGCATGCAGCCTTTTCCCTCAGTACAGACTGTTGCCACCATTACCAGTCCTGCCAACTCAAAATCATGAGTCAGACCCCAAAAAATCATGGCGTGGAAGACCCCATACCCCCCACCTCAAGACTGTACTGTGTATGTTTGATCTGTCTTTTGATTTTTAAACTCCCCCTTGCCCATCCCCAATGTGTTCATGACAGCTAGTGTTGCCAATGTGCTCACATTTACCGGGTAAGGCGATTTTGGCTGTTGCTGCAGGAGCTCGCTCCCCCCTCCCCCGTCTGCTCACTCACAGCAATTAATTCTGCACCTACTCCGCTCCCACCTCCATAAATTCACTCTCCCACCACTCCGTCAGTTCCGCTATCCCTTCCCCAGCCTCAGTTCTGCTCTTCTTGGGGCTCTTCACCCATCCTCCCGGACTGCAGCACCCTATCCCTTCTTTCAGGTTGGGGGAGGCAGCTCCACGGGCTTTTCACCCCCTGCTCCTCATTCCTAGGTTGGATGCTGCAGGGAGGAAGGAGGAGGAGTAGAAGCACCATCCTGTCCCCATTGCTCACAGGAGGAAAGAAGGAGCAGAGTCATTCTGAACTCCTGGGCTCTTTAGCTCCATTGTCCCCCCTGCCCTCCTGGGAGGATGGATTTGGGTTGCTATAGGGAGCGGAGAGAGCCCTGCCTGCAGCAGCTCTGACTGGTTATTCTACCCCAGGAGGCAGGCAAGTGAGGCAGGCAGCCAATCAGAGGACTCAAATTTGCGAGAGGCGCTTCTTTCATTATCCCGAGACTGACTCCAACCCAAGCCAAAATCATGTCACTTGTGGAAAGCTCATTAGAGTTGACAACACTACAGTGATTACTCATGTATTTGTGACCTCGATATTAAATAACTGTGGAGTGCTTTGCATTGAAAGACTAGCTGGAAACTGAAGATGGTGCAAATACAGCATGTCATGTATTGGTGGATTATGCAGAGTACTACTCTTATGCTCCATAATTTCCACTGGCTGTCAATACATTTCTGGGTGGAATTCAGGGTGTTTACTTTAATCTATAAAGCCACTAAGAGTTTTGGAACTGGCTATCTCAAAGATCAGCTCTTCTCCTGGGACACTGCCGCAGTTGCTATCAGTTGAGGTGCCCCTTTGATTTAAAAAGGGCAGAGGGCTGCTAGCAGCACATGCTTAGAAAGGGTCTTCTGTTCTGGAATTTGCGTCCCTTCACTGTCTGCCATATCCTAGTTTTATTACCCCTGTGGGCATGCTGCAAAGCACTATCCCCTCCACCCCCTGCTGGGGTGTCTGGAAAGGCAGTGGGCTGAACAGCTGCTGAGAAGGTGGGATAGATGAGTGAGACAGAGGAAGTTCAGACATTGTTGCCCAATCCTCAGGCGGCTCATAGCTCATGGAGACCTCACCAGAGCCAATGTGCTGTTTATTTCTCAGGGCCCCATGGTTGGGAAAATGTGCTGACCGAGAGCTCTGTGACAGGAACTCTGCAGTCCCTACAGAATCATGATGTGTTCAAAAGGGGGAAAATCGCAGATTACACTCCTATTTCCCAGGAAATCTTGACTCACTACTCCTGTAACTCACTCTCCCACCCCTCACTTACCACCCCCTCTCCAATTCTGGACACATTACCTATTCTATGCCCACATGGCTGTCATGGAGCTGAACTCCAACCCCCACACTCACTGGTAGAAATTCATACTTAAGTTTTGGGCTTTCACGGATGTAGGCCTTTCATCCACAACTTTCCAGGGAGCCCAGTTTTACTTGAACCAACTCAGTCAGAGATAGGATGTGTTTCATGTGGCAATTACTGTGATGGGCATTCTTCTTTTTTTTTTTTATTTTGCTTTTTATTCCTTTCGCATATTTGATTAGTCATTTGGAGCTAACTAGTTGCCAGCTCTCACAATTTTAAGTCTTGCAATTTTTATTATTTTCCTAAAGGTCCCAATTCCTGGAGTCAGGTTATTATGTGATAATCTCAACTTTCATTAAAAAATAAAGTTTCTAGCTATTGTGGTTGCAGAGAAAACATGAATCCTAATGGCTCCAGCCCCAGAAGGCAAATAAAACAATTCCAAAAATTATTATTTTTAAAATTTCATGATTTTTTAAGCCAGTCGTTTGATTCTGGAAGATCAGCTCATGATTTCTGAAAGCATGGAGTTGGCAATACTGTAGCAGGAAGCTGGAAATTTTTATCAGCTGTATTGATCTACTTAGTAAGTACAGAATGAACACAATGAAACAATACAAATGCCAACAAGCTGAAATATTAAGGGCAATTAAACTGCCTACCATCAGAATTGCAGTTTGGTGACTAACAAAAATCTAATTCTCCCTCTGCTTATTTCACTCTTTGTTCTGTTATGCCTACATAACTGACCACCTACATTAACTGCATAACTTAATGCACCTACATAACTGACCAGTTCACAGTCATATTTTTAGTGGGACCTCATAAATCCCTGTCCCAAAAGTCTGTAGGGGGGGGGCAAGTGTTTGTTTCCCTCTCAAATTCCAGCTCTAGTCAGGAGCACCTTTTATTTATTTTAAAATTGATTACTCCTGAAAGCCAGCCTGTGAAATAAGCAGCACAGCATTTAAAAACAAATTGAAGACAAATCCTAAATATGCTTTATGGGTGTATGTGTAAACAGACAGTTATCACAAATGAAATAAACCTGTTTACTCTTTAAAAACAATGAGGAGTTCTTGTGGCACCTTAGAGACTAACAAATTTATTTGGGCATAAGCTTTCCTGGGCTAAAACCCACTTCATCAGATGCACGGAGTGGAAAATACAGGAGAGAGGTATGAATACACAGCATATGAAAAGATGGGAGTTGCCTCACCAAGTGGGCGGTCAGTGCTAAAAAGACAATTCAATTAAAGGTGGAATAGCCCTGAATAGCCCTTCTACCTTAATTGAATTGGCTCGTTAGCACTGACCCCCTAAGGTGCCACAAGGACTCCTTGTTTTTTTTGCTGATGTGGACTAAACATGGCTACCACTCTGAAACCTGATTACTCTTTGTTAATCCTGGTCAAAAACAAAAAGAAAAAAGTGGGTTTTACTTAACTGGGCTGAAAGTACAATTGTTTCTTTGGTCCAACAGATGACAAATTACTGTTGAAACCAATCACTAGTACATGAAGAATACCTGACAAAAATAGGCTGCAAATACTCATGTATTTTGAAAAAGAATTTATTATTAATGAGTTACCATGATCACTTTCAGAATACTTGGACTTTAGCCAGGCTTTTTGTTTTTGTTCAGATAGAGTTCTTAAAACATACATATGTGAAAAAAGGAGGGAGGGTATTGAAGGTAGATAAAAAAGCAGAATTATGATGGAAAGATGGTTACTGCTATTGACAATGGAATTGGAAACACTACTGTGGCTCTATACTACTTTGCATTTCACACACAATGTTAAATTGTTTTATATACATTAACTCACAATACATTAAGTCATATTATCCCCAATTTTGCAGATGAGGAAATTAAGACAAAGGGATAAGTAACGCATCTAAAGTCACACAGTGAGACTGTAGCAGAGTTGAAACCAGAACTCAGGATTCCCAACTCCCAGGTCTATGCTCTGACCATTAACACTTCATTCTGGATAAATGACAACTAGGTTAATGAAAACAACAGATACAATCATAGCTGACAAATTACAGAACCCAGGGAAGGACACTTGTGTCTCATATGGGGACAGACACTCCATCAAAATTAATTGCTATTGGCTTATCAGCATGCCAGAGAGCCCTTAAAAGTTTATTTTAAATTGTTAGATTACACAGAGGCACAACGCATTGAGGTACGCTGTCACTGAATCAAATAAGCCACAAAGTTTGATTGCAAGAACCACTTCCAAGGAGTTTGATTTGGATCTATGAGTTCAGATATAAGCTGCCAAGGCACAAAAAAAGAAAATATGAAAATTGATATACATTGTAACCTCACCGCAACTGCCAACAAGCAATGCTAGAATGCTTTCATCTCTTGGACTTTTCTCCTGGCTCATCTCCATTCATGCTTGCAGCACCATTGCAGAGCCAAGATCTCAGCTAGGCACCATGGCCTTGTCTACAATGGCAACAACTGGATCCCTAATTCATCACTGGTGCAGCTTCACCTGTGGCAGCAATGGTGGGAGTTGTACTGTAGAGATGACAGTGGTAAGAAGATCTTGAGTCCTGTCTACACCACAGTTTTCACTATTGGTACCACAGATGAAGCTGCAGGAGTACTGACTGGTAGGTTTCATTTTTCCCCCATTGAAATTTTATCTACTCCTCTATTTTGTCAGGAATGGTCTATTTAGAAAAACAGAAATTAAAATATGAAGTACAGAGTGCAAACTGACGCATCAGAATAACCCACATATAAAGGGGTGTTGCCCTCAAACTAAGCAGGTTTGAGAAACAGCCGTGTTAGTCTGTATTCGCAAAAAGAAAAGGAGTACTTGTGGCACCTTAGAGACTAACCAATTTATTTGAGCATGAGCTTTCGTGAGCTACAGCTCACTTCATCAGATGTATACCGTGGAAACTGCAGCAGACTTTATATACACACAGAGAATATGAAACAATACCTCCTCCCACCCCACTGTCCTGCTGGTAATAGCTTATCTAAAGTGATCATCAGGTGGGCCATTTCCAGCACAAATCCAGGTTTTCTCACCCTCCACCCCCCCACACAAATTCACTCTCCTGCTGGTGCTAGCCCATCCAAAGTGACAACTCTTTACATAATCAAGTCGGGCTATTTCCTGCACAGATCCAGGTTTTCTCACATCCCTCCCACCCCCATACACACACAAACTCACTCTCCTGCTGGTAATAGCTCATCTAAACTGACCACTCTCCAAGTTTAAATCCAAGTTAAACCAGAATATCTGGGGGGGGGGGGGGGGGGAGAGGAAAAAACAAGAGGAAACAGGCTACCTTGCATAATGACTTAGCCACTCCCAGTCTCTATTTAAGCCTAAATTAATAGTATCCAATTTGCAAATGAATTCCAATTCAGCAGTTTCTCGCTGGAGTCTGGATTTGAAGTTTTTTTGTTTTAAGATAGCGACCTTCATGTCTGTGATTGCGTGACCACAGAGATTGAAGTGTTCTCCGACTGGTTTATGAATGTTATAATTCTTGACATCTGATGTGTGTCCATTTATTCTTTTACGTAGAGACTGTCCAGTTTGACCAATGTACATGGCAGAGGGGCATTGCTGGCACATGATGGCATATATCACATTGGTGGATGTGCAGGTGAACGAGCCTCTGATAGTGTGGCTGATGTTATTAGGCCCTGTGATGGTGTCCCCTGAATAGATATGTGGGCACAATTGGCAACGGGCTTTGTTGCAAGGATAAGTTCCTGGGTTAGTGGTTCTGTTGTGTGGTATGTGGTTGTTGGTGAGTATTTGCTTCAGGTTGCGGGGCTGTCTGTAGGCAAGGACTGGCCTGTCTCCCAAGACTTGTGAGAGTGTTGGGTCATCCTTTAGGATAGGTTGTAGATCCTTAATAATGCGTTGGAGGGGTTTTAGTTGGGGGCTGAAGGTGACCGCTAGTGGCGTTCTGTTATTTTCTTTGTTAGGCCTGTCCTGTAGTAGGTAACTTCTGGGAACTCTTCTGGCAATATCAATCTGTTTCTTTACTTCTGCAGGTGGGTATTGTAGTTGTAAGAAAGCTTGACAGAGATCTTGTAGGTGTTTGTCTCTGTCTGAGGGGTTGGAGCAGGTTTGACACTCTTTAAAGAAGTCTGTACTTAAGAGACACTATACAAGATTAAAAGCAAATAGGATATTATAGGGGAGGAAGAATGTGCTGGCAGAACAGAGCATGGAGCCGCATAGCCAGTTTGGCTGCCAACAGTAGAGATTGTTTGGATTAAAGAAACGAAGCGTTAAATGTTTGCTTCTGTCAAGAAAGTCTGACCCTTGTTTTTGGGAGAGAAACTTAAGTAGATCCAACAAATTAACAAAGCTTCAAATTATGTAGTACTTAGTGGCTAGAAAAGGAACTTTAGATTATATTTATTGTTTAGAATCTCCCAGTGCTTGGTCTATAAAACTATTATTTCATTATTAGTAGTGTGAACCGCTAACATGCTGGAAAGGCTGCACCACGAGTAACATTCATAACTTTAGCAGGGTTCAATTAAATACTAACATCCATTATCAGTTCAACCTGGTCTGGGGCAGGATAGACACTAAGCAAAATATTCTCTTTACTCCTGCTCTATTGTATGGACAATCTAATGAACTGTATTTCAATGTAGTACACCACAAGGAAGCTTAATAAAACACACACACATTTAACAACTTACTGAAGATGCAGTGGTCTCTCTTTCTGTGCAATAGAAGCTCTGTGGTACGAAGCCACACCAGAGAAGTATAGAAGTAGGAATGTTATCACACAGAACTCCGCTACAAGCCCTTAACTTTCACTCCAACTTTAGTTTCATCCCAAGACATCCGAGTGATACTAATGGTTAAGTATTTAATGTAATAAAATTAATCATGACCTGTTATATAACTAGTATTTAAATTGAAGGGCAAACTCAGAGACAAAAAACAGGGTACCAGAATTTAAATACACAATTTATTTGTCAAGTTGTCAGCTAAACAAGACTTCTAAAAGAGATTGTAACTCATGCTTATTTTTTAACCTCACTCAAAAATTTATTTCATTTCAATTGCTTTTGCTTTGCGTACTATACTGTCACCAGTTTGCTGATGTCTGATGATTTTCCAATAAAATTCCCAAAGGAAACAAAGTCAGATGATTCAGACTCTGGACAGAGTACAATATGTAACTTAATTTGGTACCTAAGATACTGCCTTTCCAGAACTCCAACCTTAGTAATAAATACAGAAGTAAATATAACCCAGCTGCAAGTGAAATCCACATAACCAGCCACCACATAATGTCTGTTTTTGTTTTAACAAAAGCATCTTTCAATACTAGCTGAGGATGCTGGTTGCCGCACATTTGGAATTGCACGCTTTGTGCCATTAGGGTAGGCATCTCTGTGTCAGCTGCTGCACCACTTTGCTTTCAGATGCTATGGACTACTTTGTAAGACTAAGAAAAGGAGTACTTGTGGCACCTTAGAGACTAACCAATTTATTTGAGCATAAGCTTTCATGAGCTGTAGCTCACGAAAGCTTATGCTCAGATAAATTGGTTAGTCTCTAAGGTGCCACAAGTACTCCTTTTCTTTTTGCGAATACAGACTAACACGGCTGTACTCTGAAATTTGTAGGACTAGTTGCTCTGTAAAGGTTTTCACTTGCTTATTATGCATGTTGTTGGAACTGGTGTTCAGAGTATCGTCAATATGAAATGTTGCTTCATTACCATATGCAGAACACCAGTCAGTTCAGTCTAATGCTGCTGGCCTAATGAAGTGAGATCTGTCCCTTAATAGCATCATGAATTTTAAGGTAGCATGGGTGGAAGCACAGAGCTTCCATAGCCTGCCTGATGGGCCTGAGCTGCATCCCGCTTTGGAGATCAATCAGTCAGAGACAAAGGAAGTTGCGATGTGTGCTTTTTGAAATATGCAGCTTACAAAAAGGAACATCAATTAAAGATGACAGAATTTCCATCAGGTTCTGGGCAAGTTCTACCATGTCTATCTTTCCTGAAATCCTGGGTCTGGTGATGACAAATATCTGCATTTAAAAAAAAAAAAGTTACCATGGGAATTTAGATTCCGCATTGCTCTGTTGAAACAATTAGTGGGGTTTCTGTGTGCGTTGACTATCAGCATAAATAGAGAATATTAATCAGCTCTATTGCAAGAGAAATTTACTACGATCAGCCTTTCCGCTGCAGCAATAAAGATTCAGTGATCTTTGACACACCAGTGTTCTGACATCGGTGATGTCGGGGTCAGGGTTTAGTTTAATCATCATTCCTGCTGACTGGACATCTGGACCATATTATCTTTTTAATCCCTCTTGCTTGGCTGAGACTTGGGTGGTTTCTCCATGCCATTTCCTCAGATGTTAGTTTCACATCTAACAACCGAAGAGGAGAGGAGAGGAGAGAACAATCCTCAAAACTCAGCCACGGGAGAGAAGATTGAAGTGATAATCAGGGTGACCTTTCATCACTGTAACTTAATTATTGACCAATAACGTCTCCCACCAACATAGTGCTGTCCACACTGGAGCTTAGGTCAGTGTAACTCACGTCACTCAGGGGAGGTGGCTTATTCACACCCGCGAGTGACTTAAGTTATATCAAAGTAAGCACTAGTGTAAACCTGCCCTTTGGCATTCTGGACTCCAACATTGCTTAAAAATCTATTTTCAACCCTATAGTTATAACAACAAGATAGCTAGAACCCAAACAACTTTTTTGCATCCATAGAGAAAAAGAACCTCCAAATTATTTTTGCACCATGGCTGTATGCACATTTCTTGGCACTCTATGCGCCTTGTTGGATGTGATTATTATGATTTTCAAAGCAATCTAAGGGATTTAGAGACATATCCTTCATTAATGTCAAATCATAGTGTCCTCAGGCCACCAATAATAACGAAGATTTGTGAAAGCTCTTGTAATGGTACAAAATCCAAGGTTTTTCAAATTAGATAGAACTTTAAATAAGTAAGAACAATGTAGCCTAAATTAAGGAGTTACAGTAGATAAGGATTGTCTGGGGTTAAAGATGGTGAATGCCACTTAATGCAGATACTTAAAACCTAATAAGTCTACAAGCAATGAACTAGACTATATCGGCTTCATGAAAAACTTTTCTGGCAGACTTGGCTGGGAAGATATTTGAGGGTAGGTCTATACTGCACACTTCTTACAGCGGCGTGTAAAGTACACAGGCCGCACACACCCCTAGCACAGGTATTAATTGCAGCACAGACTGTGAGACACTGCTTAGGCGAGTAGGTTAAAAGACATGCCTGAACCCTTAGACTATGTACCCTACACAGCTCTCTGCATGCCCAGCAGTGCCTCTCCCATCTACACTGCTATTTTTAGCAGCATAATGTCCCACTGCCACAGCCTTTCACTGCTGCAGGTAGCTAACACAGTAGTGTGAATGCAACCTGCTTTTCACTACAGCATGTAGCCACACATACCCTACATGCCACAGCTAAGGGTGTGCCCTGTAGACATAGCCTGAGAGGGGATGTAAAAAAAATACCTAAAGCGCAACCATAGGAGCTAAACAGCTAGAGAAAACATAAAAAGTACCCAAACACAGTGCTACAGAATAATAATAATAATTATTATTATTATTATAGAAAAGTTCTCTCCGTTGAGAGAACTATGAAACTGATAACCGCTCTCGTAACTTTTAACCAGCAGGACCCAATTTCACATCCTAATGGGTCAATGAAAAGTGCTGTCCTCTTCTGACTATTTCTCAGCTTCTCACACAAAGATCTCAGTGACTTCTCCCATGCCACCCACTATAGACAGTGTGTCTTACACTCTTCACATCTCAGACCCTTATGAAGGGCCAGCTCTGCACAGATGCCTATGGAAAATGTACTGAGTGAGAATGTCAAGCTTGAAGAGTGACTGGTGAATAATTTTATTCACTTAACTGTATAGATGTTTTACTTATTCCCCCAACTCTCGGTCTGCCTGTCTTTAGATTATGAGTTCTTCAGGGCCAGAACCATACTTCCTTTTCAGTTTGGAAAGTGCCCAACTTGTTGCCAAGCACCACAAATACATTTAAAAAATAAAAACTGCCTAAGTTACTATTAGCACTTGAATGCCCAAATGAAAAATTCCCTGCGAAGAATCAACACATTTTACGGTTCTTATAATAGCCTTTCCACTCCTGCTACTTGCCTGGAGCATAACCCTTTGTCCTCTACATCCCAGGGGAATGGGGAGATGTCTGCATTATTGAAGGGCAATATAGCTGTTTGGGGAGTTATTTCATGTTGAAAATCATCAACAAAATTTTTTTTGGTCAAAATGTCTCAAATTTTCACTGAAAAATTGAAATTTCTCTTCATTTTCAGTTCTTCCAGAAAAATGATTTTCCTTCTCATGAGAATTCCCATATTGTCAAAAAATCTTTAAAAATGTTGTGACAGAAAGTTTCTGACTAGCTCCAAGAGGCGAGCCTCCACAGGTTTAGAGTTTTGTTCAAACCACCATCCAAAATATTCAGATGTTTCTCTGAGACTGTGGTCTACAAAGTTAATTTAGAAATAATTATTAACATCTTATTTCTGGTAGATGCCCTGTGGGCTAGGGACTGTATACATGTAATACATGAGATTTCTGGTACATCCTGCTTCCAGTAAGGCCAGAAACATAGGATGGGGAAACTCAGAAAGAGGGACCAGCTACCATGGTACTTTATTGCCTGCAGCTTTACTTAGACTATAAGCTTTTTGAGGCAGGGACTTTTTGTTCTGTATTTGTACAGTGCCTAAGCACAATGGGATCCTGGTCCATAACTATGTCTCCTATGTGCTATGGCCAGGATTCTCAAACTGCATTGCACCGTGACCCCCTTACGACAACTAAAATTACTACACGACCCCAGGAAGGAGGACTGAAGCCTAAGCATGCCCAAGCCCCGCTGCCCCACCACCCCGGGGTGGGGGGACAAAGCCTAAGCTCAAAAGCTTCAGCCCCAGGCAGGGGGCCTGTAACCTGAGCCCCACTGCCCAGGGTTGAAGCCCTCTGGCTTTGGCCTGGGTGGTGGGACTTGGGCTTCAGCCATGGGCCCCAGCAAGTCTAAGCCAGCAGTGGCAACCCCACTGAAATGGGGTCGCGACCCACTTTGGGGTGTCAATCCACAGTTTGAGAACCGCTGTGCTATGGTAATGTAAATCACCACCAGCACCTAACCATGTTTAGAACACAACAAAAGCCTCAGTTTTTTAGCCTAGACTTCCCACAACAACAGCAACGGGGGGGGGGGGGAGGTGAGGGGGGGTGAGAAGAGATAAAAGGAGAAGAACAGAAGCTTTCAGCCACCCACTGGATCACTCATTTTTGTGCTGACAAATTGACAAGTAAGGGGGTAGACGCCTGTCCACAAGAAAATAAGCGGAGACCGCCAGCTTCATTAACACAGGCCAGCAAACAGTTAGCAGATTTCAACCATCTGGAGTTGCTATAAGTCAGTCAACTAAAGGAGCATCTTAGAAGCTTTGAAATTATAACATTCAAATAAAAAAAAAAAACCACACACACCTTCAAAAAGGTTGTATGGAAAAGTAAATTCAAAAAGAAAGAGGAAGGATAAAAAACTTATCAAGGAGTGCGACCTTATGAAATAGGTAATAACTTGTTTGAAATGGATAATGACAGAACAAACATCAGTGAGTTTTAAAAAAATTACACAAAAATGAAAGGAAAGAAGGAAAAGGGGGAGAATAAAAGGAGAATGAACAGAAGGCCCCAGTGGCCTTTCCCTAGTCACAAGATTTATCATGTTAGGTAACTGGCATAACCGCGCATGCGTGCGCGCACCCCCCCCCCCATTTTTATTTAAACAACTGAAAAATTAGTATAACAGGAAAGAATGCCTGGCAACACCTTTGTGTAGAACATGCTGAAACACACTGAAGCTGCTCAGCATGATGATCTAATTAAAATTCTCTGGTCTTTCCCAGAGACTGAAGCTCTATTTTTAGATCATTACAGGCTGCAGTAGGGAGTGTGAGGTTCACTTTTTTCCCCCTTTTTGGCACACTCCTCTCAATATTCTGATGAATAATTTAGTTCAGTTGATAAGCCCTTTTGTCTCCTTCAAACGTTTTCCTCAAGACTGACGATGACTCTGTGAGGAACCACGGTATTGAATTGGCTGGCACTTAAGCAATGCTATTGACCCATGTTTCCCCCTCTCTTTCCTCGCATCTTGCCTGTTTAATAAAAAGAATAGCTCGAAACGTAGGAGGTCACACCTCCACAGAGCAAACTATTACCTAAAGAAAACCCTGCACTACATCATGGTGGTATAAGTCCTGGCCATGTTTTACAGAGAGGCTGCCTTTTTAATTGTTTTAAAACAAACAAAATAGTCTGTTTTAACTTAACTAAAAAGAATCTTCATTCAGTTATCATTCAGTTTGAGCACTGTATGGTCTGCCTGCATGACTGTCCACATGCACAAGTTTACCTTCAGCACAGACAGATTACCTGACAATCACAGGAGAGCTCTCACAGAGGTGGCTGAGCAGGGAGGCAGTGCACTGGCTGAGCAGCAGGCCTGGGAAGAATTATACCTGCACAAGGCACATAGCCTCCAGAGTTGCTGGCTGAAGGAGTGTGGTTGGTAGAGGGCCTGGTTACACCTCTGAAATGGTGCACCCTGTCCTTCCCCACTGCTCTTGGTACTATGCTATGGGTCTCATTGCTATTCCAGCCATGGACAGTCATTTTGCTGGTAGCACTAGCCATCCTCTTCAGCTGCAATCCCCACCTTAGCATCCATGTTACAGATGTCTCCCGCCTGCTGGTTTTTGGAAGGATCTTCCCTGCACCTTCATCTGCCTCTGGCACACCCAAATAGGGCCAGCAACAATTTGGGCCACAGGAGATAGGGAATGTACGTGTATATTTCCTCTCTTTCAATAATGACTAAACAACATCCTTAGCACATACTGAGCCAAATTTTGCTCTCTGATGCATCCAGAGTATCTGGGATTAAATGGGTCCTTTAGCAATTAGGGATTTTTTTTTGTTTAGTCTACAGAGCCTGCCTGCCACTAGAAGAGTCTCACTTTTAAATAGTGCCTCACCCTGCAATTTTAATGAACACTTGGTTTACTTGAAAAAAAAAAAAAAAAGAGCCCATGGCCGAAGGGTCTCCGTTACCAGCACATTTTTACTTCACCACATCCTGTAAATTGCCTTCAGATGAATTCCCTCCACTTTTTTCTCTCATTGAGAGAGCTGATCAAGACTCCACCTGAAGTCCATCCAGTGTAACATTTCTGTAACATGTGAGCTCCACCACCCTTACAAACAGGGTCACAGCAAGGAAAAACTATATATTCTTTACAGAGAAGAACCAGCTAAATACACCTTTAGCCTCATCTCTCATGATCATCAATTTATAATCCACACAGTCTTTGAACAAGATACATTTGAGGTGACGTACATAATGCTCGGTCACAAAGAAGTCTTAAAGAGAGGCCACTGGTGGTGCAAGGATGAGGTCTTCTGTTCTGTGTTTGTACAGCGCCTAGCACAGTAGGGTCCAAGTCTATGACTAGGGTTCCGAGGCCCCATGGTAATACAAACAATAATTATTATTGGTTTGCTGCAGAAGCCCTGCAAGGCTTCGGCGCTGTGCAGCAGAGGCATATACCTGTCATGCAGGGCTCATAAGTCACACAGAAGAGGTGCTGCTTCCTCCTGCAAACCCCCTCCTCCTGCAAGCCCCCTCTTGCTCCCTCCCACAGTTGATTCAGCCACTTCCGCCCCTCTTACTGGGGTCTGACCCCTACTTCCCGCAGCTGACCATAGCCCATAAAGATTCCCCTTTTTCAGAACTCTTAAAATTCACAGGAATGACGTTTCTCTGCTGCGTGACAAGTAAATACTATGCAGTGGTTCTATATTTTCATTTTGTGGTGTACTTTTTCTAGTTTGTCCCAGGATTCAGTGCAGCACTGCCCCATAAATCAGACAGCGCTGACACATAATTTAGGTTTAATGTGTCACAAAGTACACAGGGCCTGAAACACAGGCAGCAGTTATTATGCATGTCACAGATTATAAATAGCACTCAAGCATAACAAATGCTCTGCTGTGCTACTGCACAGCCTAAAAGGAGAGGAGAGAATACACTGAAGAACACACTCCAGTACAGCGTGAGACTGGATTCAACTGAGACAAGGGATGAGGGAAGAACTGCAGACATACCACCCAACCTATGCACTTGGATAGGCTGGTTGATAGCTGGGGGGAGACCTGAGGGTACAGAAGGAAACCAGCATGAAATCAAGACCTAGGCAGATTCTCCCCAGCCTGATCAGCAAAGGAGTAGAATACACACCTAAAATGCACAGTGTTTTTTTCACCCCATTTATAGCTCTTAAAGATTAAAGCCAAAAGGCATGACAAAGAAATAATCGAGTGACTAAGACACTTCCCTACTCTTCAAGCACTCAATTCTCCTGGGGGAATTCTTCATAACTGCACATGCGCAGAATTCACAGTCCCACAGATTTCTTTGCTTTCCCACAGAAAAATGATTTCTGACAGGAAAACAAAGGGAAGCAAGAGCGGTCAGACGCCCCTCCCCAGCAGTGTAGGCAAGTTAATTTGGGCACTCAGAGCAGCCGGTTGCGGCCTAAATCACTGCTGGGGGCTGGGCAGTCATGCGTCTGTGAGACAGACAGACAGACACTGTCCTTCTCGCTCACTATTGTGGCATGCTCGGAATGGAGGGACAGGGCTTTCGGGTGTTTCTGAGGAGACAGGAGCGGGGCAGGCTCTGTTCCCTCAGCCAGGGCAGAATGTAGCAGCCTGCCTGCTTAGTGAATTGTTCCCATTGTTCTTAGTGAATTCCCCCAGGAGCATAAAACAGGTGTAAAAATTTTAAGGATCCTTTATGCTGCCAGAGTGCTATAAAGCAGACTTATTGTAAAGGACACTATGGACTTATAAATGCTTATGGTGCTTTAATGATCAGAACTGCTCTAAATTTTTGGACTGAAAAAAAATTCCTATCAAAATGTGCTCTATGAACTGTTTGCTACTGACCTTTCTGGAGATTGTCAGTAGCCAGCATAAATTGTGAGTTTGAGTCCGCAGCCCTCACTTGCTCTCCAGTTGACTGTGATGTAACACTGAGCTTATGGTTGCATATATTTATTGACTATTAACTAGAAGTAAAGGGTCAATACTAGCTCCATTACTATTAGACAGAGGGGGTTTGGTGACTTCCTCCAATGCCCCCCACTCCCATTCTCCATCCATTGTATTATAGTTTAAATAAATTACCAAAATAATTGAAACCAGCATGATTATATTGCATTATTTTAACAAATAAAATACGCAGAATTTTAAAATATTGTGTGCAGAATTTTTAATTTTTTTGTGCAGAACTCCACCAGGAGTAACTCAATTGCAAGTCCTGATGCACGTGCATAGGGGTATCAGGACATAAGGCGACCCCTTGCTCTTCCTGTGCAGGTTACCTACATGGCCAGAGCCTGGATGTTTGTATGTACACAGCTCTACCAGGCTTCTACCCAGGTCCCAAGCAGGTGGGTGGGCACGAGTGGGCATTGGGGGAAGCCTTTCTTCTGCTGCCCAGCATGCTATCCAGCACCCCAGAACTGAACTGGCATAGAGGAGGAAGTAAGCCTGACACAAATTACTTTCCCCCACCTTCAGCAAGAGTGAAGCAAGGTCACAATCTTGTCCCTGCCCTGCTTGTTGGGGTGGGGTAGCTATACCCTGACCTTTTGAATTGTACGGACTTATCTCTAGAGGAATAATTTCAGTATTTAATTTGTATTTCCATGCATAAAGAAGCCAGGGTCTAAACAAAAGCAGATCACTGCTGGGAGGAGGGAGAGGAATGTATGTAAATAGAATGACAATCACTGTGGATTCTTCTCCTTTTTCATATTTTGTTAAAGCAAAATTGGTCTTAAAGGTGACTAGAAATATTTATGACAATCTAGGCAAGCTTCCCAAACATAATTAGCAGTCCCATTTTATCCAATTATGAGCAGGTCTCCAAGATTCTCTCTCTTTCTCATAGTCTGCCAGCTGTAAAAGAAAGAATGCCAACAAGCTCAGAGATCAGATCCATATTAAATAAACCTGACTTCCCATTCTCCACTGGCCCCAAATAAGCAGACTTGTTTCTCCAGTAGTGATCACAGGTACTGCCGGCACTGCAAGCACAGGGCACACTAGGGCATTCAACACATTTGAGAAATCTCATCACAAAGCAGCTACATTAATGACATAATAAGACAGAGAAATAGACAAGTTTTCCAAAAGGCTTGTTAATTATATTTGGCCATCAGTTATTCCTGACAAGGTTGCCTCATTTTCCATAAATATATTTGTTTCCCTTATAAAGCAACATTAATATTTGAAGCTCTCTTCTCCATGTTTTCTTCCCCATCTCTACGTCCAATTAATTAGTATTTGCTTTGCTGTTTTACTACACAGGGTAATAACCAACATGACGACAGGGTCATTTTCCAGAGGACACACAGTTACAATAACATAACTACTCGTGGTAAAGAAATTCACGCAAAGTACTGTGTACTTCACGCATTTCCTGGGGGATGGAAGAAAGCACTCACTGGCTTCAGTGGGCCCGGTGCTTAAATGTACAGGTTTAAACCTTGAGCCTTAAATGCTTAAAGTAACAAATATGTGTTAGCGCGTTACTGGTCTGGGGCCTTGGGTGCTCAGATGTGCCTTTTGATGTCTGTATAGCAAACACCCAACATACATAGGATTAGCTTCCCTAATATGAAAAACAAAGTTTGAAAACTGGCCTCACAATTTTTGTTCAGAAGTTACTGCTACAGATGAATGAAGCTTATGTTCATTGTTTTTAATTTGACCTTCATACCTAAACTGATAGATTTATGGGGAAGGGAGAGTTAAGTGTATATATTTGTTGGTGACAGAACGGTGAATTTTAAACAAATTTATAAACAAGATCTGGAGTAAATTCCACATGTATTTATAAACAAAGAGCAAGTAGGCCATATTTTTGCGACAGCATCACTGTAATGATCTGATTTAAATATGAGGCAAAGTACAACTGTATTAACATTTTGTATGTCAAAGCAATTTAAAAACCAGACACAAACACACACACACACACACACACAAGTTTACATTTCTATGATCATGGGAAGGAGCAGCATAATCTACTCTGCAAGGACATTGGTGCTTTCTTTGGCTTTCAGCTAAAACATCTTGTCCAACAACATATTTGGGAACAATGATTGAAAAGTAAATATAAACACAATGCTGTTTTTCTGTTAGTCACTGATTCTAACCAGGACTTTTCAGATGTGTGATGAACCACACCACCACAGGGGAACAGTGCAACATGGATTGGTTTTGAGTGACTACAGATTAGATTACTGATTAGAAAACAGATAACTGTCTCACCAAAAAGGTGATACCTTTCTCTGAAACTGTATTACTCCACCATTCCATGTAATTAGCATGCTCTGACTTACAGACACTAAAGACAAATTCTATATCCTGATTCAAAAAGATTAGGCAGGGTAAGGAGTTATCACACCAGCATTTTGTCTCTAGAAAAATGGGTTGAAACATGGCTTCAGTCATAAAGCCAGATTCATGATCCCTGTCACATCTCTCCTGGACATTTTCCCACATTACAAAGCCACAACTCTCTTTCCCTCCCTCCTCTTCCCCCCATACACACACACAAATCTGAGAGCAGAAGAGGCTTCAATGTAGTTTTCAGTTGTGATGCAGGGAATTCTCTCTTTCACCAGACACGCATGAACACACAGTTTAAATTAGAGGATTGTAAGGTGGAAAGGGAGAGGTTTAAATCAGAGTTTGTATTGACCATAAATCCATTCAACCTGTATCTGTAAACCTTATAATACAGTCCTAAAATTCAACTATTCACTTCTGTCTCTTCCCACCCCTTGGATTTAATTTACACTCCTAACATTTTTGCATCTGTATATTTCTGCCTCCCTCTGTTGCAGGTTTCCCCATTCCGTCCCTCTCCCCAGCCAACAGACTTCTTTCCAAGTCTCCCCTCCAATTCCATCTCCCTCTCTTTCATTGCCCCTAAGCCCCCAAAGACAATCACAGCTTCCCCTCCTTTAGCCAAACAGTTGAATATGGCTCCCTGTGGAAGCCTTTACAAACCACTCTTAATTGGACCAAGGTGATTGGTACTGGTTGACTCCAGGCACACTCTTCCCCAGGGAGTAAGAACACTGCCTCTGCAACACTCCAAAACTCAGCCTTCCCAATCCCTCCTCTTCTGTCACCTCTTGAAAAGAGGGATGCTTTTTAGTCAGGGGTCCACAAATCAAGGATTTATGAAGAGGTTTACATTGGTCCCCTCTTGTGCACCATAATCTACAATCAACTGCCTCTAAAATTCTCTTCTTAAATTATATATCATAGTATGGTCATATTATACTCAGTCAGTCCAGTATATTCACAATTCAAAAAAGGAGAGGATTGGCGTGAACAAAACAATCAGAATATTTATTTTTCTCTATCACACTCCAGAATGATGGAAAGTTAAGAGCCATGCCGAAAGGAGAATGACACCTGACAGACCTTCAATAACTGAAAGCTATGGGGCAAAGAGGGAGGAGGAGGGATGGGAAATACAGCACACACCTACTTGATGACACTTTCACTGAACAGACAGCCTTCACTGGAGCACCCTTAGGAAGCTGAGACACTATATGCGCTTGTGTGTGTGTGTCTTAAACACAACAACAAGCCAACATAAATGATTCTTAACAACAGACATGCCCAAAAATCAAAGTGTAAGCTGGCAGGTCCCAGCAATGCCGAGCCAAACAGGCTCTCTCTCAGGGGAGCTGTGGGAGGGACCCAGGTAGGGGCTGAGTCAGCATTTAGCTCATGGGAAACAGCTCCTTCTCCATCTATAAAGATCTACTCTTTCAGGCTGACAATTTTCAGACTACTAGCGGGGTGGGGGGGGGGGAAGAGAGAGAGGGGAGAGGCAGTGTGTGCGTGTGCACGCACATGCAGCAGTGGTCCTCAAAACTTTTGTACTGGTGACCCCTTTCACACAGCAAGCCTCTGAGGTGGAGGCTGAAAGTTCGCGACCCCCCACATAATAACCTCATGACCCCCCGGAGAGGGTCACGCCTCCCCGTTTGAGAGCCACTGGGTAGATCATGTCTCCTTTTAGAAGCTAGCCCATGGAAGGTAACAACCTATTGCCAGCTAATGGAGTTACCCTTCTAGCTCAAGCAGTAGAGATCTGTGCTATAGAGCTAGAAGTCCTGTGTCCAAACCCTGCTGTGGGGGTCATTATAAATGCTTATGTATAGATATGATTACACTAATCAGAAATGGAAAAAACTCCCCATTATCAGACTCGTGTCCTGGATTTGCAGGCAGTGTCTCCTAAATGGCGGACACATGAGATATGAAACGAATACTACATTTTACTCTAGACAAAAAGTCTGCAGCCATCAAAGGGTAAATGAATTATTAAAACAGTCATAGCAATCAAACTTCTTTAGTATTTCAGAGACATAGTATATGTTGGGCAGACAAGACGCTACAATAGGGGATTTGGTCTTGTTCTTTAATTCAAATACACATTTTATTTTTCCATAGGCAGTTAATTCCAGGGAGTTGTATCACCTCCATCCTTTCTTCTCATCAAATTAATGCAAGTAAGAATGTAATGAGTAGAGCTGGTTAATAGGCAGCAGGTTTAAAACAAACAAAAGGAAGTACTTCTTCACACAATGCACAGTCAGCCTGTAGAACTCGTTGCCAGAAGAGATTGTGAGGGGCAAAACTATAACAGCGTTCAAAAAAGAACTAGATAAATTCATGGAGGATAGTTCATCAATGGCTATTAGCCAGAATGGGCAAAATGCAACACCATATTCTCAGTGGCCCTAGCCTCTGTTTGCCAGAAGCTAGGAGTGGCTGAAAGGGGATGGATCATTCCATGATTGCTTGTTCTGTTCATTCCCTCTGAAGCACCTGGATTGGCCACTATCAGAAGACTAAACAAGATCCCAGTACTGTCTGACTCAGTACGGCCGTTCTTATGTTGGGAAACAGCAAGTAATTGGTACAAGAAATATTCATTTCCCCCCCAAATTTTGACAACCTTGGTCACAGTAATTTTGGAAGACCCTCTTTCCCACTAATACACACATACAAAAACTGCTTTAAAAATGTGTTTTCTGTCCTGAAATCTAGGTGACCTATCTGAACACATTCTATGTATAGATGTGGAATATCTTACATTTACCGAGAAGAAACAAACTGCACTTCAATATATTCAGGTGCATTCCAGACCACTCATTTATAAATCAAATGTAGAAAAGCACAAATAAAGGTTTGCACCATTTGTTGTGACTAACTCAGAGTTACATGATTCAAGCTAACAATGTTTCTCTTCATTAAAAGGAAAGCAGGGAAGCTGGATGTTTGGTTCTATCAAGTTATTTCCTAACAAATTCATTTACTGTATTGTATACTGATGTCTTCAGAGGGAAGGAGTTTTAACACGGATGTGTGTATCAAAACACATGGCGAGTATTAAACAGGAGATGACAATCACAAAATTGGCTGTCCTCCAGCTAATCAGTCTGCCTTGACTTGGATACACTAGTGAAGTGCTGTTGAAAACTAATTTCTTGTTTAATGGGGCACAAAGATAACATCTATTTGAAGATGCATCTCCCAAAAGTCCCTCTATGTAAAACTGTCCCCCACAGAATGGGGGGGACACACATTTCCTGCTAGTTACACCAGTTCTATTTGTGATTTGCTATCCCTCCAGGTGTTGAGTTATGAAATTAAATTAAGAGTAAAATCTCACATATTTCAATCATTTCCTTTTCACTTAGAACATCCATAGCCATGGACAGAGCTTCTTATTGACCTTTGGCAAGAGGACAAACATATCTGTAAATAACCAAGTTAATAATAATGATCTGTTAGATATTTTATTAGAGAGACAAGATGGGCGAGGTAACACCTTTTATTGGACCAACTTCTGGTGGTGAAACAGACCAGCTTTCGAGCTACACAGAGCTCTTCTTCAGGTCACAACATCACTGCAAAAAGATATTTTATTAGGACAATTATGCCAATAAATAAACTTGGCACAGTGAGCAATCCTAATGATGCTTTCAGCGTTCAAATTACTGCTCTGGAATAGCATTAGCACGTACGTTCCAAGGAGAAAGTGTTCCACAAGGGAAGAAGAGGTCATTATGATGGAGGACATTGCAGGGTTAAGACACGGTGCATGGGGATTTCAGTTGAGGTGTTATGCCAAATTAACAAACAGCATTAAGTGCTTTATCTGGAAATCATGATCACTACAAACACTCACATCATATACCTCTTTTCTGAAGAAGGGAAGAATCAAAACAATTGAATGAGAACCACTGAATCAAAAGTAGTTTGTCAGCCACAGGTGTATCCCATAGCCTTTGTACTTTTTCCTTAGCAACTGACGAAGTCCTAAAAACAACTGCACTACTCAGCCTTTGTGCAAGAACTTGGTGTACTTGTTCCACAGTTATGTGTATAAGCTTCCTGAATTTATGAGATGCAATTAGTTTGTTTGCATAACAAGCAAGCAACTGAAGCAGCACAGAATTCTTTACTGTTTGACATAAGGATACAATTTGGAGGGCAAAATCATTCATGTGAAACTTGATAACATGACAGAGGTGAAGACAGTCTCTTAATGAGAATACTAACATTGTGTAGTTTAACAGCAGCATGAAATACAGCCCAGCTGCCTGAATAGGGGATGAAAATTCCCTGCCTGAACACGTCACTAGAGCCCTAGAGCAAACACTGCCTCCTTAGGTCTGCTTAATTATGTTCATCATCTTAAAGTACCCATGTTACACATACTCGTTACATATAATCCTGTGTAACCCTGGGAGGTGTAAAAGTTTTGCCATTTACTGTACAGTCTATCAAAATATCATCAGAGTTGAAATTTAGAGAATAATGACCCCACATTGTTTTGGGATAATTATAATTCAGGATGATGTTTTAGTTCCCTTTCCATGCAGTTTTTGGGTGGTGGCCTCATTTTGATTGGTTATTTTGAAGGTAAATATTTGCAAATGCATGACTTCCCCCTCATTCCCTCCAACTCACAGAAATATAACTCATTAACTAGTCTTTACTGTCTTTCTTCTTTTTTTTTTTCTCTTGGTCTCTCACTGGAAATGGCTCAAAGTATCTGAACAAAAATTTATCATAGCTATGGAATATTGTCGTCTTCTTTCTTCACACTGGAGTAAAGTCAATAATGTCATTACTGCAAGAATGTAATGTTACCACTGCAAACTGAAAGTTATAAACGTAGGCAGGGCTGGTAGACAGATTATAGGAGCTAAATTTCCCAAAGACTTCATCTGCACTGGCCATGCTCCAACCCTGGAGCTGAGCAGGACTTTCAAACTATGGGCTGCTGTAGGCTGTGGCAGGTCTGGACCCCTGAAATGAGAGCCAGTCTCTCCTGTGCTATCAGTGTCTCCACTGATAAGTCCAAGCACTGTGGAGGAGGAAGCTGCCTGATTCAAATGCAACAGGGACAAAAGCCAGACTTTTGGGAATAGGGATGATGGGAGTCAACTTAGACAAGAAGCCTGGGGGTCAGGTAGGTAGAAACTAGGATGGGGAGTTGGGGGAAACTGGGATTTGCTAGGCAAGAAGACTGGCAGTGGGATGCAGAGAGGGAAATTGTTCACTACTCTGTATCAGCAGCTCTCGTCAGGCCTGACCTAACTATACCTAACACACTGGTGTTGTGGTATTTATTGAAAAGGTGACATGGAATATATTGTTTGAAATCTAGAAACACACAGGTTATTAATATCACTGTGAAATGTTTGGAACAACACTGAAGGTGAAATTATGGATACTCTCTGACATTGTGTGTTGGAGACTGAACAAAGGAGACAAAACAGGGTTGTATTTTTTTTCCATACAAAGGGGAAAGGAAATATGGCGGCAGATGCCCTGTCCATAAAAGAGGGCTCTGACCTGCTGCCTTGAGGTCAACAAATGACTAACCGTCCTGCTGTTTTGTAAGGGGGGGAGGTGTGACTCTAAGAGCACCCCAGTGCCAGATGGCTATGGACTCCCTGGTATATAGCAGTGAGTTTCAGCTGGCCTGACCAGCCCAGAGTTCCCCAACTCACTGTTGTCATGACCTGTAGGTAAAATGGGTCACATAAGGTGTCATCTGCGAACTGGTGACATACTGGTGATAAATATCATTGTGAAATGTAGGTATTAACACTATAAGAGGAGTTAGGGATACTCACAAATATTATGCCCTAATGTCTGTGACCAAATAAAGAGAGAGAAACAGGTTCTCTCCCAGACAGGAGGGCAGGCAACTACCCTCCTGTCTCCAATGTAAATTAAGCATGGTGGAATCAAAACAATGTAAGCCTCATTTACATACGAATCAGCAGGGGGATGGGAAATCCACAGGAAAGGAAGAACAGCATGAGGTCACCCTGTGTCTGAGGCCAAAACAGTGAGTTTGAGAAGATATAAAGAGAGAAAAATAGCCATCTTGGCATCCATCACTGGACAGACATAGGGCCAGAGCTCCTGCAAACTGAGAAGGATGGGTCCTTCAGCCAAGAGGGTTGAAATCTCTGGGAAGTGACAATATATGAGAAATGTGTTTAGGCCTTCCACCTAGGAAGTCAAGGGAAACTAGCACCTTGTACTTCTGCGGGAGGTCCCAACTGAGAGAAAGTCAGTCAAGGCTGGAAAAAAAAAAGATTGGTAAGAAATCTACTTTGAACCAAGGCTGTACCTTGTTAAGTCTTAGCCACTAGAAAGCATATTTTTACTGTTTACTTCTAACCCATTCTACCTCCAATTCCTTGTACTTGGTATCAAATTTAGTCTATGTCCTTTTGCTAATAAACCTGTTTTATTTATACTATAATCCAACTCAGTTCTGCATTTGAACTGAAAGGATTGTTAGCTCCAGTTAAAGTGATAAACTCTGCTTTTGTCTCTTTAAAGGCACTAAGGACTTTATTACTTCCCTGAATATTCCAGGAGAGGGCACTTGAGGGCAGACAGTTTGGGGGAAATTTTGGACTGAGGGTGTAACGAGCAGGCTGCTGGAATCAGAGTACTGAACCAGGGCTGCAAGCACACAGACACACAGGAATCTGCATACTTGTCTGTTGGTGTCTGGTCTGTGAGCCACAGCAGCAAAGCATTTAAGGCACCAAACATTATACAGGGCAGTTGGGGTTGCAACTTCTCACTGGTCTGGGTTGAATCCCAAAATGTGATAGAGTGGGAGCCAGGGAGGAAAATGGGAGGAGGGTGGGAGGGGGGACTGAGATAGAATGAGGAACTAGAGGAATATATGGGACTGAGAACCAGTGGGGTGGGGAGAAGGAGGTGAAGGTGTGGAGAAACAGATCTGAAAGAGTCAGGGCACAAGGGGAGAACTGGCACTGGCTGTGAAAAGAGACTAGGACAAGTAGCTGGGAGAGGGTGGAGGAGATGTGGAGATTAGATGAGGAGCCTGGGGTGGGTGATCTGGATTAGGAACCAGTAGGGACAGGGAACATAGGTGACTAGAGAGGGAGGAAGAGAGAGAAAAACTGGACTAGGAGGGGAAGAACTGAGACTGACTGGGGAAGAACACAGACTGGGAGTCTGGGGGAGTGAAACTAGGTCTTGCTGGGCAAGAAAAAAGGGACTGGGATGAGAAGCTCGAGGAGTGGACACTGGAACGGTCTAGGAGAGGAGAATGGGACTGAGACAAGGAGTCAGGGATGGGGAAGAAATAGGACTGGGACAGGGACAAGTAGTATGGGATGGGGCAGAAGCGTATGTGCCCACTAGAGTTCATTCCTGTCCAGAGCCTGGAATGCAACCCAAGATTCCAGAGTCTCCTCATTTCTCTATTGTCAGTGAAACCCACGGCCAAAGTGTCCCATCCCCGTCTAATGTCAGTACACAAAGGATGACAACCTACTACTGCGATCAGTTGCTCTGTTAGATCAAGGTGCAGAAGTCTCTGTGGTGGATATAATGATTCCAAACCTGATGACGACTCATGTGGATGGATGTCAATACGATGCCACCTGATGGAATTTGTTTTTTCAGTTTCCTTTTTTAAAACCCTAGGAGATTACACACACAAATCCCTATGTTAAAAAGAACATTATTAAGGTTGTAAAGTAAAAGATAAGAAATGCCAGAAAGAAAGTTGCCCATTTAACCTTAATTCAGCCCTGTTGTGCATATGCGTTTATGATACCGTCTACATGGTCATACACTACTTTCTTCACAGGATACTGGTCTCATTTAGTAGAGGATGGCTGTGCTCAGTTAATGAGCAGATATTCAATATTTTGTTTTTGCTTGTCCAGGCAACCTTAATTCTGGCATTTCCTAACTTTAAAGTTACAAAGTCAAGCAAGCACTCGATGTTCTTTTAACATAGCTTTCTCTGTGCGTGTGCGAAAGAGAGAGAGAATGAGAACTATATATCATATACACACACACACACCCCTACCCTATGTATTGCTGAGGTAAGCTGACAATTTTTATCGTTACATGAATCCTGTGTGGAGTGTACATTGAGACATAATTAAGTCTCAATGTACACTCCACACAGGATTCATGTAACGATAAAAATTGTCAGCTTACCTCAGCAATACATAGGGTAGGTATGATATGGACACAAAACAAATCCACAAATAAAAAACAGAGCAGCATGTACTGACTCATTTTCCTAAGGAACTGAGAATTATACCAGGATCCCAAATGATAATGGAATATGGTTTCACGCAATTTTAGGCCTTCATCCTGCAATTTGAGGACTTTAGTGGGGCTCCACACAGGAAAAGAACTCTTCCTTCAGTTTTAGGATTAGAGGAAATCAAACACAGTATAAGAGAAACTGCAGTAAGTAAGTGTAAATGGCTACTGCGATTCCTGTGATAACTGCAAACTTTTAATAGAAGGGAGTCAATTGCATATGCCTCGCAGAAATAAAATATTTACATGCTCAGCACTATTAAATATTATCTATCATCATCCAGGAATGTTACAAGACATTTTGAATCACATTTACTGAAGATCTTCTTGTAAATATGTCTCAATTCACAACAAACTTGTAAAGGGAAGAGGTGAATACATTTATTGTGCCTAAATTGTCCGTGTAATATACTAGAACTGATGGAAAAACAGAATTGCCATCCAGTGGGAAATTCCAATATTTTGATATTTGTTTTCATCCCAATCTCTCCCCATTTCTGATCCCATGATGCACCATGTTGGCTCTTCAACACGGAGAGACTGCATAGCCTCATGGGAAATGTAGTCCATGGAGCTGGGCCCTTAGGGCAGAATGGGGGCATGAAGGATCCAGAACTGCAACTCCCACAAAGCACCATAGCAGCTCAAGATACAAAGATAAAAGTCAACCCAAAATAAAATATTTAATTTAATTTTCCCCAACAGAAAATTCCACATAATAATAAAGTCTGTGCTGGAGCATTGAGGTTTCTGCTATGTTTAAATTGGTTTAGTTTTAATTCAATTTAGTTTTTAGATAAATTCAGTAGGTTACCAATAAATTTTTAATGTATTGTATATATGTTTGTTTCCTCATGAAGCGTAAATCTTATTTCACAACAGTTTGGGTTCATTAAAGATTTAGAGCAGGAGTCTCAAACACGTGGCCCGTGGGCCGCATAGCCCCTCTCACCCCCCGCTGAGTCCCTGCTCCTCTGCCTACCTCCCAGTGCTTCCTGCTGCCAAACAGCTGTTTGGCAGGGCTTAGGACTTTCCAGGAGGGAGAGGGGAGGAGCGAGGACACAGCACACTCAGGGGAGGAGGCGGAGAAGAGGCAGGGCCGGGGCGGGGATTTGGGAAAGGGGTTGGAATAGCTGGGGCAGGGGTGGAGCCTCATGGAAGGGGTGGAGTGGGGGTGGGGGGAGGGCTTTTGTATCTTTGTATGAAAAGGTGTCAGTGATGCGACCCTTGGGCCAATGTACTAGTCCTCATGTGGCCCTCGTGGTGATTTGAGTTTGAGATCCCCGATTGAGAGAGAGAGAGAGAGATGCAATTCTAATGCTGTATACAGTTTCTGGAAATTATGTACTTTGGCAAATTTTAAATGTATTACTTTAATGTATTTTTTTTTTAAATCCTGAAATTCTATCATCCTAATTTAGAAAGCATCATACTACTTCACAAAACAATACTCCAAGTCCAATACCACCAGAATAAAGGTATTTGTGTATAAATCAATTCCAAAGTGGATACTTATTACATATCTGTTAGCACAAACCAACAGCATACCTGATTGAGGTATCATGTCTGATTTTTCCCATTCTCTCTCCTTTTCAAAAGATAGATTATTCCGAGGAAAAACTCCTCTTCCTTATCTGTTTTAGATATGGAAACTGAGTTTCCTCAGCTCTGTAATTCCTGACCCAAATAAAACGCAGATGTATCAAACTTAATCACTCTTACTTCAGACTTTTTTTACATGTTTTTCCAATCTATGCAGCATAATAAATCCCCTTTGACCTTGTTTTTTAAAGCCCAATTATGTCCAGTTTTCATATGTAATAATTACTCAGCAACACATTTTCATGTCAACTCCTAAGTGACAGTTTAAAATTCATTAATTAATTAAGAAACGGGGAGGGGGGTGAGGAGGGGAAACAAAAAAATACAAAACATGCCACTGCAGTTCCAAATAAAGATCTCAAGATTCTCTTGCAATATATATAAGCGGGAGGTTGAAAAACAGGTCAGTCCTGTAACCATCTTTCAATTCTTGCACACTGGACACAGACAGCAACATCTATTCCTTTATTCACCCACTACATACAACAAGCTTATAAAAAATTAGCTTTCTCCTGAAGAACAAGCTCAGTGAAGAAAAAGAAAACAATGAAGCTGTGTATTCTCATTTTTCCATGTAAGAAGCTGACCTTCAGTACTGTAATGTTGCAATGCTGCATTTCTGCTCCTGAGGGCCTAGTCACTCGCTGCCAAGTCACTGGACAGAAAGCTTTACTCTGAGCAACAGACTATTTATTGTCATCTGCTGACTGCAGGTTTCTATTTATTCTCTGCTGAAACTCCTCGCACATTGCTAGCAAAAGCTTGCCGGCGAGAAGGAAGTCCAGTAACTGAGACCCGATCATATCTGGTTCTCTAATCAAGTTTCAGTGGATTTTTTCTTTTTTAAATGAGCCCAAGGATATAGCCTGCTCATTCCAAGAGCTGAAGGGTGCTAAATTAAAAGAAGAAGCACAGATACCGATAATGGACATGCTTTTCTTTAAAGGATCTGCAAGAAGCATTTCTCTTTTGCCTGGTTAATTTTTCCCTATGACAGGACAGAGATGTCCTAAGAAAAAAAGTGAAGACTGTCTGCTCAAATGAAGATGACCATTTTGGGAAGAAGATAGCTTGAAGTCCTGTTTTTTTAAAAAAAGTTGGTTCTCTCTAGCATAGTTGCAGAGAAAGGCTGCTTAGAGAAAACACTCACATCTTCAGAAATCTTTAGCAAGTGAAATTAAACACCACCACTTCATATAATCGACTATATTCTGTAATAGGATTTTGCCATTTATTTCCTGATACCAATGCAGGATGTTTTTGTAAACTGGATACTTCCAACCTGTTACCAAGAAGAAAAAACAAACCAATAACTACACGCACAAGCAAATAACCTTGCAAAAACACTGTCAATGATGGGGATTATACAATTCTGCATTTACAACAGACACAATTAAGTGCTCTTGAACCTGCCGTTAACCTGCTCGACAAGAATATGAAACTTTGCCAAACTTTTGCTAGATTTATGAATAGATATTTTAAAATTTTATATTCCATCTAGGAATCAGGGAGAGGGAGCCTTTGTTAAGCCGCTCTAATCCACTTAGTACAGACAAGGGAGTTGTTTCTGAAACAACTGATCTCCCATAAAATATTTTACTTCATGTTTCATTCTTGTGGGCAGAGCGACATCAGACTATAAATTCAATGTGCAAGCTGCCACGGGGAGAGTGCATGCATAGAAGAAGTGTGAGAATAGGGGGAAATGAGAGTATTTCATAATCATAACAGACAACAGTGTCTCTCACTGCAAATTGGGCCTAACTGTTAAAGACATTAATATCTCATTACAAATTTCACCAGCCACTTGAAACCCAGTGATGGGATCTCTGTGATAGCATGGCATCACACAGCAGTACTGCTTTCATATTAACAGTCACTAGGCTCTGACAGATTTTTTATGGTCAATACTCTTAATTGTACTGCATTTTTGTTCTTGCAACCTCAAATAACTAGGTGATGCATAGTTCAAACCTGTGTGCAACCTTTGATTGTTAGCATGCCTCACTCTTTCGTGTAAATGATGGTTTTTCTTCTAGCTAAAGTGAAATGGTTTTTAATCACACCCCATCTTATCAGGAATCCCATGTCCTCCATCTTGCTGTGTGCTACTTGCTCTGATCAATGCTTGGAGGTTGGATCTAAAGGATATCACTGGGACGGATATTTGGAAAACTATAGGTTACTGAAACGCAACAGTCACAGGTGATGAAGAAAGTGTGCCACCTGAAGAAGGGGTTAGAGATGGGCCAGACACACCTGGTAAAGATCCATGAATACAAGCAGGTACTCAGTATGCTATTCCAGATCTAGCATAGACACCAAAAGAAAACCCGAAGTAGGAGATAGGACCAAACTTGAGACAAAAATCACTGCTCGAACCTCTCTCCATAATGAGCCAAATCTGAGCCTCGCTAATATTGCCTGTGTCCAGATATAGATTTCAAAACCTCTCTTACACTAGTTCCAAAGTGGTCAAATGTGACATTTTAGTTCTGCCCCATAGAGAAAGGATAAGGATAAAGTCACTTTTGGAGACAGAGGACTAAAAAAATAAAATAAATCTTAGAGAGAGGTTAAAGTTTCAATGCAGAGTAATTTTTAATGAATTTTCAGATCAAAAGCTATTTTATGAAGTTCCACCCCACCCCCCACCACACAAACTTCACAGAAACATTCTTTTTTGCCTTCATATGTTATATGTAAATATGTCAACTTTTAGACTAAGTCAATTTTCTACGCCAAAATTATAACATAAGGTTTTAGAATGGAACCATAATATAGGCAAGCTGCTTCACCCAATTTATAAATTTTAATAAGTCTCTTGTTTTTCCTCCCTAACTTCACTCCATATTCTTTCCTACAATAAATCATGGATGTATCCTTTCTTATAATTGTATTTTCTACTTCCCCCACATTTTCTCCCAACCTCTCTCATTACTGGCCTCTCCCAGAGGACTGGAATACTGGATGTACAGTACTACTGACATGGTGAAGAGTTTCTCTTAGGCCCCAATCACAATGCAGCTGCCTGCCTACATGGTTTTCTGTGCAGGATAGAGGCCTTTACTCAGTACCAATGCGAGCTCCCCAAGAGTTCCACTCTATCTTCCTCTTCCCAGTAACTTTATATAGGACAAATCTTAAAGGATTTTCTACAAAAACCACCTGGTCAATGTGTTTAATCACCATCAGTTCAACAGATACATAATTACTTTGTGTTTTATGTTGAAGACAATCCTTTCTTTTCTGTCACCCTTTCCTCAGGGGATTAGTTTAACCTTTTGCCATATATGTTATCCAGGTATTTCAATTATCCATTTTCTATGTTTGAGTGCATTGGTCCCCAAGCTTAGATTTTTAATAGTGATACATGATGTTGATAATGCTTCGCACTCCAGTGCGTTTTCTCATCCAAGGTCCCACAGCTCTTTACACGTTAAACTCTACCAGAGGAGGCTGAACACAAATGGCTTTGGCAAGGAACACTCCAATACAGCAGATCCTCACTTGGGAAAGATACTGAAACCTATTGAGAGCACAGGGAGCCTTTCACATCTCCATCTCTGAATCATTTACACTTCAGACAGGAAAGTCCTAGATGTACAATGCTAACTGTAAGTCCGTGATAACTGAAGGACAAAGACTTTTGTGACCACAAAGATTGAGGTAACTGTTCTCTGTAAATGCAATAACTTAGCATGGCAGAATGGACAAATGCCATCGTTTGTGCAGCAAAGATTAGAGAGCTGTTAATTCCCAGTGGTTCAGGAAGTATGGAGAGTTGGATCCTTGGGAAGGAGGCTAACATGGAGTTTATGGTTGCTGTCAGCAAACAAACATTCTGTTAGAAAGACACTCTCTCCCCCGCAGTGTTACCAACCAATTTGGGAACATAAACATCATCAGGAAGGAACAGAACACACGCTTGGACAAGCTGGTAGCCCTATTGCTGCTAGAAGCACTGTGACCCTTCAGAAGTTCCCATGTATCCACATAAAACTGTTACGTCAATTATAGGGAACCCTCACTGGAGGTAACACTCAGATGATATAGTGTTCCCTGCTGCAATACAGTTTCTATTCGCTCACTCACAAACTCCTAGGTTTGAGGACTGACAGGATGTTCAGTACAGAATTGATACAATTTCCTTTTAAATCAAATGCTTCTTAAAAAAAAAAAAAAAAAAAAGCTACTGACCCTCCCAGGACTACTGCATTATTTTGCTTTGAAATTGTGTGTTGGGGATAGAAACTCAGCAATGGATATCTTCAAACACTGGTATTTGTGTTCTGGTCCCTGAGGCAAACTGTAGGGTTATCTTTAGAACATACAATGATTAAAGTACCATTACTCTCCCCCTTCACTTCTCTCATCTGTCATTTTAAATCTCAACTCAGATCTCTCAATTCCTTTCCATGGATTTCTCAGCCTTAATGTTGCTAAACTTTTCCAATATTAGTTTATATGTTGCATTAAACATACAGCCAGACAGCAATCTTTATGTATATATGACATTAAAAGCTGTACTTGTTTATTGCAATGCAGAAGGGAAAATAACCTTGGAGAACAAAGTCAGAGTTTAGAACGGGAGAAGCATCCTGGCATGATTAGACCAGGTACACTGAAGTTAAGGAGGTTAGGACATCTCATGTATGTGCAAAGAGCATTCAAAATTAAAAGTATTTTTCACTGGTTTCCCCACTGATCACCCCTTTGGAATCAACACAGGAGGGAGACCGTAGTGCCAAAAGAAGAGCAGTTGTGAAGTTTTCAGATTTACAGAACAAAAAAATGCTCCTTAGTTTCTGCCACAAAAGGCAAGGACAGAAAAAAATACAAGTTCACATGAAAGAATCAAAGTTATTTCCTCACTGTCAATCCGAAATCCAGGGCATGATTTTCATTTACACCAAGGCCTCTCTATACTAATCTAGCAGTGTAAAGCAGTGTCAAGATGGAAACGTTTCAAAACTTAAATTTACACCCACTTTAACACCCCTTTACACTGTCAGAGTGATGTTAAAGGATAGAGCTGGGCTGGATTTTTCATTTGTATTCCCTCCCGCTTCCCTCCCCAACAAAAATGCCTTTCATTTAAAAAAAAAAAAAATGTCCACAGCAAATGTTTGTTTTCAACAAAGACGGGGGAAGGGGGGTATGAGGGCTTGTAACAGGGTGGCTTGCCCCTTTAGGGTAGAGGTTCTCAAACTTTTTCTTGCTGAGGCCCCCTCAACATGCTATAAAAATGCCAGGGCCCGGCAGGGGGAGGGAAAGCGTGGGGCTCTGGGCCGTGGGGGGACCCTTGGGCATAGGCATAGTTTTACTTCTATCTGGGGGGAGAGGGGAAGGGCTGGCAGGGCTGGAGCCAACTCCACACAGCAGTGTCCAGGGAGGGAGCACCGCCTCCATCCCCTGACTCACTCATGAGGCCACCCAGCCTGTCTGGGCTGTGGGGGGACACAACCAAAAATATAACTCGAAGTGGGACTCAGTTCAAACCGCTCAGGGTGCAAGGAAAGGGTAGCTAGGGGCTGTGTGTGTAGGCAAAAAGGTAGCTCAGAGGGTAGTTAAGGGCTGCGTATGGGGCGTGGGGGGCTCCCAGTGATACTCACAGCTTCGGGGGGCAGGGAGCGTGGCTCTGGGGTTCCCGGCTTCATCCATCCACTGCTCCTGGCTTGGGGGAGAGGGAGGCCTGCTGACTTCAGCCCCACGCCTCTCCTGGGGGAATCAGGTTTCAGCCATGGGGCTCTGCAGCCTCCCTGAAAGGGCTCGCGGACCCCCAGTTGAGAACCACTACTTTAGGGTATGTCTACACAGCCCACAGGAGCAAGCCGCCCACACCTGGTGGATAGTCTCAGGCTAGCTGGACTCATGCTAGTTCCTTCAAAATAGCTGTACAGACAGTGTTTTCAAGTTGCAGCTTGGGCTGCAGTTCAGGCTTTGAAGCCCACCTGGTTTTATGCAGATATTTTTAGAGTGGCAGTGTGAGCCATTTTAATCTGAGCCTATCAACCTGAGCGGGGACGCTCATTTCCGTGGGCTGTGTAGACATACCCTTCTGGGCCAGAGGCATGGGGCTGGCCAGCCAGCCAGCCTTGGTGAATCATCAGAATCAACTGGGAAGGGACAATCTGTACCCTATGTTTACCACTGTTACACAACTATGATAAACTTCATACAAAGTATGCCTTGTCGGGTATCATTTGAACTCATCATCATTTGCTGATCTTTATTGTACTGGTAAAATGTGTGTGGCAACTCCGTATGTAAAGGCATAAGATTCTACTCTATGATGTTACTACGGCATCTTCCAAAACTGGGGAAGCAGCCCAAACCAGTTCCTCAAAGACAAACAACTAGTCAGCATCTCAGCCAGACGTCGGCATAATCAAACAGACTATCACCAGTTTTAAGTGGCTATTCTCTGGCATGAAGAAGAAATTTACATTTTGGTAATGGAACAGACTGGCTGGAAAAGGTATAAAAATGAGGAACAGAGGCCCCAAATCACCTCTCTCCACTCATAGCATCAAACAACATTTGAAAGACAAAAAAAGTACCACTGAACTGGGGGAGTGGTCGGGGATGAAAGAGCCAGCCTGACTGCTATGAGCAAGGGGTTTAAAAACAAAAGAACCTCTTTGCTTCAAGTTCACTTAGCTTATTAAGTTGAGTATTTGCATTTTACCTTTTTCCTTTGTAACCAATTCTGACTTTTATGCCTCATCACTTAAAATCTATCTAATCTATCTGTCTGTAGTTAATAAACTTGATTTATTGTTTTATCTAAGACTGTGCGTGTTTGGAAACTTCCATTTGAGATAACAGGATTTGTCATTTTCTATTAATGAAATAATGGACTTTCTACAAGAGTGTATTGTCCAGAAGGAAAGAGCTGGGCAGTACAAAATGCACATTTCTGGGGACAAATCTGGGACTGGGAGTTTGCTGGTGTTGCTCTGCAATATAATTCAGGAATGGCTGACTAGAAGCTCTCATATCATTCAGCTGGCAGTGAATTTACATGCTAGTGTGAACAGGCCAGGAGTGGCTGCTCTTACAGCAAAGCAGTGTAAATGGCACCCCAGGTTAAGAACTGAGGGAACACAGCTGTTCAACGGTACAGATTGTACCCTGTGGAATGTCACAGGGACTAAGTGATTACAAAAGTCAGCAAGTGGCTCAGATGGGGGGGAGTGTGGGGAGAAGCTGCAGGAAAGGACAGTGACCTGCAGCAGTCCCTAAGGAAGGAAGACTCTAGTGGTCAGGACTGGGCAACATGGTGACTGGGCAGAAAGCCCCGAAATGGAAGCTCTGTTTTCCTTGCGTGAGTACGTGGTCATTTGGACAATAAATGGAGCCCAAAACCAAGAGCTAAAGACTTATTTGGTATGTCTGATAATTGTCCAGGCTAGTGAGGAAGCCAGTGTCTCATAGGGTTTCAACTAAAATTTCAGTTTTCAGAGGGTTTTTTGGACAAAATGTAAAAAAAATTTCAGCAAAAAATTTCAACAAAAAGGAGAACTTGTTAGTTTTTGTGAAGACTTTTCATGGGAACAAAAACTATTTCTCAACCAGCTCTAATAAAAGGACCCTAGTGTAAATGAGAATAAGTTTCCTCAGTATTTAAGTTAAGAGGAGTTTCTTATTTTCCTATTTGAGTGTCTTGATAAAAATAGCCCTGAAAACCACAACTGTTGTCCCAGAAATATAATGCGTTTGTGAGATAGACCAGACTTCTCACACCAAGAATACCAAAGCTGTTGAAGCTCTTTTGGAACAATTAGAGGAGGATACTTCACATGGAGACTGCAGGCTGTATTTTGAGCAAGGAAAATTGTGGGATTGATTTTTTCTCATCTGACCCATTATATTGGATAACACGGTCATCCACAAGAGTATTTATCCACAGCACTATGGTTGGGCTGCATTTCCAATTATGCTCAAAATACATTAAATAAAAGTTTAGATTTTACATCTCATGTGGGATTGACTCTATGGATTTCTCTTAGCCGTACAGCCGATACCTGAAATATTCCAGTAACTGGGATGAGTAAATTGATTCAGATTAAATAAAACCCAGTTCCAATTTTTGAATTATTCAAACTTTTTCTCACCTCCCAAAAAGTTAAATACTTCCTCTCCTCTCCTGACAAACTTCCAACCTTTACTCAACATAATCTCAGGGTCACAGCTGGGATACTGTCATCTTCAAATGCTACTTCCGGGAGGAGAGAAGGTTGACAAGTGTCAGAAGGGAGCAATGCATTCTGGAGCAACTGTAATGCTAAAGTGCAGAAGATGTAAGGATTAAAATGGAGCAGTCAGCAAATGCCCTGAAGGGAGAGTATATGCCCTGAAGAAGAAAAAAAAACAACACAAAATAATGGGGAGCAGGAATAAAGAGATTGAGGTGACCTGATAAGGTCAGAGGTCAAGATTTTGTTTTGCTGAGAAACAGAATGTGGAGCAAGGGAGATTTTTTTTTAAATGAAATATTGCATGTTGGGACCTGTAGTTTCGTGGGCTGCATCCTACTTCATTTTGTGCAGGTTAAGCACAATCCACAGGGGGTTACTGAAAGGTTGTCAGCACAGACCTAGGTTGAGCAGCTTGGGGCTCCCTAATTTATATTATTTTACTTAATGTTTCTTATACAGCAGCAATTAAAAAATTAAGTAGCAGTAAACTTACCAATATACAATGTATAGAAACCTGCACCTCGATCAGATATTTCAGAAATTTGAATTTGTTCTTTGAGCAACATTCAATACTGCACTGTTTGATACACTGAAGTGAGATCCAGTGAAAACCTCTCTCAAAGGATCTGTCTGTGATCACTCTTGCTACACCAAAGCTGAATATAATTAGTTAGGGTAGATAGTGATTATATAAACAAGAAGTTGTTAATTTTAAAACCTTGATCTTGTCACCAGAACAGAATCTTATCAAGGCATCACAAAGTCAAACCTCATTTCAGTCTGTCGGGAAACTGGTTGAATGTTCCCCTCCCCCACTTGAAAGATTCATTTCATAGCTTTAGTCATGCAGTCGTTCAGATTTGGATTGCACTGAACAATTTCTCTCTCTCTAACACTTAACGTAACTCGTTTCGGCTACATTTGTTCGTTTTGTTATTGAAGGGTTGGGGGAAGATAATGATGTACTGAGGGTTTGACTAGACGCTGGAGTGGTCGTACCCATTCAAGGTCAGATTACCAGAAGTGCTCAGAACCCAGGAGCTCACATTCCCACACATATAGCTACATTTTTGAAAAAAGCTCAGCAGTTACCATGCTGAAAATCTGACCATTTATTTTGTTGCCTAATTGGTAGCATCGTTCTTTTGCAAATCTGGCCCTGAAAACCCACAGCCTAGTAGCTGGATTTGCTCTGTACAGGTCTTGCGCCTTCTTCAGCTAAAACTCTAGCCTTCGACTACAGGTTACAAGTCTTCCAGAAAAAAAAAAAAAAATCACCAAAAGGCAGCCTCCCTTCTTGGTGAGTCAATAGGACCCACGCTAAACTTCTGCCAACTTAAAGTCACCCTATGTCCATTTTAAAGGATTAAAAGGTTAAGAAAACAAAGCCATAAAGCTTATTAATTATACAAGAGACATCACAATTGAAAAGATTACTGGACAATCTGAACCGTCTTTTGAAGAATGAGCTAGAAATTCCATAGCAGGTATCTCCACGGAAATTTAAAGAGACTAGAACAACGTGGCCCTACTTCCTTTTATTGTGCACCGAGACTCAGGGGCACCAACCCCCTTGCAGTGACATGGAAATACATCTCCTCCCTTATAACAAACCTATTTTCAGAGCCTATGTACATGTTCATTCAAGTTTATGCTTTCTAATTTCTCAAAGCAGTCTGCAGCTCAGTCACCCATGAAATTACTGAGCATTCTAGGATTGTGTGCAAATCTGTGCTACTGCTCATACTGTCTAAGCTCAGGTAAGGTCATTAGAATGATGGCATGTTAAAGCTGTCAGCAGCATTTGGCAGAAAATAACCTTTTCACCCACTGAGAGACCTCAGTTCACATCATCGCCATTTTCCTTTATCACCACACTGCTTCACATTATAGAAAACTTCAAAATCAGGAAAGTAGGGGAGGAAAAAAATCTTAGTTGCACTGCAGGTGGTCTCTTTCCATATCATTTTTAGTTTCCTGTTCCCTTTGCTTTGTGCTATGCCTTAGGAGGCAATGCTCCAGCTCTGTTCTTCATTCCGGTACACTGAGAGGGATGCATTGCAATAACATTAGTTTCTTTGCAATAGCACAAAATCATTTGAAACGATAAAAGAGAAGAACATGCACGGATGTTAGTACGCCAGTTCTACTCATCCAGAAAGATACTTTCCCCTTCAAGATTTTTAGCGTGGAGGACTGTGCCTTCTTAATGAATATGACAAGTGTCATCGCATTTTAGCGATAAGAAAATCCCATGCCAAGTGCCATTGGTCTCCATTTTGCACTCTACACTATAGGACCCCTGCATTTGCATGGAATTCCAATGAAGTTAATGGAGCAAAATGTGTCACAAATTGCTATTTATGCAGAGTCATTGGCAGGATCTGGACCTTAGTAGTGTTTTCCTGTCTATTTAAATATAAAGCTAAAGTAAGCAATGGGTGGTGCCACGCAGAAGTCAATCATAACAACTCTCAGAGCAATGGCCCTACAAGACTAAGTGAGCTAAGGATGGGAATTACCTTTGTGTCAGACCCAAAAAAATGATCAATGTCTTCCTCATCACATGTCATGTTTGCTGAGTGCACGTTGTTCAGTATGACTAATAACGCGGGGGAGGCCGCAAGCAAACCAATTCAGGAGAGCAGTGGGAGAGGGCGCGCCTCTGGCTGCTGCGTGTGTATCATGTTTCAGGGTTAGCTGCCCACCTCTGTCCCCTCTTCTGGTGTGTCTGACTGTCCCCGTCTCCCTGGTGTCAGGCCTCGAGCCTTCAAATTCTCTGAGGCAGAATTCTGCAGTTCTCCCACGCTGAGGCAGAGTGCTGGGCTATGGTGTCCTGTGCAGCGTTTACCCCCAACGGGCCTGACAAGGCCCAGCTACTTTCAGTTCTTCCCTTTGGGACCTGCGACCAGTGGTTCACAGAGTGACCCAGAACTGCCTCTTTTTAAAAACAAAGTACTGTTTAATCTTAACATAGGAACACAGCATAGCGAGAGAAAAGGATTGTTAAAAACAATGTACCGCCTATACACATCTATCTCGCCTCAAGTAGACCTCTCAGCTCAGAGCCCCGCTCCCACAACTTCTGCGGGATAAGACTACTTCCCAACAGTCTCTGCCTCAATCTCTTTCTGAATCATCTGACCTCTTGTGAGAGCATCTGTGTCTTTAAACCCTTCTGAGGATTTGATACCTCTCGGCTCCCACACAATTCAATCTCACCATTGTCTTTGAAAGAATGTGAGTTCTCCAATGCTCAGTTTGGGGCTGGAAGGTGTGATTTTCAGCTCGAGCAGAGATCCCTGTGCTACCTCTGATCGGACTAGTGCGCTAAAAACAGACGTGTAGCCGCAGCAGCCCAGGCTAGCCACCCCTGTATGTACTCGTCCAAGACGCAAAGTATGTATTCTGGGTAGCTAGCCCACTACACGGCCATGGCTACATTGCTAGGTTCTTTCCTCCCCAACACCCTAATGCACTTAGGGAAGGTGTAATTCCAGCTCGGGTAGACATGCCTGCACTAGCTCAGGTGTAGTTCCCATGTAGACCTACCCTTAGTGCAGGGGTTCTCAACCTTCATTGCATTGTGACCCCCTTCTGACAACAAAAATTACTACATGACCCCGGGCAGGAGAGCCAAACCCAAAGTCTGAGCCCCACCACCCAAAGCCAAAGCTTCAGGGCTTCAGCCCTGAGCCGGGGGGCTGTAACCTGAGCCCTGCCACCCAGGGCTGAAGCCCTTGGGTTTTGGCTTCAGCCCTGGGCGGTGGTGCTCTGACTTCGGCTTCAGCCCCGGGCCCCAGCAAGTCTAACGCCAGCCCTGGTGACCCCATTAAAACAGAGTCACGACCCCCTTTGGGGTCCCGACCCACAGTTTGAGAATCGCTGCCTTAGTGTATTAGGGGTGTTTGAAAGGAAAGAAACCATTAGCTGTTCTAACTCTGCCATTCCAAGTGCCTTGCAAGGAAACTAAAACTTAGCAGTCCTATGTTTTCAAGCAACACTTTAATACTATTTCTATTCCCAAAGCATCTGAGGTGGTCATTTATAAATTTCCCTTAGGTGGGCACTAAGTCCAATCATAACTAGGAAGCTAAACCACATCTTTGTGGCAGGCTAATAACCTTTGCAGGCTGTAAACACCTGTACGGTTTACTTCTATTCAGTAACACTGAAAGCTGGGGCCGGATTTGAATTATATGAGCAAAGGCAGGAGAAGAAAATGTATCCAAGGTACCATAGAATTTATTATGGCGCACTGAACAAAATCTTATATATATTAATCACCCTATCTCCTCTCAATGTAACCTAAAGACAAAAAAACAAAAACAGAACAACCCAGCACTATGAAGGATCTTATGTATGTGCAGGTTAAGGATGTTGTGCTAAATCCTGAGATTGATGGACTGAATATTAATCTACTTTACAATAGGAAGTAAATAAAACTTTATGAAGAACTGTACTGAAGGTTCCAGGATATATTTTGATAAATTCTTTTTCAATGCCAGAAATAAAAGAATAAAATGCCATACTTTCCTGTCGATAGGATATTAGATGCTAATTATGGTCATACTACTGTACATGGTCATTCTACTGTATTTACGGCAGTACTCCAGACACAGCTGCCAACCAAAACAGTTTTGCCTGGCTCCTGGGAAGGGAATATCTTTATCTATATTCCAGTATAATGCAGAGAGGTTGAGAGAGAAAGAGGCAGAGGCCTGTGAAAATATCAGATTTAGGAATTTATCTTTTATGCCATTTCTCTTTCGCCGCCTAAACTACGAGTTGGACATTGAAGAATGTTTATTAATTTAGCTGGAAGTCACACTTAAAAACTGTTTTTAACTCTCTGATTAATAAAAATAGCAGCCAATTTTAGAAGTGACTAGTCTTTTGTGTCCCTGACTTGAGATGCCTTAAAGGAGCTTGATTTTCATATAGTGCTGAGCAAAAACCTTGAGGGGGGGAGAACTGGAGGCTTTTGAAAATTTTGGCCAGTAAGGGTAGATCTACATTGCACTTAAAAACCTGCTGCTGTCCCATGCCAGCTGACTCGAACTCACAAGGCTTGGGTTAAGGGGTTGTTTGATTCCAGTGACAAAGCCCTGGCTGGGATGATTTAGATTGGTCCTGCTTTGAGCAGGGGGTTGGACTAGATGACCTCCTGAGGTCCCTTCCAACCCTGATGTTCTATAATTCAGTGCAGATGTTGGGGCTTGGGCTGCAGCTCAGGATCTAGGATCCTGAGAGGTTCCCAGAACCCGGACCGCTGCCTGAGCCCAAATGTCTGCACCACATTTAAACAGCCCCAGACCCTGAGGCCTGCAAGCCTGAGTCAGCTGGCATGAGGCTGTCTAACTGCAGTATAGACATCATTTAGGTGTACCATATCAACCAGCAGTCCTCTCTCTCCTTACACGACAGTGAGCAAACATTAGTTTCTCACAAGATTTCCGTCCAGTTTCTCTCAGCAAACAAAGCAAAGCAGTTCAGAGAACAATGTGACTCAAAGAAAGAGCATGAGACTTCACCAATTTTCCCTCTCTTTCGCAATTCTGTAAATGACTATATAGAGGAATAATCCCAGCTACTAATATCAAAGACATCTCAGTAAAAATCACGTGCCACCATACATACAAAGAGACAAGGATTTTTCAAATCGCTGAAAAGAGTTGTTGTGAAATCATGTTGACATCTGTTATGCCGTGAACGTTGCCAGGACACAGGAGGCAACTCCCAGGTTAAAGAAATTCAAAAGAATAAACATTGTTTAATCCTTTCTTCCATTTGCAAACTCATGAACACGTTTTCTGCATAGGCTGATTCTCCAGCAACGCAAGAAAAAATGGGAATTGGGGCGGGGGAGGAGGAATTTCCAGGAACAAAACCAATGCAGTAGACTTAAAAGAACTCTGGGATTCAACTGTTTTTTGTACAAGTCTCTTGAAAGACATACTGCAGGAAGTATAACACATAGCAGACTGTGTATTTAAGCAAAACATGTTTTTTGCTAAATTATGAAGGTAATACTCACGCAGTGCATACAGGGAGAGGATTATTCCAGCCAGGCAAAACCCTTCAAAAAATCTGAGCGTGCTGAACATTGTCACATTTACCGAGAGAGCCACAGTCAGTCCAAATATCAGAATGAATATAACCGAGAAGAGTAGCACTGGCCGTCGACCAACCCTACAAACGGAAAGTGGGGAGAATAGTGTTAAAATCCAAGGTGGACACAATACTAGATGCTTATGTCTTGCAGAGGACATAAGCACAGTTGGGAACAAATTACATAGTTCCTCCCAAATGCTGCTACCAATTTTTAATAGCAGCCAACACACTCCCCACCTCCCACCCACAGACACTTCTCACATTTCTGCATATTAAATTCAATTATTGCTTTGATTAGTCTTGCAAAGATTTCATGGACAAATTCATTTATGAACAGATTAAAGCAAATAGCATTAAGTGCATCACTATTTAATATAAGAGCCATTTTCAAAGCCTGAAAGTGAACAAAACAGCAAATAAATATATAAAAATTGCAGTAAGTGCAAGCCTTTAACAAAAATTATGACAGGCGATTTGGGAAAAAGCCCTTAGTTTTCCATAGTGAGGAAAGGTCACTTGATTAATAGAAGTTTCCCCTCAAGAGAAGAGACATTTTCCATGCCCATTAAATTTACCAGCGAATTCTCCTCTTGCCACATGCTTCAGCTTCCACAAATCTCAGCTTTCGTTTAGTTAAAAACTAAGTTTCTAGCCCCTGTGGTTGTGGAAACAGCCTCAAAAATGTAAACCAAGTATAAACGGAAGAAGCATCACTTTTCTGAGTCTTCAGAGAACCTGAAGCAATACCTCTAAAAGGATTGAACTGCTTTATTCATCTCAATCAGCACCCCCCTGGATTCCACAATCCACCAGCTATGAAACGCGGAATATTTCCAAAGGGCCACAGGTTTCAACATTATTTGCAGCCAGACACCTGCCATTTTGTTTTGGACAAAGGATGCAAGCAGCCATAGACCTTTGTGCAACCAGCAGTGTATGGGATGGGATATTCAGATGCACTTGCAGATACATGCATCTAATGCTATAAAATATGCACGGCTGTCAAAAGAAAAATGGTCTGAAGACAGCATGTGAGGGGCAAACTCTGTGCATATATAAGCATGAATATTGCCATACGCTGAAAATTCTAGGTAAGCCCAATTTCCAGTGATCACGGTGCTCCTGTAGAAAGAAGCAGTAAACGTTTTTTGGTAGCACATTGTGCTAGCCCAGAGTGTGACAAACTGCCCACACCACACTGTATTAGAACACGTGCTACCATCCATAATGCACTGGTTGTTGGATAAGGATTTGGTCCCCAGTTTGAATAAATGGAGTCTCCACATGCTGGATCCCATAGATCTTCCACCTGTACCTACCCACACAGCTAAGATTTCCCCTAATAATTACTTGGTGAATGAAAATCACTATAGTGTCATGCGGTCATCACTTATAGCTTTAGAAGTTTCCTTCTAAAGGAACACCATCAACTTAAAAATCTGTATGCTGCAAACAAATTTCTTTATCTAGGTAACTACCACAAGCTCAGATTATTAAAAGTGAAAATTTTCAAAATCCAATTTATGTCACTATTTATGCTCTCTCGTTTCATGCATTTCTCTCAACTTAGACAATGCAAATAAATTAAGTCAGTTTCCCTTTTGTAAATTTGGTCACTTACATCTGTTTTTCCCAAACTTTTAAAAGCTGAGCACCCTACCCACACCCTTCTGCAGGGCAATGAAACAAATCATATACTCTCACCCATCTCCCCACAATTCTGTCACATGTTGTTTAAGATCTACCCTAATTTTAGAATTTTATTTAAATGAAATAAAACTATATGCCATCATACACATCCATAAGGCTTTATTTTGAGGAGCAATGAATATCTAATACTGGACATTAAATAAATATTTCAATGCCACATTATTTTATTATTTAAAATTGAAATTAAGATGCTGTGAAGCTTTGGGCCACGTTGTTTCACACATGCAGCAGGGTTCGCCTCCTCACAGCTGTGAGGTATGGCACCAAAGTGAGCAGTAATCATGTAAATCTTCATAACACCACATCTCCTCTCATCTCTTCCATGCTTCAATCAGTAGTGAAAAAAGTATAATAATTGACAAGTAAGTTAGCATCCACTGGAATGAATGGGGCAGGTTCATACCATAAAGCTATTGTTTCAGGCTTTCTGCAAGCTCAAGCATATATCACTTTGGTTACAGTATAAAGTTTTTCTTTGTAATCATACCAGCTAGATATATATATTTTTTTAAAAGTGAAAGCAGATTCTGGAGAATAATTGAGAGTTCTATCAATATTCCCATTCCCCAGTAATCCAGAGGGATATACCCCCACACTTTGAGAAATGCAGATATGTATGTTCTTAATGCTGCAATATTTGGGTTTCAAACATTGCAAGGGAATGGTCATTTGTTTCAAAACAACTTTTAAAAAATAACAAAACAGTGGAAAGGTTTGTAAAGGCCTTTTAAAAATAAGATGAGAATTTTGGCCAAATATGTGTTGACACTGTCCCTTTTACCAGCAAGTATGGCTAAAAAGTAATTTGTGATTGTAGTATCTATTTGACAGAACACTAGAGGCTAGTGCTATCTAAAACAAACGCTCCATTTTTAAATAATTAGAAAATATTTAATTCTGCTCTGTCATGACAGCAGTACCAAAGTGTGTCATCAGCAAATAATTAGAAGTCAATAGTTAAGTATTTTCCTTTTGTTATTTATCATGCTATAAGTGACTCAGCCCAAGCAATTAAAACAATTTTGTACTGCCAATTCATGCTACTCTTTTCAGAGGTCTGCAGATCTAATTATTAAAAGGTTCTTCCTGAATAGGAACTTTTAAAAAAGTTCTAGAGAGATACTTAGCATCTTTATTCATTTAAATTATATAACATTAAAAGATTTTTCACTCACCAGTCAGCTATACATCCTGTTATCAAGTAGCCAAAGATTAAGCCTACCAGTAGGGAGAATTTAGCAATATGGACTTTCCAGGAAGATTCACAAACGAGATCCCACTGAAAGAAGAAAAGAGATAGGTACATTGAAACATACTTGATTCCTCTCTGGTGCATTTAAACATACAGATGTTGTTGTAGGTGTTCTTTTCAATTTTAGCATTCACACTTAAAAATATTCTTAATTCATTATTCAAGTCCACATCCAACTCACATTACTGGGAATGAAAAGACTCTCCTTTACTTTGGTGAGAGTTGGATCAGGTGCTTAGTTATACACTAATAAGTCTGGTCATTAAATCTTTCTTCCCAAGTTTGTTTATTGGATTTATAAAAATGGGCATCTATCCATATGTTCTAGGTAGTCTTGAACTAACTTAAAAATATATCCAAATAATACCCCAACATGTCAGCAGCAGAATTCTATGTAAACCACCACCAGGAAGTCAGACAATTTCAAATCTCAGATTTCCCTAATCCTCTGTTTTCAAATGCCTGGGGAAGATGATCAGTTTTGTAACAGGCCTCAGAGTCACCAGGTTCAGGCTACTTCAGATCAATTGACGGTAACCTTTTTGCAACACAGTATAGTAGCCCCCGTCAGTACTCCACTTTCTCTAGAGTAAGATGGGACGATGGTGTAAGAAAAACAGCCTGCACTTAGGAAAGGCTACGTTCTATTGACACAGAGGTAAGAAGAGCAGTAGGACAATCAAGTGCAAGAGCATGTCGGCCTGATTCAGCTCTTTCCACAGTGCCGTTTTATGGTGCCAGGATAAGAAGGTGCTGGAATTGCACTCTAAAACCATCTCAGTTGCTGAAATTGTCGTACTCCAAAGGGGGAGTGTAAATGAGTGGTCTCCTCCCGAGTGACCCTTCATGACCCCAGGGCAACCTGCAAGTGGCCTCACATCAGTTTCCTCTCCTGGATCCCAGTAACTTCAATACAAACATGTCCTCAAGCTCCCGCTTTTATTTCGTGCCTCCCCCACCCCCGGCTCCGCCCCAACTCGGCCCCACCTCCTCCCCCGCAACTCCCCGTCCTAGCTCACCTCCGCTCTGCCTGCTCCCCTGAACACGCCGCCGCTCCGCTTCTCCCCCGTCCCTCTCCGGCGAGGGAGAGGCAGCGCATTCAGGGGAGCAGGTAGAGCGGAGGTGAGCGAGGGTGGGGAGGGGGGGAGGAAGTAACGGGGGGGGTAGAGGAACCGCTCCCCACCCCAGCTCACGTCCGCCTCTGCCCTCTCTCCCAGGCGGCTCGCTCAGGGGAGCAGGTGGAGGCAGAAGTGGAGCAGAGGCGAGCTGGGGTACATTTCTAGGGATGGCATGGCTGGCGCTGGAATGCCGCCCCAGAAACGTGCCACCCCAAGCACCTGCTTGTTTTGCTGGTGCCTAGAGCCGGCCCTGGCTGCCAGCTCCCACCCCACCCCAGTTCCTTCTTGCTGGAAACTCTGACAGTGGGGACGGAGGGCAGCTCATGGAACAGACATGAGCAACACACCTCAAAGAACACTAGTTATGGAACAGATAACTGTCTTTTCTTCTTCAAGTTCTTGTTCCTGTCCATTCCCTATTAGGTGATTCCCAAGCAGTACCAATGGAGGCCAGTAGGAGTTCATGGACGTGTAGATTGCAACACAGCTCTGCCGAACCCAGCATCGTCTCTGCCCTGTTGTGTGATGGCGTAATGCACCGTAAATGTGTGAACCGAAGACCATGCCATGGTTCTGCAAATGTCCTGGATGGGAATGTGTGCCAGGAAGGCTGCTGAGGACACCTGAGCTCTGGTTGAATGGGCCCTCGTGATCAGCATCAGTGGGACCTGTGCTAGCTTGTTACAGGTCTGGATGCAGGTGGTGATCCAGGTGGAAATCCTGGGATGACACCAGAAGGCCCTTCATCCTGTCTGCTGTTGTGATGAAGAGCTGGGTTGACCTGGGGACGGGCTTGGTACACTCTGGGTAAGATGGCAGAGCACATCTGATGTCAGGGCGTGCAGCCTCCTTTCCTCATTAATGATGTGCAGCTTGGGACAAAACACGAGGAGGAAAATGTCTTGATTGACATGGAAGGAAGAAACCAGCTTTGGCAGAAAGGCCAGATGGGGTCGCAGTTGAACTTTGTTGTTGTATGCGCCTGGACAGGGAGCTATCTGCTCGGGACAAGTCCCTTCTGCGAGTCCTTGGAGACCGGCGGGGTTTGGTGGATTGGTGACGACGTCCCAGTGATCTACACCTCAGTCACGCTGCTCAACTGGTACCGGAATCTAGAGCAGGACCGGGAGCTGGAGCGGGTCGGTCACCAGGAAGAACCTACTCCCTGATCTAGGGGATTCATGACACGGTGATGCATATCAGCGAGCTGATAACTCCACTGCTGAGACCGACTGTCTTGGGCCTGCGACCAGTACTGAGCCATGGGTAAAGCACTGGGCTGGTCCCAGTGCTGTTGATGCCAGGAAGGGCAGACCCTCTGCAGGCCTGTGCCATGTCACAGGCGAGGCACGCCTCGAACCTTGCGAGCAGTGCCCTGAGTCCAGAGACTGATGAGGGCTTCACTGAGCCTGCCTCTCTGCCTTCGAGGCCTGGTGGCTCCATGCGAGCAAGCACCGGAGGAACATCCCCTGCAATGGGGAACGGTGCCACTGAGATTGGGGACCTAGAGAAAGGACCCAAGGCGGGTTTACCCTTAGACCAGGGTACTGCTGTAACCGGTGTGGGCGGCACCAATAGCGCCAGGATATCCTGCACTGCCTGCAGGGCGTCGACGGGACCTCTAACTGATGAAGTTCCCCGTCACTGTCCGGTGTGGCAGACCTAGGTCGGGGTGGGCGGGACCACTCAACCTGAGCTGGGGCCTGACTCCTGGTAGGAGGTATCAAGCCGCCCTCCTTGGGCCTTGGCTCCCCTCCTGCCCTCTCCTTCTCCTAGCAGGGATGTAGGAGATCTTCCTCTCCCGGTCTTCTTTAGCCTCTTGGAAGATGCCAGGGACGGGGATCGGCGCAGGTGGGGCACGCTGCACCAATGTTGTGGTGCTCGGGGCAGACTTGCACCTAGACTGCTCTGGTGCTGGAGTTAGTACTGACTCCATGAGGAGCGCTTTGAGGCAGAAGTCCCTCTCCTTCTTAGTCCAAGGTTTGAAGGACTTTCAAATGTCGCTTATATGCGACCCACCAAGACATCTGAAACAACTGTTATGCGGATTGTTGATGGGCATCAGTTTCTTGCAGTGATCGCAGGGCTTAAAGCCTGGGGACTGGGTCATGCCCCATCCCTAGGCTAAGTCCCATTTGGGACCAACTAATTAAAACACTAACACTAAGGGAAACTGTTAACTATGTACAACTATTTTACAAGAAAGTTTGAAATACTGAACAAAGTGAAAAGGGCTAGCCGAAGCAGCAGACGTTTCAGCACCATCACTGGTGGCAAGAAGGAACTGAGGGTGGGGGGAGCCAGTGACACTCCTTATACCATGTGCACACCACTCCAGAAGGCGCCAGAGTCGGTCCCCTACCGATACCACAGAGGGAAAATTTTCTGGCACCAGTGCATGTGGTGAGCACACACACCTCATATGAAATGGACATGAGCAAACACTCTAAGAAGAACAGTAATTTATTCTGGGGGAGAAGAGGTACTCATGTGTTTAAATGTTTGCAAGATGAAGCCCTAGGATAAGACATGAGGACTACTATATTTAACTGAAATTCCAGGGGAATTTACATTGGGAGATTCTTTTACTCAGATTGGAATTTGGCCAGGATACCAAGCATAACACCCCTCCTCTTGTAAATAATACCCTAGGATCAATAACCTCAAAAGGCCTGTGTGACAGGTTCCCCCCAGGGTGTCACCTGGAACTGGGGTGCCACTGAGCCTTCTGACCCACACCAGCCTGGACTCCTTCTCACACTGTGCTGCTGTGACAAGTTGCAAAGCCCTCCAAGCTTGCACTTTCACCAGCATTCACATAGGTAGGGACACACTCTGCTTCCCAGCCTAGGACCCCAGAGCAGTACTGTCCTGCCCTGGTCAAATCTGGCCAGTATATGGGTTTAACTACCAGTCCGCCTCTCCCTCAATGTGAAGAGGACCATGCACATTTGTGGTAACCAAGCTGAGATTTTCCCCAGACCTCTTAGTCAAATGCACACTGGTTTGGATTAAAACATAAAATAAGTTTATTAACTACAAAAGGAGAGATGTTAAGTGATTATAAGTGATAGCAAACAGAATAAAGCAGATTACCTAGTAAATAAACAAAACCGCAAACTGAGCGTAACACACTAGATAGGGAGGATGTGAATTAGCAAATTCTTACCCTGAGTGATAAACTGCTTGGCAGATTCTTAAGGCACAAACTGCATTGGCTCTGCAGCTTGGGGTTTCCAGGTTTTCATACACAGGCTAGCAATCCCTTAGCCTGGGACCATCACCTCCCCCCTGTTCAGTCTTTATTCCTCCAGTGTTTCCAGGTGTGTTGTTGTAGGGAGAGTGAGGTACCATCATGATGTCATTTCCCCCCTTTTATATCTTCTTCCCACTTGCTGGAAAGCTCTTTTGCTGTGACCTGGGTCAAGCAGTTCCCATTGTGTAGTGCTCTCTGAGAGGTTTCTATTGTACACAGTTCCTGGGGTAATCCTTGTGCTTGTGTGATCAGGAACAGTCAACACGGATTCACCAAGGGCAACTCATGCCTGACCAACCTGATTGCCTTCTATGATGAGATAACGGGCTCTGTGGATATGGGGAAAGCGCTGGATGTGCTATATCTTGACTTTAGCAAAGCTTTTGATACCATCTCCCACAGTATTCTTGCCAGCAAGTTAAAAAAGTATGGATTGGATGAATGGACTATAAGATGGACAGAAAGCTGCCTAGATTGTGGTGCTCAACGGATAGTGATCAACGGCTCAGTGTCTAGTTGGCAGCCGGTATCACGCAGAGTGCCCCAGGGGTCAGTCCTGGGGCCGGTTTTGTTCAATATCTTCATTAATGATCTGTAGGATGGGATTAATTGCACCCTCAGCAAGTTCGTGGATGACACTAAACTGAGGGGAGAGGTAGATATGATGGAGGGTAGGGAGAGAGTCCAGAGTGACCTAGACAACTTGGAGGATTGGGCCAAAAGAAATCTGATGAGACTCAACAAGGACAAGTGCAGAGTCCTGCACTTAGGAAGGAAGAATCCCATGCACCACTATAGGCTGGGGACCGACTGGCTAAGCAGCAGTTCTGCAGAAAAGGACCTAGGGGTTACAGTGGAAGAGAAGCTGGATATGAGTCAGCAGTGTGCCCTTGTTGCCAAGAAGGCCAATGGCATATTGGGCTGTATTAATAGGAGCATTGTCAGCAGATCAAGGGATGTGATTATTACCCTCTATTCGGCACTGGTGATGCCACACATGGAGTACTGCATCCAGTTTTGGTCCCCCCCACTACAGAAGGGATGTGGACAAATTGGAGAGAGTCCAGCAAAGGGCAACGAAAATGATTAGGGGGCTGGGGCACGTGACTTATGAGGAGAGGTTGAGGGAACTGGGGTTATTTAGTCTGGAAAAGAGAAGAGTGAGGGGGGATTTGATAGCAGCCTTCAATTACCTCAAGGGGGGTTCCAAAGAGGATGGAGCTAGGCTGTTCTCAGTGGTGGCAGATGACAAAACAAGGAGCAATGTTCTCAAGTTGCAATGGGGGAGGTCTATGTTGGATATTAGGAAACACTATTTCACTAAGAGGGTGGTGAAGCACTGGAATGGGTTACCTAAGGAGGTGGTGGAATCTCCATCCTTAGATGTTTTTAAGGCCCAGCTTGACAAAGCCTTGGCTGGAATGATTTAGTTGATGTTGGCCCTGCTATGAGCAGGGGATTGGACTAGATGACCTCCTGAGGTCTCTTCCAACCCTAATATTCTATGATTTCCTCAATAAGCCATTAACATTGTTTGGCCTTTTTACTATTGTACCTGAAAGGCTGCTTGTGGGTGTTTTCAACCTCACAACATGTTTCAGTAACACACACAGTGCCAAACTTCATAACTTTACCAAGGATGATAGCACATACAATCCAATGAGATGTTAATGTCTAGCAGATCAAGACTTTTAGAAGGATACCTCAAAAGGCATACTGTGGACAAAACATATCCTAATTACATGACAGTGGTGAAGATGGATATACCATATTCACATCTTAACAGAAGAGAGCACCTCTGGCAGCGCGGTACCCACAACACCGCAGTGGGGAGTTAGTACAATATTGACCCAGAAGGAAGAGTGCTGCATGCTGAGTCTATGACACCTTTTACAACAGCTCCTTGGACCTGCCCCGGATGTCTCCCATCCAACCCCGCCTGGTTTGGGAGATGGGATGAAATGACCATTTGAGGTAATAGATTACAATTGTTACATTTAACATTGTGTTTCAAAATGACTGAAGAAATCCTAAAGAATTCAGCAGTACCAAGTCAGTTTGCAACACCACAGCAATGTAAAGAGCTTGCCACATGTTGATACATTGTTGGTAACAAGCTGCAAGTGTTTCTATAATGTAACCGTACTTTTTGGCAAAACCTAGGATCCTAACATTTACCTGATTTAGACGAGCCACCACACCATAGGCTAAAACCAAACCAGATTATTCTGATGCTTCCTCTCATTGCGTGTCTGACAAAAACTTAAACACCTGAAAAGTAACTATCTCATAACCTCCTTACCACAGGCCAAATCCATAGAGGTCTTACTCAGTGTTTACCAATTCATGACTCACAATGAAGTCAGTTGAAACTTTGCCTCAGAATGTGGCCCTCAGTTTGTTAATTATTAAGTGACTAGTGTATCAAAAAAGGTTCTTCCCTTTCTGTCACTGTACAGGGAGCTGCTCCCCCATTCACCCAACCTCTGTGCATCTGGCCCCCATGATATGAGCCTCACCCTCCTTCCCCACCCAGAAACCCGCCCCCCACTCCTTCCCTTCTGCATCTGGACCTCCGCCCCTGCACCTAGACCACCCCCACAGAGACCCCCCATACTCTAACCCACCCCAACAAACCCCACACATCTGGACCCCCCACTCCACTGAGCCCCAACCAGCTGCACCCAGACCACCCCGCCACCAAGCTTCACTCCCCAAGCACCAGACCCCCCCTGCTGAGCTCCACCACACCCAGATCCCCCCCACTGAGCCCCAACCACCTTCACCTGGACCCCCCTGCAGAATCCCATTGCCCATGCACCCAGACCCCCACCCCAAGAACCCCTGTGCATCCAGATCCCCACTGTACCTGGACTCCCCACACAGAACCCTCTCAACCCACACCTGGATCCCCTCCTCCTCCGCCCACTAAACCTCTCCACGCTTGGATCCTGCTGGGCTGAGCCTGCCTGTCCCATACCTGGTGCACATGGCATGGAGGGAAAGGGCCTTGGGGTATTTCTGGGGTAGGTCTGGCCCTTGCACTGTGTCAGGGTAGGGTGCAGCCAAACTGCTGAGTCTATGTCCCAGAGAGATGGGGGGAGGAAATTGCAGGGTGATCTGCAACCTCTGTGCAGCCAGTAGCCTCTGCTCCCCACTGCCATGCTGGAGCCTCCATGTTTATTTATTGACAAAAAAAAATGCAGAATTTTAAAATACTGTGTGAAGAATTTTATTTTATTTTTTTTGGTGCAGAATTACCTCAGGAGTAGTCTGCATTCACTATGCTATTAAACAGCATCAAAAACCTCTATCCAGATTTTGTACCTCACCTAGGCTTACAGCCCTAAGGTCATTTCCAATTCCTCACTCTCCTCCTTCCCCCTAGATCCAGGCGGTCACCAAATCCTGACAGTTTTTCCTGCACATCTCTGAATCTGTCTTTTCTCTCCATACCTACTGCATAACACCCTTGCAAAAAATAATGCTTGGGAATGGATGAGAGAAGTTAAAAACTACTTTAAAGGCATGTATTTAAACAAATGATCCAGAAACTAGAACTACAGTTTTTGTTATCAAACTGTATTTCAAATTATTCATTTTGTATTATGATTTAGAGGGCATGCTAAATATATGAAAAGGCAACCCTCTCTCTAGATGCTTACAGGAAGACCTCCACCATAAATTCTGTTGAGACAGCATTATAGAGTTTCTTCAGTATAGTATCTCACTATCTGAGGCATTTCCAGCAGAAACTAATAATCTGCCTTTCGGAGTAAGAAGAGACTCTAACAGAGAAGAGTGACATGATTCAAGCTCACAAAGCAAGCTGCTCAGACAATCACCACTCCTTCCAACAAAGAAACAACAAGCAAGAGTTGGTACACTGCACCATAATGACTGTACATGGGCTCATTTTTTCTTTAAGCGTGGATGAAACAAGATTCCCTTGGACTACGGAAGAGCTGGGCAGCAGCTGGTTCCCAGAATTGCCATGTCACAAGACAGAGACATTAAAACCATTTAAAACCACTTTAAAAAATGCATCTTCCTTCATAAGAGGGATGCAGTCTGACCACACTTTTTGCATAAGGAAGTTTTTAAAATAAGCAAACTCACTAGAAATAATAAAAAATGCTGAACTGAAATAGCCATGCAGTCATGCCACATGAAAATGACCAAAAGAAGAACCTTCCAAGGCAACATACCAGATCAACTATTACATTTGAAGTTCTGCTTCTGGTGGTTTGCTGACATCCATAATTCTTAAGAGTCATAGCCCATATTTATTAACAGTTTTTTCTACCCCTAGATCCGCACAACTACAACACTGTACACTCTTTGCACACCTTCCAATCATCAGCAACAAGGATACACATTTAAACTAGCAAATCTGAAGTACTGAGCTTTTAGGGCCAGATCCTATCTGCAGCAAGGGAGATTTAGGTTAGATATGAGAAAAAACTTTAAACTATAAGGCTAGTTGCGTAGACTGTCGGTCCTTCATCAGTTGAGACTGAGCCGATCACAACACATCTTCCAATCTTCTCTCGCTCTGGTCATCCTTCGCCATGCTTGTCCATATCTCTGTGTTCGGAAGTCATCCCACCTCTTTGGAGGTCGACCGCATGGCCATTTCTGTTCTCATGGATACCACTTGGATATAGCTGCGGTCCATTTGTTGGTTGCTGAGTTGGGCCACATGTCCCGCCCACCGCATTTTGCTGACCCTCTTTTTGACAACGTCTTGCACTCCAGACTGCAGCCTAATTATTTCACTGGGGATGTGATCATGGAGCAAAATGCCCAAAAATGTTCGTTCCATCACCCTCTGTGTGACAGACAGTTGATGTTCTTCAGTCTTTGTCAGCGACCATGTTTCACTGCCATATAACATCGCTGGAAACACTGTCAAGTTAAAAAGATTCGCATGAGTTGTTTTGCTGATCTTTCCTTGGAGGATGTCCTTGATCTCACTGAATGCGCACCATCCAGGTTTTTTTCTGCGCAACAGTTTGCCTTTCTGATCGTGGCGCATGTTGATCTCCTGGCCCAAATAAACGTATTTATCAACCTCTTGGATCTGTTCTCCTCCAAGAGTTATTTGGCTTCTTGGCAGAATATCTAAACTCATGTATTTTGTTTTCGACCAATTCATTTTTAATCCGACTTGACTACTTTTTGCGTTCAGTTCTTTAAGCATTCTCTCAAGCTGGGCTGTATTTTCGGCTATCAGCACTATATCATCTGCGAACCTGAGATGGTTTAGCTGCTCGCCGTTGATATTAATCCCACTTTCAAGTCTGCTCAGAAAACCAATTCAAGACAGGCTGTGAATAGTTTTGGTGAAACTGTATCTCCTTGTTTCACACCTTTCTCAATGGGGATTCAGAGGGGAGTATCAAACAGCGATATGTCCGTGCTACAGCCAGAGTTTGCTTCCTTTAGTAATGTGATATATTTTGCGCTGATGCCCTGTTCTGAAAGAGCTTCAAGAACAGGGCTAGTCTCTATGCTGTCAAATGCCTTCTTGTAGTCCACGAAGGCAATACACAAAGGGAATTTGAACCCTCTAGTACCCTTGAACCCTCTAGTAGTTGGTTTAGAGTGAAGATGTGGTCTATCGTGCTGTAATTCCTTCGAAAGCCGACCTGCTCTCTAGGTTGCTGTTCATCCAGGTTTCGTGACAGTCGATTTGTTATTATTTTAGTGAACAACTTATAGATATGTGAAAGCAGGCAGATCAGGTGATAGTTCTTTAGATTTTCTCAATTGCCTTTCTTATGCAGCAAGATGGCATTGGACTCTTTCCAACTGGACAGTATCTTCTGGATTTCCAGGTAGCAGCTGAACCTTTGGGCGAGAGCTTTCCACAGTTCCTGACCTCCTGCCTTAAGCACTTCTGCAGTCAGATTGTTCTTGCCTGGAGCCTTCCCCTCTTTCATTTGATGGGCTGCGTGACGGACTTCGCTGATGAAAACCGGGAGTATGCGTTCATCGGTTTGTTGAAGTGATGGCATTGGGACGTCTATATGAGATGCAAACAGCTGTGTTTAGAAATCCCTGCAAATTGCCTCCATCTCTGTTCGATCAGTTACTGATTTTCCATCCCTGTTCTTCAAAGCCGATAATGATGACCTGTATAACGCCAGTTCCCGTTTGCATTTTTGGAGACTTTTACTATCTTCAGCAGCCTTTAGGAGCTTTTTGGTTCGAAATTTCTCAAAGTCTTCCTTCAACTTCATTCAAATGAGCTTGCACAGAAGGGAGTACTCAAGCCTGTCGCTGCCGTTTCTTTTCATTTTCCTCCTCTTCTCCAATAAAGTCTTTGTATTCTCCGAGATTCTTCTGCTAGCTCTTCTTGGTCTTTCACGCTCAGCTGATTTCACACACCATTTCAGTCTCTTACTGAAGTTCTCATAATTGTCATTGCAGTCGTCCAGGAGGCTCCAATCTGCCCTAGAAATGTTTTCCTTCAGGATTGCCTCATCGAAAGATACCGGTTAAGCTCTGTTATAGGCTTCCAAGGGAGGTTGTGGAATCCCCATCATTGAAGGTTTTTAAGAACAGGTTTAGACAAACACTTATCAGGGATGGTCTAGGTTTACTCAGTCCTGCCTTTTTGGTGATGGAGGGGGGAAGGGGGAGGGGGAGGAGAGGGTGTTGGACTAAATGATCTCTCAAGGTCCCTTCAAGCCCTGTATTTTATCGATTCTTTCTTCAGCTGGTGTAAATCAACTACAGTGGAGTTACACTGATTTATACAGCTGAAAATACTGCCCCTATTTGATACATAAAGTAAGGGGGTAGGGGATTGCAAACTCCTACAGTGAAAAGAAAATTGTAGCCCCAAAACACCTAACTGTAGACCAATAGTTTTGTTTGTTGGCCTGGCAACTGATGTTATGATCAGGCAAGTCAAAGAGAATGACCAGAGAAAGCTGGAGTGAACTGCAAACATCAACAGTAGAACTAATTAAAGTGTTTCAAAATTTAAATAACATTTTGTAATTAAAAAATATAATTTTGATGAAATATTGATGAAATTTTCATCCATGGTACATTCACACCTTGAATACTGAGTGCAGTTCTGGTCACCCCATCTCAAACAAGATCTATTAGAACTGAAAAAGTACAGTGAAGGGCAACAAAAATGATTAGGGATACGGAACAATTTCCATATGAGAAGAGATTAAAAGGACTGGAACTGTTCAAGCTTTGAAAAGTGCTAAGGGGGGGTCTGACAAAGATCTATAGAATCATGAATGGTGTGGAGAAAAGTGAATAAGGAAGTATTATTTACCTGTTCACATAACACATGAACCATGGGTCACCCAATAGAAATTAATAAGCAGCAGGTTTCAAACCAACATAAAGAAGCATTTCTTTACAGAATACACAGTCAACCTGTGGAACTTGTTGCCAAGAGATGTTGTGAAGGCCAAAAGTATAACTGGGTTCAAAACAGAATTAGACATGTTCATGGAGGATAGATACATCAATGGCTATTAGCCAAGATGGTCAGGGAAGCAATCTCGTGATCTGGGTTGTCCATAAACTACTGACTGCCAGAAGCTGGGAGTGGATGAAGGAATGGATCATTCGATAATTGCCCTGTTCTGTTCATTCCCTCTGAAGCGTCTGGCACTGGCCACTGTCGGAAGACAGGATACTGGGTTAGATGTGTGATTGGCCTGACTCAGTATGGCCGTTCTTATGTAAAATTTTCATCACTTTTGACTAATTATATAGCTAGTTGAAATTTTGACATTAGAAAAATGATGATGAAATTTTAAAGGGGAAAAAGTGGAAAACTTTTTTTAAATATGTAAAAATAAAAAATCCCCCACCCCCTTTTTGACCACCACTAATTGAAATATTTTCTCTGCCTAAGTTGTTTCTGATTTTATGAATGGGGAGTGTTGTTTGTGTTGGTGGGGGAGGAGGGACGCGGAAGGGAGGAAAAATAATCACAGAAAGCACTACACTGTAATCAAACATACTTCAATCTAGTTGGAAAACAGTGGGTTCAGTTACCAAGAGCTAGTTTTAAACAAGTGCTATTGGAAATCTAGATCAGAATGGTTATAATTAAACACAGAAAGCAAACAAGTCCTTTGAGGTTTTGGGAAAACAAGTTTCCTTGTTTCAGGGTCATGTTGATCTAAGATGCTGGACTCCAAGTAGCAAAAAGATATCTGTAAATCTTCCCAACTTCATCACAGATGGCTGCCGTACCAGTACTGAAACTGAGCCCTAGACTTTAAATAAATAGTTAGCTTGCAAACACTAATAAGTCTCTACAGGGCATATGTAGACTGAGATTCTAGGGGTATGTCTACATTGCCAGCTGATTTAGGTTAGCGGGACTATAAAATTGCAATGTAGACATTCGGGCTCAGGCTGAAGCCTGGGGTCTGGGACCCCACTAAGGGGGTGGATCCCAGAGCCCGAACATCTACAATGCACTTTTATAGCCATGCAGCCTGAGCCTTATGAGCCTGAGTCAGCTGACATGGGTCAACAGCCAGTGTTTTAGTGCCCTGTAGACATACCCTTGGAGGCTTATAACTTGGCCAAAATTTGGGTAAATTTTCATAGAGACTGCAAAAAAGTACCAGCTGACAACTCCCACTAAATTTCAAGTCTCTGCTCCAAACCATTAGAGCTTTTCAGCAAAATGGTGTAATTCATTTATTTTGTTTAAACCCATAGACTTAACGTATTTTTCCCCTCACCTCATTCTTGGAAACTGCATTTTAGTTGACACTTTTCAAAACAATTCAGACAGAGGCAGACACCCAACATAGAAAATTTCAGCCCCAACAGATCAATCCTGGCAAAGTTATACGCAACTGAAAATAGGGTTTTATAAATGGAAAGTGCCAGGCAACATTAACTATAGGCGTCACTACCTATAATTAAAAATACTATTCACCATTGCCACAAAGCTACGGGCTTTGAAAAAAGTGCTTAATAGTCCTCCAAAGAAAGTTGTGTATATGGTATTTATGAAACAGTTTCCCATCCTTATCCTTCAAATTACTTTTCTGCAGAATATCACAAAGCTGTGTATTTAATAAATTTTTTCATGTCATGTTTAATACAGCAAGTGCTAGCACGGGCCGTAGTTACAGTTGCCAAAAAAATATCCTCTACAACACCATTTTCAGATGCTTGTAATTTTCCCCAAATGTCACCATTTGAAATTTCCACATTCACTTCTGAAATGTCTTGATTTTCTAAAGCTTGATATTTCAATGTTAACATTGCACTGAGGTGATGTGTTAACATTTTTATTATCTACGTATGTATGTGTGATCATCTGCCATCCCAACACTTTATAAACACTCTTTTGAAGCAAGTCTGCTCACCCACATTTTACAGGGAAAGGCACACACAGGTTATGTTACTTGCCCCAGGTTTCTATGGCAGAGGCCCAAATAGCTCTGTGTGTTTGTCAATCATTTTACACTGAATGGTCCATTAAACTGCTACTTAGTACCATGGGGCTCCCCCTCACCTCATTTCCAACCAATATAAGCAATAAAAATCACTGTCTTTTAAAAAGATGCATTATTGTAGGTTCTATAGGCTGCACCCCCACCCACAAGCTTGGTAAATAAAACCCATCAGCTACAGCTCGCCTTTAACATGCTAGAAATACCGCAGGCTTTCTCTGAGAAAAGCTATTATCATCTGCTCTGTCTCTATTGTGGCTAGAAAGATGGAAAACTAGTGCAATTCCAAGTCATTTATTGATTTTATGGTTCTTGTTAGATTCTGTGATTTGTCAATTGCATTACTCTAGAGGACTGTATTTGATCTTGTGGTTTCATCCCCAGTTATAGAATTGCCCTAAGATATGGTTTTCTTGTTCAGGGAAAAACAAAACAAAAAACGTTATATTTCCCCAGAACCCTCATGTGACAGGTTGTACCCCCCCCCTTCTGGGGTGCCACCTGATGTGCTGAGCCCACGTGTCCCACCAGCCTGGGTTCCCCTTACTCTGTGCTGCTGTGACAGGCTCTCAAGCCCCGCTCCAGCACACACCCAGGTAGGGACTCACCCAGCTGTAGAATCTCAGTCTGCAATCAGCTCTATGTGGGAAGACTAAGCTCGGGGAATTGCCCAGCACTCTAGTGCACACCCCCTCTGGAGTGTAAACCCAAAATTATAGTGTCTGGCGTTGTATAGAGATCTGTATAGCGTAAGCTCATGAAATTCACCCCCTCCCTCAAGGTGGAGGAAGATATGCACAGCTTTCTCCCCACCTCCCCCAGTTAAGAATTGCACAAACGAGGTATCGAAGTAAACAAAAACCAAGTTAAAATTTACCTTTTGTAGTTAATAAAGTGATTATAAGGGATAGCAAACAGAACAAAGCAGATTACTGAGAACATAAAACAAAACATGAAAACTAAACTTAATACACTCAGGAATACTGGCTACAAATAATTTCTCACCCTAAATGTTGTTTCAAGCAGGTTGCAAAGTTTCTTGAAGGCAAAAACTACACTGCTTGCAGCTTAAATCTCCAGAAATTCCTTTTACAGGCTGATCTTTTTCTCCTGGATTCAGCGCCTGCCTCCCCCAGCTTTGTTCCTTTGTTTCTTCAGGTGTTGTCAGCAGTTTTCATTCTTAGGCGGGGAGGCAGTGAAGAAGAGCCCAGGTTAATTTACTCCCAAGCCTTAAATAGGATTTGCATATGGCGGGAATCTTTTGTTTCCCAGTTTTGATCCCCAACCCCTTCCTATGGAAGGGTACCAGCATTTCAAGATGGTATCCTGTACCAGGTGACACAATCATATGACCCTGCTGTGTCAAAGCAGTATCCCAGGAAACTTCTCAGGAAGGATGGAGATTAGTATCTTCAAAGTCCTATTGTCCTTCCTAATGGCTTATCCAGGCTGATTGCATACTTTCTGGTTTGGGTGTTGCCCAAATACACATACAGAAATATGTAACAATAACAACTGTATCTGAAGTTAGGAATATTGATAATCCTATTCCGTAAATCATAACCTTTCCAATGATACCTCACATGATACCCATCTTGCACAAAACATATCTTAGTTATGCCATATTAATATCATAACAATATTTCTATGAAGATATGGGGCAGGGGTGGCCAACCTGAGCCTGAGAAGGAGCCTGAATTTACCAATGTACATTGCTAAAGAGCCACAGTAATACATCAGCAGCCCCCATCAGCCAACCCTGCCCCCACCACCCTCAGCACCTCCTGCCCGCTGGCAGCCCTGCTCATCAGTGCCTCCCCCTCCCTCCCAGTGCCTCCTGCCCACTGCGATTGGCTGTTTCGCAGTGTACAGGAGGCTCTGGGATGGCGGGGGGAGGAGTAAGGGTGCAGCAGGCTCGGGGAGGGGGCAGGAAGGGGCGGGGGCCTTGGGGTAAGGGATGAAGTGGGGGCAGGGCCTGAGCAGTGGAAAGTTGGCACCTGTAGCTCCAGCCCCAGAGTCAGCACCTATGCAAGGAGCCGCATATTAACTTCTGAAGAGCCACGTGCGGCTCCGGAGCCACAGGTTGGCCACCCCTGATACCGGGCATAATGTCACACCCCAACCTAGTACATTCTACTACATCCCATACAAGCTCTACACACAAAGTTTAAAGTTAACAGCTAACAACAGAAGTGGAATTCCTGTCTATACTTTAATAGAGTAAGCCTTTTCTTTCTCTTGAGCCGTCAGGAAAAATACCTTTGCTCCATGGCTATGCCAATTACACTGGGAAGTTTATAAAAATTAACCCCCTGATAACTCCATCATCAGTATCTTGGAAACCTATGCTGTTGAAAAATCCTCAAACAATCCACTGACCATCCCAGCAAGATCTCAGGCATGTAAAAGTTTCTGAAATTCTAGTACTATGACACTAAAGATTAGCTACTCTTAGGTTTCAGTTTTATCAGGAACAGCTAACATTATTAGCAGCTTTGTTGCCCCTGAGCCCCAGTAAGAGGTACATACATTTGATAACAGATTTGGCATGCTTTTTATGAAAAACAAGGAAGAAAGTTTACTAATTACACAATCATTGCTAATATTGATTTGTTAATCATATGTCCCGCAAACAGTGCTCTAACTGCTTAAAGGGATTAAATTAATAATAGTAGCATCATCAACCTCCCACTTCTCTCTCACCTCCTGTTTATTTTTGAAGACAGGGATATGCCTTTACCTCCAGGCATCTTAGAATTCACCCAACCCAAAAATACGAGACTTCCACTTCCAGATTACTTGCCCTTCAGTTGATGGGATCAGAGTCTCTTTGTCACCTCAGTAAAGTCAACACTGATCTTGGCCTAACATCAAAGCCCTGGGAGATCTGTCATGATGCCTACAAACAGTTGTAACCCACACACCTCCTGGGTGTGGTGTTCTGTCCCATCTAGGGACACCGAGACCACTTAGAGAGATTAATAAGTCTGCTCTATAGCCTTAGCTAAGAGCCACATGGCTCTTAGCTCATGCATTTAGCTTCAGAGGTCCCAGGTTCGATCCCATTACAGTCACTTACAATCATTTTGCCTTCAGTTTCCATGAACATCAGAAACCTGTGCTCCGATTCCCCCAAAAGTACTGTACAGTACTTTGCCATCTGATCTCAATCCAAGTTTCATAATATTTGGTATTTTTCTTAAAGCCCAAGCTGTGATTTTGTGAAGATCGGAGACATTACTTTTGGTAAAAAAAAAGAAGAAGAAAAAAAAAAAAGGCACTTCTCTAGTTCACATACTTCCAGAGAAAATCTCGAAAATGTTAAACCTAAATCCAGAAGGCAAATAAAAACAATCAAAAAATCTTTTAAAATCACGTTTCTTAAGCTAATTTCATGATTGTTTAGTGCCCAACTCATGATTTTTGAATGCTTAAGGTCAGCAATACTGTGTGCTTCTCCTAAACTCCCCCAAACCTGCAAACACTCACATGCATGCCTAAAAGCTAAGCATGTACATAAGTGCTAGCAGGATCAAGGCACAAGTTTGCCATTTTCTTTATGATCTGTATAATCACTACCAGCCCAGAAAGTAAACAGATGCCATTTACTTCCTGAACCCATGGCTCCTTCTACGCAGCAGCACTGAACATTGCTCTTTTTCCATTAGGCCAGAGGCTACTGTGTTTTTTTAAGTTCAGTTTCAGAGTAACAGCCGTGTTAGTCTGTATTCGCAAAAAGAAAAGAAGTACTTGTGGCACCTTAGAGACTAACCAATTTATTTGAGCATAAGCTTTCGTGAGCTACAGCTCACTTCATCGGATGCTTATGCTCAAATAAATTGGTTAGTCTTTAAGGTGCCACAAGTACTCCTTTTCTTTTTAAGTTCAGTGGAATTCTTCATTTATGTGAATTCTTGTGTGTATCGTATCTTATCTAGGACATTTACAAAAACAGAGGATATAAACTGTGTTGCACAAATAACTGAACACAGTTTCTAAGGTGACTATTTTCTCTTTAGTTATTTCCCCTCATGCCACAGGGAGCAATCAGTGGAAAAAACAAAAGGCGAAAAGTACCTCTAACCCTGAGCCTATTCCCCCATGAAAAGAAATCCAATCTTTTTGTGCTGCAATCATGCATCTTTAATATTACAGTTTTTTTCAGATGAAAATGACACTCTAGCATCACAAAACTGATTTATCTTTACATCAATTCTTTTTTTTTTTAAAAGACAACTTTAGCCAATACCCTCAACCCAGCACCATGAAATTTCTGGGAGCAAAAGCATGTATCACCAGGAATCAACTGTGAAAGGTACTGGAAAACAATGTTTTACAATTGTCATTGCTAAGTTTTCAGCTGCTGATGACCATTGTTCTGAACAAAACATTTTTGTGGCACTGGCTCTGTGACAACTGGGTATAATGTTAAACAAGTTTTCAGACCTGTTTTAATAGCAGTTTAACAATCATAAAGAGAGCCTTACCATTTAAAGTGCAAACGTTTTAGTTACATATTAACACTCTTTTCATCCGATTGCTGAACAGGTTTTTAACGCTTTGAATGCAAGCATTTTTCAAACAACTGAATGCTTAGTGAATCCATACATTCACAACCTAGATAGGGTTGGAGTGGAATAGAAACTGGTTTGCTCTCTTACAGTGGGCTCTCAGAAGTGCTCTCAAAAACACCGTCCTTCTTTCAAAAGAAAGATGGGCAATACCAGTAGGAAGATTGGAAACGTCAATTGTAATGTAAGGCTTTGATCTATTTTCACACTTAATATTCACGATGAGAAGTGCTTGACCTTTTGAACGTCAGAGTGTCCAACTGAGTTCAACTGATGCCTTCTATTTCATCCTTTAAGTGTCTCTCACCACTATGACCCAAAGAATTGACAGCTCTCTTGTATTTTGCAGATTACAGCTTTTGGAATGAAGGAGAGTAGAGAAAGGGAGGGGAGAAAAACTATTGGGGACCCCCAAAGACAGAACCAATACTTTTAAAGTGTTCTTGCTTAATTCCAGGAAAAGATCAAAATATTCCACCTGATTTTTAGAGCAAACTAAGGTGCTGGTCCAGCAAACACCTACTCATGTGAGGAAACCTTGCCCACGTGAGTAGAACCCTTTCTCTCAATGGCATAATAGTTACACAAGTAAAATTACTCATGAAGATAAGTATTTGCAAGATCAGGCCTTAACAAAATAATGGTTAGCAATAAAAAAAATTTCTTTTTTTAAAGTAATTCCTATGGCTGGATGCTGTTTTTCAATAAGCACATTTCACTCCTGATCTCAGTTTAAAAAAAAAAACAAAAACCCTCAATATTTATTTTTTATGCATGGTAGAATTTTCCTTTTTAATGTGAAAAGGTATCTTTAAAACAGAGATGGTCAGGTTTAAATTGACCTAAAAAATGGTGTGTGTGTGTGTGTGTGTACAGTGAAGTTTTTATAAAACTAATGACCAACACACATTTCTGTGGCTTTTATTTGTTTCTTAATCCTTGGTAATATTTGCAACTCAGATATTGCAGCGTTGTATAAATGCACAAGAACCTTAGTCTGGAGAAGGATGAGAGGAGATTCAGCAATTCTTAAATGCTGTAGAGCCAGAGAGATGAGGCATTTAATCAGAAATAAGACTCTGAAGAAATGTCTGAGTTGAGAGATCTTTTGGGAGAACCAGAGTACATCATACACTCTGAAAAGTGTGAACAAATGCAGAGTCATTCAGATAAGTCACATCATATACTGTAATGCTAATTCCATTTAATTATGTCATGTTTTCCAGTATATATTATTAATGGTTATTTTAACTAGCATTCTTTATTCTTTTGGACTTTATTGCTAGTGGATATAAACAATCATTTCAGAAATTGGCATCATTTTCTGTCTTAATATGAATGAGTCCATTTCTTCTAATTCAACAAGATAACTGGCCCCTTAAGCTTAATTAATTATATAATTACCCAGAGTGTGCAAGTAACACTGCAGAAAGAAAGGAGAGACTATAACTGAGGGAGTGCGAGAGAATACTTGTACCGTGCACAGACCATGCAATGGAATGAGACAGAGAAAGGTAAAGAACTCTAATAGGGAAGCAGAAACCAATGTACACAAAAGCATTACATTCACGTTAGCATTTTCTAAATTTAGTTCCACTTAAGAACTGCTTTAGAAAATTTAAATTCATAATTTGGTTCTGTTAAAAGGTGAACAAAAATAGCAAGATCACAAAAATCACAATAAATGAGAAATATTGCTGATTTTATTAAATAGAAAAAGTTGCATTAACAATTTGGCCCCCCAAAAAAATCTCATCTCAGTATTACCCTGTCAAAAGTGACAGAATTGCCTCCAAATTTGTCACCTTAAGGAAGATAAGGTAGAGAACCACGTCTAGCTCTGTGGTAAATATAGTTTATCCTCTCCAATATACCTTTCTTAAAACCAAAGACTGTCAGCTATGAACGCAAATTAAGATAAAGCAGAGTTACTAGAGCAACTACGAAGTATGTTTTTAGATAGCCTGAACTGGTAATTAAACACCGTAAAGGTATGCAAAAAACTTTCTAATCACAACAATGAACAATTCACTTATGCAAAATAAATGACTAACTCTCAAACGTTTGTTAGAAAAATTCTAATCTACACGTGACAATGCAATATATCCATCCAAAAAACTGCAGGTCTCACACAAAGATATAAATTGTATGAAAGAATCTATATTAAGTCTAAATAGATTGAAGAGAGATTTCAACATGTTATATGGAAGAGAAGAATTAAACTAATACTAGCAATAATCCATCATAAATACTACAAGCTTTATTTATGGTAGGTTAAAGTCATGATTCTCAGGTATGAAGTATTTTATATTGAGGACATAGGCCAGCCAACAAATTTTAATTCTTTATTTTACTGGAAAAAAACTATACTAATCTGCATTAGACATACAAGTCTCTTGATTTGCCTGATTTCTAATGGCAGCATTAGATTAAAAGTTTAATTCTGTATTTCCCAGACTGACCATTTAAAAATATTTCGATCCCAAAACAGCCAAAGTCAAAAAACCAAATATGGTACATTAGCTCACCAACAAGTATTTGTAGTTCAGCCAGATAATTATGCACGATTTCAACACCAAACACAAAATAATTCGTTGTTTATATTTATACAGAATTGTCCATCAACATCTTTGTAATTCTGAAATTTATGGACACACAAAATAACCACCCTCCTGATTTGCCTCATTTGCCAAATCCCACACTTTAATTTGATCCATCATTACAAATCACTATTGCTTTTTGAGTGTTTCCTATGTTAGTACCTTGATGACCAATAATAGAACAACAGTGAGGAAAGACACTGAATCCCCACATTTAATCTCCAGCAGTAATTCCAGAAAATCTTCAGAGCATGCAATTTTGCTATCTCCTCAAATCTCTAATAAAAGGAGATTTGTGGATTTAGCCTGGTCCTTGACTCTCCACATGCCCTCTAGCTGAAACAAGTTTAAGAGATTATTTAATTCTGTGTGTGAATTGCTCATGATTGCTTGAAAATTCTCAGAGTATGTGCAGTGTTTTGTAGTTTTAAAATTCATTTGTTGTAAAAGAAAAATATATATTTTAAGCCTTTCCTCTGCAGCAGTACTTGCTATAAAAGCTGTTTTTACATAAACTTTTCTGGAAAGATCTGGTGGGAATTCAACTATGATTGTGAACACATCTAAAGTCAAAGTATCAAACTGCACAAAGCAGCACCCATACCAATTCTTCTCAATCTGTCAACTGTTTTGGGTAACTCTAAATGTAAGGTTTTGTTGACACATCTGCACCCCCTCCACAGGAATGAATGGTCATTCTTACTTTCCTCAAGGTGTCTCAGAGTAATTTTGGAACTCATCCTGTGTACTGCAGGAACTTGTTTCGTCACTCTTCCTACTCAATGTGCATGTGAGGCTGCTGAACTGGCAGGGGGGGTGGTAGGTAACCCCTATTTAATATGTAGGTAACATAAGAACAGCCATAATGGGTCAAACAAACGAACGGTCCATCTAGCCCAGTGTCCCATCTTCTGACAGTGGCCAATGCCAGGTGCTTTAGAGGGAATGAACAGAACAGGCAATCATCGAGTGATCCATCCCAGGTTGTCCACTCCCAGCTTCTGACAAACAGAGGCTAGGGACTCCCAGAGCATGGTTTTGCATCCGTGACCATCCTGGCTAATAGCCATTGATAGACCTATTCTACATGAACTTATCTAGTTCTTTTTTGACCCATGTTATAGTTTTGGCCTTCACAACTTCCCCTGGCAAATAGTTCCACAGGCTGACTGTGCATTGTGTGAAATTCCTTTTGTTTGTTTTAAACCTGCTGCCTATTAATTTCATGTTCTTGTGCTATGTGAAGGCGTAAGCTGGAACAGAAATTATTTTTCATTTGCATCACTTCTGACCCAGCTCATGCAGCGGAAACAATGAACCCATGTCTTTAAGAGGCTGGATGAGGGCTAGGTGTCTGAGAGTTGACCCTGACAAGACTGAGCCCTGGTCTACACTAGGACTTTAGGTCGAATTTAGCAGCGTTAAATCGATGTAAACCTGCATCCGTCCACACAATGAAGCCCTTTATTTCGACTTAAAGGGCTCTTAAAATCGATTTCCTTACTCCACCCCTGACAAGTGGATTAGCGCTTAAATCGACGTTGCCGGCTCGAATTTGGGGTACTGTGGACACAATTCGATGGTATTGGCCTCCGGGAGCTATCCCAGAGTGCTCCATTGTGACCGCTCTGGACAGCGCTCTCAACTCAGATGCACTGGCCAGGTAGACAGGAAAAGAACCACGAACTTTTGAATCTCATTTCCTGTTTGGCCAGCGTGGCAAGCTGCAGGTGACCATGCAGAGCTCATCAGCACAGGTGACCATGATGGAGTCCCAGAATCGCAAAAGAGCTCCAGCATGGACCGAACGGGAGGTACGGGATCTGATCGCTGTTTGGGGAGAGGAATCCGTGCTATCAGAACTCCGTTCCAGTTTTCGAAATGCCAAAACCTTTGTCAAAATCTCCCAGGGCATGAAGGACAGAGGCCATAACAGGGACCCGAAGCAGTGCCGCGTGAAACTGAAGGAGCTGAGGCAAGCCTACCAGAAAACCAGAGAGGCGAATGGCCGCTCCGGGTCAGAGCCCCAAACATGCCGCTTCTATGATGAGCTGCATGCCATTTTAGGGGGTTCAGCCACCACTACCCCAGCTGAGTTGTTTGACTCCTTCAATGGAGATGGAGGCAATACGGAAGCAGGTTTTGGGGACGAAGAAGATGATGATGATGATGAGGTTGTAGATAGCTCACAGCAAGCAAGCGGAGAAACCGGTTTTCCCGACAGCCAGGAACTGTTTCTCACCCTGGACCTGGAGCCAGTACCGCCCGAACCCACCCAAGGCTGCCTCCTGGACCCAGCAGGCAGAGAAGGGACCTCTGGTGAGTGTACCTTTTAAAATACTATACATGGTTTAAAAGCAAGCATGTGAAAGGATTACTTTGCCCTGGCATTCGCGGTTCTCCTAGATGTACTCCCAAAGCCTTTGCAAAAGGTTTCTGGGGAGGGCAGCCTGACTGCGTCCTTCATGGTAGGACACTTTACCACTCCAGGCCAGTGACACGTACTCGGGAATCATTGTACAACAAAGCATTGCAGTGTATGTTTGCTGGCGTTCAAACAACATCCGTTCTTCATCTCTCTGTGTTATCCTCAGGAGAGTGAGATATAATTCATGGTCACCTGGTTGAAATAGAGTGCTTTTCTTCAGGGGACACTCAGAGGAGCCCATTCCTGCTGGGCTGTTTGCCTGTGGCTAAACAGAAATGTTCCCCGCTGTTAGCCACAGGGAGGGGGGAAGGTTGAGGGGGTAGTCACGCGGTGGGGGGGAGGCAAAATGCGACCTTGTAACGAAAGCACATGTGCTATGTATGTAATGTTAACAGCAAGGTTTACCCTGAAAGAGTGTAGCCACTGTTTTATAAAATGTGTCTTTTTAAATACCACTGTCCCTTTTTTTTTCTCCACCAGCTGCATGTGTTTCAATGATCACAGGATCTTCTCCTTCCCAGAGGCTAGTGAAGCTTAGAAAGAAAAAAAAAAAACGCACTCGCGATGAAATGTTCTCCGAGCTCATGCTGTTCTCCCACACTGACATAGCACAGACGAATGTGTGGAGGCAAATAACGTCAGAGTGCAGGAAAGCTCAAAATGACCGGGAGGAGAGGTGGCGGGCTGAAGAGAGTAAGTAAGTGGCGGGCTGAAGACAGGGCTGAAGCTCATATGTGGCGGCAGCGTGATGAGAGGAGGCAGGATTCAATGTTGAGGCTGCTGGAGGACCAAACCAGTATGCTCCAGTGTATGGTTGAGCTGCAGCAAAGGCAGCTGGAGCACAGACTGCCACTGCAGCCCCTCTGTAACCAACCGCCCTCCTCCCCAAGTTCCATAGCCTCCACACCCAGACGCCCAAGAACGCGGTGGGGGGGCCTCCAGCCAACCAGCCACTCCGCCACAGAGGATTGCCCAAAAAAAAGAAGGCTGTCATTCAATAAATTTTAAAGTGGTAAACTTTTAAAGTGCTGTGCTTAAAGTGCTGTGTGGCATTTTCCTTCCCTCCTCCACCACCCCTCCTGGGCTACCTTGGTAGTCATCCCCCTATTTGTGTGATGAATGAATAAAGAATGCATGAATGTGAAGCAACAATGACTTTATTGCCTCTGCAAGCGGTGATTGAAGGGAGGAGGGGCGGGTGGTTAGCTTACAGGGAAGTAGAGTGAACCAAGGGGTGGGGGGTTTCATCAAGGAAAAACAAACAGAACTTTCACACCGTAGCCTGGCCAGTCATGAAACTGGTTTTCAAAGCTTCTCTAATGCGTACCGCGCCCTCCTGTGCTCTTCTAACCGCCCTGGTGTCTGGCTGCGTGTAACCAGCAGCCAGGCGATTTGCCTCAACCTCCCACCCTGCCATAAACGTCTCCCCCTTACTCTCACAGATATTGTGGAGCACACAGCAAGCAGTAATAACAGTGGGAATACTGGTTTCGCTGAGGTCTAAGCGAGTCAGTAAACTGCGCCAGCGCGCCTTTAAACGTCCAAATGCACATTCTACCACCATTCTGCACTTGCTCAGCCTGTAGTTGAACAATTCCTGACTACTGTCCAGGCTGCCTGTGTACGGCTTCATGAGCCATGGCATTAAGGGGTAGGCTGGGTCCCCAAGGATACATATAGGCATTTCAACATCCCCAACAGTTATTTTCTGGTCTGGGAATAAAGTCCCTTCCTGCAGCTTTTGAAACAGACCAGAGTTCCTGAAGATGCGAGCGTCATGCACCTCTCCCGGCCATCCCACGTTGATGTTCGTGAAACGTCCCTTGTGATCCACCAGAGCTTGCAGCACTATCGAAAAGTACCCCTTGCGGTTTATGTACTCGGCGGCTTGGTGCTCCGGTGCCAAGATAGGGATATGGGTTCCGTCTATAGCCCCACCACAGTTAGGGAATCCCATTGCAGCAAAGCCATCCACTATGACCTGCACATTTCCCAGGGTCACTACCCTTGATATCAGCAGATCTTTGATTGCGTGGGCTACTTGCATCACAGCAGCCCCCACAGTAGATTTGCCCACTCCAAATTGATTCCCAACTGACCGGTAGCTGTCTGGCATTGCAAGCTTCCACAGGGCTATCGCCACTCGCTTCTCAACTGTGAGGGCTGCTCTCATCTTGGTATTCATGCGCCTCAGGGCAGGGGAAAGCAAGTCACAAAGTTCCATGAAAGTGCCCTTATGCATGCGAAAGTTTCGCAGCCACTGGGAATCGTCCCAGACCTGCAACACTATGCGGTCCCACCAGTCTGTGCTTGTTTCCCGAGCCCAGAATCGGCATTCCACAGCATGAACCTGCCCCATTAGCACCATGATGCATGCATTGGCAGGGCCCATGCTTTCAGAGAAATCTGTATCCATGTCCTGATCACTCACGTGACCGCGCTGACGTCGCCTCCTCTCCCGGTATCGCTTTGCCAGGTTCCGGTGCTGCATATACTGCTGGATAATGCGTGTGGTGTTTAATGTGCTCCTAATTGCCAAAGTGAGCTGAGCGGCCTCCATGCTTGCCTTGGTATGGCGTCCGCACAGAAAAAAGGCGCGGAACGATTGTCTGCCGTTGCTTTCACGGAGGGAGGGAGGGAACGGGGGCCTGACGATATGTACCCAGAACCATTCGCGACAATGTTTTAGCCCCATCAGGCATTGGGATCTCAACCCAGAATTCCAATGGGCAGCGGAGACTGCGGGAACTGTGGGATAGCTACCCACAGTGCAACACTCCGGAAGTCGACTCTAGCCTCGGTACTGTGGAAGCGCTCCGCTGAGTTAATGCACTTAATGCACTTAGAGCATTTTCTGTGGGGACACACACACTCGAATATATAAAATCTATTTCTAAAAAACCGACTTCTATAAATTCGACTTTATTCCGTAGTGTAGACATACCCTGAGATAACATTGGCAGTTTGAAGGATGCAGCCAGAAGTGGCATATATTATGTCCGCATTTCTTGACTAAAGAAGTGAACTCATCTTTTGCAAAGTAAGTTTGTAATTTAGATATTTTATCAGATCTTGGTCTGCTTCTGAATACTCAGAGAGCAGCACTGGCCAAAAATATATTTTTTCCATCTGTAGCTGGAAAGGACATGGTGATCATTTCTTTTGTATAAGTACACCTTGGTGCCATCACCTACTATATGTCTTTATCACATCGAGATAACTGTAAATGGGTCTGTACATTGAAACTATTCAGATATTAAGTGGGTCCAATTGTATTATAGAGAGCATATGACACCTGTGCTTCACATCTGTGCCAACTGCTGATTATTTTCTGGGTGGCGAGCAAGGTGTTATATCTTATAAAGGCAGTAAGTGATTTGTAACATTGTTATATGAAGGCTCACCTGATGTGAAACTACTGCAATTGACAGTAGTAGGGATGACTGTACCAACTACCCTCAGTTTAATAAGAAAGGACATGCTGGCAGAGGTTTCTCGTGAGATGCCTTCAAGCTTTGGAACTCAGTTCCTTCCCCACCATTGACAGGTTTCAGAGTAACAGCCGTGTTAGTCTGTATTCGCAAAAAGAAAAGGAGTACTTGTGGCACCTTAGAGACTAACCAATTTATTTGAGCATAAGCTTTCGTGAGCTACAGCTCACTTCATCGGATGCATACTATGGAAAGTGTAGAAGATCTTTTATACACACAAAGCATGAAAAAATACCTCCCCCCACCCCACTCTCCTGCTGGTCATTGCTTATCTAAAGTGATCACTCTCCTTACAATGCGTATGATAATCAAGGTGGGCCATTTCCAGCACAAATCCAGGGTTTAACAAGAACGTCGGGGGGGGGGGGGGGGGAGAGAGGAAAAAATAAGGGGAAATAGGTTACCTTGCATAATGACTTAGCCACTCCCAGTCTCTATTCAAGCTAATTGTATCCAATTTGCAAATGAATTCCAATTCAACAGTTTCTCGCTGGAGTCTGGATTTGAAGTTTTTTTGTTGTAATATCGCAACTTTCATGTCTGTAATCGCGTGACCAGAGAGATTGAAGTGTTCTCCGACTGGTTTATGAATGTTATAATTCTTGACATCTGATTTGTGTCCATTTATTCTTTTACGTAGAGACTGTCCAGTTTGACCAATGTACATGGCAGAGGGGCATTGTGGCACATGATGGCATATATCACATTGGTGGATGTGCAGGTGAACGAGCCTCTGATAGTGTGGCTGATGTTATTAGGCCCTGTGATGGTGTCCCCTGAATAGATATGTGGTCACAGTTGGCAACGGGCTTTGTTGCAAGGATAGGTTCCTGGGTTAGTGGTTCTGTTGTGTGGTATGTGGTTGCTGGTGAGTATTTGCTTCAGGTTGGGGGGCTCTCTGTAGGCAAGGACTGGCCTGTCTCTCAAGATTTGTGAGAGTGTTGGGTCATCCTTCACGATAGGTTGTAGATCCTTAATAATGCGTTGGAGGGGTTTTAGTTGGTTGCTGAAGGTGACGGCTAGTGGCGTTCTGTTATTTTCTTTGTTAGGCCTGTCCTGTAGTAGGTGACTTCTGGGAACTCTTCTGGCTCTATCAATCTGTTTCTTCACTTCTGCAGGTGGGTATTGTAGTTGTAAGAATGCTTGATAGAGATCTTGTAGGTGTTTGTCTCTGTCTGAGGGGCTAGAGCAAATGTGGTTGTATCTCAGAGCTTGGCTGTAGACGATGGATCGTGTGGTGTGGTCAGGGTGAAAGCTGGAGGCATGTAGGTAGGAATAGCGGTCAGTACGTTTCCGGTATAGGGTGGTGTTTATGTGACCATTGTTTATTAGCACTGTAGTGTCCAGGAAGTGGATCTCTTGTGTGGACTGGACCAGGCTGAGGTTGATGGCAACCACATACCACACAACAGAACCACTAACCCAGGAACCTATCCTTGCAACAAAGCCCGTTGCCAACTGTGACCACATATCTATTCAGGGGACACCATCACAGGGCCTAATAACATCAGCCACACTATCAGAGGCTCGTTCACCTGCACATCCACCAATGTGATATATGCCATCATGTGCCACAATGCCCCTCTGCCATGTACATTGGTCAAACTGGACAGTCTCTACGTAAAAGAATAAATGGACACAAATCAGATGTCAAGAATTATAACATTCATAAACCAGTCGGAGAACACTTCAATCTCTCTGGTCACGCGATTACAGACATGAAAGTTGCGATATTACAACAAAAAAACTTCAAATCCAGACTCCAGCGAGAAACTGTTGAATTGGAATTCATTTGCAAATTGGATACAATTAGCTTGAATAGAGACTGGGAGTGGCTAAGTCATTATGCAAGGTAACCTATTTCCCCTTATTTTTTCCTCTCCCCCCCCCCCTCCGACGTTCTTGTTAAACCCTGGATTTGTGCTGGAAATGGCCCACCTTGATTATTGTAAACATTGTAAGGCGGGTGGTCACTTTAGATAAGCTATGACCAGCAGGAGAGTGGGGTGGGGGGAGGTATTTTTTCATGCTTTGTGTGTATAAAAGATCTTCTACACTTTCCATAGTATGCATCCGATGAAGTGAGCTGTAGCTCACAAAAGCTTATGCTCAAATAAACTGGTTAGTCTCTAAGGTGCCACAAGTACTCCTTTTCTTTTTCCCCACCATTCTGTGCTCAAACACCCATTCTCTCCCCACCCAGCTTGCCTGAGTCCATATTAGTCAGTCATCTGGGCATGCTGCAAAGCACACCTTATTTTCCCCAGGTATGAAAAGGCTCAATCCTGCAAGGTGTTGAGCACCCCTGTGACAGTCTCCTGGAACTGTGTGGACCCTAAGCACCCATGTATTCACACCTACACATTACTGCAATGATGTTTGCACAAAATATGCCTTGTGAGGCATCATTTGAAAACTAATAGTACGCTGGTCATTAATATCATTGTAAAATGCATGCTAAAGTTATTTGTGAAGTTATGAATTCCCTCTATATAATGTTACTAGAACATGTTTAAGATGACAGCCTAACCTAGATAAAGGTAATAAACAGGTCTGTTCTAGACAAAGGAATGTGGGTTTACCTCAATTTACATATTAGCTATAAACAAAGCTATCAAACAAACCAGCAAGGGCTATCTCGAGCCTGAACTTGAGAGAGAGAGGAAAAAATGAGAATTAAAATGGCTCTTGCACCCCAAAGAGACACAGGAGACTGAATCCCCAGGAGACCTTCCTAACTCTGAGAACGAAGACAATTATTTAGGAATATAAGGAACCTAAAGCAATAAGGGAAACCATCACCTCGTACTTCTGTGAAAGGTCCTGGCTGAGAAACAGTCAGGCATGCTGGACAAAGAATAATTGCTGACAGAAACCATCTTAAGCAAAGACTGTACCTTGCTAGATTAAGTTTTAGACTGTTAGACCCATGTTTTCACTTTTATCTGCTTGTAACCATCTCTACCTTTATTTCTTTTACTTGGCATCACTTAAACTATGTCCCATTTAATAAACTTGTTTTATTTTAATCTACACCATTCTAGTATTGTGTTTGAATTGAAGTAATTGTTAATGTCAGTTAATATGGCAAGCTGCAGGGTACTGACTCTTTAAAGAAGTAAACAAACCTTTTAAAAAGCACTGTAATAGAGGCTCAAACTAAATATATACCCCAAATTAAAAAAAACAAAAACAAAAACAAAACAGCAAGAGGACCAAAAAAATGTCACCATGACTAAACAACGGAGTAAAAGAAATGGTTAGAGACTAAAGAAGACATCCGTTAAAAACTGGAAGTCAAATCCTACTGAGAAAAACAGAAAGGAGCATAAACTCTGGCAAGTAAAGTGTAAAAATATAGTTAGGCCAAAAAAAAATTTTTTTTTTTTTTTTTAAAGAGCAACTAGCGAAAGACAAAAACTAAACAGCAAATTTTTCTTTAAGTACATTGGAAACAGGAAGTCCACAAAACAATCAGTGGCACAACTGGACTATCCAGATATTAAAGGAGCACTCAAGGACGATAAGACCATTGCGAAGAAGCTAAATGCATTTTTAAATTGATCTTCACTGCAGAGGATGTGAGGGAGATTCCCACACCAGAGTCATTCCTTTTAGGTGACAAATCTGAGGAACTGAGGTGTCACCAGCACCAGATGGTATTGACCCAAGAGTTCTGAAGCAACTCAAACATGAAATTGCAGAACTACTAACTGTGCTATGCAACTTATTGCTTAAATCATCCTTGGTACCAGATGACTGAAGGGTAGCTAATGTAATGGCCAATTTAAAAAAAAAAGGCTCCAGAGGCCATCCTGGCAATTACAGGCCAGCAAGCCTAACCTCACTACCAGGAAAACTGATTGAAACTATAGCAGAGAACAGAATTATCAGACACATAGATGAACAAATACGCTGGGGAAGAGTCAACACAACTTCTGTAAAGGGAAATCATGCTTCACCAATCTATTACAATTCTTTGAGGGAGGTCAACAAACATATGGACATGGTTGATCCAGTGGATATAGCGTACTTGGACTTTCAGAAAACCTTTGACAAGGTCCCTCACCAAAGGCTCTTAAGCAAAGTAAGCAGTTTCAGGATGAGAGGCGGTCTTCTCAGGGATCAGTAACTGGTTAAACAACAGGAAACAAAGTTTAGGAATAAATTGTCAGTTTTCACAGTGGAGAGAGATAAAGAGTGGGGTCCCACAAGGATCTGCACTGGGACCATTGCGGTTCAACATATTCATAAATTATATGGAAAAGGGGTAGACAGTGAGGTGGAAAAGTTTGCCGATGAAACAAAATTACTCAAAGTAGTTAAATCCAATGCTGATTGAAGAGTTACAAAGGGGTCTCACAAAACGGTGACTGGGCAACAAAATGGCAGATGAAAGTCAATGTTGATAAATGCAAAGTAATGCACATTGGAAAACATAATCCCACTCTATGTGCAAAATTATGGGGTCTAAATTAGCTGTTACCACTCAAGAGGGAGATCTTAGAATGATTGTGGCTAGTTCTCTGAAAACGTCTGCTCAATGTGCAGTGGCAGTCAAAAAAGCGAACAGAATGTTGGGAACCCTTAGGAGAGGAATAGAAAATAAAACAGAAAATATTGTAATGCCACTACATAAATCCATGATATACCCACACCTTGAATACTGGTTGCAGTTCTGGTCAAAAAACCCACCTCAAAAAAGATATTAGAATTGGAAAAAGTACAGAGAAGGGCAACAAAAACTAAAAAAAAAAAACCTAACAAAACATAGTGAAACCTTCACATTACCTCAATTCTATCCCCAGAGCTGTGGGATTAAAGATAGGCTTTGCAGAGCACCCAGAAGATTAATAGATCCAGGCTTTAAAGAGAAGAGAACTAATTCCAAACTCCTTTTGGAGCTCCCCAAACTCTGCAGCTGCCTCTTTTTATTGGCACATTGCCCTAAGTAGCTATACATCACCTAAATCCCTGAACTGATTTGCTATTGGTTCTCAGAACTCACCACCCCTTGATACATTCACAGACTTGGCAGCTTCAACTTATTTCATCTGACTGAAAAAAAAAGAAAAAGAAAAAGAAAAAGTCATGGTCTCTAAATTATTTCACTTCACTGTAGTAATGCCACAACGTTCCTCATCATGTCAGTGTTCTGTGCCTTAGTTTCCCCATTTGTAAAATGGGGGTAGTGATGCAGGTAGACCAGGTGCTAGCTCCTGCCAAGGCCTCTAGGCATCACTTGAATATTTAAAAAGGCACAGCTGGAAACCAGTTTGGATCATCTGTGTGTTAGGATTAGTAAAATAGCTATTTGGTTTATAAAAATATGCTTAGTGTTTGGTTTATAAAAATATGCTTAGTGTTTGGTCTGTAAAATGCATTAATCTCACTTATAATATCTGCATCCTGTGTTATAAGGTAATATTTAAGTGTTTGCTCTGTAATTGTAAAAGTGTTTGCTCAAACTGTAACACAAACACACACACACCCAGTCAGGAGAAAAGCATTAGCAAGTGTTACATACTAGTTTGTCACAGGAAGCGTTATCTCCTGCCCAACAAAAGATGGCCCATAGACACCAGACAAATCATTGTAGAACATCAGAGGACAAAAGACTTGGTGGTCTGCTGCTTCTCCTCTTCATGGGTGTGGATGTGCACAAGGACTCATCCCATCAGCTTGAACTCTGGGGGAAGGGAATAAAAATCCCTGACAGAAAGAAACTGGATCTCTGTGGTTGCTTGGGAAGGCCTAAGCAAGGGAACCCCTAGACTGGATTAGCCCTAGAGGACATATAGGGCTTGCATATTACAGCAGCCTCTATTACCTTTTGGAACCTAAGATGGTAACTCATTTGTATGTGTATGTTTAGCAGTTATAACCTTCTAAATAACTAATTTATTTTCCTTAGTTAATAAATCTTTAGTTAATCTATTATAAGATTAACTACAAGTATTTTCTTTGGTGTGAGATCTAAGGTCCAACTGATACTCCTGGGGAAATTCTGCGCCACTGCGCCATGCAGAATTTTGCAGAAATTATTTTTTTTGCACACAATTTCCTCCCCCCACCCCCTAGAAATGGGCTGCAGTGCTGCTGGCCACCACAAGAGGCTGCTGGACCTGGCAGAGGCCAGCTCACACATAGAAGACACTGCAGGGAATGGGGGGAATAGAGAGTTCCCAGCAACTGCAGTTCCCCAAAAACCCTGAGGGAAGATGACAGCAGTGTGCACGAAACTCCACACAAGCCTGTGATGGAGCAGCAGGCTATTTCTCCCTCTGGATCCCTGGGCTCTGGAGGGGTAGGGGGGCAGTTATCTGAACTGGGGGGAGGAGGTGCGGGCATCTAGTTTGGGGAGGCCCACAGCTGGGCTCTGGGGGGAAGAGGGTTTGGGTATATTGGCTGGGGAGGGGGCATGGCTGGGCTCTGGGGGGGGGGAGGGGTTGTGGGTGTCTGGCTTCCCGGCTGGACTCTGGGGGTAGGAGGGGGCAGAGAAACAAGAACTGGGTTGTCATAGGGTTGTCAACCCTAACTCTCTACTCCTGGGGCAATTTTTCTACGTGTTTGTGTTGTTACAGAAATACTTGCTGCCAGGTATTTTGAAATAAATTACCAAAATAATTGGAACTGGCCTGATTATGCAGTGTTATTTTGACAAATAAAATTTGTCAATTTAATTTTTTGGCGCAGAAGTCCCCCAGGAGTAAAGTGACTAGAGTAAGTGACCTGTCCTTTGGGACAGGGAGAAATCTGAAAATTGTTGTCATTTTTGGTGTATGGCACCATCTATCACAAAGACAAGCTTGCCTGGGCAAAATGGATAGGAGTGTCTGTGACTCCATGTTGAGGCTGTTGTAGTGCCGGAGGAATTCACACCTAATACCTGGTTGGTGAAATCTAATTACAGAACTCACAACCAATTTGGAGTGTGTGCCCTTCTCCTTAACAGTCTGCCCTGAGGGTGGTGCTCATGCTCCTGAGCCATTCCAGACAGCTTGACACTGGCATAGCCTTGGCAGGATTCATATGCCACACGTCAACTGGGTTTATAGATCATAACCCAGCACTGTTAAAAGTTTAAACTTGACATTGAGAGTTTTTAAAGGCTAAAGAAGAGACACAGTGATTGAACTCAGTCACAGGATGGTCTTGATAGAAGAGACTTGAACAGTTATGTAAAGAGAGGGGAATATCCCACAAAAAGTAAATCCCAGTTCAGGTGCTAGGAGCTTTTCTCATAACTTTTGACCCGGCGTCCAAGGACCCGCCTGCCTCAGACACCGCAGAGGCAGGCACCACAGAGGAAAACAGGCCTGAGTTCATCACCTGGCAGCCCAGGAAGAACATGAGCACCAGAGACAGATAGCAGAACTGCGGATCAGGGAGACCGAGGCAGCCCAGGACACAGTCAAGACCAACAAGGAGAGAGCCTACCAAAGGCACAAGGCCAATGAAGAAGTTGAGGAGAAAGCAGAACAAAGAGGCATGGATCAACTGGAAGCTGAGAACAGGGCATACACGAGGCAGCTGGAAGTTCATGGAATGGCAAAAGCAGCTTCCCCAGCCAGTGCGTACATCCTCCACTACACAAGGGAGTGGGAAAATGTTTTCCCAATTTATAAAGAAACTGACTGTATAGAAGAGTATATCTGTCCACATCACAGGGCTTGTCTACACTTACATTTCATAGCGCTCTAACTTGCTGGCTCAGGGGTGTGAAAAATCACTCCCCTGAGCGCAGCAAGTCTGAGCACTTTAAAGCAACCGTGTAGACAAGCTCCGAGAACTCGGAGCTAATCCCCCCATGGAGGTGGGATTACCAGGGGTGCTGGGAGAGCTCTCTGCCAGCACTCACGCGTGATCACACTCGCAATTCAGAGCGCTGCCAAAGGAGCATTCCCACGACAGCGCTTTGAAGTTTCCAGTGTAGCCATGCCCTGAGTGACAATGTAGGATGCACTATATCGCATTGGATAAGCAGATGCCTATTCTCCTAACAGATTAACTGGGAAAGCCAGACAGCTTGACAGGAGTAATACTACTTACTTCCTTTGGAAAGTGCTTTGAGATTGAGGGCAGGTCTACACTACAGTGGGGATCAACGTTCTGAGATCGATCCACCAGTGGTCGATTTAGCGGGTCTAGTAGACCCACCAAATTGATTGCAGATCGCTCTCCAGTCGACCCCTGTACTCTACCCCAGACGAGAAGAGTAAGGTAAGTTGATGGGAGATTTTCTCCTATCGACCCCCGCGGTGTAGACCCCATGGTAACTCAACCTAAGGTATGTAGCTGGAGTTGCGTAGCGTAGGTTGACTTACCGCAGTAATGTAGACATAGCCCTAGAGATGAAAAGTACCACATAAAAGTACCAAGGTGGATACGATCATTACTGATACTTTTTTTGTCTCAAGAATTTATTCAGCCCAGGACATTTATGAACAGGAAGTACCCTCATCTAAATTTGCATCTGATATCTAGGCAAGACAAGTGAATCGTGTGAGAAAAAACAAGTAACATTTAACAACTGTAATAATACATAAATACATCTAGAAGAAGAAGAAGATTCATTTAAGTACCATGCCGAGGTCCATGATTTATGCACTGAATCAGGACAGTAACCCAGATCTGTGATTTAATATGGCCACTGAGATTCTTGTGGTTGAATTATGTAGTTAGCTGCTTCTTTGTAATTATTTCAACAATATTAAATAATAAACGGTGTGGTCCTTTTTACTGATTCCAGCTCCTCATGACTGACAGCACTTTCAAAAGCAGCTCCCCCTGTAACTCAGTCAAGAATTCAGTGCTTCGTTCACGCCTGGAACAGCTTTGCCTTTCTTGAAAAATATCAGAAAGGCAAGGAATGATGCATGGCCCCAGGAAACCAACATTCTGCTGCAGACTGATCAACCAGCCAACTCAACACTACAACCAACAAAGACCCAAGAAGAGGCAGAAATGGATACCCTGAAAAGCTGTGCTGAAAGTGACAAGACCTCAACCCTGCAAGTACCAGGTATAACATTGGGCAAGAGGCTACAGTCTGTTGAAGGGTACTGGGAGGAGAGAGGGTGGGAAGCTAGTTCAAGTGACCCATTTAATTAATGGACAACTGCCTGCCAGAGAGGAACAAAGGAAGGTGACATTCCAAACCCACACACAAAAGTAGTAGAAAGCAACAAAACAAAAAGTTCAAAATACACTTTGCACCAAAAAACAAGAATAATTTAACAGTTGAGATATTGTAGGTGAACGTGACAGAGCTCACTTTTCTTCCTCTATTACCTGGGAGCAATGCAGGTTAAAAATAGAGGATATACTGGCCGAGTTAAAGTGCCTTTTTGATTTACACTTTTTTGGCTCTCTGTGTGCTGTTTCAATATAACCCCTGGCTATCACACGGCTGAGTGTATATTAGTCCAAGATACATTACATAAAACTGTATTTAGATAGATCGGAACATTGTGTAATAAGAGCAAGTTTATTTAGTGGGGGAGAGGAGGGAGAAAGAGGGAGACCTGAGCATCCATCTTTCTGAATAAGTCAGTGCAGCTCCATTTTACAAAGGAAGCTGGAATACCTATATGGGAATTAGCGGTTATGGCCCAATCCTGCTCCCAGTTACATCAATGACAAAACTCCCATGGATTCACCTGAGAAAACTTGAGCCAGGGTGAAATGATGCTTTGTTGTCTGCGTGTTTTCCCCATTCCTTTGTAATAAACCAAAACTGAAGAGGCATCCTGACTTTTAGAAAATGCTATAATTGTAATTATATAGTATTACAGCTTAGTGGGAAAGATCTGCCAAGTTTTAAGAAGCAAACACACCAAAAATAAAAACTATACTTAAAAAACCCTCTGAAGTCTGTTAAAGTTGTTTTTTTTTTAATTAAAAAAGACAGCAGGGACCGCAGCTGTTTATTTATCCATTAAAATCGATTTACCCTATGTGCTAAATTGTTCCAAGGAATGCATTTTTTAAAACACGGCTATAGCCTACAGGATAAAGGAGTAATGCTCTCTGCTGTTTTTATTGTCAACGTCACAATAAGTTTCAAAAGATTCTCAGCATTTTAATAAGGTTTTATACACACACAGACACAGTATTTTAGGATTGCTATCTCCCTGCTTTAGGCATAAGAACAGTGGTTCTCAACCTTTCCAGACTACTGAACCCCTTTCAGGAGTCTGATTTGTCTTGCATATCCCCAAGTTTCACTTCACTTGCTTGCTTACTGTCAAGGTTCCTTCCCCACTCTGAACTCTGGGATACAGATGTGGGGGACCTGCATGAAAGACCCCCTAAGCTTATTTTTATGAGCTTAGGTTAAAAACTTCCCCAAGGTACAAACTTTGCCTTGTCCTTGAATTGTATGCTGCCACCACCAAGCGTGTTAAACAAAGAACAGGGAAAGAGCCCACTTGGAGACGTCTTCCCCGAAAACATCCCCCCAAGTCCTACACACCCTTTCCTGGGGAAGGCTTGATAAAAATCCTCACTAATTTGTACAAGTGAACACAGACCCAAACCCTTGGATCTAAAGAACAATGAAAAATCAATCAGGTTCTTAAAAGAAGAATTTTAATTAAAGAAAAGGTAAAAGAATCACCTCTGTAAAATCAGGATGGTAAATACCTTATAGGGTAATCAGATTCAAAACACAGAGAATCCCCCTAGGCAAAACCTTAAATTATAAAAAGACACAAAAACAGGAATATACATTCCATCCAGAACATTTTACCAGCCATTAAACAAAAGGAAATCTAACGCATTTCTAGCTAGATTACTTACTAATTAACAGAAGTTCTGAGACCGCATTCCTGATCTGTTCCCGGCAAAAGCATCACACAGACAGACAGACAAACCCTTTGTTTCCCGCCCCCTCCCGATTTGAAAGTATCTTGTCTCCTCATTGGTCAGGTGCCAGCGAGGTTATCTTAGCTTCTTAACCCTTTACAGGTGAAAGGGTTTTGCCTCTGGCCAGGAGGGATTTTATAGCACTGTATACAGAAAGGTGGTTACCCTTCCCTTTATTTTTATGACACTTACAAAAGTGTCCCAGCACACAATTACTGAAAAATTGCTTACATTCTCATTTTTACCATATAATTATAAAATAAATCAATTGGAATATAAATATCGTACTTACATTTCAGTGTATACTATATAGAGCTGTATAAACAAGTCATTGTCTGTATGAAATTTTAGTCTGTACTGACTTCACTTGTGCTTTTTATGTAGCCTGTTGTAAAACCAGGCAAATATAAGGATGAGTTGATGTGCCCCCTGGAAGACCTCTGCGTATCCCCAAGGGTATGTGTACCCCTGGTTGAGAACCACTGCCCAAGAGCAGTGGTTTTCAACCTTTTTTCATTTGTGGACCCCTAAAAAATTTCAGATGGAGGTGTGACCCCTTTGGAAATCTTAGACACAGTCTGCAGACCCCTGGCGATCCATGGACCACAGGTTGAAAACTACTGTCCTAGAACATATGCATAGCTCAGTCTCCAGTCATAACAGAAGATAATCTGTCCCCATCAAACACTGAATTTCAGATTTGCAGTTTTATATCACATAACACTAAATTCAGTGTGTGTGTTCATCTTTGCAGAGGGAATATGACAGATTTTTGACCCATTGTGCTTTTGAATTTTTCTGGGGTTTATTTGCTTGCTCTATATCTGGTTGATTTTTTCACACCATGTACACTTTGAGGGACATGCTGAAAAACTGAAATGCTTTCCAATAACTGATATGAGCCTGTGCTGGCTGCAAGAAAGAGCAACGAGATTGGTCATTTGATTACTGCATGTCTAGTTGTGGAAAGCAATGCAGCACAGTTAATCCAAACAGAGTTCCCATGTGAGAACTAATTTTTGCTGAGCTTTGGGGGTTTGAGATTAAGGGAACTCTCATGATGTAACATTTTTGTTTTATATCTCATGAGCTACAGTTGTTTACTAATATCAATGAATTGTATACAGATGGTACAAAAGACTTTTGCACCACTAATGTAAATAACAAACATATATTAAAAATTCATCATGTGTAAGGGCAAAGTTATACATATGCTATACATACGCTAATTAGCATATATGGAAATACTATCAGTTCATTGTAGCTTTAACTATAAACCATGTTTATGATTTACAGGATTACTTTATGCAATACAAAGCAAGCAGTATACATTTTTCCTTTCGATTAGAATGATTTCTATACCTAAAATGCATGTGTCCCCCTTTATTCCTTCACCAAGTACGTTGCCAAAAAGAAATACTTATATTTCACAGTGCATACCAGTTGTGTGATTCTCAAATCTGTGTTCCTCACTGCCACCCTCAACAGCTTTTGTTGTGTAATCTAAAACTGATCTACTTAGTATGCTGCATTGGTACAGGGGCAGCCTGTGTAATGACTTGAGGTTCTCTGTTCAGAAGTGTTTTCTTTTTGCTGTTTGCTAACAACCATGATACAACTGTAGAAAGGTTTTATTTTAAAATAGTCTTTTCATTAGCCCAATGGATTTGTAGTTCTTGAGAGATTAGTGCTAGCACTGAAAACTGTGAAGATTAGATGAGTATATCAGTAAAACAGCCACTGACTGTAGACCCCATGTCCTATTTCTTGTCCCTCAAGACTTTGTAATGTAGTAACAAAAATGCATTCAAACATAAACCTGAGACAGAAGTCTAGAATAATATTGGAGAAGATAGGAAAGAGAAGGAAAGGAAAAAAGCAGTTGGGTTTTAAATACATTAGTTCAAAGAGTACATCAGGATGCAAAGCATGGGATTTATTCAAGGCTAGCTGTCTAATGGGTTATTGATTGCTTTTGCTTCTGGATGTGTGGGTTCAAATGCTTCATGACAAGCCCAGTGTGCCAACCTATTTTTCAGGTTGTATATATGTATATGCATGTTCAAAACAGCCACAAAAATTGGCAATACTGACAGTTGTGTTTAGGAGAGGCCCAGAATTACATTAACAAGAGTTGTTGCAAGTTAAGGATTCAGGTTCAATGACACAGCTGGGTGTAACTTCTGACCAACACCTGCCGGTAATATATCTTGTTCATGCCAGTCCCATTAGAAAAACAAACCTGTAAAGAATCTGGCATTCAGGAAGTAGATAAGGGTTCAGAAGCATGTGACCCAGACACCAGCTAGTTGCCACCTGGCCTGCTTTCCTTCCTAGATGTCTGAGCACAAGTTTAAGTGGGGTGTCCCTCCTCCCCTGGGGGAAGGACTCCACAGTCAAACCCACCTTGCATATTTTGTCCTCCAGCTTCTATAGCCCCTCAGCCTATGCAGTTGTCAGGCGGGCTTGTGTTAATGAGCTTGGAGGCAAAGGTACTGGAACTAGGGGTGCTCTGGCACCCCCTGGCTTGAAGTGGTTTCCATCATTTTCAGTGTTTACAGTTTGGTTCAATAGCTCTAGGCACCCCCACTATACAAATTGTTCCAGCGCCCCTGCTCGGAGGGACAAATAAGCAATACTTAATTTGTAATGAAAGAGGTGTCAAGGCTCAAGCAATTAGGTGCTGGGGCTCAAGCAATTTTTTTACTTTCATAACTGAGGCAACAAGCCCACAGGGGCGAGGGCTATGAACGGCCAAGCCTAGAGGTGTGTGTGGGGGGGGCTCAGACCCGGCACAAATTAAGGACTGCTAATAAGCCAGGAGCCCTGGAGCAGAGCGGCCAGGGGCGCAGTGCGGGGGCGGCGCCGCGGGAGGGGGAGATGCCCGGGGGAGCCCCCCCTGCTCCTTACCTTGCTCACGACGTTCTGGACGAGGCCGGCTCTGATCCGGTACTGCCACTCGTGGCAGTGGCATTGGCTGGCGTTGTCTCCCGGCGGCGGGGTGGGCAGCGCCGGGGTCCCCAGCATCCCGCCTATGCCGCTCTGGCTGTGGTTCGCGGGGCCCCGGGTCAAGTGGCCCGTCCCGTTGCCCTGCCCGTCCGCCTCCAGGCACCAGAAGTCCGGCTGGTCCAGCAGGAAGGAGTCCGAGAACTGGCTGAAGCCGATGAAAAGGGCCGGGATCCAAGTGAGCAGCACCAGGGTCCTCTGGTACCCGCCGCCCAGCCCGCCCAGGAAAGGCAGCACCGAGCCATCGTAGTCCAGCAGCAGGGGGCTGCAGGAGCCGCCGGCAGGCGGCGGCGGCAGGGTCTGGATCTCCGCGGCCGCGGGGGGAGCCACCGCCGGCGCCGCTGCTGCTGCCGAGCCCGCCTCCCCGGCCGGCAGGGACCCGTTCTCCTCGGGCAGCTGCCGGCCTCCGCCGGCCGCTTCGCGTCGCCGGTCTATCGCCATCCGGGAGCCTCACATAGAGAGCCGAGGGGGCGGGATGGGGCCGGCCGCGCTCCGAGCCTGGGCGCTTCGAAGTGAGCGCGGAGCTGCCAACTGCGCCGCGGGCTCCGCACGCCCGGGGAAGGCGACCCGAGCCGCCCACGCAGCCGGGGACTCCCCCTGCCCTGCGCCTCAAGCCGCGCTCGGCCGAGACACCCCCGCCGCCGGCAGCCGCAACCGAGCCTGCCCCGCGCCGCCGCCGCCGCCCGGCCGCGTTGGGGAAGCCTCTGCAAAGCCGCCTCCGCTCCGCACGGCCGCGCCGCGGCTTCCCTGCCCCAGCACCCGCTACGGGTCCCGTGGGCAAGCCGGGGGCAGCGGCCCCGCAGGGCAGAGCTCACGGCACCGCCTGGCTGGCTCCTTCCAGCCCCTGGCCCCGCACATCTGGCTCCGCGCCCCGGGGGGCGTCCCCCCACCCCGGGGCCCGCCGGGCTGCGGGAGAAGCCCCGAGAGCCGCCGCTGCTGCCGGGCGAAGCTCGCCCCGCTGCGTGGCGGCGCCTCTTTCTCTCTCCCGAGGCTGCAGCTCGCCTCGGCTCCTGCTGCTGCACGTACCGGGGGAAAGGGGCGGGGAGCGCTCCCCACTCCCTTCCGAGTGCGCCTCTCTCGGCAGCCTCAACCTGCAGAGCCAGCCCCCAGCCCTCCCCCAGAGGTAAAGGTAACAGCACCTGCGCCCGGGCCCTCGGCGGCAGCCTGGCTCCCCCTGCAGGGAGCAGCTGGACGCAGCCCTTCCCCCACCCCAGGCACCTCCACCGGCAGCCGAGCTCAAGCCATGATCAGCAGAAGAGGGGGGAAATCCAGCGCGCTCACTGGCCACCCTGGCCAGATCCGCTGATCTCCTGCGCCGCCTGCTGCTCCGGCTCTCTGGGGCAGGGGGACCGAGCCGGCTAGGAAAGTGGAGGAGGATTTAGGAGCTTGCGCTGAACAGCAGCAGGGTTTGGCTCAGGCACAAGGCGGTGGATGTGGTGTCAGCCAGCAGCAGCAGGATGGCTCGATGTGTGTGTGTGGGGGGGGGGGGGGGGGCGTCAGCGAACGTAGCAGCTTTTGAAACAAGATCGACTCACACACACCTCTGATCGCTTTGGTTCCTCTCCTCCTCACTCTAGCTACCCCCAGTTTAAAGGAATCGGAGTGGGTCTTCGTGCTAGGCTTCCTTCTCCCGGAGTCTCTTCAGTTAAGCACCTCCCGCTAGGGTATCTCTTTTGGCTAGTGTTGAGATATCTGTCTGGTCTCTTAAAGCTGTTTAAATGTACTTAGGCAAATGGCTTATTCGCTGTGAGTTGGTAAAGAGATGCTTTTATCCCCTATGGGTTGGATATGACATTGTGTTAGTGTAAGGAGAATAAAACGGGGTAGAGTTAAAATGAATCCAGCCTAACAGCACCCCATTCAGGTGGCCAAGATAGTATCACTACTGCAGCAGAGGTAGTGCTGTATTTTACATCAACATATATATCCTTCGGGAAGATCACCAACATCCCTTAATAAATTATAACTGCTTTCACCCACCACTGGAATGCAGCCAGCGCTGGGGTAGGATGGAAACGCATTGCAACACTGTCTTGGATAACAGTTGTTACATTTGGCATATGTTCTTGTAAATGAGTTCTGTGAACTTGTTTACACAACACAAATTATACTTACATGGCACTTTTCATGGAAATATGCAAAGCCCTTCACAATTAACTCATTTATTAGTGGTAGGAGCAAAAAAGACTTGAACATGAAAAATAGCTCCAAGGTTAATAGTTGTTCCTTTCTAATTAAAACGATAGAGGGTGGGTGGGGGAGTAAAATAACGTTGTTTAGTTCTATGTGAATTATTTCCTCTATTATGTCTATTATTCAGTAAGATAAGAGTCCTGCAGCTTGCTGGTTCAGACAAGCTATGAGAAGCCAAGTTACAAAACCACCCTGAGTGACTGAAGAAGGGAGATTAGATAACCAGAACATAAAGACAGGTTTCAGAGTAACAGCCGTGTTAGTCTGTATTCGCAAAAAGAAAAGGAGTTCTTGTGGCACCTTAGAGACTAACCAATTTATTTGAGCATGAGCTTTCGTGAGCTACAGCTCACTTCATCGGATCCGATGAAGTGAGCTGTAGCTCACGAAAGCTCATGCTCAAATAAATTGGTTAGTCTCTAAGGTGCCACAAGTACTCCTTTTCTTTTTGAGAACATAAAGAGTAACTGATGGGGAGGCCCAGAGGGGTCAAAGGAAAGACTAGAGGTTGAACCAGAACATCCTGTCTCTGAAGCCTAGACAGATACAAAATAGTTGGAACTTGAAAGATGTATGTGCATAATTTCAAAGTGTGTGTCAGGTGAAAAATTAAATTACAAACAAATAATTACCTGTGTTAATCTCTGAGATAATTAAAACTAGGCTTGACAGAATTCAATTTTTATAATTTCAACTGAATTATCAATGTTTGTTTTTAAGTATTTTTGTATCAATTTAAATTTTCACAGTTGTGCAGAATTATGGGTTTTAATTTTTTTTTCCAATTTGTATTGATTTAAATTTTTACAACTGTTGAAAATGATGGGGGATCAGACAATGGGGGAGCTGATAATTATTCAGTGACAGTAGACGCCGAGTTTCAAAAAGTTAAAACTGTACAACCATTAAAATACAAATTGTCAACATCACACTCTAAATATATGAACTAAATATCCTAAAATCCAACGCTAAGAAGTTCTCAAGCAGCCTTTTTCTTTCTTTGCCTGTCTGTAAATTTCGATTATCAGTGGAAATATTTTTTCATCTGTTTGTGAGCCTATGGTGAAATTGACATTCACCAACATTTACCAATAAAATCTAATATCTAAAAATAACTGTAAATATAATTTACTTTTCATAATAAATGCTGATAATTTTTTTCCCTTTGCATTTCTCTAGGCTGGGAGAAAGGCTAGTGAGTTTTACTTTTGTTTACAGTCAATTTCACCTTTTGGATTTTTTCCTGCCAGATGCCTTTGAGAAAAGCAGAAATTTCAAATTTGTGGAAATCATAAAAACAGTATAGACAATGATTCTGCAAACAATGGCGCATGTAGACAGTCAGTATGTAAAGTTACTTCACTAGCAAAAGTGTTTGTAAGATTGGAGCTATTGCTAATATATTTAGGCAAACAATTTATTTGTGAATGGCCATTGATTTGCCTTGATACCTTTCAGGGTCTAGGCCACTGTAGCAGAAACATGGATAGAATCCATTTCTCCAGGACAGCATTCAACTGCCTTAACCATGAGACCGTCCTTTTTCTTCCTGATTCATTATCCATTTACCAACCAGCAGAGGGTGAGGAACCCCAGTGGGCCACTCTGCACTCCTCTCTGCTTCCATGGCCCACCAGGTTGGTGGCTCATCCATGGAGCTGTGAGCCCAGGCATGTACCTGGTGCAGTTCAAGTACTCCCCCAACACCTGTCCTTTTTGCGGTGAGGAGACCCTGGTGCACATCTACATAGGTTGCAGGCCCTCTTCCAGCTCCTCCTGAACCTCTTACTGAGGTTCTGGCTGCATTTTTGCTCCCATCTCCTGATCTATGCACAAGCCATCCGTGGCCCCACAAAGTCACAGGACCTCCTCCTGACACTGACCAAGATGGCCATCCATCACTCCAGGAGGAGAAAGTCTGACAGGCAATACTTCACGACTGTGGGGCCTATTTCGGTTCCCTTGTCTAGTCATGCCTCAGAGCAGAATTCCTATAGACCATGTCCACTGATTTCCTAGACCCCTTTGAGGAGCAGCTGGTGCTGTCTGGGGTTCTCTGCTCCTTGTCCACCTCTCAATCCCCTATTCTTTACCTCTGATCTCACTCCCAGGCCTGTTTTTTCATTTGTTGCCCCCAGAATCAATTGTAGGCTGGGATCAGTGGTTCCTCCCCTTTACCTGAAGGGGAGGCCTATAGTTATGGGTGTGCCTAGAGCAGCATGCCCCACTACTACAAATAGTACACGTCTCCCAACTCCTGCAACAAATGAAGCAGGTCAGCCTTAATTCCAGTGTTTCCCATTTTTTAGTGTTTGACTTTGAATCCTTAATAATGTTCTTTTAATGAGTTTTTTGTGTGTAATTATAAATTAGTTGTCAAACAACACAATACAAAAAGGAATTTCTTAAACAACAGCACAGTAAGTTACTGAACAGTACATACAGTCTTTAGACTTGGTTAGGTTTGTAAGTCTTAATGAAATGTATAAATCAAATCAAGTTGGAAGAAAGTCAGTTCAATAGCTTTTTTTAAAAATCCTCAAATGTTTACTATGAAATGGCCCAGGATTTGAGCTGGTCTCCCAGTTCAGAAACCGCAGGCTTTGAGACAGTCGCCATTTGACATGCCCCTCAAAGCATGAGATGATCTCCAATCTTCCAACAGTAACAAAAATAAAAATATTTTTCAGCAGAATGGCTGTGAAACTGCAGCCTGGTGACTATCTTTTAATTGAGATACTGTGATAATGGTACAGAATATTAGCTATCAGTTCATAAGCAAGAAAGGTGTATTGTTACTTGTAATGGGAACTGCTGGCTGCTAGATTTTGAGGGTCACAGTCAGTTTTACTTTGTAACTTGATTTCTAGAGCAAGAAAAACATGAACTACACCTAGTATATCCGTTGAGGGTTATAAGAGTAAAGTAGTCAGAGGTGCCCTGAGGAAACTCTCTGACTCAAAATGCAGACAGATAAATTACACCTCAATGCACACTAACTGTGCCAGTGTGTATACATGCTACAGAAAGTACCAGACAAATGTAAGGACTGTGATTTAAAGCCTAATTGCCTCAAATGTATTTATCACCATGTTCCAATCTCACAGGACTAAACTGGCATATTTAATAAAAATAGAGCCTGTAATCAAAGACGTTATTGAACATGAAATATTTCCCTGCACTTTCTCCAGGTTTTCGTTACTCCTCCAAGTAGAAGACATGCCCAGTGGAGAGCTTTCCTTTACAGGAGAAACCCAAAGTCTTTGTTATTCATCCTGTTCTGTAGTAGTGAAGGGAAAGCAGCTTAATCCAGCCAAAAGTTGCAACCAGTAAAAGATGATAATGAACTAATTATTGTAACTGGTGCTAGAAACCTGAACTATCCATTTCCATAGCACTAGGCTTATTTAAAAATATCAGGAAGGGGCAAATCTTGTCTTCCCCCAACACCTGCTGATGCAGGGAGCCCTATTACAATAGCCCTGATACAACTCTGTATAACAAAGGTGGATGGCAAGAGTTTGGGGAGGCCACATAGGCAGTGAGCCCCCTTTGTACTGGGGAGTGAGGAGGCTGGGGATGAGTGAGTGGTGGGTTCAGAGGATCTGCTGTCATACAGCTCTTCCAGTCTTGCAGGGTGCTCTAACTACAAAATCTACTCCAGCCATTACCCTGTGGAATCAGCCACAAAGCAAATGGCTGGGGAGAGGGGACATCCTTCTAGCTTCCACTCCATGGTACATCCCAGATCCCAGCCCAGACACTGGACAAGGGTATTTAGCAGAGAATTCTGGCTTCTGAGGCACTTTTTAAGTGAATTTACTATGGGGGAAGTGTGCCAAATTGACAGCTCTGAAGACTGAAGTGCCATCCTCAGAACAAACACAGCCTGAGCAGTATTAGTGTAAATCTTCCCCCAATTCTCCCTCCCCCACCATTTTCCTCTGATTTAGAAAAATTTCTGATACCAGAAAAAGTCTTGGTGCCTGTACAATCCTTGGCCTTTCTCCCAAAGACATCCGACAAAAGGGCCAACTGCAAAGGGGTTTGGATACTACCCACAACTGGAATAGAAACCATCAATTCCATTTTATGTCGATCAACTAGATATCAGATGGCAGTAACTTTGAGTCACTGCTGCCAAGAGCTGGGCTCTCACTGGTGTCCTACAGGTCAATATTTGAAGTCTTAAAATTACTAAGGGACAGAATATTGATCCAAAACAAACTATTTCCACTGGGACATGTACCAATTACTTATTTCTGTATACACTAGGATGTGGGCTATGCTTTACACCTTGTGCATCTAAGATTTCAGTATGACCCTGTTTCTTTTATAACCCTTACATTCTCTGCTGAACAATGATGAAAGAATAAATTAAACTTTATTTTGTATATATCAATATCCCAAGTGCTTTGTAGAGTTAAACAGCAGCTGCAAGTGAGAGAATTATGAAGTAGTGGACTAAGGGAAAGTGATATTGTTAGCCAGGGTGTTAGACAATCTGGGAACAGAAGAAAGGCTGTTTTGAACGGCAAGTCCTACAGAGAAGGCTCTCACCCAAAACTCAGCCAGACTATATAAAGAAACCAAGAAGAGACCAGTACTCAGACCGAGGAAAGTTGACAGGGGAATAGAAAGTAGAATGCCCACAGGACTGCACAGGATTGGGGTACAGGGAGGCTTTAAGATACTTATATGCTTCCTGGATCCTGGCCAGTCACCCTATGCATTGCTTTAGCTTGTAGCAGCTGCCATTGGGCCAGGACCCTAGCTGGGCATCATCAGGACATTGGGACACCTTACATATACACCCAGCTGGTCTATACCAGCTGCAACACTGGCTCTATCCCACCCAACAATCTCCTTACACTGGGGTCATTCTCCTAGGGCCAGCAGAGCACAGCCCAGCTCAGGATTTGGGTCAGGGTCTCTGCTTGTCTCCTAAATGGATATTTTCAAAATATTCAGGTGGGAGTGTATATGCTCCCCTCATTGCGTACTAAATGAGAATGATAACATAGGAAAGCCTTCATAGGGAAACAAACTATCAATTAGTTCAAGCTAAAGAGAAAGAATGTACTGGGCTTTAGCACAGTGTTTGGTGTTTGTTTTCATTAATAAATTTGTGATTAAATAAATGATTATACCACAAATGGATACATACTAGAGTTGTAAGGGGAAAAAATAATGCTACCTAATGTTTATATTGTGTGTTATTTCGTTTTCAAAGGATTTTTGCAGTTAAAGTTAGGAGATTTGCACTGACAGGTGAACATTTCTCAATCTTCCAGAAGCCAGGCAGCCAAGTAACCGTAGGTATATGATACAATCAGATCTGGCAGATTTCTGATTCTAGATGTAATCACTCTTCTACACCTCAGCCATATAAAGGATCAAACCTTCATTCCAGTACATTGCTAAAGTTGCCTCATCTCATAGGGCGCGATCCTGGAAAGTGGCCCACTGCCTCCTTCATGGTGCTAATTCCAAGCTCACTGAAGTCAACAGGAATGGTTCTATGCCCTTTAGATCAGCTCCTGTTGAAGTCAATGGGAGTGCAGGGCACTCAACTCCTTGCAGGTGCTTTAGCATTTCACAGGAGCTGACCCATAGCACCTGCTTCTGCTCCCTGTGAAATAAATAGCAAAATTCCAGTTAACTTCAACTGGAGCAGGATTGGGCCCCTAGCGTAAAATCAGCCATAGTGCTCACCGGTACACACCCAATGTATTTGAGGGCAAGTATGAATCATCAGCCATGCAAAAAATGCTGTATTGGGTGACCTCCGTTGAACTTACAATATAATTTTCTATCTCTGCTGCACAGTGAAGCTAGGACATCAGAGGAATCTGAAAACTAAGTAGGCAGCCAGGAAATGCAAGTTCCTAGAATGTCTCTCCAGCTGGAAGAGACTAACTGGAGACATTTTGTCAACAGAGGAATGCTGCCATCAGCAGCCTAAGAAGAGTGCCGAGCTACACATGAGCTATTCACATACTTCAGGAGAGCATCCAAAATGCAACACAGGAAGTTTTGGAGAAAGGAAGAAGGTGCCATGAAGGGTGTGGGGGGAAGTAGAGGAAAAATCGTCTATGAAACTAAAAAAAAAAATCCTTTTATTAAGAGGAACAATCTTAGTAGATGATAATGGGGAAGAGTAATATTGGCTCTTGGCCTGTTTCAATGACTAGGATATAAAAGAACAGAGGATCACAAACAAATGCTGCAACACTTCATATGGCATTCTCTTTGTTATTCCACTACATTAAGCTGGTGTATGTGCCTTCAGTCAATGGCATAAGCAATGCCAACATAACACTGTTTTTCACCAGCATAATAGTAAATACAATTTTTGCCCCCAAATGTGATAGAATTTTTCAGCCACAGTCCACTTTGGAAAACAGCCGATGTATAGTTTAGCTGAGGAAATTCAGATATTTCTGAACCGACTTCAGCAATCTTTCTGTAAGATGATGGTTGGTTTCCAACAGATGATGCTGAGTGATTAGTTCATTATGGCTGAAGTCGGAACCATACACCTGAAGCATGTCTTGAAATGGCATTTCTGTTACATTTGGATTTATGAGAGCATCAAGAATTTGAATAATTTTCAAATTTTGAAATGAGACCATGTGAAAGCTTCATCTGTGTAGTTAACCAAACATAGTCTCTACTATTGTACAACTTTTAGGTACAAAGAAAGCATGTCATCACTAGCTTCCTAATAATGGAATCCTTGAAAATCATCAAACCAGAAAGATCAAAGCTTTCCAAAGTTACACACATGGAAAGACATGTAGTGTCTTCCTTTTTAATCAGCCATTTTTAAAACTATTTCCTTTTAGCATCTTGAAAATATACATTGTTTCTGTACTTCAGTTGCTACTCAGTAAGAATGGCTTAGAATTGCAGAATTAAAACACACACACACACAACTGTCTGGCAAACTGAAACATTTAGCTGTCCTCTCGGTTTTATATAGTCACTGCATTTGTTGTAAAACAGTTTGTTTGGAATGTGTCAAAATGAAGAAAGGGAACAGCCTGCACCTGAGCAGTTGATTACATTGGAAAACAACTGCTTTTATGTTTTTCTTGTATAACCTTCTGTGGTCCTCTCTCACCCAGAGTCTCTGACAAGAAAAGACTACAAATAAGATGGTAGCTGGAGGCCCTTTGACTGCCAGCATGTTAGAGGCTGCAAAAAGACTGCCAAAGAATCTTGGGCTTCATGATGACTGGCTTCCCTACTCTCTTTGGAAAAGAGCATATGGTAGTGGGGGGAGATGAGCCTGTCCCAGGTCTCTCAAGAGAGAGGGGAATCAGAAGTTCTGATGCACAACCTAGAGATAGAAAGCCTTTCTGAGAGGAGGGAAATAGCCAGCATTGCTGCAGTAAGAGTGGGAAAAGCACAGACAGGCGAACCTCACCAAGGCACACAGAGTTCCGCTTCACAAGAACAGGAGATGCTGGTTGCAGAACCATTTCCCAACCAGGGAAGAAAGGAATTAGAGCCTGCTACAGGAGAGATCTTCAGCAGAGCCCCAGCTACCACGAGCCAGCTGATACCACAAGAGAAGGCGAGGGACTTCAAGCAGCTGAGATGTCAGATGCTTATGAAAGCCTGGGCTGAAGAGAAACTGAGACATTAGGTTATTACACTAGCTAATTATTGTGACAGAGGCAAAGATGACATTCAATAGCTATCTTATTTAGCTCTCCCCCCCCTTCCCAAATAAAAAAAGCTGTCTACTCCCCTGTATTAAGGGCTCTTAAACACAGTCAGCCCAGATCCACTGCCTGAAAGAGGAGACAGACAGAAAGGCTTTATATTCATTGCCATGTGTTTTTACCATGAGATAACAAATGTGCATTAATGATCCCCCTGTAAAATCCTACTGGAGACAAGGCACCTGTAGATTTAATAGTGAACTAAATAGGTGTGGTCAACCACAGGTGGAGGTACAGTGTTGACCACCCCTCCCCCACAGGTACATCATGCTTAAAACTACATGTGCCTTGTCTCCACTCAGATTTTACAGTGGGATAACTAATGCAAGTTAGTTATCTCACGGTAAACACACCCCTTATTTGCAGTGACTACATAGCCAAATATGAAGAGAGAAGATCAAAAGAAAGTAATGAGAAGACAAAGAAATTGCTTCCAGCTGCTCTGTAGACTCTGTTTCAGTGGATCCTCCTCCTCCCAAACAGGCTAAGTGAAGTAATTGGCATGTGACTTGTTATGCAAGTGAATGAGCACAGTAATTGTATAGGTTTAGTTGTGCTTACATGGCACACAGATGTTTGATTCACCATTTGCTTACTAAGCAGTTGCAGCAGCCAGATTTTGGGGGTGTCCTGAAAGAAATCCATTGACTAAATCCTTCTTCCCCACAAATTCAATGCTTAATTCCCCAGAGCCAGAGCAATTACTTTCCTTTTGATATCTGATGCCTTCCAGATGTCTTGGAGATTAGTGGACACAGGTGCTAAATTTAGAAGAATTAGTGGGCATAAATACTGATTAAAGAAATGTCTACTGCCATTGCCTCTACAAATAATGCATCTTGCATGTCCCTTTAAAAACAATCTTGTGAATTTACAGGAATACCTGCTAATTGTGCTGGCTTCACAGACCTCATAACTGGAATCTTCTGTTTGCTATATAGCAGGCAGTGGTAATGTAAGCTTCCTCATACCACCCTGCCCATAAAAATCAATCCCAACCTAGAGGAACTAACCTGTTTAGAATAGAGAGGATGGTTCCATTTCTAAGACCATTCAGTTGCTGGATTCTCTAAGAGGCTGTCAGCATGGGTGCCACTTGTGGTGGTGTAGTTTTATGTTGAGCCAGGTGGAAATGTTTCCATCGGGACTTGGACTGGAACAACCAAACTCACTGCAGCAGGGATTGTATTTGAAAAGGGAGTTCTGTTCTGATACGATTGTAAAAATAGCACAGTGTGTCCCAGTGTGTATTGCTTCTCTGCTGTTTCCATATCCAATCCACTCAGTATAAAAGTAATAAGATGATTTCTCTGTCATCTTTGCAACCACAATCTGAGATCCCAAACTGGGCTCTTTCCTTCTCATGCAATAATAAGGATTCTGCAAGCCAATTTCTGCCCTCATTTACACAGGTGCAGTTCCCTTCTTTTCAAATCATGCCCTTGGTGACATCTGTGGAGTCGCATTGTCTTTGATGGATTTGCAGATATGATTGATTGGGACTTAATAAACAGTTCTATTTATGAGGCATGAGAAGAAATAGAATCCAGATTACTCTCTGGGTCTGCAAGGCTAACAGGGTTAAAATATAATTTAGAGCCTGATTTCACTGCTCTTACAGAGAGTGAAACTCATGCCTGGACAAAAGGGCCAGCACAAGGCCTATACACCATTTAAAACCTATTTTGAGTTTTTAAGTGAGACTTAAGTGTTGCATAGACTTCATGGTTGTCCTCCGTACAGTGGCGAATGTCACTCAAGTACAGTGGAGTCGCATCTTACGCGGGGGTTAGGTTCTAAAGTCAGCGCGTAAGACGAAAATCGTGTACAGTCAAAATTACCCTTGAAAATCCCTTAAATCGCACATAAAGTACAATATACTGTACATGGTTCTGTGTATACAACCCTGTACAGTAACATGTATAAATGTATAATGTATACAGTAATGTACAGCATCTAATAAAGAGTACATATGCAAAATATAATTTTACAGTACTGTATTTTTAATTACAGGGCGTAATTACAGGGGGTCGTCAAGGCTTGATGTCAATCCAGGAGATGGAGGTGACGGAGAGCTTGGGTGATGGAGAGCGAGTCGTAAGTGGTTGGCTCTGGTTCAGCTCGAGAAGTTGATTGCATATGCTCATCTGCTGCTGGTTGTCTTTCCTTGAGAAACATGGTGATCGACAACTGTCGCTGTTGTCTCTTGAGCTGCTCAAACATTTCTTGATACGGTCTCAAATCGTCCATAATACTACGTGTGATTTTGAGGCTTCGTTCCATAGAGGGATCATATTCAGAAATTAAATCATTCAAGTGTTTCGCTGCTTGGAACACTTCAGAAAATTTATGAAGATTCCAACTTGCTGGCTCTTCCTGTTCGTCGTCATCATCTTCATCTTCTGTAGACGATTTTATCAGTTCCTCTAACTCTTCGTTAGCCAATGTTTCTCTATGGCTGTCAATTCATTCTTCAATTTCTTCCTCAAGGATGTCGATGAAGCCATCACCACCCACTTGCCTGGCCACCTGAACAATGCATTTCACTTCTTTGTCAATGGTCGGGAAACCCTTAAAATCATTCACACACAGGACTGGCTCTAGGCACCAGCAAAGCAAGCATGTGGTTGGGGCAGCACATTTCCAGGGGCGGCATTCTGGCACCGGCCATCATAGGCGCCGACTCCATGGGTGCTCTGGGGCTGGAGCACCCACAGGCAAAAATTGGTGGGTGCTTTGCACCCACCGGCAGCTCCCCGTGCCCTCCCCCACCTCAGCTCACCTCCACCTCTGCCTGCTCCCCTGAGCATGCCGCCACCACACTGCTACTCCCCCCTCCCTCCCAGGCTTGCTGCAAAACAGCTGCAAAACAGAGGGAGGGGGGAGAAGCGGCGCGGTGGCACGCTTGAGGGAGAAGGCGGCGGTGGAGTGGAGGTGAGCTGGGGAAGGGAGAGGTTCCTCTGCCCCCCCCGAGGGTTATTTCCCACGGCCCTCCCCATGCCCCACTCCACCCTAGCTCACCTCCACTCCACCTGCTCCCCTGAGCACGCTGCCACTCCGCTTCTCCCCCCTCCCTCCTAGGCTTGCCGCGCAAAACAGCTGTTTTGCGTGGCAAGCCTGGGAGGGAGAAGTAGGAAGGGAAAAGTGGAGCCAGGGATTTGGGGAAGGGGCTGGCATGGGGCAGGGAAGGGGCGGAGTTGTGGCAGGGCCAGCGGCAGGGGCCGTGGAAAAAAAAGGGGGGACGGACAAAAAAATTTTTGCATGGAGCAGCAAAAAACCTAGAGCCGACCCTGTTCACACATTCTTTGCATAGGTTTTGCCAACATGCATTGACTGTTTCAGGCTTGGTTGCATCCATTGCCTGTTTAATGTAAGTGATGCAATTGGCAATGTTGAAGGACTTCCAACAGTCCAACATATTAAGATTGGGATCAGCATCCATAGTGCTAAGTATCCGTGAGAACATAAGCCTCATGTACGTGGCCTTGAAACAGTGAATCACGACTTGGTCGAGAGGTTGGAGGATGGAGGTGGTATCGGGGTTGGGGGGGAGAAAGACGACTTCAACATCGTTATGTGCAAACCGGAGTGCCACATGGTGGCCAGGAGCATTGTCTACGATCAGCAACATTTTAAAGTCAAGTCCTTTCTCTTCAAGGTACTGCTTGACCTCCGGAATGAAACACTTGTGGAACCAATCCAGAAATAATGCTGCCGTCACCCAAGCCTTTTTATTTGATTGCCAGAACACAGGCAGGAGACTTTGTTCTTGCCTTTTAGGGCACACGGATTTGCAGCCCTGTAGAGTAAGCCCGGCTTTACTAAATGCCCAGCTGCATTGCCACAAAACAACAGAGTCACATGGTCTTTAGCAGCTTTGAAGCCAGGGACTTGTCTTTCTGATTTCAAAATGTAAGTGCGGTTGGGCATTCTTTTCCAGAAGAGCCCAGTCTCATCAGCATTAAAAACTTGTTCCGGAAGATAGCCCTTTACTTCTATGATTTTCTTTAATTGTTTGGGGTAGGCTTTTGCTGCCTCTTCATTGGCAGATGCAGCTTCACCAGTAGTCTGCAAGTTTCTGAGGTTGAAGCAGTTCCTAAAACTGTTAAGCCAACCTTGGCTGGCTTTGAATTCCTTCTCATCAGAAGGTTGTCCCTCTTTGGTGGGAGGTTTGAACAGCGTGTAGAGGCTAAGAGCCTTTTCTCGCAATGTGTTGCCATCAATAGGCACACATTTACGGTTCATGTCTTCCAGCCATAAGTTTAATGCCTTTTCAGTCTTCACTAAATTCTTATCACTTACCTGGCGCGTCACCTTAGCAGTTATTGGAGCGCTTGACGCCACTTCTCTCTCTCAAATCTTGATGGCACGGATGCTAGATTCGTTGTGGCCATATTCACACTCCACATTGGAGACCGACATAGCATCTCTCAATAAGTCCAACACAGCCAGTTTTTCCTCCAGCGTTGGAACAGATTGCTGTTTCTTCGGTTGAGCACCAGATAAAGTAGTTGGCTTGCATTTAGGGGCCATGTTGTACGAAAAATACATATCTTTAAACACTAGAATAACACTCAGCGTGGCGAGATGCTCACACGATGAGAGGCACATGGAAACTGAGACCAACTGAGGGAACAGCAGATTCATGTCTCCCATCTCATGGTCACCCCGGGGCATTCGCACATTGAGTGGAATGGTGGGCGGAATCACCCGCACTATTTACAGGTATCTTGTTATTTTTCTTTTTTTTTTGCAGAGCGCGTATAGTTGAATTTGTGTAAGTTAAATGCGTGTATGATGCGACTCACCTGTACTACTTATTCGTAGGTTCCATTGACTTTAATAATTACTCGTTAAAGTAATCTGTTGAGTTAAGACGGGGTCATCTTCTGGAATAGAGTTGTAAGTTCATTCATTTTGAGTTGGAGTAGGGAAGAGAAGGTTGCAGGCTATTTGTGCTGTTAAATAGTGTTAAGTTAAATAGTTTAAAGTTAACTTTCAGCACCAAAATACTACGCAATACTGAGGTTATATCTACACTTAAACCCCTATTGCAGCTGCACTGCTATAGCACTTCACTGTAGACACTACCTATGCCGACAGGAGGTGTTCTCCCATCAGCATAGGTAATCCACTGTCCCTAAAGGTGGTAGCTAGGTCAATGAAAGAATTTTTCACCTCTCTGAGAGACATAACTATACTGATGTAGGTTCCCAGTGTAGACCAGTCCTTAGGAGTTGAACTCTTCAGTAAACTGATCAATACTGATCACAGTGTTCTTTAACTTAATTTTGGTTGATGTTACTTAAGATGCAGAAGCTATATAATAGGAATCCTTTTTGTGGATGTTTAAGCATCAACAGTATTTTAGACTAATTAGTTTATGGCAGTGGGCTAGGGAGACTTCAGTGACATTCATTGCCTAACTCAAACAAGGCATTAAAGAAAGATGTGAAATTGCAATGGCAAGGTTGTGTGGGTCAAAATTCCTTTACCACATCTTTTTTCACCACCACCACCACTACCAAAACTTCCTATTAAAAAACTTTTCTGTTTAAACAAAGCTGTCTCTTGGGGCTTTTTAATGCAGGTAAAACAGGAAGTTTGGTGAGTTTTTGGAATAGCTGCAGCAACTGTAAATAATGTATAGAAGTGAAATTCTAGTACAATACATTGAGAATTCAGACTGTGCTGTGATATTAACTTTTGCAATCACAATAATGAGTCTCAAGAGACAACCAATAAATTCCAACTTTTAAAGTCTGCCTGGTTTGATTACTGGTTGAGTACTGAATCAACAGCCAACAATAAACAAGGGCCCTAAAGCATAACTGTTAGGAAATTGAATCTGGTTAATTTCTGCTTTTACTTATCTTGGTGGGCCTCTGTGTCCTCACAAGCCTTCATTTTCTCTTTCTTTATAACGCCTACAATGCAAGTTTTCAGTCATGGTTGTGCTGAAGAGAACTGTGTGACCCCCCGGTACTCCAATATTCACCGTCATGTAATTAGCATATGTTCTTACAAAGTATGCCTTGTGAGGTATCATTCTAAAAGTCGTGAGCTGCTCGACATTAATATCTCATTGGATTGTATGTGCTATCGTCATAGGTGAAGTTATGAAGTTTGTGTGTGTGTGTGTTACTGAAACATGTTGTGAGGTTGAAAACACTTTGTTTTCAGCCTTTCAGGTACAACAATAAAAAGGCCAAACAATGTTAATGGCTTATTGAGGAAATGCACACAAACACAAGGATTACCCCAGGAACCGTGTACAGTAGAAACCTCTCAGAGAGAGCACTACACAATGGGAACTGTTTGACCAAGGTCATAGCAAAAGAGCTTACCAGCAAGTGGGAAGAAGATATAAAAGGGGGAAAATGACATCATGTGGGGACCTCACTCTCCCTACAACAACACACCTGGAAACACCTGAGGCAAAAAAAAAAAAAAGACAGAACAGGGGGAAGTGATGGTCCCAGGCTAGATGGATTTCCAGCCTGTGTATGAAAACCTGGGAAACCCAAGCTGAAAAGCCAAGGCAGCTTGTGCCTTAAGAATCTGCTAGCCTGTTTATCACTCAGGGTGAGAATTTGCTAAATCATATCCTACCTATATAGTATTTTAAACTCAGTTTGCAGTTTTGTTTATTTACTACGTAATCTGCTTTGATCTGTTTGCTATCACTTATAATCACTTAAAACCTATCCTTTTATAGTTCATAAACTTATTTTATGCTTTAATCCAAACCAGTGTGCATTTGACTAAAGGGTCTGGGGAAAATCTCAGCTTGGTTACCACAAGAGTGCATGGTCCTCTTCACATTGAGGGAGAGGCGGACCGGGAGTTAAACCCATATACTGGCCAGATTTGACTAGGGCAGGATGGTGCTGCTCTGGGGTCCTAGGCTGGGAAGCTGGGTGTGACCCTGTCTGTGTGCAAGCTTGGAGGGCTTTTGCAACTTGTCACAGCAGCACAGTGTGAGAGGGAGTCCAGGCTGGTGTGGGTCAGAGGGCTCAGTGGCACACCAGGGGAAACCAGTCACAAACTGGTCAGCATTTCCTTTAGAATGTTTGTAGTTGTCAGGATTCCCTCCCCGCTCTGAACTCTAGGGTACAGATGTGGGGGCCTGCATTAAAGACCCCCTACACTTATTTTTACCAGCTTAGGTTAAAAACTTCCCCAAGGTACAAACTTTGCCTTCTCCTTGAACAGTATACTGCCACCACCAAGTGATTTAGACAAAGAACAGGGAGAGGACCACTTGGAATCCTATTCCCCCAAAATATTCCCCCAAGCCTTACACCCCCTTTCCTGGGGAAGGCTTGATAATAATATCCTCACCAATTAGCACAGGTGAACACAGACCCAAACTCTTGGATCTTAGGAACAATGAAAAATCAATCCTGTTCTTAAAAGAAGAATTTTATTTAAAGAAAAGGTAAAAGAATCACCTCTTTAAAATCAGGATAGTAAATACTTTACAGGGTAATCAGATTCAAAACATTGAGAATCCCTCTAGGCAAAACCTTAAGTTACAAAAAGACACAAAAACAGGAATACATATTCCCTCCAGCAGAGTGAATTTACAAGCCAAAACAAAGAAAACCTAATGCATATTCTAGCTAGATTACTTACTAACTTTACAGGAGTTGAAGGGCTTGCATACTTGATCTGTTCCCAGCAAAGGTATCACACAGACAGATAAAAGCCCTTTTCCCCCTCTCCAGATCTGAAAGTATCTTGTCCCCTCATTGGTCATTTTGGGTCAGGTGCCAGTGAGGTTACCTTAGCTTCTTAACCCTTAACAGGTGAAAGGATTTTGCCTCTGGCCAGGAGGGATTTTATAGCACTGTATACAGAAAGGTGATTACCCTTTCCTTTATATTTATGACACGCCCCCCAAATCACAGATAGGGTGAAACACTGGCTGTGATTTCTTCCTGGAGCTCTAGGAGAAAACAGAGTTCATAAGACACATGCATCTCTAAATATAGTACTAACTGTATAAAGACTAACAATATTTTCCACATCTCAAGGACGATTTTAACCAGTTGATTCTGGGAAACTTTCATGGGAGAGTGCATCAGCCACTTTGTTAGAAGCTCCTGAAATGTGTTGTATGTCGAAATCAAAATCTTGGAGAGCTAAACTCCACCAAAGAAGTTTTTTGTTATTTCCCTTGGCAGTATGAAGCCACTGTAGCGCAGCATGGTCGGTTTGCAGGTGGAAACGCCGTCCCCAAACGTATGGGTGTAGCTTTTCCAGAGCATAGACAATGATGTAACATTCCCTTTCACTGATTGACCAGTGGCTTTCCCTCTCAGACAGCTTCTTGCTGAGAAACACGACAGGATGGAACTCTTGATTCGGTCCTTCCCGCATTAAGACTGCTCCCACACCACGCTTTGGCGCATCTGTGGTTACTAGGAACGGTTTGTCAAAGTCTGGGGCCCTTAGCACAGGGTCAGTTATGAGTGTCACTTTAAGCTGGTTAAAGGCCTTCTGACACTCTTCAGTCTGCTGAACGGCATTTGGCCATTTCTTTTTGGTTAGGTCTGTCAGTGGGGCGGCGATTTGGCTGTATTGAGGTACAAATCGCCAGTAATATCCGGCCAAGCCTAAGAAGGATTGGACCTGTTTCTCTGACTTTGGGACAGGCTACTTTTGGATAGCATCCACTTTGACCTGTAGGGGGTTGATAGTTCATTGGTCCACCTGGTGTCCAAAGGTAAGTCACTCTGTTTAGATTGTGGTGGATGTAATGCTTGTTGAGGATTTTACAGTCGATTTTTTTCCCCTAAAGCAATTAATGTAATGATCTACTGTGTGGTTTCAGCTGCTGTGGGGTGTCCAGTCAGATTTTTTTTTTTTATGACTGTCCGTGCAGATGTGGTAGTTGTGGGTGGTGTTGATTTTGTTGTGAAAGAATACTTGAGGTGGAGTTGGTGGAAGAATTCTTCTTGTTTGCTATATGTTTGTATGATATCAGGTTCTGTGGTGGGGCAGAAATTTAGTCCCTTGTAGAGTATAGATACTTCTGTGCCAGTTAATTTCATGGTGTTGGGTCAAGGCATCTTGGTTTCTCCCAGAGGTGGTGCTCTGTTGGTTGTTGTAGTTGGTTCCCCTTTTTGTTTTTGTATTGGATGGCTGTCATCAGGGTTTATGTATAATGTTGTTTTGGGTTTGCTACATGATCTCCAGGTAGTTTTCCTGATTTTTTTTCTCCTAGTGTGCATGTGATGATTTCTTGTTTGAGGTAGTCCTCTGGAGTATGAAAGGTACAGGAGACGGTTCCTTGGTTTTTCTAAGGGCCCTCTCCAGAGCTGTTCAGCAGATTTGGAGTTGTATGTAGCAGTCACAGAGTTATAGATGGTAAGTCCTCTGGGAATCATGTTTTGTTTCAAGCATTTGCTCAGGAAGTAGATGTCACTGTTTAGTCTGGCTTCCTCCTTCATGTTGTGAAGTTTCCATTTTAAATGGCAAAATTCAATATCTTCCATAGTAGTTTGCCTGGGAACTTAAATTCTTAACTCTGCTAGACTCAGCAGTGAGTCTCAGAGCTTGGGTCAACTGACTCAGGCTTGTGGAGCTCATGCTATGGGGCTAAAAATTGCAATGTAGACTTTTGGGCTTGGGCTGGAGCCCAGGCTCTGAGACCCTGTGTCCTCACTGGGTTTCAGAGCCTGGGCTCCAGCCCAAGCCCAAACATCTGTGCTGCTATTTTTAGCCCCATAGCATGAGCCTGAGTCAGTTGACACAAGCTCTGAGACTCACTGCTGTGGGTCTTTTTTTGCAAGGTAGATGTACCCTAAGATTTCCTTCCCTAGACCTGAAGAAGAGCTCTCTGAAGCTCGCAAACCTTCCACCAACAGAAGTTGGTCCAATAAAAGACATTACCTCACCCACTTTGTCTCTGTCATTTCCTTCAGTATCTTTCTCTACTCCTTAACTGACTAGAGAGGTCACTTCGGAGCATCATGACGTGCTTCCTTTCCTCCTTTAAATGGTCAACGTGCTGCCTCTGCCGCTTTTCCAGCATAAGGCCAAGTTCTGCCACCTTCACTTATGCCCAGGAACACTTTAGCGCTATTGACTAGTCACAGACTAAGATGCTGCTGGATATGACTAAGGTGTCAGGCTCAGGGACTTAGTGAATTAGAGAATGGAAATGGAAATCAAACCAGGTCTTTGACAGCAAAGAGCACAACCTGCCGGGATACCATACCAGTTCTGCATCTTAGGTTTAGAATACATAACAGTATACTAACAGGGTAACATTTGTTTTAATAGCATTATCATTCATAGAGCAGCACGATAAGACATGTTTGTTACTTTGCCAGGGAAGGTCTCTTGGGCCACAGGACACATGATTCGGTGTCAAGTGGTTTTTACTGAAACATGATACTTCAGCTAGAATAGACCTAGTTTCGAAGGTCAGTGATTTCACACACTCATGCTCTGGCTCAGGGCTCGCAACTCCATACATTACCAGATTTTCCCAGGCCTCTCTCATTTCCCTCTAGGGGACAGGATCTTAATCACAGGAGCTTCATCACAATTCACGGACATCTGTTAAATTAAGGAAAAACACATTTATTATTGCATCCGTTTTTAAAGCAACCTTCTAGTCTGTGGAAGATGGGTTATTAATTCAAGTCAAAATATCACAATAAATGAGATCCCCTGCACACAGTAGCTCAGTAAAATAATGCGAACAGTTCCATGACATCCAATTATATATATCTGGAAATATAAATGTACAAAAAGAACTTCCTTCATTGCACATACTGTAGAGTCACATAAGCCTAAAAGCTGCTAGAGCCCAGAGTAGGTTCATCGTCAATATTTAAAATAAGAGAGAACATTTGGTGTTCTAAGAAATGCAGTTTCTAACATCCTTTTCGTAGTATGCATTCTAAGTGTAGTTAAAAATACAGCCCACTGGTTCTCCAGCACGCAGTACTGCAGAGCTAGAGATGTACGGCTTGTGCTGGCTATTCTACACTGAAGTTGCACACTGGACAGTTTTAGTGACTCATTTTCAGGTTTCTTGTCATAGATGTGGAACATCTGACTTTATATTCATATAAAAACTGGGTTTCACCAACTGTCCTTTGTGCAAGTGATACCTTTGGATCATAATTCTTATAGCCCTGTAAGCATAGGTACAATATAAGTATTCATAGCATTATACAATCACTGATTCTCATAGCACTCCTCTGAACCATTTTCAAATGGGAAAACTGAGAGGCAGAGCATTGGAGTGTCATATCCATGGCCTCACAGCAAGTCAGCTGGGAATAGAGCTCAGGGAGTTCACTCTGCTTGTCAATGTAGTTCACCATCATATGATCCTCTGTGTTCAAGCAAGGTAATAAAGACTCTGGAGTGTTTATTTTCTGGTGACAACTGGAAGAGATTTATACTTATCCTTCAACCTAGGATGATTTAGTACAGTCTCAGTGTCCACTTAATGTCTAATTTAGAAACAGATGTATCTTTTCAGCAAAGATCTCACTTTGCGTGTCCTTTGCATGTCCACTGACTAACATTCACCTGCAAAACTCAATGACAGTCATTTGTAGGATCTGTAAAAGTGGCATAACCATATATATCTGGAGCAAGAGTATCCACAAGCACAACCGCCACAACTCCTGTGGCCGTGGCAAGCCTGCCCAATAAAAAATTATATTCGGTTTACAAAATGTAGGGATTCCAAATCCCTTTCCCCCTTCCCTTTAAAAATGTTTTTGTTCCTCTCACAGTAATAGTTTGTGTGTGAGTCCAGCACTTGTCAAGGTATTTGTATTCCAGTACGTGAGTCTGGAATTTGAATATAAAATGGATTCCTCCACTTGGCACTGGACTTAAACGTTCCATGTGCTCTCACCCATTGTGATATTCACCTTTAAGTGAACCTCACTTTAAAGGGAGGAGAGAGACTGAGATACTACATTTCTAGAACAGGCAACTCAGTTTAACAACAACAGCCACAGATTTAGCCTCATAATAGACAAAATGGACAAGCAACCCAGGAATGGAGAGCTTGGTAGGAAATGAAAGAAAGCAGCTGTCTCAGGCCCTGTCTATGCTATAACTGCAAGTCACATCATGGGATTTGGCTACATCACGCTTAAATTAGTGGCTGAAGCCAAAGTGTCCTAGCATTGTGTTTTTATCATGAGTCTCATACCAATTCCTTTTCTTAAAGCTCCATCTTCTGGAGTCGTGTTATTAGGTGAGAATCTCAGCTTTTGGTTTTAAAAAAGTAAGTTCCTAGCCCTCATGGTTGCAGAGAAAAGCTGCCCCAAGCATATCCTAAAGGCTCAAAAACTAGAAAGCAAGTAAGAACCATCACAAAATGAATTGTTTTATAGTCTCATGATTTTTAAGACCATTTCATGATATTTGAGGGCTGACTCATGATTTTTGAATGCTTGCGGTTAGCAATGCTGATGACCCTGTAACTAGAATAAAGCGTTGAACAGACCAGGGACGTGGTCTTGTTCCATCAACACTGCTCTTTAAAACTGCGGTAACTAGTTCAAGGGACAGCCTTATATCTGGGTCCTCCAACTTAGCATTAGTTCTAGATGGGACATAGGTCCCAACTTTGGCTGCCCCAGCACACATAGCTCTTGCCAGCAGCCATATCTGTGGTCATGACAATAGCTATATACATATTACTTGTATTACAATGTCACCTAGAGGCATTGTGTTGTGTATGGGCATAATAAGGCACAGAGCTTAAAATGGAGATAATACCGCTGCCTTTCTCGCCCCCTTTGTCTATTAAGATGGTTCATATGGGAAGCTGAGGCACAGGGAGACAAAGCAACTTGGTCCAGGTCACAAAAGAAGTCTGTCACAGATGCCACTCCCATAACTTAATCACAAGACCACCCTCTCATTGAGATCCTTAGGAGAAAGGTAGGAGTCAGCATTCTACAGTTATTATGACTTGCAAAGATCCTCACACAGATGCGATGGGGAGCGGTGCTTGCCACGGCCACAGGAGTTGTGGCGGTTGTGCTTATGGATAGTCTTGCCCCAGATATATATGGTTATGCCACTTTTACAGATCCTACCAATGTCTGTCATTGAGTTTTGCACGTGAATGATAGTCAGTGTCAATTTACCCTAATCTTTGTGGTCTCTTTGGGCCTTTGGAAGCCCTTCCATGGGGAAAAGTGCTGCATGGAATCAAATAATTTAGGTGACTTAACATTTCAAATGGGTCTGATTAGAGACAACTCCAGCTTTTGAAGACTTTCTGCAATTCCACTAGAATCCAGGTTTTATAAAATTCTAATCTAAAGTACCTCTGGGTTCCCATCTGACTGAATGTCACTGTACAATGCCTTCCCCCCAAGCTATGAACTCTCAGTTTTAAGAAAGCTTTGGAGTCCCCTAGGGCCTTTGTAAAATCAAGATTCCACTCTTATGAAAGGCTTAGCTTTACTTTTTCAGACAATAATTTCTATGAGTAGTAGGGCAAAGACTGCCAAATTATTGTGGCACGATGAACCACTGCAGTCTAACCTTTCTGGGCCAGTCAAAATGTACTTCCCCCCTTTTGTCATTCAGATTATAAAGCCTTTGAGTGGTTTATGCTACTTGGCAACCCACAATGAAACCAGCTTTTTGATTGGCCCTAGCCAAAACTCTGCTTTGTGAAAGTCTGCAGACCAGTATGAGCTCAGAATTCTAATCTGGTCTAGGTGAGGACTGCGCTACTAATTCACTGAGCTTGCAGCCTTACTAAATCACACATCAGGCATGGCTTCCATGAGTCGAGCCCTGCTGTACAGAACTCAGGCAAAGCAGTGAACATGTCACACACATAATTTTTCAGCTGCATTGTGTTCTGAATACCATATGAGCCTTCCTCTCCTCTCAGGCAGATTTGTCGTGTGCTGCACACAGGAAGCTGAGATGATACTGAAAGGGCAATGTTGCTCTTTGCTGCTGCTGCTTCACCATGCAAGTTTGTTAATAAATGTTAATCATACTGGCATTAAGAAACAAGATTTGGGGATGGTTAGGAAGTACTTATATAGGCACAGACCAGGTAATAATCTTGGGTCCCACTATCAGAATACATGTCTATGCAAAAGAGTGTTGGAACAATAGTTATTTGCTGGATGGTGATAAAACTATGGCTTCATAAGGCTTAGAGGTTTCCCAATTATGCCAACTAGGCACCATAACATTTGTCCATGCTCTGACTAAGACGTTGTGTAATGTCCATTTTACTGCTATACTGTTATCTTATTTAAGCAAAAAATCAATGAAGATAGGTTATGAAAACAGATTGTTTTTATTAGAACTTCCTGGCCCTTCAGATCAGCACATATTTAATTTTGAAATAAAACTCTCTAGACATTCAAGGGATCTAATTCTGCCCTTAGTTACACTATGTACAACCCCAGTGGAGTCAATGGGGCTGCAGCATTGCAAGTGAAGGCAAACTTTGGCTCTATTTGTTTCCATGGTGCAATAAAGAATGGTGTAAACATTCTGCTGAGACAGTGAGTAAAATTCCAGATGAACCTTAAAGCAGTTCAGGTTATAATGTGGTCCTCTAATTAAGCCTCCTGGTTCTCTGGTGAGAGAACCAACACAAAAAACAGCACAACCCCCATCCCACACACTAACATTGGGTCTTTTTGTGGGTGTGAGGGCAGATGGCGCAGGGACAATAAGGACAGGGGATGGAATCCTAATTTCCCAGCACTTCTTATTATTTATGTTGTCATACAGTGAGAATTGAGGCCTGAGTTTTCAAACCTGGGTGCCTAGACAACTCAATGAAGACCTCTGCTCAATGTGTAGCTGCAGTCCAAAAAGCAAACAAGAGGAATGGGAGAATAATTTGGAAATTATAGTGCCATTATTAATTAATGGTGCAGCCTCATCTGGACTACTGCATGCAGTACTGATCTCCCATCTCATAACAGGATATGGCAGAATTAGAGAGGGTTCAGTGAAGGGCAAAAATAATGATCAAGGGCCTGGAAAAAAACTATCCTATGAAGAGAGACTGAAAAGATTGGGATTGTTCACCTTAGAAAGGAGACTAATAAGAGGGAACATGGTAAAATATATATAAAATAATGAATGGCATAAAGAAAGCAGATCATAAGCATCTATTCTCCCTGACTTGTAACAGAAGAACAAGGGGGTATCTGATGAAGTTAAAAGGTGGGAAATTCAAAACTGATAAAAAGGAAGCACTTTCACACAATGTATAGACAAACTGTGGAACTCGTTGCCTCATGATGTCAAGAGTTTAACAAGATTCAAAGAAAGACTGGCTAATTATATGGCTAACAAGAACATTCAGAGTTATCATAATTAATGACAATAACTTTAAACTGTGTGCTTAGAGCTTAAGCCAGTCTGACTATTAGAGATCAGGATGAGAACTATGTGGAGGGCAGATTATCCTACACTTACCTACTGCAAGGTTCTTACACCTTCCTTTGAAGCATCTATGGTAGGAGAGATAGGATGCTGGATTAAATGGATCTTGGGTCTGGTCCAGTATGTCAATTCTTATTTTCCTAAATCCATATGTAGTGAGCTGAATTAAAAATGGCTTAATTTTCATAAGTACGGAGAACTCACAATTCCCATTCAAGTCACTGGAAGTTGCAGGAGCTCAGCATCTTTGAAAATTAACCCATTTTAATTTAGGATTCTAATTTTAGGAACTTAGGTGTGAAACTATTGGTCTGTACAAATACTTTCTTGGCATATCACACACTATATTATTAATATTCTGGTAGCACCTACAGATCCCAATTAGGATCAGGAACCATTGAAGTAGGCACTGTACAAACACATAATAATACCCCCCACTACCACCAATTTGTATTCATCTGGTTTATAGGATTTGGCTTTTGAATAAAATGTTGTAAATAGGTTTCTCAGCTGTCTACTGCTAGAAGGTGTCACATGTGTTGGATCTCCAGACTGCCACAAAACAGCGTTCAAGATGCTACCATTCCATTGGAACAAACTGCTGTTTTGAACTGCTAACAGTGTTAATAGTTATTTATTCATTAATGAGCAATGATCAGCAGCAACAGCATACTGTAAAAGAACTGGCAGCTCTATTACGCACGATCACTGTTCAAACAGTCCTATTAAACATAGCATTTGCCTAATATCGGATACTTGGATTCCATAACATTAGGTTAATGCATCAGTTGTCTTTCTATTTACAATCTCTATTTTGTTTTAAATAGAAAGTCAATAAGAAAACAATTAGGCCTTTATATAATCATCTTTACTCTTCTGTCCTTACAATCTCCTGCTGGGGAAGTTGTTCAGTCAGTGAGATTTTTATGCTGTACCAGCAACCTTTGCATTTTTTATTTTAAAATTTCAAATAGAAAACTCAGGCAGTTTGTATTATTGCAAATCAATAAGTCCCCAGAGTCCTACATCAAAGAAAACCATGCTCCCTCAGAATTAATTATTAATAACTTCACTTGAGCTAGAATAATTGTTATTCCCATACTTTTAACAAAAACACCTTTAAATTATATTAGGGAGTATAATATAACTATTTCAAACATCCCAGTAAAGAGGAATAACTATAAGGCCTGCTGAGGCTGATAGAGAATGGAGAAAAGCTGATTAAAGTTGCTACCCTTTAAAAAAAATAATGCAAGCTCACTGTACCTACTGCAAAGTGGCAGAATTAGGAATGGGGACTAGGTTATCATTATCTCCCAACATCTAGATCAACTCTGTTCAGTTTAAAAGCAAACACACATATATTTAGATGGATTTTCTATCTTCCAGCACAATGTAGTCAGGCTGGGTTCTTTCTGGCTCAGGCACCAACAGCATCAAAAAAGATTCTGCACGACTAAATTTTTACCTCAGTTGCAACTGTGTAAACCCAGCTTAAAGAACAGGCTTGCGCTGGTGTAACCAAGGGCAGAATTTGGTGCTGGAATTAGAATTTTAGCTCCCTGTACCTAGTTCTATTGGTTCATTTTGCCATTAAATCAGGAGACTCTAAACACACAGAGGAATCAGATCCTATTGAGTAAGATGTCCCTTTTCTGACTATCTCACTTGGTGTTCTGAAGTCAGGGCTCCCAGTGGAGGGAAATCACTTATGGTTATATCGTCTGCTGGTGTAACTCCATTCATTTCAAAGGAGTTACACAAGTAGAGGAACTGGGCTTTTGCCTTATAATTCAGGTTCAGACTCATTATGACACTCCTTGCCTAACGCCTTGATAGTCAGTTCTAAGAGCAATTCATTGTCAACAGTCATAGTTATTACATCATTTACATGCGACTGGCAGCAGCAGGCATGAGTAATGGTTACACTGTGGGTTGCATCACCTGCTTGAGGTTTTATTCTAACAGGTAGAACAATGACACAGGGCTTTGGCATTCCACTTTAGTGGAGGAGGATAGATGCCAATTGACAGCATCCTATAGGGCACATGTACCCAGCTAAACTCTGTCTACGTTTCATCCACAGCTGGCAGTTGCAGCAGAAAGGAAGAGCTGCACATTCCTAATAATTTCTAAAGCACTATTGGTGTCCTTGGCACTTTACATGCAGCAGTGCAGTACATCCTGCAAAGTGAGGAGCTGCAAAACCTTTTGGGAGAACAAAGGGCCATAACAACATCCCACACTACACTATAATAAAGGCCTGACACACAGGAGTGCTCTTAAGAGACTCAACTTTAGTTCCTGATCCCAGTCACCTGATCAGGGTTATTAAAAACAATAACAAAAAATCCACCACAACACCTTCCTCCCTTCATCACACTGCAGGAGTTGGTATCTATGATCCCTGAGGTTATCAGCACTCTAGAGAGTAATTCTAAAACTGTGGCCAGTATGAAGTATCAAGAGAATCTAGCAGACTGCATCCAAGTTTGCTTATGTAGAGAGATGGGGAAGAAGTAGTTCTCCTTTTTCCACTGCTAAGTACAAATGAAAGGGTAATGAGTGGCAAGCGTGTAGTCAGCACCCTGTGTAGACTGAATCCTCAGTTAAATGACAGGTTTCAGAGTAGCAGCCATGTTAGTCTGTATTCGCAAAAAGAAAAGGAGTAATTGTGGCACCTTAGAGTCTAACAAATTTATTTGAGCATAACCTTTAGCTCACGAAAGCTTATGCTCAAATAAAATTTGTTAGTCTCTAAGGTGCCACAAGTACTCCTCTTCTTTTTTCAGTTAAATGATTTACTTATAAATAACTGTAACCCATTAATTCTCCTCTAATTATTAGGTGTTTTTTTATTGCCATTTTATAAAGCAAGTTTTCTTCTCATTTGACTTTAAGTAGAGCTCAGACCTTCTCTTCTACAGTTTGATGCTCGTTCCCTTAGTCCTCTACAATAAATACAACACAATGAAGCAGAAAATATTGCATTCTTCATCTAAGAGTTTCAGGCAAACAATCTGAAACACCCATCAGGGGACATTCAATGTAACATTTCCACAAAGATTAGGTGGGGATGTGAGGTATGTCTTTGTTAGCTAACCTATTAGCATTTCTAAAGTTCCTATTGCAGTAGTAGCAAAGTGTTGCCATATAACTAATTTATAAAACAGGAAACAGATTCCAGAGGCTAAGTCATACAGTGGATCAGTGTCAGAATCAGGGTTGAATCCAGGGGCCAAGTTTTCCACTGCAGCAGAGATGCACTTAGTGCAGGAATGAAGGGGTGGGTGAGGGAGAGAAAGGCGACTTTACATCACCTTTGCACTGCTTGGTATTCTGAGCATGTCCAAGGGGCCTGTCCAAATAACAGTGTAAATTAAAGTAGCCTTAGCACTACTCATGCACTTGGAAGACAGACAAGATTAGGAGCTCAGGGAGGCAGACTAGGACAGGGAGCCCGTGGAGGGTGGGGGGTGGCAGGGGGGCAGGGAAATGGGATACACAGATTAGACAAGGATCTGGGATGACGGGACTGGAACTGGCTAGGAAAGGAGACTAGGACTGATTTTTCAGAATACTTAGCATTATATAGCATTTCATATGTTCAAAGCTCAGCTCCCATTGTCTTCAGCTGTAATTGAGAGTTCTGAGCACTCCTGCAAATCAGACACCCAGATCTCAAGTGTCCAGAAAATGAGGAACACACAATTAGTGGCTACCTGTAAAAAGTTTGGTATAAGAGACTTGCCCAGCATCACAGAGGAACTCTGTGGTAAAGGCAGGGATAGAATCCTGTTATCCAGGGCAGCATTCAACTGCCTTAATCATGAGACCGTCTTTTCTCTTCCTGCCATCCCCTGACTCATTCACTACACACCTTCCAACTTCGGTAACCAGTGAAACAGGGGTACTACAGACAACAGTCTCCTTTATTATACAACCTTGATTCATCCTTAGTTCAGGTCCTTCTTGTGCACTGAATGAAGCAGAGGTCCTGTGGAAAAAAGCAGTATGTGATCACTAAGGATATGATTTAGTTACAGAGGTCAAGGAATTCTTGGATTCTGTGACTTTACCAGACTTCCGTGACTTTGGCTTCAGCTGTTAGAACTGGGGCTGCACATCCCCAACCTGTGGCTTTCGTCAGAGTTGGGGCTGTTCATCTTCTTTGCAGCTGCGGGAGGAACCAGGGTTGGGTGGTTATTTTCTGTGTTTCCCTCCTTTCCCCCGCAGCTTTGTCCAGGACCAGAGCCGGTGCTGTGCGCCCTCTCTTCCTCCCCATGGCTTTGGCTAGGGCCAGAGCCGGGACTGTGCGCAATGGATATACAAGGTCGTTTTAACCCATAGGCTAATAAGGCTATAGCCTTAGGACCTCCTATTTTTAGGTCCTACTTTAGGCCCTAATTTTTAGGCTCTCCTATTTTAGGCCCTACAGTAGGCCCTCCATTCCATATTGAAGTAACAGCTGGCGACGGTAGTGGGGCCATCGGAAATATTGTCTCATTAGATATTGCTTCATACAAATTAATCCATCAAGATTGTGAATGCAATTTATGGTGGTTGTGATTCTGCCTTTGTGGGCTAAGTAAGTGTGGGGCCAAGCAATATTGAACTTTCTACACAGAAGGCCTACACTGGACAATAGAAACCATGTCGAAGAAAGGAGGATGGCAGAAATTGAAGGAGGCCAAAGAAAGACAGCAAAGACAAGATGTAGTGCTGAAAGGAATTCCTTCTCTCCTAAAGTTTTTTCCTCCTGCTAAGTCTGGGGGTGAGGAAGTCCAGGCAAATACCAGCCCACATGAACCTGCTGCGCCTGAAGAAAAGGAGCAGCCTCCGGTGACTTCTCTAGCTACAGTCTCACCCCACTTCTCTGAAGACTTTCCCAGCGATAGTAACACAAAAATATCCTTTTCCAATGATCCAGGCAAGTGGGACGTGACTTCTCAAGATCTCATTGCATACTGCACTGAGAATGGCCCACAGAAATGCCAGAATCTAGATGCTGACTTTTCATTGACAAAGCAAGAGTACACCAATAAGAATCGTTATCTGACCAAATCAATGTTTGAATATGTGAAGCCCAACAAACAGATTGGCAAGCGAGAATGGCTCATCTATTTGCCTTCTAAGAAGAAAGTGTACTGTTTTTATTGACGCCTGTTTTCTGATACCAAAAAGTGGGGAAATGTTCTACGAAGGCTTCAGTGATTGGAAGAATACTGTATACATTACCAATAAACAAACATCCAGTTAATGCTGTCCATCACTTGCATTAAGATATTTTGATGTTGATTAGAAACATCTATTTGCATTACATTAAAATTTCCATCCAAACCGTTTCACCACGTGATCAGCTGCAGACTGACCACCCAGAGTCAATTACACTCTTTTAATCTTAGCTAATTTAGTCAGAACTGAAATGAAAATAATGGGTTTCTTCTCAGAGAGGGTTTTTAATGTTGTCCATTCATTTTATCAGGCTATTAAAAGAGATAGTGGGCCAGAACCTCATCTGGTGTAAGTCAGCAAAACTCTCTACTTCATTGGAGCTACACTGTTTTACATCAGCTGAGGAGCTGGCCCAGCTTCTGTTGCTCTGGCAGGCTGTTTCAGAGTTTAATTTGAACAACAGCTATTCGAGAGGAATTGTACAAATGCTGGATGGTAATGGGCAGCTTGCAAAAATCAGTCTTTATATCAGCTTCCCAAGACTCCCTGTCACTACTGTATGTTTCTTCAGCTGCAGAATGAAATAGAAACAAGATCCCCTTTGTGCAGCTCATCTCTGTGGAGACCTAGAAGTTGTCTTGGGCACACCCCAGGGTGTATGAATCAATGTGAGTGGTGTACTTTTTCATGGAGATATATCAAGTACAGCATGGATTAATTTGTGGGAGTCTGACATAAACAGCAGTATTTGGGCAAAAACAATAAGAAATAGGATTTAATTGTGTGGAAAAACAGTTTATGCAATGCTGATGATGTTTCAGCTGAAATGTAAGATGCTAAGCATTTAAAAAAAAATCTCACAGCTTGTGTGTACTGAATGTGTAAATATCTAGGAAGAGTGACTACATAGTGGGGTATAAAAGTTTAAATTGGCGCCAGTTTAGAGTAAATGCATTTCTAAAATTGCAAAGGCCACAAATGAGTTGTGCACATCTTCCCAATCAAACATTCATACCACCATTGTTATGGGATCTGACTGCAAAGGCCTCAAAGGGAGAGAAAAAGCTATAGCCTGCCCATCTTGGAAACTTCTAACATTTACCTCCAATAACTCGTCAGACTATTATGCAGAAAAAACCTAAAGGTCCAACCTCTTGCCATCCACCAGGACTAGAAACAAGCACCCTATTAAGGGAGGATTTCTGACTTTCTAATGGTAAAAAGCATAGCTAGAAGATGGAGAGATAACTAGCTCTAGCTCTAGCCTTGCAACCACTAGTCTACTGATATGTCTCAATCATACTCTAAGATTCAGTTCTGCAAAGGAAAAATTAGGCCATCAGCAAAGCTTGCTAACTCTGAGATGTATTAAATTGTGGATTAGCAGCCCCAGGGAGGTGGGAGAAGCCCCATCATTTAAGTTATTTAAAACTGGATTGGACAAAGCACCACAAGATACATTGTAGGGAATACTCTTGCATGGGCTCCACAAGGGATTGAGCAGGTGTGACCTAAAAGAGACCTTTTCGATACGCCACAGAGTAGCCTGCAAATGAATTAGCACTGCTGATCTAGATCAGGGGCGGGCAAACTTTTTGGCCCGAGGGCCGCATTGGGTTTCGAAAATTGTATGGAGGGCCAGTTAGGGGAGGAGGGCGTGGCCCGGCCCCACCCCCTATCTGCCCCCCCTCCGGCTTCTCACCCCCTGACAGCCCCCCCCCAGACTCCTGCCCCATCCAACCCCCCCTGTTCCCTGATGGCCTCCCCGGGACCCGTGCCCCATCCAACCACCCCTTCTCTCTGTCCCCTAACTGCCCCTGGAACCCCTGACCCTGACTGCCCCCCTGCCGCCTCATCCAACCCCCACTTTCCTTCCTTACTGCCTCCCCAACCTCCCCCCCCCCATGATATTGTAAGGAACTAGAACATCAAAGTGGTGGCACTGAAATTATACAGAACACTCCTAAGATGTGAGATACTACCACTGTGCAATACAAGAGAAGAGCAGTTGCTAAGGGGCGAGAGAGGGAAGGAAAAATCTGTTCCTTCAACAAGTGACAGAGAAGGTAGACCAGGAATCTTGACATGTTTGAACCTCAAAAGAATTTAGAACAAGGAGTGGTCCCTGAAAGTGCTCAGGGAAGAACAAATGGTCTCTGAAATACAAAACAAATAAATATTCCTACTTCACCATAAAGAGCTCCACAATACCTACTTGCTGATTAGGAACATCCTATTGAATGCTAGATAGGCAATTAATGAAATTTTTTTGCCAAGATACAAGCTTCATTTTTTACTTAAATAAAAATGTCCTTCTTTCTCTGACTTTGTATTTGGCTGGGCCACTATAGCAGAAATGGAACTAACCCTTCAGGACAGTAAATGCCAGAGCTGGGGGGATACAGCAGAAACCTAACAAATGCATTCACATCAACAAATGTATTTTCTTGTGGATAAAAAACTTGACAGCTCACAAGTATTCATGTGCCCTTTAGTTGCAAACATTTGTGGGGGAGAGTTTTGATTTGCCAGAATAGTCCCAGAAAGCAAACAAGTTGCAAATATATTCACAAACATCTGCACGAGGATCTGCATCAGAATTCCCCTTATAACGAATGATCTTTATATTACTTGCCCAATAGATGTGTTTAATAACAATGTATGCTTGCAGATAATCTGGAAACATAAGAAGGGACTCTGCGCTGTTTATAAAGTTTAGGTGGGCAAACCAGGGAATGCAAACAACATCAGGTGATTTAAAGCATAAATAGTTAACCAGAGGATCGCAGATAATCCTAGCAACAAGTTCATGAAGAAAACATGGGCTAATTTTTCCTTGAGCAGTGCAAATTTTACAAGCATATTCATTAGTTCCAATTTGTTTGTGGCTATTTCATGATCAGAAAATCTTTCCAAATAAACCGATTCCAATAAATGTGCTATAATAATTTGATCAACTCTACTTTTTGCTCTGAAATTGAGCCAGCGTATTTCACTTCTGAAGAAGTGCAGATGAGTGCGAGAGATTTAAGAGGATTCAAAGACTGTAAGGCATGACCTAGGGTTTATCTATCATAGGGTATGTCTACACAGCAACTAGACACCCGTGGCTGGTCTGCACCAGCCGACTCAGGCTCATGGGGCTCGGGCTGCAGGACTGTTTCATTGCTGTGTAGATGTCTGAGCTCAGGCTGGAGCCCAGGCTCTGGGACCCTCTCCTCTCGCAGGGTCCTAGACCCTAGACCAGGGGGAGTTAATTGTTTTTTGTCAAGGTCCAAATTTTTTGATCAAGGTATAGTCAAGGTCCAGACGCCACAGAAACATTTTCCACACCACAATAACAATATTTATAATAATAAATAAATAAAAAAAGATTTCACAGTCCATGCAAAAGCACCTGGCCCAGACCCTAACATAAGCCTGAGCTCTAGGGTCCTGTGAGGTGGGAGGGTCCCAGAGTCCAGCCCAAGGTTCACAGCAATGATACAGTCCCGAGCCCGAGCCCCGTGAGCCTGAGTAGGCTGGCATGGACCATCCACGGGTGTTTAGCTGCTGTGTAGACATAGCCTTAGAGTTTTATATTACTGCCCATTACCATAGTATCTGAGTGCCTTTCATGTAAAGTCAGTAAAACTAGCACAGTCCCTCGTGGACTTCATGGAGCCTTTGGCACCTCTTCCCTTATGGGGTTGGAACTCAGCTTGTTGTGGGGTGTTCCGACTGCAAGTGGCACTTATGGTTTTGCAATGTTTCCTGAAGATGGTCAGACTCTGGATTCGCCTGATCTCCTCTGAAGATGGTTCCATAGCTGGATCCCTTCGAGAGAGAATGCATTTTCCTCAGTTGTCTCATGCTTCATCTTGGGCTTAGTGATTTGCATTGTTCCAGAAAAGTGCAGCTGTCATGGTGGCTCATAATTGAAATTCAGTCTTGTATGTTTAATAATTAAGCAATCAATTTGCAAACATCTAGAAGATAATAAGGTGATAAGTAACAAGACAGCATGGATTTGTCAAAAACAAATCATGTCAAACCAACCTGATAGCTTTCTTTGATAGGGTAACAAGCCTTGTGGATGGGGGGAAGCAATAGACGTGGTATATCTTGAGTTTAGCAAAGCTTTTGATACTGTCTCACATGACCTTCTCATGAACAAACTGGGGAAATGCAACCTAGATGGAGCTGCTATAAGGTGGGTGCAAAACTGGTTGGAAAACCGTTTCCAGAGAGTAGTTATCAGTGGTTCACAGTCATGCTGGAAGGGCATAACAAGTGGGGTCCCACAGGGATCAACTCTCGGTCCAGTTCTGTTCAATATCTTCATCAATGATTTAGATAATGGCATACAGAGTACACTTATAAAGTTTGTGGATGATACCAAGCTTGGAGGGGTTGCAACCTTGGAGGGGGTGCTTTGGAGGATAGGATTAAAATTCAAAATGATCTGGACAAACTGGAGAAATGGTCTGAAGTAAATAGGATGAAATTCAATAAGGACAAATGTAAAGTACTCCAGTTAGGAAGGAACAATCAGCTGCACACATACAAAATGGGAAATGACTACCTAGGAAGAAGTACTGAGGAAAGGGATCTGGGGGTCATAGTGGATCACAAGCTAAATATGAGTCAACAGTGTAACACTGTTGCAAAAAATGCAAACATCCTTTTGGGATGCATTAGCAGGACTGTTGTAAGCAAGACACGAAAAGTAATTCTTCTGCTCTACTCCATGCTGATTACACCTCAACTGGAGTATTGTGTCCAGTTCTGGGTGCCACATTTCAGTAAGGATGTGGACAAATTGGAGAGAGGCCAGAGAAGAGCGACAAAAATGATTAACGGTTTAGCAAATATGACCTATGAGGGAAGATTGAAAAAATTGGTTTTGTTTAATCTGGAAAAGAGAAGACTGAGAGGGGACATGATAACAGTTTTCAAGTATGTAAAAGGTTGTTACAAGGAGGAGGAAGAAAAATTGTTTTTCATAACCTCTGAGTATAGGACAAGAAGCAATAGGCTTAAATTGCAGGAAGGGAGGTTTAGGTTGGACATTAGGAAAAACTTCCTAACTGTCAGGGTGCTTAAGCACTGGAATAAATTGCCATGGGTTGGAGGTTGTGGAATCTCCATCATTGAAGATTTTAAAGAGCAGGTTAGACAAACGTCTGTCAGGAATGGTTTAGATAACACTTAGAACTGGAAGGGACCTCAAGAGATCATCTAGTCAAGTCCCCTGCACTCGTGGCAGGACTATGATTCTATGTAGCTGAGGCTTGATCCATTAATTCCTTTGAAAATTAGGACCTAATTTCTCTAGAGCAGAGGTTCCCAAACTTGTTCCGCCGCTTGTACAGGGAAAGCCCCTGGCGGGCCAGGCCAGTTTATTTACCTGCCGCGCCTGCAGGTTCGGCCGATCGAGGCTCCCAGTGGCCGCGGTTCGCTACTCCAGGCTGGGAGCTGCTGGAAGCAGCGGCCAGTATGTTCCTTGGCCCACGACGCCTCCAGCAACTCCCACTGGCCTGAAACAGTGAACCATGGCCACTGGGAGCTGCGATCAGCCGAACCTGCGGACGCGGCAGGTAAACAAACCGGCGTGGCCCGCCAAGGGCTTTCCCTGCACAAGCGGCAGAACAAGTTTGGGAACCACTGCTCTAGAGAGATTAAGAGAATTGAACACGTGCATCTTCATGGAAAGATGGCAAAAAGCATCTAGAATCACTGTATAACAGTACTAAAGGAGTCTCTTTTGACTGTCTCACTTCCCAACTATATTGGTTCCGTGATATTTTGTATACTGCTTTAGTCAATTGCCAGTAAACATTTCTAGGCGCAGAACTGTCAACACATCACATCTGCCGTAGCACACTCTGGACACAGCAACAATCCCACAGTCAGGAACATGTTTTCCTCGACTCCTCTTGAAAGAGCTACAAGTAGGGTTTGTTGAATGCAAGTCCCCCATGTTTGAAGAGCATTTGGCTAAAGTTATTAGACTTTGACTCAAAGATTTCTGTGTTTGGAAGAGTCAGATTGCTGAGCCTAGATGCAAGTTTCCTTTCTAGACAAAGACAATAGTTCTGTATAGTTTCTAGTCGTGAGTGTTGGTATGATATAACAAAACAATAAAAACACAGTATAGGATGTTTTGCTTCTTTTTGCGTCTTAGTTTTATTAAAAGGCATGTTTTTGAGCTAAGTGCTTTTAAATCTGATACCAAATAAAATCTTAACGTGAAGGTCATTGCTACTTATGACAAAGTAGATGAGACACCTCTGATCTAGCTCCCTGCTTCCTTCTCTGTAGGCATCCTGGGTGAAGTTAACAAGATGCATCAGCTGAACTGTGGCCAAGTCTACATAAGGGTTTTTTACTGGCATAGAAATATCAATTAGCGGTGTGATTTTTTTTAAACAATATTTGTATTGTAGGGGTGTATTTGTAACAAAAGCCCTGGTGTCAATACAATTATCCTGGCAAAAAAGTGCTTTTCCCAGGAGATCTTATTTTGTTTGAGGAAGTGGAATAAACAATACCAACAAAAGAGGCCTTTTGCTGCTATAAACTGTGACTGTACTAACAGCATTTGCCAGTACACCTCTCTGGCTATAATTGGCAAACCTGTTCTAGCATAGACTTTGCCTGATTCAGGGGGATTTCAGCAGTTTCCTAACATATGCTGACAGATCGAGCCAGACAAAACCTGCCATGCTCCTGCAGGAGCCCTCTTGCTTGTAGGCCCAGAACATCTGTGTTGGCCTGGTAGCCTCCTCCATTGTGAATTGATCATGGGTTTTGCATGCCTCTAAGTTAGACTTGTATGAAAAGGAAAAGCCATAAAGAGCTACTGTATCTTAGAGGGTCACTGTGCTATTTGAAACTTACAGTAGTTATCTGGAAGAACAGAAGAATGGCCATACTGGGTCAGAGCAGTGGTCCATCTAGCCCAGTATCCTCTCTTCTGACAGAGGCCAATGCCAAATGCTTCAAAGGGAATGAACAGAACAGGTAATCATCAAGTGATCCATCCCCTGTTATCCAGTCCCAGCATCTGGCAATCTGAGGTTTAGGGACATCTAGAACATGGGGTTGCATCCCTGACCATCTTGGCTAATAGTCACTGATGGACCTATCCTCCATGAACTTATCCAATTGTTTTTTAACTTAAATCCATTTATAGTCTCTACCGTCACAACATCCCCTGGTAACAAGTTCCACGGGTTGACTGGGCATTCTGTGAAGAAATACTTCCTTTTGTTTGTTTTAAACCTATTAATTTCACTGGATGACCTGTGGCTCTTGTGTTATGTGAAGCGGTAAATAACACTTCCTTATTCACAAGCTGCATTCTCAGCAAAGGTCTTGCTTATCTTATTTCTTTTTGAATTGTTAAATTGACAGAGCCAAAACTATGGGATTTCTATTTCAGGATACAAAGCATATTGGGATCAGAGAGTAGTGAAGAGATTACTTATGACATTCATGCTGTTCTTTCCCTTGTCATTTTCAATTGCTCTGGTTTAACTTTCCAATTTGCACATTTATCAAGGTGGATTCCTAATCATGAGTGAAGCTCTCCTTCGTTTTTGTTTCCAAAGTCCTACACAGTAGATCCTACTCCCTATCCCCTCTTAGTTGGGGCGCCACCTAAAACAGAATTGGCATCTTTCCTTGGGGGAGAAGGGGTGAGAAGGGAGGAGAAAAGCAAGATTTGGGGTGCACATGTTTGAAGTCCATATTCTTACTGAGCTTTGGAGCCCAACTCTTCCCCCTTTGTACCTTCATGCTCTGGGAATTTGGGTGTATGGAATGGAATGGGACTGGAGCTGGTGAATCCACCACTATTGGACCCACTAGCCCTCAAATGAGCTGGGTTCTAAAACCAGCAGACAGAGGTATGCTACTCCATGGACTGCAGAACTTCATGCTTCAACCTCGACTACTGTACTTGGATTTGGAATGGACAGGGATGATTTTGCCCCAAACTCTCTTCCCTGCCCCCCTCCTGATTATGGGAATCTGTCTCCTTCCTTTGAGCTGGCAAACATGTCACAAAAACAAAGACAAATCACAAGGCAAGAATCACGTTCCCCTTTCCTGACCATTCACACTCAGAAGTTTATTAATCTGAACAGGACACACTCACAAAGGACCTGACCAGTTTGGAGACGTTATAGACACCTCGAATGTTGAAAGAGTCATACAGAGGTGATGGGGTAGTTTGGTGGCTCATGGGTAGCAGAATGTTTTGCCCATTTGGCTTAGCTTTGAACTGGTAGATGTCACCCAAGAAGCTATACGTGCTTCACTCCCAATTCCTTGAGAAACTGCTGTGCCAAACAAAAGTAATTGTTGATTTGGGGCACATGTAAGTAAAGATGTTATTTAGGGGAAACACCAACAGGTACAGAGGCAGGCTGGATATTCCTGCTCAGGCCTGCTGACGGGAGGCAGGGGACGTGGGGGCAAAGGGCACAATTGCCCAGCCTGGTAGGCAGCGACCAGGACCCTGGGCCCTTTTAAATTGCCCGGGTGGGCTGCAGGGCTCCTAGGCACAGGTGCTGAGTGGGTGCTGAGTACCCACAGTGGTCCCCCCACAGCACCTCCCACCAGTGGCAAGCCCTGCTGATCAGCTCATCCCTGTCTCCCCCAGTGCCTCCTGCCTGCCACCGTCAGCTGTTTGGCAGCGTGTCGGAGGTGCTGGGGGGAAGCGGGAGGAGCGTGCGTGGGAAGAGGTGGGGCAGGCCTGGGCGATGCACGGCCCAGATGCCAGGAGTGGAAGGGCCAGGACCAGCTCCTTCCAGCCAGCTGCTGAGGTGCTGCTCTGCAGCCCTGGGTGGCGGCTGCCTGAGAGAACCTGGCTGGGGAGGTGACTTCTGCTCTCTGCCTGGGCTTGGGTGCCGGGGTCCCCAGCAGCCAAGCCGGGTGGGGAGCGGAAGCCACCTCCTTCCCAGACAGGCTCTCTCAGGCAGCTGCAGAGCAGCAACCGGGAGGGGCCGGCGTTAAAAGCGGCTCCCTCCTGCTCCCCGCCTGGGCTCCTGCTCGCCACGGAGAGCGGCAGAACTTGCCGGTGGGGGGGGGGGGGGGCGACAGGCACAGTGGGAAGACAAAGCACACGCTCCCCCCCCATCCCCTCACAGGTAACATGGGGTGGGGAGAGCGCAGTGGCCCTGGGCAGGGCACTGTGCGGGGAGACATGTGACCTGCCCTTTAGATTTTGCCCCCCACACCTATGAGGAGGCACCAGTTGTATATGGGGTGCCCTCAGGGGAAGGGGCGGAAAAGGGGTGGGAAGAGGTGGGGTGGGGGTGGGGCATTGGGAAAAGGGGCCTAGGATGGAGTGGGGGACCGAGTTTCCCCTGGGAAATGTGGAAATCGGCATCTATGCTCCTAGCCGCGTGTGGGGTGGTACCGGTGGCGGCGAAGGCAGCCGGGCGGGCATGTGGAAGCCCTAGCCATGCCGCAAGAGCGCGCCCAGCAGCGCAGCTGGCAGCTCGCTGGGCACCAGTGGAGGCCCATTGACTGTTCTGCCCTGCGGCCCAGAATTGCTGTTGGTGGGCCTGTTCCTGCACAGATCCATCTTATTATCAACGTGTGTGTGAATGTCGAGAGGACTACAACATATTTACCACATGAGCTCAGAAGCTCCCAAAAGGCTGATCAAACCAGCTATGATGCTGCCTATTCCTAATTAGTACAGTCCCAAAAATAAACAATCTCCCCAGCTCACGTTAAAAGATTTAATGCAGACTGTTTATAAAGCAGTACGGTCAAAGTGTGGTTAGTGACATTTTATACAGCCCCTCCCCTTATGAATCTCCCCTCTCCTCCCCGCCTTGTATTGTGTTTGTATTCAGCAGTATTTGTGAGAACAAGTCTTCTGAGACTAGAGATTGGAAGAGATCCAGACAGTTCAAACTTGCAGGCTCTTTGCATCATGTTCTCTGCAAAGCAGGCTTGGAATAGAACGGAATGGAATAGACAATCCATTGCTGTCAGCTTTAAAAGAAGAGAACCTTAGACCGAGGTTCACCAGCAACAGTGAACAATGGCTGCCACAGCATTTTATAAAAATGCTAGAGACTGATGGGCTCATGCTCCTGAACAAGCCTTCTTCACTCCTCCCCACAACCTAACATCTCTGTCAGTCTCAGAACAGTCTGAATTTATTCCAGCTCCACAGCAGACTACATTATTCTGCAAACTGGCAGAGCATTTCCACAGCTGGAGGAAGGGGTTTGCTATAGAGAGCACAGCTGTGGGTAAAACACCCCCTCTCCCTTTTCCCGACCAAAGGAGTCACGCACCGAGCCTTTACAAGTAGCTCAGATTTCAAGCGGTAGCATACAGGGCTGCATTCCTTGATATCCACCTCTGTAAAAATAATTTGGATCCCCCTTTTGGGGGGGGCTGCCCCCACTATTTTTATTTTTTTACTGCCTAATGCCACTGCAGCACTTCCACCTACCTTATGCAGCATTCACTTCCCGCGCCATTTATTGTGATGCTGGTGCACCACTCAAATGCTGGCACCATGAATAGGACATAGCAGATCCCTAGAAAACACAAGGTAGGTTTGTTTCACTTCACATGACCAATATATGGGGAAGCACACAACTGGTTAATACAAAAACCGATGACCTTATTCTCCGCTGCTTTGCACCTTGTATAATCATGTGTGTGTTTCACACCCACTTTGTACAGGTATTAAACGACGACACAAAGGGCAGGGGAGAATCAGGCCCACTGTATCTTGCAGTTATAGAATGGATAGCATTACCAGATAGCAACTGTAAAAAAATGGGAAAGGGGGTAGTAGGCGCCTATATAAGAAAAAGTCCCAAAAAACGTGACTGTCCCTTTAAAAACGGGACATCTGGTCACCCTAAGAATGGACTATGCTCTCCAAAGTCAGAGAACAGTAGTGCTGCTTGGAAAGTCAATATGGATTGGATTTAGATTAAAAAACAAACAAAATGAACCCCCAAACCCCTTCATCTCATGCTAAATAAGTCATATTTTAAGCACTATACAGTTGCAAATGCAAAGCTTGTTTTAAGTCAAACAAGATATTGGGACTCAAGTAATTGCCAAGACTCACAGATCTTGATGTAAATTAGACATTAGTTCCACACGTATCCCTGAACTACAGTTTCCTTTAAAAGTTTAAGGTAAATTAACACACAAAAACTTTTGGTGTAATTTATAAGTAAATCAATCTTCTAGAAAGAAGTCAGAGTAGAATTTAGTTGAACTATAAAAAATACAATAGAGAATTGGACTAGAAAAGACACAAGGAAGGAGACTAGGCATGACTGCAACATTTGTTTTCCTTCCCCACTTTTTCTTCTGTTCAGTTTCCTCCTCTTTTCCAGCAGAGGATAGAAAGCTGAGTGAAAACAGAGAGGCACAAGGTCACACAGGCCCAAGTGAAAGGAAGATTACTGCTTCTTTTACTGGAATGATTTCAAACCCCTGCCTCCCCCCCCCCCACACACACACATTATCATTGATCTGTGGGCCAAACACTCCATCAATCATGATTAAGAGTGCTTGGTGCAAAGATTTCACAAAGAAGTTTGGAGAGGAGAAAGGGGAGAACAGAATCCTTCTCCTTAGGTCATGGGGGACTCCCACTGCAGACTCAGGGATATAGCAGCATCTGTACCAGGGGGATGAATGGAGCATAGTTGTCCTCTATTAGTCTGTCCCCAAGTCCCCATCCATGGTTGGATGAAGGATCGATGAAGGACCCAAAGGGTGGCACAGAGGATGCAGACCCCTTGGCATCTTGCCCCTACCCTCCACTTCTCTCACAGCAGAGCTGTACTAGTTCTCGGGTGGTCAAAGCCCTTCACCTGCACAGTGAGGGAGGTAGGCAAGATTTACACCTATGTTTACAACACAGCAACTTTACTTGGCACTTTTACACATCTACTAATGGTAGAGCATGGAATTTAAGAGATGCCATGATGGAACAATTCAGCATGTAATAAAGAGTGGGGAGGTAAATGAAGTTAAATAAAGATCCAAACAATTGCAGCCTGCTGGAATGTTGCTAGCAATTAATGTGAATAGCTCAAAAGTGATACAAGATGACAACATAAGTGGTGTGGAAAACAATAACCTTGAATGGAAGTGTGGAACATTGCAGCAACACATAATTGGTCATGGGGAGCTGTACACAATCAGAAGAAATCAAATGGCATATAGCACCAGACCAGGATTTGCATACTACTGATTGTAAAAAGTGAGACATTATAGCTGGTGCTGTGAGTCATTCAGAGAAATATATCCCCTGGTAATAAGCTATGCTTCGTGCCTCTACTGGGGCAAAGAATTCTGCAAAGCTGAAAGTGAGATCTGAGTGACTGAGTTCACATAGCACCATTACAAACCAAAGGAAGATTTGGAAGCATTTGCTTATGACTTGGAATCCTTGCTGACATGGCCATTACAAACATATGGGGAGATACTAGGCCACATTCTTCCCACACCAGCTGAGCAAGGGCTCTATCTTTATGAAAAGTTGCCAACAAGAAGTCACTATGTAGATTTGCTGATACCATGAACTTTGTCAAATGGCTGTGGTACACAAGAAGGCCTGGGATGGCAATGGATTGGAAAAGCCCTAATGCTATGAGAAGCAGCAAGATTCAGCAGTGTGGTAAGTGGCAGTGGTGACAAAGCAAGCAGCCGGTGACTCAGGTGAACATAAGTAGCAGTAGCAGCTATTATCTCAGCATTATGGTGACATCTGTCTCACAGTCTGAGAGTTGACTGTCAAGACTTCAAGAACACTAGAGGCAGAAGGCAACTGTGGTGGCCACAACAGTCAGTAGACTGTGTGTTCCAGATAGGGCTAGGGCACCCCCCTACCAGTGGGTTACATCCAGGACAGCAAGGTTTGGCTCCCACTGAAATTTTTAAGAAGGAGATTTCCTTGGGGAAGGGGAGTGAGAAGAATTTTACTGCAGCATGAGTATTTACAGCTCACAGCCAACATGAATTGTTCACGGTGAACCTTTTATACTTGGTAGGGAGGGAATGAGGAGCAGGAAGGAATTTTTCTTAAAACGAAGAGCATGCTAACCTCAAAGGAGATGTGGTTAATGTGAAGTGAAGCATGTGTGCAACAGGACATGGATGGGGAATGTATACTATGGAGAAAAGGCACCCTGCATTCAAAATAGTACCATTTCTGTGGGCTCTGTACAACTCAGAGTAAGGCAGATAAATCATGAGTCTTTATACAGGCAAGGCTTTTTAGGAACGTGAATATTTGTGTTTTTCAAAATTACATCCTCTTTAGGTTTTTCCATCCTCACTTAGTAATGTCAGGAATGTGTGTAAATTAAAAAATAAAAATAAAAAAAATCAGAGACCTCTGGTATCTTTATATATTTTTAAAAAAATTGTGGTAGATTTGAATTAGATTGTCTGTCTTCTCTTTGCACTGGGGTAATAAGCGGTCGCACCGAAGATAAACAGGAACATTCCCATCTCTCAGAAAGAGACATCTTGTTTAGTTTAAGCTTCCTGCAAGATTGAAAAATTTTCACTAGACTCTGCAGGCCTAATTCAGAGAGATGTTTTTACACTGCTCTGGCAGCGTGACTGGGCCCTGACCAGGGTGGTAAAGGTGTAAATAACAATGAGGCCCTGCATATTTTAGGCGACATATAGCGCTGCAGCTATTCCACTGTGGCACTTCTAGTGCAAATATATCCTACAATGATGAAAGGGGATTTTCCATCAATGTAGTTAATCCACCTTCCCAAGAGGCCACAGCTAGATCAACAGAATTCCTGCGTTGACCTAGCCATGTCCATGCCAGGAGTTAGGTTGGTTTAACTATGGGGCTCAAGGGTGTGAATCTAAATTTTAAGTGTTGACCAGGCCTTCGTGTATGCGCCATGTTTTAGAGGGACAATGAAGGAGAGTTGCTGAGAAAAGGTACCTGAATTGGAGCATTTCATGTTGGGAGCCTTTACAAACGGTATTTACATACCGAAAAGGTATGCCATTTTGAAAAACATTAATATTCCTAAAAAGCCTTACTTGTTTAAAAACTCCTAATTTATCCACTTTACTCTGTGTTGTACAGAGCACACAGAACCTGGCACTATATTGAACTTGAGGTGATTTCTCTCTACTGAAAACATTATCCCTTATGTACTGAAGGGCCAATGGGACTTGGGCACCTAAATAATTTTTGACAACATTGCCTTGTATCTATTTATAGCAATCTAGCAAAATATAAATTTAGATAAGCAGATTTTTTTCTAAATTGAATGTTTCCTAAATACACATGATGCAATATCAGGAAGCCATTAGAACTACAGGATTTAAGAAATTTTAAGTGTCAATATTGCACTCTCATTGTTACAAAGTTACCTAGCTTCCACAGGTCAGATTCCTGTCTCCCACACCTTCTGGATCCTCAGAAGTCAAAAGAATTCAAATTTCAAAAACTCCTGTTCAATTGCAATGAAGCCTCACTACATCTCCCTCTCCCGCATGGCACATAAGACATGTGTTCCATTGTTGTGATGTTTTTAGGACGATGGTATAACAGGGAGCAATTAAGGGAGGCTTTCATTGGGTAGTTGACAGTAAACTTCTGTAACATCAGCCCATGAAAGTCTTGACTAAGTCAGATATGACTAAAAGTTTAATATATCTAAAAAGGTATGGTTTAAAGACAGTTTAATCTTCCCAGCCTCTCTTTTTCACCTCTGATCTGATACTGAAGTTGTAGCGCTAACCTGTTGGCCCCTATTCTGAGAGCTTTGTCTTGCAATCTAATGTCCCTCACTGTCAGAATAGTCCCTAGGGGACCATTACAACCTGGCATGAGTTACAGCAGCCTTTGGGATACTGGAAAGTGTAACATGGACTGTTTCAACTAATTTATGCCGTGTGCTTAGAGGCACCTTTGCTTCCCCTTTGTCCATCTTCTATACTCAGCTCTGGTGCAGCAGAGGAATTAGCCCACATAATTCATGTCAAATTGCGATCTGATAAACACATTTGTAACTTCACTGCAAGAAAAAGAAAAATGACGGTTGTCCAACAGGCCATTAACTTTAGTGAGTGCTCTAGTAAAAGCCTATTAAACTCTTGAAGAAGGTAGACATAGCAGTTAAAACAGGGTTACCGCCATATAGAATTCTGAGCAGAAGTTGAGGCTAGTCTGAAAGTCAGATCTGTTAGGAATAGCAGTCATAGAGTACTTAGTTTGTCCTAAATATTACAAATACAACTGCTATGCTGGAGATGGACTATGTGGATCTCTCCATGCAGAATTTTCAATAAAAGCAAGATACCAACCAAGTAAATGCCTTAAAATACATATGATCTTGTTTCCAAGTTTGCTCCAGTAGGAATTTCTCTTTGGAACAACAACAACAAAAATACAGAGACCATCTACAAAAAATGATGACAGGTGAGGTGACCGAACAACAGTAATGTGACATGGAGTCTTCCTAGAGATGGTTCAAATTTTTTTTAAAAGGTGGGAGAGGGGAAAGGGATAGGGTCAGATGAAGAGGAAAAAAAAAACAAAACTCTCTCATGGAAAAACTTTGTCCTTGTTTTTTGTTTTTCAATGTTTCAGAACAAAATATTGCCAAAGCATTCTGAAATTTTGTTTCAAAGTTGTGGGGAAGTCCCACTCTTCCCCACCAATGGCAACATTTAAAATATGAATCTGTCCACCCCCACAACTAAGTTTTGAAACAAAATTCAATTAAGAAGGCTCCTGACTTCCTTAGACATAATTTCCATTTTTTCAGCCATTTCCAGTATTTTTCATTTTGGTCACCAGTCAGTGACTGAAAGCCATTGCCACCAAGAGGCTGTTGAGCGGCTTATGTGAAGTGAGCTGGTGGTCTCACACATTTAATTTTGAATTGGTATCCACACCACAAACCCTAGTAGAACTGTTGCTGTGTTTGACAGTCTCAGTTGAGATGCCATAGGGGCATGAAGACTGAATTTTCTTTTCATCCACTGAACAGCCTTGAAGCAATATTATTGCTATGGCCCTGGCTAGCTGTGTTTTCTGAACAAAGGTTTCTGTTTCTTCTGCCATCAGTCCGGCACCTTCTACAAGTACTAAATTCACTTTAAAAAGCATTAAATTATTCAGATAAACTTAGATTAATTTCTGGTCCATTATAGGACAAGAAGGAAACATGTAAGCACTGATTTAGGCTATAAGTCCCCTAACTAGGACAGACGGCTCCCAAAGGTTTCCTCATCCCCAAAAGTGGCAAGAGACCAAGTAAAATTTAAAAACGATAGGAGTTATTTTTTTCCAGTGGGATAAAGGCACCTGACTAAAGGGCTTGCCATTATAGCATGGATCCATGTTCTCTTGCTGGATTAGCTTTTGTCTCTGAACAATAATCACACCAACTATGAAGGGCTTGCTTTCAGTTTTAATGAATCTGATGAGAGCAGGGATTAGCTGGAGAAGACTTCTCCTCATGAAAGGTCTATGCCCTGTGGCTGAAAGTTTCCACAAAACTCACCAACAATACCCCATCTGAGTGAGTATCCAAGTTCCTACTAGAAGGAGAAATCCTTAAAAGGTACCCTGCACAATATGAGTCCAAGAAATATGTGCAAATCAAGAAATAGAAGTAGCTCTTTTTTTTATAAAATAGCCACATTTTCTTAAAAAGCAAACACACTACTCAGAAATGGAATTCTCAAGTTTGTTTAGAGGCAGTTATGGAAGAATGAGGTTCTTCAATGTGCGGGTAAAGAAAAAAAACAATACACTTGGTAAAGGAGAAGAATGACCTTTACATCAGGCTGGACTGATGAGCGCTGTTGTGGTTTTTTGGGGTACTGTTTTTTGCTTTAAAACAAACAAATGTGATTTTTTTCTTCCTGTTTGCCCAAGCAATAAGTACTATGTGAATTTAAATGGTAGAACTACAGCATTGGGTCAGCATTTAGATAGTGTATATTATTTTTGGTCTGCATTTTTGAGAATGAAAATTAAAAATGACTCAACATTAATTGAAAGTTGCATAACTGGAAAATTCAAAATAAAAATGTATGCTATGCTAAAATAGAAGTTTGCTAGGTCAGGAACAATCATATTACATTTAGATTCCTACCCTGACCCAAGAGGAAAGTTGGAGAGGGTTTGCTGCTTTTAAAAAAAATTATACACTAAGGTCTGGATTCACACTTGAACCCCAAATTAGGTCCCATTGGGATTCACAAAACCCCTTCTCAGTTGCTCCCCAAACCCTATAGGCACCTATAATTGCTTGGTGCCTCAATTTCTACAGTCAGAGAGCTCCCTAGACACATATGTTTCGGCCTCTGAGCATACTGTGACAGACCGGCAATATCCTGTAATAAATTGAACAAACCTTATTGGATTAAGATAAACTTTATTGAATTAAGTTAAATTGTATTGAGTTAGGGTTAATACCTTTGGGGGGGTATATTCTATTAAAAATGCAGTTGATTGTGTATTTTTACAGCATTGTATGTACCAGTGTTTTCCCCAGGAATTGAAATTAGGTGGGGTGTTCGAATTTCTGGGGGGGGGGGGGATTAAGAGCCGATGAAGGGTGAGAGCATGAGGGTGAAGGTGGGCTGTATGGCACCATAGTAAAAACTGAAAAATGTTTCATGACCATTTTATTAGATTTAACTCATGTTTTCAAATCATCACACAAATTAAAGTTGGCTACTCAAGTCTTCTATGAAGCACTACATCTACATCCTTCTTTGGTTTCTTGTTATAATTTTGCACAACTCTGTTAATGAACTTCTTGAATTCAATTTGTTCATCTTTGGTGGCTTCTCATGTGTCTGGTACTTCTATTCCTTCAACTGATATGTTCATTAGTTCATTCACATGATCAGGCTGAAGGCAACTTCTTTAGAACACAAAATTCTATTCAAGGATGAAAAAGAACGCTCAACTGTAGCTCTTGTGACTGGGAGTAGCAAGAGATGAATTCCTACTTCTTTCATCCCAGGAAACAGCATAAAGATCGGATTGAGCCACTAGTGATGATAAAAAAGAAGTTGAAGTCAAATCTTCATTCATTCGTCGTATGATATTCCACTCTGTGTTCAAATTCTCTGTTCTATCCTGAGCACAAGGAAGCCCCGTCGCTGGTAATGCCTCACTCCACTCAACTGTCGGTGTTTTATAGGAAAGGGATCTGTAAAAGCTACGTAGGACCAATCCTATTCAACTTATTCATAAACGATCTGGAGAAAGGGGTAAACAGTGAGGTGGCAAAGTTTGCAGATGATACTAAACTGCTCAAGATAGTTAAGACCAAAGCAGACTGTGAAGAACTTCAAAAAGATCTCACAAAACTAAGTGATTGGGCAACAAAATGGCAAATGAAATTTAATGTGGATAAATGTAAAGTCATGCACATTGGAAAAAAATAACCCCAACTATACATACAATATGATGGGGGCTAATTTAGCTACAACTAATCAAGAGAAAGATCTTGGAGTCATCATGGCTAGTTCTCTGAAGACGTCCACGCAGTGTGCAGCAGCAGTCAACAATGCAAACGGGTTGTTAGGAATCACTAAAAAAGGGAGAATGGAGATGGAGAATATCTTATTGCCCTTATATAAATCCATGGTACGCCCACATCTTGAATACGGCGTACAGATGTGGTCCCCTCATCTCAAAAAAGATATACTGGCATTAGAAAAGGGCAACTAAAATTATTAGGGGTTTGGAACGGGTCCCATATGAGGAGAGATTAAAGAGACTAGGACTTTTCAGCTTGGAAAAGAGGCGACTAAGGGGGGATATGATAGAGGTATATAAAATCATGAGTGGTGTGGAGAAAGTGAATAAGGAAAAGTTATTTACTTGTTCCCATAAGAACTAGTGGCCACCAAATGAAATTAATGGGCAGCAGGTTTAAAACAAATAAAAGGAAGTTCTTCTTCACTCAGTGCACAGTCAACCTGTGGAACTCTTGCTAAGGAGGTTGTGAAGGCTAGGACTATAACAGGGTTTAAAAGAGAACTGGATAAATTCATGGAGGTTAAGTCCATTAATGGCTATTAGCCAGGATGGGTAAGGAATGGTGTCCCTAGCCTCTGTTTGTCAGAGGGTGGAGATGGATGGGAGGAGAGAGATCACTTGATGATTACCTGTTCTGTTCATTCCCTCTGGGGCACCTGGCATTGGCTACTGTTGGTAGACAGGATACTGGGCTGGAAGGACCTTTGGTCTGACCCATTATGGCCATTCTTATGTTCTTACATAGAGTTTGAGTAGAATCTAGAAGTCGCTGTTGTAGATTTTTAAGAATCAAGTCTGTGTACTTTTTCAGTTGTCTTAACAAACATTTCTTGTCCTCTTCACTTAAGGATTCAATATAAATGTCTTCACTAGTCAGCGTCTGGACTGAAGTCTTTGCTTCTTCCAGTACGGTTTCAATGGATAGCTCTCTGATTGATCCAAATGTAGCTTCTATTGCTGAACAAAGATCTACTACTGTTGAAGCAAATGCCTGGATGACATTGTTTAATGACCCAAGTGGTTTCAACAGTAGGACTTACAAGAGAGAGAATGGTAATATGCTTCTCTGAACGTAGTAGCAAAAGTAATCCACCAGACTCACTACTTAGATCCATCCCATCTTGGTAGATACTTTCCAAAGTCAGTAATAACAGCTGGAGTAATTTAAAGACAACAACCAAGGATTGCTCATGAGAAAGCCAGAGGGTTTTCCCAGGTTGGACTAATTTGAACTTTAGTCCCAGTGTATCTTCTATAGTTTCCAAGATATTCAGTCTTTTTGGACTCTTGCCAAAAAGAGAATATAATGAAGATATTAAATTAATAGCTTTTTTTAAAAAAAGAAAAGGAGTACTTGTGGCACCTTAGAGACTAACCAATTTATTTGAGCATAAACTTTTGTGAGCTACAAGAAAAGGAGTACTCGTGGCACCGTAGAGACTAACCAATTTATTTGAGCATGAACTTTCGTGAATGCATCCGATGAAGTGAGCTGTAGCTCACGAAAGTTTATGCTCAAATAAATTGGTTAGTCTCTACGGTGCCACGAGTACTCCTTTTCTTTTTGCGAATACAGACTAACATGGCTGCTCCTCTGAAACCTAGCTTTTTTTAATGTCTTCTGAAGAGTCTGCAGCTCGTACTAGCACCAGTTGGAGTAGATGGCCTCTGCAGTTTGTATAGGAGAGTTCAGAGTTACACTTTTCTCTGAGCAAAGCTTGTACTCCACCATGTCTTCCAGAGAAGTTTGCAGCTCCATCAAATGAACAAGCTGCCATCTGTCTGGGGTCCAATTGACAAGCTTTTAACTCTTCTAAGATGTGGGTTGTCACAGATCCAGCCGATGTATCTTTTATAACTTGAACATCGAGAAATACATTTACTGGCCTAACACTGACATCAAGATAACGTACACAATGACTTAATACTTGATGGCCATTTGCATCGGTGCATTCATCAGCCATGTATGCAAATTCTTTGAATGTGGTGAGAAAATTTTTCACTTTTTCAACTGTTGAATCTTTCACTGTTTCACCACATGCTTCTCGCCAGTCAGCTGAGTTTCTTGCAGAAAGATAGTGAGCATTTGCTTGTCTTGTTCGGAACCAGTGTTCAACTTCAGGATAAACAAGTTACAATGCACTTAACATTGGCCTCCGGTTTGTAGTGTGTGGTATCTCTTGCTTAAATAGAAAGTATGATGCCATAGCCATGTTTGTTCGCATGAACTGTGTTGTGTCTCCAGCATTCTTAACAGCCTCATTAACGCACATTGGTGTTGTCCTTGGTCAGTGGAGACTCAGAGTTCAGAGGTGCTTTCAAGTGAGTTCACCTCCCAGGTGCGGGGCAAGAAGGCACCTTGCTTGTTCCTCCAGCTGCTCACTGTTTGCTCTGGCCACTGTTGTTCTTTGTGCCGCTGTTCACTCCATTGCTCTGTTGCCAATGGCCCTGTGCCACCACCTTCTATTGCCACCGTGACCTCTGTGAGTTGGTCTCTTAAAGTTCCACCCAGCTCTCAGTGATTTCAGCGGAGTTCTCAGTGGGGGAACCTCACTGCTAGTGCAGGCTGGGCAGTGTCTTCCACAGAAACACTGTCCCACAGCAGGTCTAAGCACTTAGACCTGATTATCAGTGATTTTAGCTGTAGTGGTTTTAACAAAACAAAAGACTATCTATGGAGGCTAATCAGCTCTGTCTTTAAACAGCAGAGAGGGGCAGATCAAATAGTACTTGTGACTCAGGCAGACCATCAAGCAAAACACCAGTCCCCACCCTATCTCTTGCTGCCCTCAATCAGCACAGGCTAAGTACAGTTCTACTGCCTTTTACTCATACAATAAGAACAATAACATTTCATTACCCGCCCTTCCCCTGCATTCAAGTGATTTGTAACCCAACCCCAGCCAAAATCTATCACTTGGGCAACACAGCTCTATTTGCTGGATACCTAGGTAGATTAGATGTGACTGTAAATACAATCTGGTCCTGAAGCCTTTCCTCCCAGCCCCCAGATCATCACTAGCTGTCAGGGAGAGCTCATTTAGACTTTCCTTACAAATCATAATTTGAAATTATTAGGTTGGCCAACATCACCGAAATGAATGCACTGACATTGTCACAAAAAACAGCTGTATAAGGAAGCTAGTCTACATTCATACTTTTCAAATCTATTATACTTTTTCAGATACACGTATTTTATCATACACTTTATATGCTTTTAAAGTGTGTTTTAAATGTTTCAATTTCAATTCAAATTTCCAAACAATCACTAAATTGGCAACACTGCACGTAAGTAGTTCACAAAACTGGGGGGGATGTTGGGGAAATTCAAGGGGGTGTCATGGGGAAATCCCTGGTATGTACCTTCTCTAGTAGGGAGGAGGATGCTAATGTATTTTCTCTGTTACCAGCCCTGCGAAGCTATTCCTCCACCCCCCCCAGAGGTCCACATATACTAGCTCAAACTGGATTCTCCAGAGACCAATAGACAAAGAAAGGATTTTTGGATAAATAGCCTGGTTTTAAACTGGCTAAGGGCCTTCTTCCTGATCTACCAAATGGACAGGACACCTGGTCCATGGAGGGCCCCAATCCTCAGGGGAGGGTTGGAAGGACTGGGCCTACTGAGACCCCATAAGACTGGGTATTTGTTCTGAGCTGAAGCTGTGATGAACTTGTGACCCCAAGGAAACCTCTTGGGTGGGGACAGGGCTGTCCCTAGCCATTTTAGTGCCTTACACAGCCCTCCCCCCCAACGGGGGGGGGGACGGCTATGTGGGGCCCCAGGCTTCTGCAGGCAGGAGAGGGGGTGGCCACTTCCTTCAGCAAGTGGAGTGACCCGGCCTCAGTGCGCTCTGCTTCCCTGGCTCCCAGACTTGGAGGGTAGGAGGGAACAGCCCCCCACGACTTGCTGGTGGTGCAGCTGGAAGCCAGGGGAGCGGAGCAGGCCAGGGCTGGGTCACTCCACTTACCACCGCCAGTGAGTACAGGGAGCCCAACCCCTCCTGCAGTCCTCAGGGGAAGGGCTGGCTGGAGCAGGGGCAGGGCTGGGGTGGAGCAGGGGCAGGGGCCATGTAGAAGAGGAGGAGCAGGGGCTGGAGCAGCACGCAGCTGCGTAGGGCACCAGGAAATTTGCCCCAAATTTCCTGGTGCCCTGCGCAGCTGCATACTTTGTGTATGGGTAGGGACAGCCCTGGGTGGGGATTTGAAGGACTGCTCCTGCCAGAAGGGTTGGTAAGCTAGTTAGCATGTGTGTAGGTTCTTTTATTATTTTAATATGTTTTCTCTATAGTGCTGTACCTTAAGAATAAAACAGAAAGACCTGCGTGGCAACTTATACCTGTCGACAATCGCTCTGTTATCAGTCTCTGATGAGAAAGCAAGCAGGTGTGCTTTGGCAGCCTGTCTCTTCTGGGAATAAGATAGCAAAGGTAAGGAACTGCGCAGCCTGGAAACACCCCCATCATAAAGTAAAGAGACATTGGTCTGCACCTAAGAGCTGGAAGGCTGACAGTGGGTGCCTTTGCTGGACCCCCATGGGAATACAAGTGTGGTTGCGCTGAACTGTGACATATGCCGACCGCAGCCCTATGGCAGGCATAAGCTCCAGAGCAATGCACAAACCAGCGGAAGATGGCCTTCCTCTGCCTAACTTGCCTATGAGGCCCAGTCTGGTAAGTGTGTTCAGACCTCGCCCATGGCTGTGGGCCCCTGTCGACAAACTTATACAAAACAGCAGGAGAAGGCCGCAGCAGGACACCCTCATAACCTTAAGATCACTGGTTATTATGGTACTCACCAGGGAAGTGGGAGACCCCACTTCAAGTACCTCCTCCACTGAGTGGGAGAATGGGTTTGAACAGGGATCTGCCACCTGTCAGGTGAGTGCTTTAACCCATGTCTACAGAGTCATTCTTACAGGCTCTCTTTCACCCCATGATGAAAGAATCATGTACCCACAGTGGAACAGCTTCACCAGAAGAGACAGAGAGCTCCCACATCAGAATTTCTCCTAGTTCAGTGGTTAGGCACTCACCTGAGAGGTGGAAGATCCCTGTTCAAATCCCTTGAGAGGGGGAAATGTGAACTGGGAGTCTCCCACGTCCTAGGTGACTACCCTAACCACTGGGCTAAAAGTTATGAGGGAGCTCCCCTGTTGTCCTGGCTTCCTGCGAAAAAAGGTACAAGGAACACTCAACGTCTAGGACACGTCAACACTTAAAATGCTGCATCGGCACTTTAACGAAGATGCTCTCTCCTGTCAACACTGAGCTCTTCCATTAGCTTAGTTCATCCACCTCCACGAGAGGCGGTAGCTACATGGGAGATGCTCTCCTGCCGACATAGTGCTGTCTGTGTGGGGGGATTAGGTATAACATCATCACTTGGGGGCATAGGTGACGACTCCGTGGATGCTGCAGGGCTGGAGCACCTACAGGGAAAAATTAGTGGGTGCTCTGCACCCACCAGCAGCCAAGCTCCCCCCACCTCGCCTCGTTCTCCCCTGAGCGTGCTGCATCCCCACTCCTCCCCGTCCCAGCGCTTCCCACCCACCACCTAACAGCTGTTTGGCGGTACTTAGGACTTTCTGGGAGGGAGAGGGAGAAGTGTGGACGCAGCGCACTCCAGGGAGGAGGTGGTAAAGAGGCAGGGCAGGGACTTGAGGGAAGGGGGTGGAATTGGGGCAGGGCCAGGGCCAGGGGTGGGAGTCAAGCACCCACAGGGCAGAGGGGAAGTTGGAACCTGTGCTTGGGGGTGTGAAAAATCCATGAAGTTATACTGATATAGGTCTGTAACGTAGACCAGACCCGAGAGAAGTTTTGCAGCAGAGAATCCCAAGCAGGGATAGGGATCTCCTGTAGCCTGGACTTAAGTGCCTATCTCAGAGGGGTGGTTCTGAGCACTCACCCCTTCGCTTGCCAGCTCCTATGGGCTAGCTTAGGCGAGGTGCTGCCTGGCATTCTGGCATTTGTGAATCCCCTTCTGAGCCTCCTATTTGTCCTCATTCATTGCATAGGGAACCTAGGCACCTAACTTAGGCTTTGGGTATGTCTACACTACGAAATTAGGTCGAATTTATAGAAGTCGGTTTTTTAGAAATCGGTTTTATATATTCGACTGTGTGTGTCCCCACAGAAAATGCTCTAAGTGCATTAACTCGGCGGAGTGCTTCCACAGTACTGAGGCTAGAGTCAACTTCTGGAGTGTTGCACTGTGGATAGCTATCCCACAGTTCCCACAGTCTCCGCTGCCCATTGGAATTCTGGGTTGAGATCCCAATGCCTGATGGGGCTAAAACATTGCCACGGGTGGTTCTGGGTACATATCGTCAGGCCCCTGTTCCCTCCCTCCCTCCGTGAAAGCAAGGGCAGACAATCGTTTCGCGCCTTTTTTCCTGAGTTACCTGTGCACACACCATACCACGGCAAGATTGGAGCCCGCTCAGGTAACCGTCACCGTATGTCTCCTGGGTGCTGGCAGATGTGGTACTGCATTGCTACACAGTAGCAGCAACCCATTGCCTTGTGGCAGCAGACGGTGCAATAGGACTGGTAGCCATCATCGTCATGTCCGATGCTCCTGGCCGCGTCAGCCGGGAGCACCTGGACAGACATGGGCGCAGGGACTAAATTTGGAGTGACTTGATCAAGTCATTCTCTTTAGTCCTGCAGTCAGTGCTATTGAACCATCTTATGGTGAGCAGGCAGGCGATATGGATTGCTAGCAGTCGTATTGTACCATCTTCTGCCAGGCAGGCAAGAGATGAGGATGGCTAGCAGTCGTATTCTACCATCTTCTGCCAAGCAGCCCTGAGATGTGGATGGCATGCAGTCCTTCTGCACCGTCTGCTGCCAGCCAAAAATGTAAAAGATAGATGGAGTGGATCAAAACAAGAAATAGACCAGATTTGTTTTGTACTCATTTGCTTCCCCCCCCTCCCCCATCTAGGGGACTCATTTCTCTAGGTCACACTGCAGTCACTCACAGGGAAGGTGCAGCGAGATAAATCTAGCCATGTATCAATCAGAGGCCAGACTAACCTCCTTGTTCCAATAAGAACAATAACTTAGGTGCACCATTTCTTATTGGAACCCTCCGTGAAGTCCTGCCTGAAATACTCTTTGATGTAAAGCCACCCCCTTTGTTGATTTTAGCTCCCTGAAGCCAACCCTGTAAGCCGTGTCGTCAGTCGCCCCTCCCTCCGTCAGAGCAACGGCAGACAATCGTTCCGCGCCTTTTTTCTGAGCGGACGCCATACCAAGGCAAGCATGGAGGTCGCTCAGCTCACTTTGGCAATTAGGAGCACATTAAACACCACACGCATTATCCAGCAGTATATGCAGCACCAGAACCTGGCAGGGCGATACCGGGCGAGTAGGCGACGTCAGCGCGGTCACATGAGTGATCAGGACATGGACACAGATTTCTCTGAAAGCATGGGCCCTGCCAATGCATGCATCATGGTGCTAATGGGGCAGGTTCATGCTGTGGAATGCCGATTCTGGGCTCGGGAAACAAGCACAGACTGGTGGGACCGCACAGCGTTGCAAGTCTGGGACGATTCCCAGTGGCTGCGAAACTTTTGCATGCGTAAGGGCACTTTCATGGAACTTTGTGACTTGCTTTCCCCTGTCCTGAAGCGCATGAATACCAAGAGGAGAGCAGCCCTCACAGTCAAGAAGCGAGTGGCGATAGCCCTGTGGAAGCTTGCAACCCCAGACAGCTACCGGTCAGTTGGGAATCAATTTGGAGTGGGCAAATCTACTGTGGGGGCTGCTGTGATGCAAGTAGCCCACGCAATCAAAGATCTGCTGTTATCAAGGGTAGTGACCCTGGGAAATGTGCAGGTCATAGTGGATGGCTTTGCTGCAATGGGATTCCCTAACTGTGGTGGGGCCATAGACGGAACCCATATCCCTATCTTGGCACCGGAGCACAAAGCCGCCGAGTACATAAACCGCAAGGGGTACTTTTCAATAGTGCTGCAAGCACTGATGGATCACAAGGGACGTTTCACCAACATCAACGTGGGATGGCTGGGAAAGGTACATGACGCTCGCATCTACAGGAACTCTGGTCTGTTTCTAAAGCTGCAGGAAGGGACTTTATTCCCAGACCAGAAAATAACTGTTGGGGATGTTGAAATGCCTATAGTTATCCTTGGGGACCCAGCCTACCCCTTAATACCATGGCTCATGAAGCCGTACACAGGCAGCCTGGACAGTAGTCAGGAATTGTTCAACTACAGGCTGAGCAAGTGCAGAATGGTGGTAGAATGTGCATTTGGACGTTTAAAGGCGCGCTGGCGCAGTTTACTGACTCGCTTAGACCTCACCGAAACCAATATTCCCACTTTTATTACTGCTTGCTGTGTGCTCCACAATATCTGTGAGAGTAAGGGGGAGACGTTTATGGCAGGGCGGGAGGTTGAGGCAAATCGCCTGGCTGCTGCTTACGTGCAGCCAGACACCAGGGTGGTTAGAAGAGCACAGGAGGGTGTGGTATGCATCCGAGAAGCTTTGAAAACCAGTTTCATGACTGAATTATATCTCACTCTCCTGAGGATAACACAGAGAGATAAAGAACGGATGTTGTTTGAACGCCAGCAAACATACACTGCAATGCTTTGTTGTACAATGATTCCCGAGTACGTGTCACTGGCCTGGAGTGGTAAAGTGTCCTACCATGAAGGACGCAATAAGGCTGCCCTCCCCAGAAACCTTTTGCAAAGGCTTTGGGAGTACATCCAGGAGAGCCGCGAATGCCAGGGCAAATTAATCCTTTCACATGCTTGCTTTTAAACCATGTATAGTATTTTAAAAGGTACGCTCACCGGAGGTCCCTTCTCCGCCTGCCGGGTCCAGGAGGCAGCCTTGGGTGGGTTCGGGGGGTACTGGCTCCAGGTCCAGGGTGAGAAACAGTTCCTGGCTGTCGGGAAAACTGGTTTCTCCGCTTGCTTGCTGTGAGCCATCTACAACCTCATCATCGTCTTCTTCGTCCCCAAAACCTGCTTCCGTGTTGCCTCCATCTCCATTAAAGGAATCAAACAACACAGCTGGGGTAGTGGTGGCTGAACCCCTTAAAATGGCAGGCAGCTCATCATAGAAGCGGCATGTTTGGGGCTCTGACCCTGAGTGGCCGTTCGCCCCTCTGGTTTTCTGGTAGGCTTGCCTCAGCTCCTTAAGTTTCACGCGGCACTGCTTTGGATCCCTGTTATGGCCTCTGTCCTTCATGCCCTGGGAGATTTTGACAAAGGTTTTGGCATTTCGAAAACTGGAACGGAGTTCTGATAGCATGGATTCCTCTCCCCATACAGCGATCAATCCCGTACCTCCCGTTCAGTCCATGCTGGAGCTCTTTTGCGATTCTGGGACTCCATCATGGTCACCTGTGCTGATGAGCTCTGCATGGTCACCTGCAGCTTGCCACGCTGGCCAAACAGGAAATGAGATTCAAAAGTTTGCAGTTCTTTTCCTGTCTATCTGGCCAGTGCATCTGAGTTGAGAGTGCTGTCCAGAGCAGTCACAATGGAGCACTCTGGGATAGCTCCCGGAGGCCAATACCATCAAATTGTGTCCACAGTTCCCCAAATTCAACCCGGAAAGGCCAATTTAAGCGCTAATCCACTTGTCAGGGGTGGAGTACGGAAATCGATTTTAAGAGCCCTTTAAGTCGAAATAAAGGGCTTCATCGTGTGGACGGGTGCAGGTTTACATCGATTTAACGCTGCTAAATTCGACCTAAAGTCCTAGTGTAGACCAGGGCTTTGTGAACACAACTGATTTTCTAGGTGCCTAAAAGGCGTGCTGACACTGAGAATCACCACATCCAAGTTTCTTTGAAAATCTAGCCCTAAGTATCTTTATATAGTATGGTAAACCCCAGCTAGTGTAAGAGGCTGCTGTTTGCATACTCTGTCTGAGCATGGAGTCTTCTTAAAAGAAGAGACAATATTGACACCATCCCTGGGAGTTTCACTATGCAGCTTTAAGAGCAAGCCACAGACTCTGTAGAAGCCTCCTCTCCCGCGTCCACCTCCATTGGTGCCTAGGAGGTACATTAAATGGTGCTCACATCTGAAGGTGTATTGGTTTGCTCCAGGCCTCCTCCTCACTCCCACCTCCAGTGCAGCTGTGATTGCAGGCATCCCTGGGGACTTTCAGCCTGCATTCTGTTGGCTTCTGCCAATGAAAGCTTAGGAATAAACCAAGCCAGGCCTTTTAAAATGCAAAAGTGGAAAAAAAAAAAAAAAGATGCTACAATGTAGATTTGCTTTATTCTGTTTAAAAACAGAAAAGAGAAAAAAGTGTGTAAGTTACAAGAGACTGGGAAATTACTTTCTAAGTAAGGAAATCTAGAATCCTATCAGAATAGTCACAGGAAGTGAATTCTAAACTCCTATATAAGTATTCACACCAGAAGCTTAATTAGAAAAGCTATACCTTTCCAGTCAAGAAAAGGAAACACATGTTATATAAGGGTCCAACCAAAACTACCCATCCCAGCTGAAATTTCAAACACTCCAACTCCTCAGACACCCTTCAGAACAAGAATTATTTGTACAAATATTTGGCAATCAATTCGTCATAATTTATATGACTGAGGAGGTGGACATAGTCTACAGCCACCCACAGAAGAGACAACAATGTTGGTCAAATAAGTGACTAACTACTATAGCTATTTCACCTAACTCTACTGCATTTTTACAGAGGTTAATTTTACCAGACCAATGTTTAGTATAGTTCCATTTTCACAGTACAAGTGATACCTTGCTATTTTCTCCCATACTCCTCAACCCCCTTTGTGTCCTTTGTACCCTGTCCAAGAGACACCAAGTTCTGCTTTTATTTCTTTCTTCTATTTCTATAAGTAGGGGCATAGCGAGCAGATTGAGGGACATGATCGTTCCCCTCTATTCGACATTGGTGAGGCCTCATCTGGAGTACTGTGTCCAGTTTTGGGCCCCACACTACAAGAAGGATGTGGATAAATTGGAGAGAGTCCAGCGAAGGGCAACAAAAATGTTTAGGGGTCTGGAACACATGACTTATGAGGAGAGGCTGAGAGAACTGGGATTGTTTAGTCTGCAGAAGAGAAGAATGAGGGGGGATTTGATAGCTGCTTTCAACTACCTGAGAGGTGGTTCCAGAGAGGATGGTTCTAGACTATTCTCAGTGGTAGAAGAGGACAGGACAAGGAGTAATGGTCTCAAGTTGCAGTGGGGGAGGTTTAGGTTGGATATTAGGAAAAACTTTTTCACTAGGAGGGTGGTGAAACACTGGAATGCGTTACCTAGGGAGGTGGTAGAATCTCCTTCCTTAGAAGTTTTTAAGGTCAGGCTTGACAAAGCCCTGGCTGGGATGATTTAATTGGGGATTGGTCCTGCTTTGAGCAGGGGTTGGACTAGATGACCTCCTGAGGTCCCTTCCAACCCTGATATTCTATGATTCTATGATTCTTTATTCTCCTTGTGATGGGGTGGACTGGGCCCAGACGCCCCCTGCTGCGCACATACCCATCCCAGGAAAGGAGCAGAAGAGTACTCCAAGTGGCCTAGATTGGTTGCGAGGAAGCAGCCAGTGAGGAAGGCCACAAGGAGCAGCTAATCAGGGCCTAGCAAACTCATAAAATAAGCTGCAGGACCAGAGTCCAGAGTCAGCCTGGAGCTGGAGGAGAGAGGACTGTGTTCCTGGCTGGCTGAAAGAGTGGCAGGACCACAGACAGCTCAGTGCTAGCAGGAACCAGGGGAGCAAGAGAAAGCTCCTGGCTGGCTGCTGGGACTGAGCCTAAGACAGTTGCCAGCAGGGACTGGAGGAGCAAAGAAGGAACTCCTGGCTGGCTGCTCATCGTGAGTAAAGACTGAGCCCAGGGAGGGCCACAGGAAAACAGTATCTCTAGGGAAGAAGCCATGGAGGTATGGCCCCATACCAGGGGCAGGACAAGATAAAGACTGTATACCCTGGAAGGGTTTTGTTTTGTTTCACATATAGACAAATGTCTATGACTCCGCTGGCAGGCTGAGTCACTGAAAACACACCAGAGAAACCACCAACAGAGGTCACCATGCACATGCACTCGGCCAGGGGATGCTCATGAGAAGTGGGATGCTCACAACAAATGTGTGCCACCCTGTTACAGTCCTCATGACTGATTTCATGTCCTACCTTATGTCTTGCTTTATTGCTCCTCTCTCTTCCTGTGATCCCTAGCACTGGGGCCTGGCATGACCTTCTTCCATAGTGGAGCTACCATACAGCCCAGAGATCTGCTGAGAAGCCATTGTCCTCTCATCCTCAGCTGCTCTGAGATGTGAAGTAACTAAGCAGGTGAGAGTCACTGGTGGTCAGTGATGAAGCAGAGGTGTTGTGGGTCAATGCAGGCAAATGGCAAGTTACCAAATAGCTCATGTATACAACCACTACTGGAATCAGTGGATACTGATGGTCATGGGACTGAGTATTGGCTTTCGTAAATTTAGCCAGATCAAATGACAGCAGCTGGTAACTAAAGTTCAGTTGTGTCTTACGAGCACTGATGTGAGTCACGCTAAGTAGTTCGGGATTCTAATGAAACCAGAGCTTTGTCCCAATTAAGGTGACCAGATAGCAAGGGTGAAAAATCGGGACAAGGGGTGGGAGGTAATAGGCACCTATCTAAGAAAAAGCTCCAAATATCTGGACTGTCCCTATAAAATCGGGACATCTGGTCACCCTAATTCCAATTTCACTAGAACAAGCCAAGACATTGGGGGCAGTCCTCTTTAAACCAGGGCAATACTGGTAAATCAAGGCATCTGGTCATCCCGTTTGTGTTCTAAAATGAGACACAAAGTATTAAGACTTTCCCATTTTCTACTGCTTTTGGCTATGGTATTATCTACACAAAGCTATATAGAGAGGAGAAAAGCAGTCTGTCCATAATCTTTTGGGAGTGAAAGTTAAAAGGAAAACACTGTTACACACAGAGGAGCCTCTGTGTGCTAAAGAGAGAGAGCTGACAGAGACATCCCCAACAGTTTACAGCAGTAGGGCAAGCTAGGAGGGGATTACAGTCACTAACTCACTTGGATGGGAATCAGTCACATCCTCCAAAGAAAGACCTACTAAATAATCTTTCTGATGTACATTCAATCACACACCACATCTGAATGTTATTCGATCACCTCAGCTGAAGCAAAGTGACTATCTCCTTTGCTCAGAGAGAACTGACAAGACATTCATTGCCTTAGAGGATACACTATACAGTTTTACATTAAAAAAAAAAAAAAAAAAGATTCTGAGAAGAGTCCTTCTGCAATTTCCTTTTTTTTTTTTTTTTGCAGGGGGGGTGCAGAGGGAAGGGGGGCAGGTGGAAGAGGAACAACTGCAAGTGCAACTGCTGTACTGCAATTGCCGCTTTATACAAAACTTGATCATTTCCCCATTACCAATTCTTTCCACTCCGCACACCTATTTGCTTTGTGTATCTGCCTATTGTTTTTAATCATAGGCTAAGACTGTAAGTGCATAGGAGCAAGGATTGCCTATATTATTGTGTGTGTGTGTACAGCATATGATGCAATGGGGTCTTGATCCCTACCTGGGGCTTGTGGGTGCCACCAAAATACTAAGAAGTAATGAGTCTTAAGCCAGTGTAGTAAAAACTCAAGTACAGGCTGGTAAATAAGCCAAAGTTTATCCCCAGGCCCTCTCTATGCTAGTATTGGAGCCTGATCCATTCCACGGATCTGATTCAAGTCCCATTGAAGTCAATGAGAGTTTGGCAGTTCACTTCAGTGGGAACAGAATTGAGTCCCTAAACACAGTCCTTATTACAGATGTTGGTCTCATTTTCCTGGCCAGCATAAATAGGGACAAACTGTGGTATATTTTGGTTTATAATTATATTCCATTAGCTATGCTATAAACTGCTTCAGTCGTACTAATTTTCCAAACAATTTACAGTATGGTTCATTTTTGTCTGCCACTGATCAGGGAGATTAGCATAGGTCATTGTTAAAGACAGGGTACTAAAGTCCTCTCCCAAAATGCATCACAGTGCTGCAGCCCAAGGTTGCAATATTTATATTTTCATATCACAATATTGTTTCAGCGTGCAAGAACTCTGCTTCCTTATATTATGATGCAATTTCATCACATACCAATAGCACAATGCTGGAATGCCCAAAATGAAGTTCTGAGATGGGTTAAACCTTGTCCTGGTGACCAGAACAACCCTAATGCTCTTAAAGAGGGTCCCCTCCAGGTCAGTTGAAGCATAATAGCAAAGTGCAGTATTGAGAAACTTGTGTTTCAATGGTCCACACTCTATTTACTTATTCTATTGACAGATTTTTTTTAGGTCTCAGGGGTGTCAGATAGGCTAGCACATTGCATGAACACAGAAATTTCTATGAAAAATTAAAAAAGACAAAACACTTATGGTCTTTGGTCTCCTGCAGTAGTGAATGCCAGAGTCTGGATAAAGGAGGATTTCCTTGCGCTCGTTCAATATTTACCTGAGAATTATTGCACGGGATAATCCTGTTCTCATATTATGCAACAGTAATTTGAGTAACAGAAAAAAAAAAGTCTCCAGGTGTCCAGAGAATCAGAATACATGAACAAGGCTAGAAAGGGGAAAGGCTTCTGCCAGTCTGTTCAATTCTGAACATGGCAGACCTATTAGGTTACTGCATAGAATATCTATGAGATTTTTTAGTTGTTTTTCTTTTAAAATAATTTGTTCATTTATTAAAAAAAACAAAAACAAATTGCAAATCCTGTTTAAAGACAGTGGAAAGGACAGTGTGTGGAGAAGGTGTTTTTCAGTTTGCACCTCAGGACTTTGCCGACATTTCTGGCTACTTCCAAGCTAGATAGTAGAGCAAACAGCTCAGAAGCTAAACAATAAGCGCCCAACACTCTGTATTCTCTGTGCACACGAGAGATCTTTCATTGTATCCATTGTTAACTACTTGCTACAGATACAGATATTCATGCAACAAGTTGAAAAGCTTAATGTGATAAGTGAGTTTATTGTAGCATATCGACTACTTCACCTGTAACCTGACCATTCAAATCCAAATCCTAGAGCAGCTTCTGACACATCCCTGCCAGAGGAGTATTTCCATCTTCGCTTTCCAGTTGTAGAGTGGCCCCCCAAAACATCACACTTGTTCATTGTCCAGGACAAGCCAGTCTGTAATGGCGTGGCACCCACCTCTCGTGAGCTCCTCCTTCCGGTTGGGTGAGTCTCTGCTTCTCTCAGTTTATGGTGACCCCTTCTGGCAGTTTCTAGTGACTCAGCCCTCTGGCCAAGTCTCACACAGTCTGTACGGAATACAACTCAAACAGACCCCAGGCCTCTCAGTCTTTAAGCTGTCTCATGGTCTTACAATCCCAGCCCTGGTATTGAGCCAAGCCTCCAAGGTGTCCTCCCCAGAGACTCTTTACTCACCTTTGTCTGTTCTGGCCCCAGCTCTCCAGCTGGGCCTCTTAACAGTTCAGATCCCCTTCTAGGGGTTTAATTGCTCTTGAATCATAGGCCACTTCCCCAGTTGCCTATGGGGGGCCCCAGGCCAGGGAGCCTAACAATAGCAGCCATGTGCCTCTGTGTCCCTTTAACTAAACCACTTTCAGTTCCCTGGATCAGTTGCCTGCAACCCCAGCCTTCACCAATGCTTCACCCTTACCTCAGGGTTCTTCTGTGTATAGGCTCAGCAGCCAGCCAGGAGCTCTTTCTCACTCCCCTGGCCCCTGCCAGCACTGAGCTGTCCATGATGCTGCAGTTCCCTTTGGCCAACCAGGAGCACCATCTGAACTCATCTGGCTCCAGCAAGGAACTGATTCAGAGCGGCACTGCAGCTTCTTTTATTTTAGCTTGCAAACCTCTGATTGGCTAGCCCCTTGCAGCCTCCCCTCCTATCCTGACTGGCTGCTTCCTATGCAGTCTCTCCAGGCTGCTTGGAGGACTTAGCTCCACTACTCTCTTCCAGGGATGGGTGTGGCAGGACACTGAGGCCTCCAGCAGGGGGCCTCTGGGCCTAGTCTACCCCGTCACACTGTCCAAAAATATTTTTTTAGAACTCTAGAACATTTCCTAAATTAGTTTCTGTAACTAGTGTTTGTACAGAGTGCAGGATAGTTTAGGGTGGATTGTGGGATTTTTACTTAAACTTGTTTAAGGAGACCTGCACAATTCATTTGTGGCTTTGCGATGCTTGAGTACCAGACCCATCCCAGACAAATCCTGTACACCAGGTCGTGGTGTATGACATAAATTTGTGCAATCCTAGACACTTTGTGTGGAATTGCTTCTCTGCCTCCACAATATTTGGCAGCATCCAAGTACAGATAAACATGAATCCCTACTACTTTAACAATTTTTTCTTGTTTCCCCTGGGAGCTGATCAGCTTTTGCCTGGAATCCTTCTAACCCAGCAGCTGGAATATTTTTAATAGATCTGTTAATTTTTGAAATCCTAGAGCACGTTTAGCAGGATGATTATGGATTTCGTTGCAAATACACCGATGATGAGGAGGAAATAATTCTTCAAGGGGTCTGTTAATAGGTCACCTACCAATAGCCTAGAGCACTCAGCCTCAATTCCTAGGTTTGCCTATAGGAAATATAATCTAAGAGTCAGGGGCTGAGCCCATAGAGCAAACCAATTGTTTGTGCAGATTGTGCACATAGCTATCCCATGGAGCTAAATGTTATTATTGTTACTTCTCCTTCCCCATTCCCACTTTTTGCTTGCTACATCTACTCATTGCCTCTCGTCTTGACTAAGACCCCAATCCTGCAACAGATGGGTGGACTACTGAGCCTGTGTGAAGTCCCATGGGGGTCTTCAAGGGTACAGCTCACCTACGCATTGTACACTGCAGGATCGGGCCATAGATCGGAAGTTCCATTGGTACAAGAATGTCTTTCTGCATTTGTACAGTGCCAAACACAGCAGGGGCCCAAACCTGACCGAGGCCTATGGGTGCTGTCCTAACACCAACAGTAGTTTTGTGTACACACACCCCCATCAAATTCTATTGTAGGGATCATAATTTCTCACACTGACTTCTCTAAAGCCACCTCCATAGCAAATGTATTCCATTTTCAATTCAAAGAGTGATTCTTCTAGGTGCCACCACAGCAAACTCAAACTGAGATCCAATAAAATAAATCAATCAAAGCAGTACTTGTTCTAACTTCCATGTGCTTTACCAGATTTTGCAATGGTGGCTTAACCTCATACATTTGTTATGAGTAATGAAGCAGGATAAAAATGGGGTTTTACTCCTAAACCAAGTATAATTATGTATGAAAAATACACTGTTTGATTAAGAAATAATTAGTATGAAGAGGTGGATTATATACTGGCAATGCTATCACTATAGTAAAATTGAAGTGAACCAACAGACTTTTCTTTTTAATCTGGAATATCTCATCAGATCACTTTTGGAAAGATTAGAAACCTAATTTGTTCTTGATGCTGCATAGTGCCATATTAAGATTTGCTGTGAATTTCATTTCATACTGATTGCAGAAACATGTATTTGATAATGCTTAAAATATTGATGGCACTGTATTGTATGCACACACATCTATACTGCACTGTACCTCTAAGGTACTTGAGGAAATTAAAGTGTCTTTTAAGATCATCATGTCAAGATGTTCTTAATTTTTTTTAATTTGCTGCTTTATTAGGTTGATTAGTCTAGCAACTCTAAATCAGATGTTTACAAAGATACAGTTCACTCATAGTGTATGAGGACTGAGGAATAAGCTTTTCCTAAACTATGAAACCATACACAGTTTGTCTAGCCTTCTACTTGCTATAAGGCAATACAGATTTTTAAAGCAGCAACTTACTTTTGTCTGGTTATATAAAGAGTCAAATTTGTGTTAAAAAATAATAATCCTGAACTTGCAAGACAGTGCAAATGTATGTTTAAGAGGAGAGCAAGAGAGAGAGAGAAGTGACCTTTTGACTCACTTTATACTTGGTAAGGGTTATATTACAAACCAGCTTCAAAAGCAACAGCAAACAAGCAGAGCTAAATGCTTCTTCCTTTGGAAATATGATGTGTTTTTTGCATATTTACCATGGCTCCCTCCCATTGACCATTTCCTCTCTAAACACAAATAATGGATTCAATTTGTTTAATGGTGGGTGAATTTACTGTAAAAATCTAAAAACCAAGGGCCTAGCTCATCCCTGATATAACTCGATTGACTTGAGTCAAGTTTCATGGGGATGACTTTAGCCTTAAATCTCTGCTTATTTGTGTGTAAAGAAGGCACTTTGAATAAAAGGGGGGATTTCAAACTCAGAAGTTAGTCATTCTGAGTCTCAGAAGGTGGTCTAGTCTAGTAGAAGTTAAGGCAAGATCATCTGGAAGTGACAAGGCCCTGTAAGCACGTAGCTTACCTCTCAACCATCACGTATGCAGTTAGTGCCTCAGTCTCCCTTCACTGACAAGGATCTTCTCAAGCAGATAGGGAGATTCGGCCCCCCTGGCCATTTCAAAATTCCACCCATTCCAAAAGAAACAAGAGTTCAAATGAGAAGACAAAGTCAGATCTTCTCCCATCAGTGCAGGAATCCACAGGAGGTTCTTTTCTTCTCGATTGGATGGGATGCCCACTCTCCCCACCCCACACTCAGAGTCACAGCTAAGCTGTAGCCCATACTATCCTCCTACTACAGGCCCCAGCCCAGAGACTAATAAAACAGTTGCCACTCCACCCTTAGACTTTTCCTTAGGACCACTTTTTTGCTCATTTTCTTGCCTACCTCGTAGGTCTTTCCTGCCAAACCCCTACCACAGGCTGCTTCGGATTGTCTGTGAATCACTCGGCTCAGCAATCACATAGCAGCTTTAGGAATCGGCACTGCTCTAGTCTGCCCGCCTGAGCTGGGGGTGGGGGGGGAGAAACATTTGATTGGAAAAGAGATTGAAGTTTTAACTTTCAAAATGCAGGTTTTAAAAGATTTAAAAACATGAGTTAAACTACAACAATCTTTTAAATATAATCAGCATAGGCAAGGCACAATATTATGAGTGAGTCTGGAGAAGGAGGGGCATGTTTTAGGAGGGTCCTAATTTGGTATAACTAATGCCTGGAGCTCAAGAGTTGCTGGTGGCGAGGCTGCTACCTAACACAGACCTCTCAGCATGTCACATTCGCTTCTATGCATGCTGAATAGAAATCTCCTTCCCACATCTCTGTCCTGCATGAGAGACAAGGTCGGGGAGGCGATACCTTTTATTGTTGGTGAGAGACATGCTTTGGAGCATACACAGAGCTCTTCTTCAGGTCCTGTGTCACTTATTGCTAATGAAAGATGAACTTTAGATATTTATTTTGCAATATGAGAAGATTATTTTTAATTATTGTTTGTGTTAACATAGTCATGGACCAGGACTCCATTGTGCTAGGCACTGCTCAGACACAGAACAAAGAAACAGTTCCTGCCCCAAAGAGTTTCCAATCTAAATAATATCTTAGGAGCAAAAATTAAAGCAAAGGGCTGGATTGCCTCCAGCAGCCGAGATCTGCTCAATGCATGAAGGAGATGTGAAGCTAGAGTCTTAAGCCAACGCTAGGTCTATGTATCAACTGAGAGAGTCTGTCAGACATAATGCTGCTGAAATGCTATTAAAATTAAGTTGTTAAAAGTGCAGTAAAATATGTAGTGTTTGGACTTTCCTAAAGGCTGGTAAACGGAAGACTAATAGTCATACACTAATCACTGTATATCTTATGTTTAAAGTAATATCTGTACATGTGTGTTACTCTCACACAGATGGGACAGACCGCATGATAACAAGAGGGCCATTAATCATTGCTAAGTTTAACCCATAGCAACAGGTACACCCCTTAGGGGAGAGAGTGGTCAATTGATACCCAATAAAAGTGTGTGCAGAGGAAACACCTCAATTCCCAATACAGTGGGTAGAAACCACTTTACATGACCCAGGGATGAATCACATAGGATGACTTCACTGAAGAATTATCTCATGGACTCCCTCCCCTCCCCCATTCACCTTTTGCATCTGTGAGCCCTGAGGTCAGAACAGTCACATAGCAGAGCTTTCAGATAAAAGCTGCCTAGGGCCGTTGGTTTTCACACTTTTTTTCTGGTGACCCAGTTGAAGAAAATTGTTGGAGGGGTTTGCGCTGTGGGAGGGTCTCAGAACAGGGGCAGAGGGTTGGGACGTAGGGATGAGGGCTGTGAGGTGGAGCAAGGGATGAGGAGTTTGGGTGCAGGAGGGGCTCCAGGCTGAGGGTGCGGGCTCTGGGGTGGGTCCAGGAATGTGGGGTTTGGGCTGCAGGGGGGGCTCAGGGCTGGACCAGGGCCATGGGTTTACCTCGGGTGGATCCTGGTCAGCAGCGGTGCTAAGGCAGGCTTCCTGCCTGTCCTGGCACCGCACTATGCTCCAGAAGTGGCCAGCATGAGGTCCAGCTCCTAGGGGCTCTCACCCACAGGCACCGCCCCACCCCCCCAGTTCCCATTGGCCGAGAACTGGCCAATGGGAGTGCGGAGCTGGTGCTCGGGGCGGGGGCAGTGCACGGAGCCCCATGGCCCCCCTATCTAGGATCCGGACCTGCTGCTGGCTGCTTCCGGGCCACAGTGCGGTGTCAGAACAGGTAGGGACTAGCCTGCATTAGCCGGGCAGCACCGCCGATGGGTACTTTTAATGGCCCAGTCGGCGGTGCTGACCAGAACCACCATGACCCCAGTGCCTTACATTCTGCGACCCAGTACTGGGTCGCGACCCGCAGTTTGAAAATCACTGGGCTAGTGGAAGGAAGAGGGGTCTTTTTACCAGTCTGGATCCTAAGAGGCAAGGACTTTGTCAGGTAAGGTACGCCTAGCTGGCATAAGCCTCAGAAGCTGAACCTATAAGACTGTTACTTGAACAGAAATGTTATGTTTGTCTTTGTCTGTGTTTTTAGTATTCTTAGCATCGGGCAAATATCTCTTGCTTAATTTTCATTTAATTAATAAAGCCTAAATAAGTTTAACAGGATTGGACTGAGCGTTGCCTTATTGGATAAAGGAGGGAGACCTAAGGAGGACCTGTGGTACGTATCTGATCATTTAGGAACAGAGGAACTTGGATTTTCTGTGATATTATGGTGAAAGGGGTCTAACAACACAGGGGTCCGCTCACTTGGTTTCAAGGGAGACTGAGGCATCCAAGGGGACTGTTTAAATAAATTCTGTATTAAGGCTGGCAAAAGCCGAGGGAGTTAATAAGCAGTGCAGTTAGCTGGTGTGTCTATGGAAGTAGAGGCATAGCTGGCACTGGGTTAACTTCCCTGTTATTGAACAGTCTGACTTGAAGTGGAACCGACAGTCTTCAGATACCAAGGGGCATGATGGGACAGGACATTGAGGAGTTGCTTACAACCTCCAGATTCTGAGGTCCAGTGTGTGTTGGCCCTGACATCTTCTCCAGTTTATGCCACTGGCCTTCCTAAGGAACACTATGCCTGTGGTTTCAGAGAGCTCAGCCATGCTACCATACTGCCCTGATTCACCTTCAACTGATCTGCTACACCAGGGTGGGGGCAGTATAGCTGGTCCAGGAGTTTGCTCCGCTGGCCTTATGCCAGTGGGAATTTCCCCTTCACCAGGGGATTGCCCTATTAAACGTTTGCAGCTAGAATCTGGTCCATTTGCACTACCTAAGATAAGGTCTAAACTAGAGAAGTTTTGCTGGTATACCAGTATAGCTGACCTGGCAAATCCTCCTAGTGTAGACGCAGCTCATACTGGCAAGTGTGTTTTCCCCCAATATAGCTTAGGGCAAGTCTACTCTTAAAACACTGCATTGGCGCAGCTGTGCCACTGTTGCACTTTAATGAAGACACTTTAAGATGACAGGAGTGGATTTTTCACACCCCTGAGCAACATAGTTATATCGATATAGGTCTGTAGTGCAGATCTGACCTCAGCCAGTTCAGTGAGTGAAATAAGCTATACTGGCAAAAACACCGACATTAAGGCTTCTGCCTGTACAGAAATGACATTTAAATAAATGGTCACACCCCTAACCAACACTACTATACTATCAAAAGCCCTTGTATAGACCTGGCCTCAGTGACCTGAGGGGGCAAAACCTTAGCAGGAAATCTGGCCGATAGAGTCACATGTGCCCCTATACAGAAAGCCAGCATGAGGACTTTGCACCACTGATGTCCCACTTAAGCACACAAAACGGTACCTATGTGGGCTTTGGGGGCTGTTTAAGCATTGTGCTTGCCCTCTATGCAGGGGAACATGCCACCCATTTGGGATATATTTGTCCAATAAGCACACTTACTATAAAGCATTAATTAAAATGGATAAAGTTGGTATGAAAGCACCATTACATCCTTTAGGTCATGTCCGCACTACAGGTGCTACAGTGCCATAACTATGCCACTGTAACACCCTAGTGTAGACACACATCGCAGAGACAGAAAGGGCTTTTCCATCACTCTAGGCACACAATCTCCCCAACCGATGGTAGCTAAATCGATGGAAGCATTCCTCTGTTGACCTTGCTGCGTCTACACGGTCGGCACAATTACCACACTCAGGTGTGGATTTTTCAAACCCTTGAGCACCATGGCTATGTCAATCTAAGTTTTATGTGTAGACTGGGCCTTCATTAGCTACCAGCACAAATACAGATTTAAATCAGCTGTCAGTGTGTCTATCACACTGTGATTTTATGTTAAATTGTCATTTTCCCCCTAGGCACCTGCCACGTTGTCATCATAGCAATGCATTCTATGACACCTTAGTTAGGCTAGAGAATGAAGTGCCATGTAGGGATGTTGATTTATTTATTTATTTTTAAACCAAAACTACTGGGGGATGGAATAGTATATATGATGTAAGATCATTGTGCAAGGCCATGGCAATGTAAAATTCTCCCTTCAATCCCATCCTACCTGAAATATTTTTGAACCATTTATGCTAAATCCCAGAAATACCTCCACATGTCTCAAGGTCCTTAAGAATCCATCATACTTTCTGGACATCTAAAGATATTTGACCAACACTGAAGAACATAAAGAGGCAAGGAAGGACCGTTCGTTTCTCTTAAGTCATCTTTGATGGTGGGTCAGATCCTGATTTAATTTACACCAAATTCAGTCAAATAGCTGGGTTTACACCATTGTAACGGAGATAAAAATCTGGCTCACGTAGCTCCAAAACCCTAGCAGATGACCTTTAAAGCCTAGAGCCTTTCCTGAGAAGGTAAAATAAACATGGTTTCAGATGAAGCACAAAAGATTAGTGAAAGTTCCCACTGATATATTAACTTAATTCCATGCCAAATGCTAATAAAAACAAACAAACAATAGCTATCCTGTTTCACTTAACAGCACAAAAGAAATTGGGAATTGCCACAGCATCAGATAGCTGCCCCACCTATTGGCTTAAGTATACATTTAAAAAAAAAATAAAACCAAATGAGGAGTCCTTGTGGCACCTTAGAGACTAACAAATTCATTTGGGCATAAGCTTTCGTGGGCTAGAACCCACTTCATCAGATGCATGGAGTGGAAAATACAGGAGCAGGTATAAATACATGAAAGGATATATTTATATCTGCTCCTTTATTTTCCACTCCATGCATCTGATGAAATGGGTTCTAGCCCACGAAAGCTTATGCCCAAATAAATTTGTTAGTCTATAAAGGTGCCACAAGGGCTCCTCGTTGTTTTTGCTGATACAGACTAACAGGGCTACCACTCTGAAACCCATAGGCGCCAACTCTGTGGGTGCTCCGGGGCTGGAGCATGCACGGGGAAAAATTGGTGATGCTCTGCACCCACTGGCAGCTCCCCGCCCCAGCTCACCTCTGCCCCCACCTCCTCCCCTGAGCGTGCCGCTGCATCCTGCTTCACCCCCCTCCCTCCCTCCCAGCTGTTTCACGCGGCAAGCGCTGGGAGGGAGGGGCGAGGAGGAGGAATGTGATGCACTCGGGGAAGAGGCGGGGCTGGGGCAGGGATTTGGGGAGGGGTCCAATAGGGGCAGGGAGGGGGCAGAGTCGGGACGGGGACAGGGGTGGGGCCAGAGGAGCTGTGCTGAAACGTATATATATTTAAAGACGCTTTACTTTATGTCAAGCATGAATCAGTCAATGCCTCATAACCATGGATATTCTCAAATTAGCCTGGGGGAAGCTTTTCATACCACCACAGACCCCACAGCAGGATTGATTTCAGTTGTACGATAAGGACAAAGAGTAAGGCCACCTGTGGACTAGATGGTCTCCAGTTACAGTCCATTCTCAAAGGCACTTGGAAATTTGTTGCACAATTACAATAATAATAATATGGAAAAGTCACAGGGTGATATAGACAATTTAACAAAATAATATTTGATGCTGTTTCTATACTTCTAGGGCACAAAAGTATATGGCTCATACAGATGCTTGACAACAAACTGGATCAGTGTTTATTGAAACAAAATGATCGCACGAGATGCAGGATAATGGAAACCAAGAGCAAAGTGTTAAAAAAAAAAAAAAAAAAAAGAAGAAGAAGTCAAAAGTGTATATGCCTCTGTGCCAATTAAAATCCAAAGAAAGAGAGGCATGTTTTGGTTACGGAGTGAATGTTGTTCCTGCTCACTACATGGGATAATTCAGATTATATGAAAAACAAACAAACAAAACCACCCAAAGTCCAGATTGGAATTATGGCTAGGAAGAGTCATACCAACAGTGAATATCATCTAACGGAAAACCTAATACCATGAGCCTCAAAGCAAACTTCTTCATAGAAACAGACAATGAAATCTACTGTACAAATTACATTTGTGCATGCTAATGGCCAACTTACAAAAATACTGGAATCATACAGATGGATACATAACTGTAATAGTTTTTCTATTCATGAAGAATAGTCTTGTGCTGAAAGCTTAGAAATGAGAATTAGAAAAATCTGAATTCTATCATCCCTGTGTAACCTTGGCCAAATCTGTCACTTGAGCTGATTTTTACTGGAACGCTGCTGCCAGCCAGGGTTCCAGCCACCGGCCCCGCTCAGCCACTGCTGGCCTGAGTTTACAGAAGCCCCGGTCGGCAGGGGGCTGAGCGGGGCCGGCAGCCGGGACCCCGGCTAGCAGGAGCCAGTGAAACCCCAGACCGGCAGTCTGGAGTTCCGGCCGCCGGCCCCTTGCCAGCCGGGGTCTTGGCTGCCGGCCCAGCTCAGCCCGCTGCCGGCCTGAGTGAATGGAACCCCCGGCTGTGCACCTCAGGTTAAGAACCACTGCACTAAACTGATAAGATCTGCATTTTAATTTAATTTTAAATGAAACTTCTTAAATATTTTAAAAACCTTGTTTACTTTACATATAACAATAGTTTAGTTATATAATATAGACTTGTAGAGAGACCTTCTAAAAACATTAAAATGTATTACCGGCACGTGAAACCTTAAATTAGAGTGAATAAATGAAGACTCAGCACACCATTTCTAAAAGGTTGCCGACCCCTGCTTTGTGAGATCCTTTCCTCATCTGTACAATGAGTGTACTAATGTTTAAATACAACCGCCTGTGAAATAGGCAATGACTGCAAAGTATTTTATGATCCTGGGGTGAAAGGTGCTATAGAAATGCAAACTATTCCTATTCCTAATTGAAATCATTAGCAACTATGTATTAGCAGTTGATAAAAACGGTGTTATTACATTTACCCTGGTGAGCAAAGATAATACACTACAGTGATCACCAAAAAGTATACCAAAGAAGAAACTTAATTTAAAGGGACAATTAGAAGTATGGTCATGCAGGCAAAAAATGTGTTATGATTAAAATTGTTAAGATGGGGGAGGGCTATCTTCTGGATAGGTTTTTTGTTTAAAGCTACTAATCCTTCTATGATGGCAGGGAACTTGCCAACTTCCTCCCATAGGCTATGCTCTCAGGGTTGGAATCTGGAAGCACAGAATAGGGCTAGGGGACGCCAGGCAGCCCAGCACTCATTTCTGTTTCCCACTTCAGCTTTTGCTGCTATGGCTACTAGGTAGCATAGGTTGAGAGCTCCACTTTTTGTGGGCCAGTTGAGGTGGTCAGTGGGAGCTTGTGTTGTAGTCTCCAGTGGGATCCACTGGTCCTAGGTTAGACTTCCCCACAACCCCCAATTTATGGTGGGACCAGTAGGGTCAGGCAGTGGCATTAAAATTTTAAAAGAAAACAAGCCACCCAAGCAAGCCCCACATATGTGCATGTGAGTATACAGAATACACACACACACAGCGCCTGGTTTTGTAACCACGTGACCTTATTGCTCTTACCTTGTCCTTTCTCCCAAGGTTCTCCCTGGTCTTTGTTACATGCACTTGTGTCCGATCCATATAGACTGCAAGCTTTTTGGGGCAGTGAAAGTCTTCTTCTTTGTATAGTGCCTAGCACAAAGGGGCTCTGATCCTGCCTGGGGAACCACTGGGCTCTCATGCAACACACATTAAACAATCACAGTCTAGTGGCTGGATGGCTTTTTCCTGTAGTGGAAACCCTCCCAGCATCAGAGCACCACCTAAAATTTGGAGTGCTAATAAGCCACCATTCTGACCCATGGCTAAATACTTGTGTGTCTCTTTCAATGTCATAGTGGATTTTACACTAACTGCCTCATTGTGATGCAAACATGACTGGCACAGATTCTCTACTTCAATAAAATATATCAAAAGATGTTTGAGAGGCAGCTATGTTAAAACATTAAACATAGGGGTGATACATGCATAGATCCTTTTCCCAACTTAAATAAAGATGCCCTTATAATTATCCATTACATGCATTTCTAAATATCAACCACGATTCTTAATTTTGCAGTGGTGCTAATGATTTGATAGAAAATCTGGTGTAGTTCAGTTTAAAACATGCCATGCTGCATGTGTTCTGAAACCTCAGGCTGCTATGAAAGTAAAGAGAAGATAAGAAAATATCCTTTGAGCTCTGTAAGTTTCTAATGAGCATTGTATGGTAAGAATTAGTGGAGTATGACATAAGGAGCAGCCGCATGTCCTAAACAAACAGTTCTTTGTTTGTGGTATATGTACATACTTTAATGAGTTTACTAGGGTGTAAACCTTATTGCTTTTTCCCCCTTATACCTAATTCTAGGAAACTGATGCAGAGTCTCCTATCTATTAATTTACAGGGAGGGATCAGACCAACAAATGGCAGTGATGGAGAAGGGGCTCCTTATTGTAGTGAATAGAATATTTGTGAAAGGTGCGAGCTTGACAGTCTTGAAGATTCACTGAAATCCTTTAGCCCCAGAACAGGTATAGCAGAGGCAGACTAGGGATAAGCCACCCACACACTCCCTTTCCAACATTCCTCACCCCTGACCTAAGAGAAGAGAGGTTAGTCTGTCTTCCCAATGAGTCCTAGCCCTCTGCCGAGTCTGCCAACAAGGGTGCCAATTAATGCTGAACACTGCGTGATTTGTGTGATGTGGATGTCTAGTGATGTTAAAGGGTTCACGGGCATCTGTGCAAGGTAATCTAATTATTATGATAAACTTTGAGTCTCAGGATCAGGTTGTTGAATGCGAATCTGAAGCAAGGAAAGACCATGGCAGTGGAATGTGTGAAGATTCTCCCACTCATGCTCAGAGGGGCAGATATGCAGAGACTGTGTAGCTGACAGGCTTACAGACTAGATATGAAAAAAGAAAAGGAGTACTTGTGGCACCTTAGAGACTAACCAATTTATTTGAGCATAAGCTTTCGTCTTCTAGCCAGCCATTGCACTTCTCCAAACTGCTCTCTGCTCCAACTCCTTCCCCTGGCTGATTGAAGCAGGGTTTTTTTTAAATCAGGTGACTAGCTTCAGGTGCTCTAATTGGCTTCAGGTGCTTTTAATTAATCTATAGAAAGCTTTCTTCCCTCTACAGGGCATAAGGCTTCCTTTTATCCTGGGATTTACATCTCTCTGCTGCTGCCTTCTGGCCATGCTGTATCACAGAACAAAGAGCTTTATTTAAGAAGCTCTGTGTAAGAAGTTTGTCCAATAAAAGGTATTCTCTCACCCACCTTCTCTCTAATATCCTGGGACCGACGTGGCTACAACAACACTGCATACAGCAAATGATAGCTATTTGAATGCATGCATGTCTGCTGACATACCCCTTTCTAAGAAGGTAGGGTGACTTCATCACTTGCAATTCTCATTGGGTCCATTGAAATACATCATCTTTTCTTTTTTCATAAATGAGTACTTGTTGAACCTTAGAGACTAACAAATTTATTTGAGCATAAGTTTTCGTGAAAGCTCATGAAAGCTTATGCTCAAATAAATTTATTAGTCTTTAAGGTGCCACAAGTACTTTTCTTTTTGCGAATACAGACTAACATGACTGCTACTCTGAAACCTATCATATTTATGCATATACGTGGTAGTTTTACATAACAGGACAATTGCTCTCTTGCCCATGTCTATTCAAGATGACATAATGGGATTACATGACATTAGCAGCATGGGAAATTTGATCAAGGCTATTATCTCCAAAGAGACTAAAACTTATCTGAATTATCCCCTTATTCTTCCCTGCTTAGAAGTACTTATTGTTACTACCTTAAAAGAGTTCTTTGCCTTTTCTTTTTACATACAATAGGGTCATTAGAGCCACTTGTCCCTTTCTCTACTACACTGTGAAAGTTTCCTTTTGAGTATCATTACATTTCAGGGAAAACTTGGCTCATGTACTGTGTCTAAAGTGACAGCATATAGAGCCCCAGGGCTAGGTTACACTGGGCATCCTAGAGCAGCAGAGGATTGGGAAGGCAGAAAGGTGGTCTCTGGACATGGTGTAATTTGGGGCTCCCTACCATATTACAGAAGGAAATGAATAGTAATTCTTGTCTTTAAAATTTTATTGATAACCAAAACATGAGGTAGTGATAATAGAAAACGTTTTACACGTATTCTGCTAATTTAAAAAACCCCACATTGCTTTCTGGATTTGCAGGCAGCAAAGTCATGAGTGACATCTGAAAATTCAATACCCTGAAGCACATCGGGCCCCCTTTCAGCAGACCCAGTTTGCTCATGCGTTAAAACATTATTGATTTGACTCCAAGACTGAAATTCTGCTCTCTGACTTAGCATGACACTGAGTACTTCATTTCCACCTCCAATGCTAGAAGTTGGTGCTGATGTTCTGAACAAGTTTAGGTGATAGTTTTTCAGCATTCCTACAAGAATGTCTTGTTTAAGTTGTATATCAGCACCTTGATAGCCCCAAGGAGTGCTTCAGCTACAGGCTGAGCAGATGCAGAATGACAGTTGAACATGCTTTTGGTTGTTTGAAAAGTCATTGATGTTGTTTATTTACAAGATTGGACTTCAGTGAGAAAAATATCCCAATGATTATAGCTGTTTGCTGTGTTCTGCAGAATATCTTCGAAGCAAAAGGCGAAAAGTTTCCGCGGAGGTGGTGGGCAGAGGTGGAGCAGCTGTCTGCTACAAGGGCTATTAGAAGAGCTTAATGCAGAGCTATACAGCTCTGGGAGGCTGTGAAAGACCATTTTAGTACTGAGTCAGAGTAGTCTGTGTTGCTGTAGTGTGTTCTACCTGGCCTTGCTCTTTTGCGGCCCAGTGTGAATCTTGTAGGGATTGCTGTGTAGATAAGAATAACACATTGCGAATGCACCTATTCATATCATTTGTACTGTGAGTTATACATTATGAAAGCCAGGGTTGGTGTATGTGTTGTAATTGTCTTTAATGTCCCCCCTATAGTGTAACTGCTGAGAGTTGTGGGAAAGTCTCCTATTGCTGTGGAAGAAATAAGGCAGCCCTCCCCAGAAATCTTCGGCAGAGGATTGCAGAGTACCTCAATGAAAGTTTCATTGAGATCTCTTCAGAGGATTCATGGGACATGCTCGTGCACATAAACAAACTGCTCCACGTGGCCCCCACTGCCAAACTCCAGAAGGGGATGAAAAGCAGATAGCAATGCTACCTCTCTTGGTTGTTTCACTACCTCTTCTAGCGCAGGTAAAAATGAGCAAACCAGAAAATGTGTCCTACTACTGTGGGGGTTCCATCCCTATAATTTCAAAGCATACTGCATACTTACCAGAGGTTCCTTCCTCTGCATCAGGCTTGCCCATGCTCAACTATCAAGAGCGACTGGACTGCAGTGGAGTCAAAAAACAGGTCCTGGCTCATGGTGCAGCTGGATCCCCTGGCTGCCTATCCCGCATATTTCTCCTCCTCTTCCACCTTCTCCTCCTCGTTGTTCATGGCAGGGGCGGGTGACTCAGACTCCTTGGAAATATTCATGGTGCTCTTGGGGATGGTGGTGAGGTCTCCTCTGAGGATGGGATGCAGCCCTTTGTAAAAGTGGCAGGTCTGCAGCTTGGCACCGGATCAATTGTTGGCCTCCCTGGCTTTCTGGTATGACTGCCACAGCTCCTTGGCTTTCATGCAGCACTGCTGCTGGTCCCTGTTGTAGCCCTTCTCCTGCATCCCCTGAGCAATCTGCCCACAGATGTCGATGTTTCTACAGCTGGTTCACAGCTGTGCCTGCACGGCCTCTTCTCCCTATAGGCCCGGTTGATCCAATATCTCCCGTCTACTCCAGGCAGGAGCATGTCTGGAGCATGTAGCCGGGATGGTCTGCTGGGTAGTTACACTCAACAGTGGAGAGCTGCTAGGTGTGCTCACCAAGCCAGGCAATGAGGAAAAGGAATTTCAAAAGTTTGCAGGGATTTAAAAGGGAGGAGAGGCTTCCTGTCTACCTAACCCCTGGGCAACAGAGCTCACCACAGTGACCAGAGCAGTCAATGTAGGGCATTGTGGGACATTTGCTGGAGGTCACTAATGGTCAACATAAATAACACAGTGTGTATATTCACTCTATTGACCAATGAAGTGAGCTGTAGCTCACGAAAGCTCATGCTCAAATAAATTGGTTAGTCTCTAAGGTGCCACAAGTACTCCTTTTCTTTTTGCAAACTAAGAGTGTGACTCTATGCTGCTTGGGGAGGTGGTGTTACTAAATCCGCATAGCGGGGCACTTACATCATCAGGAGCCAAATTTAAGTGAAGACACTTCCACAGCTAGGTTAATAAAAGCTTCCTTGCCTTTGGTTAAATGTTGGACATACTCTCCCCATAGCACTGGGTAAATGAGATTCCCCTCGCCTGTTTGTCAGAAGCTGTCAATGGGCGAAAGGGGATGGATCACTTGATGATTACCTGTTCTGTTCATTCCCTCTGGGGCACCTGGCATTGGCCACTGTCAGAAGACAGGATACTGGGCTAGATGGACCTTTGGTCTGACCAAATGTGGCCGTTCTTCTGTTCTCTACAACACAAAGGAAGCAGAGTAGGATTCAGCATACCTTCCTCTTCAAACACAATAGGCCAAATTCATCCTTGATATGCAGTGACTCAATGGAATGCTGTGGAATTACAGTAGTGATTAATTTAGCCCAAAGATTTTATTATATAAACTTGAGTCTTGGTTACTAACTGTCCATCAGCAGCGTTGTCGTTATTGCTATCAGTAAGACACTCCCTTTAAGCACTGAGTTATTAACCTAGCAATGGGTTTTATCTGCAGTTTCTGTTAACATCTTCTGCACCCTTGCAGATCAGATATTTCAAGAGTATCACTCTTGCCATCAGACTGACTGATAAGCACTCACAGAGGCCTCATCTACATTGGAAAAGGTTTGCTAGTATTGCTTCCTAGTTAAATACCATTTATCCCTGCAAAAAAATGCTTTGACGGTATAGTTTATACCAGTTCCCTGAGCAAAATTAGCCACACCGGAAAAGGCACTTATAAAAATGTTACTAAATGAACAAAAAAAATAAGTAACACCCCTAACAGACAACTGGCGAAAGTTGCTAGCGTACACTGGGTGGGAGTGTTGACATTTCTTGATGACTAAGTCATTTTAGGTTATCACTGTCTGTACTATTCTTTTACATTCCAGGAAGCTTTTGTAAGAGATTAAAAAAGTCTCAAAAAGAATTATACACATAGTATTTTTAAACATTTTTTTGTTAAGAGTTTTCCTTATATTTTTACAAAGTCCCACAATATTAGTAGTGAGCATCCTATTTAATCTGCAGAACTATTATAACATCCAAGCATCTGGAATGTCCTTCTTGACAGGTACCTTTGACCATAATTTAAATGTAAACCACTCAGAAGGTACTAGCTAGTTACCTGTTCTGACTTTCTTGTGTGTACTGCACCTGGAAGTTTCTAAGAACTCTCTTCCTGTGTATGTTGTTAGGCCTTCCATTTTGGAGAGCAGTTTCAGTTCAAGATTGTAGCTGCTACAGTGAGTACACCTACTATGCTCCCTCCTGGAAACTTTACATTAGGGCCTACTTATCTGGTTGTTTTCCTTGGTCTGAAATCAAAGACTCAGACTGAAAGTACACAGTTGGACTTTCCGATATGGAAAAACAAGAAGCAAAGTACAGTGTTGGCACCTTACAATTTTACTGAAAGTCTCATGGTATTTTGCGTTCTTCCCCCTCCAAGCCCCACCTCCTGGGATCATGTGACTGCATGAGAATCTCGGCTTTTTTTTTTTTTTAAAACAAATTTCTAGCCCTCCTAATTATGAAGAAAAGCTTGAAAGTGAGAGCCCAAAAGACTTCAACACCAGAAGGAAAATATAAGCAACCTCCAAAGTATTATTTTTAAGGGAATCTTATGATTTTGGAATGTTTGGGGCTGGCAGTATCATCCTGAAACTAAGAAAAAGAGTCTAGGTGGATTGTAGCTTCTTTGGGAGTGTTTTATTATCTGTAACACAAGGGACCCCAATCCTGCTGGGGACTTTTGGACACTACAACATTAGAAATATTAAATTATGAACAGTTCTTTTTTGGGGGCGGGGAGGAGGATATGTATGGGGGAAAGGAAGGAAGAAGAAAACAAGCAAATGAGAGTCCTGCTACTTATTAGTCCCTTTACTATAGCACTCCTGATGCAAAGCTCTCAGACTGTCCTGATCCGTTAGACCAACTTGTTTTGTAAGAATATTACCTGAAGGTTCACAACAGGAAATGATCTTTGACACACATAAAAAACTTGTGTGGGGAGAAGAACACCCTGAAGTTGTTCAGGAGGTGCCCATCTGTGAAGTAGATAGGGGAAAGACTTAGTAACGCCTGGCAACAGCACAGTGCTAAGCAGTGACACTCAGCTCTTACACTTACGGCTCCTGCACCAGAGCAGTGTACTAGAAGAACATGCCAAAATAAACTTTAGGGCTATCTTTTGTTAAAATATTTGTCTCTTTCTTCCCATAAGGAAGTGTGGCAAAGAGTTCATAACAGAACAGCACAATGCAACAAGATACCTGCTTTGCGGAGGGGAGCATGGCCCAGTACTGCAAGCAATATCAGCGAAGCAGTCTGGGGCTCCAATAGAAACAAAGCAACATTTACATAAAAGTTGAATGGTTCTTTTAACTCTCATCAGCACTTACTATTTTCTGACCATCTCTAATAACAAGCCTCTGAACTCTAGCCCTCTAATTATGTTCTCTCAGTTTTCCCTTTCACATATACACCCTCACATGCAAAATACCTTGGCATCCAGATTAGCCTTATGAAAAGCTGTGAAGAAACATTAAACAGGTGTTCAGAATTATGACTCAACAGAGCGGGTCAGATTCTTTCCTGTGGCCAAGATCTGCTGGACACCAGATGGAAAGGGTATGGCGCTGTGATAGTAGGAATGGTCCAAGGAGTTTCTCTGACTTATGCCAATGTCACTGGAGCAGAATCCTTATCCCAGCATCAGATAGGCATAGCATAGCTCCACCATGCCTCCTCCCTGTCTTGACACACCCTTTATATCACAGGGAAGGCAGTGTGGTTGGTGTAGGAGCTGCCTCCATTAATTTCACTGGGGTTGAGGGGAGGAGAGAGTTCTTTCACAAAAGCGGGAAATTTCCTGCTGGCCACTTGCAGCCAGAATCCATCCCCTTGATGTCACCTGAGTGGCATAAAGGAAACAGATCTCAGGAGAGAATCTGGCCTAGTGTGTTAGCATGAACCATCCTACTGATCAGTTCTTTGAATTCAATGTATGTACAGAAATGAAGGGAGAATAAGTGTTTCTCTGTGTGAGGTGTTTACAGATTAGAAACAATTAAAAATGACAAGTCTGGTGATTAGCTATAGTCTGTGCTTACTTCAAGACACTTCAGAGGAGAATACTTTAGGGAGAACATTTCTATTCTAACCAAATAGGAAGATTCCTGGATTCACTGAATAACTGACACTTGCTTCACAAAAGTGAAGGCAGTCAGTCAGGCTTTGAGAGAATACAGTGGTTCTGAAATTGTGGTCTAAAGGCCAGTGGTGGCTTAATGAGAACTTCTGGGAGGCCCTCCCATCACAACAATAAAGAACTTGTCAGCCTTCAAGCAGCGAGTATTGCAGCTAGTTTGCAGCCCAGTCCATAAATCTTTCAGGATTTCAAGAGGTATTTTGTCTATCTGAACTAAATAAAAAACCCAACAAACAAGTAGTTCTGCACCCTACGTAGCTGCTATGTGTCTTTGTCAAGTGTTTCTTTGCTGTAAATGGTATTTTATGCCAAAGAGGCATCAACCTGCACGAAAACTGATTCCCAAGGTGTTGAAATTGAGAAATAATATTTTCTGGGCAGTAAAACAAATCATGACTTCATGCTGGGAATAATGATGAAGGAGCTCACACCTTTACTTCAAAGACAGTCAGGAATACGAACCAGCAGGAAAGTACTGAGAGCGAGGGAGAATTTCACTGATTGGAGCCCGACAGTGAAAATGTGAGATGGTAATAGTGAGTAAGACAGATCACAAGAGAGTAAGCAAAAGATCTAGCTCCCATCTGTCTGAGCCCTGGTCTATATGTCGTTTTTGTACCAGTATAGCTATGTCAGTTGATTGAGGCGGGTGGGGGGGGATTTTTTTTTTTAAACCAGTGTAGTCATACATATTTCCTGTATGTGAATAAACTATCCCTGTATAAACACCTTTGTACTGGTAGAACTGAATCCACACTGGAGGAGGATGGGGAGATGGTAGGTGGGAGTTGTACAGCTTTAACTATACCATGATCTGAAGGCTGACTCCCTCAACAAGGGGCATACCTCCCAACATTTCACGTGGCTAAAGAAGGTTGCAGCACCCTCAAATTTGGCCTGTCCACTCCTTCATAGACAGAGACAGAGGGGTGGATGTTCCAAATATCATTGGCGTTGCAGCCTAGTGTAAGTGGTCTCAATGACACTCAATTTGCCCTGGCCATGCCTCCCTCTACAACCAACTGCTCTTCATCCAGTTGCTGGTTTCATCCAAGTCCTTGGATAGCCAGGAAATGGTGTTGTTGGTATCTGATTTGTAGTAATGCAGAGCTGGGTATAATGGGAGACATTTGTTCATGGCCGTGTCTTTTTCTCTTTTGTAGTAAGGAATCTGATGTTCCTCCTTCTGTACTCCATGCATACTGCAACAGCATCAAAACTGTGCTGATGACTGTAGTTTTGGTTTGTACCCATTTAAAAAGAATAACTGAGTATAATCCAAACAATACATGTTGCACATGCTGGTGTGGTGTATTTGGGTTTGGGTCTTGGTTTAACATCAGTAGAACAAGAAGGTAAAAAGAAGGTAAAAGTAGTCAGAGTGTACAGAAAGACATTGTGGCCACCTCAGCTGGGTACAGATTCTCACAATTTGGTTTTGGATCTGCTTCCTTCTAGCAAACAGGTGGTTGTCATCCTGACCCAAACAAGGGAGTATAACTCCTGACCTAAACAAAGGCACAGCTGCCACCCAGTGGAATTAAGAATCTCTGCATTAATCAGTGTCTTCCGTTTCTGCCTGGATCATCATCTTCAGGCTATAGGAATTTTAAACAACAGTAACACTTGACTCTTCTATAGCACATTTCATTTTGGCTCTCAGAGCTCTTTGGAAGACTATTGCTATCCCTATTTGCCTGGGGTAAACTGAAGTACAGAGGTGAAATGATTGCCACAGGTCTGCTGTTTGAGCTTTAGCAAGAGGTGAGTACAAAAACCCAGATTTCTGGTCTTCCAGATCAGTGCTCTATCCACTCCATTTGACAACGACAGCTCATCAGAATGAAGAAAACCCTCCCATCATTTCTCCTGTGGTACAGCCTCTGACTGCAATCAAATAAAGTGGGAACATGCAGAAGGGAGAAAGATAGAATTTTAACCATTCTGTGTCTGTTTTTGTTCTGGGTAATGGGTTTAGAATTGAGGATCAGTTCCCTTCTTTTTTTTAATCTCTCCTGTTTTCCTTGTTCTTGCATTCTGTTAATAAAAAACAGTTTGGCGTTATAGATGCCTGCACAGATGTTGTGCAGGAGGTCAGACTAGATGATCATAATGGTCTCTTCTGACCTTAAAGTCTATGATTCTGAGTTTCAAATTGTAGCAGGACAAGCTAGTTTGCCCTGTAGGAGAACATGCTTAGTGTTTGTAGGACAGACCCACCTAGCCACATGCAGGATCTGGAGGGTAAGAGGTAGTGGGAAGATGGAGGCGTCTCTGTTGGCTGTGTGCAGCTCCATGTGGTAAGTGGGCAGTGATACACAGTCGCCAAACCACTAAAGATGCAATAAGCGTCAGGCCCCTGTGACCCTTTGCAGGAAAATAAATTAGGATAGTTTTTAATTTTATAAGTGCCGTCCTCTGGCTCCAGTCCTAGATTAGCATGTAATTTCCTATATGCATTTCTATTATGCACAAATGATGAGAATTGGTGAAGGTAACCCATTGTGCTGGATGACAGACACCCAGAATTTGCTACCAGCTGCAAGAGTAAAGAAATAAAATTTATTTTCTAATGGCTGAGGCCAACATAAAAACAATGCATAATATAATGCTCTATTTCACAACTGAAATCAGATTCTGAGAAAGAAGATATTTGACCCTCCATGATGCTTGACTGGCAGAATGGTGACAGGATCTATACAGTGAGTTATTTCCTTGGGATAGGAACTTTCTTTGTATTTTGTAAATAGCTAAGTTGCCCTTAAACATCCACAGAACTACCACATTATCCACCTTTGAATCCCTCCTCAAAACTCTCCTTTGCTGTGATGCCTACAAGTCGCTTAACAATGGTTAGGCAGCTATTGTGCTGAGACAACTGCCGATCTTGCTGACCAATATGGTCTCACGGTTTCCTCTAGGGAGACCACGCCTCTGGATTTCAATAGGACAGCCCTCTTTTTGGGTGGTTTGTCCCCCAGCCAGTAATGAGATATAACTGCATGTGTTTTGTCCCATATGGGAGGGGAAATGCCATTTTGAAGACCATGCCGCTCCGCCCCCACCAGTGTGACCTCACATTTGCCAGTATTCTGGGAATGCATGAGTGACTTCCCTACCCGTCTGTCTGTCTCCGTCTGTTGTCTCTTGTGTTAGATTGTAAACTCCTTGGGACAGGGACTGCAGCTAGCACGAAGGGGCCCTGGTCCATGGCTAGGGCTCCAAGTGCTACAGTAACATAGCACACAAATAATCATAATGAACAGGCCCGGACTAACCTTTTGTGGGCCCAGCCCCAAACATATTTGTGGGCCCCCATGGAGGCAATGGAACATGGCACGGGGAGGTCAGTTTGACGTTGCACTCTGTATGATTTTATGAAAATATGCTAATAAGTGTGAATATAATGTAACTGGAATATGCTTCATGCAAAAGGTCTCTTGTACGGTATAATTACAAAGCTTATAATCTACTGAGTGTGGTCATCCTATTTGTATAAATGTATCACTCTTGTATCTGAAACTAGAAATATGAAGTATAACTCTGAGGGACTCTTGTAATTATGCAAAATGTGGGCCATTAATGGTAGTTTGGAATCTTGATGGCTCCCATCAACCAGGACAATTGACTGTGGATGGCTCTGTTTGCAGGCAGGCCTTCCTGTGAGTCAGGCTGGGAGGAACGAGGGCTTGAAGTCTTAAAGTGACACGTGATCATGTCACCTAAACTGGAATCCATCTTCAACCTGGTGCTTTTCCATTTAGAGGAGGGGTGGGAACCCAGAGAGGAACAAAGGATTCCCACCTTGTGGAAAAGATATATAAAGGGAGTGGAACAGAAAAAAGGGGGCTGCAGTCTTGAGAAATCCCCTAGTTACCACTTGAGCTGGAACACGGGCTGTCCCAGGGGAAAGAATTGTGCCCAGACTAGGAAGACGTCCAGTCTGTGATAGAAGCTTATTGAAACATCTCCGAGGGGGAGATTTTATCTGTATTTAGTTTTTTTACTGTATTAGGCATAGCTTTGTGCATTTTATTTTTATTTTGCTTGGTAATTTACTTTGTTCTGTCTGTTATTACCTGGAAACACTTAAATCCTACTTTTTGTATTTAATACAATCACTTTTTACTTACTAATTAACCCAGAGTACATATTAATACCGGGGGCAGGGATAAACAGCTGTGCATCTCTCTCTCAGTGTTATAGAGGGCGAACAACTTAAGAGTTTACCCTTTATAAGCTTTATACAGGGTAAAACGGATTTATTTGGGGTTTGGACCCCATTGGGAACTGAGCATCTGGGTGTTGGAGACAGGAACACTTCTTAAGCTGTTTTCAGTTAAGCCTGCAGCTTTTAGAGGATGTACTTCAGACCTGGGTCTGTGTTTGTAGCAAGCTAGCGTGTCTGGCTCAAAACTAGGCAGGGCACTGAAGTCCTAAACTGGCAGGGAAAACAGACTCAGAGGTAGTCAAAGCACATCAGCTGGCAGTTCCCAAGGGGTTTTCTGTGATCCAACCCGTCAGTCAGTCCATCCCAGAAGCAAGGGGCCAGCCAGAGGCAATGGGGCATGGCATGGTAGAGGTGGCCTTGCTCTGCCCAATGTGAGGGCACTATTTACAAAACGGCAGTTGCCTGACGCACAGTGGCCTGTTCTGCCAGCATGTCCCTTCCCCTCGGGGGCAGGCCCATGCCACACCACACAGCTGCCCTGCCCTGCCCAACACCCCCCAACTCTGTATGGCCAGAGGCCCCCCCGGACCCACTATGCCCAGCACCCCCCCACCCACAAATGCACAGCACCCTGCACACCACCACCCATGCCCACCATCCCACCACAACTTCCCAGCACCCCGCACAGAACCCCCACTCCCTAGTGCCCCAACACACACAGAGCTTCCCTGCCCCTTCACAGCCCAGCATCCTCCATACTCCCTACAGACCCACTCCTCCAAGCCCTGCCTCCCAGCCACACCCACCGGCTCTGCTGGGAGGCGACTGCGTCTACCCGGCTGAGCTGGCAACGCAGCCAGGGCTGGTCATCGCTCTGTCCCCTCAGGAGTGGCATGATCAGCCCTAGCCAGGGTCCTTTAAGACACACTTGCCTGGAGGGGCCCAGCCAAGCCCTCCACACTATTCCCCGGCCCCCCACCTGGCTGAGACTGGCCAGGCTTCTGCACCAGTCCCAGGCGGCTCAGCTCTGAGGAGACAGGTGGGGCCCCACAGGTGGTGGGAAGCAGAGACTGCCCAGAGCTGGAGGTGTTCTGGGGTCCGGCCAGGGGGCAGGGAGGAGCAGGGGGATGGGGCCAAGGAGGCAGCAGGTGGGCAGGCCAAAAGGGGCAAGTGGTGGGTGGGGGAGGCCAGCAGGGTCTTGGGGCACAGTGCAAGGGCATGGGCCTGGCTACATGGAGCCACTGGAGCCATTGTAAACCCGGCACGGATAATGAATAAGGAATGGTAGAGAACCTTTATAAGCCACTGTCTCCCTCCTTGGATGATGTGGTTTGGGACGTGGGGCTCAAGGGCCACGTCTCACTGGTGTTCAGAGCCCTAGGTGGAACTAGGATTTTATAGGCTCATGGGGATTGCCAGGTGACAGCAAAATGAATTATTTCAATTCAAAATCACAGCCTGTTTTTAACCCATCTGGCAGTGCACTCACTGCCCTTTCATTTGTGTCAGACTGAGTGGCATCAGACAAAAACGTTTTATAAAATGGCAATAACGAGGGGCGTAGAAGAAATGAAGGACCAGATCCTCAGCTGCTGTACATGGGTGTAGTGCCACTGAAATCCACGTTACATCAGCTGAGGATCTGGCCCATATTGCTTAATTCCATTTGCAAGGGAGGACACAATGAATGCTGAAACTTGGAGATGTGCCATGCATTTGGCTTTTAGTTTTCTGAAAAGGTCACTGGAGATCTATATTGTTTGGCAATATTTTAGCATTTCTGCTCAAAGTTCACTTCATTGAAAGACTACTTCAAAGCAAGAAACAGTGACTCAATAGCAGAGAAAATCCTGTATTGCAGCAGTAATTTCTAGCTTTCTTTGATTGGATTATCAGGCTATGTTCACGAAATCCTTGTTTAAATCATCCAGGTTGAGGCATTATTTCAGGAGGGGGTTATCTATCTTTAAATTCTGAAGATAAGTTAAGGAGATTATCTTATCTTAAAAAGAAAAGGAGTACTTGTGGCACCTTAGAGACTAACCAATTTATTTGAGCATGAGCTTTCGTGAGCTACAGCTCACTTCATCAGATGCATACCGTGGAAACTGCAGCAGACTTTATATATACACAGAGAATATGAAACAATACCTCCTCCCACCCCACTGTCCTGCTGGTAATAGCTTATCTAAAGTGATCGACAGCATTTGCTCCAACCCCTCAGACAGAGACAAACACCTACAAGATCTCTGTCAAGCTTTCTTACAACTACAATACCCACCTGCAGAAGTAAAGAAACAGATTGATAGAGCCAGAAGAGTTCCCAGAAGTTACCTACTACAGGACAGGCCTAACAAAGAAAATAACAGAACGCCACTAGCGGTCACCTTCAGCCCCCAACTAAAACCCCTCCAACGCATTATTAAGGATCTACAACCTATCCTAAAGGATGACCCAACACTCTCACAAGTCCTGGGAGACAGGCCAGTCCTTGCCTACAGACAGCCCCGCAACCTGAAGCAAATACTCACCAACAACCACATACCACACAACAGAACCACTAACCCAGGAACTTATCCTTGCAACAAAGCCCGTTGCCAATTGTGCCCACATATCTATTCAGGGGACACCATCACAGGGCCTAATAACATCAGCCACACTATCAGAGGCTCGTTCACCTGCACATCCACCAATGTGATATATGCCATCATGTGCCAGCAATGCCCCTCTGCCATGTACATTGGTCAAACTGGACAGACTCTACGTAAAAGAATAAATGGACACAAATCAGATGTCAAGAATTACAACATTCATAAACCAGTCGGAGAACACTTCAATCTCTCTGGTCACGCAATCACAGACATGAAGGTCGCTATCTTAAAACAAAAAAACTTCAAATCCAGACTCCAGCGAGAAACTGCTGAATTGGAATTCATTTGCAAATTGGATACTATTAATTTAGGCTTAAATAGAGACTGGGAGTGGCTAAGTCATTATGCAAGGTAGCCTGTTTCCTCTTGTTTTTTCCTACCCCCCCCCCCCCAGATGTTCTGGTTTAACTTGGATTTAAACTTGGAGAGTGGTCAGTTTAGATGAGCTATTACCAGCAGGAGAGTGAGTCTGTGTGTGTATGGGGGTGGGGGGGATGTGAGAAAACCTGGATTTATGCAGGAAATAGCCCGACTTGATTATGTAAAGAGTTGTCACTTTGGATGGGCTAGCACCAGCAGGAGAGTGAATTTGTGTGGGGGACTGGAGGGTGAGAAAACCTGGATTTGTGCTGGAAATGGCCCACCTGTTGATCACTTTAGATAAGCTATTACCAGCAGGACAGTGGGGTGGGAGGAGGTATTGTTTCATATTCTCTGTGTATATATAAAGTCTGCTGCAGTTTCCACGGTATGCATCTGATGAAGTGAGCTGTAGCTCACGAAAGCTCATGCTCAAATAAATTGGTTAGTCTCTAAGGTGCCACAAGTACTCCTTTTCTTTTTGCGAATACAGACTAACACGGCTGTTCCTCTGAAACCTATCTTATCTTAAGTTACTTATAAACTTACCTCTGAAAAACAAAAGCACCTTCTTAGATGGGTTGAGATGTTTTTAAAACTATTTCCTGAAGAAAAAAAGTCAAATCTACTTTCCCTGGCTATTGTTGGCAATACTGACAATCCAAGTTTATGCATGTCAGCGTCAGAGCCACACTGGTGTAAATCAACATTGCTTGATTGACTTCACTGGAGCAACACTGATTTATGTCAGCTAAGGATCTGGCTAATGTTTTTAATAGAGTATATTTCATATAGATTCACACAGTCAGTTCTAGACAAATGCAAGTACGAGCAAAGCAATTCCACAAAACCTCAGTTGGGAGATTATAGCTTTCTTCCTAAATAGAAGAGAGTTATTTACAAGAATTGCTTTGTTATTTATCACTCATTCATGATGGGGCAGTCAATTAAGTCCAGTGAATATCATCCGCCAGGCTATCACCACAAGTCTGACACCTTGTCCAGTCAAAACTAGCTGGTATATCGCCTCACTGCAAGTGCAGACACACTTGGTGATTCACTCAAATCAGATGACACCACAAACTGCCTGCCAGTCTGCAATCTATTTCCTATGTTGGGAGCACAAGCCCAGCCAGAATCATGGACCTACTATTTAATTGACAGCTCTGACATTCAGGCCTCTCCAAAATGAGAGCAGCTTCTGAAAGAAAAAGTGCCAATTTTCTTCAACCATCCCACAGCTGTGAGCTACGGAACTGAATACAAAAGTCATGCCAGCATCCTAGAGTGAAAAAAAAAAGATGCAGTAGGTTCCTATGTAACCCCCTAAAAGAGAGCTTAATAGAAGTACCATATGTTATTAGCGGCCTGACATTTAGAGGTGCAGTGAGCAAATAAGGACCTGGGCTATGTGGGGATGTTACATAACACTAACTTTAGTTAGTTTGCCTTAGAATGCCTTGTGTCCACATAAATTTGTTCTCAAAGTACTTTATTTGGCATCTTACGTCACAGTAAGTAGTTTCCTTGCAACAGAATTAACTCCACTTTGCAGTGAGTCTGTTTGCTCTAAGATTTCTGTGGACCAATTCCTAACTATTGCTCTAATTAATATCCCACACAGCATCGGTTCACACCTGGATCAACCTGTTTTGGTATCTTGCTCTCTACTGCTCGGGAGTCATCATCAGGGTTCAAAATTGGCACTAGCAAAGTGAATGGAAGCCAAGAGCGAAAATCATGGCAGTTTGCTAGTTTGACCCCCAAATCCCAGAATTCCTGAAGTTTCCAGGATACATCACACAAAAAACAGAGCAGAGAGTAGAGCAACTAAAGTAGAACACTTCACCATGGAATTTCTGCCAAGTAAGCAGAGCAGTCAATTGAAATGAACACACTGATCAACAATGAAAGTACCATAACAAAGAGGTGTCGATGCACTTAAGTTCTCATCAGCTAAATTGCTGTATTTAAAGCAAACAAACTATGTCGATTTAATATTGTTATGTAGACATGCCCAAGGAATGAAACAATCACTGAAGGACAAATCCAATAGGCAAACTCCTGTCTGGAGCAAGAACATTCAAGTATTCCCAATGTGTCCAATAACATTTTATTCAACCTTTAAAGACTATTTTCCACTGCTCCCTGGACAGACACATCCACTGTATGGACCATTTATCTAAAATCAGAAACAGCCACCCCACCTCTCCTTAAATCTCTGAATTCTTTAAGACCCATTGCTTGGGGTCTTATCCAGGGGGACCAATTCAGATCTCATTTGCATGTGTGTACATCAGGAGGAGCTCCATTTAAGTGAATTAAGTTATTTTGGTCTGAAGTCCACATGAGGGAAGACTCAGGCTTAATGTATAAATGCATCATTTTGGAGAACAAAGACTGATTTCACTAAGCACAATTCCAGATAGTGGCTCAATGGTCTAAATTTAAATCTGAAACACCTATAACCACTGTCTATGACACATGGCTGGGATGAGTCAGACTAAATCCATTGCAGATGGCCTCCTTGAGGAGGCCTTAAGAAACAAGGTACTGTCTGTTCCGAACAAACAGACCAGAGCAAATGGTGTCCTCCATTTTCACATACCTCCATCTAGCTTCCAATTGTGCCTGTGCAACTTTGGATCGCCAAATCACTTGCATGTGCAATTTCCGCACACTGTCACTTGTGTGGATAATAAAATATACATGCGCAAATGCACTTCTTTAAAAACCATTATTTTGGTTGTACAGAAATTGCACACACACACGATTTGCTCATACAAAGTTGTACACATATTGTTGGCTTTGTATATTGGCCCTAGTGTTCCATATAAAAATACGTTGTTATCTCAAATGCTATAGGTCTGACACCTTTACTCATTATGAATAAGCACCTTACTTGCACACTGTCCCATTGGGATTACTTGCATTGAAGGGTACTAAATGTGAACAAAGATAGCAGAATCTGATCCTTAAATTACCATCAAACAGAGCTGCACAAAGAACCTTATGAACCTTTGTGCATAATCTACAAGCAGATATTGGAAACCAATTAACATACTGCTCATTGCTGGTATTATTGACATTAGATGTGCAGATGTAATGTCTGTGGCTTCTCATAAATGCTGGGGAGAAGCCATTGCAGACTGCATTGCTTCATCTGTACCCAAATGAAGGATCTCAAGATGTTCTAACTGGCCAGTAGAAGAAACATTTGTAAAATTGCCTGAAATCGCTGTTGTGTATTGACAGAGTGTTGCACTGCAAGCTTGAGCTGGTACAAAACAATCTGAATTACTTTTCATTTAGTAAAGGTAGGGGATACTACTATTAATAATAATCCTTCATTAAAAGGAGTATTTGCCAAAATTAGAAACATCTCATTCCAGCATGGTCCTCCCCACGCTACCTGGGCACCAAGTCTCACATAGAAGTTAAATAATCATTATTAATAAACAATAAATCAATGAGTGGATGGGGCTATTTTTGGAAAATGCACTACAAATCTAAAACCCAGATAAGAGGAAATTGACAAAATGCAGCAACATCCTTTCATACTAAAACTCACTAAGCTAATAAAAGTAGCCAAAGTATTGTAGTTAAGAGATCGGATCCTAACTAGATGAAAATGGTCTCTCGTGGGTCATGAGCACAGTCAATGAAAGTGACTGAGGTCTGGATCATACCTTCCTGGTAGCTAAGCCTCTCTCATTCACACGCAAAGAGAATGCCAGCCTCTGCTGCATCACAATGTGTGCATTTAATTAGAATCACAAAACAGAGCCTCAACATTCTTGACGTTGGGATGCAGCACAGCGCAGCACCACAAACTGTGTTAAATCAAAATGGATTAAAGGAGAAAGTTATATATGTGAATTTGCTGTATTGATGACTGAATTGGCCAACAACTAGAAGGATTATGTTTGTTGTAAAAGGATTAGGGCCTATCTTATAGCACCCTGCTCCAACAGGACCACATTTTGCTCAGCCCACTCATTTCCTGGGGTAATTCTATCTGAGTGCTTTCAAGGAATCCAGGCAAGCAGTTTCCAGAAGCAGTAGTTTTATTTAAAGCCTTCTGAACAAACAAATTAAAATCACCTCCTCCCTCAAATGTCTGTGCAGGCCAAGTAATCCCTATCCCAAATCTGTCCCCCACACCAGTAACTTCAGCAACCCAAAATTTCCCAGCTCTTACCTCAGAGCCTCAGCAACAAAGAACTTCACACAGTCTCCCTTCTGACCATTTTGTTTCTGGAGCAACTCGTCTCTGGTCTCTGCTGTAGCTCCAACAGCAGTCCATTAGAAGCATGGACCCCTCAGTTTTCTGGAAGGTGTTACTGTCTCCCTCCTCCATTTCCTGCTGCTCTCTTTTATAAGGATCAGCCAACTTGGGTCCAACTTCTCCTCAGGTGCAGCAGGCAGGCCAACCAACCAGCCATCTTAAGGCCTCTGACTCCAGAGGAATGGCATCCTTAATACCATCACATCCCTCTAGATTAGTGGTTCTCAACTAGGGGGTGCATATACCCCTGGGGGTATGCAGAGGTCTTCCACTGGATACATCAACTCATCTAGATATTTGCCTACTTTTACAATAGGCTACTTAAAAAGCACTAGTGTAGTCACTACAAATTAATATTTTGTACAATGACCTGTTTATACTGCTCTATATACTATACACTGAAATGGAAGTACAATATTTATATTCCAATTCATTTATTTTATAATTATATGGTAAAAATGAGAAAGCAAGCAATTTCAGTAAGCGTGCTGTGACACTTGTCTTTTTGTCTGATTTTGTAAGCAAGTTGTTTAAGTGAGGTGAAATTTGGGGGTATGCAGGACAAATCAGATTCCTGAAAGGGGTACAGTAATCTGGAAAGGTTGAGAGCCACTGCTGTAGATCACTGGGACAGTAAGCACCTTGTATTCACACCGTATGTACTACTGTAATAATCTTTGTAAAAAGTATGCCTTGAGGTATCATGTGAAAACTAATAACTCACTAATCATTAACATTCTTGTGTGACATATGTATGTGATGGTATTAAGAGTTATAAATATATGCTAGAATTATGAGTAAGGTGTGAGTAAACCAGGAGTGTCAGGAGAGCTGTTGAACGAGTCCATCCTAAACAAAGGAATGTGAGTTTACCTCAATTTTCATATAACCAGTAAATAGGACCATCAAGACAGTATAGGGAGGAGATCACAGGAAACAAAACAATTTGCATTTAAACTAATAAGTGGGGTGAAGACCACCAGACTCCATCTTGCCTTCCTCACAACTTGAATAAACTTTACTTTGAGCAGCAACCTTAAGAAGAATTAATTGCAAAGCTTACTGGTCTATAAAGACCCAGGGACTGAACTTCAAGTGATAAGCAATTGAAGCAACTCATATACAATATTATTGTATTATAAAGTGTAGAGAGTGAGGTCTTTTCTAAAAGCTAATGACACACTGTGATTAATTACAATGATTAATATAATTGTGAAATGTATGTATTAACCTTGTATGAGGAAATATGGATACTTAATGATATTATGTTTTAAAGTCTGGCCAAACAAAGGGAAACAGGTTCCCTCCCAGCCAGGAGAGAATGCAGCTATTTGCCTGTTTCCTATGTAAATTAAGTATGGTGGACTCAAAACAATGGAAACTCCATTTATATACAGGGTGATGGAACCTGTGTAGAAGTGCAGGGGGGCCCACCAGTGCCTAAGAGCAGCCCCTGGCCCATGTCCCCACGCCCCAGGGTGTGCCATCCGGGGGTGTGTGTGTGTGTGTCAGGGGCTCCCTGGATGGCTCTTACCACAGCCTGGTTCCAGCTTCTGGCCTTGCCAGGGGGTGGGACCTTCAGGGGGAAGAGGAGCTGGGGGCAGGGCCTCATGGTGAGGGAGGGTTAAGGCCCACCTCGGCCCCCCAATGGGAAGAGGGTGGCACTGGTAGGCTGGTCACCTTATCAGCTCCCCCATCATGAAGCTCAGCCTCTGCCAACACAGTTTCACGCCTGCCCAAGGCTACTACGCTTATGTTAAAAAGTGGGTAGGCATGGCCTTCCTGGCCCCCACGGTTCTGGCACCCCTGAGCCCCGGTAAATCTTAATCTGCCTCTGCACATACCAACTTGGACTGAAATATCTGACAGTGTGAATTAAAACAGAGCAAGCAATTTTGGTTCCAGTTTGCGTGTAGATAAGCTTTGCCCACATGACAAGATTCCACTGATTTTATGATCACACACGGAGACAGCTGGGTTGGAATATCACTTGTATCCATACACAAACTGGTTAGGTAGTACATGTGAAGGCACAAGCAGAAGTGTGACGGCAGATGAGCTGCACCGTGGACACAAACTGAACCATGTTGTAACCAGTTGAAGTCAGTGTGCCTCAAAGTCTGCATCTCCACTAGACTTTTCTTAAACTCTCCCACTGTTGCACTGCCACCAGCACATCAGGAGAGCTAATGAAGATTGGTTTGCTGAATAATTGGAGCTGCATTCAGCAAATGGCACACTATTCTGTAATAGTTGTTGACCAGATCAATTGTAAATTTAACTTTAGCAGAGTTAAAAAAAAAAAAACCTGTAGAAAACCAATGGAGATTTCCCTATCTTTTCTTCTATTGTTAACTTGCCAGTTGTCGGTAAGCTACAAGTCCTAGCTGATAAAGTGGAGGAGACAGCAGTGAAAGGGGATTTAGAAAACTAAGAACAGATATCATAAAGAGACCATTTATATATTTTGTTTAGCACAAACAAAATGACATTATAAACACTACAGAAAAAAATATAGAAAAAAGTCAAATGGCACCTTTTAAAATGTACATTTCCCATCATTTATTATGGCTCTTTATTATTTGTATTGCAGTAGTGCTCAGGAGCCATAGGTGCTGACTGCTGGAGCACCCACAGAAAGAAAAAAAATAGTGGGTGCTCAGCACCTACCAGCCACAGCTGATTGGTGGTGTCACTGATCAGCGGCTCGGGGAGGGAATTGGGGGAGGGCAGAGAGCAGCGAGCAGCAGGCAGGTTGGGGCTTAGGGGAATGGGGCAGAATGGAGGTGGGGAAAGAGGTGGAGCGAGGGAGCAGAGCACCCCCGGGGGAGAAATAAAAGTTGGTGCCTACGTCAGGAGCCCCAGTTCTGGACCATGCCCCATTGTGCTCGGCGTTGTACAGACACAGGACAAAAAGATGAGCCAGACCCCAATGAGTTATGCTCTAAATAGTCCATTAAATTATTAACATGTGAGCCAGAGAAAGTTCTGATTTAAAAAAGGAAAAGTCACAGTTAGACCAGCAATACCTTGTCAATAGCAGAAGCAAGATCCAGCTCTTTTACCAGTATCAAGTCAAGATCAGTTGGGCAATCTACCCCTGGGAGAAGCACCCCATCAACATCCACCAAAAAAAGTTACTATCTTTTTCAAATCCCCCCTTAAAACTCTCCTGTGCCGTGAGGCCTACAAAGAACTTGATGCCGGTTAGGCTGCTGCTGTGTCAAGACTAGCGCCTATCTTGCTAACCTATATTGTCTCATTGTACCCTTGTATTTCCCCATAGGCCTGTCTGTATCCATCTGTTTTCTCTGGTCTTATACTTAGATTGTAAGCTCTTTGGTGCAAGGACTATCTTTTTGTTCTATGTTTGTGCTATACCAAGCACAGTGGGGTCCTGGTCCAGGACTGGGTTCCTAGGGCCTACTGCAATACAACAACTAATAATAATACCAAGTTTAAGAAACAACAAATAACTTCTAAACGCAATGGAGAGACTTTAAAGATGAAACAGATCATAGAAAAACTTACCAGGTTTTTGAGATAATGGGCCTGACTGACAACTCCATTAACCCAGAATAACTGCCTAGCCTAGCCAGCCCCACAATATTTGTGCCATTACGCAATGGTGCATCAGCAGCGACAACAGCCATCAACGTAACAGCATAAGTCAATGGAGTAATTTCAATGGAAGCCAACAAACTTATACCAGCATGAAATTGTTGTAATGGAATAATTGTGAATCAGATCCAGTATTTTGGTTTTTTTGGTGGCTGTGTGAAAACTCTTGCATCCCAATATAGGCATCTCCCTCACATATCAACTGTATTCGCCAAGTCAATCTCATCGGCAATGACTTTATAAATAATAGTCTGGTTCAAGGAAGATTCAGTGTTTTCAGAAGGATCCTCAGAAGTAAGTGGTAGCAGCAGGTTTCCAAAGAGGAACTGAACTGATCTGACAACCATTTCTCCCCAAATCAGCAGTAGCTAGAAAGATTTTGGCCCAGATATTGCTTTCAGCTACATTGTGTAAATCCAGAGTAACTCCACAGACTCCAGGATGTTGCATTAACTTCTGCTGTTGCTACAGAATCGTAACAGAGAGGCACAAACATCATGGATACGAGTGAAACGTGTTTGTGGCTTTTTCTTAAGACTATGGGTTTGATTCTCCCCTGGCTCACGCTCTATGCCAACATTTACACCTGTACAGAGTGAGTGAAAAGTGCAAGTCAGATTTACCTACTTTGTACCAGTGTAAATGAAAACAAAAGTTGCAAAGCAGCAGGGAAACAGAGCCACTGGGCCAGCCAGATCTTCACCTCGTATAAATTGGTGTAGCTCCATTGACTTTAGATCTATCCCACTAGCTAGAGAACTGAGATTGAAATTCCACAATCTTCCCTTAGAATGTAAAGCTCATCTAACATATGGTAACACTGGTGAAGGGTAAAAATCTCTAAGGAAACGTTCTTTTATTTTTCCCATCATGTTGAGGAAGCCCAGTCCACACTATGGAACCTTTCCCTAAGGAACAGTGTTAGCTGATAAGAATGACCCAGGGAAATTTCTACAGTCTGAGCTATTGTAATTATTCTAGTGTAATGTAATTAAGAACAAGAGAAAATATAATGATGATATTGGTCATATCACACTGTACATGTCTGTCAAACTAGCCATAATATTATAAGTCTGATATGGCCACATTTTCTATGTGCTGTGATGTTTATAGTTCACAAACAGCTGTGATAATAATACATTAGCTAGAAAGTAATCCAATATAGTCAACTTCCTCTGTCTGGGCAGGGGAAAAACAAATATGATAGCTGTGGTGAAAGGCAGAAAACAGAGTTCAAGGAGCTCACTCAGTGGTTAGTGCTTTGCAATTACATTCAAGATACTGGCTTCTCAGAGGGGCTGGGAGCACTGCACAATGTGGATACAGCTCATGCAGGGAATATGCGTCTCTTCCCACACTACAGCAACCCCTCTGATTGATTAGGAGTATCACTCTCCCTTCAGCTAACAGAAGAATGAGTGTGATGGGGGCTTTAAGGTCAGGTAGGGGATTTAAAGCAACAAAAGTGTGTGTGCAACTGTTATGTCAGAATAAACCTGAGGTCTCCCTTAAAACTATTTTTCTCCTTTCCTAGATATCAGAGACATCTCCCACTCTTTAAAAAAAAAAATTTACAAGAATCAGTTACATTACAAACACCCTAAAGGGATGCTACTATGCCTTTAAAAAAAAAATCTTTGCACCATGCTATGCAGCCATGACACTAATAAATGGCTAATACTAATAAACTACTAAGCAAAGACTATAGACTAGCTCCTCAGCTGGTATAAACATTGTAAGTATTTTTTGCAACCCCATGCTCCCAAATGTAACTGTTCACGTCACTCCATACAGGCCCAGCCTATGGTTTTGGGAGAGCATTTGAGAGAGTTCTTTGGAATATACCTTAAGCTTAACCCATGTATTTTACATTAAAGAAAATCAAGGGGACAGGGAGGCTTTTAGGCCACCCCCACCTTGTTTGCAGTGGATGTGGCACCCAGCTGCTTAGTACATTCTTCTCCAGTGACTGGTTTGTTGTTTTTGAGAGTATCTTTGTGAGGACGAGGGCTAGAGCCTTACAGGAAGAGGGGATCCATTTGGGAAAGCAGTGCTTTGTGTCTGGTCAGGGAGTAAGGATGGCATTGAGCTTGTTGCAGGGAAGGGAAGAGAGGGTTCAGGCATTGGGGAGCATGCATGGTATTTGCAGGCTGCGAGGAAAGGAAGGCAGAGATGGATACCCTAGAACAGAAAGTGATAGCCACCTAGCCACACATGCTTCTAGTGGGGTGACTGAATTTTTACACTCCCATTGAGCAGGAGCCTTGACATTTTGTCAATGCAGTCTTTAATGGGACATGGAGTATAGCAAAAGAATCCCCAGATTTGATCTCTGACATTCCCATCTGTGGTCACCAGTCCGACCATTTACAAAAATGGTATTAATTTCTTCTGGGAGGCAGCCACATTGGGCACGAAGCCCTCCACTGGAAAAACTGAGCTTATTTGAGATCACCTTTTGTATTTATTGGATTTTAATAAAGAGCTTTGGTCAAGGTGAATGAGAGCAGCACAGGTACTGGCATTAACAGCCATGTCCAACTAAGAGGTGGCCTGCTTGTCAACTAGTACTGTTTATTTATTGTGCTCTGATATCTAGTTTCTTGCCAGTCACCACAGCTCATATTTCATTCTTTTAAAAATTAACTCCCCTTCTTGCTGTGACCTAGTTTCTAGAGAATATATACACTATAAACTGAGTAATAGATCAAAGTCATATCAAAACTGTAGCTGTACTTTGTTGAATGGAGACATATCCATTGCATTTCAAATTAAAATAGTTTACTTTCTACACTTATTACATGATGTAAATGACAAGCTTTATGAGATGCTGTTATGGTGAATGGTTTAATCTAATTTGATTATCCGGCAGCCTTATCTCATTACTAAAAAAACCTGCTGGATAATGGCAACAGAAGCTCATGAACAATTCATCCTTTGCAAAAGAGTCAGGAATACCACTCTGAACAGCTAAATTGCTGGCTGTCATCCACATGTACTGAATAACAGGGCTAAAGGACTGGTTACACTGGATCTGACCATTGATATATCAAGTCCCTTATCCTATCTCCATGATTTGCCTGATGCTTCTGAAGATGGGAAAAGCTCACCACAATAACACCTAACTAATTGTACAATTCTGTACACACTGAGGGGGAAAAAAAAAACCTTCTTGTCTCTTTCAATGTTTGGTTCATGCTCTGGAACATGAGCTCTGAACCATCCTGTTTTAAACTTACAGAATACAGAGGCGCTGACTTCTGATTTCCCCGGGGGGTGCTTGAGCCCTGCTCTGCCCCTTCCCCCAAGATCCCACCCTGCCCCTTCCCACCCCTGCCCTATCACTGCCCCCACCCTGCCTCTTTCTGCCCCATTCCACCCCCCCAAAGGTGCCCTGACTTTGCTCTGGCTCTTCCTGCCCCTGCCCCTCCTCTCTTCCGCAGTGCTTTCTGTCCACCACGAACTAGCTAATCAGCGGCAGGTGGAAGGCACTTGGTGGGAGCAGGGGGAAGAGGCCTGATTGGTGGGGCCTGCCGGTGTGTGCTGAGCACTCACTATTTTTTTTTCCCATGGGTGCTCCAGGGCTGGAGCACCCATGGAGTCGGCACCTATGGAACAACAGATCTAATTTTTGGTCATAAAATCATGCAGTTCTTCAAATATTCAGACAAAGAATTTGTCCCTCTGATTTCCTTGCAACACTGAGTTCCTCAGACAGTGTCTAAAGTTGTGTTTTCCTCCAAATGTTCTAAATGATCAGACATTAATTTAATCAAGTGGCTCACAAAAATAGACACCTTAGAGCTTGCCTGTTCATGGAGTTATTCCTGGTTAAAATCGAAGTGTGCACGCTCTTATTCTGGAATAAGAGTGTCCACATAATGACTTATTAGCAATAAGTCTATGTGTAGACAAGCCCTTAGAAATGCTGGAGGTAGATACACATTGATAGACACATGAAGGATTAAAAGAAGTGACTCGTTCAAAAGATCTGAAGTCCTAGCCTCCCTTTTTGTTGATGCAATTGGCATTTGCAAAACTTGCACTTCCATTTTTGGTCTTAAAGACAATTTGTGTGAACAAATCAGAGTTCTTGCACCTTTGGTGGCCTGATTTGCATACATGGTCATGTAGTTAGATCTATACCCACAGTTCAGCCGCAGGTGCAAAGATAAAGATGTACATTCTGCACATGCAAACTGCATCCACAAAAGGGAGACTGCAATGTGACCCAATAGGACTTTCTAGTTTCCTTACATTGGCTTCTATTCCATAGCACAGACACCAGTTTTAAAGTTGGCACTGCAGACTCTGGCTATCTCCTCCTTGAGTCTCTGTCTGACTGATACCCACATTCTCACACATCCCTTTTAGGGATCCCATTATTACAGCTTCAGTAGGCAATTGTGCCTTTGCTGGGATGGGCTTTAGTGTAGATAGAGCTCCGGCCCCTTAGATATTGAGTCATTTTGACACCATTTTAAAAATACCTCATTTTTTCCTAAACGTACTTTTAATATCACTGTTGGCCACATTATCTTTGTCATCATCTTTCTTTTCCACACCATTTTTTCCTGTTCTGATCCTCTCAATTTATTTTATTCATCTGATACTTTATGAGAGTGGCTTTTTGCACTGCATTTTATTGGGCTTGTAAATATTTTTGTACAGTTCCCTGACTATTTCTGTGGCAAGAACTGCTTTAGAAATAAAAATTGTATTATACTCCTGTGATCACTTCATTACACAAGCCATCATTTGGAATACTGAAGGGTAACTGCCCTTTCCACCCCAAATGGAAAAGATAGTTAATCTAGGTCTGGAAACCGCTGACAATTCAGACGTGTCTGGAGATGATTTCTCACCCCTTTTGATTTGCTAGAGACCTAATGGGTCCCCTTCTCTCAGATGGATGCAAGGGGCCCAATCCTCCCTTCTTTGTACAAGCAAGTCTCCCATTTAAATCTGGGGAAATCAATGTAAATTTAATGGTGTCAATACTCATGTGAGTAGGGGTTTCTATGGACTATCTATACAACATACAAACTATGGATCTAATCTTGCAAAAGCTCACATGATAAAAGCTGGTAGTGCCTTAATGGACTGCCAGTGATGGGTTTACAATGGCTCCAGTGGCTCCATGGAGCCAGGCCTATGCTCAGAAGGGGCCCTGGCCTGCTCCGCTTGCACTGTGCCCCAAGACCCCACTGGCTCCCCCCGCCCACCACTTGCTACTCTGAGCCTGCCCACCGGCTGGCTGAGGGCTCCTCTCAGCCCTCTGGCCGGACCCCAGTGCACCTCCAGCTCTGGGAAGTCTCTGCTTCCCACCACCTGTGGGGCCCCACCTGTGCAGAAGCCTGGCCACTCAGAGCCAGGTGGCGGGGGTGGGGCAGGAAGCCAATATGGAGGGCTTGGCTGGGTCTCTCCAGGCAAGTGCATCTTGAGGGAGCCTGCCCAGGGCAGGTCCTGGCCTGGCTGATCGCATCACTCCCGAGGGGCCAGAGCAATTCCGAGTCCAGGGACCAGCCCTGGCAGCCCTGCCGGCTCAGCCTGGCAGACAGTCACCTCCCAGCAAGGCGGGTGAGTGCGGCCAGGAGGCAGGGCTTAGGGGGGTATGGGGGTGGGGGTGCTGGGCTGTGAAGGGGTGGGGAAGATCTGTGTGTTGGGGCACTAGGGCGTGGGGGTTCAGTGTGGGGGGTGCTGGGCAGTTGTGGTAGGGCTGTGGGCAGGGGTGGTGTTGTGCATTTGTGGGTGGGTCTGGGGTGGGGTGCTGGGCATAGTGGTCCAGGGCAGTTCTGGCCATAGGGAGTTAGGGGGGTGTTGAGCAGAGCAGCTGTGTGGTGTGGCATAGGCCCGCCCTTGAGGGGAAGGGGCATGCTGGCAGTACAGGGCTGGGCAGGCCACTGTGCGTCTGGCAACTGCTAGTTTGTAAATAGTGCTCTCACACTGGGCGGAGCGGGGCTGCCCCTGCCATGCCCCATTGCCTCTGGCTGTCCTCTTGTTCCAGGGACCGACCTCCCTGCACCATGCTCCATTGCCTCCATGGGGGCACACAAATATGTTTGGTGCCAGGCCCACAGAAGGTTAATGCAGCCCTGTGGATAACAAACATCTGATGAAGTGAGCTGTAGCTCACGAAAGCTCATGCTCAAATAAATTGGTTAGTCTCTAAGGTGCCACAAGTACTCCTTTTCTTTTTACATAGCACCCCTGATGTGCAGCCATCTTTTGGGTAGCCACTCACTGCATATAATGGAGGATAGGGCTATGCTGGTTAAGCACACCCAGGCACAACCTACGGTTATGAAACGTTCCATAAAAATGTTCAACATCCTGAACCAAGAGACTGAGCCAGAGCCCTTGTTAAGCTAATGTGAGTCCTTAAACTGACTTCATTGAGCTTTGGATCCAGTTCCAAGTGCTTGGTTTTCAAGGTCCCATCCAAAAAACCTCTACACAGCAAACTGCATGAAATTTAGTTTACCTGCCTCAGCGTGATCAAGGGCTGAACTGACCCAGCTAAGATTTAAAGTGGTGCTTCCAGAGCTGTAAGGTAGGCTTTTCAAACTTGGCACATTGACCAAACATGAGTAATTAGGATCTTATTCTTCCTTCCTCTTACTCTCATACTTCAAAAAGCTTGATTGATTTTTCTATACCCAGAAGCTGTTTTGATTTTTATTAGAGTTGGTTGAAATTTTTAAAATATCAATTAAAAAAAGACACCAGAAATTATTATGAACTTTTTGGGGGGCACTTTTTGATCAGCTCCAATTTTTATTTATATACACTTATGAGAAAAACTTACAAAATTTTACATTCAAAAAATATTTTGAGACTGAAAGACTTTCTCCAGAAAACAAAAAGGATAAGTCAGATCTTTTTGATCATCCACTTTTCCAGGATATTCTATTCCATCTATTAAGATATCCTAAAGGATATCGTATTGCAAGCTTTACATGTCAGCTCTGCCTCCCAGGTCATGTCCACACAGGCACCTCAAGTACTTCAAAAAGACTCAGCTTTGAGGAGTGACAAGACAGAGATTTGGATTTGTTTGGCAACTGAAAGGATCTTGCAAAATGATTCATTTTCCCCCCAAACATTTCTCAGGCTCCTTGCTATATCAGCATGTGACACACTGACCCACGGGACATTCCTACCTACAGCTACAGTTCTGCTCCAAATCAAAAGCCACGTTGTACTCCTTATTTGTATAAGGAAACGTTCTATTCACTTTTTGAAATGGGGGGAAATAATTTCTATGGAAACAGGAAGATCCACATTTTTAAATTTACTTCCTTCTACCTAGCAATAGGGCAACATTACGCTTTAAAGCACAGCTGTAAATGTTTTAATGCAGTTTTTAAAGGAGTCATCTATATTCCATACAAAGAGAGCTCTTCTAGGATATGTGCACTAGAAGAAGTGGGGGTTGTGACAGGTTGGAGCCCTGCATCCTGGCTGCCACCTGATGTGCTGGGATCAGGGAAAGGCAGGGTTGAGTCCAGGCTGAGACAGGGGTCCAGTCTGTAAAGAGAAATAACTGGAACTCTAAGCAACAGAAACTCTGCAACTTGCCTAAAACATTGAGGTGAGAAATTACATTTTGTAACCTGTTTGAGTTTATTAAGCTTAGTTTGCATGTTTTGTTTTATTTGGTCAGTAATCTGCTTTGTTCTGTTTGCTATTCCTTATAATCACTTGAAACTAACCAGAAATATTATTAACTACAAAAGGTAAATTTTAAGACCCAGTTTGTGCAATTCATATGGTGGGGGGGCAAAAAGCTGTACATATCTCTCTCCACCTTGAGGGAGGGAGCGATTTTTATGAGCTTGCGTTGTGCAAATCTCTTTATACAGCGCAAGACAATATTATTTGGGGTTTACACCCCAAAAGGGGGTGTGCACGTGAATGCTGGATAAATCCCTGAGCTGAATCTTCCCACACAGAGCTGATTTCAGTCTGTGTCTGCAGCTGGGTGTGGCCTTGCCTGTGTGTGTGTTAGAGAAGGCTTGAGGGCCTAGCACAGCTAGGACAGGGTGAGGAAACCCACCCTAGTGGAACCCCAGCACATCAGGTGGCATCCTGGACAGGGGTGTCCAACCTGTCAGAGGAGTGTTGCCCCGTCACATAATTTTACAGTGCCAAATGCAACCAAGTGTCTTTCAAATATCTGAAAGACAGAAGTTTGAGAGCATGACTACACTCTTTAACCTGTTTGCAAATTATGGTATAGGAGGAAATTTAGGATCCAACATCTAGCCTACCATGTTGGAACTCTATGCTGAAGTTGCAACACAGACCTTGAGCTCTGATTGCACAATCAATTTCCATTGCAGAGACCCAAACCTTGGTCCCACTGAAGTGAACAGTTAAATTTCCACTGATTTTATTAGGCTCAAGGTTTGACCAAGAAAGTAGAAGAGTTGTTCCTGCCACAATATTAGAGAATATTTGTCTCCAGGGTATACTGATCATCACACACCTATGTCCACAACACTTGCCATTTTCCCAGGCTTGTTCCAAAATATTGTTGCCTTAAAAAAAACCAAAAAGCCACTAGTCCAGAAGAGAAATGTTTACTTTGTCTCCCTCTCAAATGTGTACTTTTCCCTCCAAAAATTAACCTGGCCCAAGGCCCAGGATGAGGGAGTTTCAGTCCTGAGCCAGTGACAGTTTAAGTCATAAAAGGGTCACAATTTTTAGATTTTGTTACCATTCAGCCCTGCAGGGCTAGAAACAAGAACTTTATACTATTGCAAAGGGAGGATTTTCTCTACCCAATGGAGCACAGAGCACTCACTTCTACCCCGAGAAGGAGCCCCAACCTTAAGTCACGATTTTCAGAGTGATTGTCAATTTGGGTGGTTCAGGTTTTGAGTTCCAACTACAGCCACCTTAAAGAAGACAGATTCTCAGGGCTTGTCTACACTTGAGATGATGCAGCAGCACTGATGCAGCTGTGCCACTGTAGTGTTTCAGTGAAAGCATTACCTGCACCAATGGGAGGGCTTCTCTCATCAGCATAGGTACTCCACCTCCCTGAGAGACAGTAGCTATGCTGATGGGAGAAGCCCTCCCATGGACGTAGTGCTATCTTCACCTGGCGTTAGATTTTCCACATCCCTGAGTTATGTAGTAATACCAGCAGAAGTTGTAAGTGTAGACCAAGCCTCAGAAAGCACTAAGGATCCACTCTGAAAAAGCACACCCCTTTAGGGGATCTCATGTTGGTCACCTAAAAAGAAAATCAAGGCACCCACTAGTTACGAGTTTTGACCTTGAGGTCTAGTAGGTATGGGGGAGGGAGGGGTTAAGGGTCAGCATCAATGTTCTGGTTCTGTCTCAGCACTAATTTATTGATGTGAACCCTCAAAAAAAAAAGTGTCAAGATAAACAGCTATTTCTTGTATTTTCTTTCAATATTATTTTTAACACCGACAAGCTACACACAGTTTAATTGTCTGTAAATGCTCCAAAGTCATACCAGTAACAAAGCCATTGATGTGGACAATATTTTATGTACTGTAATTAATTTTTAAAAACCTGTTTCTACAAATGTAGATGTTAGTACTCAAACCAAATTAAAAACAGGGCTCAGGGATGCAGTTTAATAAACTGGAAGTGAATTGAATATCATTTGTTCAAGGAGGAAGAGAGATAGATAAGCTAATATCCTGAGCCAGACTGCCTATGGAAGAAGCATATACTCTGATCTGAGAGTTAGAAGTCCTTAAACTGTAGATATTTTCTGTTGTCTGCTAATGGTTGGTCACTGCTTGAACTGACAGGGCATTATAATGTTTTTAATTTTCTTATCAGCTGTTTTTGAGTCCCTTTATGACTTTGATCACAATAATTATCACATGCATAAAATTCCATAATGTAATAGGGCCAACTTCATTCCTGGTATAAGATTCTGATTTCAGGTACACTGGTTTAGACAGTGTTACACTGATATAAACCTGGCTCAGGCTGAAAAAAGTAGCACCAGTGATGAATCTGACCTATGGAGTTTAACATAAGTTAATTATGTTGCGGTTCAATGAAGCTGGATTGTCATGAGGCCCTATAGGAACCACAAACCTACACAGAAGCCTTAAGAGACTATCTTGACCTTTTTGCATTTAAATACTCAACTTCATTATTGTAATAAAGAGCCTGATTTTTAGAAGTACAGACCTTCCACAACTCCAGCTGAAGTCAGTGGGAGCTGCCAGTCCTCACCTCTTCTGAAAATTCAAGCCCTTTTAATTTTTCAGAGGGAGAATAAATGTTGAATCAAATATTTATGAGAGTGTTTTGCTGGGGGCAAAATATGGATAACTCTCCTTTATGAAATGATAATGTGAAGATTTGTACTTGTCTTCCTGGAAACTTCTCAAATTACTGAATATCTGAAAACAAAGCTTAGTCAGTGGAAAGAAAATGATAGAACTATGACATATCAACACATCTATAATAATGATAATGACCTATGTGAAGCGCTCTGAGATCTACTGTTGATATCACAGGTATTGGTCCAATGGTTGGGGCACTAGCCTGGGTCTTCAGAGATTCACATTCAGTTACCTACTTCATGACAGACTTCATATGTGACCTTGGGCAAATCACTTACCTGGCCCGTGCCTCAGTTTCCCCATTGATAAAATGGGTATAACTGAGCGACTTTGCAAGGCCTTATAATCAACTTGATTTCATTGCTGTTTGGATGTATGCAATACCTTTTGAATACTGCAGCTGATTAACTCAGAGTTTTCAGGTAATGTTTTAGGCATCATGGGCAGAACCCTGTGTGGCTTTCACCAAGGTTAACAACCAGAAGGAGGAAATGGGGGACACATGGAGCCCCAGGCAGATCTAGGAACTTCAACCACTTCCAATTGTCTCTAGATCAGATAACCAATTGATGGCAGCTGTCATAAAAATAAAAGGGTAACCACCTTTCTGTATACAGTGCTATAAAATCCCTCCTGGCCAGAGGCAAAACCCTTTCACCTGTAAAGGGTTAAGAAGCTAAGAACCTCGCTGGCACCTGACCAAAATGACCAATGAGGAGACAAGATACTTTCAAATTGGGGAGGAAACAAAGGGTCTGTCTGTCTGTGAGATGCTTTTACCAGGAACAGATCAGGAATACAGGTTCAGAACTTTTGTTAGTTAGTAAGTAATCTAGCTAGAAAGGCTGATTTTACAGAGGTGATTCTTTTACCTTTTCTTTAATTAAAATTCTTCTTTTAAGAACCCAATCGCTTTTTCATTCTTTCATTGTTCTTAAAATCCAAGGATTTGGGTCTGTGTTAGTTTTTGAATCAAGCCTTCCCCAGGAAAGGGGGTGTAGGGCTTGGGGGGATATTTTGGGGGAAGAAGTCTCCAAGTGAGCTCTTTCCCTGTTCTTTGTTTAACACGCATACGGTTCAAGGACAAGGCAAAGTTTGTACCTTGGGGAAGTTTTTAACCTAAGCTGGTAAGAATAAGCTTTGGGGGGGTTCTTTCACACAGGACCCCACATCTGTACCCTAGAGTTCAGAGTGGGGAAGGAACCTTGACAGCAGCCATTAACACCTTCAAGAACAACAATATCCCCAAAAAAGAAAAGAGAAGGAAGAAAAAGAAAGAGGAGGAGAGCAAGGGGAAGCAGGGAATGGAGAGGTTTTGGGGTGAGGAAAGTTAACTTTGACTGTAGCACTGGCAAGTAACCCTTGCAGAAATGCTGTGAGCAACTAGATGAGCCATTTGCTTTCCATCTCATGTTGCAATAGCTAGAGCTTTATTACTGTGACGTTATAACCAGTCCTGCACTTTTCTGGTGAGGTTCCATGCTGCAGCCAGAACAGCTGAAACCATGTTCCTCCTGTATGATTGGGGGGCGGGGGAGGGGGGAGAGAAGATCTATAAAAGGATATTTTCCAACATAGAAAAAAAATAGCTGAATTCTGCCCATAGATACACATACAAAAACTACCAGTGATGTCAGTGAGAATCTATGGGCCCACTTCTTTCCATACAATTCTAGCTTTTGACTGTAGCACTGGAAAGGCCTCATCAAAGGCCTAGATCCTGCCATCAGACCTGTGTGGGCAGACACTCATGCCCACATAAAGCCATTCTGTGAGGAACAAAGCTTAATCCAATCTGACTGCTCTGCAGAGCAGTGATCTGTGGCATGACCCATGTACTGCAGAAGTCTCTACTTGATGACTAATTTCACTAGTAAATATCTACTGAGTGCTTGTTTATCAAGCAGCTGTTGTCTCAGACAATGATCATTCATGGCTTGTCCTTGGCAGGTGGCTATAACAGCTGCAGATCATCTGTAGTAAGACATGTCAGACAGCTAATGCCACTAAAGACCATTCATCAAAGCAACTAGCTTCAGTTTGTGAGCTCACTAGCATAGATGGCATTATATTAGTGTATTATTAATCATGAATACTGCAAGATAAAATGGAACAGGTAATAAATAGTATTACAGTCAGGGCCATCCCTGGGGGGGGGGGGGTGGCCTGGGACAAATCAACCTGTATGGGCCCTGCATGGGCAGGGGGGCACGCTGGGTCTCCCCTGGGGGCACTGGTGGGGGAGAGGATGCTGCAAGGTGTGTGCTGGTGGGGGCAATGGGGCTCCAGCTGTTCCGTGGGGCATAGGATAAGGAGGCTTACCTGGAGCAAGGCACACCCACTGGTGGTCAGGGGTACCCGTCTGCTGGGTACCAGTGCTGCCTCTTGCCCAGCCTGGACTGGGACCCCACACTCCCTGGCCTCCGCATTCAAATAATGGTGGGGCCAGGGTGGGCGCATTGGGCGAGGGAGCTGCATGCGCAGCACCCTCCTGCCAGCATTGCCCCAGGCCCAGCAGGGGCCCAAGAGCACAGGGAGGAGGCGGGGGCTGTGCAATCTGTGCGCAGGTGCCATGGGAGAGCCCAGCTGTCTGCACAGCAGCCAGAAACCCCTGACCTGGGCCTGCCAAGCTCCCCCAGCTATGCCAAATGGTATGAGCTGCTGCGGGGAGGCAGGGCCAGACACACCATGCTGCCTCCTGGTCGCTGCCTGCCTCTGCCTGCTCAGCTCAAGACAGACAGCTGATGTTCTCGCCCCATCTGACACTGTGATGTCAAAGCACGGGGCCCGGAGTCCGGAGTGGTCACCCTGATTCGCCCTACCCAAGGGATGGCTCTGATTAGTTGTTTTTTGTAGTATAAAATTTATTGCTCTACAACTTCTAGAGAAGACAAGAATGTTAATATATATTGCCATTCATAGCATTCGACTATCCAATAAGATCTCCCTCAAATGATGGCTCTTCTTCCATGAGACAACCATCTTTTTATTTCCAGTGGTAAAGACTGGAGCTTTATAACACACACACAAAAAAATCTGACTGGAATATTAAAGGAAAAGCAGAATAGCTTAGGAAGCTAATAAAAAGTTTGTTTGTTTTGGATGGCTGGGTGGTTCTTTCGCTTGGTAAGCGAAAGAATCATTTTGAGACAGTGGCTGAAAAAAGAATTCATAGCAGTAAGTGTACAGCAACATGAAGGATGTTAACTGAAGGCCTTGGATAGTTCTAGCCAGCATGTTAGCTGGTCCTCAAGTGCACTATTAGCATAGATTAAATTCAACTATACTCATATTAGAGAGACAAGGTGGGGGAAGTAATACCTTTTATTGAACCAGCTTCTGTTGGAGCTACAGAGCGCTCTTCTTTAGAAGAAATTGAAAACTTGCCCTTCAGGTCAAACAAAGACAACTGCCTCTGGCTCTCTCCAACTTGGCTGCATCTTACAATCCTATCAAGGCATGGCTACACTTGCCAATGTAGAGCGTTGGGAGTTAAACCAGCCCTCGGAGACAGCAGCAGGGAAAGCACTGCTGTGTGTTCACACTGTGCTCCTTTTGACTGTGGAGAGCATGGCCACATTAGCAGCTCTTGCAGCGCCACAGAGAGCAGTGCATTGTGGTCGCTATCCCAGTGTGCAAGTGGCTGCAGCGTGCTTTGGAAAGGATTTGTAATGCCTAATGGGGCTGGCACAGTGTCACACAATGCAGGTTTCCCCATCCCATTGTTCCATGGGCATCCTACTAGATTGCCAGCAGCTTTTCAAATGAGAGGGTGGGGCGTGTGACAGGGAGCATGTTATCTGTATGTGGGGAGGAGAGTGTGTGTTTTGGGGGGCAGAGTGTGTCAGCATGCTATCTTGCAAGTTCAGACAGCGGCAGGGGGAAACCCGACATCAGCCCCCACCTCTCTCTCACACAAACACACACACACTGCTGCCTCTGCAGCAGGAGCATTCCACCGTAATGGTTTTCTGTGTGCCCTGGAGCAGATAAGCATGCAGGCTGTCAGAAACTGAGCTTTGAAAGGGGATATCCGCATGCCTGCAGCAGAGTTCAAAACAATGACCAGAACAGCTACTTGGCCTCCAGAAACCTCCCATAATCCCCTGAAGTCAATCACAGCACAATAGTGTGGACGATGTGTTGCATTGACGCTCCAGCCCAGGCACAGCAAGATCAATGCTTCTCATGGAGGTGGATTACCAGGAGTGCTCCAGCTGCAGAGTCCAGGCGCTCTAAATGCCTTGCTAGTGTGGACGGGTCAGGAGTTATGGCACTGGGGCTGATTTAATGCGCTCTAACTTGCAAGTGTAAACAAGGCCTCAGTTGGGAGTTCTGACAACAGTGAGGTTAATCAAACCTAAATATTACAGGCTTTTGCTGGAAAGGTTAATTCATAATGTATGATGATTTCTTCCCGGATCTGCTCCCTCATCCTCCATGCCTTGTCTTCTCTAGAAGTTGTTGGGTTTTTTTTTTTTTTTTAATAGAACTTAAATTAATGGATTGCCACTTACATCAAGATAGGTGTTAACTATGTAGAGTGTGGTTGGGTACAAATGCCTGGGGAGTATCCAGTCAACAAGAATTTGGGGAGTCTCCAGACTGGCCTTTTCAAAGGTGTTTTCTAATTATGGTCCTAAGTACCCCAAGTTAATTGGAAAATGCCTTTGAAAAGGCTAGTCTGGAGGCCCCAAATTTGTTGCTCTGAACAAATAACTGGTGAATGTTCAGACCAGCCTTAATAAAGTGTTAACTATCTAAAGCTAATTGGCAAGCAATGAACCCGAGGTAAAACACTCTGGTGAAGACAAGGCATTGGAGAGAATGGTGAGCCCAGTTTTTCTGGAGTACCTCTAGGTTTTAGCTCAACTAGCTAACACATGTTAAAACTGTACCTTGCCTTGTCTACACTAGGCTTGTACCATGTGTTAGAATACTTTAAACATGATAGCTAATTACCATGAGATAAAGAAAAATCCTGTATAGACTGAGTCAGAGCTCCAACCATAGAGGGGCTTCCTGTGCACTTTGGGTCAGGAGGGAGCATGCAGCAGAACCTTGCTTCCCTCCTTGAGCACTTTCACCTCACACTCTAGTTCCAGTATATTTTGCAGCAGAGCCTTTTCCATCTTTTTACTACAAAGGGGACCACATGAACCATAGTATTTGCAGCTATGACATTAGCAATCCAAAAAGACTTAAAGGAGGAGAGGATTACATTTAAAAATAAGACAAGAGGATGAAGAATCGTATTAGTTTTCTATTTCATGTTGTCTTTTAAACAGGCTTGCTCATCCATTATTGGTATAATGCACAATTATTTTCTGTCTAAGCGATCTAACAGTGGATGTGCCGGATTGTTTATTTGCTTTCTGTAGCTCTCTCATTCCTAGAGCAGCCATGTCCTGGTTACCATAGTAACTGCTCAGTGGTAAATTCCATCAACACATGAAGGTATGGGGAGGGATGAAAACGTTAAGAAGACTGAGTACAAAGAGCAAGAGAGCATCTCCTCTTCCTAAAAATGCACAAGACAAATTCAGGTTCATGCCAGAAGAGGTAAATCAGGGCCTTTCCAATGGTAGAGTGATGACATTCCTATCCAGAAAATAAAATGAGCTTCCATGCTCTGTCAGGACTTCCAGAAAGCTGTTGCAAGATGTAGCTGTACCTGAGAACTTGAGGGGGTGGGGATTTGTGCCAGTGTAACTACACCACTGTAAATCCCTAGTGTAGATGCATTGTATTAATGTAACTGGTGACATAGGCCTTGTCTTCACTGTGAGGGGGTTGGGGGGAAAAAGGTGGGTTCTTACCCCATATTGCCATTTAACCACATGGCAAAATCCTTGTGGACACAAGGCAGGTTGTAGTTGCCACATATTAGCAAGATGAGCCCTGGTCTACACTACAAACCTTACATTGTTATGTAATAGCGCAGCACCCACACCTCACGAACACCCCTTTTGACTGGTTATGTCTACACTTCTTGGTTTATGGTGACCCCTTCTGGCAGTTTCTCTGCCAATGTCTAGTGACCGAGTCACTCACAGTCTGTGCAGAACAACTCAAATGGACCCCTTCTGGGGGATTAGTCCAACCAAGTCTCTAAGCAGTCCTGGCCATAGTAGGGGGCTGTGCTCTCAGGACTGCCTCCCTGGAGATTCTTGGCCTACTCTGGTCTGTTCTGGCCCCAGCTGGGCCTCTTAACAGTTCAGATTCCCTTCAGGGGAGAAGGGGGCAAGGGTTAATCACCATCTAATCATAGGCCACTTCTCCAGTAGCCTATGGGGGGGACCCAGGCCCACCCACTATTCCAGGTCCCAACCCAAGGACCCAAGCCACATGCCACCATGACTCTTTAACTAAACTGCTTTCAGATCCACTTTCCTATGGCCCCAACCTTCACCAATGCTTCACCCTTACCTTAGGGCTCTTCTGTGCTCAGGCTCAGCAGCCAGCCTGGCACTATCTCTCACACCCCCAGTCCCTGCTAGCACTGAGATGTCCATGGTAATACCATCCTTCAGTCCACTACAAACACCACAGTCACTCCTCAGGCACCAAGCAGCAACTGACTCTGGGCTACACTGTAGCTCCTTTTATACTAGCCTGCAATCCTCTGATTAGCTAGCCCCTTGCAGTCTCGCCTTCTGATTGGCTGCTTCCTGCACAGTCTCTCTAGGCAGCTTGGAGGACTTAGCTCCACTGCTCCCTTCCTGGGACAGGTGTGGCAGGACTCTGAGGCCTCCAGCAGGGGGCTTCTTGCCCTAGTCCACCCTGTCACATGGTATAAGTACATCACTCAAGGATGTGGAAAATCCATCCAGCCATGCAGTTGTACCAGCCTCACAGTATAGACAGTACTTTAAATGTAAAGAAGCTTTCAGGTAAATGCAAGTCTCCCCCAGAGTTTACCTTGACACATGTAAAAACTACAAACTGCCTTGTCTTCACTAGAAATTTTCCTTTGTGTTGGCTAACGTGGTAAGAATACACCTTTTTCCTAATGTGGATGGACCCTTGAATTGAAGTATCTTATCCCATTGTAAAATCAGGATAAATTACACTGGTGCAAGTCACTTTTTACAGCAGTGCAGCATGTCTAAGGCCCTGGGACTGAGACAACATTAGAGGGCTTGATTGTTCAGCAGCTGAAGAGATGCATTAAACCGCAGCCTAATCGAAACACTGAGATTGGCAAAAAAAAATAATTTATAATTTAATAGCCAGACACGCAGGCAGGGGTGGCACCGGGAAAGGCTTGCAGAGGCAATAGCCACCCCAAATTTTGCCTCAGCCACCCCTCCACTGGGAAGCTACATCTCCCAGAGCAAAGATCAAACATTAAGCAGAAGTAAGTGTGGCATGGTACGGCATTGTCACCTTTACTTCTGCAATACTGCAGTGCTGCTGGTGGTGGCACTGCCTACAGATCTGGGTGCCTGGCTAGCAGCCACTGCTCTCTGGCTGTCCAGCTATGAAGGCAGTGCCTGCCCCCAGCAGCAGTGCAGAAGTGAGAGTGGCAGTGGGTTGCGAAGTCTGGTATGAACAGAGATATTGAAAACATTTCTTTGTTGTCCCCCCCGTATTAAACAGTAGCTATTTAAAAATCTTTTTGCTTATAAAAATAATTTGATAAAAATGTGTTTTAGTCAATTTAAAAGTAGTGAGAAAAGGTAAATTCATTTTAAACAATAGGGTGGTAAATTTAGCACTTAAAATAGTGGTAAATATAAAAGATGTGTTTTTAATTTATAACAGGGGTTTCACTCAGAGGCTTGCCATGTGAAAGGGGCCGCCAACATAAAAAGTTTGAGAACCACTGGGTTAAGCATACATTTTTTTTCTGTCTGCATGTTTTATCCTCACTAGATAAGAAATAAGTTTCATGGTTACAGAGGAGATAAGGTTTAGCTTTTCCCTACCAAGACTCTGGGAACTCAGTCATAAGTAGGCTTGGCAAAATTAAATTTTATATATTGCAACAGATAATACTGATGTTTATCTTTGAGCATTTTTTTTATTTTTAACGATTAAAGCTTTCATAGCTGTGCAAAGTTATGGGCTTTAAACTTTTATTTTTATCCATTTAGATTTTCACAGTTGTGGGAAATTATGGGGCATAGGCTATGAGGGGGATCAGACAATTATTTAGTTGTTGAGATTCAAAAGGTTAAAGCTCTATAACCCATTAAAATACAAACTGTCAACATAGATATCAAAGTATACAAAGTAAATATCCTTAAATCAAACTCTAATGAGTTCTCAAAAGCACATTTGTCTATCTGTAAATGGATCTATTATCAATGGAATTATTGTTTCATCGGTTAGTGTGTGTGTGTATAGTGAAATTGATGTTTACAGACATTTTAACTAATAAAAATCTATTCCTTCCAAGCCTAGTCAAATGATAGAAAGGTCAATATGTTTTTCTGAAGCTCATTAGTTTGGGTAACATATATGTTTTTTCAGGCACAGGTACAGAAATACAGAGAAGAAACAAATTACAAATTCTAAAATATATATGCCTGCTTCACAACACATCAAGCTGTAAATCTGAAATATCTTACTTATTGCTGATAAAGATGCTTGAAAATTTTAGAATTTTGTGAAAAGTGGCCTTTTATTGAAATACAAATCTTTGTGCAGATTTTTTTAGCTTTGTTTTTGTGATACTCTTGATAAAAAATAAAAAAGACAATTTTTGTTAATACTCTGCATTTTTCAGTGTATTGTTCATTCTCCCCTTCCTACCTACCTTTCTTCCCCATGTTTTCCTCAACCCTCCTCCTGCCCCTCCCTCCATACACACACCTTTCTCACTGATAAAATGGAGGAGGGGAAAGTGCAGGGGGAAAGAAGAAAAAATAGAAAACATTGGAAACATTCAAAACCAAAAATTTGATTAAAAAGTTCATGAAAAGGTTTAAAGAAACAAAAAATTGTCTGTTTACAGAACCTGTAGAGTAAAAATGTCCATGAAATGTTATGCTATTTAAAAAAAAAAAATCAGCTAGATCTAATGACTGTCCTATGCCAGATTCCTATAAGTGCTACTTCCAGTATTTTAAAGCAAGAAATCTGAACACAAATTTCATTATTCCCTATTTTTGTTTTCTAAGTCCCATACATTTGAAAGTCATTGCTAGGTAAGGCCCCCAGGACATGCCAGAGGAGCTCTTCTATATTCTATTAAGGCTCCATCCAGGCTAGAAAAAAAAGTATATTTTTAATCATAATTTATTATTTGTATTACCATAGCAGCTAGGAGTCCTAGTCATGGACCAGTACGTCACTGTGCTAGGTATAGTGCAAACAGAACAAAAAGGCAGTCCCTGCTCCAAAGAATTTATAATCTGGGGCCTGACCTATACCTGAAGTTAGGTTGACATAGCTAAAGCACCCAAGATATGAAAATTTACCCCACTGAGCACCGCAGTTAAACTGATCTAACCCCCATATAGGTGCAGCTGGCTCAGTGGAAGAATTCTTCCATCCTGCCACTCAGGGAGGTAGATTACCTACAGTGATGGAAAAACCCCTTCTTTCAGGCATCTCTTTGGGGTGGAGAGGCCATCACTTAAGCCAACTGAAGACAAAATGGAGGGGTTTTCAGGGCCTTTTATATTCTCTCTCTTGTGGGTGGAAACCCCTTTGTTCTCCTGTGCAAAATCACAGCAACAAGATGGAGTTTGTAGCCACCTGGGCAAGTCACATGTCTATGAATGATTCAGCTTTTTGCAGTCCAACGCCATTGTTTACATGTTAGTTTAAACATTCCCAGGAAAGCTCAGATGTGGATTGGCATGTCCCAAAGTCCATTGTCAGTTAAGTGTTTCTTGATTGGGCACTTACTGAGAATAGTTCTTTCTCAAGAAGCTAACCAAATGCTTTACTGAGGCTACTTAGCATCAAACACATTGAGATACATTGAGGTACATAGCCAATATTCATAACTTCAAATACAAAAATGATACATACATACAGCCAGCATAATCATAACCAGCAAACTACAACCTTTCCATAGACACCCCACTTGCCCTCCTCTGCACCAGACCCGGTGCAACCATAGGACCCTGGTTGCAACAATGATCTATATGGTCACAGTTCATGTCAATAAAGACACAGGCAGAACAAGGGAGGAGTAATGGCATCTTTGTCTAGTGTGCCCTAATGAAACAGGGCTGTTGTAGTTTGCTCACCATAAGCCAAAATTCTGCACTCTCTGTTACACTGGCACAACCCTATTGCATGAGTGCAACAGAGAGAGTAGAAGTTGGCCCCATAACTGTAGGGCTAGCTCAGAGTATTTTGAGCCACTGAACAAAGTTGTGATCAAATCCAAAACCTTTTAATATTTCTTACTGTGCTTTATGGTAACAATAGGGGGGACAGCTGTAGAGACAATAATTTCTAGAACTACACAAAATAAATTGTTCTAGTGATCCAGAAAGTTTGCTTGCTCCTTTTGAATTAACAAAGCTAGCTTTATGTGTTTGTAAACTATTACTGTAGTATCTAGTTGCGGTATAGTAATTGGAGGTACCTGACTGGTGTTATCCAATTGCATATAAAATTCAGAAGGCATCCATCTTCCATTTAAGCAATTAAGGCATCATAAATTTGATGCCTAATCTGTGAATTAATTTCCCATTGTTTCCCCTTTCCCTCATTCGCTTGGAATTATCTACTGGTGAAAAATCTATGCTATCAGGAGTTGAGATAGATTCTCATATGTATCAATCAGTATAAAATCGTGAATCTGGCTCTCCCAATCTCAGTCTTATCAAAGGTAATAAACCCATCTTTTCTGTCTATCAGAGCCACAGAACTGCTTTGTAATTCCCTCTTGACTCACTGAGCTATATATTTGTCTGTCTTGTTGCTTAGTTCACAAAAATTCTGTCTGGCTCTATGGAAAATAAAGTGTGTTTTCCAAGTCAACATTTCAGACAGCTTAAGTCAAGGCATGGCAAATTCATTAGGTACTGCTATAGTACCTATTCTTCTGTGCCCCTACTGTAGTCCATGTACGTCTTTCACAAACGCGTTTATATTCATTAGCAACCAGCCTTTTCTCTCTTTAGTTGCATAACTAATGGCCCACGCACATCCCCTGCTCACAGCCTTCATCCTTCATCATTTCTCAGATTGTTGAGCATGAGGGAGCAAATCTCATTCTGTTTACTAATTCTAGAATCTTTTACGGCACGGAAGAGACTAGTTCAGATTGTTTAAGTGGCTGGGTTCTATCCATGTTTTCTCCTTCCCTTGATTAGTATGAAGCCCAGCTACCATCACTGGTACATAGCCCAGCACCAGGGTCTTACAAATACTTTCCATCTGCATTTCAATAGTGAAAGAAGATAAATGGTTAACTCTGGAAACAGAATTATTTATGCACAGGACCAGTACAGTATAGGCAATAATAGTGCAAATTCCCTCATAAGGCCCCCAATAGACTACCTTCAAGGTAGGTAGTGGAAGGACTACCTACAAAGGAGCACCTCTATGCCCTTCCTCCTGGAACTACCACATTCACTCCATAGCCTCACTGAGGATATTGCCAATAGGATTTTATTTTGTGCCATTCCGCAAAACGTGGAGAATTGGCCAGTAAACAATGAACTGAAACCACCCACCTATTTTACAGAGGCCTCTAAAGAGCTATCCAAAGAAAATGCCTTTAGGTCTCTACTGACCGGAGTTGGATTCAAACTAGAAGCGGAAGCAAACTTCTTTTAACCTATCACCAGTCTCAAGCCATCTAGACTGAATATTTCTAGAAATATATCTGTAAGTTTCATCTTTTCATTCGGAAACCCATAACCATGTTAATTCTTCATATTCATCAAGGTCATGCCAATATTCTCTCTCTTTTGAGTTCTAGAGCCATTAAATTCTCCAAACCAAACTAACCGTGATTAGTCTTGTGCTACATTTATACATTTGAAGCATTGGCCGAGTGCACTGGCTCTTTAGGTATAGCTGAGGAAGCTTCCGATATAATATTAAAGTTCATATTCCCTGTTACTGTACCAGCTAATAGTTGGGGGAGATTAGGTAGAAGGACAAGCAAAGCCTACACATCATAAACAAAAGTTGTGATGGTTACATAAAAACAAAAAATCACAAGCGACCAACCCCAGGAAAGTATAAGAGGAGCTTACTCTCATTTTAAGACTTGTGCTTTCTTAAGTACTGTACGTAGTAAAGTAAATATTCTCTGATTAGTGCTCTATAAATACAAGGCATAGATCAAATAAAAACCCGCCCAAAAATATCTGGAAAAAAAATTATATGGAACTAACACGATGCTTGCAAACCATCGTGGTATTCACATTATATCCCTCCTCCGCCAAAGCCTTTATTTGTCGAATCTATTTAGATTGCTAACTCTTCAGGGCAGAGACTGTCTCCCACTGTGTGTTTGTACAGTTCCCAGTACAATGAGGCCTTTGATCATGGTTGTGGCCTCTAGGCGCTACTGGACTACAATTAATAATAAAATAATGTGTAAAAAGAAAAGGAGTACTTGTGGCACCTTAGAGACTAACCAATTTATTTGAGCATGAGCTTTCGTGAGCTACAGCTCACTTCATCATGCTCAAATAAATTGGTTAGTCTCTAAGGTGCCCCAAGTACTCCTTTTCTTTTTGTGAATACAGACTAACACGGCTGTTCCTCTGAAAATAATGTGTGTAAGTGCCATTTATACCCATTCTAATGCCGCTTTACAGTGCCAGAGCACTGCAGCATTTAGGGGCCTTAGTGTAAATGAAAATCATGCCCTCAACATTGAAGCAAGTCCTGGATATTTCCAAACATAAACAAACAGGAAAAAGTCACAGAATCATGAAGCATATTATCAACCACTCCCTTCCCAAAAAACTCAACATCAAAAAATAGTGATAAGCATTTTTCATCTGAGAAATACGGAAATGGAGTTGGAGGTGAGAGGCACATACAACACTCATTTCAATGATGTTCAGAACATTGAACATTGATTGTGGGCTAAGTTCCCTCTAAGCTTTGCAGCCGCACAGCAGGCTATCAAGGGCTGTGCAGGCGTGCAGCGGGGAGAGGCGCCTCTCCCCCAGCCCCAGAGCTGCAGTGGACTAGTATAGCAGTTTATTTCTGAAATTAATGTGGGAGGTCCACTATCTCTATTTAAACCTTCATCCATAAACCAACAAAATTCAAAACCCCAGTCACACCAATTCTGCTGGGATGTTAACCATTTGTGTTAAACAGCCTGATCTGACTTTTGGACATTGCCAATGTGAAGAAACACAAATACACCCTCAAAGTGACGAAGATGAGTCATCACATCACATCGAGGAAATTAAGGTTACCATACATCTGGGTTTTCCCAGATATGACCTCTGTTTAGGTCCTCCGATCTTTGTGCTGGTGCATTTTTGAAATAAGAACAAATGTCTGTGATTTTGAGCTGGGTGGTCAGAGAGTGGTGGGTGCTGGCCAGCCACCTCTGAAGGCAGCACGGCCGTCGGCAGCAGTGCGGAAGTAAGGGTGGCATGGTATGGTATTGCCACCCCTACTTCTGAGCTGCTGCTGGTGGCCGCGCTGCCTTCAGAACTGGGCAACTGGAGAGCTGTACCCATCCTTCCCCCCCACTTCCTCTCCCCTCAACAGTGTCTTCTATTTGGGAACTTGAAATATGGTAACCCTATAGAGGATATCCTCTGAACTCTGCTTCTTTTGTACTCACAATCCTTCCCTTTTCCTCCTCCATCCCTCAGCTGCCACATCAGTCTCCTTTTTCACTTTCTTCTCTATATCTGAAGAATAAAGCCTGGAACACTGAATTTAGAATCTGACATCATTCACCAACTTCCTTGAAGTTAAGGCCTGTTAGACAAAAAAGCTGTCCTCCAAATTTGTGAAGTTCCAATATGTTTTCATTTTGACACCATGGCCTCTGTTAAATTTAATTATTTGTTCCTGGGGCTATAAAAAAAGGGAGGGTGGGTTTCAAAATAAGTGTGGCTTCTATTACATTTAATTACTTCTGCCTGTGGCTTGCATGGTAAAGGTGCAGCTACTAAACAAGAGGCAATGACTAATTGAGGGTGACTTTTAAACTCAGCTTTACTGCATGTAAATTAGACCAGTTGTTTGGAGACCACTAGCACGTTGGTGGAATTTTAGCGGGTTATGACATGGCTCTTGTCATAAAAATAAAGGGAAGGGTAAAACCCCTTGAAAATCTCTCCTGGCCAGAGGAAAAATCCTCTCTCCTGTAAAGGGTTAAGAAGCTAAAGGTAACCTTGCTGGCACCTGACCAAAATGACCAATGAGGAGACAAGATACTTTCAAAGGCTGGGAGGAGGGAGAAAAATAAAGGGTCTGTGATGCTTTTGCCAGAGACAGAACAGGAATGGAGTCTTGGAATTTAGTAAGTAATCTAGCTAGGTATGTGTTAGATTATGATTTCTTTAAATGGTTGAGAAAATAGCTGTGCTGAATAGAATGAATATTCCTGTCTGTGTGTCTTTTTTGTAGCTTAAGGTTTTGCCTAGAGGGATTCTCTGTGTTTGAATCTAATTACCCTGTAAGGTATCTACCATCCTGATTTTACAGAGGTGATTCCTTTACTTCTATTAAAAGTCTTCTTGTAAGGAAACTGAATGCTTTTTCATTGTTCTAAGATCCAAGGGTTTGGGTCTGTGGTCACCTATGCAAATTGGTGAGGATTTTTACCAAACCTTCCCCAGGAAGTGGGGTGCAGCGGTTGGGAGGATTTTGGGGGGAAAGATGTGTCCAAATTACGTTTTTTGAGGAACCCAGATAAAGTTTGGTGGTGGCAGTGGAAATCCAAGGGCAAAGGGTAAAATAATTTGTACCTTGGGGAAGTTTTAACCTAAGCTGGTAAAAGTAAGCTTAGGAGGTTTTCATGCAGGTCCCCACATCTGTACCCTAGAGTTCAGAGTGGGGAAGGAACCTTGACAGCTCTAAAAAAAAAAAAAGCGGGCTCAGTCCTGCAAGGTGCTGAGCCCCCTTATAAGGCACCCTTAACTGCCATTGGAGTTGAGGGAGCTCAGCATGTTCCAGGCCTGATAGATACACTGTCGCTGTAGCACAGTAAGGCTGTGTCATTACCCTGAAACAGCTGCCCAGGGAGGTGCAGAGGAAGTCTTAACGTGGTCCATGAAGATTCAAGCAGATACCGTGAAAGCCTTTGGAATCTAATCCTGCATTCACTGCAGTTCACTTGCATACACTCCCCTATTGTTTGTGACATATTTATTAAAGATGATTTTAATGGATTGGCCACAAATTATTTTGAGTCAATCAGCTGGTATCCACTGCAATATCTTTTACGAGAGCCTGGGGATTATCTAATGGCAACAGTGGGCTTACACTAAAGGGAATTAAGCAACTGTATCTCCATATAGTGAGATGGAGACTTAACCCCCTGTACTGCCTGTCAGCAAGATCTGTACACAGGATCCTTCACAACATGTTGCACACAGTGGAGGTTTGGTTCATTTCCTTTTTTAAAAGGCACACTTGGTAATTATAAAAGGTGCTGAAGTGACCCCCTTGGAGACGGCAATCCTGTATTTTTCTCTTACACACACACACACACACACACCAGCAGCAATGGTTGTCTTAGTGCCTCAACCAACTGTTCTCAGCCCTGTTCTAGAGGGACCATTTATGGCAGCAAAGCAGTAATTGAAGGTATGTCTGCACTTAAACTGCTACAATGGCACAGCTGCACTGCTTTAGCGCTTCAGTGTAGACACTACCTATGCCAATGGGAGGGATGCTCCTGTCACGGTAGGTAACCTACCTTGCTGAGAGATGGTAGTTAGGTCAATGGAAGAATTCTTCCATCAACCTAGCACTGTCTACAATGTGGATAGGTCAGCATAGCTATGATTCTCAGGGGTGTGAAAAATCCACATCCTTGAGAAACAGAGCTATATCAATGTAAATTTCTAGTGTAGACCTCAGACTCAAGGATTATTCAGAGTTCTTGGTCTCCCTACAGCTTGTGATGTGGGTTCTTGTCTTGTTAGACTGGAACCATCAGCTCATTTCATTTATGCCACTGAATGCCCATCAGTAGAACTTCAGGCCACTACTGAGCTGATAAGATTTCAATAGGCACCTTAGAGCATGTCTACTCTGCAAGTGAAGGTGCTATTGTAGCCAGATAGGTATACTCATGCCCATGCTAGCTTTAATCAGCATGGGCTGGCAACCCAAGTACATACCCAGGCTCCGTGGACTGCTTGCACTCAGGCTATGCTACAATCACAACTTCACTTGCAGTGTAGACATATTAAGGTGCCTGCTGAAATCTCAGCAGCTCAGTAATGACCTAAGGTTCTCCTTTCTGATGGGTATTCAATGACATTAGGGAAATGAGCTGATGGTTCAAGTCCAGCTCTAAAAAGACAAAAAGGGAATGAGCTCAAGCCCCAGGGCTGGCCCACAACATTTTGGCACCTGAGGCGGGGAGCTGAAATGATGCCCCCATGTCCCCTTGCTTGGGCCAAAACTTTGAAAGGTCTCAATTCTGCCTTCTTCCTGTTCTACTCCTCTCATGGTACTGCTCTGCTACCTACCCCAATAAAGAAGAACTAACAACTTAAAATGCCTTGTTTAAAAATGTTAAGTAACACTTAACTTTCAAACACCTGAACAACAAATGTAACTTTTCTTGTCTGCATAGTAAACACTGGCATTTTTATCTGTTTGAATAATCAAAGTGGTGCTTTCCATGCCTTCTTGGTTGCAAAGATTTGAACTGCTTCCTGAAGGTCCCCAGTCTGGGCAAGCTCATGCTCTATTGAGATGGTTGCAAGGCCGACCAGCCTGTCCTGTGTCATTGTGGAGCGTAGATGTGTTTTTATTAACCTCGGCTTGGAGAAGCTGTGTTCTCCACTGGCAACTGTTTCAGGAAGTGTTAGAAGTATGCACAGAGCAACAAAAGCATTTGGAAAGAGGATGGCCATCTTATTTGTGCACATATATTCCAGAACAGCCTTTGGAGTTGATCCTGCTGAAATGTATCTTGAAAGGGCTTTCAGTTTATCACCTAAATCACTCGCATCAATATCGCACATGTCAACACTGTCTCTAGTGCCCTGCATTGCTGGTGTAGGTCTTCTTCAGGTATAGTGAGGAGTTTGGGAATATCATACAACATCCGAGATATACTGCTGTGTTCCTTGAGCTGCATGAAACATTCTTCAACTGACTGCATTGCACAATCTAGCACCTGGTTAAAGAATTCAATTTTGAATTGTTGTTTGGAGTCTTTTATGGGATTATCTTGTGCCTCAAAATCAAAATGTCTTCTTCTTTGGTGACTCTTGTATTCTTGAACGGGTGGGAAAATAGCTTCAGTGTGAAGTTCCTCAGCCAACTTCTGTGCACTCTTCAGAACGTTTTGAAATCCCTCTAGGTATGACTTTGCTTTGTCCAGTTGTTCCATTGCTCCAGATATATCAAGGTCAACACCTTGGAGTCTCTTGCTTACAACATTTATTTCAGACAGTATATCATGCCAGAACACTAAGCCACACAGAAATGTGAAATTGTGTATGTTTCTGGTGATTCCATTTCCCTCTGCCACTGTTCTCCCACGAACAGTTCCTGTCATAACATTATCCTCCATAATGGCAACTATGGCATCATCTATCTTCCCAATTTGGTGTTTTATAGGCTTTATCGCCTCCACTCGACTTTCCCATCATGTGGCACTCAGTGGTTTCAGTGTCAGAGAGAATGTTCCCAGATGTTGTTTCAAAATTTGCCATTGATGAGTTGGTGCAGAGAAAAATACATAGATGCTTTGAATTACATTAAAAAATTCAGCAGCCTCACTAGAAGCTGATGCTGCATCACTGACTACCAAGTTCAATGAATGAGAACTGCACGGGACAAAAAAAGCTTGAGGGCTTAACTCTCGGATCTGTGTCTGCACTCCTCTGTTCTTTCCTCTCATGTTGGCACCATTATCGTAGCCCTGACCTCTCATGTCAGCTATCGCAATTCCTGTATCTTCCAGCTTTTTAAGAAGCACATTTGTCATACTAGCTCCTGCAGTATCATCAATGTCAATAAATTCTAGAAAATGCTGACAGTCACCATTGCAGGGACATTTTCACTAGGTTCTGTTGTTGTTGCAAAACACACCATTAAAGTCATTTGTTCCATACGGCTGATGTCAGGTGTGCAGTCCAGAATAACAGAGTAATATCTTGCTGACTTCAGATCTGCCACAATCTTCTGTTTGACTTTTGTTGCCAGTAACTGTATGATCTCGTTTTGAATGGTTTTTCCAAGGTAGTGGTGTGTGTACATTTCTTGGGTGGTGACTCTTCTTAAATGCTCCTGGAGTACAGCATCAAACTCAGCCATCAGCTCCACAATTTTAAGGAAGTTCCATTGTTTGGCACATACAGCTGATCTGATGTGCCACGCAGTGCTAGGCTCTCAACACTCAATTGAAAGGGACAAGTAAACAGGCTAGTAGCAGGGCCTGAGTGAGGGAAGATATCAGCATCTTAAGGGCCTAACTGGCTCCTACTACTTCAGTTGACTGCCTGTTCTCCTCAAGTGGGTTCAGGGAAGCAGCAGGAAACAGGAAGCTCCTTGAGAAGCTGGTGTTTATCAGTCCAGGCTCCTGGGGGTGCTAGAGAGGTACATAAGCGGCTCCTCCTCCTCTCTCTCCCTGCAGGTTCTGCTGCTTTCTGTTATTCCCTATCACCTTTTCTCCTGCTTGCCTGTTATGTCTCTTGTGTCCTCCTTCCTCCAGCACAGCACTCCACCATCTCTGTGCATCTAGAGCAGAGAGAATACATATGCACCAGCAGCAGACACAATAATCTACACTCTGGGTCCTAGTGGTGCCCCCCCACAGTCTGGCACCTGAGGCAGCTGCCTCAGTTCGCCTCATGGTAAGGCCAGCCCTGTCAAGCCCACCCGATCCCCTAGGCTTGAGCTTGGGTGGCTCACCTGAGCCTCCAGTGAAGTGGCAATGTCCTTACAGCTATTTTTAGCGCACCTGCTTGAGCCACACTAGCACAAGTCTGTTTACCCAAGCTGGGAGGCTCACACTCCTCTGCAGTGTAACCGTACTCTTAAAGATCAAGGAATCTCCTTTACCAATCTTGACCTGAGTCAGGTCCCACGGGGAGGAAATAGCTCAGTGGTTTGAGCCTTGGCCTGCTAAACCCAGGGTTGTGAGTTCAATCCTTGAGGGGGCCATTTAGGGATTGGAGCAAAAATTTGGGGATTGGTCCTGCTTTGAGCAGGGGGTTGGACTAGATGACCTCCTGAGGTCCCTTCCAACCCTGATATTCTATGATTTCTACAGTAGTAGCTTTTGCAAAAGGAGTGACCTTCTCAATTTAGTAGCTGGGTTTCCAGCCAACAAGTCCTATTTTACAGTTTGAGAGTTGATCCATCTGTGAAATGGAGATAATAGTAATTCCCTACCTCACAGGGATGTTGTGGGGATAAATACATTATGGATTGTGAGGTGCTCTGATACTATGATAATGTGGATTCTGGGGCTATCAAACAGACAGATCAGTGGGGTTTTGTTCAGAGACCCAAAAACTGCCAACCCACACATAATTATATGATAAGTATTTCCATTTAGTTCACAAGACCTCACAATTACCATAAACTTTTAGCGGAATGTGATTTCCATTACTGTTACGCACGGACACTTATGTGTAATACCATTTTAATATATTTCTTCCCTTTGCATAAATCCCCAAATGTATGTCTTAGCTGAAATTGTTAAATATGACAAGAACGATTATACAAACAAGAGACAATTGTTCTAGAGCACTGAAGCTCTGAATACTCAATGTGCAGTCAAACTTTGGAACAACACATCTGCGTGCAAATATTTCCCTTAGAAAGCCGTTAAACTGATGAAAGAAACTTGGGGCTGACCAATAACAATATCTGAGTAATCTGGGGGTGGTGGGAAGGGGATATTGTACTTCATCACTGTAATACTTACATTAAAAAAGAAAAATGATCATGAGGATTATAGGTAGGTATGTAACACAGGAGTAAACATTTATCTTAGGAATTAGAAAATAGAATTTTAAAAAAATCTGCTGTTGCTCTATGAACTATTGCAGATATAAATGAGAAATCAGGAATCATAATGAAAGACTGGACTGCAGGAGACATTTAAACATGCTGCTTATAATAATTAATAATGATAAAAGGGTTAGTGGACAATATCTGGTGCTGAATGGCCTTCTTCTCTTTCCTTACTTCCTTAAGATTTTTGACAATATTCAAATGTCAGCTTGTTTAATAACTGGGGGGGAAACACTTCAAACCCCCAAGAAATGAATCCTTTGTTCCTGATCCAACCACTAGACTATATTGAATACTGTTTTATTCTTCTCATGGCAGTAACTGTTTAGCCCACTATTTTTGCGCAGTGTTCCAAAGTAATAGACATAAAGAAACAGTTATTCCAAAAGAGACTCCTCTCTCCCACCCACCCCCAATAAAGAAAAAAAGAAATCAGGACAATGGGATTTTAGAACTGTATCAATAGTCAACTATTTAAGCAGCATTAAAACAGATCTGAGCAAAGACTTAGGAACAAGAGACCACATGTGGACTTAGGGTCCTAATTCAAAGCACTTCAGAATGTGCTTGAAATCCTGGCCCCAATTAAGTCAACAGCAAAATTCTCACTGACTTAATTGCGGGCCAGGATTTCACCAAAGGTTTTTATTTAATTTAATAGGAAAACAAAGAACAGAAGAGTATAATATACCTTATGTATATTCAAATTTTAATATGCCCCATAATTTTCATTTTTCAACATACTGTCAGTCCAATCATTCACAACTCAAATAGTCTGCAGAAGTTGTTGGAGGAAGCCAGACCCTGTGGTAGCTAGGCAAAGGACAGCGAGGCTTTAGACAGCCAAGAACATATGGGAGGTGATTTAGGATTATGGAAGGAGTTTTGGGATAAAAGCATTGCCTGGATGTTCCTGCCAAAACCAGAAGTTAACAAACAGTGCTGAAAAATACATTTTCATCATTAGACTTCAGAATACACACCCCCACAGAAAAGAATGGGAGCAGCAGACCCACCTGCAGGGGTATTTCCTGGCTTCCTGCAGACACCAGTACATTGGATACACTTGGAAGGTTTTCTTCTCAATTTTAAAAGCTGGAAATGTAAATTTGTTTTTGTTTTTTTAAAAGAAAAATATTGATTTAGGAGCAGAATTGTACAGTAAAGGGAGGATTCCAGGGCTGTGGAATACATGGGCTCTGCTTATGTTTGTGTGCTGTAGTGAAAAAATTTAATACATTTCCAAAAACGTAGGAGAAAAAAAATCTAGTTTTTTAGTTACTCAAGGGACTTGAAAGTGGAAATACAAGAAAAGAAAGAAAAGAATTACACACACAAAATAATCAAAAGGAAAAACTGTTCCTACCTTAAGTACGTAAGCAAAGGATTGCAGGGAATGTTTCCACCAAATGATTTTAAAATTGCTTTCCTAACAACAGCCACAGAAAACCTCAACGTGTTATGTACAAAGACTTCCTTAAGGCACAGTGCTCATCTTTAAATCAATCTCTGTGCTCCTTCTTCACATGAAAGCTTTTTTAATTTAGTGAAATCCAGCTCTATGAAGTGAAATCAAAGTCCCAGAAGCACTTCACTGCATTTCCACTCAGTGTGACGCTTCACCATAAGCAATCGGGTTATGCTATGTATTTATCACTTTGAATTGCAGCAATTAACACCTACCAGATACATGTTAAATGTTGTACTCCAAGGCCTTACCTTCACTAAAGGGAAAAAAAGACGGATTTTTAACATGTTACAATCCTAGACAAAGCATGCTGTACTTTTAAATGTGTTGGCTGGCCAGGATAAACCCTAAACTTTCCCCTAAGATTTATTTTATCATCTAAGACCTTATATACACACACAAGTCATGCAAGTATAAAGCTAAGGTGTGAATTTAAACTGATGCCATTATCTATATAATCAGATTGCAGGAATGTCACCCTGTGCATAACTCAGAAGTCTAAAATGTTTGTAAAGTCCATGAGAAGCAATGGAAGCAACTACAAGCATGCTTGAGAGCTTGTTTTGTTTAAGTATCACCAGGTTGAGTCATCACTGGGTTTCACAGTCTGTGACTATCCAATTTTTAAGTTCTCAGCCAGTTTTGACTTTATTAATTACACCTGTGTGGTGTTCAGCTACAGTAAGGCATCTATCTATGCCATGCCCAGAGTCCTAGACCCAGTGTGATATCAGCGGTCACTCAATCAATCACATTCACAACCCATACTCTACAGCTAATTTACATGCAACAATTTCACTGGTGACGTGAGGGAGGCTGCATGGATGGAGGATTATTTGGCCCAATCTCCACAGATATGCACTCAACTGCCATCCACAAAATAACACAACCAGCATACACAATGACCGCAAACATACAGAGCTCCTCACAGCAGTACACACCCCTCATTCACCATATGCACAAATGAACACAACCCCCCTAGACACAAATCATCACAACCACCCACATACCACCACCAGCAGCACACACATTAGCCCCAAACATCACCTGGAAGCCTAGACTGGCTGTTGAGTTACTGGGAAGGGATGGAAACAGCTACAAACAGTTGAGATATATTTTTGTTGGGAATATCACCAGGATTGGACTTGACTGAGATATGCGGTCTGTTACAATCCCATTTTTAAATTCTTAGTCATTTTTGGCTTTTTTTACATACAACTTTATGAATTACAGCCATCCAACAGCACAGGCTTTCAGTTACTAGTACAGGAAAAACTGCCCATATGAACACTCATTTCTGGTAGAAGAGTGCCTTTCTGGTTTAGTTTATAGCACTTCAGAAGGGGTTTAATTTATGTAGGTGTTTATACCAGAATAAGAGGGCATATCTACGCGGGGACACTCATAAAACTTAAACAGGATTAAACTCGTGTGAGTGCTCTCAACCCCAAATAACACGGTTTAATGTGCTTCAGCTAGTGCACTTTAAATTCACTCCTTTAGTTAATCTGGTTTAACTTTCCTGATTTTCCCCATGTAGACATTCCCAGTGTCTACGTGGGAGTCACACCTCCATGAATGGACCAGTGTAACTGGTAAAAGCATTCACATGTAGACAAGCCCAAGATGTGTTAGCTGACAACTTCCTTTTGCACACTAGGATTTAAACACGTGTTAAAAAGACACCTTTTTTCCCTTATGAAGACATGGCCCAAGTGGATTATCATTTTCCCACCACCTGTTTAGCAGATGCAAAGAAGGAAGGAGGAGCGAGGTTCCCTCTGGCATGGTCTACATTTAAAAACTTTTATAGGCATAGCTATGTCAGGGATGTGAAAAAACCACACCCCCAGGCAACACAGCTCTGCTGACAAAACCCCCAGTGTAGATGCAGCTATGCTGACAGAAAAGTGCTTCTGCTGACATAGCTCATGTCATATGGGGAGGTGGTGCTTCTACACCAAGAGAAAAACCATGTCTGTTGGCATACGCTAAGGGGCTATGCTGGTTTAGGCTCCATAGTATAGACATAGCCTTTGTTCCATGGGCCTTGTTTACATTGGCCTCCATCTCTGCCATCAGTGAGCAACCAGTGATGTAGCTGCACTGGTGCAAAACCTAATGTGGGCAAGGAGAGCCACAGTTTGCACTTAAGGAGCTCAGCCTGGTTTCAAGCAGGAGTAAGCGCCACCTCACAAATAGTGGTTGTGTCCGCCTGTGCTAAGGGTTGCAGAGAGGCAGTTACACCATTGCCTGGCCACCCATGGATGAAACCAGGTCGTATCCCCAGTGTAGACAAGGTTCAAGGAGGAATTTTTCAAACTCATTGCAGCTCTTCTCGGGTGGGAATGAATGAAAATATGGAAGCTTGTGGAAGACTACTAGCTGCCAGCGCTCCCTGCAACTGTAGGAGAGGAAAGAAATCCCTGCTTCCTCTCCTGAGAAAAGAGGAAGGGGGTTATTTTGTCATGTATTCCCTTTTCCTACTAAAAGATTTTTTCCTGAAATAAGTCAACTTTGTTATCAAGGGGTTCCAGTGTGATTGCAAAACCGTAAGTTTAAGATAACTAATTTCCTATTCCTTAATGTGCTGCTATTTCACAAAAGGAGGAGTCTGGAAAAAACACAGAAGATCAGAAATAGATAGGCAAAATCACTAAAGTCATAGCTTCACTTTGCGCTTTGCAGGCACATTCTTTCAATGGAATAATAAGTTCCAAGGGATGAAACAACCCTAGCCCCAGTCAATGTGGTTGAGGAACCCATCAGCTCCGGCTTTGCCCAACCTGACTGATTGCTGCCAGCTTATCTACTTTGCTTCTTGACATTCAATATTAGAGATTGAAAACCTGGGTCCCTTCTGCTTTCACTTATACTGTGTAATTTCATTGATCTCAATGGAGGTATTCCTGATTTGTTCCAGTAGGAGTGGCCCAACTCCTCAGCTACAACCCAGGGACACACAGTGAAGCTGGTGTACATGCACAAAGAAGGCTTTTGTGATCCCCATAATCTTGACTGCATGCCAAGCTAGTCCCCTAACATAATTTAGAGCAGCATTAAGGCTACTCTAAATTGCATTGGCTGCCCGTGGCCCCACACGTCCCATGTGGAAACCGGGGAACAGAAGGGAATTACACTTCTCTTCTACCCATTATTGCAGCAGTGGCAAAGGAGTTGCTGCATCAGCACTGTGCAATCAGTGGGCCTCCCTGCTATGGTAGGCCAACCCTTTTGTGGCCAGCAACCAGGGTTTGAAATGCCTTGCTTTGCAGTGCAGGGTCTGGGTCCCTGAGCAAAGACTCGGGTCCTGTGACTCAAGCAATATGCATTTGTATTTACAGGTTACATTTAGATCAAGTGCCACAGATCTGTGTGGTGGATCTAAAGTCTCAACCCTGCTCATGACCCATGTGTGTCGATAAAATGCCACATGATGGAATTTCTGTTTATATAGCTGATGTTCCTGCTCCCTGGCTTATATCATCTAAAGGCTTGTCTACATGGAGCAGTAATGCAGACTATAGGGGAGTTATTTCCAAAACGCACTAATGTGTTTCACATTAATTGGCTCAATTCCCCACTGATTCTGTCTGCACTGGGCATGCTCCCGGGGACCTGCAATTGCAGCTCTGGGCTGCACCTGAACTGAGAGCAGGGATTCTGTGACTCTTGTGCTCTCAGTGAGCTCCCTGCTGGCTCCCAGGCATCTTGGATGAGGCAGACGCATGTGGAACAAGGAGTCTGGGAGGGGAGACTGAGACTGGACATTGGTGGGTGGGGAGGACTCTGGGACTGGCTGGGTCAGGAGACTGAGAGCCAGTAAGCAGGGAGGAATTAGTTTTGTTGAGGAGCCAGGTGGGGAAGACTGGGACTGAGAACCACAGAGGCAGGGAGAAGGAGGCGATGGGAAGATCAATTTGATGAGGATCTGGGTTGCAGGGCAAGAACAGGGACTGGCGAGGCAAACAGATTGGGATGAGACACCTAAGGAGTGGAGACTAGCTAAGTGAGAAGAATGGGACTGGAGCGAGGAACCAGGGTGGGGAAGAGGGGTCCCACTTCAGGGGAATGGGCAGAAGAATCTATGCCCACTAAAGCATACTCATTTTTAGATCCTGGAACAGAACATAATATTCCTGAGTCTCACCATTCCTCTGCTGTCAGCAAATACCTTGAAACCCACTGGCAGTGCCCCATCCTCCTCTAGTGCTAGTCCACATAGCAGTAGTAGGTTGTCATCCTCTATCAGTTAGTGTTAGGTCAAGTGCCACAGATCTGTGTGGTAGATCTAAAGTCTCAACCCTGCTGATGACCCGTCTGTGCCAATACAATGCCACATGATGGAATTTCTGTTTTTTCACTTTGCTTTTTCAAAACAAAAACAAAAAACAACCTAGATTGTGCGCATGCACACACACACACCACACAAAACTACACCACCACAGAATCAATCATAGGACTGGAAGGGACCTCGAGAGGTCATCTAGTCCAGGCTCCTGCACTCATGGCAGGACAATGTTATCTAGACCATTCCTGACAGGTGTTTGTCTAACCTGTTCTTAAAAATCTCCAATGATGGAGATTCCACAACCTCCCTAGGCAATTTATTCCAGGGCTTAACCACTCTTACAGTTAGGAATTTTTTCCTAATGTCCAACCTAAACCTCCCTTGCTGCAATTTAAGCCCATTGCTTCTTGTCCTATCCTCAGAGGTTAAGAAGAACAATTTTTCTCCCTCCTCCTTGTAACAACCTTTTATGTGCATCCTTTCTCTTCCTGCAGTGTCCTGCCTCATTCACTACACACCTTCCAACTTCTGCAACAAATAAAGCAAAAGTCCTACAGAAAACAATCTCCTTTACTAGACAGCCCGGATTCAGCTCCAGTGCAGGCCCAGTGCAGCCTGAATGAGGTAGGGGTCCTGTGGGAAAATAGTACGTGATCATGTAATTAAAGACTGAATTATAACACATACATGCTCAGGGGACGAATTAAGGCTGCACCAGCAAACTTTTGAGGGCTTGACTTTGGAACCTTCATAAGATCCTTTTAATGTAGTATTTTGTGTGTGTAATAGAGTATACACTTATTATCTGACTGTGTGGCGGTGAACACTCCTACACACCTCATACTATTACTTGATTTTTACTTAGCCCTAGATCCATTTTGAATTTTAAAAGTGGACATAGTCATGATTAATATTTTATCCTTTTCCAAATTTAAGTTTGGTATAGGGACTAAGGCCTCATCTACATGAGAAAGTTGCATCTATTTAACTAAAGGGGTTATTTCATAAAGTGTAATCACACAGCCTTTTGCACCAATTTAAATCGTTTTAAAGAACAGTTATCTGAAACCAGTGCAACTTCTATTTATGAACTAAACCTTAATCTCACAGATTTAATAAAACGACCCACCCACAACATCTTCTCTCCTGTCTGCAGCTTGACCTGTTTCCTCATTATGAAAGAGGTCACTTGCTTTTAAACTCAATGATAATAATACATAACTTTTTATCCATACATCTTAAATTACTTTACAAAAAGTAGGTAAGTATCACTGGATAACATTTACAAGAATACTTAAGTCTTAGGGGATGTCAGTGGGGCATAGGCACTTGTAAAATGGAGATAGCAGGCAGAATTTTCAAATGGGGAAACTGAGGCACAGGGCAGTGAAGTATAGTTGCCCAAGGTCCCATAGCAGGTTAGTAACAGAGCAAGGAACATGACTCAGATCTCCCAATTCCCAGTCCACCAGTGCCCCTTCCATTAGATAATGCGGCTACCCAGTAATAATCAGCTGGAAGCATAGACTGAAGAACTGTAGTTAGTGGGCAAAGAAAATAAATCCTAGTTCAAGAACATGAAAAAAGGAAGTTTCCTATTACATTCCAGTTTAAGGAACTCCTCCACCCCGAGAAACTATAGATGCCAGATTTGATCTCATTTTCACCTGTATAAATCCCAAGCAGCTCCACAGAAGGCAGTGGTGTTAATCCATGTTTATACAGAAGTGAGATCAGTACCCAGCCCTGTAGCTTTCACTTGGGTATTAATTATATCTGCAGCATGAGAACACAAGCAGCACAGAAAAAGCAGCAATTACTTAACCTGTTTCCAAAATTATTGGAGGAAAAAGCAGAGACTCAGGTCTCAGAGACTTACTCTCCATGAAAAATAAATGGAAGTCAACACTTTAAATGGAAGTTATCATACTTAAGGTGAGTAATTTTATTTCATTAAATATATATTTTAAAAACATACTGTGTAAAGGAATTAGGATTCTCAATAATTTATTATGTACATTAGCAAATTCTGTTTACTGTTATTATACACAGAGCACTGAAGAGTATACCGGAGAGGAGCTGTGCCAAGTTCTTCAGGACCAAGGCAAAGCCATTGTGCAGATAACCAGCTCAAAATGCACTCTTCTCAGTTCATATCTCTTTAAATTAATTCTGGCCATTACTACACTAAATGCTTGACGAAAGGTCAGGGCCTGATCATGCAGGGTGTTGAGCTCATATTGGGAGTGCAGGGTGCTCAGCAATTTACAAGATTGAGCTCTAAGAGAGGTTAATGTTGCACTACTCAGTAGTAAAGAGCCTTTGGGGTCTGATTCTGCTCTCTCTGACACTGGAGTAACTCCACTGAGGTGAATAGAATTTCATTGGTATGAAACCAGTGTAGGCAAGATCAGAATCAGGCCCATTGGGTCTATGGGAGTGGGTTAAGCAGACTATCTGAGCTGCGGTGGTTTCTTTTTTCTTGTCCTCGTAAGATACATTGCAGTTTATCTTTAATTCTCAGTCCCAACAGGGCTTAAATCTCCCCACTCTCTGGAAAGTAATACGCAAAGGTAATTATCCATCTTGTGTAAACAACTGCAAGCACTGCTCAGATTTCCTGGTCCAAGAGAAAAACCAGATCCAAGTGCCTGGCATACATTGACCATTCTTAGCAAGGCAGTTCAGCCTTCCTATCAGCTTTCCAGAACGCTGATGTAATTCAAGGTACCTCAGCATTATAAGCTTTCCATTGCCATGCCAGTTTGCTCTCCTATTTCAGGAAAGGAAAGGAAAGAAGTCAGCTCTCGGATGATTAAACAACACCCAAGGATTAACAGAGGTAAAGTAATCAGATTGTGCATTGGTTTCCTGTAGGCACTCTATGGTATTTGTAACATTATACGTAAGGCACCTGTCATCTCACAGCTGAACAGACAACAAACTATGGGGCCTGTCTTAAGTGACCACATAAAGGGACTGACAAATGTTGATTGCTTAACAGAGGTGGTCTTCTAATAAAGGCGGAGTGGAAGTGTACTCGGTACATCTGGGGATATTTTGTGGTGACGTTTTAAGACAGGAAGCTGCTAATATGGGTAGTCTTTTGTACAAGTTGCATTGTATACCAGTGACCACTGGTGCCAAACGACAGCACGATTGCTTATGGTTTTGTCAGTGTAGTGGTTGCCATGGCCTTTGCCAAGATGATTTCCTTGGATCCAAGTAGCCCAAAGATCTTGCTACATTCCTTTCAGGGAAAAAGGAGTTTGTTGAAGCAGTTACTTCCTTGCAAGGTACCTCCTTGAGTCACAATGAAGGGCTAAGCTGCAAAATCAGTTTCATGTCATATCTGCAGCAACTTCTCTGCTGTTTTTAATCACACAGCTTTATTCATAGAAGAGCAAGGGGATAGCAGAGTCTATGAGCAAAGAAATCAGTTGGATGCTAGCTGACTGGGTCCCTGGAAAGCCTCAGTCCAAAATATCCGTCTCAAATGGGACCAGGTGGTAATATGTCAAGTTGGTGACATAGGCTGCTGGATCATCAGTGTCTTCTAGCTCTGAAGTAAACTCACTAACACTTTCAAACCTAAAATTAAAAAAAAAAAAGTCAAATCACTTACACAGCATGGGACAAAGGAGTGGAGGACAAAGGAAAGAATTAACATAAATTGTGGAAAGAGAGGTAAAACAACTGAAGACTGAATCCAGGAAACAATGAGGAAAGATACTTGCTAGCGAACCATGTGGAAACAAGACCGCAAACAAGAATGCTTTCTTGAGCTTTATCTCCAGCTAATGTTGCTTGCCCACCTTTCAGGGCAATGTTTTGAGTAAGTATTACCAACTAGCCTTAGTTCACATCAGACCTGAGTAACAGTAGAAGTATTTCTAATGCTTTATTGCAGCTTTATCTTTGTGCAGACCACTTTGTAAGAGAATGATCCTCCCAGGAATCCGCCCCTTCTTCCAGTACCTCAGCGCTTCATCCTAATGAAGCAGCGCTTTGTTTTTCAGAATGCTCCACCAAGGAAGGCCCATACGGACTACTGGTGTCTCACAGATCACAGTCTGTGAACCGCTGACAGACTGTAATCATGCTTCTTTGATACACTGACCAAAGTAGTACAGCATCTACCGCCAGTTTCAGAATCATTTAGTGTTACAGGACTAGAGAGATTCCCCCCCACACCACCTCCCACCCCCCAGTTAACGGTAGGCCTGTGTCTTTCTAAACCATGGAAATGAATGGAGGGAGGATCAGTTTGTTTTCAGTAAAATAAGATGGTTATCTTCTTAAAAACGTGCCCTGAATGAAAAACCAGACCAAACCTCATAATATAGCATGGTACCCATATGGAGGCAGTAAGTTATCCATCTCATTAGCTAACAGTGTTTATTAAAAATTATTACCACAAGGATGAGCACCCTAATATGATAGTTGCCACCTATGGCAGTTGTCATCATAGTACTTGATGACACTGTGTATTTGTGATACATTGTTAGTGTGGCATATGAAAGTTGGCCTAGGTCAAAAACAGTAGTCAAGTCATTCTCAAGAATTCTTTTCTCCATGCCTCCCCTACTGCCAACCAACCACAGGAAGGCTCTGTTCCCAGGAAGTCAATGTTCTATCAGGCAATGTCAAAGATCTAGGAGAGGAGTTGCTTAAATTTTACTAGCCAAGAGAAGTTCAAACTATGGTGTGTTAATGACTGCAAGTGGAGCACTTAAGAAGAACCTCTAGAGTTAATCCTACTGAACTCACTTCTCATCTCACTCTCTTCTAGGTTAAAACATGCTGGTGATGAAGGAAGGAAGGAAGCTAGCAAGCAAGCACTAGAAAAATGAGTCATGCAATTGAGGCCCAAATCCTCTCATTTCATTCTCACAGCCTTTGGCAGCTATTTCAAATGCTTCTGTTCTGAGAACACAGAGGACAGAGTCTGAATGGAATCTGCTTTTGTTTTGGTCTGAAAATGGAGATATAATCCTTTCCTTTTATATACAATGCTTTGCATTTGGCTTTTGCAACAAGTCAGAATAAGGAACTAAACTATGACAGAATGACTGCAATTTCTTGATGAGTCAGTGTATCCCTCTCTAATGCCTACAGCCTGACTGCCATCCCCTACTCACACAAGGTTTTAGTAAACCTAGTTTAGCTGGACCAGAATAAAAGATGATCCTATTCTCAGTTTCTCTTCCTTTGACATTTTCTGCACCATCTTCATGCTGCTGCATTATGGGACCTGCCTCGCTTGGCATGGAGCCAATATTCAAATTTTCCGACATCTTGTTAGACATCATCAAATTCTCTGAAGAGAGACCAAACAGATGAAGCCTTAAATAGTTCAGTGTAAAGCTGGGTCATCACATTCATCTGAACTGATTAGACTGCTGCAGCTGAGTAACATAACTACAGTCATCCCAGCAACTCTACCACAGATTGCCATTAGGGCACGCTATTCCAGAGATGAACCAAAAAGAGCTGGGGCAAAGTAATGGCAGTCAAAAGCTTCCAACCCCACATGCAATTTCTCCATCAAACTCTTTCTTTTGGTTTCAGAAGCCTCACAAGTCATTGGCAGGAATATTTTAAACACGCCATAGCATTCTGATACCAGGCTTCTATCTACTTTCCATGGTCTTATGTTCAGGGTGAAAAAACTAGAAAAGCAGGAGACAGGTCTGTTAAGATTCCATCTTTCCCCCATCAGTATCTCTATTGAAGAACAGATGACACTTCTGTTTAAAGTGGGACATATACCCTAGACTCTGCAATATTTTAAAATCTTCATGTGAAGCTGAACTCAGTTAAGGAGACTGCATCAGACAGCACTGCAGTAGAATATTTAACATGCTTCTGAGACGTTACAAACAAGTCATTTTCCCAAGTGAGAGTTTCTGAAACAATAGTTCTTCGGACTATTAATTACATGCGGATTCCTTCCTCTGTCCTCACTAATTATTCCCTAGTTCCTCAAAAGATACGTCCTCACAAAGGGCCTAATTCTCCTCTCATTGTACACACTGATGCAAAACGGGTAATTTCTCTCCTTATAATACGATTGCACCAGTGTAAATCATGGGTAAGTGAGAGGAGAATCAGGGACAGTGTGCTGCTGGTGAAGAAAGTATTAGCTGATTCTCCTCTCATAATCTACATGATTGTAAACCAAGAATAACTCCACAGAAGTCAATGAAGTAACACTAGTGTAAAATTGGTGGGAGAAGAGAGCCTGGTCCCATGTATCAGCCCGCATAAGATCAGTATCTGTATAGTGCCTCTGCTCTCTCTGGGTAGATCTTAAAGGTCAGTGATAGCATTTTCTTTTCCTGATAGTAAATGGTAGGATTTTACATTTCTGGCAATGTTCTTTTCCCAACATTAGTATTTCAGCACAGCTCTTACATAAAAATCTCCTATCCAGAGCTCTACATGCGTATAACACTACAGTAGGGTTGTCCTTAAAAATGCACATCTTCTATTACAGTGGATTTTTACTAGAAAGCAGCATGGCCAACTCCACAGTTTTCACCACCTGCTGCTGGCAGAAAGGGTCCAAATAACCCTTGTAAGATAAGGCTCATGTACAGCAAACCAGTGACTAAAGCAAAACCAGCGACTAAATTATGATGAGTAGATGATGTCTATTTAGCACTTTTTCCTCTCAAAAGATTACAAACTATACACAAGGGGATCATTTCTGCCACCTCTGGGATGGAACACAGTCGTTTCACAGCATACTGCAACAGTACAACACATTTCAGGACAGGATGTGAAGAATACAGCTAAGTGAAATTCTAAATCTGAATCCTTTCCAGGCCATCCAAGGTCACACAGGGCACAAAACAGGCTCTAAAATTACAGGGGAAATTAAAGGGGCAGAATACAGTTACTCAAACTGGCATTTGGCCAGAACACCAGCACTAACTCTCCTGCTTACAAAAGTGCTACAACATCTTTAATGAAGCATGATCAGGATTTCCATTTTATGGATCTTACAAAACACAGCACCACTCACGATCTAATGCCTCTGAATGTTGGACACTGGTTCAATAAAGACTTATAGGAAAGAGTGCCATCTACTGAATCTCCAGTACCACTTTCTGAAGCATGTAGGTATTCTGTGCAAATTTTCTATCCAAGTTCAAAGCTAGCCAAGCCCTATTTAGCTTACAATATCTTAGAGTTGCTGAAGAAAAATGTGGATCTACAAGTTTTCATTTCAGGTGAGACTAGTCAGCCAAACAGGAATTAGCTCTTATTTCAGACAGAAAGCACCAATCCAGTCAATTCAACTGTACACAGACTGCAAATGGATTCCATAACACTCCAAAAAAATGTATACTTTTACTGAAGATTATCAACCTACATTTACATCTGCAATATAGGAAATCTTCACTAACTCTGCCTTTGATAAAACCACATCTTACACAAGTGATTGGCTATAAAATACAACGGCAGGAAGGACCTCAATTCAGCCTAAGAACAGCACACGTATAGATTTTCAGTTATTAACTTCTGAACCGTTCCCTGCAAGAGAAAACAAGCTACCTCTGAATTTAGAATATGAATGGGTAAAGACATCCTGTTTCATTGGCTTATTTATTTCACCACAGTTCGTCTGAAAACCCTGCATCTGTTATATATTTCACAGGTTTTAAGGCCAGAAGGGCCTGTTATGATCATCCAGTCAGACCTCACGCATACCACAGGCCACTGCATTACACCATCTGATCCCCTGTTGTAGTCTAACAACTTTTGGCTGGGCTAGAGCATATTTTTAAATCAAGACTGGATGTCTTTCTAAAAGAATCTAAGTGATGGAAAAATCTATCATGTCCCTTGGTAACCTGTTCCAATGGTTAATTACCCTCACTATTAAAAATGTATGTCTGCTTTCCAGTTTCAGCTTTGATGACTTCAGCTTCCAGACACTGGATCTTTTTACGCCTACTTCCAGCCATTGGATTATGGCCCTAAATGTGCTACAGTTCAAACTATGTTATCAAGGATCAAAGTTTGAAGCAAGGAGCAAGATCCTGGCCACATTAAAGTCAATGGCAAAATTCCCATTGATTAAAACAGGGGCCCTCAGCATCCTTTAAACCCTTTAGCAAACTGATACAGATCACATTCTAAATGCAGTTTAGAAAAGACCTTAAGTTTGGAAACCAAGCTTCTGTCCATTTTATCCATGACGTTTTTCCTCCCTTGTTTTCCTTGGTTTTTTACTGGCTTGACTAATGGGTAGCTCAATGTTTTTCACTGCAAATATTTAAAATGCTTGAATACACTGTTACCTCCATCTAGTTGAAGCTATTAAAGTGAAACATCAATCAGTTGGCATGACAGAACTTTACAGGAGTGCATTTCCATAAAAATTAATCTGTCAACATACTCATTGACTCAAACTCTATTTGAAAGCTTTATCCCCAAAGTGCCTACAATGCAGACCCAAAGGGGGAGCAATAACAAATAAGAAGGTATATTTTAGTCACTGAGTAATAAATTGCTTGCCTCCTAGGAGGATTTCACCTCTCTACGGATCCTTCACTTTTCCACACACTGGATTCAATCCAGCTCTCACCAAAGACAAAGTGTAACAGGCCAGTGTCCGCTCTTGTTCTGAGATCCCACACAAACAGCTTGGGATGCTTTCTGTCTGCTAGCACCTCCTGAGTTTTATTGATATTACCTCCACCAAACCACCATCACAATCCTGTGCAGCAACTTTCTCTGCAGTTTCCTCTAGTCCTCAGCCCTTTCTCTAGGGAGCGCTCTCACCACTCCGACCTCTTGCTTCCTCTGAACTCTGCTAGCGGCCTCCCTTGCACTTCCTTTCCATGCTTTTTAACTACCCTCTCAGCTAATAGGATAATTAGCCCCTTAGCCCATCAGTCCTCCCATCCCCCAGTTTGATTAGATAATTAAATACTCCACTCCTCCAGCAGGCCTCTTCTGGGGTAACTAATTAAAGCTCAGTGATCAGAGTGCTGGGTCAGCTACTAGTTCTCAGCATTCTGTCGCACACATCAGACCCTTGGTACCTATCACCCTTGAGGCCCCATGTTGCATCCACAGTTTTTCCATCAGAAGAGGGCCAGTCTCCTTTAGGTCACAAAACCGGGTGACTGGGCAACAAAATGGCAGATGAAATTTAATGTTGATAAAGGCAAAGTAATGCACATTGGAAAACATAATCCTAACTATACATATACAATGATAGGGTCTAAATTAGCTGTTACCACTCAAGAAAGAGATCTTTGAGTCATTGTGGATAGTTCTCTGAAATCATCCACTCAATGTGCAGCGGCAGTCAAAAAAGTGAACAGAATGTTGGGAATCATCAAGAAAGGGATAGATAATAAGACAGAAAATATCAGATTGCCTCTCTATAAATCCATGGTACGCCCACACCTTGAATACTGCATGCAGATATGGTCGCCCCATCTCAAAAAAGATATACTGGAATTGGAAAAGGTTCAGAAAAGAGCAACAAAAATGATTAGGGGTATAGAATGGCTTCCGTATGAGGAGAGATTAATAAGACTCGGACTTTTCAGCTTGGAAAAGAGGTGACTAAGGGGGGATATAATAGAGGTCTATAAAATCATGAGTGGTATAGAGAAAGTAAACAAGGAAGTTGTTATTTACTCCTTCTCATAATGCAAGAACAAGGGGTCACCAAATGAAATTAATAGGTAGCAGGTTTAAAACAAACACAAGAAAGTATTTTTTCACGCAATGCACTGTCAACCTCTGGAACTCCTTGCCAAAGGGTGTTGTGAAGGCAAATACTATAACAGGATTCAAAAGGGAGCTAGATAGATTCATGGAAGATAGGTCCATCAATGGCTATTAGCCAGGATGGGCAGGAATGGTGTCCCTAGCCTCTGTTTGCCAGAAGCTGGGATTGGGTGACAGGGCATGGATCACTTGATGATAACCTGTCTGTTCATTCCCTTTGGGGCACCTGCCATTGGCCACTGTCAAAGGACAGGATATTGGGCTTGATGGACCTTTGGTCTGACCCAGTATGGCCGTTCTTATGTTCTTATGACACTCCATTGGGAGTCTATTGATTTTTATGACTGCTGCAATGGGCCGTTAGGGTACGTCTGCACTGCAGCTATGAGCGAGCCTCCCAGCCCAGGTGGACAGACTTGTGCCAGTGGAGCTCATGCGAGCATGCCAAATATAGTTGTGTAGATGTTGCAGCACGGCATAGGCTCAAGCTAGCCACCCAAGCTCAGGCCTACCTTGCTCCCTGAGTCCGAGCTCGAGTGGGGAGCCCGAGCCTCTGCCGGCACTGAAACGTCCACACAGCTATTTTTAGCATAGTAGGTTACGCCCTGCTAGCACAAGTCTGTCTACCCAGGCTGGGAGGCTCACTCCCAGCTGCAGCATAGACAGACCCTTACAGCCCAGCCAAACTAACCAACCTTTAATCAGCTAGATGGGCAATTTTACCAACACAGGTCTTCGCACAGCACTGGGTTTGTCTGGGCATTAAAATGTTGTTAGGAGAAGGTTACAATTCATTTAAAGACCCCAATACTCAGGAACAATGTATACTTACAAGTGCTCTGCTGAATCTACATCCAGGTGCTTGTCTTTTCCGTTTGGTATACTGTGGTCAATAACTATTGTTTCAGTGTTTGCTAAACAAAATCCATTAGAACGCATGATTTCTGTGGGGAGAAGGGAAGAAAGAGGTAAAATGCTGAAAGTCTGAGATGGATCCAGAAAAAGGGGGGGGAGGGCGACAAGGCAGGGATAGGGTGGATGTGCATCACACAAAGCTGACATTACTGCAAACAGGACACACTGAAGTGTCAGTGAATATCTGTGCAAGCTAATTTAAAAGAAAAAGTCTTTTTATTATTTTGTAGCTTAATGATGAGCTGGGCTCATTTGCTGACTTCATAGCCACTTGAGCAACATCTGAGCAATTTTACTTGTGATCAGTCCTACTGAACTCATGTGCTTGAATATTTGCAGTTCAGAACCCTAATGTGAGAATATTTAGCAAATCTTCCCATCTGGGAGAAGGCCAAATTCTGCTCCCATTAAAGCCTGTGGCAAAATTCCCACTGACTTCAATGGAGTGGCATCTGCTCCATAAGGTTATAGTCCAACAGTATCTTGATTGTATTCTTCCCAGACATCAAGTTATCATAATTAAACAAAAAGATAAAGAAAAGAAATAATTACAACTCTAAATCAACAGCAACCTTGAAAGTAAGTTAGACAATAGGTTTTCCAACAGCAATTTTCCTTGGGCCCACTTCTCTATTACCTTGAGCCTTGTGTAGTCATTACGTCTCTGCAAATGCTACCAGCTCAGAATGGCTGAATTCTACAGTCATTTTTTATAGGTCGGAGGGTCTAACACAATCCCCATTGAAATCAGTGGACAGACACCTATTGACTTTATGGGGCACTAGATTCGGCTCTCAGTGAATACACAAAGTTATGATATCATAAATACTTAGCAAGCTCACTGCAGCAAGCTTACACTTTTGGGGCCTGAATGCCATTGACTTCAATCAAGATTAGGCCCAACACTTGCAACTCAAATGAGTGGAAGGGTGGGGGCTAAGCCAAGAGGGAAGAAAGAACATGATAAAAGGGAGAGACGTTTGATTCAGGGCCAGTGGCGCAATGGATAACGCATCTGACTACGGATCAGAAGATTGTAGGTTCAACTCCTGCCTGGCTCGGTGTTCTTTGGGGGGAGGGATAGGTCAGTGGTTTGAGCATTGGCCTGCTAAACCCAGGGTTGTGAGCTCAATCCTTGAGGGGGCCATTTAGGGATCTGAGGCAAAAATTGGGGATTGGTCCTGCTTTGAGCAGGGGGTTGGACTAGATGACCTCCCGAGGTCTCGTCCAACTCTGATATTCTATGATTCTATGATCATTAATTAACACTCCTACATCTAACAATAAGTTAACTAAACTTCAAAGTTAAAGCTCTCAGGCAGGGAGTGAAGAAACATACCTGCATTTACTTTATAAATTCTGCATGAAACCAAGTTACAATTCGGGGGCAAATTTGCAACTGGTATACATGGATACAGCAGCATTGCCTTTAATGGTTTCTTACCCATTTACATCAGAGATTTTAGCCCCATGTTCATTAGAACACCTTTCATTCACTGGGGAGCAGCAAAAGTACACTGGGGCTGGCACATCCTTGGAGTCTCCTCTCACTTGCACTCATTTCATACTGCCACTGACTTCAATAGATCTTTTTCCTGATATACACCAAATTAAGAGGAGAACCAGGCCCTGTTTGTTAGTTTTGAGCATTATCTGCAGGAACAACAAGAGAACTATCCCGCTGTTGAAAGGGTGGTGGGGTGGGTCTGGACACAAAAGGTTTGCATCTTGAACCCAAAGTGTTTGCCACCCTGTGATACCGACCAACCTTAGATGTGAAAAGACCTGAGGTTTAAATTTTTTACAATAAAGGTACATTTTTGCATTCAGACTAACACTCATGTGCCTCTATGTTTATGTGGAAAAATTATTCTCTGACTTCTGGTCCATTTTGTATTGCACCCAAGTTGAACAGGATGTATCTGTGAGAGGTTTTACACTGAATCCCTCCAGAATCCCACTTCAGCCGTGACTCCCTGTCAAACACTGTTCAGTAGACTGAGATGCAAAGTCAAGGATCAGACTCTGCTTTCATCTGGTGAGTTTTGTTTGGTTCAAATATTTTAATCCGGAGTGGACTGTGCTGGACACAGTTGGTTTTCTTTTAGTGACGACAAAATATTTTTGCAGTGTACTCAGAGGTTACAAGTCACCTAGAGAGTTGTATTATATCCAATGTAAAGCATGCCCAGCATGTCACAGTTTTTTCCGAGTGTCCTTGACATGACCTAAGAATATTACAGCATTACCCCTGCAGTATGAAGCATTTTAGAAGTTAACCTTTAGTGCCATCTGCTGGAACCATCAACTCAACAATGCAGTCATTTCACTGTGCAAAATTCAGACTAGGGTTGTATCAACTAAACAGCGGATTCTGGGCTTTGTTTTGAAATTCTTTATAACAGCCAGTCAGTACATAAGACTGACTACCACAGAGTGCTTTTAGATACCCAGCCAGAGAGGAAAAAACAAATCAAGTCAGGTGTGATTATAAACTGTAGGAGTTAATTTGGGATTTAAAAACGTATTCTTGTTCAGGTCCCATTGTTTCCACAGCTTCTCTACGCAGAATCTACTCACTGCTCGTCCAGGTTTCACTCTTTGTTTTTGAGCATTCATACATGAGAATTAAGGTGGTGGTCTCCACACAATTCTTTACCAACCATTAAAAATATCAGTGACCCGCATTTTCTTGTCACACCAGTTTGGTGTAACTTCAGTGACTTCCACAAAGTTATGCTTGATTTACACCAGTGTAAGAAGGAGCAGCAGCAGAACTAGTAGCTGCCGTCTTATTGCACTCTTAGAGCTGCAACAGAATGGTGCCCAGACTGTTGCTTAATGACCACATTCCATCTGCTTCTGGACCCATCATGTCACGTGTGCAGAGATGCACACAGACCAAGTTGTTAAGTAGTTGCCTTTCACTACATTTTTCTTCAGAGAACAAAACAAACCTTAAACTCTACAAAAACAAAAAAGTTGATTCTCCAGTGTTTAACCAGTTCAGCTCCAATGGAGTTATACTTGATTTATCCCAGTATAAGTGTCAAGGGAATCAGGCCCAGTATGTCAATTTCCAGTATTTTAAACTGCAGTTTTTCCTAGACTTTCTTTTAAAGTATATTGTTTAAGAGCACTTTGTTTCACATTATATATTCTTAAAGCTAGAGTCTGCCACCCTTATTGACACCGAGTAGCAACTTACTCTGCAAGTAGTCCCATTGAATATGCTCTTTAGTGTATTTTCAGAGAACATTTTCAGGTATATAGAAGCAAATAAATTGGCATATAGTCAACACATCATGCATTTAAGTGGGTGACCGATGCAAAAACTGTGCACAGAAATGGTAGATGTAATTTCTAATTAACTTATACATAACCTGTCTATAAATTCACACCTTTGCCATTAGAACTGACCTAGAGGTCTTTATCACAGTTTGTTCCGTACATCAGTAAAATGACTAAAAAAAAAGATCCTGAACACGCTAAATTTTGCAACATGATATAAAGAATAAATGACTGATTTTCTGTGTTTGCATTTACTCCCTCTTGGGATACATTTGCACATGTCATGTAACAATATAAGAAAAACCCACTTTTTTTTTTTAGCTTAATGAAGATACCCACCTCTACCTGACTCACATTCTGGTCAAGGAGGATTACGCACAGTAAATGTATTCACGCCCTTCCCCTCTCCCCAAGCATACAAGTAGATACCTGAAGAGACAGACAGACAAATCCTCCACTGAGAAGGAGACTGAATTTGTACATGGAAGCCAAATAGGGCATGGAATCACTGTTCTGCACTTACATCTGCTCTTGTGTTTCATTTAATTTCTTTGATGCTCTTCATCATCGTTTATACAGATGGGTTTGCTGTTAAATTTCTCAGGCATGCTTTATATTAAGGGTACATTTATAAATCATTTATAAAGGGTTAATAAACTCTAACAAATGATTACTCCTAACCATGGCATATAATCATCTACAAAATCTTCTACTGTACTGATGTAGTTACAACTATCTGTAAGATTATTACTCCTGTCTTTCACATCTATTCATCATGTATTAATCCTTCTTAAAATATTTATAAATAAACCCTTAGTACAAAATGTGACCATTTTGCATGTTATAAAAATATACTTTATTTAGTTCATGTCCTTTCAGTTCTTCCATTGCAGTGTGGACAGCACAAGGACACGGCCTTCTCAAGGAATGGCTAATGGACTCCAAGCAGCACAAAGACGAATCTGAAGATCGTATAATGCCCATAGCGTGTTTGCTCTTATGATATTCTATACATTGGAAGGCAAGAGCATGGGGAAAGTGAGGGAGGAAGTGTTTCTTTTGAAATGTTGAGGAGGGAGGGGAGTGAAAGAACAGACAAATATTTTCATTTAATAATTCTTGTATGCATTCTAGCGAGCTAATAATTCTTACCTGATATTTTAACCGGACTCTGAAAGCTTGGTTGAATTTTATGGACATTGTCATTTTTTAACACTTGATCTAATGGAGATCTTTCAAAGAAGGTAAGGACAACTTCAGATCTAGAATACTGAAAAAGAACCAAAGAAATATATATTTTCAAAGTTTAATTCCCAGACTCATGGCTTGGTTTGTTTATCCTGTTATCCCCTACCTCCCACCTGTTACTGGGCCAAATCTTGAGAAATGCTCAATACATGCAATTCCTGTTGACAACATACAACTCCCACTGACTACATTAGGCATTCCAGATGCCCAGTGCTCTTAGGGTTTGTCTAATAAATTATGATTACTTCATGGGTGGGTTTTTTTTGTTTTTTGTTACTTGTCCATCAGTGATTTTCTAGGCACTTTGCATAAAAAAAGTCAATATTCCTTATAACAAACTTATTTGTCTAGTGGGGGAAGGTGGGGGGGAACCCTCTTACACTGAACTCATCTGGACATGCCAAAAAACTCATGAAGTCTGCAACTCCTCTCGCTTACACTCCTTTTCACTAGTGTAAATCCACTGACTTCTGTGGAGTATATCTTGCTCTACACAAGAACAAGTAACCAACCAGGTCCATGATCTGCAGATTTCAAAATGACCACCCATTCACATTGGTTATCAGTCACCATGGTCGCCAATTACTCAAGTAGTTTTCTTCCCCAGTGAGCGCTTTATTTGCTCATGAGTTAGTTTCCTTGGTAAAGACACTGACACTGCAGACATGACTACACACTTTGTAAGTATCTGAGACACTGAAATACAGCAATATGACTGTCAGGCAGAATGATCACGCCTGGCACATGGTCTATTGCAGGGGTTCTCAAACTGGGGGTCGAGACCCCTCAGGGGGTCGCGAGGTTATTACCTGGGGGGTTGCGAGCTGTCAACATCTACCCCGAACCCCGCTTGCCTCCAGCATTTATAATGGTGGTAAATATATTTAAAAGTGTGTTTAAAATTTATTAGGGGGGGTCGCACTTAGAAGTTTGCTGTGTGAAAGGGGTCACCAGTAAAAAAGTTTGAGACCCACTAGTCTATTGGCTACACAGTCATATCATAGGACCTTGGCTGAAAATATAAAATAAAAATACGTTGTATTTCCATGCTGCATTCCATTTGAAGAACTCAAAGCACTTAAAATGAATAACATCGCTCGGTACCCCAGCAAAGTATCATCATCCCCATTTTATTGATGGGGAAACTGAGGCACACATGTTCAATGACTTCCCCGTTTATACAGCAAAGCCAGTGCCACGACCAAGAATGCAACTCATATCTCCCAACTCCTGCATGTGTGGTTGAACTTCAAGAGCAATTGCTCTTTCACAAGATCGTCCCAAGGATCTTTAAGTGGTTTGCATACATTAATCAAGCCTCAACATAGCCTTGTCATGGAGATAAATGTTATAATACCTTTTGTACAGATGGGCAACCCAAGGGCCAGAGAGGTTAAGTGACTTGTCCAATTTAAAAAGGAGACTGAATCTATGGTCCAGATAACATTAAAAGGAAGGCATTCAGAAGACTGGGGTAGCAGGGGTGAGACTACAAATAATACCCATTATTACTATTATTATTATTCATTGAGCACCTTCAGCGTGCCTCATGCAACAAAAACAGGGAAATACACAGTCCCTGCTTGACTGAGCTTACAATCTACAGCCCCAATCCTGCAATCAGAAAACACAGAGGTAGACCCTTGTGCCATACAGAGCCCCACTGAAATCAGTGGGGGTCTGCTCATGTGGATCTAATTACAAGATTGGGCACTCAATTCAACACACAATGCAGGTCAGATATATTACCCTGAAAGACAAGGAGATGATAGTCATGGCAATGCTCAGGTCACTTTGGAATAAATGTTATGTAACAGAACAGATCACTGGTTCTCAACCTGCCGGCCGCTTGTGGTCCAAACAGCACACAGCTGCAGCCCATGTGACAGCCTTAGGACCATACAGGTAGTGTGTATATATATTGTGTGGATGCGGCCCTCATAACACATAGAGAGCTGCATATGTGGCCCACAATGGTAAATAGATTCAGAACCACTGACTTAGATGGATTAACTCTGACAGGCTCCAGAGAAGAACTTGTGTTGAAATGAGGGATGTAACTGACTGGAGAGAGGGTGACAGTTTGGTGCACTAGGAAAAGCAGGGTCTTCTGGGGAAAAGAAGGATACCAGTTGGGCTGCCTAGGAGCAAAGGCAGCAGGGGTAGAAACAAGGGGTAGGAGACTATGAGGGTTGAGATACAGGGAGGGAGGGATGATATCATGCAGGATCGTGAACAGCCCCTTTTGCCTCTGCAAAAGCTCAAACAGCCCCATGCCTTCCCATCTAAATGAAGAGGGCAAATCAGACCCGGTGGATAGTAAAGTTCAGTAAGGTGGTACTTAGCATACTTACTTTCCAAGGCATATTTATAATAATCTTCAGAAGCTTCTCCACTTCATTGAGCCTGGCTTCTATATCACGGGCCTCTTTTATTGTGATTAGTCCTAGAAACAAGGTAAACACATTGTAAGCGAGAATGAAAATACAAAACATGCATGTGGACGTCTATATGTGGCAGACAGATCTAGGTTACTCATGAATATGTGGAAAGACATCAAACAGCATGCCTAATTGATATACATCTTTTACCTCAGGAGATGATGACCCATTGTCCAGAAGTAGCTCCCCTAACTTCATGTCAGAGTGTTGCTGTGTTGGAACACAGAGAGGGATATTAAATCAAAAAACCCCAAATCCTCTTTCTGAAGCCATGATCCATCCTCATTTGTCAACGAAGAGTGGAAAAGAAAGTACTCACACAGGAGAAGAGGAAAGAATCAAACACAAGCTAAACAAAGCTCTTTGAGAGCAGCCTCATATTTCTTGAACATAATATGGTACAGGAGCAATAGTCAAAGGAAGATTTTTCAAATCCCTATTCGTAAACAGCTAGACTACAGGACAAGGGGATTTTGCTACAACTGTCATGATAATCATCCACCATGAACATTATCACACAGCCATAGAAACGATCAAGATGGAAAAAGACACGTTAGGTCCTCTACACCATCGTAATATCCAGTCAGTGCAATATATTTAGAGTGCTTTGTCTCTAGTTTTAAATGTCTCAGAATAAGAGGCTTCCAGCATAATACTTGAGAGATTTTTTTCACAACCTAACAGACCTCATTGTTGGGAAATGAGGAAGTCCTACAGGCTGTGCAGAAAAAAATCCAGCAAACTGAAACCTAAGTCAATCTTTTAAAAGCAGACAACAAAAATATGTAAAATAGTTTGAGGTAGAACCCTGCCCTTGAGCACTCTGACAATTTTTGTGGTTTTACACTTATATTTTCATGTTTTAAAAAAAAGTTTTAATCTCCTTGTTGCTGTGTGAAAGACCCGTACAAGACTGTCAAACACACAAAACTAACAAACTGGAGACAAAAATATAGAAAAATTTCCCCTCCATTTTCCTTCCAATCTCTGTCTGGCATTGATATCTTAGGCAGTGGCTCCACTACAGAGCTTACAGCGGTGCAGCGGTGCCGCTGCTGCACTGCTGGTGTGGACACTCTAATCTGACAGGAGAGAGCTCTCCCAATTACTCTCGCCCCTGCAAGCGGCAGTCGCTACGTTGGCAGGAGAAGCTCTCCCGCCTACACAGCACTGTCCAAACTGGCACTTAGATCAGTGTAACTTACATCGCACGGGGGGTGGCTTATTCACACCCCTGAGCGACATAAGTTATACCGACATAAGTAGTAGTGTGTACGTAGCCTTATTTTAGGTGTTGCTCGTAGCACTGGCGCATACATAACTTCCATGCAGAAGTGTGACTTTAGGCTGGCAATGGTCCTTAAAGTACGGCGTTCGTTAAAAAAAAAAAAGTTACAGACTATCTCAACAGCACTACTCCTGGCAACGGGCCCCAAATTTACATCATCCACGGCAGATCAGAGGATTACCAAGGATGGAGCAACAGGATGTTGGACGTGTTGTCACATTCTGCTATATTCTATACAAATCCATTAGGCACACTGTCATTTCTCCTATTTCTTCCATGCTCAAGGAAGGAAGAGGTTCCTTACCCAGAGCCCGAGTCAACTCCCACTGAAATCAATGTGAGTATTTCTATGGACTTTAAAGGGAGTTGGATTGGGCCTAAAGAAAGTAGACACAGCAAAACCAACAGCCCTTAATACTGGGGTGCTCAGAATCTTGATCTAGCTCTGAATTTTGTAACTAATAGGCACCTACAGAGATTCCATCTTGTCACAATGTAGGTGAATAAGGCTATTGAGAAGTTGGACCAACATATAGATATAGCCTCATTTTCTACGTCTTTCTAGTTGCTTGGTAGCCCCTTTTGCCAGCTGTTTATTCCAGGCCAGCCCCACCTGTGCTTTGACATGGGGCCAAAGATTCTATATGCAAAGTGAAAAGGAGTACTTGTGGCACCTTAGAGACTAACCAGTTTATTATGCATCCGATGAAGTGAGCTGTAGCTCACGAAAGCTCATGCTCAAATAAACTGGTTAGTCTCTAAGGTGCCACAAGTACTCCTTTTCTTTTTGCGAATACAGACTAACACGGCTGTTACTCTGAAACCTGTCTATATGCAAAGTGGCACTGCAGTGTTTGCCTGGCTTTCACTATGAATAAGTAGGTAAGTAAGTAAATCCATGTATTAGTGACATCATAGCAAGATTTTCTAAAGCCTTCATGATCCATCGCTAATTTCAAGGGTTGAGCAGCTGACCTTTCAGTGATCTGCCATATACTATCCATCCATCATTGCCTTACTGGTCGTCCCCCAATATAATGACCCACCACCATTTGTTCCATAATAACTTTCTCAGGTTATTTCCATCTCTATGCCTAACGTGACCAAGTACATAAGTTTGCATCTGTTGATTTCCAATAGCAGGATCTGCTTCTCTCCAATACTATTTCTAACATAGGCATTCATCTTTTTTTCCTAACAGACATACAGCATTATATAAAAACGTTGTGCAAATCCTTGAACACAATGGAACTACTTGCACGAGAACAGACTATTTGTGTAAATAAAGGTTTGCAGGATTGGGCTCCAGTGTTGCAAATTCAAGACACTGACACACCTCCTAATCTTCCAAAAGAGATGGCTGGCAGAAATCAGTACTTAGAGAAGCATATTTGTCCAGGTAAGAGCTCTCTCTGTCTACAATGGCCTATTCTTTCATCAGAAATGGCAGGTGAGATTTTTAGTCTCTGGCACTTCACAGGCCACCCAGTAGGGGGTTCTATAGCTCCATGCGTCCACCAAGATTTTTCATCATAAGCAAGAGGTTTCATCTCTAGTACATGTTTCTAACCTCTAGATCTTGGAAAAGAATCAGCTACAGACCAAATACAAAAAACAAAAACCTACTAGAAAACTGGAACAGAAGCTTTACAGCTTTTAGCACAATAAAAACATTTTTATTAAAACCTTAAACAACGTAACAGAAGAAAAGAAGCAGAGTGGGGAGGAAGGAGATTAAGAGTGATGAGAGGGAGCAAAAACTCCGACCCTTTTGCTTTTCTACCGAAAGCCTGCAAGAGCCATCCATGCTCACTCGTTACCTCTGAAAATAATGCTTCTTCTCAGTGACTGACAAGTGTCAATTTGTGGTCAGACTGCATGATTAGCACACGAGTCTGATTTTAGGATCATGCAAATCTGCACTGCCACAGAGAGAGCTCCAGGACAGGCTTTGCCTACATGCATGAATAAGAACTATATATGCATGAATAAATCGCTATGAACGTTCTCACTGACTACAAACATGCAGCCTGAAGCTGCTGATCTTATACGATTAGTCACTATGAATTCAGCTCGGTACAGGCCTCTCTGCTTTCTGCATCTAGATTCTAAATATGTGGAAAATACCCAATTGGTTTTACATATAAACTGAAGCCAGCATAATTTCATTTGTAATATTTGCACACATTATATAATTTTAAAAATTAACAGGTACAAGACATGCCATAGTACTTTCAGTAACTGTAGGCCACGATCCTGCAATTTATGGGACTGCTCACATGCATAAGAATTTGCAGGATCAGCCCACCCAATGAAGTCAGCAGGAGCTGCAGGACTCAGCACCTTGCAGAATCAAACCCTTTCGGTGCTTGGTAACAGACTCTTGTCTGAATCCTGCAACCCTTACTCACACAAGCACCTGGATTAATGTCAGTGGGAGAACTTAGAAGAATGAGGGCTCCAGGATAAAGGGCAAATTCTACAACCCTTACCCAGGCAAAGACTCCTTATTCATATGACCAATTTCACCAACTTCAGAGAGGGTTGCAGGATTTCACCCAAGTCCTCCATTTACATTGCTAACACAGACTTGGAAACCTTGTTCAGACTGACGTCCTTAAATAAAGGAAAATAAATCAGAAGAATATGCCTTGTAGCTTGGAACCCAACTGTACTATTTTTCACTTGTTCAGTCATGCATACGTAGGTTAGCCGAGAGCTGGGAAATATCCCAGTGAGGTCACGGAGAAATGTTGCTCACACTCCTTTTCTTCTGCTGCAGTCTGACTTCTAATTGAAAGCATGTGCTGGATCCTCCCTGGAAACTTTGCTGTGCTGTCTTATTATGTGTACTATGCTTGGACAAATAACTATCAATTCAAGTAATTTAAACGCTGTAAACACCCATCTTTATCGTTTTTAAGCTAAACTGGATTTCCATGGGTTTCCATGGGCTTCTTCTCCCCTACCACAAAACCTTCAGTTATATACAAATGTTACTGAAATGTGAATAATTATGTTTTAATGTCCATACACCTAATCTTGCACACTGCTGAACTTTTATGTAACACACATACATAGCAAAGCACTTATTTGATTCATTTGCATGTTTTTTAACTGATAGGGGGTTGGGGGAGGAATTTCACACCCTGACAGCAGGATTGTCTGGCTATGTAGACTCCCTCCTCAGGCCCTACGCTACCAGCACTCCCAGCTACCTTCGAGACACCACTGACTTCCTGAGGAAACTTCAATCCATCGGTGATCTTCCTGATAACACCATCCTGGCTACTATGGATGTAGAAGCCCTCTACACCAACATTCCACACAAAGATGGACTACAAGCCGTCAAGAACACTATCCCCGATAATGTCACGGCTAACCTGGTGGCTGAACTTTGTGACTTTGTCCTTACCCATAACTATTTCACATTTGGGGACAATGTATACCTTCAGATCAGCGGCACTGCTATGGGTACCCGCATGGCCCCACAGTATGCCAACATTTTTATGGCTGATTTAGAACAACGCTTCCTCAGCTCTCGTCCCCTAAAGCCCCTACTCTACTTGCGCTATATTGATGACATCTTCATCATCTGGACCCATGGAAAAGAAGCCCTTGAGGAATTCCACCATGATTTCAACAATTTCCATCCCACCACCAACCTCAGCCTGGTCCAGTCCACACAAGAGATCCACTTCCTGGACACTACAGTGCTAATAAACAATGGCCACATAAACACCACCCTATACCGGAAACCTACTGACCGCTATTCCTACCTGCATGCCTCCAGCTTTCACCCTGACCACACCACACGATCCATCGTTTACAGCCAAGCTCTGCGATACAACCGCATTTGCTCCAACCCCTCAGACAGAGACAAACACCTACAAGATCTCTGTCAAGCTTTCTTACAACTACAATACCCACCTGCAGAAGTAAAGAAACAGATTGATAGAGCCAGAAGAGTTCCCAGAAGTTACCTACTACAGGACAGGCCTAACAAAGAAAATAACAGAACGCCACTAGCGGTCACCTTCAGTCCCCAACTAAAACCCCTCCAACGCATTATTAAGGATCTACAACCTATCCTAAAGGATGACCCAACACTCTCACAAGTCTTGGGAGACAGGCCAGTCCTTGCCTACAGACAGCCCCGCAACCTGAAGCAAATACTCACCAACAACCACATACCACACAACAGAACCACTAACCCAGGAACTTATCCTTGCAACAAAGCCCGTTGCCAATTGTGCCCACATATCTATTCAGGGGACACCATCACAGGGCCTAATAACATCAGTCACACTATCAGAGGCTCGTTCACCTGCACATCCACCAATGTGATATATGCCATCATGTGCCAGCAATGCCCCTCTGCCATGTACATTGGTCAAACTGGACAGTCTCTACGTAAAAGAATAAATGGACACAAATCAGATGTCAAGAATGATAACATTCATAAACCAGTCGGAGAACACTTCAATCTCTCTGGTCACGCAATCACAGACATGAAGGTCGCTATCTTAAAACAAAAAAACTTCAAATCCAGACTCCAGCGAGAAACTGCTGAATTGGAATTCATTTGCAAATTGGATACTATTAATTTAGGCTTAAATAGAGACTGGGAGTGGCTAAGTCATTATGCAAGGTAGCCTGTTTCCTCTTGTTTTTTCCTACCCCCCCTCCCCCCAGATGTTCTGGTTTAACTTGGATTTAAACTTGGAGAGTGGTCAGTTTAGATGAGCTATTACCAGCAGGAGAGTGAGTTTGTGTGTGTATGGGGGTGGGGGGGATGTGAGAAAACCTGGATTTATGCAGGAAATAGCCCGACTTGATTATGTAAAGAGTTGTCACTTTGGATGGGCTAGCACCAGCAGGAGAGTGAATTTGTGTGGGGGGGGTGGAGGGTGAGAAAACCTGGATTTGTGCTGGAAATGGCCCACCTGATGATCACTTTAGATAAGCTATTACCAGCAGGACAGTGGGGTGGGAGGAGGTATTGTTTCATGATCTCTGTGTGTATATAAAGTCTGCTGCAGTTTCCACGGTATACATCTGATGAAGTGAGCTGTAGCTCACGAAAGCTCATGCTCAAATAAATTGGTTAGTCTCTAAGGTGCTACAAGTACTCCTTTTCTTTTTGCGAATACAGACTAACACGGCTGTTACTCTGAAACCACTCAATGGTGCATAGCTCACTATATCACACACAGTGTTGATGAGAAATGTACATAATGAGTCACTTATAAAAAGATCGACTGACTTCCAAGGCAAAATAGCTACATACATACATAAGAGCTATAAGTCTCACACACCATCCCTCGATAATGCCATGAATAGGTCTTTGCTTTTCCAAAAATGTAGCTATGTTTAAGTTGGCATTGTCTCAGTCAGGTCCCAAATCCTGTTTATCTTACTCGCAAGATTACCCCTATTGACTCTAATGGGACTAACACATGGGTAAGGGGCGAAGGGACTGGCATAGAGATCCTCCCCTTCCACTCTTAAGTTTAACTCACTAACCATGGAACCTTACTGGAGCACGGAGGTCAAAGCAAGTGTATGCTTTCTGCAAAGTGTGTGAGACGTTGTACTGTGATTACTATTACATACAGTAACTCCCCACTTAACGTTGTAGTTATGTTCCTGAAAAATGCGACTTTAAGCGAAACAATGTTAAGTGAATCCAATTACCCCATAGGAATGAATGTAAATAGGGGGGTTAGGTTCCAGGGCCATTTTTTTTTGCCATACAGTACAGTACTATAGTTGGGAGGTGCCCCCGCCTTACCCCACGCAGGCACAGCCCACTGGCACTGGAGACAATGAGGCAGTAAAGGAGGCTGAAGGTGCTGTAGGCTAGGAGAAGCACTTTGCGCAGCAGCAGTGGCAGCTTCCCCTACTCTGGAAGCACCAGGGACGGGGGGCTCAACCCTCGGCCCGCTCACTCCACCCCTTCCCCCAAGCACCCACCCTTAACCTGCCTCTTCTTCCGCCCTCCCCCTTTACTCCGCACGCCACGTCCTCACTCCTTCCCCCTCCCTCCCCTGCCTCCTGCCCACAACAATCAGCTGGCTTGTGGCGTTCAGGAGGGAGGAGCGAGGACACGGTGCACAGGCTCCCCCTCCCTCCCCTGCCTCTTGAACACCGCAAACCAGCTGATTGCGGCAGGCAGGAGGCAGCGGAGGGAGGGGGGCACGCCGTGTCCTCGCTCCTCCCCCCTCCCTCCTGCCCACGGCAATCAGCTGGCTTGTGACATTCAGGGGACATGAGGGTGGGGGGAGGAGCGAGGACTTAGCACGCAGCCTCCCCCCTCCCTCCTGCCTGCAGCAATCAGCTGGTTTGCGGAGTTCGGGAGGCAGCGGAAGGAGGGGAAGCCTGCGCGCTGAGTCCTCGCTCCTCCCCCTCTCTCTCCTGAACACCGCAAGCCAGCTGATTGCTGCAGGCAGGAGGCGAGGGGAGGAGGGGGAAGGCGCTGATCTGCGGGGTCTACCAGCAGGCGGGAGGTGCTGTGGGTGGGGGTGTAAGGGAGCTGATAGGGCAGCTGCCAGCTGTGGACAAAGCAGACAGCCAAACGACGTTATAGTGAAGTATTGCACAACTTTAAATGGAGCATGTTCTGTAATTGAGCAGGGACATAAGATTGAAACAACATTAAGTAAGAGGACGTTAAGTGGGGAGTTACTGTATTATACCCCACGGCGTATATGAAAAAATAAATCAGATTGTACCTTCCTCTCCTCGACCCAGACTGCCATCTCCCACGGGAAAACCCACAGGAGGGAGCAAGGTAAACGAAGAGGTGGACAATCCTATGAAGTACACCTGGCAAAGTTTTCCTTTATGGAAGGGGATTGAGGAACCACAAATTTTAGAGATAGAGCCCCCTCCCAATTGCATAAAGGGCAATTAGATCTTACAAATCTCTACAGAAAGTCTTTTGCATAGACACAGGAGCTGTCTTGCAGAGATGACTGCTGGCTGCTACTCTACTCTTCCCCCTAACCTCAGAAAGCATGGCCCAGCAAGAGACTCAAGCGCTCCTCCCCACCTGCAGGGCATGCATTAGCAGCCTCAGAGAAAGATAAGACAGTCTATGGCTGTTACTCTGAAACAGTCTACAGCTGTTATTTCCACCCCTCCTCCCCATTTCTGCACAGAATTATACAGGATCTGCAGGGATGACACAAGAACAAAGGGACATTCAAAGACATTAAAAGGTAGGAAATTCAAAACGGATAAAAGGCAATACATTTTCACACAAGAAGCAATTAAGCTGTGAAACTGATTGTCATAGGAAATAATTGAGGCCAAGAACATATCAAGATTTAAAAAAAAGGCAGGTGGGGCAGATTGGGAATTTATATGGATAACCAAAAATAGCCAGAGTTGTCATAATTAAAGATAATAAAAATGCTGGAAGGGATATTAAACTTCATGCTTCAGGGTTTAAAATAATCTCTAATTTTAGAGATCAAGATGAAACCTATGTGGAGGGCAGATTATCCCACACTGGCCTACTGCAGATTTTTTACACCATCCACTGAAGCAGCTGGTTCTGGCCACTGTTGCAGACAGGATCCTGGACTAAATGGACAGCTAGTCTGATTCAGCGTGGGAAATCCTATCAGGGGTTCTCGCAACAAATTTTTGGTGGCCTCACAATGCGGCCACCACCTCTCACTGTGGCCACACTTACACTTTCCCCCTAAAATACTTAATTAACTTTAGGAAAAACAATTAAATATGCACAAATTCACATCCAAATCATTGTAATGTATATTTGTAGGGTTTTTTTGGCAGACTCAGTAACAAAAATAATGTGGTCTCCCCTTTCGCCCCCCCTTCCCATCCAGGGCATAGAGGGTCCTGGGGCTTGCTGTGAATACTTGTATATTTGTTAATATCACAGCACACTTAGTAGCTACCTGGGAGGCTATGAAAAGTGATAAGTGATATTAATAAACATACAAGTATCACTTTTCACAGATAGCTAGTAAGTCTGCTGTGAAAAGTGATATTTGCATGTTTGTTAATATCACTTTTCTCAGCAAGACCCAGGACCCATTAAGCCATGGGTGGGGAGGCCAAAGGGGGAGGCAGCAGGGGCCAGAGGCGATGGTGGTCAAGGACTCCCTTGCTCCTGCAGCATTGTACCCCACCTCTCTCCAGAGGCGGTGCAGGGTGGCGCAGGGTGGCGCATCCAGGAGCAACAAGGAGGGAGGGGGAGGGGCCGATGCATCCCCTCTTCCCCGTCACCACCCAGGAGGCTGTTGTGGCTGCACAAAAAGACCCTGGTGGCCGCATGCAGCCACGATGGCTGCATTTGCGAAACTGGCTGCATTTGAGAAATGTTGTCCTATGTTCTTATGAGAGCAGCACCTCCCCTGTGACACCTAGTCTTCAGTTCTGCCACGCTATTCCTGCAGGGGCCCGTGGATGGTGTCACAAAGGAGGCACTCTTCCCCACTATTCTCAGGGGGCTGGGGAAATCCACACACAGAGGGTTCAGTCCATGCATTAATTCTGGAGAAAATAATCCAGGTTTTAGAGATCACCTCTGCGCTCCAAGGGTTTCATTTTCATGTGATGTCACCAACATTGCTCATTCTGGGCATGTTTATTGGGGAGGAGCTGGCAAGCTGTGCTGGGAGCTGGATGTTGGCAGTATGAAAAAAACCATTGTTTTAAATTGGTTACATTCTGAACAGAGCTCTTGTCTGGGGGCATTAGGGCCAGATTTGTAAAGGTATTTAGCATTATGCAGTGATAGTTAGGTCCTTAGTGAGATTTTCAAAATTTTCATCTTTAGGCAGATAAATACCTGTAAAAATCTGGGCCTTTGTGCACAAATTGAATCCTGATACAACAGGTTTCTTATTTTAAGATCTATAGCTCAGACTATGCAGAGGTAAGTTACAGCACCTAACAGTATTCCTTTCAAACAACAGCCTGACAAATTCCCCAAAACAGGAATTAAAGAGTAAAAAAGTTTTTTTTTTTTGTTTCATTCTGTATTTAACATAACTGTTTATGCACACATGTAGAGCCCAAGGAGGTTAAAGGCAGAGAAGTCTGATCTCTCAACTCATTGGCTTTTTACATACATTCATACCAACATTATCATTATTATGATAGTGCCTACAAACACCAGTCTAGGTGCTCAGGACTTCACTGTCACAAGCAAAGAGAATAGCCCCAGCCCCAGTGATCTTGCAGACAGGGTGTCAGATAAGATACTTGGTATAAGACAGAACACAAAAGACAAAATGAAGTGAGGAAAACTGACTGAAGGAAGAGGAAATGAAAGGAACACGGCATTAAAGGAAGGAAGGAAAATAGCATTAAAATGGAAGTCTCTGCTATCACTCTTAGCACTGAATTCATACAAACTCAGAAACTCAGCATGGAACATGGACCAAAAAACCCCCAAACTGACAAATTTCATTAATTCATCATGTACTCTAGATTTTTGGATGGCTTTATTATGAAAGTAGCAAGTTTTATTAATCTTATAACATTACAGATGAACCATTAATTTTTGCCATCACTGGACCATGCTGTTGAATGTTTTGGTGAACATCAGCTGGTTTCAATGGATTTACGTATAACCAAGTAAAACTTGTTTCAGAGTAACAGCCGTGTTAATCTCTATCCGCAAAAAGAAAAGGAGGACTTGTGGCACCTTAGAGACTAACCAATTTATCTGAGCATAAGCTTTCGTGAGCTACAGCTCATTTCATCAGATGTAAAGGAGACTGAGAAGAAAATGAAAAAATGTGTCCTTTCACTGAAGGTCCTTAGCAATAGTATGCAACCAATGCCATCCTGAAAGAGCTGAATCTAAAGGCCATTAAGGCAAATAAAAAAACTGAATTTCAGTTGGACTACATTGCTAGAAGCCTGAAAATGGAAATCTGTTCCCTTTTGTCCACCAGACTGAACGAACTCTGTTAATGAACTATTGACATTGTCAACAGTGAAATGGGGCACAATAGATGCAGTGTATTTATCCGTATTGTCACAGTACTGTAACAGCTGCTGTCTTTGGAAACTGCTAAATTGCCTCTGTAGAGCTCCCTTCACACATACATTAAACTCCCAGATGGTCTTGTAAACAGTGTATAAGAGAGCACACATTACCCATAACCTATTGTGTTCAGAAAGTGCAGCAAAATGTGACAGTCTGCTAGTGTGTGTAATCCAGATCATGCAGCCCTCAGTCTTTCCTGGTGCACTGCAGATGTGACACAGAAGCAGCTGAGCATCTCTTTTCCATTCACTCCTGCTTTTGGCCTGATGTAACAGGGAAGGAAGGCAGAGATGATCCAGCATGAAACAGAAGTTCTGTGTCAGGAGATAATGTGGAGGACGATGGGAGAGCTCTGATATGCCACAGCTAATTAATTATCAGTGACACCAACATTCTTGTGAAGGACAGAGAAACACGTGAGGAGGAAGAGAGGAAACAGAAAGTAGGCCAAGCAAAGTGAGACATGAGGGGGATAAACAGCCTGGGAAAGACTGACGAAGAAAGGAAGAGAAAAATCCGACTAGATAGGGCAGGGGTGGGGGAGGAAGCAGCCGGAAGAGAAGCAATCTGAAAAGAGAAATACAGCAGAACAGCCCTATGAGACAGAAGAGACTGTGTGTACTCAGAGTGTGTGTGATTCTCTATGTTTTTGAATCTAATTACCCTGTAAGGTATCTACCATCCTGAGTTTACAGGGGTGATTCCTTTACTTCTATTTACTTCTATTTCTATTAAAAGTCTTCTTGTAAGAAAACTGAATGCTTTTTCATTGTTCTCAGATCCAAAGGTTTGGGTCTGTGGTCACCTATGCAAATTGGTGAGGATTTTTACTAAACCTTTCCCAGGAAGTGGGGTGCAAGGGTTGGGAGGATTTTGGGGGGAAAGATGTGTCCAAACTATGTTTCCCAGTAAACCCAGTTAGAGTTTGGTGGTGGCAGTGGATATTCCAAGGACAAAGGATAAAATTAATTTGTACCTTGGGGAAGTTTTAACCTAAGCTGGTAAAAGTAAGCTTAGGAGGTTTTCATGCAGGTCCCCACATCTATACCCTAGAGTTCAGAGTAGGGGAGGAACCTTGACAACATGTAAAAAACTTCAGAAGGCAAAACACTGAGCTTTGGTCTACACTTCAAATTTGTGTCAGTACAACTATCTTGCTCAGGTGTGTGGATTTTCCTGTCAATATAGCTACCGCCTCTTGAGGAAATGGAGTACCTATGCCGATATAAGTAGCAACTTCACTAAGCACTGCAGCAGCTCCACCTTTGCTGCTGCAAATCTGTAAGTGTAAACAGGCCCTGAGCTGCAGAACTCTAATCTCAAACAAGCCACAATCAGCTTGCAATCCCCTCTTAAAGATTTCAAATATGTATTTCTTCAGTATTCTCTCCACCTCTTTTTTTAGTATTCCTAGAGCAACAGTAGCCAACATGGGTCTTTTTTTTTCCCATTACCTTATTTTTGCATAAGCATCATTAATGCTGTGCAGTTCTGGAAATAGTGGATTGGGAGGGGGATTCACTAAAATTTGCTGGTACTGTGCAAAAAGGAACATACCAGCACAGAATGTTAGCTTTGTTTTGAACCCACAAGTAATTACAGTCCCACAAAAGGAGTGGTCTACCATCTCTTTCTAAAACTTCTGCAACTGAAAAGTGGAAAAAAATTTTAGCCTACAAAATTAATAACCATTTTTAAGATCAAACTACTTTAGCTCAAATTTTAGGTGTCTGCTTCTTGAAAATATCCCTTGACTTTCATACAACGTAATTTGACAAAATGTATATAAATGATAGGATAATCTAATTCTTCTGATGCTACTTAAATGTACCTATGGTAACCAAAAGTACTTCCCGTTCCTGCTATGCAATGCAAATTTGACTCACAATGCTTTCACTGCTTCCATAAAGATTAAAGATGCAAATAATACTCTGCCTGACACTTTTGGAAAAGCTAGGATCAACAGTATATCTGACTCAGTGCTAATGCCTAGAAACTGTGTGACTTTCTACTGCGTGAAATATATTGAAAATTATGGAAAAATGTGATTCTTCTTTAAAATGCTACATGCAGAAACCTGAGATCCAAAAAGTGTATCTAAAATGGGTTCATACCCCCTATCTGTACCAAATATATTATAAAATCCCCTGCTTATATCCAAAGCATCATTTAGTTAAAGAAGATTTGACTGTATGTGTGGCCAAATGTGCACAAGTCCTGATGAATAAATATGAAATACAGACTGTACAGAGAAATGCAGTGATACTTCATTACCGCAAAGTCATTTTTCACAGAATTTCATTTTAAGAAGTGGGTTCACTATAACTGGAATTATCAGCTACATACTACAAATACTCAGAAACAATTCAGGACTTTGATTTTATCACATTCCCATGTTTCACTGTTAGGGTTACCATATCTGAACATTCAAAAAAGAGGACATTCTGGGCGGTGGGGGGTGGGACTATTTGCTTGCACCCCCGCCCCTCGGGACCACCCCAACTCCACCCCTTCCCCGCCCCCATTCCAAACCCTACCCCAAAATCCCCGCCCCAACTCCGCCCCCTCCCCGCCCCACTGGACCCCTTCCCCCAAATCCCCGCCCCCGCCCTGCCTCCTCCCCTGAGCACACCACGTTCCCCTCCTCCCTCCCAGCTTCACAAAACAACTGTTAACTGGGAGCTAGGGGGAAAAGCGGGCACTCTCTCGAGTGATCAACATTCACTCTTTCTTGAATGATCAACTCTTCTTTGGGGAAAAATAATAATGGCAAAATCCCGGACGTTTTTAGATATTTAAAAATTCCTCCCGGACGGCAATTTAAAAACCAAAAAGCCAGACATGTCTAGGAAAATACAGACGTATGGTAATCCTATTCACTGTAAGTAGTTTCCATCATTAGCCAAAGAAAGTACAGTTCTTGAGATTTAAAAGATCTTAACCCCCAAATCATAGAATTGTCAGCATTAAAAATAATGTAGGGAGATAGAAGCTCTCAATGACTGTGGTATTAGGGCTTAATTCTTCCACCCCCTCCTCATGCATATCATTCACTGTGGAAGCCTACTGAAATAAGGGTGACAATTTATATGGGTTTCAGAGTAACAGCCGTGTTAGTCTGTATTCGCAAAAAGAAAAGGAGTACTTGTGGCACCTTAGAGACTAACCAATTTATATGGGAAAGATTGCTCACAGAAGTGAGGGCTGCAGGACCCAGGCCTTGCACAGGAATTAAATCTGATGTGCTAAAGAGGTTTATTCTTCCCTTACTATTCATCAGTTATAGTTCATGCTATATGGGATGACCAAGGAGGGGCATCAGTATTCCAGTGCGAGTGAAAAAGCACAAACGGGGCCTCTGAAACATGTAATTAAGGCCTAATATTTTGCAAGAGTGATCACTGATTTGGAGGGCCTCACTTGATACCTGATTTTTAGAGGTGCTGAGCACTCACAGCTCCAGCTCTAGTCAGTAGGGCCTATAGGTGCTCAGCACCTCTGAAAATCGGGCCCAAAGTACGTTAAGTTGAGTACCCAAATCAGTAGGCCTTAGAATTGGCAGCCAGCTCAAGGGTTTTCAGATTTTACACAGCAAGGTTCCCCAGTTGACTGCAGGGGGCACTCAGTGCCTAGACTGTCAGGTAGCATTCCTTCCTCCCTCAGTGTTAGCTGAGAAAGGATGAGGAGGGAAAACAAGATGAACTAAAATGAGCAACTCTACATTTTCAGAAACAGAAAGAGAAGCGATTTCCCATGAACCTAGGATATAGCACAGGAATCAGGGAAGTGGGGGGGAGAAGAATATATTCCAGATATTTTTAACAGGACAAAATGACAACACAAATAGATGGAGACCTGCCTGGCAGGAGTAAAGAAAGCAGGAGACTTGACTGACTGACAGAGCCTGCAAGACATATTTCACTTTGAATTACTCTAGAAAAAAAATATTTTTTACCACCTTAGCTTGGGGAAAACTCTGTGATGCTACCTCCAACCGCAAGGACCATGTCTTTTCTCACACAGGTCAGAATCAGAAGTAACCCCATTGAAGTCAGTAGAACTACACTGGTACAAAGGAGCAGAGAATCAACCCTCAGAATTTAACTCTCCGTCACCCTGCACTGGGGCTCAGCATAGGATGGTTAAAGAGAGACAGCAGCAGCAAACTTCCATGTTCTCATGGGAAAATATACACAAAGTCTGGACTTTTCCCTCTATTATTAGCCCTGTAAGTCTGCACTATCGACTGTGCTTACAAATGGGAAATACACATTTGCTCACTTTTCAACACCAGTGCTTCCCCATCCCACCCCCCCACCCCCCGAAAAGCCCCCGCATCCCTCAAAGTGTCTTGGGCAAGGGTGGGAGGTGTTAAATCAGGGTGGATGGAGCAGTAAACATAGATTATGTCAATTAGGATCACTTGGACCCAGAGCGGGATGGGACAGGGTTCTAAGAACTCTCTCTACAATGACGTCCACAGGGTGCCTCCGAATTTGGGACTTGTGCGTATGATGACTGAGTTCGGTTTCCCAGCAATCCGGGCCAAACCTCTGGCGCAGATTCTCTCCACTGCCTTGTCTGAAGGGTCACCAGTCTGACTGAGCCAAGCGGTATTTCACAGGCATGGTACAAGGCTGTAACTTACACAGTGGAGAATCCAGCCCGTTAGCTGGCGTTTAACCCTTTCCTCCCCACCTCAGTTCTGCCGCCCTTCAATCGCTCCGGGAAAGCCATTCAAACCCACACAGCCAACAACAGAGCCTGACTCTCCCCAGCAACTGAGTTACCTCTCCCCACCCTCTCCAGGGTGTGTACCCACATACGCCCCGAGCCAGGAGCAGGGTCTTAGGCAATAGGAAGGAAGCCAGAAGCTGCCCAAACCTTGGAGCAGGGGGGACTGTGACAGCTCGGGGCGATCCTCCGGGAAGGAGTCCAGCAGCCTCCTGAAGAGGCGGCCCAGGTCCGAGTAGCTCCGGTGCAAGTAGAGAACGTTCCTGTCCGACCACTCGGTGCGGATCTCGAAGAACTCCTCCTCGTCCCCGCGCCGACTGATGATGAGTCTCCGGATGCCGTTCACCCAGCAGCCCCTCACGTACATGTTCACCAGAGAGGTGCCCTCAAACACGGCCGAGGCCATCCTGCCGCTGCCCGCACATACCCCGGCGGGGAGCAGCCTCCTCCAGCTGCTGGGGAACCGAGGGTGGCTGGGGGGAGGGTTGCAAATCAAGGGGGGGGGGTGCGATCCGCAAAAAGCACGGGTTGAGTCTCCTCCTGCGCTGGAGGGAGGTCCCAGCCCTGCCCTCTTCCCGCTGCAGCTGTGCTGCGTGTCACACGCCCGACGGGCAGGAACTTTTCCCGACTTTCTTGCACTTTGCAGGGCGCCGGGGTAACGACACAAACAGATCCCTCTGTCTCCCAGCTTGGCCAAGGGGGGCAGCGCCCTTTGCAGCCCGATCCCGGGCCCTCCCTGCACACTCAGCTCTGGCTTCGCCCGGGCCCTTTCCCCACGCAGCAGATCGAGGAGGCCCCTCCAGGCAGACACCCACCCTCTGTGCCTCCGGCCGACTCCTCCGCGCCCCGGGACTCAGCCTCCGCTCCCCCGGCCTTGGCTTCCTCTCTCCGGATCCCGCGGGGGATGGACAGCGGGGGCGGGATGCTTCCCGCCCGCTTCCCTGGGGATGGCTGGTCGGAGGCTCCCGTCGGCTGGCTCCTCTGGGGCAGCGGAGGAGTTTTGTCTCTCCCGCGGCCCTGCAGCTGGCAGAGGCTGAAGCCCCCCCGCTGCCTTCTCTCGCAAAGGGACTCGAGGGCAGGGTTATTGCAACGCGATCGCCCCGCCTGGGCGGCTGCTCTGCGCGCTCCGGCCGGGGCAGCTCCCCCCTGCTCGGTGGCGCTGCTGATCCCGGCTCGCTGGGGAGGGGTCAGTGCAAAGCCCCGGCCAGCGGAGCCTCCTCCTGAGCTGCGCTTGCCAGGCTCCCCCTCCGCAGCAGCAGCAGCGGAGAGCCCGTAGCCAGCCCCCGCCCCATCCTCAGCGCCGAGCAGGGTCCCAGCCGAGGGACAGGGGCCTGCGCCTCGGGGTGATCTCACAGACAGCCACGGAGCGGACGAGGAATTTCTCTCCCTCTCTCCCACTGCCCCGAGAAGTTTTTCTTACCGCCCCAGCCCCAGGCTCTGGCTGCTGCATTAGCTTCCAGCCTGCACGGGGTTTAAAAGGCAGAACCCGCTGCTCTGGTGAGCTGCCTTTCGCAGCGGGAGTGCCGGCGGCTCTGGAGATGAGTGCCTGCCACATCGAGCCTCCCCCTCCCACGCAAGATTAGCTACAGCAGGACCTGCACTCGTGGCGTTTTACTGAGGAAAGAGCGAGACTAGAAGCACATACGTGGTTCGGGATTACAGAGGCAAAGCAGGGGGAAACCTAGCAAGCTCGCTGGTGCTTTCCACCAATCTGGCCTTACCTCTTTGCCCCCGAGGGCCAGCAGCACCCCTGACTGAGCCTGCAAAAGCATTGCGCGCGTTCTTGCAAACACACAGTACAATTTGCTTCACCCCCACCCTAAGCAGCTCTCATTCAGGAAGAATCAATGCTGGGGCTATTCCATCCCACTGGATAGCTGGGAGACTGTAAGGTCTATCAGGCAAGAGAGCTATCTGCCAAAACTAGAGAGGTGTCTATGATAAGGGAGAGGGGGTGTGTGTGTTTGTTGTTCTAGTTGTTTGAAACACCTGTGAATCTGAATAGTAAGTGGTACTTCCCAGACCCAAAGTAAATGAAGGCACAAAACCAGAAGTGTTTGGTTGGGAGTACCTGCACCTCGATGAAGAATTTTTGGTCTTTGGCAAGGGAGTTCTGCTCGCTTACAGCTCACCAGCTCTGACAGAGCAGAAGTGCAGTTAGGGAAGGGTGGGCACTTTCCCTGGACCCTACAGTGGCAAGGAGAGAGGTGCTTTCTTTGGAAGACCTAAGGTTCCCACATTAACTTGCTACTGTACTCAGTAGCACATTTAGAGCTGGTTTGCTGATGTGATAAACTCCTAAGGTTCCTCAGACCAGGATTGCAGCCAACAGACCAACAGCTGAGGATGAAAGGGGAGGGCAGATACAAGGAGTTACCAGAGCTGTGGAACAGAAACCTATAGGAATGGAGGGATAGCTACTCTGAGGGCATTGCAGCTGAATCAGCGTGGGTGGGATGGTTGTGTAGCTTTTTCATATGAAAGGTACTGCAGATTGCATTGTTGTTTACCTTTATTGCAGATATTGCTGAATTTTAAAACCCTTTAAATAAAGAACGGGTGAAAAAGATGGTTGACACTTTGTAAACTAGATGAAGCTTTGAGTAAGCAAAACCCTCTCAATTTTAAACTTGTTGGTAGGAATTGCTGATAAGTCACTACATCATTCTGATGCTTCAAGACACACAACAGAAGAATTTTAATCCTTTTCCCAGGGACACACATACAAACTGCCCACACTCTATTGACTCAACTTCTTTATCAGTACAGCTGTGTTGAATCCATTTTAAAGCACAAGAGAACATCAGAGAAAAAAGCAAACCACAACTGAACCATATTTCCCCAAGTTGCTTTTTATTCAAGATTATATTGATTTTTTAAAAAATTTGGACTAATAATACCCAAATTCCTTAAGATTGAACTGGATCCTGCCCCAGTCAAATTAAATTGCCAACAAACTGACCTCCATAAAAAAGCAGGATTGGGCCTAAGTCTCACAAATAGAAGTAAACCAGATAAGCAATTCAGCAATCTACATACACATTTCACACATTGCTACCACAGCAGACAGTGCAGTGTGTGGTAAAGGCCCACCCACTTCTCCTTGGTTCACCACAAAAAGATTCTGTTATCACTGACAGACAAGACCTCTCTTCAGTATTCGTTATTAGCTGTTAGGAATAGTCAATGTGTTTTCAAGGAAAAGGGATTGATGTGAACTTTTTTACTGAGGGAAGAACTTAACACAGTTCTTTTTGTTGAAAGAGGGCTTTTGTCATCTCTTCTCTTGTTCCAGTACATGGTGGTCTCCCAAGTTCTTCAATGTAAAAACAAAACAAGAAGAGAAGGCATTTTATTTTCTAATAGTCGCTGTGGTAACCCAAGGAAAAAAAAAAAAACTCAGCACATATCCTAAGGAAGTGAAGGCAACTGTGCATCAACTCATTTTTAAGATGTCAGCCTTGTGTTGTTTCTAAATATAGCAGCCGAAGCACTTTTTGAACACTATTTGTTTAATTGTATTTTTTTCATTACAATACTGACTGTGACTGATTTTTGCCCATTGCTGTGTTCTCCCAACTCTTGCTGAAATCAACTTGAAGGAGCCCGGTACCATACAGACTGAAATTCTCTTATATTTCAGGCCTGGTGCTGAGTGTCCTCATTCCTATGGGGCATTCAGCATCTCACAGGTTTGAGCCCTTTTGATTTTTCATTTGTACAATTCACTTTTCTCTCCTTCAGTTACACAGCCCCACCCCCTCCCACTCCTTCCCAGTTTAATTAAAGTGCTCAAAGCAATTGAGAACATACATTTCACAAGAAAACTTGTGTGCATGTTACTGCCTGCTTATGAAAAATGATCCAATGCCAAAAATTTCAAACTTAGATTCCTAAAGTTAAGTCACATTTAGGCATATATATTATATACAAATACATCTTATTTTTAGAAGTGCTGAAAATGGGATTACTTGCATGCCTAAAATTAATTATGTATATAACTATATGCAGGATCAGCCCCTTACACCTACAGTGAGTGATTATATAGTATTGTACCAGAAAAGTTATTTAATTCACTAAATATTAGAGCTGTCAAGCAATAAAAAAAATTCACTGCAATTAATCGCGCTTAAAAAAATTAATCACGATTAATCGCACTGTTAAGCGATAATAGAATACCATTTGTTTAAATATTTCTGAATGTTTTCTACATTTTCAAATATATTGATTTCAATTACAACACAGAATACAAAGTGAACAGTGCTCACTTTATAATTATTTTTATTACAAGTATTTGCACTGTAAAAAAACAAAAGAAATAGTATTTTTCAATTCACCTAATACAAGTACTGTAGTGAAATCTCTTGATCATGAAAGTTGAACTTACAAATGTAGAATTATGTGCAAAAAATGCATTTAAAAATAAAACAATGTAAAATATTAGAGCCTGTAAGTCCACTCAGTCCTACTTCTTGTTCAGCCAATCACTCAAACAAGTTTGTTTACATTTGCAGGAGACACTGCTACTCGATTCTTGATTACAATGTCACCTGAAAGTGAGAACAGGCAGTTCTCATGGCACTGTTGTAGCCGGTGTCGCAAGGTATTTATGTGTCAGATGCACTAAAGATTCATATGTCCCTTCATGGTTCAACCACGTGTCCATGCTGATGACAGGTTCTGCTCAGTAACAACCCAAAGCAGTGTGGACTGATGCATGTTCATTTTCATTATCTGAGAGTCAGATGCCACCAGCAAAAGGTTGATTTTCTTTTTTGGAGGTTCGTGTTCTGTAGTTTCTGCATCAGAATGTTACTCCTTTAAGATTTCTGAAAGCATGCTCCACACCTCATCCCTCTCAGATTTTGGAACGCGCTTCAGATTCTTACACCTTGGGTCAAGTGCTGTAGCTATCTTTAGAAATCTCACATTGGTACCTTCTTTGCACTTCGTCAAATCTGCTGTGAAAGTGTTCTTAAAATCAATAATATGTGCTGGGTCATCATCCAAGATTGCTATAACATGAAATATATGGCAGAATGCAGGTAAAATAGAGCAGGGTCATACAATTCTCCCCCGAGAGTTCGGTCACAAATTTAATTAATGCATTATTTTTTTAACAAGTGTCATCAGCATGGAAGCATGTCCTCTGGAATGGTGGCCGAAGCATGAAGGGGCATACAAATGTTTAGGTTATCTGGCATGTAAAGACCTTGAAATGCCAGCTACAAAAGTGCCATGCAAATGCTTGTTCTCACTTTCTGGTGACATTGTAAATAAGAAGAGGGCAGCATTATCTCCTATAAAGGTAAACAAACTTGTTTGTCTTAGCAGTTGGCTGAACAGGAAGAAGGACTGAGTGGACTTGTAGGCTCTGAAGTTTTACATTATTTTGTTTTTGAGTGCAGTTATGTAACAAAAAAAATCTACATGCATTTCATGACAAAGAGATTGCACTACAATACTTGTATGAGGTGAATTGAAAAATGCTATTTCTTTTATCATTTTTACAGTGCAAATATTTATAATAATAATAATATAATATACACTTTGATTTCAATTACAATACAGAATACAATATATATGAAAATGTAGAAAAACATCCAAAATACTTAATACATTTCAATTGGTATTCTATTGTTCAACAGTGCGATTAAAACTGCAATTAATCGTGATTCATTTTTTTAAACGCGATTCATTTTTTTGAGTTAATTGCGTGAATTAGCTGCATTTAATTGACAGCCCTACTAAATATGAAAGAGACATGACTTAAGTATAAACTGTGGTGCAGCTTTAAAATGGAATTGATTGTTTCTTTCGATGAAAGATTACTTCATAATAATCAAATGTTGTTTGCATCCATAAAAATTTAGTGGAAAAATGCTCTCACACAAAAAAATTATTTGCAGTAGAACAGCAGTATGTCTAGGAGGAAAATAGGTTGGCACCTTGGGCCATAAAATTGATTTGCAATAAACATGTATAACCACAAGGGATATGCATCTTGCAAATGAAAATTGTTCCATTAGTTTTTTCACACTTTTGTTTTCTGCTATTAAATTTGCATGGTTAGTACACGTTTAAAAAAGTAGATAGAGGGTGGTTATTTGCATTCATTTAGTTCATTTATATGCAGCATAATCACAGTCAGTGGAGAAACATCTATGACACAGTGGAGAGTTGGAAATATGTATCTGATTTTTTTTTAAAGGAAGGGCCTTTATTAAGATACATTTTTATCCCTTTCCTGGTAAGTGGCTTTTTATATGAATTGTGTAGGATGGTTATTATCCATACTTAAGGGAGGAGAGATTGTTTTGGTGGCGCATAGATATCTTAGCAAATAAAGATGCCATGTGAGTGTGTATTTTACGCTATGAGGTTTTTGAAGTGATCTGATTGTCTTGTTACAATCGTATTTCTTAAATGCATGCTGGCTCCCAGCCACTTAAATTCTTTAGATTTGTGCCTCAGAGTTTTTCAGCCTAGCAAACCATAACTTTCACTAACACGTGATATTAAAGAAAGGAATGCTTTCCAGCAGGAATGAAATCAGCTAAAAATACATACACAGTGCCTACAGTCTGTTTCTCTGCTTGCTGAAATAACCCAAACCCTATAAAGCCTACCTTTGTGGAAAACTGACCTTCAGTTCTTAGACTGAAGCACACACAACAATTAATGTACATAAGGTGTCGATCTCAGAACTTTGTTCTATAGTATTATTGTGACCTGTTCCATAATAGCATCATAATGAGTGCAATAAAGACACAAATAGAGGAGAGATGGAGGGTTCTACAATAAGAGATAACATACAAATTTTTATTTTATCTTCTTTTGCCATCTTCCTTCTTTTCTCTAAAGTGCAGCAAGTGTTAAACACTTTGAAATCCAGGTTACCAACAGGATGAAACTTGTTCATGCAAACATTTGATGAATACAATGTTCACTATAATAAACAGTTCAACAACACTCTAGTGATAAACCAAAAGGGGAAATTAACATCTTTATTTCTCGTCATAAACACAATGACCTGGTTTTAACAGGTTTTCACAGGAAGCGCAGTCTGTTGGAGAGAAGTTGGAGTCCATTGCTACTATGAGAATTCTGAGAGCAGGTTGTTCTCCTGCCTTATATCTGGAGTATGTACCAGTGGCTGGGCAATGGGACTTGGACTCAGGAGGCCTTGGTTCTAATCCTGGTACTGTTGCTGGGTGACCTCGGACATGTAATTTCACTACTTTGTGCCTCAGTTTCCTCATCTTGTAAAATGGGGATAATGATACTTCTCTTTCTTTGTTAAACACTTGGAAAGCCAAGAGATAAATGTCAATGAATAGCTGTTGCAATTACCACTAAATAACAGAAATAATTAAAAAATTTAAAGGAAAAAAAAGAAGAAACTGACCTGATGATGCAGCAACCCAGGCCCGTGAGGTCACCTGACAGGAGATATTTAGCACCTTGTAGATTCCTCCCTAAAGTAACAAGATGGCCAGTCCAGATACCATGGATGAAGAACCAGGTGGAATTTACAGGCTTGGGCTGGCTGGGTTTTTAAATGGAGGAGGTAAAAGACTTAGAGGGGAAAGCTAGCTGCTGGTTGTGTTGTTTTGCTCTTTTGCCAGTGGTATTGGAATAAATGAACTGTATTCTATTTCTCCTGTTGAAGAATCCCAACCAGGCATTTGCAAAGCAGTGGGGGAGGAAACTTTATTCACTTACGTAGAAAGTAAAGAGAAGATAATGTGGTTTAAACAGCATCCCAGGCCCTGCTAACACCTGCAGACAACGTGGAGTGGGGTCTCCCATTCAATTCTTCCTTGTTAGATCCCTCCTATTAGAACTCATTTGCATCTATAATTCACAGTAACTCCTCATCTTGTAGTCTTCAGGGAATTATTATTCCCATGACAAGATCTTCCCTCTGAAACATTTTGGTGGAAGGCAGCCCTGGATTAAACGGGCTAGTGACTAAAATATCCTTTCATTCTACTAAAGGGTGGTCCGTCTGCTTGAGGGATGAATGCACAGCCAGAGCTCTGTTGGAATTCTGTATTCTTGCTGTGTTCTCCTATCACCCCGGCTCTGATCCTGTGAGATGCTGAGTGCCCTTAACTCCCACTGAAGTCAATGGGAGTGGAGGGCATGCCGTACCTAGGCAGCACTGGACTATTCATAATATAAATGTTGCACACTTTATAGCATGTTTTCTGGGTAAAAACTGGTTGAAAGTTTCCCTCAGCATTGACACTGAATTTGATTTAACAGCAGAGCCTGAAATTCTTTCCATTAAAAAATGTATTGTAAATGCTCAAGGATCTGTAACCACATTTGAAAGCTAGATATATTCATGCCAAAGGGTAAGCTAGCTTCATCTAGCTAAAGAAAGAAAGAACATGGCTAGTTGAAACAATTTTACCCTTTATTAGCCCATACGAAAAAGGTTGTATACTAAGTATATCTTTAATGTGTTTCAGGCATAGTATAGTAAAGTATAGTAGAAATGTATTAAATCAACCTGCAGTATACTAAAAATATGAATGTAGAAATACAAAAGATGGAATGGATATACATTATTCAGGTTTTCAGCCTAATATCTATTAATTTGGACACAAAGATATACGTGCTAAAATTAAGCACAGTTTACAGTTATTTCTTTTGTGGCCTAATAATAACAACCTGTTATGTGGCACTTTTTTTCAGTAGATCTCGAAGAGCTTTACAAAGGCAGACAAGTATTCTGATTTTACAGCTAGGGAGGATGATGCACAGACCAGTGAAGTGATTTGTCTAAGATTCCACAAGAAAGAGCAGCTTGAATGTAAATTGAAATCTCTCCGCTATTTGGCAAGTAGCATTTTATAAAATTTAAAATCTTATTGTTTCAGAAGGGAAACTACATTATTAATACCTGAAATTACTAAAATCAGTGTATGTGCAACTGTACTATATGCCTACCCTAAAGAAGAATTCATCTATCAATGTGGTTTATCGACTTTGAGATTCAAAAGCTGCTTTAATTTCCGTCTAATTTTTCCTTTTCTAAGTCTAAGCTAATATACTACAACTTGGAAGGTTAATGATTGCTCTGTGGGTCATTTTGGGGCTAATGATGTTGAAATTGAAATAAATGTAATCTTTGCTCTCTCTCCACTACATTAGGCCCAGGATTAGCCTCTCTCTTTTAGGCCCTGATCCTGCAAAATGTTCAGCACTCTGGCCAAATACTTAAGCACATGCTTAACTTAAGCAAGTGCCTACATGCTTTGCTGGATCAGGATCAGACTGCTCAACATCTTGCAAGATGAAGCCCTTAAGTATCTGCACAGACCAAGAAAGCATTTCACAAAATGCAGACCCCATGCACCCAAAACGCCCATTAAAATTAAGGGGAGCCTTGGATCTGAAAGAAATGCAGGATGGAATCCTTGGAGTGAAAAGCAATGGCTACCAAATTGTATTGATGTGCATAACTGCATCTGCAATGTGTGTCTAGTCTACATTTACTACTTCAGCTACATCAAGTCAAAACAAGCATAGATGAGTTGATATGTCTGCATAGCTTAATTACAGATGTAAACAATGACTGCCATGACAGACGCTAGAGCAATAAGCTAAGTAAATACATGAGGTATTTCAGTATAGTTGTAATATACAACAGCACTACAGTATCAGGAATTAAGTTTGAGCCCATCATACCCTTGGTCGTTCAGTCGGTGCATGACAACCGAGTTGTCCGCTTTTATGAAACTCCCTCCACCTCCAGGATGAGCCACAGTCTCCCCCATTTTTAGTTATATGGGTTTCAAAGCAGAGGCTTTTAGCGGCGAACAGGGTTCCAAGCCATGCTTTTGTTTTGGAGGTTCCTGAGAGTATAGCTGCTCAAGGATCAGGGTGGGAGTTCCATTACTTCTACTTCCTTCCCCCAAAGCACACACCTACTGTTGATGTTCTTATGTAGTTTTATAGTCCCTTTCATGCCCTAGGAAGCCTTTCTGGGTTGGGGGAGGAGGGAATGAGTGAGCTACAAATGAAGTATGAATAATACACAGAGCTATTTTCCTTTTTCTTCTGTATTGATGTGTTCTATTTTTCTAACTCTTCCCAGGAGCAAGACAGAAACCATTCCCCACCCTCTCCTTTTTTTTCCCCCTTCCAGAAAGGGGCTTGTAGTGAATCTCTCGTTACCTATTATGCTCTATTCCTCTGTGCTATTTAGCATCACTGCTGTGTGCATGCATGTGAGTAGTTCTTTCATGGTATGAGTATAGACATTTCTTTTAAGTCAATTACTATGTTTCTTTTATTAAGTTTTTTTTTCCAGGAGCCTGCCATACAGTTAAAGGAGTATAATATTTTGGTCTCTAACGTTCCCTTCCACCCCTTATTGTCATATATATATTGTGACAAAGTTCCTGCGCTACCTTGGTGGGTCTTGCACCTATTGGCGGATTTGCTCGCCTTGGAGCTTCACGGCAGCCCTCAGCTTGGCCATTTTTCTGAATTCACAGTCCAGGTCGACTCGTCCTGGAGTTGGGAGGATTTGGGGGGAACCCGGGCCCGCCCTCTACTCCAGGTTCCAGCCCAGGGCCCTGTGGAAGGCAGCTGTCTAGAGTGCCTCCTGGAACAGCTGCGTGACAGCTACAACTCCCTGGGCTACTTCCCCATGGCCTCCTCCCACCCCTTCTTTATCCTCATCATAGGACCTTCCTCCTGGTGTCTGACAATGCTTGTACACCTCAGTCCTCCAACAGTCGCGTTCTCACTCTCAGCTCCTAGTGCCTCTTGCTCCCAGCTCCTCACACACACACCACAAACTGAAGTGAGCTCCTTTTTAAAACCCAGGTGCCCTGATTAGCCTGCCTTAATTGATTCCAGCAACTTCTTGATTGGCTGCAGGTGTTCTAATCAGCCTGTCTTAATTGTCTCCAGAAGATTCCTGATTGATCTGGAACCTTCCCTGTTATCTTACACAGGGAAAAGGGACCTACGTAGCCTGGGGCTAATATATCTGCCTTTTATTACTCTCCTGTAGCTATCTGGCCTGACCCTGTCACAATATGAAAAAGGCCATGACAGATCATGTAATATCTTTTTGTTTATTCACATGGGGCAAGATCTTGTGAGGTGCTGAGCACTCATGTACCACTGAGTTTCTGTATCATGCATTTGTTATGAAACTAATAAAACACCTAAAACCTATTAGGGAATGCCGGGTGGATGCTCATTTGACCAGTAGAAAGCTGCTGCTTGTTTCCTTAAGTGAAGCCAAGTACGTTACTTCAACCAAGGGTTTAATTTGTGCCATAACTGAACACTACATAAGGCCATTAAAAGATCTTGGATAACTAAGTGAGCAATACACAGTGGTTGCAATGCAGCTGAGCCTTGGAAGAAGACAGTTTTCCCCATAGCTAATTTTTAAAAAGCCTTAGGGGCCTGGCCCTATAGCTGTTCCATGCATGAACCTTAACAGGATTCAGCCCTTAGTTTACTTTAAAGACACTAGCACCTACCGCCTGTGGGAGTTGAATCACAGTATCTGCAGATTCTAACCCTTGTTTTTCTTTTGATTTTCCTTTTTACAAGTTTCTATAGATTTGACTCATGCATTACATGTGATCATACCTGGTACATGTGAAGGTGGACTGCACAATTTGCCCTGTGGCTTCTTCTTTATTCTGAATTCCTCTTAGACAGCCACTCCCTAGAAATGGCAATTGCAAGACATGTTGATTCGGAGGTTTGTGTCTACAGTAGGGTTTTTTCCATAGCACCTAACCGCTGTTTCTCCAGTTTTAGAGCTGCACTTGTGGTACCCACAGTGATACATGCTGATATAGATAGGACTCCAGACATTCACCAGCATTTTAGATACTCTGTCATCTAACCCTACTCAGTTCTGATCTACACAACACAGTAGTTAAAATGCCTTGTCTACACAAGCTAACTCTCCATTGCTGCGAGTGATGGGGTTCAACCAGAGGTAGCAACAGAGGGAAATTTTAGGGGAAAAAAAGTCTGAGTGTACAATTTGGCACACTGGAAAATGAGGGACTCTCTCTCTTTCTGCCCTCCACAAGAAGCCATATTTAATATGGTTCATACTAATACATTTTGAATAATATGGACCTGATTTTCAACTCACTTACGCTAGTGTTATGTTAGTATAACTCTGCTTCTATTTCACTGGAGTTATTTTCTCCGTTCACACTAGTGCAAAGAAGAGAAGAATCTGGCCCTATCTGCCTAGCTATCTACATATGGCATAACAATTTTACAACTGCATTTAAAGATGTGCTCCGTAATGGATCTCTAAGTTGTAATATGACTGGACTGGCTTTAGAGATAGGCAAACAGCATTAGCATTAACTGTGCTTTAAAATGATTATTCAGCCCATACGATTAAGGAAATAGAAAGCATCGTGTAGAAACCCTCCAGTCACACTGTGCACCAGAGAAAGGAGTAGGCACAATCTGGCCCCAAGTTAGACCAATTAAAAAGACTGTAGTGACCACAGACATCACGTGGGTCCACAGCTGGGTCCTTTCCCCATAGGCAAGACTAAAGTACATTATACCATGGGACCCTGATCAATAAATGTTGCAGTAGAAGTGGGCTCATGATGTTACTAAGTAGCATCACAGGCTGAAGTGATTGATTTCTGCTGCACAAAGATGCTGTTACTCAAGGTTTGCTATTTTGTTTTTTACGTAATAAATATTTTATTTATGGCCCCACTACTCGCTTGTCCAGAGCCATCACTCTACAAGCCTAATCCAGTCAGCAACCAATGACAATCACCTCTTTTGCTTCTGTGAAATTCAGGTTAGACAAGTCATATTGTCAGTAATTATTAGTATTATTAGTTTCCAGTAGCAGCCACAATATGCTCATTATTCAATGTCAATGATTGATGCTCCTATTTAATACAATTCAGTACCATGTGTACGTCTTCCTTGAATTCCCTTTACTCAAAGAAACGCTGCGGGGTAGTCTAGGTACCAAATTTATGTTTTGTTTAAAAAAAAAACCACCATAGCTTTTTCAAAGAACTAATAGTAACATTTTCATTAAAATATATTCTTTGAGTCTAATTGTTTCCCTCCAGTGTTTGCCACCCAAACACTGCAGCAGCATCCTAGTGCATGAGAACCCCCCAAATGAAACTGACCGGAAACTATAAACAAAAGAGAAGGTGAACTATTCCAGAGGGTCCTGAATGATGTTGCTCTAGTTGCTGTGTGACCTCTCCCACGGAGAGCAGCATTTCCAACACTGTGCAATGGCCATTGCCATTCAGATTGCAGCATGGGTGGTGAACAAACGCTGCCTTTCCTCCGACCTCCGTCTCAGAACATTCCCTGTGAGACTGGTGGCTTGTCTGCAGTGGGGACTTTTGCACCAGTGTAGCTATGCTGATGTAGTTTCACCAGTGCAAATCCCCGTAGTTTTGTGCATGCATGTAAAGCCAGGCTTCAGTGGGATTACTCACAGGTTTAAAGCAAAGCATGTGCGTAAGTATTTGCAGGATCATCAGAACCTTAGGGTGAAATCCTGGCTTCACTGAAGTCACTGGGAGTTCTGCCACTGACTTCAATGGAGCCAGGGTTTCACCTTTCGTCTTTTCCTTTCCAAAGCTGAGGTGGGAAGGAAAGATAGAACCAGCAGTGCAGATGAAAAAGAGAAAGATAAGAGGGCTGGGGTGGGTGTAAATGAAATGGAAGGAGTGACAATTAAAAGCTTATAAAGCATGTCAGCTTTGTTTGTTTATTTAAATGCACAGTGAAACAATTCTAGGGCCTTTCAGTCTTCAGTTCTGAAAGGAAACATGAAGCACAGTTCAACTGGCAAGAAATATAGGCTGCCTGCTTGTGGAGACCCAGTCAGGTCATGGGATTTAGGATTGAAGATGATTGAGAACAGAGCATGCCTCCACCTGTCTCAGCAAGTGGTAATGGCTGGGTGGAGGGGCAGAGTGCTCATTTTTTGTTTTTGCAGCAACCTTATTTATTAGTGCTACATTCTGAAGGGAAGCAAATTAAGCTATTGAGTGACTTTTCTGTTTAGACTGGACAGATTCCTGTTTTGTGTTCTGAAAATTACCTTCGAATTAGTCAAGAATGTATGCATTTGATAGTCAGCTTCTTGTAACACAGTAATCTGACTAAAACAAGTGAGATACTTTAACTTCTTTTGTTCCACAATTTCCATTTAACCTCCCCCCCCACCTCCTCCCCCTCCAAGTAATTCCACAGTTTCCTGTCAAAAAGATCCAACCTAAATCCCAGGAGACTTCTTCCTTCTTGTCTGGAACAAAACCGAAGACAACAAAGGTTGGCTAGAGTCAAAGCTGTATCTGAAAATTGTTAAAATGCATGTTTGTGTTGTACTATGCTACTGAGAAGTTTCAACACATAATAATAGCACATAACTATAGCATGCTAGTGTATTAGTTATTCAAAGTGCTGTAAGAACAGCAACTAATTAATCATTTACCTCCTCTGCAGAGTGTCACAAGAACTCTCTTTTTTAAGAACAGATGAACAAAATGGGCTACAGAGAGGTTAAAAGATTTACCAGAGTCCGCACAGCAAATAAGTGTCAGCCATGACTAGAAATCAAGAACCAATTATTCTCAGTATCATTATTTTTAACCTTAATGTCAGTTCCAAGGAGTAAAGATGGGATAAGGACCCTGGGGAAGGAAGGGGGGAATTGACCATAGGTTTCTAGATTTTTAGTAATGTTAAGTCATAATAATCAGTTTAATGTTATCAGTTTCTTTTGGTGTACGTCCAAAATATGTTTAACCTGGGTGCCTGAAGCTAGCCTCCTAAATGGAGCTGGTCAGAAATTTTCTGATGAAACTAAGTTTCATTGGAAAATGCCAATTTGCTGGACTGAAATATTTTATCAAAACTATTGCAGATTTGACAAAACTTTCACCAAAACACAAGCATATTTCCATTGGGAATCTTCTGGTGTTTCACAGTCCATAGCTTAGTGACAGAGAGCCTGCCAGCCTCCAGAGTCCTGTTCTCCAAGCTTCCAGACTCAAGGCTAGCCTGGAAGTCAAATCCCTGGTATACCTAAATCCAGGGCAGTCCACCTGGCCTTGAGTCCAGCCCTGGGCATCCCAGCAGGTGCTGCATGAAATTGGCATTCTTGTCAATTTCACTCAGCAGCTGCTGGTTCTCCAGAGAAAATTTCATTTTGGAAACACCATGTGCTCAGTATTTCTGAAACTAATTTTTTTTTCAGTTTCTCATTTCAGTAAGAAAAGTCAAAAAAATTTCAGTTCAAACCAAACTAATTTTTTGTTCTGAATATTTGGGTCTGTCCCGAACCAAAAAAAAAATCAATTCCTCTCTCAACTCTACTCTTGAATCCCTAGTTAGACATCTAAATGAAAGTCAATAGGAGTGTGGGTTTTCAGCACCTTTAAAAAAATTAAAAGGTCACATATTTATGTTCCTAGATAAGGATTTGAGAGCATAACTTAGCTACCCAGGTCAGTCCGCATTCAAGGCAGTTTTCTTGCCTGACCATGAAAAGCATCATGGGACCCAGTGGAAGTGGATAAAATCCTTCTTGCTGTACTGTGACTGCGCGGTTTTAGGAAGTAAGGGTGCTCTGAGTTCTCATGGCATACAATGGAACATATACGATGTCAGACTGTGCTCCACTATTTTTAAAACTACTTCAGAACTCATCATCTGATATTTAAATTGTGTCCTGACCAGAGATCAGGGAGTTTAGACTTCAGAATTAAGAAATCCTTTCCCTTAGCCTCACAAGTATTTGCAGCAGACCAAGAAATGGAGCATGTTATTAGATCTAAACTGCTGATTATTTGGGTTTTTAAAAATTGATGTTTGCCTGAAGACCATGCAAAAGTTCTGCGCCCAGTTACAGATGTATAAATCCAGAGTAAATCCATTAGTCTCAGTGAGCCAGATTCTGCTCTTATTGATGTTTGGATGAAACTGGAATAAATAACTCCCTTGAAAATAATGGAATTACTTCAGGTTTAAACCAGTGTAACTGGGGAGAATTTGTCCTTCTTAACCCTTTTATCCAGTGCCTCATTAGATACTGGTTTCAGAGTAGCAGCCGTGTTAGTCTGTATTCGCAAAAAGAAAAGGAGGACTTGTGGTACCTTAGAGACTAACCAATTTATTTGAGCATAAGCTTTCGTGAGCTACAGTTCACTTCTGAATGCATCCGATGAAGTGAGCTATAGCTCACGGAAGCTTATGCTCAAATAAATTTGTTAGTCACTAAGGTGCCACACGTCCTCCTTTTCTTTTTTCATTATATACTGATGTACAGGAGATAGGCCAATTCCTAAAAGCTTCTTCTCCTGTCTTTTCAAACTTGCCCTCCTAAACATTGACAGTTCACGTCAGGATTGGTGTGAAGCTGTACTGCCAGGCGGCATTCTGCATCAGCCAGGCTATGTGCCTCCCAGATGTCCCTGGTGTATGGGCAAGTGTTACTCTGAAACCTGAGTGGGGGTAGTAACAGCTGTGTTAGTCTGTATTCGCAAAAAGAAAAGGAGTACTTGTGGCACCTTAGAAACTAACCAATTTATTTGAGCAGGAGCTTTCGTGAGCTGTAGCTTACTACAGCTCACGAAAGCTCCTGCTCAAATAAATTGGTTAGTCTCTAAGGTGCCACAAGTACTCCTTTTCTTTTTACCCCCACTCAGGCATGCAGCCTGCTACCAACTCTGCATCAGTCCTGCCTCCTCCCCAACCCTCTCAGTTCCCTTTGAGATGCTCCGTGCTGCAAGGCGAATAGGGATGGAGCAATCCTTGCGCTCCAGTGAGTGTTGGTACAGCAGTTCTTGCTGAGATGGGGTGAAGGGAAAGGTTCAATGCTCATTACTCACTGCATACCCAGGTAAGAGCCAGACAGCATCTTGTTCTCATGTAAAAATGCAATAAACCAGATACTAATAGTAAATCTTAATAATGTATTAATTCTTCTACAGTTCTAAAGAATGGACAATCTTGCAATCCATATTCACTTGATTCACTGCAAGCAAGGATAACCTGGGTGAGAAAGACTTGTAGTATTGGGCACCCTAGAAAGAAAGTCTTCATATTTTATTGCAGATTTCTAATCTAGAAAGAGATGGGGTATATGGCAGCTTCTAACGTAAAGAGTAAATTCTATGCTGAAAATCATTTCATGCTTTGGATAAATAGAAAGTATACTGTTTCCACATTGACTCCGAATCCTGCATGGGGTAATACAGATCTAAATCCTTATTCCATTATCTCCATAGCTTAAGGCCATCCCGGAATGACTCCATAATAAAAAGAATATTTATTGGAGTCTGATTTACCAGATTGAGATAACATCTTATTTTGCATGTTGGATGTTATTTAATTGTATGATACCTTTTCCAGACATGCCTTTCAGCTTTCCAGATATGCCCCCTGAAACTACATGCTCCTCTGTTCAGCTCATTTGAAATTCTGTGGTAGAAAAGCCCTGCTCCCGAATGCTCTCTGTCATGGCATTTCAGTGGAGCTGAACAGTTGGGTCTGGAACTGTAACTTTTGAAGGTGTATTGAAGGACTGTAATTATACCCCAGCATCTGAAAGAATTGGATGGTAGGAAGTACATTTATAATTGCCATGACCATTAAGGAGATGAGAGAGATCTAGGGTGAAATCCTGAAGTCAATGGAAGTTTTACTGTTGACTTTAATGGTGCCAGGATTTCATCTCTAGAGCTCAACTCTGATCTCACACTGGTATAACTCCATTGACTTCAGTGGCATTAATCCTTCGTTCATAACTCCTACCAAAGGCAGCAGAAAGAGGGCTGGCCTCAAAACTCTCCACAAAAAAAAGTTAATAACTTACCTTGATTACAAACTCTGTTCTTCAAGTATAGCCAGTACTCAAGTTCTGAAGATCATTTAACTATATGGGAAGTTTGATGTAGAAACAAGCAGATTTTGAGCTACAAGGATCACATGAAATAAACAATTCAAATCAGATTGTTTTTAATTAACTGAAGTGACAAAACAGTTTGTTTCTCATAAATTTGCAGAATTTATCATTCTCCTTTTTCTTCAGAGCAAAGCTAGCAATTTTCATGCCAAACTATATTTTGGAACCAAAGTTATAAGACAGCTAATATGAGTCATATTATGGACATAGGTTGCAACCTTAGCTATGGAAAGGCTTCCACATAAAAATGGGCCACACTAAAACCCTGGGTGACAACTTCACCTCATGCTCCTCATATTGGACTACATGAAACAAACACCCCAAACAAACAAGCAGCAAAACTGTTTCTTTCTTTAAAACTTCTCAAGCTGGTGACATCAAATGTCCTTGGACAAAGGAGGTGTACTTAGGACCTTCCATATGGAAAGAACAATTTCAGGGATCAGTAGTATATACATCTGTGGAAAATCAGTGCAGGAGTTCTGGGGGAGGAGGAATGAAGGGGACTGGGCTAGACTTTAGAACAAGATTTTTTATTGCACCATATGAAGCCTGAGGACAATGTAAGGAGGACATATTAGAATGCTGAGGCTTTGATTCTTCCTCATTTATATGGGTAGTGTTTTTTAACAGTGCAACTTCTTTGACTTTGATGGAGTTACTCCCAATTTACATCAGTGTAAGATATAAGTCTTATATGTGGAAGTGAGGAATGGAATTTTCCTTTTACTATCTACAATAATATTTTATTGTACAATAAAAAAGAGGTTGAAAGAAATAGGCACATGGATGTTGAAGGTGAGGCATGGAAGGAAGCTTATAAAGGGGTCTGCAAAAGGCTGTAGGTACCACTACTTACTTCCTTAGTGTGAGGCTTAAGTGGTTCTATAGGGCATTGCATTGGCTTTTGTCAGTTGGAAGATTCTCACCTTCAGTGCACTGAATACAGAGTTCGAGAAGAGTTCAGCTTTTAACGAAGTGTTTCATCATGAAATCATGCTATCATGCCTAGGTAGTTCTGGGCATGCTAAATCTCTACAAGTCATAGTGATCCAGATTAAACATTTATCATTCCATTAACCATCACCATGCAGGAACTAAAGCAGCACGCTTTAACGTGTCAGCTATGTTGTCCAGTGAAGTCACATTCTTCCCATTCATACCTTGCTTGAAAGTAGTGGTTTGCTACATGCTAATATTCCTGTCATGCTGGTTAGGGCAGTGTCAGATCACCTGCCATGTATTGTGATTTCTACCTGCCCAGGAAGTAGTATAGCATTCAAAGAGAATTTTCAGAAATATTTCAAGTTTTTGATTATTCTTCTCTTTCTTCATTATATCCTTAGCTGAAGTCCTGTAACATCCACTGATCTACAGAAGTCTGCATGCAGTTTTGCAACATTTGATATTATATCTACTGTGTCATCATCATGACTAAGCCTCAGTAAAATATTATACAAACATTTGCATGTTATTTTTATTCTTAGATATGTTTTCCCAGTTACCTCTCACTTCCATGCTTTTCCTTCCATTCTTACTCACTTTCAATCTATCCTTTCACCACCACCCCAGAAATATATAGAACATGTATGTTTGTTGTATGCAAAGAAATGTATAACTTTGTAAATTATAAATAATAGCAGTAATAATGTGTTTTCCACTATGGATTTCTTAGAGATTTTCCACCACAGTTTCATATGCTCTATTTGTACCCCGAGCAAGGGTTTTATCTCAGCAATTTTTTTTTAATATATTTTAGGGTCATTGTAAGATAAATTTTCAAATAGAAAAGGTTCCACATTTCCTAGCCCTAGTAGCAAGTCTAATTAGTTTGTTCTTCCTGCCTGACTTATTCAGTAACAAACACTGAAGTAGAAGATGACATCTGACTCACTTCCATTGTAATTTGTTATCATTTTACAAACACAAGATTGTTATTGACTCAATCAGAAGGAAGTGGAAATCTATAAATAATAATTAAAAACTATTAATATAAAGGTGCTAATTATAAGTATATTATGCACCCATGACACCCTTCAGCCCAGGGGCTCAGTCACGTCAAGTGGCTTTGTGATCAGCAATAAGGGGAGGGGATACATGGAAAGCATACATGAAAGTTTTCTGGGATGTTGGTATATTTTCACTATAGTTGAATATAGTGAAATGAGTGACACTCTTAAAGGTGTATTCTGCTAAAGCACTGGACTAGAATTCAGAAGATCAGGGATCTGTTTCCAACTCTGCCACAGACTTCTGTGTGATGTTGGGCAAGTCTCTTAATGTCTCTCCATTTCCCTTTCCCCATCTGGAAAATGGGGACAATGCTTCCCTACGTCACAAAGGTATAATGGAGTAAGTTTTGTGAGCTGTTCAGCTACTATGGTGATAGCAGCCATACAGTATGTTATGCTTAAGGTATTACCAACTACAATAGCAAATGGTACTCATGTAGCTTTTGTAAGGTACACTATACTGAGGCTAAACATGTCAAACTGAATGCTCAGAAGGAGTTAGAGGCCTACTGTCTATTTTCAATCAAATAGTCAAAGTTAGGAACCTAACTCTTTCTGAACATTCAGCCCTTCAGAATGCAGTATGCTTAGTAACTTGCTGGTAAGAATGATAATCTGATTTACCAGTTTCCAGGCTGAAAATATATCTTATATTCTAGTATCATTTTAGTCAGCATCAAAACTTCCATTGAGCTCAGGGGGGTCAAATCTTGAACCTCTCTTTGTTTTTATTCATTTCAAATGCAGGGTTTGTCATAATTTGTTGTTGCATGGGATTTTGTCTTTTGCCAGTTCCCCAAAGTGTTTCATGTTCTGTCTTTGACTAGACACTGGATTTGTAGATAATGTGAAAAACTACTCTTAAGTGTGCTTGCCCCGAGCAAGAACTCCCCAGAAGAGTGGCAAATGTAAATCAACTCCTTTACCTTCCAAATGTGAGGAGATCTGGGGGAACACAAGGAGTAGCTTCATCACACATGAACAGAGCTGATCTTCCCTCCCACACCCAAATAAAGAGGTGTCAGAAATGGAGTTTTATTGAATGTGAAACTTTTTCATGAAAGTTTAATTTGACAATATAATTTTTTTGTTTTATGACAAGCTTTCTCAATGAAAAACTCCATCTCTAAACCCAATTTTTCATCATTTAAAAAGGTTATTTTAGGGATGCTGTCAGTTAGGAAGGTTTGTGATGGCTGCTCTGTCACTTCCTTCTGTGCATGAAGATGTCTCAATACCTTTTGACAGAATTACAGTGATGACCTGGCTAATTTCTACACAGCTATCATATATTGTACAATTTAACAGAGAAAAACAAAACAATCTTTTACACATTAAGCCCAAACTTGCTGTCACTGAAGTCAGTTGGAGCATTGGTCTTGCAAATACAATGCAGTTACCTTACAATGCTAAACACATGAAAGAGAAAGAAGAGCCTCTTGGCTGGTACACTTTGAGAAGTAGCCAATAGTAGTGGGCTATTACCAGTTCTAGTATATTGTAAGCAAGGCTTCCAGCTGTAAGCTTCAGCTCTTTTCACCAGGAATGCTGGACAATTTCCCCCATTGGATTCATTGGTGAATGTGTTTGATTCTGAATATCTGAACAAGGAGTTTAAAATAAAATCAGGGCACTTTACACTGCTGCAGGTCACCCTGCTTCTCCTTATCAACTGCAAATCTAAAGATTGGGCCAGGACTGACAATGCAAGACGGGGTTGTTGTAGCCATATTGGTCCCAGGATATTAGAGAGACAAGATGGAGGAGGTAATATCTTGTCTCTCGCACAAATGGAAGTTGGTGCAATAAAAGATATTACCTCACCCATGTTGTCTCTCTAATTCAAGACAGGGAGAGTCTGAACTGTGAAATGGAGACCTACAGCAAGACCCATCAAGACAGCTTATTAGCAGCATTCAATGAAAATGCAAAAAAAGAAGCCTTTCCCCTGGTCAGCTATGTTTGTTTTTGTTACTGTTTGTCATAAATATAAAGGGAAGGGTAAACCCCTTTGAAATCCCTCCTGGCCAGGGGAAAGCTCCTCTCACCTGTAAAGGGTTAAGAAGCTAAAGGTAACCTCGCTGGCACCTGACCAAAATGACCAATGAGGAGACAAGATACTTTCAAAAGCTGGGAGGAGGGAGAGAAACAAAGGGTCTGTGTCGGTCTGTATGCTGGTTTTTCTGCCAGGGATAGACCAGGAATGGAGTCTTAGAACTTTTAGTAAGTAATCTAGCTAGGTATGTGTTAGATTATGATTTCTTTAAATGGCTGAGAAAAGAATTGTGCTGAATAGAATAACTATTTCTGTCTGTGTATCTTTTTTGTAACTTAAGGTTTTGCCTAGAGGGGTTCTCTATGTTTTGGAATCTAATTACCCTGTAAGATATCTACCATCCTGATTTTACAGGGGGGATTTCTTTATTTCTATTTACTTCTATTTTTTATTAAAAGTCTTCTTGTAAAAAACTGAATGCTTTTTCATTGTTCTCAGATCCAAGGGTTTGGGTCTGTGGTCACCTATGCAAATTGGTGAGGCTTTTTATCCAACATTTCCCAGGAAAGGGGGGGTGCAAGTGTTGGGAGGATTGTTCATTGTTCTTAAGATCCAAGGGTCTGGGTCTGTAGTCACCTAGGCAAATTGGTGAGGCTTTTTAACCAAACCTTGTCCAGGAAGTGGGGTGCAAGGTTTTGGGAAGTATTTTGGGGGGAAGGACGCGTCCAAACAGCTCTTCCCCCGTAACCAGTATTAGTTTGGTGGTGGTAGCGGCCAGTCCAAGGATAACGGGTGTAATATTTTGTACCTTGGGGAAGTTTTGACCTAAGCTGGTAAAGATAAGCTTAGGAGGTTTTTCATGCAGGTCCCCACATCTGTACCCTAGAGTTCAGAGTGGGGGAGGAACCTTGACACTGTTGTAAATAGGACAACTTAGAGGTGTGCTCTAAGATGTACACTAGGTAGTTTTCAAATACCTCTTACCCGGGCAAGCATTAGTTTGTTTATAAATGCCAAAGCTTTAATCGGTGCATTTATGATAACGCACTCCTTGTAGCTATTAGATAACAAAAGGAAAACATTATGCACATAAAGTATGAATTTTTTTTGCCATTTTAAATCCCTTCCCAGCAGCATAGCTAATGTCTACACTGAAGCACGACAGTGGCACCGCTGGTATATTTTAAATGTAGACAAGCCCTCAGTCGGACTCACTGGGCCCTAGTGCACAGACTCAGTCTTGGAGGTGCTAAGGCTGCATCGTCTACCCTTAAGAAAGGGTGGGATCCCTGAGAGAGTCTGGACCACTGAAGGAGTTCATCCCAGGGAGTGTTTAAACTCTAGGGCATAGGATAGATCCTGTGAATAGCTGACAGTTACAGATGTCTTCTAATTTCAGACCTTACCTAAAATAAAAATTGTTGGGGGTGAGATTGGATGTAGAGATTGTATGCATCTCTGCAATGCAAGCACACAGTTCCCAGGGGTTAGAACGTGAGGTTTTTAGTTTGAGCCTTTGTCTAGGAGCAACCTAAGCAGAGACGAGAGCAGCAGGAGGCAAGACAAACAGAAAATTTCTGTACAGGTTGAATTGAAGCTATAATGTATTTGCCATTATACAGTGCCTTTCAGCCTTAGGTAACCGGAGTAACTGCATCATTTCGGTGATCAGCCAGGATTAAAAGTTGAGGGAAGGAGAGGAAAGAGAAATGTCAGAGTCAAGAGGGAAAATACACCACAGGTGAAATCCTGGCCCACTGAAATCAATTCGAATTTTGCCTTTGACTTCAATGGGATCGGGATTTCACCCCAGGAGTATCTATAAAGGCTGCAGGTAATTGCCAGTAATTTTAGATCACGTACTTCACAATAACCCTTCAAGGGAAGTAGTGTAAACTCCATCTAGAAGTACACTGAATAAAGCACCAGATAATGTATTGTGGGGACCCACCACAGACAGGAAGATGGATCAAATATCACCGTATGTACTTCCATTGACTCCCGTGGGATAATACTTACACTAAGACTGATTTTGCCCTAGTAAGGGATCACATATTACAAAGTCTGTTCTTGCTGCAGCTCAGGTCAGTGTGGACAAAACTGAGCTCTAGGTTACAAGATTGAAATAAGACATTTTGGGCGTCAAAGTTGTTATGTGGCATTGTGACCTGGAATAAAGGTTCAGCTCAGAACAAGCATACAATTTTATGAGATCTCAGTAGGTCAAGTGCTTCCAACCCCACCCTGAGGACTGGGGCCTTCTATGAACCAGAGATGCTTCTGTTTGCTTGGTCAGGAAGGAGACCATGAGCCAGTTTAAAACCAGACTATTATCCAAAAATCCTTTCATTGTCTGTTGGTCCTTGAAGAATCCAGTTTGAACTAGTGTATTCAAACTTTTCCAGGGGGTGGTGTTTCTCTGGAGATGTTATAACCTGAGTGAAATTTGCCTAATCATTCTCTGCTGTTCTCTTATTTACCTTTCCTATGGACAAACACAAGATCCCTCAACAACACACAAGTAATTGCATTTTTAATGCAGTGGACCCCAAAGGCAGTAAACCTAATTCGATAAGGTTTAATGTAATTCAATAAACTTCATTCAGGGTATTGCAGGAAATTGTCAATCTGTCACAGAGAGTTCCTACTGCAGCCCTTATCTCCTACCAGCTGAACAAAGAGCTTGCATTATGTAGTCCTGCAAACACTAGCCCTCAGTCACAGCCCCTGTACTAGGCCTGTCATCAGTCCCTCCAAACTACATTCCTCAGAATAACTTTGTCCTGGGTCAGGGCCATGCCTGGCCTATAAACTGCTTCCAAGTGCCAGCATACACCCTGTTGGGTTCCTCATTTTACACTTATAAAAAACAAAGCTTTAAGTTTGATTAAAAAAACAAAACACAACCACACATAGCTAGTGTACATTGACGTAAAGAAACCAGCAAAACCCCAAAACTAAAATCAGAGTTCTCTTCTATAAAGTATTCTGGATTATACAGAAATCTCTCTATTTTTTACCCTCCCATGTATCCTCCTTGCTATCTTTGTCCCCCGTTTTAGATGGCTTTAAAATTCTCTCCTCACACTTCTCTTACTTTAAGATTAAGAAGATATTTTCCCTTCTCTTCCCCAACACTGCCAGCCAAATGGTCTTTTCTACTTTCTAAATCAACATGGGCCTCCTGGTAGACAGGTGTTTCCTGGTTGGAGGTTCTATTTCCAGGGATGATTCAGCAGAAAACAGGACACCTGGGTTATGACGACTAGTAGTGGTGGCAACTGCAGAATATTTTTAAGTGCAATCATACTATATTTATTAATACTCTACTTGATGAACAAACTGCACTGAGAAAAGGGGCTATGTTCATAAATATTTGCTGCCCCACTACTTCTCCAGTTCTAATAGCTTTAATTTCTAATATAGGGAGACTTTCTCTGTATCTCCAGACTGCCACAATTTCCCTCAATTTCTTCCCAGGAAGCGTGACAACAAATCTTTTGCTTCTGAGCTGCTCATAGTTGTCTGAATATAATTTTTCTGCACAGATGGATCAGTTTTTCCACAGGGAAAAACGTAGCTACTGAGGCTGGAATAAGACTACACTGTGTGCTTACAAAAGATCTTTGCAGGCAGCAGTCTGAATCTAAAGGAAGCCTCTTGATCCTTCAACTGCAGGAAAATCTAGCAGAGAACAATGAATATCCCTCAGATATCCCTCCTGTCCTGATGATAAGACAGTTGAATCAATTTAAACCCCAAAGTATCTCACCCACAAAGCTGAAATTATGCTTGTGAATGGGTACTACCTGCTTTTTGGTGAACAAGGGGTTAACTTCAGTTTAGTTTCCTTCTCACCTTGCACAGGTTCTTAGGAAAAGGACTATAAGCTGGTTGGTTGAGCTACATATCTGAGAATGGGCTCTACCTGTGGGGTGATAGGTCTTGACTGAACCTCCAGAGGGGCTTATTTTTGTTTCTGCCTATTTTAACCCTAACTTGCTTCCTTGTTATAAACTTTATTCATTGAGGGAAGAGAGCTTGCTGGCTACTACTGTGTTATTTTCTGCAGCATCCTTCCAACAATGATCCTATTATTATTTATTGCTTTAAATTATTAACAGTAGCAATCCCGAACATTAAAATAGAGGCTGCAGCTGAGGGACACAGCAAAAGCAGCAGCAGAGGAAGATTATAATGATGGGGGATGGAATTCTTCAACCCATATAGAGCTTTCAGAAAATGTTATAGAAGGGATTTTCTACGGTGCTCAGCATTGACCTAACTCTGCTACCACTGAAGTCAGCGGGAGATTTATCACTGAGCAGTTAGGCCATCGCTGACTGCTTTTGAAAAATCTCATCTTACATGTGTTGAAGAATCATTTCAAACTTCCTTTGCTATTTTTGTTGTTATGTCTCTAAGTGGGATCCCTGTCACAGATTTTACAGCCTGATGTTGCTTGTTTGAGTCTTTGCAGACAGAAAGCTCTGGTCCAGGTTAAATGGAAATAATGTTACTAAACTATTCTGGTATGGCCTTGTGATAGGGTGCACTGGTACCGCGAGGGTTAACTCTACTCTCTGGGCCGAGGAGGTCATGCCCCTGTGGCCCTGCTGGGCATGCTCCAGCTGGAGACTAGATATAAAAGTAAAATACCCTTTATTCCAATCCCTCCCAACTACAGTGTCTGAGTGACATCCCTTGTGAAGGGGTTGCTATATAGCATCCCTGCATCATTCCATCAGTCTGTAATTGTTTCATTTTACTTTTTGAGTTTTACTGCATCAGTTAAGCTTTATCTGCGTTGTGTCAATGTGAGATGACTTTGGTCTGTGAAATCTTCTTTCTTCGCAGCATTTCCTTCTTGGATTTATGATCTCTAGCCAATTCACTCCTCCGAGCTTTTCATAATGCTGCAGTTACCACTATCTTTGAATATTAGTGCAAGCACTCAACATGGAAGCCCATGCAGACAAATACAAGAATGGACTGGGAAAGTGGTGAAAGCCAAATTTAGCAAGCAGCTAGTGCTGTCCTGAGTGACATTACCTACCGGCTCCTAGAAAATTTCAACTCTTTCCCAGCAACAAGAATTAGATCTTCTACAAATTCCAGCATAAAGTGGATAGTGGTTAATAAAGAGGAACCACTCCTGTTAAGGTGCATGCATGTAATATAAACTTAGGGCTGGATTTCACAGCCCTTATTCATGTGAGTAGTTTCACTGATTTCTAATGGAACTACTCATATGAGTAAGGGTGGTAGGATCAGGCACTTAGAGGAAAGCACAAAGGGCCAGATTTTTAAAGGTTTTAGGCCGAAGTGATTTTCAATCCCATTTTCAAGAGTCCGTTCAGCAAGACTTAGGCCTGATCTTCAGCTAAAACTTTGTTGACTTAGCTGCATTGCTCAGGGCTGTGAAAAATGTCACACCCTGTGCAAGGTCATTAGGTCAACCTACACCCTAGTATAGACACCACTAAGTCAATGGACAAATTCTTCCATCAACCAAGCTACCACCTCTTGAGGGGTGGACATACTACAGCGACCAAAAAAAAAACAACATCTGTCACTTCAGCAAGGATCTGCAGGTGTGCTGCTGTGGCACTTATAGTGTAGACGTAGCTTTAGGTTCCTAGGTGCCTAAATCACATTGGAAAATTGGATTTATCCATCACATAAGCCTTGCAACACTGGGTGGAGTAACACCTAAATGCCTTAAAAAAAATCTAGGCCGAGAGCAGTTTTTATTTCCAATAACATTGTGACCATTCTAGCTTCCATTTCTTTTATATACTGTGCATCTCTTTACTGTTTTCTAGCATAGGAAGCTGTAGTGGTCCCTCCATCTCAGGCTTGGAAGGAGGCCACTCTGACTCACTGCGTCAGGCAACAAACAGCAGTCAGTTAGCAGTCTACGGCTCTGGTCCTCTGGGCAGGGCAGAGCAACACAGTCTATAGCCATAGTCTTCTGGCTGGGGCAGACAGTAGTTAGCAGTCTAGTGTTCTGACCCTCTGGGCAGGGCAGAGCAAGGAACAGTCTTTAGCCCAAAGCCACCTGGTTAGGACAGACAGCAAGAAGAGACTTCAGGCCTAAAGGTTTAAGATAAGCATGTGGCCAAATGCCAGCTGTTGGGTTGGCAGCAGGGGGGTAGGGGGTCCCAGGTCCACCCTACTCCAGTGGGTCCCAGCTGAGGGCCCTAGCAGTGGTGGGTGGTTCCACCACTGGATCAGCAGGGATCCCGCCAAATCACACTGACTCACTTCCTGGCAGCACAACCAGACTAATATCTGGTTCTCCTGGGCTACTTCCTACTGCTGTCCATTGGCTCAGCTCAGTTGGCCACACGTCCTCCACAGCTTCTGGGTAGACGGCCAATGGTAGTTCCAGTACCTCCTCTCTGTCCGCAGTCCTCTTCGGGGGCAGGGTGTAGGTGACTCCGGGCCTAGTCTGGAGTTCTGCAGAGGGCTTGAGACATCTGCCTCCTTCCCTGGCTCGGCCCCAACTGAGCTGTGGAGAGCACTCCACACTCTACAGGATTAAGCCCTAAACATGGAATCATGGTAGCACAGGCTTGTGCTGGAGTAGGAGAATAAAATAGTATGGCATGGCCAAGCAAATATTGCAGACACAGGCCCTATTGCAAAAGCTTTCCTATTCAGGAAAGGTGTTCAAGCATATGCTTAAAGTGTTTACATGTTTTCCTGAATCAAGGCAACATAGAAAACAAGACAGCAAAGCCTGGTAATGGATACAATATGAAGAAAAAGGGCTCCATATGCTAAGAACATTATTCAATTTATCAGGAAACTGACAGCATAGGCAGCAAGACTTGAGCCAAACAATACCAAAGCAAATTAAAGCTACAAGAATAAAATTACTTCCCTTGAAAAGTAACTTCCAATGAATGCTTAGATGCCTCCATGTGGTCATCTAGGCCAACCTCTACAAAAGATAGTTCAGGTGTCATGAGGATCATCAAGAAACAATCATGATCGAGATCCATTCCTTCTTGAAATTAGAGTGCTGGCTTTGGGTTCAAGGATACGGGTGACTATGCAGAACATCACATCTATGGGAATGTCAGGGTTAGGGTTAGTGCTGGAGCTATCACGGTAACTCAGTTCCAGGCAAGAAGCGGGCAGAAGAATAAGAAGAGTTCCTAAAGCCATTGAGATCACTTCTGTAACTGATGAAAAGGATTCTAGGATGTATTTAGGGGTGACAAGGACACCCAATTTCTTCTTTGCTCAGGATGTCAACACACCTAGGGCCATTTCGGAGAAGAAAAAGGTCTTGAGATGTTCAGAACAACTCCAGAGCATCCACCATAAGTCATTCCAATCATCATTGCATTGGGAACACAGGTTTGGAAGACCTACAGTATATATTATCTGTCTAGTGCTATGAAGTCTCTGTAGATATGTAGGGTAGGTAACGGTAGCCAGGAGCTCCTGTGTAGCCTTGAGCAAGTCACCCAGACATTGAGTTTCAGATTCCCCTCTTGCAAACTGCAGATGTAGTGAGGATGAGTAATGTTTATACAGTGCTCTGAAAATATAAAGATCTAAGTATTATTATATTGCGTGCATCTATTCAGTACCTGCTAGTCACTATCCCATATCAAGGCCCCAAACTTCTCTTCTTCCTCTTAACAAGTGTCTCATTACCCTTTCCCAACAGCTCAGATGGGAGGAATATGAATTTGTTTGTACATTAAAGATGCCCCAGTGTGGTTCTAGTTGAAAAACGGTGTTGTTAGATCCTTATCTGGATCCTGCTTTGTGCCAGTGCTCTGGCGCAGGGTTTAGTGAACACGGTCCTGCTGCTGTGACCCAGTTCAATATGAACTACACTATTTCCTGCAGGTTTCAGAGGAACAGCCGTGTTAGTCTGTATTCGCAAAAAGAAAAGGAGTACTTGTGGCACCTTAGAGACTAACCAATTTATTTGAGCATGAGCTTTCGTGAGCTATACTCAAGCATGTGGACTTAGAATTCACTAGCATGCATGCAAGTAAAACTCAATCACCCAAACATTCACAGGAAGTGAATGCAAATGATATATCAACTGAAGCTAAACAAATTGATTTTTCAATTTGAGTGAATGCCTGTGGAAATATTTTTCCATATATTGCCAGTTCTTCTGTAAGCATATTCTTCATGGGGAAGAAGCCCAAGTCTAGGCCACCTGACTTAGTCATTCACCTTCCAGCTTGAAGCAGATGCTATGCATTATCAGCAGGAAGCAAAAGCAGCCTTTCCGTGAGAGTGGTGAATATTTCATGGAGCAGCTGGAAAGAAATGAAACTATTAATAGCGCACAAGAAAGCAGTTAACATGATAATGTGCTTTTAAAATGGCATGATGTAAAGAAAACATGGCATTCAGACACTACTGCGCAGAAAGGAGACAACATTCCCCCCATCAGATGCAAGATATCCATCCAGCTGCTTCTGCCATATCTTATTGTTTAAATAATGTGTCTGAGTGGAAGATTTCTCTCTCTCCCACATTGCTAATTAAAAACAGTGGTGGTGTTGCCCAAGCATCTGTAAATGGCTTTGGGCAGATGCTTTAGAATCCATTTGTAATTAAACCTGATCCCCCACTGCAACGGTCTTCAGCTTCACTAAATCAGAAATGTATTTTCTCAGCATCGTAGTTGGAAACACAAGCTCTATTCACCATCCATCCCACACTTTCACTCTGTGGTATATTGGGAACCACCTACATGTGCTCCAGTCTTTAGAATACATTTTCTTCCATTAAGCCGAAGCAGATTTCCTGCAACCCGCAAGTTTATAGCAGAGAGCTTTTGGACTGCAGGCATTCATACTTACCTTGCAGCAAGAGAGGTTTAAGATGGACATTAGGAAAAACTTCCTAACTGTCAGGGTGGTTAAACACTGGAACAAATTGTCTAGGGAGATTGTGGAATCTCCATCACTGGAGTTTAAGAACAGGTTAGACAAACACCTGTTAGGAAAGGGCTAGTTATTTCTTAGGCCTGCCCTTGAGTGCAGGGGACTATTGAGGTCCTTTCCAGTCCTACACTTCTATGATTCTATACAAACCCATTATTTGATTCACTGCAGTTTTGCATCCACCTCTTCAGTCTGGTGTTTGAACCAACCTCGAAATTCAAAGTGAAACCCAGATGAAAATGCCCAGTTTCAAATGTTTGTAGTGCAACAGCAGCAAGTTCACAAACCTTAGCAAGGCTGGACTGTGTTTTGAGTCAGCAACAAAACTAGGCAAGTTTCATAATGACAATTTTGCATAACTCCACTTTAAGGGAACTTCTTTTAAAATAGATTTTGCAGACAGAAAGCTAAATTCAGCCCCAGTGCCACTCTACTGATGTCACTGGCTATACCAAGCCAGGAGTAGCCCACAAACCAATTCCTTAAAAGAGAAAAATAATTCTAAATTACTTTGGAAATCCATTTACTTGTAGTGTAGCCAGATTTCCAAAGTGAACAGGGGGATTTAATGAGGGGGGAGGGGTTTGGTGAAGGTCAGGGAACTGCATACAAGGGTTTGGCAAATGGAGATGGGAGGAAGAGAAAAGGGTGCTCTATTTTCTCTATGATTTTTTTACTCCCCCTCCCCACACACACACACACACACAAACACACTGCTGCTTTCGTTGTTTTGCTTCCTCTTTCCTCAAGGTTCAGGCTTCTTTCCCTTCCCTCTCCCTTCTATTTCCTTCACCCTTTCTCTGACAGTTATTCATTATCTCTGTCTTGTGTCTCCCCACTTGCTCTCTTTCCCCCCCCTTCCCCAGTGCCTGCCACAATCCAGTGACCAACTCTCATGCAGGGGAGGAGGGTGAAAGCATGGACATCAGCCCTGGCTGGGTCAGTTGCTACCTTCAATATGGTGGCCATGCTGCTGAACTGCCAGAAGGCTCACTACTTTCAGTCCCCAAGCCAAATTCTCCCATGAGGTGTAATTGCTCTGCACCCCATCTCTGGTACAACTTGGCCCCAAACCCAGAGAGATTCAGCTGCAGGAGCTCCATCCCCATGTAAAGGGGATCTTCTAGTGGCATAGATGCTCTTATATCATCCCCTCCCTGCTGCCAGTGTAGCAGGGGAAAAGGGAGGTGGCTAGAGGAAATGGGGCATGGCCCCACTGCTCTTTGGAAAAAGAAAAGGAGTACTTGTGGCACCTTAGAGACTAACCAATTTATTTGAGCATGAGCTTTCGTGAGCTACAGCTCACTTCATCGGATGCATACCGTGGAAACTGCAGCAGACTTTATATATACACAGAGAATATGAAACAATACCTCCTCCCACCCCACTGTCCTGCTGGTAATAGCTTATCTAAAGTGATCATCAGGTTGGGCCATTTCCAGCACAAATCCAGGTTTTCTCACCCTCCACCCCCCCACACAAATTCACTCTCCTGCTGGTGATAGCCCATCCAAAGTGTTTTTTGGTTCCTTAGGGCAATTAGCAGCTGTCACAAGTGAGAGCAGTCAGAAATCTTACTCAGTTCTGGTGACCTGGCCTGGCCCATAGCATCAGCAGATAAGGGGAGTGCAAAGGTGAACTTTGCACCACCTTTGTATCTCCATTACACATTATGTGCAGTCATTTGACTCTTCCCGTAGGGGAGGACTAGCTCAAAGACAAGCTTCCTGGAGGGAAAGGTGGCAACCTATAACAGACTTGATGGGGGCTGGTCCTTGACGTACATATGTGCTTGGTTTGCCTGATGTCAGTTTCATCAGCTCAGCGAACAAGAGGCTATCTTAGGTGGCCACGGCCTCAAGGGTTTACAAATTTGGGGACAAGGCACTGTTTTTTTTGTAAAACTGCCAGAGGCAGGCCCTGAAAAAGGAGACATTCCTGATTTTCAGGGACCCATCATCACTCAATACACTTGCTTCAAATCTTCCTTGTAGATCAAAGCAAAACATTTTGCTTTTATTCATGTTTTATGTGTTTAAAAATAGCCATTTAGCAACATGCTGTGGTGTCAGCGGTTAACATCCTGTCTTGTGACCCAATATGAGTAAGCCAGGCAAGGTCCAGTGGTCTGTGACTAGCAATTATTGCTATGAGAGCTTTGACTAGTCCTAGGCCCCCTGGTGCAAAGTATCTAATAGGTCAGAGAAAACCTCCCCTCCCACATCTGAAACTGCCCACTGCTGCAGTATTGCACCACTTAGCCTTATACTCACACCAGAAGATTTCTGTTGTTGTAGGCACATATTCAGATTAAAGCAAACAAGGCTTTAATTAAGCTGGATTTAAACACTCATCATTCCTGAGATTTCCTCGCTATGAATCATTAGTTTATTTTAGTACCTCAGCTCCAAGCTGTGCCTGCAGCATTGTTGCTCTGCGGCTGTGGGGCTAAAGCTACCGGCTGTGAAGTGATCTGTATGAACAATCACCCGTCTGCCAAAAAATTAGAGACAAATTTCGTTACACTCTGAATACCTCCACTCCCTCCCCATTGCACTGGGTTTTACAGACAAGTGCATTGTATTACCATTAGAAGAGCTTGAATCCCAGCTCATGGGCACTGGGTGAGAAAGAAAGTGTATCAAGTAATAACCGAGCAGAAAAAAAGCACATATGTAAGCAAGAGCTCTTTATACAATACAATCTAATTATAGGACTACTGGGGCCCTTTACTTGTGGGGATACAATATGGCCCAATTTGCGGTAGGGGCCAACCCCTTATTCACCATGATACCCTTCAAGAGCAGCATTTTAGGGGGGAAAAAGAAAGAGCTAGTCAAAGCTGCCTAAGGCTCTGCATGGCTGACAAGAGGGAAGAAAAGGGGGGACAATTGTCCCACGTCTTGAACTCAGGGCCCCCCAAAAACATCTGTAATGTCTGTGTAAATAAAGTGAAATGGGAAGCGGTGGGGGCCCAGCGTGAATACGATGCGCCAAGGTCCCAAATTTCTCTTAACAGGCCTGGCTATAGGTAGCATGGGAACACTGGGGATAAAGTGCACTTGCTGTGACAAATAAAGGAGAGCACACAGGGTCAAATGCAAAGAGGTGCGATGATGCAGGGGCTGTCAGCGCAAGGCAAAACCCTGCAAATGCACCAGCAAACTCATTAAGTGAGGGGGGAGCCAGCTCCCTTCCCCCACCCCCCCATCCATGCTTACAGAGCCTAAGTAAACATGTAGCTTTTACGTCCCTCCTGTCGCAACAGCCTGTTGCAACCAGGTCCAGTTAAGGGGGGGAAATCACAGGTTTTAGGGATTTTTCAGCTGGCTGTACCCCCCTGTTCCAGAGGCCACACCCTCTTCTGCTGTGCTGTACTGCACAGCTCGCTCACAGAAGGTGTGCGGCCCTGCCCTGCACCCCAAAACATAGCAACAAAGGGATTTTTGTATCACATACACATCTGTAGCCCCAAATCAGGCCAAATGACATACATATTACTTATAGTGACCCAACCCTATTTCTCACCTAGGAATCATTGTCGGGCTCATAATGTAGAAAGCATAGAAACCAATGTGATCTATCGACATCTGTATCATGAGTCTGTTCTCGCAGAGCACTTTTTGTCCTCAACCTGCCTCGGGCTGAAAAAATTTTCAGATAATAGTCCTGCCATTTTTTCATGTAAATATTTTCCCCCAGCTTAAAAATACCTAACCTAGTACTGACTAAACAAAATGCACAATACCAGTGCTGAGGACAGGTTAATTTACACAAATTAAAAACTGAAAAGCCAACTCTGCATTGAACACATGCCTGATTCTGTTCTCATTTACACCACTGACTGCACATTCTCATAGGAAAGAAGAATCAGGCCCCATAACGGTTTTCGATTTTATTATTCTTATATGACAGTAGCACCTAGAGACCCACATCATGCCCCATTGTGTTGGTACTGTACAAATATGTAGTAGCCAGTATCAAGGCAATGAACGAAGTTCAACAAACTGATTTCACTTACGCATTCAGCTGTCTTTAAGCCAAATCCCATTTTACAAGGAAAATACTTCAGCATTAAACAAAATCACTCGGCTGGTTCCCCACCTCAAAATGGTCCATCTAATCTTTCATGGCCTCTACAAGGAGCATTCATTTTACTGTGAAGAACACAAGATTCAAGGAGTTCAGTGCTGAGTGATCTGGAGATTTTCTTTGCGTTATCTTAGTGTGGGGACTTTATGGTTCCAAGAAATGTTACCATCCTTGTTTTTAAAAAGGAACAGAAGCCTCAGGTGCAATCAAATGAAAGATGTAAAGAAGACGACATGTTCTTTATAGTTATTGAGCTTTTTCTTTATCTTCTTCTCTGTTTGCTTGGGATTCTCCTTGAATACTGTCAGCCATTATTCTTGGCTGCAATCTACATACCCATATCTCCCACTTGACTAGTCACTGCCGGTAAACCTTACAAGACTATGTCTAGTATATTCTGAAGGCTTGCCAAGGAATTAAACAGCTTCTGACTCTCTATTATTTGCTCTCCAAACTCTTACAGCAGGGATGGCTGCATTTTTCTAGGCCAGGAAAAGGATGCCAGTGTGATGATATCATTACCCTGAATAGTCAGCCCCTTCTTTTCCGGTTTCTCTTTTCCCAACAAACTCATGAATCACTCCAGCTTAATGACATAACTCTTGTTCCAGAAATATTTGGAAGTAGGTGGGAGCTGAGAGCAATTAAAAACAAATACTGGAGTGAACCTTGCCTTAATGGTAGCTTGTGGTTCTCCCCAAGGAAATCTGCTCTTTAAAAAGGAAAAATATAAGTCATCTGCTTTATTTAGCAAGAGCTGGCAATACAATCTCTGTTCTGCAGGCCAGGCCATGCTGATGTCACCAGCAGCTGGTTGCTAAATATTTTTCAGCCTAAGTTAACGTGTTCCTCAATTCCTTATATGCATATCTTTATTGAAGTTGGAATGTTACACTTCCAAAATGATTTGACTGAATTCTGACTGTCAGAGAAAAAGGCACTGGGGGTTTCATTTTATATTGCTGTAGATATGTTAGACCCTGAATAAAAGATTTATATAATGATCACATCTTTCTTGTCTTTTTGTTCTGTATTTGTACAGCACCTAGCACGACGGCATCACGGTTCCTTGACTGGGGGTTTTAGGCGCTAGGATGATTCAAAGAAGAAACAAAAAAACCTCAACAACATAGTACCTTCCAGCCAATACTTTTCAAATAGCAGTTACATTGGCCTTCAAACACTCGTGTAAGGTAGGTCAGTAACCTTATTGCCATTCTACAGAGAAGGGAATGGGGAAAGGACAGGTTAAGTGACCTTCCATAAGTCACCCAGGAAGTGCCCAGTAAAGGTAGGAATAGAACCTAAAGACCTGATTTGCTTGTCTGTTGTGTGTCTGATGCCCATTAGACAAAAATGGTTACATGCTTTTTGTGGGGGTTGGTGTAAGTTACACATAAAGCAATTCTACCTTAGTGTCTTGAGCGTGGTGGGGCAGAATGTGGTGCAGACACACTGTAAAAAGTGTGACCTTTTGGAAAAACAAAAACAAAACAAAAAACAAAACACATACAACAGGGTGGGGGGGTAGTCAGTCAGGACCAAATTCCTCATCAGTCACTCAGCATGACGCACCCCCAAAGCAGCAGCAAAAATGGGAGCAATTTAAAGCTACATCTTTCCACTCTGCATGTGAGAGAACGTAGCAGATTCTAGTGCTGGTGTGGGGTCAGTGTATGATGGAGGCCTGACAGTACCTGTATGATTGCATTAGTCATGGGGCAATCTCAGATTCACTTATGATATGTGTCTCCTTGATGAGCTACAGGCAGCTTGAAAGAGTGTCTCTCTCACCAACAGAAGTTGATCCAATAAAAAGCTATTACCTCACCCTCTTTGTCACTCTAATATCTGGGGCAAACACGGCAACAACAACATGGCAAATAAAAGGTCTCATTGACACCATACTGACATCATGCTTACACTGCATACTGTTATGTATTGGGTTGTGGGCTGTTGTGTAGGGGCATTGCTTCCATTGCAGAGGTGTTTATTTGGTTTTCCTTATTTCTCTCTGAATACATCAGATGTCTGTTATTATTTATCATTTGTACTACCATAGCATTTAGGAGCCCCAGTTATGGACCACGACCCACTGCGATAGGCGCTGTACAAACACAGAACAAAAGATGGCCTCTGCCCTGGATCTCTGTCCATTTCTAGTGTCTGTGTTGCTAAAATTGTTTTAACTGATTACAAGCACATGGTGAATTTCTAATCATGTGTATCAATGAAAACTCTGTTCAAGAGCTAGCAGGCATGCACAAGTATAGCTGACAGCACTGAACACAATAGCAGTGTTTGTATGCAGTTATATCAGTCAGGTGCACATTTCTTTTCGTATACATCCAATTCACCTCAATTGCTGTTATTTATTCCAAAATTTTAAATTGCATTCCCATTAGCCCTGACTTTTGTCTAGTTTCCAGTTCAGATGAGGCACCACTGTGCTAGGACAGTGTTTTCCTTAATGTCATCATAGGAGAAATCAAGAAGTTTGAAATCTGAGCCCTATTAAAATCTCTAAAACTGGATTTGCACATCCTGAAAGATTATTCTTCAGTTCTTCTTATGCTGAATGTTAGCAGACACTCTTTTCGCTTTGCTTCTTGATGCATTTGTAGAGACCGGCTCAAGCTGCAAAATTTGTATTTATATTCCAGACACTGACCAAAGTTCCCAGGCGTTCTAGCCCAGGCCTACTGTGTCTCCTATAATTCCTCATCCTTGAGCTGAGCATTATTCACACATTGGACCTGTTCATTCTACCACAAAGGAACCAGTTTAAGTTCCTCCTTCGAGTTCAGTTTGCTGCTGATCTGTTGCAGCCCCACACTCTGGGCCTGATCCAATGGATTTACTTCAATGGGCTTTGACTCAAGCTGTCTGTCTGTGTCTGACTCCAGATTAGGAGGGAGAGGATTTTCTCTCACAACTGCTGGGCATTTCAAATGAATTGCATTTTCAGTTACAGGAGCCTATTAGCCTTCCTTTTATGCCGTGGCAGCCAAAGTATCCCGTTTGCTGAATCTGCATTCTTCCATCTATCTCAGCCTGCTAACCAAGCCCAGCATTTCACCACTGGCTTTCCATAGCAGAGTGACCTACCACCAGCCTATCTGTACCAGAAAGCCACCAAAATAGTGCCACTCTGCAAGAAATATAAGCCTGAATTTCTCTTATGCCAGGGTTCTCCTTAGGCTGCCACCTTACTGAGCCTGGTGACAGTTCTCCCAGAGAACAATGGAGTAGCAAGTGCTCTGCTAGCTCATACCACCTGCTTGCCAGAAGACAATATTATAAAATAAAATAAATTTAAATTAAATAAATGAGTAGATGGCAAATGCCTAGAAGACCTCGACTTTGCTGGGGATACTGCGCCCCTGAAAAGCTACAAACAAAAGGTGCATCTACACTTATGGCTGCCTGTAGAGTAGACATTGCATGCCCAGCTAGCATGGGCATAAATAGCAGTGTAAATGGTGAGGCACTGCTTAGGCAAGCAAAGTGGAGCGGAACAGAATGCCCTACATGCCTGAACCCACAGGTTACATACCCTACACAGGCTCTCACACCCAATCAATGCCTGCCATGTCTACACTGCTGTTTTTAAATGCCTGCCAGAGCCTACTGCAGTGAAAGGCTCTGGCAGGGGGGGAGGCAGTGGGGAAAGCTCCAGCAGCAGACCAGCAGCCCTCCCCACTGCGAGAGCCTTTCGCTACGGCATACAGTTACACACCACAATGACAAGGATGGATGCCGTCTGTTTTCACCGCAGGGCATAGACGTGCGGACGGGGTGTGCCCAGGCACACCCTAATGCCCTGAGCGCTGGCGGGAAGGCTGCTCCGCCCCCTCCCCCGCTGGAAGCTGGGGGGGGCGGGGGAGGGGAGGAGGAAGAGGAGGAGGCTGCAGCAGTTGCAGGCAGCGATGGCAGCAGAGCCCTGTTTACGTCGCTGCCGGCCCCAGCAGTGCGGAGTGAATCGAGTCGGCCCAGGGGCCCAGCTCCACCAATATTTGGAGCCCGGTGTCCCCCCCACGCCTCCCCCAGCCCCCTCTTGCTGCCCCCACACACCTCTCCGGGCCCTGGAGCAGAGCGTCCCTGCCCCTGCCTCTGCCCTGTAGCTCCATGCTGCCTCCCTGCAGCAACTGCTGCCGCAGGGTCCGAGCACCCCCCCCATCTCCACTGCCAGGGCAGACTGACTCGGAGCCTGCCCTTCCACCTCAGACCCTTCTCTTTTCCGGCAGGACCCTCCACCCGCACAGGGGACCCCTCCGCACGCAGTCACTGCTCCTGCCCCATGCTGGGCAAGGAGGCAGCCCCATCCCTCACCCCCAGTGAGGCTACAGTCAGGGGCAACAGCAGGGGAGGAGGTGCATGCAGCACCCCCCGGCACCCACCGCAGGGGAGGCGAGGGAGATTCCTGGACCTGAGAGGGGCCCTAGGACCACGTGCAGTGACAGTGGTGGGGGTGAGTGTGCTGCTGGGGGGGGGGGGGTCTTCCCCCAGAGCTCGCTGCTGTGGGCAGGGAAAGGGCTGTGGGGAGAGTCCTCCTCTCTGGCCCCTGTCCTGGAGCAGCCTGCCTGTACCCCAAACTCATCCCTAGCCCCCGCCCCACCCAGATCCCACACCCCCAGCCAGAGCTTTCACCCCCCCACCGCACCCTCAACCCTAACCGTGAGCCCCTCCAACACCCCAAAGCCCGCAGCCCCAGACAGAGCCCTCACACTCCTACTCTCGCCCTGAGCCCCTCCCACACCCAAACCCCTCATCTGCAGCCACAGCCCTCACCCCACACCCCTCACCTCTGCACTCCCTCCCATCCCCAAACTCCCTCCCAAAGCCTGCACCCCAATCCCCTGCCGCAGCCTGGGGCCTGCACTCCAAACCTCCCCCACCAAACTCTCTCCCAGAGCCTTGGGCAGGTGCGGGGGTGGAGTTTGGGCGGGCACGGGTTCTGGGCACCACCAAAATTTCTACAAACCTGCCACCCCCCGTGACAGGGTCCCCCCCGCCCACCCACGCAGGGTGTATTTGTTGCCTGTACAAACTTCCCCAGTAGCTGCACAAAGTTGTTGTAATTGTGTCACACAGCGAACCCCACACTGCTACCATGACCCCCCTTGGTCCCCCGCCAGCCCAGCCAATCGCCACCTCCCCAGCACTACACATGACCTTTGTTGACTTATCATTCTTTGGGGTTTACCCTAACTGAGTAACTTCAGTGTGGCTCCCCAGAACCCCAGTCACAGAATTTGAGATGCCAACACACAGACTCCCACATGTAGCCATCAAGTGGAAACCAGCTGATGCGAGGAAACAAGGACACCAAGAGAAACTTGAAGAAGAACGCTTACCATGGGGTGCAGAACAGTCAGTCAATCTCAACACCATAGAGCAGATGGCAGCAGCTGCTAACAATAGAGAGTGATGGAGCAGACTAGTTTCCATCCTGTGAGCCAACATTAGTATAAGAAGGATGTAAGAATAATAATGAAAAGAAGAAGAAATGAACGTAAGGTTCTGACATTGCTACTTTATCATGGTAACATCTGTCATGACTTTTCAGTTGTGACTAAGGGCCTGATCCAATGCCTGTTGAAATCAGGGATGTGTCCATCCACTGAATTGATAGGCATTGGAACAAGACCTATGTTATCCAAAGAATTCTTCAAAGAAAGCACACACAGATTCGTCGAACCTCATCAACCAACCTGCTTTTTCAGGGTAGGTGTGGAAGACACTTTGTACTGAAAGTAGAAAAAGAACTCTTGTTCCAACAGGCAATCATTCCAGCCACTTTGGTCTTCTGGTACCCAGAAACATTTTTTCAACTTTACAGGACAGAGATCAGCACAGATCCCCCTACAACTCAGACAACAACAGATAATGTAAATTTGCTGGTTCAGGAATCCTTAACCTAAAGAGAAATTGAACATGTTCCTTTCTCCTTTTGGACCAACTTCAACTCACACAGAAGCATTCTAAAAGTAGGACAAAAAGTTGAATTCCAAGAGATTTCCACTCTCCTTTTCATTCTGTCTTCTATGCCAGTGAATTTATATTACAAAATAAAATATATATATATATATTATATATATCCAGGCATAGAAGCCATTATCCCAGTACCACCTTTGGAGCATCATTCAGGTCTTTTTTTCCAAGTTGTTTGTAGCTCCTACGAAGACAGATAGATTCTGTCTCCATTCAGTCAATATCTGAAATGGAAACAAGATTCTGAAAAGAAAATGTTCCATGACTCACTTGAGAAATGGCTCCCTTCTACCATTTTATGCTCCATGCATTTGAAGAATCCTTCCTTTCCTCACAGCTACCTCGCTGACCTGGTAGCATTTTACACCTATTTTTGACTAACTGTACACAAATGCAAATGAATATACAAATTGCAGGGCAGGACAAATCAAATCCCTAGGTTTTAATTCTTTTCTTCCAACATTCTGTTTTGGTAGTCACCTCCCAAACAAGGTTTGCAGTGCATACTCACATCAATTTATATGGTATTGGGGAACTGGCTGGATTCTTGAATTGTTAATTCCTAGATTTTTTTTTTCTAATTTGGGGTTCTTTTGAAGCTATGCATTTTTTAAAACAAACGGATTGTTTGGGAGCATCACTTGGACTCAACTGAAGCATACTTCCAACCACCTCTCTTCTTTAACTAAGTTTTCTGTATGTGACTAAGATAGATACATAAGATAGGTAACAAAGTTTGCTGGAGAAATGAAGGTCATATTGAAGCCCCAGACTGAATCAGGACCTAGACCAGCCTGTTCCTGAATTTCATGACTCAGCTCTTTTTTTTCTTGTGGGGGCCCAGTTACGCATGTATGTATTGGTGGGAGAAATATAAGAAGAGGTAATGAGTGACACATTGTGTGATTTGTAGGAACCTAGCACTGTTGGTGGGAAACAAGCATTTTACAGTCAAATTCTTTATTTGTGGATCTTTTCTAGTATTTTGTTCAGAGGCCCAGCTTATTAGGAATTATCAGAGAGAAAAATGTTAAAGTAGCAAAAACAGTACAAATATTCTAATTGGGAGATGGAAGCTAACCCAAAGGGCTTGATCCTTCTCCCTTGAAGTCAATAGGAGTTTTATGATGGGAGCAGGTTCAGGCCTATCCAATACTGTCAAAATAGTACCTTCTATTTGCTATTATTGAGATCTTTTATCATGGTATAAAAACAAAGGGCTCAATCTTGTGAGGTGCTCTGCATCCTCAACTTCCATTGAAGCTAATGTGAGTTTAGCATCACAGGATTGGGCCCTTAGCCTGTAATCAGAATGAGAAAAGTGAATACAAGGATCCATTAACTTGTCTACCCTGGACTCTAATTAACACTTCAGTTCCATTACAAAACTATCAAATTGCCACGGAAAACTGATACACAGGTAGGTTTTAAAAGCACAGTGTTTGTTTTGCAGGTGCCTGGCATGCTTTGGGGTTGATTCACCATTACACTATGTGAAAATGGAGTAAGTTAACTTCAGTGATACTCGTGGAATTACACTGGTATAAAACTATAGTACCCTATGATGAATCAGGCCTTTTATCTCTACAACAAGGATGGAAGGACCTAAAAAGGTAGTGCATGAAGTCAGGTTTAGTCACAACCCAAGTTACTATCAATTCAAACTTTCTACGAGTGACAGTCTCATGATAATTTGTTGCTGCTTATAACTCTGTCCTTGCAACATCCTCCAGCTGAGTGCTGTACTATGACCAGAGTAGTCCACATATAGCAGAACAGTTGCAACAAAGCAAAATTTGTAACATGGGTGTGACAAATGGGAGTGCTGGAAAGACTTGACTTTATTGCCCGACCCCAGTCACAAGATGTAACAAAGATCAATGCTCCTGTAAAATTCAATGGCATAAAGTTACTAGATTTTTAAAAAGCAAAAGGATAAAATCAAAAGGTCTTGTTTTCCATTACATGTTAAATATACAGCTGGTCCCTGCTGGGTACTGACTGAGGGAAAAAATAGGATGTGATCATATAATTAAAGACTATATCATAATGTATACGCACAAGAGGGGCGAACTGAGGTTGCACAGGTAGCCTTAATTCTGGCATTCCTAAGTTAGGAGTGCTTGACTTTGCAACTTTAATTCTCTCTTAATATTTTTTTATGTGTAATATATATTGAAATTAAGTAGAATATAAGAGGAATATAAAGTTGAAGATCTGCTCCCAGGGTGGAAGTAGTCTCCACATTTAATGGGTGCATTATATTGAACTTCTGAGGGGACACTGACCACCTGCAGCAAAACCATTCACCTCAGCACCACAAACCTAAACCCCACCCAATGCAGAAGGGAGACCCTGGGGGTGGGATTTGGAGAGCGAGCCCACCTGGCACTGATCCTGCAGCAGTGGCACCTGTCCCACAGGGCTTGGCCCGGTTCCCCACTCTGGACATTGCAATCTGGCACATAGGGTCACAGCTCCACTCAGGTTTGGCCTGGCTGCTCCTTCATCATGGCAGAGCAGTGGCAAGGACAAATTTGAGTGAGTGGCATCACGACCTGATGCATGGGGTCACTGGGAGAACATCCGGGCCAAACCTGAGCGGCGCTATGACCCCATGCTCTAGGTCCCAGTGCCCAAAGTAGGAAGCTAGGCCCAGCCCCTCAGGACAGGCACCATAGTTGCAGGGTAAGTGTGGAGCAAGCTTTCTGTCCAGTCCACTGCCACTCCCTAAGGCCTCCCCTTCTCCCCAGACCAGGAGAAACATATGCTTTCCTGGCTTTGCACCATTGGTTTCATGATTTCTGTGGGTGCAATTGAACACACGAGATGGAACCTCACTAAAGTTGCCACTGGTCTGCTCCCTACTTTGCATCAAAGATTTAAATATACATGCTATCACACTGTCTGCAGTGTTCATAACTGTGAGTGCCAGCCTCAGGGCAGACTGTCGAAAAGCAGAGACCCCAAGCTGGTGGTGGGTTCTGTAATTAGATTTCGCCAAGTGAATAATAAAATGTGAACTGGTCACTATACCGGTCTTACCATGGAGTCACAGACAGTCCCCCTGCACACTCCAGTTTATCTTGCCACCCAGGCAAGCTGGACTTTGTGATCTTTGGTGTAAGTGACCATTTATCACTAACTATTCAGGTTGCTCCCAGTCCCTAGAGACCACTCACCTACCCCAGGTCACTTTGTACCTCAGCTCTCACACCAAAAATAGCCAATCCTATAGTAAACTTAATTATTAACTAGGAAAAAGAAATGAAAAAGAGTTATTTACAAGTTAAAGCAGGCAACATATATACACCTATGAATGACAGTCTGTGGTTCCAAAAGGTGTCAGATGTGGTAATCTGTCAGCAACTAACGTCTTTTAGGGCTAACCCAGGTTGACCTGGGGATCTCTGCTTTTGTTTCGTAGCTCCAGCCCTGTGAGAGTCCAAAGAGCAAAGAGATGAAGAATTTTCATGTCAGCTATCTTATTTTCTTCTTTCAGAATTCAAGCTGATAGGACAAGCTTCCTTGCACATAGCACCTTTATAGGTGTGAGAGGGCCATTAGCCCAGTCTTTGTAACTGGATGTTTCACAGTTGCCCACTTAGTTTTGATAGTCCTCCTTGATGGACAGGGGAACCCTTCTCCTGCTTCAGTTCAGAACAGACATGTTTACAGTTATAAAGCAAAACTTACACATTAACTTGCCGTTAAAAGCAAGGTTAATGCATGCAGCAACTTACATGTATTTTATAGAAGCTAAACACATCTAACACCTGTCTTGATCAATATTAACATACAGGTGAGCTGGTCTGGGTTTCCAGCTAGGAGTTTATCAGGGCTCAGCTGACACCCACAGCCCTGGCAAGAGCACACACGTGGTCTAGCAGCATCGCACAACCAACCAACATCCAATCTATTTTTTTCTTTTTCTGTCTATTTCTACATATGTGTTACACTTGCTGTATAGGTAAACCTTACATAAGCACTAACACATATCTTAGGGTGCTTTTTTATGAGCGGTGCATTATAAAAGCTAGACCAGCTTGTTTTAGTTTTGAGCAGTAAGGAAAGCCCTGCATTTAGTCCATTAAGATTATTATCAGTTAGCATGATTAGAGCACCCAAAAGCAGACTACTTGCATTGCAGACATTCAAGAAGAGACCTCTCCCTTTCCTGACGTGCTCACAGTATAAGGGCACAGTCCAGCAAATCACTTAAATACATGCTTCAGTGGGACTTCTCCTATGTTTAAGTGCTTTGCTAGATTGGGAGCAGCAAGGGCACAGAGAGCTAAGGCCATCAATGAGCATTCAGGCCCATGCAGGCAGATTCCACTGCATGATCAGGGCCCAAAAGACAAACATACAGATAATAGGATATACACCAGTTAGAGGATTGTTTTTTTTCTAGTAAATTTCCAACGCGTGGTATTATTAAGTCCAGCTAGTCATCAAATTCAGTCCCATACAGATTGACAAAGCACTTTATTTGGCTTGAGTCCTCAGCTGTGATTCCCTTTTTAAAAGCATTTGTTAGGGGAATACTCACATGGCAAAGAGGTACAGTATTAAAAGGGATGTCATATTAAGGTTCCATTAACCTTGATTGGGTCCTTTCAAAAGGAGATGAAAAAGACAGCAAACTGCTGCTCAAAACAGGAGCTCTCAAGATGAGCTCCTTTGTACTGGAGCAAGTATTTATAGATCACTCAGAAATCCTGAACAACAGGGCTTGTAAGGGGACTGACAAGCTTTTATCTAACCTGGTGTTAGCAAATACCACAGTAAGTTTGCTCTGTCCTTTGCCACAGGGAACTCTGGGTAAGCAGACTGCTGCTGGCAGTTTCTAAAACTCATGTATATACATATTACACAGTTAATGATTTCTCAGCATAATCCAGATGATCCCTTCTGGAGCTTAACTGGTTAAAAAAACTCTATTTTCAAAATTTCTGATCAATCCATCAGGAAAATGACAGTAAAATACTTGGTGGATGAACTGTGAATAGATAAAATGTGATTTTGATTGTCCTACATCAGAAATTCAGATGTCATGAAGAATATACAGGTCTGGGCAAGAGACAGAGTGCTCAAATTAGAGATTTTTTAAATTTATTTAATGTTTTCAAGTACTTATTTTTAAATTCACCTCAAAAAAACTAAATGGCTCACCATAACGCCAGTATCAGTGTAATGCCGACAGACCCCACTCCTCAGTGGGCCAGATTGAACTGGGGATCTCTGGAGCTTAGTGCTGTAGAGCAGACTCATTTTCTCTCTCTCTTTAAATGGTCTCGGTGCCACTAGATGGGACAGAACACCACACCCAGGTGGTGTGTGGGTTACATCAAGAAATCAAAGATGAGTCTGAGACAAAGCTTAGATTTAGATCTGAACCTTTACAAACATTCAGGGTACAGTTGTGTAATTTGAATCCAAATTTTTCATTCGGCCCATTACACAGATAGGAATTGCATTACCGTTTAGTGCAGGCCTGGGTTTAAGGAGCCCCTGTGTGATGACAGCAGGCCATATGGGCTGTGTTTAATTAATCTAGGAGTTAAAAAAAATCTATGACGGATTACTGGGTTTTGTCTGTGAACTCAAACAATCCTTTTTTCATTTACTATAAAAAAGGTCCTCTCTCTTCTTTAGGATGGGGGACAATATAGGGCTAACTATGAAGGATAGATCTCATTGCAGATTCAAAGGTCAGGAATGTCTGGATATAGAATTTTGATTTGACCTATTGTAGGAGCAGCAGTGATCTGTATGCTCTGTATGACTATGCTATGTATAACCTGTATGCTCAAAAGGTCTGTTACACTTCCCCCCGCCTTTTATCTCCTCTCCCTCTTTGAATACCTGTGAAGTGGCTTTCCTCCTCCCCCTCCCTCCTGGGATGCTTGTGGGATGAATGGACTGGTTGAACAGCTGGAAGATCCGAAGAGCTCCCAGGTAGACAAGGTGTCTGGGACTCTAATTAGGCAGCGCTCACACACCCAATGCACGGACACTGCTCGAGGTGGAGTGTGACCAACCAGACCTCGGCCAAGTCACCTCTAGTCGCAGGCCATGAGGAGCAGGTCCTTAAAAGGGGAAGGGGCCATGTGCTCAGGAGTGCACTCACAAGCTTGTACCTCCCATGAAGGCCCTTTGCCCAGACCGCCTGGCTGGTGGTTTGCCGCATTGCATTCCATCGTGCCTCAGAAAGGCTTACCTTACCAAGAAAATTTTGGAACCTCTTCTTGCAGCAAGGATCCCCAGAATCCCCATTACACTGGTAAACATTCCAACTATAATTCCTGTCTTCAGGGGGTGGCTATATAACTTGTCTGAACACTGGCCAAGTGTTGAAACTTGCTGTGAAAAGAGACAATAAAATTTGGCAAGAGATTAATCTTCTTGAAATGGTGAATAACCCCCCCCCCCCCCCGCCCATATTTCAAATATCCAAGATATCTAGTTTTGAAGAAATTAGAGACCTGATCCTGAATATATAATACAGTAAAATGTTAACAAACATTACTTAACTTTGCCTTAATACAGTTTAAAAACGAACAAACCAACCACACAACAACAACTGTGGCAGTCTGAAACATGGAGTGCAAACTGCTCCTCAGCGCCTTGCTCAAGTTATGAGCTCAGGGAAAGGAACTGTTTTTAAAAGGGTAAATCAGCAATGCCATTATATGGGGCTGGGTTTTTTTTTTTTAAACCAGGTGTGGTGGCTGAGTCACAGGTTTAATTAAGCCTGACGAGATCAACTCAGCCCTTTACTCGTCTGAAATGTAGGCGTTGAAGTTTTCATCTGAAGAGGCCAAACACAACAACTTCATAGAACAAATCTTTCCTCCCAATAGCCGTTGTTGTGCTGATACGTGCGGCCTGCGGCTCCTCTCCCCCAGGGTGGCTGCATTTCAATTGGCTCAGTGTACATGCATAATCTGTAAAATGCTGGAGGATCCTTTGCGATGAAAGACCTCAAGCAGCTTAACCCGCTCATCTCACATGAGGCCAATCCCTGCTTGCCATTACTTAATTAGCATGTGGGCCTAAATTTCACTTGCCTCAATGTAAAACATATGTAGGGGCCTCTCAAGCTCCCTCTCTATGCCTAGATTGCCTTCTATCCCCAGATCCCCCAACCTATCTGCCTTCTACCTGTCTGGGCATGACCCCCTCTTCACCTACTTATGAAGCATCATTAGAAAGACAAGGTGGGTCCAATCTTTTATTGGACCAAGTTCCATTGGAGAGAGACAAGCTTTCAAGCCACAGAGAGCTCTTCTTCAGGTCTAGGAAACATACACAGAGTGTCACAGCTACGGAGCATGACGACACATACGTAGATCAGGAGGTTGACCCAAGTGCAGATTTCTAATCAGGAGCATGGAAATTCAGTCTTTGCCACTGGAACTGGAGTCAAAAGAAACTGTGACAATCAGGGATGGTGCTCTGGCTCCTTATTTAGTCAATGTACATACACCAGAGCACCACTTCCCCTGTTGGGCCAGTTAACGTGATTTGGAGGATGTTATGGTGTATCTAAGGTTCTCCAACCTTAGTACAGTGTAGGTATCATTTGTTGTATGCATATTTTCCTGGGTGACTTCATCACCAAGACGAGACAAGGTCAATTGGTTGACATAGTTGGAGATCATGGATTAGAATGTAGGAATAAAAGAGCACACAGACTGATTGAATGTGCAAGCAGGAATGATCCAATTGCCAAAAATACATGATTTCAGCATCACCTGAGACATTTATATACATGGCAAAACCCTGGAGATGAACCAAGACACACTATAAAGGAATCATATAGATTATATTTTAATATCAAAAAGGTTTTGTAATGCAGTTTTAGATGCCAGAATGCTCCCAGCGGCAGACTGCAATAGTGATCATAATTAGCTTGCTGTGAAACAGACTAAATCTTAAAATATTACCTAATCTAAAAGACAAAAAAACCTACAGATTACTGTAGATGGACATTAACAAAAGTGGTTGACTTTTGAAATGTATTCCATGCAATAGCTTGATGTCTCCTACAAATGCAACCGTAAAGATACTTCAAGGAAAATTGGGGGGAAAATTAAGACAGCAGAACATATCGACAGCACATCGGTATTGGGAGAGAAAGGATGTTAAGCAATCATGGATGACTGATGACATTGTAAATATAATAAATGCAATAAGAGAAGGCAAAAATAGAAATGAGGAATATTGAAAGTTACACAAACAAATTCAAGAAGCATGCAAAAAGGCAAAAGAAAAATGTCTAGAAAAAAGATGCAATGAAATCAGAGAATATAAAGTAAGACACAACATAAAGATGTTCATTGCACTGTTAAAAAAACAAACAAACAAACCCACAATGAGACAAAGAAAGAAGTCAAGGAAAGGAATGAGCTGTATTAAAACTAAAATTGCAGAGTATGCTGTGAAACCAAGAGCATCATGGAAAAATGAATGGAATATGTGAAGGAACTTTGGTTATCCTGAAAAATTGAAAGATAGACATCAGAAAAGGAGAAAAAAAAGGCATAGCATATTGCAGTGTCAGAACTAGAAAGAGTGCGAAAAGATAAACAAGGTAAAGCAGCTGGGCAGGATGGCATTATAGTTGCAATGCTACAATCCCTGAATGAAGAGTCAAAAAATTTTCTGCTAAAACTTTCAATCAGATACAGACATAAGGAGAACTTCAAGAAGTCAATCTTCATTTCTTTACCAAAGGTTAATAATGCTAGTGAATGTGAACAACATTAAAACCAGAATCCTGATAAGCCACACATTCAAAGTTTTGTTGAAAATCACCTGCACAGGGATACATCAACATCTCTAGACAAGAATGAGCAGAAGTCAGTTGGGTTTCCACCAAAGATTAGGAATAGGAAGGCAATTTTTGCCCAGAAGATATTATATAAATGTGCAATAGAAATGTAAAGGGAAATTTATATGTGCTTTGTGGATTTTTCAGAAGACATTTAATAAAAATCCAACCTGACAAGACGATATATATTCTTGAAGAATGTAGTATTGACTTCCAAGATCTACAATTAATAAAAATCCTGTGTTGTGGCACCTCCTGCTGGCCATCTTGGGGATTAGCACTCTCAGTTCATGCACTGTCTCCTGATGGTGCCTCTCCAGTCATTGTCTCCACCTGCAGACCCTTCTCAGTCCAAGTCCTTCAGTATCCTCTTCATGACTCTACCCGCCAGCCATGCCACCATCCATGTTTTCCCCCTTCTGGGGGTGAGGGAGTATCTCCCAGTTCTACAGTCCAGCCACTTCCCCAGTGGTGAGTGGGAAGGATGGGACCCAGGCCCACCCATTAGTCTGGGTCCCGACCCAGGGACCCTGTAGCTAGCAGCCTCCTGCTGCCTCTCCTTAACTTCTCCACCAGTACTGCTTCAATTCCCTGGACCACTTCCCCACAGCCCCAGCATCTTCGTCCTCTTCCCAGGGCCTCCAGCAGCCAGCCAGGAGCTCCCTCTTGCTCCCCCAGTCCCTGCTAGCAACCCCCCTGCAGCCTGCTAGAAACATAGTGCTCTCTCCTTGGGCTCCCTGGAGCAACTGACCCTGCTCTGCCCTGCAGCTCCCTTTTAAGTGAGCCCGCTGGGCCCTGATTGGCTGCCCCCTGCACAGCCTTCCTATGCTGTTTTTAGCCCCTTCCTTGGCAGTGTGGGGTGAATACCCCATCATAGGGACAGTCTGAATGAACAATTAATTGAGTATTGCAGCATCAAGAAAGGTGTACAGCAAGGTTGCAGCCAATCTCTACAACTATTCAATATAGAGATAGAAGGTATAATAAGGGAAAGTTTAGAAGACACCAGTTAGGGTATACAGATCAATGGCATATACATGAACAGCATAAGATATGCCAACGACCTACTTTGCATCACTTTGACAAGGGAAGAACATATTTGTGTGGTGAACAATGCCAGCAAGAAATATGGAATGATGTTTAACATTAGGAAGACAAAAAGTATGATAATAAGTAAACACAGGTGGGCACCACCTATATCTTGAAAGTCAAGTGGTGAAACTGGTGAATAGTTTCCCCTATTTAGGGAGTCCAATAACATCAGATGGAATATGTGATGAAGAAATCAAGAGAAGGAGACAGCTTGCAAAATACGCTTTCAACAACTTCCAAAGTCTTCTGTGTTGCCAAAAGTTAAAGCTACACATCTGCATTAGACTGCTGACATGCTACCTGTGGTTACCCAGAGGTGACTTAGAGCATCCGAGTGTTGGTGTTACAGAAGAATGTTAACAATTAGCTAGATAGCCAAAACTAAGAACCAATGAGTAGAGCCCTGCACGGATACAAAAATGTGGAACCGTATCCGAGTCACATCCAGCAATATCAACCCGTGATCCGACAGCTGTCTTTTACCGGTATTCGCATCAGCAAGCCATCTCACAAGGGTTAGTGATGGGGGGCAGGGAAGGGAACAAGTGCAGGCAGGGTCTTGCAGGGAAGAGGCAGCACAAGGGTGGGCCTTGGGGGTAAAGGGCAGCGCATTGCGTGCTGCTCCCGGGGGCTCATTAGCAACAGCACACGGCAGCAGCAGTGCGTGTTGCATCACAGTGGGGTGGAGCAGCGGGACTCCTCCCACTCCAATCCCTCTGGCCAGGGGTAGACCCTGCAGCCCAGGAGCTGGCGGGCTGAGCGGTGGGGATGCTGGACAGAAAGTGATGTGGTGAGCGGGTGCTGGACAGCACTGTCTCTGAACTGCCTCCCAGCCACTGGCTGCTGGCACCAACCCCCAAGCACACTAAGTCCCCCGGGCTGCCCAATCTGGATGCTGCAGGCCAGGAGCCGCTGGTGAGTAGAGCCCTGCACAGTTGTATCTACATCCGATCCACTATCCACAAAAATAGTCCATGGATATTCACGGATTTGCGGGGCTCTAACAATGAGGTGATGACAAGGATAAATTTATAAAAAGAACAATTACTTGAGACCCTAGTGTGACATTCCCCTGGTGTTATCCAGACCGGTGATCTGCTACTCCAATCCTTGACTCTGGGAGCCAGCCTTACCCTGCTCTGCTGTGAGAACCCCCACTCCTGGGCTGTTCACGCACAGCCTCTGGCATGTAAGCTGCTTGGATTGTGTAACTGAATGACACTAGCCAATACCTCTGGTCCCAAACACAAGCCTAGCAGTGTTGCAGTGTCCAGTTATGCCAACTGGATGCTGCAAACTTATATGAGTTCATCAATTTAACAAAGAAATTGGTATGCACCAGGCTTGTTACCCAAAGGGGAGTCTCCGACATGCTTCAAACCAAATGCACTGCTTCAGGTAGAACAAACAAACATATTAACTACAAACAGATTTTAAGTGATTATAAGTCAAAGCACAAGTCAGATTTGGTCAAATGAAATAAAAGCAAAACACATTCTAAGCTGATCTTAATACTCTCCGTGCCCTTATAAACTTCGATGCTTCTCACCACAGGCTGGCTGGTTGCCCTTCAGCCAGGCTCTTCCCTTTGATCAGTGCTTCAGTTGCTTGGTGATGATGTCTGTAGATGGAGGTGGAAGAGAGAGGAAGAGCATGGCAAACATCCTTTTATCATGTTCTTTATTCTCTCTTGGCTTTGCACTCCCCTTCAGGGTCAGGTGAACATTACCTCATCATAGTCCCAAACTGACCAAAGGAAGGGGGGTGACTCACTCGAGAGTCCAACAGATCCTTTGTTGCTGCCTAGGCCAGTGTCCTTTGCTCCTGGGAGGCTGGACTGGGTTTGCCCCATACATGCTCTGATGAGGTGTGAACTGCCCCTCTGCTCTTGGAGAATTTTTGCTTGGGCTTGTTTTAAGCCATGAGGACACATTTTCAGCCTCATAACTATATACATGAAATTACAAACCTATAACATTACTACAACCAGAAAGCTCATGATGTACTAAGCATTGTTAAGACACCCAACATGATAAACTTTGCATTGGACACCACACAATCATATTATAAGGATGAATATGGGGGTTCAGGGTATTCCTGCGAGGTACAGAACATCACACCTAGGTCTCAAAAAAGAGAATAACATCTCTCTGTGGACACATAGCTCAGAAATTGCAAAATGACTATTCTAGCATACACCCAATCAGGCAAGATCACAGGCAAACCAGGAAGAGGAAGAAAGAGATCCAACTACATCGGAAGCATTGCCAAATAGACTGACATCCAAAGGAGAGAGGAAGTTTTACAACTCTGTTTCAACTGTGAGAGATGGAAGGTGGTGGTTGGCAACCGACAGATTGGAGATGTCACTCCTCAAAGAGAAGTGGACAGAGGAAAATATCTTATGACTACTAAATGGAATGACTGGGCCCACGCACCTGTGCACGCATGGTATAGCGGATGACTCACTTCCTGCAGAAGCTAGGCACCACAGAATGAATTTTAAAAGTCACTAGGCAGTATATAACAAATTGTTGCAACTAAGAATATCTTATTTAAAAAAAAAAATGAATAAGGTGCTCTCCAAATATTGATCTACCCCATTGTGTCATCCAGAATTAGACCTGATTTGGATCCCGCCACCACTGGAAATTTGAAACTGGACTGAGATGGCTGTTGGCAAGATGGCAATAGACTGATTCAAACCTCCTTTCCTGAACAATTCTGAATTTTATATTATTCAAAATCTGAATCCAGATCTGAATTCTGCAGTTTAGGCCCATCTCTAAGAAGATTATAGCCACATAAAATGGCATCAGCAGGGCTTGAGCTCACTAAAACATCTACTAAAAGTCTATGGACCATATCCTGAAGTCCTTATTCATTTTTATTCAGTCAAAACTCCCATCACCTGAGTAAAATCAAAGTAAAGACTACTGGGTTTGGCCCCACATAAATATTTCCTCTCTCTCTCTCTCTCTCTCTCAAGATATAGGAAGAAAACCAACTTGTTAAACAGCTGGGTAGAGCCAAAGGTCAAGAGCTTCAGCTACTCTGAATGCTAATGCATCAGTGGAGGAGATGGAGATTCAACATAATTTTGAAGAGAGTGACTCTAAACTAGTGTGATTAATGATTTTTTTTTTAAAATCAGTTTCATCCCAGGCTCCTCAACTTTTGCTGGATTAATACAATTTGATTCTAGTGACACACGTGAAAAGACAGACACTTGAAATGCTCTCTTGTCCAAAATAGGACACACAATCATTCTGAAGGCAGATGCACCTCTTTGATTTACAATGTTTCAATAAAGAAAAATTACCATAATAATTAAAAGTTAACAGCCTGGTGAGAGAGACATGAAAGAACGATGCTAAAAAAGGGAGGAGAGGGGGAGTGTGGGGTGGGGGCAGGGGGAGGTCTATTCTGTGGGAATGTCACTCATTGTAAATACATAGGAGCAAAGTTTCTTCACTCTGTCCTCCACTTCCCATTTTGTTCATGTCTGTGTATAAGAGGAGAGCAGTTAGTTTATGTTGTATACAAAGAAAGATCATGAGAGACAAGTATGCTAAGGGCTAAGGGCAATGCTAAGGGCTGTGCACCATGATGGTACCCATCCCATTCCACGCCCTCCCATTAGACAGAAGAATATAAGCCTCATTACTGCTGGAGCCCAGGATCACTGACAGCACAATTTTGCACAGCCACAGACATACAGCTTGTTTTGTGGAATGGTGGCTTGTTTTAGTCAACCTGGCCCTTTGTGAAATCATGCCAAGAGCTGCTAGGTCTGAGGACAGATGTTCTTTGTTCTGCAACAGATGCATCCTTGCTTTATCCACTTTCTTTTATGGCCACATTGCTGTAGTAGCATCCTATCCCCAAACAGACTATGTCTCACATCTGCCATAGCTCTAAAGGAGACATTCTTGCCTGGGATTTATAGCAACTGACTTAAGTCATAGGCACACTGCTACTGAACTACTGCCAGTTTTCACCCACTGTTGTGTGCATGCATACTTTGTTTTAAATGACCAAGGGAGATGCCAAGTCAGTGAAAGTCTAATTCAGACATCAGATATAAGGATGTAAAGCAATGAGAGGTGGGGGGAAGCTGAATCAAGCAAGCCCTGTTCAACATGGCTATCACCCATATTTGTACTAGTTTGCCTTTTTTCAATATGCATTATTAGTTCTTTGTTATACCACTTTGTGTGTAAGTGTGGGGCGGTAAATTAGATGGGAAGAGGAGGACAATCTTGCCTAACAGATTACGGAACAAAATATCTCAGTTTATATCCTGAATGCTGTTGTCCTTGCTTGGTCCTGACTCAGGCAAAACTCCTGTTGGACTTCAATTATATCTCACCCTTCAGTTGTTGGCTAAGTCATTTTAAAGAACTCACCACAAGCAGAGAAAGAAATCAAGTTCTACTTTCAACTAGGGCTTAGCTTTTTTAAATTGTCAGCTTTGAAAGAGCTTTTTAAAAATTGTACAGTAGCAAACATCCCTACAGAATTATTACGGGGAGTTGAAATGGAATCAGGTTCCTGTGTCAGTCTATTATTCTTAATACAGTGTCCAGAAGCATTGCTTTATAGAGAAATTTTAAAAAGGCAGGTCCTCCCATGAAGAGTTTACAATCTGAAAGCCTAACCCTGCAAACTCTTACTTCCTCCCATGAATCGTTACTCACGTAGGACTAGGTAGGCCTATTATCAGTGGGATGACTCACTCAAACAGGTGGCAGAATAGACCCTTAATTTTAGGCAAAACACAAGGAGTGCCAGCAGTAAACAAATAGGTAGGTACAGGGGGAAGGGAGAATAAGGTTTAATAAAGTTAGGCTATGTGGTAACTGAAGGGTTTTTTTATAGCTGACTTGGTGGTGCATATATAACCCCTGCCACACACAAAATCAAATTCAGACCTAGTATCAGTGCAACCTCACTGAAGTAAATTGTATATATTTGTGTAAGTCTATATGCTTGAAAGCCACTCCAACAGATTTGTCCACTGGTTTTCCTATCATAAGAGAATAGAAGCAGGTGGGTTTTATCACTTGTTTGTTAATTTTTTGTTTTGCATTAAGGAACAAAATGTATCATCATCACTGCATCCATTAGATAACGCTGGGTAGGATTCTCATTTACACTAAGGTCCCACGACCCTGGCAGTGTGCAATAGCCTTAGAGTGGATGTAATTGTCAATTATTGCCAGAGCAGTGTAAAAGGAGCTTAGGCTACGTGAGAATCTGTGGGCTTAAGTATAAATTTGTATCACCATTTTAACCAATGTCTAAGTCCTAAAACTTGTGCAGAGGTCATGCTTCGGACTTAAGAGAAGAAGAGGAAATAGTCACCAAATTGGGATCCTAGGACAATTACTCCCCATCTACTTCCACAGTAAATTCACATCTGAAAAGCATCTAATGGGGAACATAGAGATGTAGCCTAAGTTTTAAAAAAATCCTACACAAGTTTTAGGATCCAGCCCTAGTTGCTGATTGAAATGACAATATAATTTTGATCAGAAGTACACACAGAACGATGTTCTGTGCGACAATATTTTTACTCCTTTTGGCCCAAGTGGTTAGCCAATATTGTTGGTCAGTCTTGTTGGTTGTTTCCATTAGGAGAAGAAATGGAAGATGGAGTCAGGTATTTCTCTGCTACAATTCTATTTATTTACAGAGAATGTACATGAAATCCTGTTTCCATGAACACAAGAGGAATCACAGGAGGCAGTTTCTTTGCTCACAGCTCCAAGTGTCTTTCTAGACAACACTCTGCCCAAAGAGTCCCCTCACTGCTTTCTCTCAGGATCACATTTCCAGTGCTTTTCTTGCTGTCTGCATGGCTTTTGGGCTGTGTCTGGGAGCAGACGCATACAGCCCCATCAAACAATACCCAGTGAAACCACTCCACCCACAGAGTTTGACTGGCCTTGAATGTGGCCTGTGCACTGGGTGGTGGTTCCTTTTGTTTCAGTAATAGTATTCCTGCTTCTTACATTTATCCTGAATGAAGGGCAGCTGTCAAACCCACCAGCTTTAACAAGGTTTCACCCAGCCTCCATCAGAACAATAAAGTAAATAATGCATTAGCATTCATTGATCTTTAGTTTTTTTAAAAAGGGATAATGGGTTCGTCTATTTCTGTTGACCAGTGTTACATGCACAGTAACCAAGCAAGTGTCTATCTTTCACTCCTGGAGTTGATTTCAAGACATATTTCAAAGCTTCCTTTCGTCAAATGGAATTACACCAGAGAGGAGTTTGACCTGCCAATATAAAAACGCACATTGTCATGTGGCTTGCTAGGGCTAGGGCTAGAACAATAGAGGTTCAGGTCTGAACAAGTCATCTTTTGTGGACTGCGGTTTTATTGCATGGGCCCTAGTTTAATCCAAATTGACATCAACTTGGCAAAAGTCTGTAGTTGCATTTCTTCTGCATATATTTACCAACAATAAGCATGAAGTCAAGTGCAAGCCAAAGAGTGGCTCCTGTATTTCCCCAGAGCATCACAAATTTTAGGCAGCACAACTCCTTCACCTGTGTCTCTTTGGAGAAAAGAAACACACTGCGTAAAGATGTTAGTTCATCTGCACCAGATTAGTTCTGAGCTGGGAATGCCTCCCTGAGCTGCTCCTGGCTGTGAATTAACTCCTCAAGCCGCAGGCCATTGTCCAGCTTGGCCAGACCTTTTTAGAGACCCACTGGGGCAGGATGTGGCAAGACTTTAGGGTCCCTTCCAGGGGCCACCAAAAGGTCTGTGCACCCCATCAAAGTCATATTTATGAAGTTCAAGTTGAGAAATATCTTAAGATACCCAAAGGAGAAAAAAAAAAAACCTGGAAATGGGTAAATGGTCACTGAACTGAGTAGAAATTAGCTGAAATTTTGCCCGGAAGAATGTAAAAATATCAGCATTTTCCACAGAGGAAGTATCTTTAGTCAGAGAAGAAATAGCATTGGAGCTAAGGATTATGCCGTGGACAGCGATTTGAAAAGAATCTCAATTTATTTTTTGTCCCAGAAAAGAGATCATTACATTGAAGTATTTGCAAAAGCAGATGACAGAAGCCTGACATTACGAAGTGGATTCAAGTGGGCCCCATGCAGCAGGAAACAGGAGTGGTATGTCAGTCTCTACAATAATCTCCTTTCTTACTGCATTCCAAATGAAAATGCTTCCCCCCCCACCCCAAGTGTAATCATTGTATGCAATTGCCTTTATCCAGCATTTGAATAAAAGAGGGGCATGTGTCATACCACAGATCCAGGGATTTATGCCAGCAGATTAAATGTCAAGGGTTCAATTCTCAGTCAAAAATTGGGCTGCTCTCTTCTATTCAGTCAATAACTTGAGCTGTAAATCCCCGGTACTTCGATCCTCCTCCCCAGCAGTCTCTCAAATGTACAGCATCTTTCAAGCAGATTTTTTTTTTTTTAAAAAAAAAACCATCATCATCTTTCTGGCTCTTTTTTTATTTCTTGTTGTTTGAAAGTAGTAAACAAGTGTTCTCCTATATCCCATCCATGTAAACAGCTAAGAGGGCAACGGAGAATAGAGATGGGCTCAAAGCTAGATTTTGGTTCTGGTTTGAATATGTACCTTGTGTCCGCTGCAACAAAATGGCACACCACACCTGCTTTCTCAAGCTCAGGAATACAAATGGGGAAGAACTCTTTCAGTGCTCATGTAGATGCAACATGCATTTCCTCAGAAACATCCTTAAAAGTTCAACACAAAATAATGTGCTCTTCAGACAAAGGCTCTTCCACATTTTTCATCACCTGTTCCAGAATGTGTTTATTTTGCCAGCTGGACTCTAGTTTCATAAATTACGGAAGGGCCTCTTTCTTGAGGAAAGCAGACCTGTGCTTACAGCAGTGACCTGCCATGGGAAAACATGTCAGCACACAGGAAGAGGATAGGAAGTGGTGTTTATAATATACAACAATTGGGCTGCCCTTTGCCAGAAAAAGTGAGGTCAGAGGGTCATGGCTGTTAGCTTGCTATCTATTTCTAGAGAATACCAAAAACCCTCAAAGGACACAGGTTCTGTGCAATTATTTCAAGGAGCTGTTTCTGGCCATAATTTGCACTTGTTTTTCCAGGTCTGATTAAGTCAATGGTCAATTAACTAGAGTTTGGGGGAAATCTGTAACTTTGTCTCAGCTTGTCATGCAAACCTTTCTTTACCTTCAGTTTGAATTGGTTCACAAGAGAAACACAGCTCAAATGACAGGTTTCAGAGTAGCAGCTGTGTTAGTCTGTATTCGGAAAAAGAAAAGGAGTACTTGTGGCACCTTAGAGACTAACAAATTTATTTGAGCATAAGCTTTCGTGAGCTACAGCTCACTTCATTGGATGCATTCAGAGTATTCAGCTCAAATGCCGAGTCTTCCCTGATGTGGGAGAAAAGCTCCATTTAAACTTCCTGAGTTTAATGATTTCTTCCCACATCCATGAATCAATCCAGGTTCACTTGAAATTTGCTCAGAGATTTGCCCCACTGAGGCAGATTCTGCTATGCTTATTATGGAATAAGGTGCTACTCAACATAAGTGGCTTCACTGATTTCCATGGGACTGCTCACAGAATAAGGGACTCTTACTCTGAGTAAGAGTATCAGAATCTAGTCCATTGTTCCAATAAGGCTTACTCCAAACTCTGGCTAAGTTTACTGGAAATTTTGGAAATCTGTACAGGTCTTTGACACTGAAACCAGAACATGTACAGGATATGCTCTTCTTTCTTTACCTTTCACAATTAGCCCAGTGATGTTAATTAAAAGATCCCCATTGACTGAATTGTGTTTTGGATCAGGGACTTAGTGAATGTATTTTTAAAACTTTTTTGATTGTTCAATGGAATTCAAAATATAGGGGAAGTGAGAGAGAGAGAATGAACAGTTACACACTACACACCTAGGAAGGGTAGGTAGATATTATTAAAATAATTAGTTGGTCAACAAGCTAAGCAAGAAAATTTCAAATATAGAACCAAAAATTGCATACATGGTATGTAATTAAATTGGCACACGGCTGGATCTTTGAAAAGGACGGATAATGTTATGGCCACTGATAACATTTGCAACTATGTATGTTGATATAATGATATGAGTAAACAAATTTCAGGCTTCAGAGCATGAGCATTGTGTATCTGGTTCACTGCCCTTCATGTGGTGGCAAGTAAGCGGAGTGCCTTTGTCTGAAGCAGCAAGTAGTTACTGCTGCCGGATGTCATATTAGATGGACCACTGAGCTGATCCAGTAGGACAATAATATTGTAATAATAGTTTAGAGTTATGTAATGTGTTTCATCAGAAGATAAAGCACTTTACAAAGATGGAGAAAGGTTATTCTCACCATTTGGTAAATAGAGCATCTAGGGCACAGACGTTAAGTAACTTGCCCAAGGTTACCAAGCAAGCCAGTGGCAGAATTAGAAACCATCTTTTCCCACTCCCAGTACTCTAATCATAGACAACACTGCCTTCCTATGAAGGAATGTGACAACTCCTGCTGTATGTTTATAGAAAGCATCCTAAAGGCTTTCCTAATTCCCAATTCCTAGGATTATTAGATGAGCGGATTCTCTCATCAGACATGGGGAAGTTTGGGGACAAACCACTCTCTCTCTTCCCCATCCATCTTTATTCAAGAGAACTGAAAAATGAATTCACACCAACAAGAACAGAAAACAGCCACAAAAGAGGAAACAAGCTTTTAGGAAATGTTTACATGCTCTCTCTCTCACCAGATAGACTGTATGCAGCACATCCTGCTTTTTCAAAGCCATATGAAAGCAATTAACTCTTGCAGGGGATTAGCAAATAAAGATAGGGCAAAGTTTTCAAACTTGGCGGCATAAGATGTTGTCAACACTAGTGAAATTTATAAGAAAAAAACCATTGGCAATAACACTGATTCAGCTGAGCACATAGAGCTCCCATTAAAGTCACTGAGACCCATTAAACCACTCAGCACTTTGAAATTCACTAACATTTATTTAGGTGCCTAACCTTAAACTGTGCCTACAGTGGGGAAATTTATATTAAAAAAAAAATCCCACAGATTCTAACACTGAACTTCTGTTAGCACTGGGAAGAGCAATAGTATCAAATTCTTGGATTTCACTGTTAAGGCTTATCTACATGGTGGCATAATGTACTCTAAGGGAGCGATTTCTAGAGTGTTGCACATTACTTGTTCAGTATAAACCCTACTGTTGTACTTTAACATAGTGCTGTTTGAAAGAATGCTACGTTAAAGCATGCAAGGAACCATTAGTGAGCATCAGCAGGTCTACTGCTGTTACTATATGGACCAATTCATGTGCAACACTTTAGTAGAGTTTAGAAATCACCTCCATAGAATGCATTTCCCCACCATTTAGACAAGCCCCCCAATCTTCTCATAGTGTTGCGTTTTAGATTGTGAACTTGTTGGGGGCAGCAACTGTCATTTATTAGGTGTTTGTACAGAGCCTACCATAATGGGCCCAACCTGGTTGTGGCATTAAGGAGCTACATATAAATATTAAATAATAAATAGACAGGAAGATGCTCAGATACCACAGTTAACCCAAGATTGTTTTTTTTTTTAAAATTGGCTATAGAGGGATTTGTAATTAGTAGGAATCACTATCCTCCTTGTTTGCCAAGATTTTCAAAAATGGATGGCTAAAGGTGAGCTCATAAATCTACAATTAGGTGCCTAAGCTAGAGAAGTTCTAGGTGGTCAGAAGTTTTGAAAATTATTGGTCACTTATTAAGAGATCTAAATATAGATTTAGGCTCTTAACTTTAGGCATCCAGGTTTTTAGAAGTTACTGATTTGTCGGACCTGGCCTGAAGAGAAATAAAATAATAATGAACAATAATAAAAAAAATTACTCAGGAGATTCCTCCAACTTTGCCTGGGCCCTACCTTGTTCCTTTTGTAGAACCTCTTTTTGTTAACCATATTACTGAGACTGCAGTACCTGGAGCTGATGGGAATTAATGCAGCATTACACTACACAATGCCAGGATGAATGTCACACAAAAGCAAAGGTCTAAGATTTTACTTTCCCTCAAAGAGAAGAGATTCACCCCCTTATTACTGAATATGGTCTAAAATGCAGCAAGTGGCATCAGTTTTAGAGCTTCACCTCAAAAAGACCCTGGCGGAGATATCAGAATGGATAAAGAAATGCTGTACCATTAGAGTCAGAGATTTTTCTCCACTACATGTGTCATCCAGGATGTTTAACTCCAGAACTGCTGCTATTTAAATCCAAGTCTCACAAGACAATTTTTATTTAGTTATTTTAAGGGACATGCCTCTGAGATAACCATACGAAGGGATGAGGATAACCCAGATTTTTGGCTGATGAGGGCAGGTTGCATCTCTCTATTCTATTCATAGTTTCTCATATTGTACCTATTTTCAATATCTCAAAGCAAAAAACAAAACAAAACCCACCACCTTAAGCTCTAGGCTGAAACAAAACATGGAGCAGTTCAGCCTCAAAAGACTCTTGTTTCACAGATTATGGAGTAGATGAAAACAAGGGATAGAACGTTAATCTACAGCAATGGTTTTCAGACTGTGGTTTGTGGACTACCAGAGGTGTACAGAGCCTTGCCTGGAGAGATCTCACAGTGGTCCTCAGAATGAAAGAGCTGTAGAAATACTATGTGAAAGCCATAATAAGGGCCCCTGCCTGTCTCTGTGAAATTATAAAATGCTTGTGTGAATGGTGGGAATTATCACCAAAGTGTCTAAACTTCAGGTGACTGAGGCTGGTAACAGCACATGGAAGTACTCCACAATTCCAGAAAGACAGGGGCAGAAAAGCCCTTATAAGTGTACATTGTAATGGGCCTCACTGTAGATTGTTCTGTTTGAATGTTAGATAGGAGGGAGAGAGAAGAAACATTGTTTGCTTTAATACGATTATTATTTCAGGACTTCTTAATAAGAATATGTGCAATCTGTTGTCTCACCCTCCCCCCCCTCCCCCCACTTACTTCCTCCCTGATCCCTGGCTACCTGTATTCATACTAAAAAGTCACATTATACCATTGTTAGCATAACTGCTCAGCTTCCTATGGCACAGTCACATGGTAGATGGTACTGAAAAACACTATGTCAAGCACTGCAATTATAACATGCTATAGATGTGCTAAGTATTTTTAATAACCCCCTAAAACACAATTAACACACTATAGAAAGGTGTGTATTTACCTTTTCCCCCCTGCTGTTTCTTTTACACTTTTTTTTCCTGTTGACTCATGAAAAATGAAAGCAATGTCCTCATCCAGTCTGATTTAAGGAGTGCTTTAGTCACTTTCTTCAACAAGGGTTGATGCCCTTGTGGAACATCAGATTTATTAAATTAGTGAAGTCTGGTGTGACAATTTTTGGGTGTCTCTCCTGACTGCACTAACCCAACTTCTGTTATCAGCTATTACGGCTACCATCTTGTGGGACCAAAAATAGTGCTCTGATCAGAACACTTCCAGACAGCACAGGAGAATTTTGCTTTCTCTTTTTTGATGGTACAAGAATATAACTTGTTTGCAGCAAGAAATGGCTATAGACTGGCTTATCTATCTGCCTTGGTTTTCAATAAGATACGTTCACGAGGCGACATTTTTTCCTCTTGAAAGTAAAATCTGGGACTCATACTCTGTTCTCACTTATACCTCCATGGTGCACTTTTGCCTTCAGAGTGTAAATTAGTTCAGAATTCACACTTCTGCAAGTGACCTTTTATCCTTATTGCTAAATATCTGAAATGATATAATGACCTTCATTTTCTTCCAAGTTATTCCTTAGCAGATTCAGGTGATTGCAAAAATGCACAATGTAGAGATGGATGTGAAACACAAAGTTCAGACCTGGCTGGAGTCTAGAGTTCAGCGCTGTTTAGATGTGAGCTTTTGGTTCAGACCATTATAAAGTGGGTTGGACCCTTCTCCAGCCTAATGTGATCACACAAAAAGAGGGTCAGAAGACACAGCTACCATACCCACATCAAAGGGACCAAAAATCAGGAATTTTTCACAATTGATATGTTGAGGTGCTGGCATTAGCCTTTTCCCCCAGCCCAGCACTGCTATCCTAATCAAGCATTTGCTGTCTTCTCACAGCAATTCACATTCCAGCTGGCTGGCATGTTTCATGTCAGCTGTTGTTGTGGCAGATTGTGAAATTCATCCACACAGAACTAGCATTGGGACGTATTTGTGCCAGTGTCTGGGATACTTTTACAGTAACTTTTCAAATTCAAAAGAACTTTGCTTCAACTGCAGTGAAACTTCAAAGGAGACAGCAGGCTACGTGAGCGAAATTTTCAGTCACTGGTGCATGTCCCCCTCCCTCCAGCACCCACTAATAGGTTCATCCTCAGAACTCTGTTGTTCTCAGTTACATGAGTGCAACTCCATTGATGTTGAGCTCACAGGTTTCTTGGAGCAGGGATCATGTTCTTTTTCTAGTACTTTTGACCAGCTGTAAAGACCTGTGCACATTTAATTAAGCTATATAAATTAATAATAATCATAATAAATAATGATAATGCTCAGAAGCAATTCTTTTCTGCACAGCTCTATCTCCAGATTAATTAAATTGAACACAGAAGCAAGCTAGAACATGCATTTTAACAATGTTACTAACCAAAAGATAATACATTGCAATGCACTCCTAGGAAGGCAGCTGCTGGAAAGTACCCCAGCTTAGGCCAGGTGCGTACATGCTAAAAAACAAACAAGCCATTTATGTGAAGAAAATTATACTGTATAAAGCACATATCCCACAGAATGATTTGAATCCTAGAGATAGTTCAACCATGTCAGAGTTGAATTACATTAATGAGACAATGATACCTAGCCTTTATATAGCACTTTTGACCAGTAGATTTCAATGTGGTTTACAAAAGGAAGAAGGAATCATTATCCCCATTTTATAGGATCAAAGACTGAGGTACAGGAAGGAAAAGTTATTTGCCCAAAATCACCCAGAAAACCAGCGGCAGAGCCAGGAATTGAACCCAGGTCTCCCGAGTCTCTAGGAAGTAGGCACACTGCTTCAATGATATTGAGAATGTTTGCACAGAATGGGGAATGTTGTGCAGTCCCTGCCTTTGCGGTACCTACTATGTGAGTGTGGCAGAGTAAAGACCGAAGTCTCTATTTCTTTCAATCCACGGCCTCACACAAACATTAATGACAGAAAAATAAGCTGTATGGATTTATAATTCATATCTGGTCCTGATGGCCATCAACATAAACTACAGCACTTCTCAAGCCATGGAATAAATTAACTACATATGAACAAAATCAGAGCCACCCACAACTAACTCTTTGCATTAGCAGAAGCAGAAAAGAGAGCTAACTAGAAAAAGAAATGTAAGTAATACAATATGTATTAACAAGAAGTTCTTGTCAGTACCCTGAGGAACTTTATGCAGGACAAATGTATACATTTCTGTAATGCCTCGGTCCTTATATTGTATTTATTTTAGGGTTTTTGTACAGCTGCCCATCAGCATAGTATCTGAGTGCCACTCATGAAGAATAAACAGCAATAGCCGAGTCTCTGCCACTGCTCACATTTTGGAGTGCTTTGGGGTTTAATTGTTAATTTACTTTTATTTTGGCGGGGTTTGGGTATTTTCCCCTTTGGTTCCCCCCCGGGGTTGACTATTTTCTGTGGTTGAGGTGTTTCGAATAGAATGAGGTATTAATATTGTGTCACTTTGATGATGAAAAGGCCTTTTTGAAGGTTGCACATATCAAATACTGAATTTTGCCAGTATCGTTTGCTTAAGATTGATATTTCTAATCATGCAAAGTATTTTGTTTCCATATATGGTACAAAGCAACAGTAAAGCCACTGAAAATAGAAGGCTTCCCAGAAATACAAAGAAATAGTGGTGACTGGATTGTGCTATAAAACACAGTTCAAACATTTGGGCCAAATGGACAGCAATTAAGCCTTCCTTTGCCCTGCCTCATCTATTCCCATGCTAAACTGGGTTAAACATTTGGGCAGGAGTAGTTATCCAGCACTAGACAATCTGATGGTTTCAGATTTCTTTCCTCCTGCAGTTTTGTTGGAGAGGAAGAGCTTTTTACAGCTCTAGAGAAAATTTCATCTGGATGTTTTTATACAGCACACTGTAGCCAAATTCGGATTACTGACTAGGGATCGATATAGAACACACTGTATTGGGCCAACTGTTGAACCTTTTGAAGCATAAAACTGAGAACTTTTCTTTACTCCCATTAGGAGAGAGATATGTATTGTTGATCACTGCAACTTCTCGCAGCGATCATGTTCAGTGATTCACTGACAGTAAGGCCTTGTCTACACCTAAAACTTAGACCAACCTAGCTCCATTGCTCAGGGCTGTGAAAAAAAGTGTCACATCCCATGCAACAGTTAGGTTAACGTAATCCCCACTGTAGATGCAGCTACATCAACATAAGAATTATTCTTCACCTACCTACCACCTCGCAGAGGGGAATTAACTGCATTGTCAGAAAATCCTCTTCCGTCAATGTTGGAAGTGTCTACAGTACGGACCTACAGTGGCACGGTTGTAGCACCATAGCTATGCCGTTGTAGTGTAGACATACACTGAGCCTTTCACAAATTTCAGTTGTAAGCATGCTTTGCATTTTCCCGTAAGCATCTCATTTATAAAATGTGTACATTGCAGCTGTAACCTCTTTATTAAAGGGTTTATTCATTTTCCTTTTTGAATTATATCCCTCTAAATCTTTGAGCAGACCGACATTTATCTCTATATATCATTAGTTGATCTGGATTTGAACAATAATCTCAAATTCTGAATACGAACACACACACACTCGAGCTCTCAGAGCTGAATTCCCCCCCCCACCACCACCATTTTGGACATGGATTGCATCTAGAAAGGGTCCGTTTTCCAGATCCATTTTAGATGTAGCCAAAAGTGACAAAATTCATGCTAGAAGAGCTGATCTCATGAGCTCTCCATCATTTTTGGGTCAAAAAAAGCTCATTGTCATTCAGAACCATCAAATCTAAACCTGAACCTTAGTTCTGGTTGGTCTTCAACCCTGTAGCAAAGCAAGACTCACTGGATGCAGCACCTCCTGCTGGTCGTCTTGGGAATTAGCTCTTTTCCAGCATATGGCACGCCCTCTGCAGGCCGGTGTCTCTGGCCCCATGTCCCTCCCGGACCCTGGTGCCTCTTTACCCCCAGGGTTCTGCCCCCAGCAGTACCCCCGTTACTCTGGGCTTCCCCTCCTAGAGGAGCTCCCAACCCTCTAAACCCACCTTGCCTCAGTGGCTACTGCCAGTCATCATCTAGCCCCCACTCACTGGGGCAGACTGCAGTCGTCACTCATCATTGGCAAAGGGGTAGGACCTGTTGCCTTTGTCTACCCTCAGGCTGCCCCAATACCTCTGTAGGCCTTCACCAACCAGGGGTTTTTCCAGGCTGGAGCTCCCCAGCTCCCTTTGCCCTTTTCCCCAGCACTGGTACCTTGCTTCAGGTACCTTGCTCTCAGGCAGCTAGCCCTTCCCCCTCCAGGGCTAGGAGTGAGACTCCTCCAGCTCCTCGCCCCCAGCGCTCTTATAAGGGCCAGCTGGGCCCTAATTAAGCTGGCCACAACTGTGATCAGCTACTCCCTCAGCTGCTTTCACTCTTTTCCCCAGCTGCAGCCCTCTCCAGGGCTGCTTTCAACCCCTGTTCTGCAGGAGTGGGGCAGCTGCCCAACTACAAACCCTAGCTTTGAATTCTAGCCTAAATCTAATCCTGTTCTAAATTTTCACTATGTCTACTTGGCCTATTTCTAATCAATAGTACTGTGTATATCCATTTAAAGAGAAACAGGACTCCATTTTCCCCTACATTCATCACAAGAAAATACTCTCTTTCAAGAATCCCAAAAAGTTAGTAGGATCCTTCATAGTAGTCCTAAATGCTAGGTGATAAAGAACATAAAAAAAACCCTAGCTATATTAAATATATCAGGAAGGACTTCTGAGACAAGATTCCAGGTTAAATAAAATATTAAATAAAATAATAAAATATTAATTTTTTTCTATTATTACAACTACACCCCTGACATCTTACTTCAAGCATCCTGCTTGTTTCTAGATGCCTACACCTCCATCCAAGTGGCCATGCTCTCAGTATCGCTGAAGGCCTTATTACAAACATCTAAACAGGTGCATAATTCTCTCGCTCATCATATGGGGGAGGGACGTGATTGGAGAGGGAATGAAAGGGATGGTGCATTACTTATGGATTACTTGACTCCAGCCAGGGCCAAACCTTTGTTGGTGCTCTGTAATAGAGGATCCAACTCACTCTTAGTGCATCTCCTCATGTCTAGATGTGGGAAAGCAGTTCATGAGGCATCGGGTGCTCCTTTCTGTTCTCTGCTCACTCTGCAATAGTCTCTCTTCTGGTAATTTAGCCCTCCATCCAGACTCCCATTTAGTTCACCCCTTACCAGGTTAAAAAGTCCAATAGGACCACTGTCCAAATGCTGTTTCCAGATGGAGTTCAGCACCACCTTGGGGCTCTGTGCCACTATACCAGTGGCTGGCAGGGGAACCCAGATTCACCCACTACACCAAATTTCATCCCATAAACTCAATAACCAGCAGTGCATGTCCGCTCAATCCCCATCGCTGTTGCTCTTTCCCTGCACTCCTTCCTACCCAGCCTCTTTGTCTTCCCTTGCCTGTTTCTGGGTTTACCACAGAATCGTACTCTACTCCCCATGGCTACTTCACCCCCTCCTAGCCTCTTGCTAGACTCCTTACACCATGATACAATCTCAGGGCTTAATCACCCCATGGATTGTCTCCTTGCCCCTGTCAGCCTCCCTCATCCCAGGAAATGACCGAAGCCTGTTTTCCCTGCAGCCCCCTTCTGCTCTCAGCCCTCTGGCTTTATAGTGCCCCAGGCATTACCCTACTGGGCTTCACTCTTACTTAGCCCTGCCCCTCCCTCTGGGAAGTGATGCCAGGTAACCTAATTGGCCACTCAAGCCCTTGTTAACCCTATCAGGGTTGGTGTGGGTTGCACACCTCATCACTTGCCCACAGAAAATTGTTTGTTTTCTTTCAGCACTTTCACCCTGCTCTGTCTAGGTCTTCACTGCAAAAAAGGTGTGATTTTATATTGAGAAAGCTGACTCCATGTAAAATCCTAGTGGAGATGGGGCACTAGAAGTTTTACCTCAATGGAGCTAGCTGAAGTCAACCCCAAGTGGGTGATATAGAGAGTTGACTTAGACTTGCTACACTGAGATAAAATCTGTGGTGCCCCATCTCTATTAGGATTTTTACATGGAGTTGGCTATACACATTTCCCACTGGGGCTGGGGACAGGAAAGACAAAACCTTGCTTTCTTTGCTTCCTCACAACCTCCCACTCTCTTCCTAGGAACTAGTCTTCTGGCTGACTGGCCTTTTCTCACCGGCTGTATTCAAAGAATGAGGTCCCAAAGCACAGAGATCCTGTCTGTACTAAGCAGAAGAAAAAGCACAAACAAAAAAACCCCAAACATTTATTTTGGACTCCTTGAGCTTGCAACACTTGCACAATGCTTTGCATGCACACTGTAGCCACCCCAGGCATTTTACAATAGCCAGTTGTAGTAGGCAGTTGCCACACACCTTGGAGCAAGTCTTTAGCTCAGTTCCAGCTGAACTGGTGCAGTTTATATGAGTTTCTCCCCACTCTGGACAGAACCCAAAAACACAGCAGCTGTACCAACTTTCCTAACTCCATTCCATAGAACAGTGCCGTGCATCTGGAAATGACTCAAAAGCCCCTGCTCCCAGCAACTGTGCTAGGCACTATGGGATAGATGTTTCAAGAATCCCAGAATGCGCTGGTACAGCAGTTAAGAAGGATTCCTTGGGGCATCAATGTGTTGAATTTTTTCATAGCCCTTCAGATTGTCTTTTTAGCCAGGATTGTAGACGCATCTTCTATTCTGAAACTTGTGCTACTTGCAAATTGCCACCACCAAAGGTTAAGCTTTTTATTCACACCCCACAAACAATCCTCTATCCAGCTGTGTCAAAAGTGTCTGGGGATTCTGTTGGACTTCACTTAAGGCTGCCCAAATGTTGTACAGTATGTTCTATATTTTCATAGATTAGAGATTTCTATAGAATCTATCATTAGCTGTAACAGTTTCCAGATGAGAATTGCTGGCTCAGCTTTTACAGCATGTAACTTCATCCTTACTTTAGCATTTGTCAGAAGAAAAAAAACCAAAAATTACCTACTCTTAATTTTAGCATATGACAAACTAGATTAAGAAAGGGCACTATCTATTTTTCTTCAAAGCCCCAAACTCATGTATAAACACCATAAATTACTATATGATGGCAACCCTGTGAAGAGGAATAAGTGGTGCCAATTGCTCCTTTTTAAGTTCTTGTTTCTTGAGACAAAACACCACACAGTTGAGGCATTCTGTGTGACTTTCACAACATACTGTACTGGAAATACAGCTGCACAACTGGAAAACCAACAGAAGCCCATTCAGCTTGTCCAAAGAGAAAGGGCTATCTAGCATGGCAATGATTTCTCACATGATCAACCCTACAAGTGAGGGCAGAAGATGGACCTGAAATTCCACCAACTTCAATGGATTTGGCTTCAGTACACGAACTGGACTTTGAGTTAACTGAGACTATAGTGCATGCTCAGTTTATGGGATGAAATCACAGACAGAGGGACTTCATTCCCAAAGATTTCTTGATCAGGAATATGAGAGCATTCTGAAGAGACAAGTAAACTCTATCACTTGAATTGGTCAAAAACGTTAACTATTTTTGGTGGGAAATTTTTTGAAAAATTGATTTTTTTTTTAAAAAGATAAAAATGTTTTGTTTTTTTCCAAAGAAAAACTAAAACCAACAGAATTTTTTTCCAGCTTTTAGAAATCCCTTTCAGTAACATTAGTTGGTTATCAAAACCAAAAACTGGAAACATGTGACCAAAATGAACATTTTCATTTTATTGAAAAGCCCTTTTTCTATCAAGAAAAAAAAAAAAGAAAAAAAGTTTCAACAACAACATATATGACCTTCTCACACATCGAGCATTCTTTGGGCTAAATCCAGCACTCCGTCATGCCCCAGAATTTGTGGAAACTTTAGAAGTGGAGGTGAAACATTAGTTATTTTCCCAAGATCAAAATTGAGATCCAAGGGCCCCTATTCTCAGTCCTCCAACACAGTGCTTTCAGCAGAAGCATAGCTGGGGGTGGAAAGATAGCTTTAAATCACATTTGTGTTTCCCAGATTTTGGGATAGCCAAGGCCCTGCTCAGCCTCCATCTCAGTTACAGCAGCCTCATGGCATTTAGGGTTCATGTAAGGCCTTCCTCATCACAGTGGTGTTCTTCACACTGAAGCAAGGAGAGCTCCTATAACACTATTCAATTATTTTTATTCCATAATTGATTAGATGCAACACTGCAGCAAACAGAGGCCATTGTTAGCTACCGCTGCCTATTTGACCCTGCAGTCCAGAAACTTCACACCCACCACCACCTTCCAGTACAGAGGGTGACCTTTTTGACCTGTACAGCCACAACTGCTCTACACAACCACTTATGCCTTGCAGTAGTGTTGCATTTTTAACAGGGGGCAGGCAGGGACAGACAAACCTCCCACTGAAGCATCTGCAATTGCTGTGTATGGCACTTCACATTCATCCTGGCTCACAAGTAAGCTTTGGTCATTGGCTAGAAAGAAGCCATGACAGCTGTGCCAATGCAGATTCAGGCAGGGTGTGGGTGGGGTTCAAGCCAGGCACCACTTCCTCATCACCACCAGGGGCCTAGTCAGGGATGTTACCAAGAGGAACTATGTGGCTAAGCCCTATAGCAGTGGTTCCCAAACTTTAACCGCCTCTGAACTCCTTTCACTAAAATGTCAAGTCTCGCGAACCCACTCCTAAAAATGAATATTTCCAGGGATTTTTTCCTTTACCTGAGTATAAATTATAAAAGCAGTGATCTTGTAAATATAAAATTTGTTTTAAATGACATGATTACACACTATTTATTATTTATCATTACAGTATTTATTACATTATGAAAACGGCAACACTCTTCCAAGATCTCACCTTCGTATCTTGTATCACTTTGAATAAGCCTGTTATAAGACAAGGCTCTTATGTTTCATCGAGGAGTATCAGATGGGAAACAGCATGAAGGTATTTAAGAAGCAAATTCAAAGTATCCCTCCTACACAAGTGTTCAGGTCTTGAGCAGTCCAGGCAAACAACGCACGTTACAACAAAGCTTAAACTTGTTCTTCATAATATTTTAAAACAATACTAGCTGCCTGTTTAATTTAAAAACAGCAACAAATATCCACCTCCCTTTCCATTTCTCATAAGGTGTCTTGAAGTTTAAATCTCCTCAGTTTGATAGATATGCTTGCTTGGATCTGCTTAGCTCTTGAAAGTTCGGCGGCTCTGGGCTGCTGGCCCTGTGCTGCCCAGACCCCCTAGGGACAGTTCTGTCCACCATTAGGCACTCCCCATATAAACCAGGAAGCCATTTCTAGGAGTTGTCTGAGCAACACAGATCTCTGATGTGCTTCTGCCTTAGACACTGCTGGCTGCAACTTGCTTTGAACCCAGACTCCTGGCTCTTGACCCAGGCTCAGCTCCTGACCCTGATCCTGATATACTGTCTCCAGCTTAAGACCATTGCTGACCCCAGTGAAAGACCATAGCCTGGCCCTGCCCTGATTCTTGCTTCATGCTTTCAATGTTGTAATGGACTCTGACTTTCGGTTTTGACCTGCCCTAGCCCTGAACTGATCCCTGGCTTTCAGCCCCGACACGGAGCTGCTCACTCCATGCCCACAGGCTGCCCATGAGCCAGCCTTGATGCTACCACCCTAGCAGATGAGGAGGGGTACCAGCTGTTGATTAGGACACACAAGTGAATGAGGACAGAAAGATGGATTTAAGCAGCAGGCTGCAATATTATTAATTTAACACATGGGAGGGGTCCCACCTGCCCCATGTCCCACATACTAGGTATACAAATGGGTCCCATGCAGGTGTTAAAGGCTCCCACCATGTAAACCATAAGTCCTCAGGCTATCCCTGGGATTCGGCTCACTCTTCTGAATCCTCTCACCATCCCACTGCAAAGGAGACAGAAGGTACCAAAGAGGGACCTCTGTCTGTGAAAACTTCAGGTTTCTTTCTTTCCATAGGCACGAGGTCCACCAGCAAAATCCTAGGTCTCTTCTGGGCACTGGCCCTTTTGGCTTTTTATCTGCATTGGTCACAGGCCACAAGTTACAATGAACTAAACGTTCTTACACATTAACATTAGCAATTTCTTAACACTATTCCTACTTAGCCTGCATGATGCATGATGAGGAAGGTGAAAAAATACCACCAGGTTTCAGCCAATGTGGCCCCAATGGAAAAAATTCCTTCCTGACCCCCAAAACAAAAGATGCAGGCAAGGATTTAAATTAATGAAGGGCTGGGGGGAGAGGAGAAGCCAATCAGCTTCTATCTCCCTCTGGCTGGCCAGTAGGAGAGCTCCTGGAGAAAGAGGGGCCCACCCTTGCATTCAGTGTGTGCTTCCTCCATCCCTTCCTTTCTTCTGCAGTTGCCCACCACTCTGCGGGTCCTACCATCGGTTGCGTCAGGTAGGTGCCATTATTTTATTCTACACATTGGAGCAGCAGCCATTTTGCCTTTGCCCCCACAATTCCTGGACAGAGCTCCACACAAAGGCTGATTATCTGAGCTTTGTGCTGGAAAGGAGAATTTCACCCCAAAGAGAGAGAGTCCATTGTTTATAGGATTTAGTATGCTTAGGAAAATAAAGTTATAACTAATCCTTTTCCATAGAGGAGGTTGCAACCTAAGAAAGTTTAAATAAAAAGTTAACAGTTTTACACAAGGCTAATAAGCCCCTAAATGAGGATTCTTGGAGGGAAGGGAACACACTCTCAGGAGTCCACATGCATAGAGTAGGGATAGGAACAACGCAAATGTAAGCGGTTCCTGCTCATACCAGTAGACTGACTTAAATTCAACTTTATGACAAAGTCTGTCCTGCTAAAGTATCATTTGCTGCTATGGAGCCAAGTTCTGATCTATTTACAAAAGCGTGAGGGCCTTATTCTCCACGGTACTGAGTGCCTTCAATGCCCAATGAGTTGAGGGCAGGCAGCACAGCCCAAGGAGTGCTCAGCATCACAACAGATCCAGCCTTATATCTGGAGCCGCTCCACTGATTTCACTAGCGTTAATCTGGTTTTACAACAGGATAAATGAGTTCAGAGCTTGGTTTTTTGCACGCTAATATATTGAAAGCCCTGGGTTTCTATTATAGATTTCAAAGGTTTATATACCATTGGAGGCTGGTATATAATCAAAAATGGATTGGTTAAACACACACAAAGGTGTGTTCAAACCCTTTTTACAGCAATGAGTAAAGATCATGCTTGATCTGACAAAGTAGGCCAGGCTAGACCCCCAGGAGCCTCCACTGGGATATATACTGCATGCGATGAGCAGAGAATTCTATTAGAAGAGAACAGATTTGTGTTATGAAAGGCTGAGCGAGCTCTGATTTCACTGCTAAGCTGTTAATTGCACATTCACTCTCACATCATGAAAAATCTCATTTGCAGTGAAGGGAAGAGAGCTTCAGTATTTGCACAGAATGAAAGCAACAAAGATATATGTCAGCAATAATGTATTATTCAGAGCATCAACATACCAAATACAGAACTGTGAAATAAAAGCAGAGATGTAATCAAAAGCACAAATCCTGGTGATTTTTTAAGATTGATGATAAAATCTAAAACTTGTTAGATCTCTGACCTCAGACTTATCTATTTATATTTTTGAGTCTGGGGGTAGGGAATTGATAATGGGATATGGATGCTTTCACTTTTAGGTCATCAGTTCAAATCTTTCCCAGGCTGGTAGTTGACCATTATCTGATGGACTATGTATCCACAACTGGCACTGCTCGGAACTCAAGTCGGCAGTCTGTAGAGAAGACCAGGATTCAGCTGGCCTGGAGTCTGAACTACGCTCTTCCCTCTAGAAGTGCTTCCTCCAGAAGAAGGTCAACACGAATTGGGGAAAGCTAGTACAGTTGCCTCTCCTTGGTGTACTGAAGACGTCAGCCTCTAGAGCTCCCCATCCGGCGCCTGTCATGAGAACAAGCAATTTTTAAAGGAAGTTTCCAAAGCAATAGATGGAAAAAACTGGACAAGTTTCCAAGCAATCTAAAATCTTCCAAGAATGATTGTTATGCATTGCAACTGAGCAAGCATATGCAAACCCAAACATCCTGATATCAAAGAGACTTCACCTCCTCCACCCCCATGCTAGCAGCTCAGTGAGTACGTAGTACTTGGCGACAGGCTGGGTGTATAGACACTGCCCAGAAATTGTCAAAGTCAGGAGTTAACTCTTTCCTTTTGGCTAAAGGAAGAACTGCAGTTGGCTGCACAGAAGTCCTGATCCGGTAACTATTTAATTCACTAGACAGACTCCCATTGAGTTCAATAGGCATTGGATCAGGATCTGAAGGTGCCTTGGGCAGGTCATAGACAGCCAGACCTCAGGGTCAGAGCCAGTGTCCACAGTCTCTTGACTCCAGCCCTGTGTTGGCTGGGTCAGGATACCAGGAGATCAGAAGCAGGAGACAAACCGGAAATCAGAACCACAAGTCAGATGCCAGGAGTCAAGCTGCAGGAACAAGTTGGATTCTTAGGAGCAAGGAAGCTCCCTCCTGCCACCCAGTGACCAGCTGACAGTTGCTAGGGCAGAAGCTGAACCTTGACAGAGGACTCCAGTCCTGCTGTAGCCTGATTGGTCCACAGCTTTTGTATAAACCCAGCACAGGAACAGGAAACTGTCTGTGCAACTGGGATCCACCTTGTTAAACCAGCACAACTGGTTTAAAAAAAAGGGACATGTGAAATGCGTCCATTCGGTTTGCTAAGCAGAAGCAGAATGGTCTCTTCTGCACCACATATGCTCACAATAAAACAAGGTTTCCTTCAAGATGAGCCAGGGTTTTCTGAAAGCCCTATCTTCTTCCACACACATTCTCAAAGACTATATCACAAGGGTGTTGACATATTAAAACTCAACATTCTTATGCATGCCTGTGCAAACACAATGGAATAATGAGATTGTCTATTCAAAGAAAATTGCCAGTCCATTTATATATGCATGCATGAGCAGTACTAATGAAACACAGAGAGAACTTTTTTTTATTAGACAATAAAAGTGAGTATATACACATGAAATGTGCTTTTTAAACCCCCAGCCCAAATCAGAACCTATTTTCATCTTATCACCAAAAGGTTTATCTGTGATCTTAGGACTATGGCCCTGATTCAAGAAAACACTTAAGGTATATCTATACTGGAGCTTGAGGTGTAATTTCCAGCTTGGGTAGACATATCTGTGCTAGGCAACCTGTGGAACTTATTGCCTGGGGATGCTGTGAAGGCCAAAAGTATAACAGGGTTCAAAAATGAACTAGATAAGTTCAGGGAGGATAGGTCCAGCAATGACCACTAGCCAAGATGGTCAGGTAGGCACAACCCCATGCTCTAGGTCTCCGAGATTCTGCCTGTCAGAAATTTCGGGACTGTATAACAGTCTATAATTGCCCTGTTCTGTTCATTCCTTCTGAAGTATCAGGCACTGGCTACTGCTGGAGGACAGGATACTGAGATAGATGGATCCTTGGTCTGACCCAGTATGGCCATTCCTATGTTCTAGTTTTGATTAAAGCTAACATGATAAAAATAGCATTGTAGCCATGGTTGCACTGGTACTGGGATGGACTAGCCACCCTGAGCACAAGCTCGTCTCAAAGCCTAGGTAACCTATTCAGGGTAGCTAGCCCATCCCATTGTGCTTGCAGTCATGGCTACCCTGCTATTTTTAGCACACTAGCTTGATCAGAGCAAGCACAGGTTTGTCAGTCCAAGCTGGAAATTACACCTCCAGCACCACTGTAGACGTATCCTCAAGCACATGCTGTTCAGTAAAGCACTGAAGCCCCATTAAAGTCATTTGTTTAAGTGCTTTCCTGAATTGGGGCCTTGTCCAATATCTCGTTTCCATCCCCTCTTGCTGAGGGTCTGTACCTGTTCAATGAAATGTTGCAAAAATCTTTTTGCAGCAGAAAGATAAACATTTTTTCATTCATGCTTGAAAATGGCTGCTCTGAATCACTCTCACACTGAGAACAAGCGTGACAAACAACAGCCGAAGGAGGACAGGTTTAATACAATTCTAAGACACCAAAGCGGACCCTTTCAAATAAAAACGTTTGAATAACTTTACGTATGGATGTTACTCCACCTATGATGGGAAAATATGGAGAACATTGCTTAGCAACCATCTGAGGACTTGCATGCTCACAGCTGCCAAAACAAACTGACACAGAAAAGAACAGCCATTTCCCATATTTTCTTCAAAGGCCACTATCGCTGTCACCATTTCTCTTCTTTCCAAAATGTAACCTTGCATTTTTTCACCTTCCTGCTATAGATGTATATATGTGTGCATGTGCATATTTTTCTTCATTTCCTGCTAAGCTCAAACAAACAAAAAAAACAACCAAAAACATATATTGAAAAAGTCTGCATTAAAAATGGGGGGATGGGACTATATTTTAAAATAGGTCTTCAGTATGAGATATTTAAAATATTGGGAAAACCCCAGCTGGGAAACATGCCTGGACAAGGAACATAGGAAGCAGGAGACTTCGGTTTTTTCCCCCAGTCTGACACGGACTTACTGTATGGCCTTAAACAAATCACTTAAGGTATCAGAGTAACAGCCATGTTAGTCTGTATTCGCAAAAAGAAAAGGAGTACTTGTGGCACCTTAGAGACTAACCAATTTATTTGAGCATGAGCTTTCGTGAGCTACAGCTCACTTCATCGGATGCATACCGTGGAAACTGCAGCAGACTTTATATATACACAGAGAATATGAAACAATACCTCCTCCCACCCCACTGTCCTGCTGGTAATAGCTTATCTAAAGTGATCATCAGGTGGGCCATTTCCAGCACAAATCCAGGTTTTCTCACCCTCCACCCCCCCACACAAATTCACTCTCCTGCTGGTGCTAGCCCATCCAAAGTGACAACTCTTTACATAATCAAGTCGGGCTATTTCCTGCACAAATCCAGGTTTTCTCACATCCCCCCCCACCCCCATACACAAGGAGGAGAGTGAGTGTGTCACTTTGGATGGGCTAGCACCAGCAGGAGAGTGAATTTGTGTGGGGGGGTGGAGGGTGAGAAAACCTGGATTTGTGCTGGAAATGGCCCACCTGATGATCACTTTAGATAAGCTATTACCAGCAGGACAGTGGGGTGGGAGGAGGTATTGTTTCATAGTCTCTGTGTGTATATAAAGTCTGCTGCAGTTTCCACAGCATGCATCCGATGAAGCGAGCGGTAGCTCACGAAAGCTCATGCTCAACTAAATGGGTTAGTCTCTAAGGTGCCACGAGTACTCCTTTTCTTTTCACGTAAGGTGTGTCTACTGCAGCTGGTAGGGTGCGTCTCAGGGCAGGGAGGTGGACACATGCTAGCTCTGCTTGATCTAGCGCACTAAAGACAACCCTGCAGGTGCTGGGGCATGGGCAGGCACATGGGCTCGTCACCCAGGTACAAGCCTGCTCAATCCCCTGGGTCCGTAGTTGCGTGGGTAGCCCAAGCCATCACCCATGCCACAATGTCCACACTCCTCTTTTTACAGTGCTCGCTCAAGCAGAGCAAGCCGCACGTCTGTCTACCCGGGCAGGGACGCATGTTCCCAGCTGCAGTATAGACCTACTTTTAGGGCCCAGCCCTGCAAGACACTGAGCATCTTTTAAGAAGGACTGAGCGCCCTCATTTTCCTCACAGGATGAGTATTTTACTCTGTCTGTCTCATTTTCCCCAGCTGTAAAATGGAAATAACTGAATATTCCTGCTAGCAGACTCAGTCACTAGAATATGAATGGAAAAAACAAACACAAGGGGGATTGATCAGAATCAGTATGAATATGTTTAAGACTCTGAACAGATACTCATGGGAAATGTTTTGCTACTTTGCCCCATCATTTGGTAGCACCTAACTATTTATTTGTTTTGGAATTCCTGCTTTTCCAGACGACATGTTGATAAGCATTTATCACAAATAATCTAAGTAAGGACTGACCAGTAATGATCACATTTCAAGTGCTCTAGGTATCCATGTTTTCTATTCTCTTGATACAGAAACATGGATTCAGTTTACACATCCGACAAAAGAGCATTTCCAAATAACTGGAAATATAAGGGGGGAGCTGACCAAAGACAAAGGATGTTGTGTGTTTTACGAGGTAATCTTTGAGATTTGTGTTTTCCCCCGCAGCAGAGCTGGGCCAAACAGATTCAAGTAAACAGGACTACACTAGGGAAGGAAAGTATTTGGGTTAAATCTTTTGCTGCATGTCAGGGGGCAAGTACACCCCATCACCCTGGGGGTGGGGAGAGGGCGTGGTAGCCCCACAGTTAAGTCAGTATGGCTGCCCTGAGCCTCAGGGCTGTGTGGCCCAATGGCCGGATCGATAGGACTCCCCTTGGCTGCAGGGGAGCGTGGCCTAATGGTTGGTGTCAATAGGACTCCCCTTGGCTACAGGGGAGCACGGTCTAATGTCCAGAGTCAATAGGAAGGGGTTTGGTGGGCCGCCCCCCAAGGGGAGGGCAGCCAGGGTAGGGGGACCCAGGCCCTCCCTGCTCCACCAGATCCCAGCCCAGGTAGTGGCAAATGGGTTCACCACCAAGTCAGCAGGAAATTGGCCCACAACTGCTGCAGGGACACTGGCTAGCCCACCCTGGGCTACTTCCTACCATGAATCCTGCAGTTGAAGTTGGGGTGTCTTTGGACTCTCTGGGCTCCTTGGATGGTGGCTGCAATCTCTCTGGGTCATCCGCAGGTAGCTGGCACCTACCTAGGCCTCGGTATCTCCTGCTCCCATGGTCCAGGATCCTGGCTGCTCTTCAGCAGTGAGCCAGTGAGGTGCATCCTTCCTCCTCAGCAATCCCCCCAGACTGAGCTAGGCTGTTCCCTTTTATACTGCAGCAGCAGTTGGCGCATGCCCAACAGGGTCAAGGGGGCATGGCTTCTGGGGCTAAGAGTGCTTCCTTAACTCCTTCCACTCCAGTGTGGGGCAAGTACACCCCATCATACTGCACCAGAGAAGTAATCAGTGCAACTGTGAGGCACAAAGGTGGTCTTACATCCCACTTCCCCATTCCCAAAGCTAACTGGGAGCTAGTTTAGCTGTAACTTCTCCAAAGGCCCTCTGGCCATCCCCCTTACCCCAACACACACACACCCCCTTACCCAGGGGCTAGGAGGTGGCCAGTGTAGAGCCAGTGTAGCTAGCTCTAGGAAAATCTCCAGTTGACCTACTCTGGGAAAATCCTTGTGTAGCCGTTAAGCCAGGAATAAAGCTACTTTGCACCACTGGCGTAGCACAAAGCTGCTTTAACAGGGGCCAGAATCTCACTCTCTGTCTAGAAAATAAAAGTTTTCCCATTTGTCTATTAAAAAGCCCATTTGGAACAAAAATTCTCATGCAGGGGAACAACAGAATTTTGGAAGAGAATGATGCTAAACTTTCCAGGGACATTCCAAGTAGCTGAGAGGTCCAGGCTCACCCAGGCTTTACAGTCTGTGCAGATGATTAGCTGTCTGCTCCCAAAAGCTTTGAATGTGAGCACTGCTGTTCACAGCGGAAGCACTTTTATACATTATAAATACACTTTTAAATATACACAGAGAGAGAGAGAGAGAGAGAGAGAGAGAGAGAATGAATCAGATGGCAATTCAGACTGGGAAGCAACCAAATCTAGTTACCACTACTGATGACAACACTGCGAGGGTTAGCATCAGAGTGAGCTGCACCAGTGCACAACATCTGCACGAGGGGTTTGCACTTGTGCAACTACTTTGGTGTAACTACATCAGTGGCTAAAAACCCCAAAGTAGATAAGCCCTAAGTCACCATAGTCCTGCACCTTGTTTAGTCCTCATTAATATAATTGAAAAGATATTCTGCTTTGGTAGAACTTTACATCAAGTTTGCATTGACGTAAAGGACTACACAAGGTGCAGGACAACGGTGAGCCAGGCTTGTCTACACTGGCATTTTTAGCCACTGATGTAGCTCTACCAATCCATCTGCTGAAGTGCAAACCCCAAGTGTAGATGTGGTACACTTGCACTAGTACAGATCATTCTGCGACTACAAACACCCAGTGTAGACAAGGCCTCAGACCCTAGTCCACCAGTTTTGGGGGCGGTGGTTTAGAGTGCTTTCAACTTTTGGAAACCTGGGTTCACACATAAACGTAGGTCAAATGTTAGCTGGAATTTCATCCTAGATTTTCTTGAAATCAATGACAAAACTCCTGATGACTTCAGTGGGGCCTTAATCTCCACTGGATATTAGCCACATTGGATACTCTCCTGTACTACAACAGAGTTTGTTACATAATGAAGCAGATAGAAAGGTCTTCTGAAGAGAGGATCCAGTAGAGGAATATAACAAAGCTAATGCAGATCAAGACTGAGCAATCAGCTGGGCGATTCATAGCACTTGCTACCTCATGCTTGCCTCTAACTTGTGCTATTTGTCCCTCAGATTAATCAGCACTACAAAGTACCTAAATTCCACCCAAATAAAACAATTATGGGTTAGACAGTGACTCAAAGAAAACATGCCCTTCCAAGTGCTGCAGAAGTGATTTTTTATTTCTAGCTGGACCTCCTCCTTGAAAAGCACAAACCCTTGGAAATTATAAGAAAACGTTTCTGCTTCATCATAGACTAAGGATGTCATGTGGATATCTTTCTTTTCTCTCTTGTGTTCCTGCTTTCAATTTCCAGTTGGGTGGGCTGGGTTATTTCGACTGAAGGTTTCCCCCTAACCGCCCTCCAAAAAACCCCCACACAGTTCAGGCTGTAACAGTTACTGTTTTAAAAATCTTTCACCCCCTATTTCACTTGATTCCCTGCCCTTTCCTTTACTTAACCAAGTAAGAAATTTCTCCTCCACTTTCCTACCCATACCCCCCACACCACATCCCCTTTTTTGTGCCAAAGAGTTAGGTCACTTGTGTACTTGCATTGCATTTTCTAAGCATTTCTAAGTGCCCTTGTAACTAGTGGAGGTCGAGGGATGAGGTGGATGACCCTTCCAACCTGTCTTCTGGAAATCAGATGTCAGAGATTCCTACTTTAAACTGAGAGACCTTAATTGAAATACTGAACACCTTCCAGAAAACCCATTTGGAAATCTAAAAATCCCTCTTTGGAGATTTATGGACCCAGTCCTGCTCATAAGAACATTAGAATGGCCATATTGGGTCAGACCAAAGGCCCATCTAGCCCAGTATCCTGTCTTCCGACCGTGGCCAATGCCAGATGCCCCAGGGGGAATGAACAGAACAGGTAATCATCAAGTTATCCGTTCCTTGTCTCCCATTCCCAGCTTCCGGCAAACAGAGGCTAGGGACATCATCCCTCTCCATCCTGGCTAATAGACATTGATGGATGTATCTTCCATGAACTTATCTAGTTATTTTTTGAACCCTTTTATAGTCTTAGCCTTTATAACATTATCTGGCAAGGAGTTCCACAGTTTGGCTGTATGAAGAAATACTTGCTTTTGTTTGTTTGTTTTTGCCACTGGACTCAATGACAAAACTCTCATTGACCTCCATGAGAGCAAAACAAGCCCCATATGTGTAGACATTATTTTTCGCCATTTGTAGAGACTTCAACCAGGAACACATTGGGAGTTAAGATTTCAGATGTACAATCCCAGTCCAGGTAAGACAATGGAAACCAAAACTAAATTCCTCTCTTTCAGTGCCAAAAAAAGCCTTCAACACTCCACACCACATACACTGATATTTTACTGGCATTCTAGATAAAAGTCTGGAGACTCCAGACAATCACCTCCTTCCCACAGAAAAAACAGTGCAGCTGTGAAACGTTCCACTGAAATAGCCACCCACGATCAGAATCCATAATAGTAAAACACAAGGAGCTTCTTTACCAATCAGAAGCTTATATGCTTGGCTCATGTGACAAGCCTGCAAAAATATGTCAGAAGTATTAATCTGGTCAACAATACAAAGGAAACCAAATTGTAACTGATCCCCTTAATTGGGATAATTTGAATATTGGCATATTATGGAAAGATATACGGCTCCAGTCAACATGTGTGCTGTATCTGGCAGATCTAAGAGAAACAAAATGTATTTAACTCTTGTCAAACCCTCTACTGTACTTGGGTTGCTAGCCTGTGTTGAACCCAATGGCACCATGTCAACATTACTATTATTATCCTTCTGGCTAGATTAAAACTAATGTATGCCTGCCCATGCTACAATCACACAGACACCTAGATGTACCCCTAGCGTATGTCTACACTGCCAGCTGAAGATGTAAATTCCATCTTGAGGAGACATACCTGCACTAGCTCTGATCAAACTAGCATGCTAAAAACAGTAGCAGCAGAGGACAGCCACCCCACGAACATACCTATTGAAGATGCTAGGCACATACTCAGGCAGCTAGCCCTTCCCACTGCTCGTGCCACTGCAACTACGCTGTTTTCAGCAGGCTAGCTCAACCAATTGCTAGCACAGGTCTGCCTCCTTTACACTTCACCTGGAAGGTGTAAGTTGTAGCTAGATATACCTTAAAAGGCACGCAGTGGCAGAGATGAAATACTGGATAAGGGGCTTTTAAGCCCAACACTGGCGATAGTTTGATTCAGTGAGAAGTGTGGTTTCTTGTTTCACTAATCTGACTGCTGAATGTCTTCCAACACAGATAGGTTTTCCATTAGATCGTACTTGAGGATCAGTTCCTATGAAGTGTTTGGACAGGTAGGGACTGAATTGTGAAAGCCCTTCCAACAACAGTTCAATTAACTTGCCTCCATCTAGTCAATGGGAGTTGAGGGTGCTTACCAGCTTGCAGGATCAGGCCCTATGATTATTTACTTTTCATAATGTACCTGTAAATAATTAGCCAGATTTGCAATTGTTCTGTCCCTTGTGGTGTCATTTACACCATTGCAAAGGGGGTGTAAATGCCCTATACATGGTGCAGGGTGATGGAGAATCAGGCCCCCTGCATTCATCTAGTGCCACTCCTTTCTGGCCAGTCACACAATCTTGCTACTACCAGTGCAAGCACATTCTCCTCTGCAGCTCTTGTCAACTGTATTGGCTACAGCAATTCTTCCTGTATCTCTCAGTGTCAACAGTTCTCTGTCCCATTCCAAGTCACACCTGAAAACATTTCCTTTCTCCCTGACTTGTTGGCTCTTAAGCTCTCTCCTTCTGCTGTTGTTTATTATTTACCTGTGCAACTGTGTTATTCAAATCTGCAACATATTTGAGGAAATAATTTGTGTCAAAGACCCTAAAAAGTTATATTGTATTAAAAGTTAGTGACAGAGTTAACGAAACTGGATATAGTGTAGAATTAGGATTTTTAAAAGTTCATAAATCACTTTATTAAACATATGTGTCAGTAAAGGCCTGTGTTTCAAATCTTGCTAGTGAAGGGAAATAGTCAATAAATGCCCTTGTTGAATAAGGAAATCTGTACTGCTCTGAAGGTATGTAATCCCAGACACAAGCAAATCAGTTTGTGGGATTGAATCCTTCTAAGTGTGTACATATTGGAGATTATTGCAAGTGCTAATTCAAACATTAGGATAAACTTGGACCAGCTTTCCCATTCTGCGTTTGATCACTGCACTGATGCCTGTAATGACACTAGCTTACAGAGTGGGAGATTTATAGCCATTATAAGCATCTGCATATTGGAATCTGACAAAGAAAAACATTAACGTCTGAATATTTTGCTTAAATAATGCAAGGTCTCATGACATCTTTCACTCCCCCTTTCAGCTGCCTCCCTAAATTACTGGTTGTGTGTTTTTGTTTCTTTGTTGTTTGCTTGCTTCCTTACTTTCCCTGAGAAGGAAGCCCTTCTTAAATTGAAATTGAAAAAATACAACAGATTGAGACTGTAACCACCAGAGCTGGGAACTGAACTCTGGTTTTTGGATTTGATGTTTATGTCTTACTAGACAAAATTCATCAGAACTTCTCCTGTGTCTTAGGGAATGGACCCATAAATAAAGGGGGAGGGAGGAAACTGGGCCTGACTCTGGGAAATGCTGAGCACTTGCAACGCCTCTTGAGATCAGCACATGTGAACATCAGGCTCACTGACTGAATCTAAAGAAGTGGGGAACTGCATTGCAGGATGCGGGCTTTGGCTGTGTCCAGACACAATACAGAACTCCTTTCCCTTTGGTTTTAAAAAACATTGTTCAAACAATTCTCACACCAAACCACCACATGAAGTGTCCTTTTAAATCTCTACTACAAAACATTTCCACTTGCCCCCTGCTATTATACGGCATGTGTTTTGGTAACTCTTGACAACTGGGCCATGAATTTCCAAATGGAACTATTCGCTTCTGAAGAAAAACAAAAATCTATTTTTTTGTCCATGTTGAGTGTCCAGGAACAGATTGTATTGCTGCTTCACAAGTGCCACGCAGCACAGACTGTGTTTTGGCAGCCTTGACCTGTCTCCCACTGTTTACTGTGAGTCTCAGAGACTCTCTTTGCCTGAAGCCAGCTAATTATTAACTGCTGGGGCAGAGAAGGCAAAGCTTAAAGCCACACACTTCCCTGCTGTACAGCGCTGCAAGTTCACCAAGGAGACAGTTTGCGTAATGCGGTATAGCGGAACTTACATGCTGTAAAAGAAGCACCATACACACAAAACCTTCTTTTATAAGAAAAATTATACCGGATTTAAAAGCAAAAGCCCAAGCACTACAGCACCATTAAGGAAAGGCCTGATTCACCTCACACACATCCCCAATGTAAAATCAGCATAACTTCACTGAAGTTGATCCAGATGTACAATGGTGTAAGTGAGAGTATAATAAAACCCCATTTCTTACTTTAATGGTGTCACCATGTTTGGGGCTTGTCACCATGGAGGAGCTTATTCGGGGCAAACTGCAAGGAATAGAACAGACAATCCTCAAAACTAGTGGTTTATTCTATAATTAGATTTCACCAAGCCAGTAACCAAACAGCTTCTGTAATATCTTACTGGTGACCAAGAAGCCAAAATATAGTCCCCTTTAAGCAATCCAGCCTTTGGCTCCCACCCAGACAGCCAAGTGTAATATAGTGAGGGTTACTAAAAAACATTCTTCAGGAAATATAAAGTTCTACCAATCCAAGGAGACTGGACACATTACCCACCAGGTCAATGAATATTTCAGATCTCACTGAAATACATGCTTAGAGCCAATTCTTATTAACTAAATCTAGGATTTATTAATAAAAAGAGAGAGAGATGCTATGGTTTAAAGGTCAATATACATACAGATATGAATACAGTTCTTAGGTCAGTTTCATAACAGAGATGGTGAGGCTGCTGATCTGCAAAAGTCCTTCTACAATCAGTTCAGTAGGTTATAGTCCAATAGACAGTCCATCTGCAGAGCTTGTTCAAATTCTTCCATGAAAATTCCAGGGCTAATCCAGAGTAGACCTGGAGACCTCAGTCTTGTGGGCTTAGACTTTCCTGGTCAAAGTTTAAGCAGCTCCGAGATAAAAAAGGATCAGGCCCAAATCTTTCTTTATGGCAGAAGCAAGTCATGGTCGCAGCAGGGCCTTTCTTGGATGAAGAATAGGTAATGTATATTGTTGCTTTGAAGCTAATCTCTGTTTCCTAGGCATAGACCAGTAACTAGTTGTATTCATTAGCATAAGCCAATTAACCATCAAACAGTTCACAGGTAGTTCACTACATAGGGTTGCAAATTTCAAAGAGAAATGAGGCCAATAACTTTATTATACCACAAGTCCCATCTAAATGAGAATATCCCCTTTTGATCTCTGAATCAATAGAATACAGTAATGAATCATAGACAGGAACAGAAGTTTAGCATCTACAAGGTAATTAGATCACATTGTTAAACTTCTAAACAAGATACAGGTAAACACAGACAAATACAATTAGTATCTACTTGTGATTCTCTAACAATACAGGCCTACATATCAAGGATTCTAGTCTACTTAACATGGGTTTGCTCACTATCTACAAGTAATGGCCCTATTTACCATTTCAATACTCTTCTAATATGTCTGTAAGGGTTCCTTCCAGGTCACGCAGCCTGCTGGTTGCTTAACCCTCGCTGGCTCTTTGTCACGGGGCTATTGATGTTGAAAATGGTGGTATTTTATTTATTGTTTTTTAAAAATTGACCATAGGCTGTATCTTCACTAGGACATGAGGTGTGTTCTTAACTCAAGTTAGCTAACGTGGTAACTAACATGAGGTAAAATGCTACTGAAGAGAAGGCAGTTTGTAGCTTTCACAGGAGTTAGCAAATTGAGATAAAGACTATGGGAGAGCCTAGGGTTTATCTTCAATGCTAATTTACATGGCCAAAGAATCTGACCTCAAGGCCTCTGTTAATTGTGGTATATAGCGTTCACTCTGCCTAATGTGGACTTTTCCTGGAATGAATATTGGTGATTTTAATAATTAGTGTTCTGTTTCTAGGATTCCTAAAGATGTAATGGGCCTGATTCTCCTCTCACCCTACTTTTACACCAATCTAACCCTCATTTATTTCAATGGAATTACTCTTGCCTTTGCCCATATTTTCTGTTTAAAGCTATGCTGTATGTGGAAGGCCTATTAGGTTTTTATCCTCGGTGCCTTCGTCACTGAGATCTTCCTTGCAAAACAGCTCTGCTTCTCCTTCCTGATAAAGTCCTTCTCCTACAACCTTTGCTGTCTCTTCTCCACCCTTATCTTTCTCCTTAATCCTCTCCTCAGCCTCTACCTTTTTCCCTCACTGCTGAGAAGCTTCTTCAAAGAGAAGACTGAAATAATTTAGCATGCGCTTCCAATTCACCACCATGCATACATACACACAGCCTGGATTTTCTCCTCCTTCACTCTGGACTACATTTCAGACATGTCTCTCCCACTTTCAACCATTGACCTTCAGACCAATTTCTTTAGCCAACCCTCTTCCAGTTTGGGACCTCTCTTCCTCCCCTCATTCCTTTCCCTCACCTTCAACATCTCTCTCTCTCTTTCTCTCTCTCTCTCTCTCTCTGTGTCACTTGGCTTATTTTCCTCAGCTTTCAAATGCGCTATTGTCTCCACAGTCCCCCAGACCCTTGCTTAATAGTAGCTGCCTCTCTATCTACAAGGGTCACTGAGAAAGTGTCTAGCCTGACCTATTTAATGATATTCTAGAGCCCAACAGATTTTACAGATCAAAGTACTGGTATTTTGATGTATTTCTTTGTTAGTAGCCATTTTTTCCATCTGTGCAGAACTTGTGCAAGGACCTTTTGAAGTGAGTCAGTCATCAAAGATTGGAAAAATAGAGAAGAATGAAATCAGAGCGGTGTTCAAGTACCTCCATAAAAAGGCTTGACATCAAAAGAAATCCATGAGGACATGGGAGCAACCTTTGGGGATGATGCCTCTTCATACACACAGTAAAGAAAAACCTGGCCTACTGAATTCAAGCAAAGGAGAATCAGCATGGAAAATGAGCCAAGAGCAGGGGACACCCCAGAGAGTCCACTGCAAGATGGTGATGAATGAAGAAGAGCTCTGTGTGGCTCAAAGGCTTAACTTTCTCACCGAAAGAAGGTCCAATAAAAAAAAATCACCTCACCTAGAAGATCAACAGTCAGACACATAGCTGAGACAGTGGGCATCAGCACTGGGTCAGTGCAAGCCATCCTCAATAAAGACCTGGGCATAAGAAAGGTGTCAGCAAGATGGGTGCCCAGAATGATGAGAGCTGACCAGAAAAGAGTGCAACTTGACATTTTCAGTGAACTTTTTGCTTCTCCATGGCCAGGGCCATCCTTACCTATACACAAAGTACTCAGCTGCATAGGGCACCAGGAAATTTGAGGCACCACATTTTCTGGTGCCCTGCGCAACTGCATGCTGCTCCAGCCCCTGCCCCACCTCTTTCCCCCCCGCTCCACCTCTTCCCCAAAGGTCCCACCCTGCTCCGCCCCTGCCCCACCTTTTCCCACCCCTGAGGACTGTAGCAAGGCCAGGCCTGTACTCACCTGTGGTGGGAAGTGCAGCAACCTGGCCCCAGCCGTGCTGCCAGTGAGTGCTGGGGGGCAGTTTCCCCCCTGCGCCCCAAGCCAGCCCCACTCCACCACGGAGGCCTGGGGCCCCCCCATAACCTCCCTCCCATGGGGGGGGGCGGCTGTGTAGGGCCCCAGAATAGCTAGGGACGGCCCTGTCCATGGCAACGCATCACCCCACACATCCCAGGTTGCAGTGACCACAGCGACCAAATGTGGCTTTTGGTTGCTTTCCCAGACAGCCTGCAAACCAGATTTGGCTCCCTCAGACTTCTACCTGTTCCCCAAATTGAAGGAAGACTTTTGTGGAAAGAGCTTCAATGAGGTGATCATAGCACTCAAGTTGTTTCTGGACATGCAGGACAAGGACTTCTACAAGAGGGGCACAGCCAAACTGCGGCTGCACTGGATGAAGTGCATTAATGTCAAGGGGGATTATACTGATAAATAAACAAACAGCTGAACACAAATTATGTTTTTTTCTTTATCAGGCTAGAAATTTTCTAAACTTCCCTTGTACCTGCCCAGTCTCACTCCTTTCCCTGCCTCTATATTTCTTGAACATGCTGTCTATTCCCATTTCATCAATTCCTTCTCCACTAACTCTCCCCTTAGGGTATGTCTACGCTACGAAATTAGGTCGAATTTATAGAAGTCGATTTTTTAGAAAGCGATTTTATACAGTTGATTGTGTGTGTCCCCACACTAATGCACTAAGTGCATTAAGTTGGCGGAGTGCGTCCACAGTACCGAGACTAGTGTCAACTTTTGGAGTGTTGCATTGTGGGTAGCTATCCTACAGTTCCTGCAGTCTCCGCCACCTATTGAAATTCTGGGTTAAGCTCCCAATGCCCAATGGGGCAAAAAACACTGCCACGGGTGGTTTTGGGTACATGTCGTCAGTTGCCCCTCCCTCCATGAAAGCAACGGCAGACAATCATTTCACGCCTTTTTTCCATGTGGGCGCCATACTGCTTTCAGCACATGGTGCAGTAGGACTGCTAACCGTCGTCGTCATCCACCGCTTCTGCTGCCACTCTGTGATCCTGTTCTCCTGATGCTATGAATCCACCTCGCAGGTCCTCTACGTGACCTTTGTCATCCACTGCTTCTGCTGGCACTCTGCTCTCCCGGTGGTCTCGCAGGGCCGCTTCCGCTGCAGTTCTGCTCGGCTGCTCTTGTCTCGCCATACCACGGCAAGTGTGCAGCCCGCTCAGCTGTTGTGTCCTGGCAGCAGACAGTGCAGTAGGTCTGCAAAACTGGTCATCCAACCACCGCTTCCCCTGCAACTCTGCAGATGCCATACCATGGCAAGCATGGAGCCCGCTCAGATCATCGCAGCCATTATGAGCATTGTAAACACCTCACGTATTATCATGCAGTACAGGCGAGTCTCATCTTACACGCATTTAACGTGCGTGAATTCAGCTTTGCGCAGTCGGCAAAAACAACAAAAAAAAAGAGAAAAACAATTATTTAAATACTGTACCTGTAGTGCGGGCAATTCTGCCCACCATTATACTCAATGTAATTTTGACTATACGTGATTTTTGCTTTACGCGTTGACTGCGGAACGTAACCCCAGCATAAGAGGAGACTCTCTTGTATATGCAGAACCTTGTAAACTGGAGTATTAGTAATAGGATGAAATTTAATAGTGAGAAGTGTAAGGTCATGCATTTAGGAATTAATAACAAGAATTTTAGTTATAAGCTGGGGACGCATCAATTAGAAGTAATGGAGGAGGAGAAGGACCTTGGAGTATTGGTTGATCATAGGATGACTATGAGCCACCAATGTGATATGGCCGTGAAAAAAAGCTAATGTGGTCTTGGGATGCATCAGGAGAGGTATTTCCAGTAGGGATAAAGAGGTTTTAGTACCGTTATACAAGGCACTGGTGAGACCTCACCTGGAATACTGTGTGCAGTTCTGGTCTCCCATGTTTAAGAAGGATGAATTCAAACTGGAACAGGTACAGAGAAGGGCTACTAGGATGATCCGAGGAATGGAAAACTTGTCTTATGAAAAGAGACTCAAGGAGCTTGGTTTGTTTAGCCTAACTAAAAGAAGGCTGGGGGGAGATATGATTGCTCTTTATAAATATATCAGAGGGATAAATACCGGAGAGGGAGAGGAATTAATTAAGCTCAGTACCGATGTGGACACAAGAACAAATGGTTATGGCCACCAGGAAATTTAGACTAGAAATTAGACGAAGGTTTCTAACCATCAGAGGAGTGAAGTTTTGGAACAGCCTTCCAAGGAAAACAGTGGGGGCAAAAGATCTATCTGGCTTTAAGATTAAACTTGATAAGTTTATGGAGGAGATGGTATGATGGGATAACATGGTTTTGGTAATTAAATATTCATGGTAAATAGGCCCAATGGCCTGTGATAGGATATTAGATGCGGTGGGATCTGAGTTACCCAGGAAAGAATTTTCTGTTGTATCTGGCTGATGAATCTTGCCCATATGGTCAGGGTTTAGCTGATCGCCATATTTGCAGTTGGGAAGGAATTTTTCTCCAGGGCAGATTGGAAGAGGCCCTGGAGGTTTTTTGCCTTCCTCTGTAGCATGGGGCACGAGTCACTTGCTGGAGGATTCTCTGCTCCTTGAAGTCTTTAAACCATGATTTGAGGACTTCAATAGCACAGACATAGGTGAGAGGTTTTTTGCAGGAGTGGTGGGTGAAATTCTGTGGCCTGCGTTGCGCAGGAGGTCAGACTAGATGATCATAATGGTCCCTTCTGACCTAAATGTCTATGAATCTATGAAACCAGAACCTGCAAAAGCAGGCGAGGAGGCGATGGCAGTGTGGTGACAAGTGATGAGGACATGGACACAGACTTCTCTCAAAGCACAGCAAATTCCCCGGCAATTTGGCCATCCTGGTGGCAATGGGGCAGGCTCATGGCGTGGAACGCCGATTCTGGGCCCATGAAACAAGCACAGACTGGTGGGACCGCATAGTGTTGCGGGTCTGGGATGATTCCCAGTGGCGGCAAAACTTTTGCATGTGTAACGGCATTTTCATGGAACTTTGTGACTTGCTTTCCCCTGCCCTAAAGGGCAAGAATACCAAGATGAGAACAGCCCTCATAGTTCACAAGTGAGTGCCGATAGCCCTCTGGAAACTTGCAACGCCAGACAGCTAACGGTCAGTCGGGATTCAATTTGGAGTGGGCAAATCTACTGTGGGGGCTGCTGTGATCCAAGTAGCCAGCGTAATCACTGAGCTGCTGCTACCAAGGGTAGTGACTCTGGGAAATGTGCAGGTCATACTGGATGGTTTTGCTGCAATGGGATTCCCTAACTGTGGTGGGGAGATAGATGGAACGCATATCCCTATCTTGGGACTGGACCACCAAGGCAGCCAGTACATAAACCGCAAGGGGTACTTTTCAATAGTGCTGCAAGCACTGGTGGATCACAAGGGAGGTTTCACCAACATCAATGTGGGATGGCCAGAAAAGGTACATGACGCTTGCATCTTCAGGAACTCTGGTCTGTATGGACAGCTGCAGGAAGGGACTTTATTCCCAGACCAGAAAATAACCGTTGGGGCTGTTGAAATGCCTATAGTTATCCTTGGGGACCCAGCCTACTCCTTAATGCCATGGCTCATGAAGCCATACCCAGGCAGCCTGGACAGTAGTCAGGAGCTGTTCATCTATAGGCTGAGCAAGTGCAGAATGGTGGTAGAATGTGCATTTGGATGTTTAGAAGTGTGCTGGCGCAGTTTACCAACTTGGTTAGACCTCAGCTAAACCAATATTCCTACTGTTATTACTGCTTGCTGTGTGCGCTACAATATCTGTCAGAGTCAGGGGGAGATATTTATGGTGGGGTGGGAAGTTGAGGCAAATCCCCTGGCCACTGTTTACGTGCAGCCAGACACCAGGGGGTTAGAAGAGCACAGGAGGGCCCGGTGCACATCAGAGAAGCTTTGAAAACCAGTTTCATGGCTGACCAGGCTACAGTGTGACAGTTCTGTTTGTTTCTCCTTGATGAAAACCCACCCCCTTGGTTCACTCTACCTCCCTGTAAACCCTCCCCTGTCCCCTTTGATCACTGCTTGCAGAGGCAATAAAGTCATTATTGTTTCAAATTCATGCTTTCTTTAATTCATCACACAAATAGGGGCATAACTGCCAAGGTAGCCTGGGAGGGGTGGGGGTGGAGGGAAGGACAAGGCCACACTGCACTTCAAAACTTATTGAATGCCAGCCTTCTGTTGCTTGGGCAATCCTCTGGAGTGGAGTGGTTGGGTGCCCAGAGGGCCCCCTCCCCATGTTCTTGGGCATCTGGGTGAGGAGGGCAGTTGGTTACACAGGGACTGCAGTGGCGGTCCGTTCCTTTCCTTCACCTCAACCATATGTCGGAGCATATCAGTTTGATCCTCCAGTAGCCTCAGCATTGCACCCTGCCTCCTCTCATCATGCTGCCTCCACCTTTCCTCTTGATCCCGTCACCTCTGCTGTTGCTCCTGCCACCTGTCCTCGCGTTCATTTTGTGCTTTCCTCGACTCTGACATTGTCTGCCTCCACGCATTCTGCTGGGCTCTTTCAGTTTGGGAGGACTGCATGAGCTCAGAGAACATTTCATCATGAGTGCATTTTTTCGCCTTCTTATCTGCACTAGCCTCTGGGACAGAGATGCTAGTGGCAGCATTGAAACATTTGCAGCTGTGGGAGGAAAAAAAAAAGAAATTAAAACTGAAAAAGACACATTGGCCATTTAAAAGGAGGGGCCGATGTTTTCGGGTTAACGTGCAGTACAAACCCAACTAAACCCCCTCACACACCCAATTCTCTGGGATGATCGCTTCACCCCTCCCCCCAGCACGTGGCTAACAGTGGGGATAATTTCTTTTCAGCCACAGGCAAACAGCCCAGCAGGAATGGCCACCTCTGAATGTCCCCTTCATAAAATTCCCCTATTTCAACCAGGTGACCATGAATGATATCACTCTCCTGAGGATAAACACAGAGAACAGATGTTGCTTGAATGCCAGCAAACACCAGGACCACACGCTGCCATGCTTTCTTATGCAATGATTCCAGACTACGTGTTATTGGCCTGCCGTGGTAAAGTGTCGTACCATGGAGGATGCAATAAGGCTGCCCTCCCCAGAAACCTTTTGCAAGGGCTTTGAGAGTACCTCCAGGACAGCTTCATCGAGATGTCCTTGGAGGATTTCCGCTCCATCCCCAGACACGTTAACAGACTTTTCCAGTAGCTGTACTGGCCACGAATGCATCCCAAGTCTTCAGGGCAAATCAATCATTAAACACGCTTGCTTTTAAACCATGAATTTTATTTACAAAGGTTCACTCACCAGAGGTCCCTTCTCCCCTTCAAGGTTCGGGAGCACAGGTTGGGAGGGTACTGTCTTCAGGGTGATAAACAGTTCTTGGCTGTCGGGGAGAACAGTTTCTCCACTTGCCTGGTGTGCGCTATCATCTTCCTTGTCCCCAAAATCCTCATCCCTGTTGTGTGAGACTTCCTTGCAGGAGTCCACGTACAGGTGTGGGGTAGTTGTAGGGGCACCCCCTAGAATTGCATGCAGCTCATCATAGAAGCGGCATGTCTGTGGCTCTGACCCAGAGCAGGCATTTGCCTCTTGGGTTTTTTGGTAGGCTTGCCTGAGCTCCTTAAGTTTCACATGGCACTGCTGCGGGTCCTTGTGATAGCCTCGGTCCTTCATGCTCTTGGAGATTTTTTCAAATATTTTGGCATTTCGTCTTTTGGAACTGAGTTGTGCTATCAAACAGCAATCAGATCCAGTATCTCCTGTTCGGTCCATGCTGGAGCTCTTGTGCTATTCTGGGATTCCATGGTCACCTCTGATGATGAGATCTGCACGGTCACCAGTGCTGAATCAGCTTGCCACGCTGGCTGAACAGGAAATGAAATTCAAAAGTTCGCGGGGCTTTTCCTGTCTACCTGGCCAGTGCATCCAAGTTGAGAGTGCTGACCAGAGCGGTCACAACTGAGCACTGTGGGATAGATCCCGGAGGCCAATACCGTCGAATTACATCCACACTAACCTACATTCGACCCAGCAATGTCGATTTCAGCACTAATCCCCTCATCAGGAAGGAGTACAGAAATCAATTTTAAGAGCCCATTAAGTTGACAAAAATGGCTTCGTTGTGTGGACGGGTGCAGGGTTAAAATCGATCGAATGCTGCTAAATTCGACCTAAACTCGTAGTGTAGACCAGGGCTTAGTCTCCTATAATCTGGTGCCTGCCAGCTCCACTCTGTTGAAATGTTCCTTACGAAGGTCAAAGACCTCTTCCTGTTTAAATTGCTACTCCTCTTTTCCAGTCTACTTAGCCATCATTTTCTATACAGTTAATGATTCTTTCTTCCTGGATTTTCTCCTCCCTAGAACTCTGTGACCCTGTGCTTTCCTGGTTCTCACAGTAGCACTCTCATTGTTCCTTCAGTGTCTTCTTAGTGACTCTGACTCCTTCGCTCTCCCACTCTGCTTCGAAAAGGTAAAGTACAGTATATAGAATCTGGGGCCTTCATCAAAGGCCGTTAATATCTGAGCTAAGGAAGTTTCTTGATTAATGGTAGCAGCAGTAGATCTTATCTTCTCTGCAGACCTACACTGAGTAGGGGTCCTGAATAAATATGCTGCAGATTTTTGTATGAAGATTTGGGGGGAAATTATGAAAAACAAAATTTGTAAATATCATTGCCCTTTTTTATCTAAGTGGTTGGCCAGTATCTGGGGTCTTGGGGGTTGTTTCTGTCAGGAGGGGATATGGATGATAGAGTCAAGTATTTCTTTAATGCATTACTGTTTATTTACACAGCATGTACACAAAATCCTATTTCCCTGAACACAGTATGACTCAAACAGGAGTTTCTTTGCTCGCAGTCCCAACTTCTTTCCAGTCAGCACCCAAAAGCTGTCTCGATCATCTTTTCTTGGGGTTATACTACAAATACATCTCTAGCTGTGCCTTCTCTCTCTGCTTCTGTCATTGTCTCTGCTGCTTCTCCCCCACACACAGACACGTAGCTGCAATCAAACCAATCCTCACCCCTGCATTTGTTAGCAGATCCTGCCACAGATGTCCTATGTGACCTTGGCCAAGTTACTAAGAACCTAGTTTTCAAAAAGGAAGGTACCAAGGGCCAGGATCAGTTGCAAGCTAAGTTCCCTGTAAGCTGCATAGCCTTCTGCATGGCCGTGTGGCTATCAAGGGCCATGCAGGTGGGGAGAGGAGGCCCTCCCCGGCCTGGCCCAGCCCAGCCGGAGCTGCTGCGGCTGGGGAGAGGCACCTCTCACACAGCCCTGACATGCTAAGTGAGAGAGGGATGGGGGGAGTCCTCTCTCCCCACCTCAACCTGCACCCAAACCCCTCATCCCCAGCTCCACCCCAACCCTCTGCTCCAGCCCTGAGCCCCACCCGCACTCCTCATCCCAAGCCTCACCCCAGAGCCTTCACTCCTAGCTGGAGCCCTCACTCCCCTGCACTGCAACCCTCTGCCAAAGCCCTGAGCCCCTTTCCACACTCTAAACCCGTCGGCCCCATCCCCACCACACATTACCTCCAAATTGGTGCACATAACAAAATTCATTCTGCACATGAAGGTAAAAAATTAGAGGGAACATTGGTTGCAAGCCTAATTTTTTTTTTCACATGACCAAGAATGACAGAGGTATTTTGCATACACAAATAGCCAGCAAGATGGTGTACTGGCCATTTGCAAACCTCTAATTTTTGTGTGTAATTGCATGCACAGTTTTCACACATGGCCATAGACACCTAGCCTTTTATTTTCTAGTTAAATATTTCTAGAACCCAGAGGCCCTGATCAAGATTCAGGGATCCATTGTGCTAAAAGCAGGCATAGTCCCTGCCCCAAGGAATTTGCAGACCCATAACATCTCTGTAGAAGTTTTCCTATCAGTAAAATGGGGCTTAAAATACTTATACATACATACATACACACACACAAGGTAAGTACTGGCTATTTATTTTTTGTAAAGTGCTTTGAGAATCCCACATAGAAGTCACAGCATGGTCCCAATCCAGCAAATCACTTTAACCATGTGACTAAACTACTCATGTGACAGGTTCCCCCCTGGGGTGCCACCTGGAAATGGGGTTCCACTGAGCCCTCTGAAACACTAGCCTGGGCTCCCTCTCAGCACTGTAATGCTGTGACAAGCTGCAGACTGCTCCCAGTCCTACACTTTCACCAGCATTTGCATTTGCAGGGACACACCCAGCTGCAGCCGCATGCAGGCTGCAGCCAGCCATTGCATGAACCAACAATAGAGAGGCTACAGTCAAAATAATCCCCAACTCCCCAAGACCCCAGAGCTGTACTGTCCTGCCCTGATCAAAACCCCAACCTGTATGAATATATTACCCAGTTCACCTTTCCCTCAACGTGGAGAGGAATATGCAACAAACTTGTGTTAACCAAGCTGAGATTTTTCCCAGACATTTCATTAAGAGGCACACTGGTTTAGATAAAGCAAAAACCAAGTTTATTAACTACAAAAGATAGATTTTAAGTGATTATAAGTAATAGCAAACAGATCAAAGCAGATTACCCAGTAAATAAACAAAACCACAAACTAAACCTAAAATACTACATAGATTAGATATGAATTAGCAATTTCTCACCCTGGCTGATGATACAAGCAGTCCACCAGGTTTCCATAGCCTAGAAATCCCTTTAGCCTGGGACCAGCACTTCCTCCAGTTCAGTCTTTGTTTCCTCAGGAGTGTCCTTGTGTGAGGAGTGAGGCCCCTAGATGATATCACACCCCACCTTATATAGCTTTACTTTATGGCAGGAATCCTTTATTCCAAAAACAGTTCCTAGCTCAGTTTATGGAAAAATGCCGGTACCTAAAATGGAGATCAGCATCATATGGCCTGGTCACATGCCCTGCTGAGGCATAGCAGCCTTTATTCATAGGCTCTCTGGAACATTCGCAGGAAGGCTCACCAGGTGGGGGATAAGTTTCTCCAAAAGCCTATTGTTTCTCCTTATGCCCATTACCTTGAATAGATCCTTCACAACCAGCTGTCTAGACTGGAAGCATTTTGCCTAGTGGGTGCCACCCAGGTGTAACCACATTTGAAATACAGATACGTAGTTAATATTCATAACTACAGATCCAAATAGGATACATGCACAGAAATAGGATAATCAGCAAATCATAACTTTTCCAGTGTCACCTTACATGACCCATCTTGTACAAAAAGCAAAATAATTATGCCATAATCATATCATAATAATATCACTATGATGAATATGGGGTGCAGTGTCACAATTTACATGCTTAAAGTTAATCTGGGACTAATCATGTGCTTAAAATTAAGCACACACTTAAGTGATTTGCTGGGTTAGTGCCTCCTATATGTGAAGTATTGTTCATAAGGGAAAGTCTGGGATGATGCATAAAATGCTGCTTTCTTGGGCATACAATGGGGTTCTTATTACTTGCTGTTTGTTACAAGTTCTGCAGGAAATGTGCTCTCATTGAACCACAAGTCAGTTCCTTTGTTTTCTGTGCTTTTAAATGAGACTGAGTAGTTGGAGCACTTCAAGTTTAGCTAGAGCACTTCAAGTTTAGCTGCATATACTTTTTAAATTTATTCGTGATGTGTACTCCTTTATATTGGAAGTATTTTCCTAGCTTATGATGCCATCTTGGGGGACATCAGCTTCTCTCCTAAGTGGTTAAAAAAAAAGGACAGAGAAAAAGCATACATCTGCTATGAAGCTCTCCTGCCAGGAGTGCTGGAAACCTGAACTGTAGTAATTCCACTTAGTGAGACAGATGTGCAATACTCCATTGTTTCATTGTAAGGAGCATATGGTTCTTTCAGGCTTGCTGTTTTGTAAGCCACAACAGAATCTGATTTTTCCACCCATGCATTTTGCCAGGGGTGTGTTTTGTTTTGTTTTTTAAACCCACACAACTTGTCATCCAGCTACAGGAACAGCTGCAGCTGTTTTAAGAAGGTACTTATAACCCTTCTCTTCTTTGGCTGGATGACAGTTTAATTCTTCTCTTTAGCAAACTATCAAATGTAGTAAAAAATTAATGCAACCTGCTGGCATTTAAATCACCTCAAGCATAAGGTTAAAGTGTTTCTACAAAGGGAAAAGAGCATTAGTACTCCTTGCATAATTAATGATTAGACATAAAAATAAATGGTTAACTTCAATTTATCGATCATCTTCACAGAGACAGGGATAAGCAGACTTTTGTACTTCTTCTGAAGAGCCAGTGGTCAATGTGCACATGGGTTCAAAAGTGAACAGTAAAATGCTTTCACAAACCAGATAGGAACATGTAAACAAAACAGCAGTGCAATTATTTACCCAACAAAACAGAACAGGATGTGTCATCTGGATAACATAGGCACGATCTGTAACCGGTACCAGATTTGTCATTGTTGCAGACAAAATCCTCACCACTTTCCAGGGCATTGTTTAAAGGGGAAAACTGGTCAGAGATATGCGAGGCTCATGTGTGTTAGTCCCTTGAGACCCAGTAAGCCAGGGTAATTAACATAAATGAGCTCTCCTATGCTTTCACTGTGCAGGACAATGAGTCAAATCAATCAGTACTGTCAAGAATATGAGAAGTTACGCTGCATAAAGAAGCAGCTGACGGCAACAAATTTCAATGGATTTTTATAAAGATAGAAATAAAAATGTGTTGTGATAGGCTGTCATCCTAATGAATGCATAGTTCGCTTGGATAAAGGTTGAGTATTTGAAGATCTCTGAATGAAATGATACGATTTGACAAATGCTGGCTAATGAATGTAAGAGCTGTAAAAGAAGCAGTAGAGAAAACCACAAAAGCGCAACCTTAGAAATCAGCCCTTGTTCAGCTGGAACTGTGCTAGCATTTCAGTTGTGTTCAAAACCAGTTAATGCTGCCACTATTGTACCACAGTCCATTTTCATTGGGCAAATAATAATAATACAGGGGTAACACTTACATGGCACTTTTCATCAGTCGATCTCAAAGTACTTTACCTCATTATCATTAGCCCCATTTTACATATGAGGAAACTGAGGCACAGAGAGCTGAAGTGACTAGCCCAAGGTCACTCAACTGGCCAGTGGCAGAGCCAGGCATAGGACCCAGGTTTCTTGAGTCCCAGTCCAGTGCTATTGGCACAGGGAGCAGGATTTCTCTCTCTCTCTTTAAATGACAACCATTCAAGCCAAAACTGCGCTCTAGACCAGTAGTTCCCAAACTTTAACCACCTGTGAACCCCTTTCACTAAAATGGCAAGTCTCGCGAACCCCCTCTTAAAAATGAGTATTTCCAAGGATTTTCTCCTTTACCTGAGTATAAATTATAAAAGCAGTGATCTTGGATATATGGTTTTTCAGGCATGCTTGTTACATACTATTTATTATTAATTATTTGTAATTACAGTATTTTTATTATGAAAATGGCAACACTCTTCCAAGATCTCACTTTCGTAGCTTGTATCACTTTGAATAAGCCTGTTATAAGACAAGGCTCCTAGGTTTCATCAAGGAGTATCAAATGTGAAACAGCATGAAGGTATTTAAGCAGCCAGCTCAAAGAGTTCCTCCTACACAGGCATTCAGGTCTTGAGCAGTCCAGGCAAACAACGCACGTTACAACAAACCTTAAACTTGTTCTTCATCATAATTTTAAAAACAATACTAGCTGCCTATTTAATTTTAAAAACAACAAAAAAATATCCACCTCCCTTTCCATTTCTTATAAGGAGTTTTGAAGTTTAAATCTCCTCAGTGGGATAGATACGCTTGGCTTTGATCTGGTTAGCTCTTGGAAGTCCAGGGGCTTCGGGCTGCTGGTCCTGTGCTGCCCGGAGTCCCTAGGGACAGCTCTGTCTGCCATTAGGGATTTTTTTCTGACAACCCCCTGTAACATTTTGCAAACCCCTAGGGGTTCACAAACCCCAGTTTGGGAACCACTGCTCTAGACTGACCCTTAAGGTAATTTATAAATTGGTTTCTGCAGCCGATGAAGTGAGCTGTAGCTCACAAAAGCTTATGCTCAAATAAATTTGTTAGTCTCTAAGGTGCCACAAGTATTCCTTTTCTTTTTGCAGATACAGACTAACACGGCTGCTACTCTGAAACCTTTCTGAACACAGTTATTGTACTTCAAGAGAATGCAGAGAAGAGCCATCTGACTGCTGGAGAAGATCCCTTACAATGAAAGGAGACTTAAAAAGATTTATCAAACAAAAAAAAAGTCAAGAGATGACTGGATTATGGTATATAGTGTATTTCATGGGGAGAAGATACTAAGTACTAGAAGGCTCTCTAAGCTAGGAGAGAAAGGCATAAAAAGAACAAATGTTCTGACGCAGGGAAGAAAGGTAAGCAGCAGGATACGAACCCTGGACTTGAGGGAAGCAGACTTCGACTCCCTCAGGGAACGGATGGCCAGGATCCCCTGGGGGACTAACTTGAAGGGGAAAGGAGTCCAGGAGAGCTGGCTGTATTTCAAGGAATCCCTGTTGAGCTTACAGGGACAAACCATCCCGATGAGTTGAAAGAATAGTAAATATGGCAGGCGACCAGCTTGGCTTAATGGTGAAATCCTAGCGGATCTTAAACATAAAAAAGAGGCTTACAAGAAGTGGAAGATTGGACATATGACCAGGGAAGAGTATAAAAATATTGCTCGGGCATGTAGGAATGATATCAGGAGGGCCAAATCGCACCTGGAGCTGCAGCTAGCCAGAGATGTCAAGAGTAACAAGAAGGGTTTCTTCAGGTATGTTGGCAACAAGAAGAAAGCCAAGGAAAGTGTGGGCCCCTTACTGAATGAGGGAGGCAACCTAGTGACAGAGGATGTGGAAAAAGCTAATGTACTCAATGCTTTTTTTGCCTCTGTTTTCACTAACAAGGTCAGCTCCCAGACTGCTGCGCTGGGCATCGCAAAATGGGGAAGAGATGGCCAGCTCTCTGTGGAGATAGAGGTGGTTAGGGACTATTTAGAAAAGCTGGACGTGCACAAGTCCATGGGGCCGGACGAGTTGCATCCGAGAGTGCTGAAGGAATTGGCGGCTGTGATTGCAGAGCCATTGGCCATTATCTTTGAAAACTCGTGGCGAACCGGGGAAGTCCCGGATGACTGGAAAAAGGCTAATGTAGTGCCAATCTTTAAAAAAGGGAAGAAGGAGGATCCTGGGAACTACAGGCCAGTCAGCCTCACCTCAGTCCCTGGAAAAATCATGGAGCAGGTCCTCAAAGAATCAATCCTGAAGCACTTGCATGAGAGGAAAGTGATCAGAAACAGCCAGCATGGATTCACCAAGGGAAGGTCATGCCTGACTAATCTAATCGCCTTTTATGATGAGATTACTGGTTCTGTGGATGAAGGGAAAGCAGTGGATGTATTGTTTCTTGACTTTAGCAAAGCTTTTGACACGGTCTCCCACAGTATTCTTGTCAGCAAGTTAAGGAAGTATGGGCTGGAAGAATGCACTATAAGGTGGGTAGAAAGCTGGCTAGATTGTCGGGCTCAACGGGTAGTTATCAATGGTTCCATGTCTAGTTGGCAGCCGGTATCAAGTGGAGTGCCCCAAGGGTCGGTCCTGGGGCCGGTTTTGTTCAATATCTTCATAAATGATCTGGAGGATGGTGTGGATTGCACTCTCAGCAAGTTTGCGGATGATACTAAACTGGGAGGAGTGGTAGATACGCTGGAGGGGAGGGATAGGATACAGAAGGACCTAGACAAATTGGAGGATTGGGCCAAAAGAAATCTGATGAGGTTCAATAAGGATAAGTGCAGGGTCCTGCACTTAGAACGGAAGAACCCAATGCACAGCTACAGGGACCGAATGGCTAGGCAGCAGTTCTGCGGAAAAGGACCTAGGGGTGACAGTGGACGAGAAGCTGGATATGAGTCAGCAGTGTGCCCTTGTTGCCAAGAAGGCCAATGGCATTTTGGGATGTATAAGTAGGGGCATAGCGAGCAGATCGAGGGACGTGATCGTCCCCCTCTATTCGACATTGGTGAGGCCTCATCTGGAGTACTGTGTCCAGTTTTGGGCCCCACACTTCAAGAAGGATGTGGATAAATTGGAGAGAGTCCAGCGAAGGGCAACAAAAATGATTAGGGGTCTGGAACACATGACTTATGAGGAGAGGCTGAGGGAGCTGGGATTGTTTAGCCTGCAGAAGAGAAGAATGAGGGGGGATTTGATAGCTGCTTTCAACTACCTGAAAGGGGGTTCCAAAGAGGATGGCTCTAGACTGTTCTCAATGGTAGCAGATGACAGAACGAGGAGTAATGGTCTCAAGTTGCAGTGGGGGAGGTTTAGATTGGATATTAGGAAAAACTTTTTCACTAAGAGGGTGGTGAAACACTGGAATGCGTTACCTAGGGAGGTGGTAGAATCTCCTTCCTTAGAGGTTTTTAAGGTCAGGCTTGACAAAGCCCTGGCTGGGACGATTTAACTGGGATTTGGTCCTGCTTCGAGCAGGGGGTTGGACTAGATGACCTTCTGGGGTCCCTTCCAACCCTTATATTCTATGATTCTATGAAATGTTTGTTTGGAAGTTAGAACTGGACAAATTAGAATTAGAGATACACAAATTGTTAACAGTGAGGTGCTAACCATCAGAACAAGCTACCAAGGGAAGTGCTAGGGCTAGTCTACACTGGCAACCCTGAAGTGTTGCCAGGGCAGCACTTTAACGTGGCTTGTGTGGTCACGGCAGAGTGCTGGGAGAGAGCTCTCCAGGTGCTCTAAAAAACCCACCTCCACAAGGGGTGTAGCTCCCAGCACTGGTGCATTGTCTACACTGGCTCTTTACAGTGCTGAAAATTGCTGTACTCAGGGGGGTGTTTTTTCACACCCCTGAGTGAGAAAGTCGCAGCGCTGTAAATTGCCAGTGTAGCCAAGCCCTTAGATCAGGGGTTGGCAACCTGCGGCACGCGTGGCTGATTTTTAGTGGCACTCTGCTGCCAGGGTCCCGGCCGCTGGCCCTGCTCAGCCCGCTGCCGGCCTGGGGTTCTGTCCATCCAAGCTGGGAGCGGGCTGAGCGGGGCTGGCGGCTGGGACCCCAGACCGGCAGCGGGCTGAGTGGCTCAGTGCGCTGCCAGTCTGGGGTTCCATCTGCTGGCCCCTGCCAGCCGGGGTTCTGGCCACCAGCCCCGCTCAGCCCGCTGCCGGTCCGGGGTTCTGTCCATGCAGCCCAGCAGCGGGCTGAGCGGGGCCGGCGGCTGGGACCCCAGACCGGCAGCACGGGCGGCAGATGGAACCACCGGCCCCACCCAGCCCACTGCCAGTCTGGGGTTCCGTCGGGGCCCCTGTAAACGTAAAATTTATTACTGGCACGCAAAACCTTAAATTAATGAAGACTTGGCACACCACTTCTCAAAGTTTGCCAACCCCTGCCTTAGAGACTCCTTTTTTTGATCACTTCAGACCAAGACAAAATACATTTCTGGAAGATACCGTTTACTCAGACACAAATTATTGGGCTCTATAGAGGGGTAAACTGGATGAAATACTATGGCTTGCCTTATACAGGAGGTCAGACTAGATGATCTAATGATCCCTTTGGCGTTAAAGTCTATGAAAGGATATATTTACTGTTTCTTTAAATCCATAGCAGGTGGTCAGGCAGCAAGGTTATAGGATAAGGTTGGAAGGTTGTAGGATAAGCTCTACGGTGCTCTACGTAAAATGTGGTCAGGAACCATGTCACTGCAATGTCAGGCTGTAGGCATGTTGAAAAATAGTTTCAATCCTAGTTACAAGCCCTAGTGTAGTCAGGGCTTGGGAAAGAACAAGCGATCATTCTGGTAAGACTCAGCATCAGCCAATTTGTCCCCTTCTAGCATGAATGCAGAGTGGAATCAGTGTCCTAATACAGACCTCATAGGTGAAATCCTGGCCTCATTGAAGTTAGTGGCAAAATTCCCAGTGACTTCAGTGAGGCCAGGATTTCACTTCACCTATCAACAGAAAGGAAAAAAGCATGATACAGTGAAGGCTTGTATGGAGTCCACCTTTAATAGGCAAATTACTACCTTAAGAGACTGCCCATGTACAATGGGATCCTGGTCCATGAATGGGGCTCCTAAGTGTTACAGTAATACAAATAATAAATATAATAACTATACTGCTCCCCACAACTATACTGCTCCACCTTTATTAGATTAATTAAGTAAGCTATTTTTTCCATCCCTTGAGTGGTGATTAAGAAAGGTTTAATTGTATGTTAACGGGTGCATTGCACGTCTTGTTTTCAGTTAAGGAAAGCAGAAATTAAACCTGCTATATTACAGCAGAACTACTGCACCTTTACTTAGTGGTTGGCATATGAAAAAAAGACATTCCAGTCATCCTTTCATCTTCTCCAGAATTCAGACAACAATTAAACCTCATGAAACATTACACCAGTTAGTGCTGAGAAGCGTGTTTTCTTTGTATGTAAAAATGCACATATTAGGGTGTAGTTTTCTTTCTGTTCTCTGCTTGTTTATAAAAATAGAGATAACGTAAGTTATTATGCGGAGACCCAAACATTACATAGTATTTTTCTAACCCCAATCCTTTAGTATGCAAAACACTAACAACTAGCATTCCCACTCCTTAAACTAGAAGACAGCAGGAGATGCTACCTCATAGTAGCAAAAGTCTGAGAACAAACCACTGAGCAATTCCACTGAGGGCAACAGTGCCTGGTACATAGAACCATAACAGAGGGTAGGGAGCCTGCGCCAGCAGCCACAGTCTCATGCCAATCCATACTGGCAAGAAGTAGCAAGATTCTGGCCAAACCCTTCATTACGACAGAGGGAAGCTATGCTGAAGAAGTAATGCAGAGGGCTAGGAATAATTTATAATGAGGGAGACTCATCTGCTATCCACCAGGGCTTAATTCAGCAAGGTGCTGAGCACTGCCTGTGAAGAGCAGAACTCCTTCATCTCACACTGACGTCATTGGAGTGGTACCTGTGTAACTGAGAGCAGAATAAGTTCCAATCTAAAAATTCAGTGCCAGATTGTGTCCCCCCCTTGGGTGTGCGTAGCTGGGAAAGTGCATAAAAAGCCTCCTTCTCCCTTTGCTGCAATGACTTGTCACAGTTGGTGCTCCCTCCACCATCCCCAAAGATGTCTAGAAAGACAAGGCCACAGCTTTGTCCTCCTCCTCCGCTGGCCTGCAGAGCAGGCTGAGCGCACCATAGAGTGCATGCTGCACTATCTCAAAGGGTGGTGAGTTTTGCCTGAACCAGGAGTGTAGGTACCTCCCCATGTGTAATCTCTCAGCAGCCGCTTTTCTCCACTGGAAAGCTCTGCAGGCATCTAGTTGCTATGAATAAACACAGGGCCGGCTCTAGGCACCAGCAAACCAAGCACATGCTTGGGGCCGCACTTTGCAAAGGGCAGCATTCCGCCCCCGCCCCCCTTTTATTTTCTTTTCTTCGGCGGCACTCCACTTGGGGCGGCAAAAAACCTAGAGCCGGCCCTGAATGAATAATACATTACGAATGGAGGGGAAAAAAACAACCATGACTATGTTTTTGATATTTTTTTCTGGGTTTGATTGGTGGATTTGTTGCCAAATTATTTTTGCTGGTGTTTTAAATTTCCTGTTATGTGTACAGAAGGAGTTTCTAAATGAAGGATGACAAGTTAAAAATGTGCAATTTATCTTTCAAATAAATTGACTTTAAAATTTTTTTTTAAAGGGGCAGCAATTTTAAATTGTACTGCACATTTCACAAAAGATTGCCTGGTTACAAACAAGAAAGAAATGCATGCTTAAAAAAAGAAGTGCTCAGCTGTGCTTGCAGAATTCAGAGATTTTATTTTTTAACCCCAGCCCTTTAGGTGAAACTCTGATTTGTGCCATTCCATCAGAGGCAGGTTTCACCTCTCTACCTACCCTTCTGATTGTATTTGTCATCTGGAATTTCAGTGCTTTTATAAAAAGAAAAGGAGTACTTGTGGCACCTCAAACAAATTGGTTAGTCTCTAAGGTGCCACAAGTCCTCCTTTTCTTTTTGCGAATACAGACTAACACGGCTGCTACTCTGAAACCAGTGCTTCTATAAGTGCTGATCCAGATCTTTGGGAGTTTTTGACTCGTTAAAAAACTACTCGTAAGTGCCCAGAGGATGAGTCCTGCATGGAGACCAAAAGGAAGAGCTGCATAAATGTAAACTCTTTATATGATCTGTTATTTTGTATTGGGAGAGGACAAGGTCTAATTGAAAGGAATGTTGTCAAGTTGTTGGAGGATGAGTCTAGGAGCCAGGAGTTTTGGGTTCTACTCCTAGATTCTACCACTATCTCACCTTGAATAAGTCATTTAAGGTAAAATTTTAAAAACTGCCTAAGTCCAAATTTAAGTGACAGGCATTTAGAGGCCTAATTCTTATAGATTTAAATGAACCTTGAATTACTCTTACATGCCTCTTACATTCTCTTTTGAAAATTGAACTTTGGCTCTCAAGTCAGTTAGGAACTTTTAAATATTTTACCGTTAAGTCCAAATTTTCAAACTGTTGTTTGTTTGCACGGAGACATACAAGTCCCCTGCTGTTTGTGTGCAACCCTGACCTATGTATCAAGTATATCAGAAGATTTTGTGCTTGAGTCAGACAGCAATAAAAGTGCACTGGCATCGGTTTGATAAGGACCATAATCATCTGATTCCCAAATTTTTCTTAGCTAAATGTGGAGATAAAGGCTTGTCTACATGTGAAAGTTGCACTAATTTAACTTAAATTGGTTTGAAAACCAATTTAGTTTAACTGATGCAAATTCCTGTGTGGGCACTCTGATAGTAGCTTCAAACTGGTTATTATGTTGATAAACTGGAGAAGGCTCAGAGCAGAGCCACAAAAATGATTAGAGGATTAGAAAATATGGCTGATAGTGATAGAGTCAAGGTACTTCATCTAGTTTAACAAAGAAAAGATTAAGGGGTGACTTGATCCCAGCTTGTTGCATTGGCAACAACAAAATTGATAATGGGCCCTTTAGTCTAGCAGACAAAGTTGTAACAAGATCCAGCTGGAAATTGAAGCTAGATAAATTCCAACTGGAAACAAGGTGCAAATGTTTAACAGTGAGGGTAATTAACCATTAAAACAATTTACCAGGGGTTGTGGTGGATCCTCCATCACTGGCAATTTTTAAAAACAAGATGGGATGTTTTTCCCCATCATGCTCTAGTTCAGACAGGGATTAATTCAGAGAAATTCTAAGTCCTGTGTTATACAGGAGATCAGAGTGGATTATCATAATGGTCCCTTCTGGCTTTACAATCTATGTATCATCAGTTTAGTTTACATCTGTAAATTTATTGACACAAGCTAAAGCAATGTCAACCAGGTTTAAACCAAAATCAGAGTATTCATGCAGGGGGTTGCACCAGTTTAAAATCAAACTTTGAATTAAACTGGTGCTATTTTGCATGTAGCTAAATCGTAAGAGTGGGGTTTAAAACCAATTTACACCGCATTAGATCACAAGAGGACCACACAGGGAGGTAAATTAGTGCTTAATCTGGTATTGCAGTACACAGTCCCCATTTAAAAACTTTGTTTTTTATAGCTCAGACCTACACAGAAATGTAGGAAGACAAGGTCCTTGCATAGAAGAACTTACAATTCACTCACTGTTACAGTCACTAGCCTCTTCTGAGGTTGTGCTTTGTTGAACTGGTCCTTTATAAATGGTCTTTCCTGACAGCGGAGGGAAGGAGAGGGAATATGAGTACAAAAGAGGGCTTGTGTGTATAACTTAGTTTTGCTTGCGCTTAAACTGCTTAATGACATTCACACAGTGAAACTATTTTCCCTATTTTTATTGCTGGTAGGTTTAGCTACCTGAATAGTATAAGTTACCCATACAAGAGTTATATATACAACTTGCGCATGTATATATGTCAATTAGATACTACATTCCAGGCATTCTTCCAGATTTCCTAGGAATTTGAGCTTGAAGCAATTGTAGGAGAGTTAAGAAAGAGCTTCTCATTCACCCTAGCCGCTCATTCATCTAATTGTCTTTTTACATTAGCAAATGGTAGGAGAGCTCTGTGTACCAGAAGTTGGTCCAATAAGGGATATTACCTCACCCACCTTTTCTGTCAAATATCCTAGGATCAACATAGCTACAACAACACTGCAAAGGCCATTACAGTCAATATCTAGATCTATCCTAATTCCTTTTTGGGACCAGTGAAGAGGAGAAAAACTAGAGGAAGAGAATGAGAAGCAATTTCCATTACATTGTGCCATATTATTATAGACATAGCACTTAAAAAGATACAAATAAGCACTCACTTCATTGAACAACATCTGTTCTACCTAAGGCTGGTAAACAGAAGAGATTAGAATCTGGCTTCTTAAAGTACCTTTTATCCTCAAGACAATTCATATACGGGTACTTTGTCCTTTTTAATTAACTAATGATGAATAGTTCTGCCCAGCTATAATCAGAATGAAATAAAAAATCTATGAAAACTTAAAACTTTTTTAAAAAGACTATTTTTTCTACTCAGAACCCAGTTCCTAAACTTCCATCAAACTTGATAAACAGTCTGTGCAGGCAACAATGAGAAATCAGTGTATTAAAACTGTCTAGCCATGCTTTGCCAGCATCCCTAATGCTTCAGGCTGTTCTCTTGTGTGCTTTCATAAGCTACATGTGGTTGGGCCTAGTTAGTACTTGCACAGGAAATTTCCAAGAGCAAGGATGCTGCAAAAAGTGGTGGCTGGTAACTGAGTCCTAAGGTAGTATGCCTCTCCCTTTGAGTCATTAGTGAATCAATACCACAAGAAGGTACTAAGGGGCATTAGATAGCTTAAAGGTGAAATCATAAAAGTATCATGCAAAAATAAAATCATGTCCATTTATGGTTATTAAAAATCCCCTTGCACTTTTTGCAAGAATTGGGCTGTTAATCTATGTTCTGACCTAATTCCAATTTGTTTAATTACATCCTGCCTACTTAAACTCCCTCTGAAGTTTCCCTCAGATATGGTACTGTTCTTCAGTTCACATTTTAAACTGTTTAATGTTGCCTAATTCTCTCAAATAGCTACCATGTCCCACCCCAGAGATGGCTGGCTTAGTGTCAATGATGGGTGAAATGATTCCTATATAAATAGCTTGTAAAGTGCTTTTGGAATCCTTTGGGAAGAAAGGCATTATTAAATGTAAGCTACTATTACTGTGACAGCTGGAAATTTACCATTTGGGAAGATTCCAGTATAAAAAGACACCCAAAAGAATACTGTACTAATTATTTGGTAGTTTACTTGCTAGTATTGTAAGGAAATGAAATATTTTTTCCATTAGTAGTTAGTGGTGGGATCCACCAAGGGACTTATGCATTGCAATGCTGAGCATCACAGCTCCTAATTTTTGGATACCTAGGAAATCATATGAATAACACTGATCCACAAAGCCAAGTTAGGCACCAGGCTCCCTATACAATGAATGGGGAGAAATAGGTACCTAAGAATGCAATCCATGAAAGCCATGCTCAGCAGCTTCCTGCTTAAACTAGCCAATGGGAGATGTCAATGCACTGAGCACCGCCCCTTTCTCAGAGATAGGCACCTAGCTCTGCTAGCAATCCATGAAGGAGAACTCCTCTCCTGGCTCAGGTGCCTACATCGTTTTAATGAGCTAAGTGCCTGTTGAGAGGGCAGCCATGTAACTTTCAGCTCTGTGGTTAGAACACTCACCTGGGATGTATGAGACCCAAGTTCAATTCCCTCCTCTTGGCAGAGGGGGAGAAAGGATTTGAACAAGGGTCTCCCACCTCTCAGGGGAGTGCTCTAACCAGTGGGTATGGGATATTCTGAGGTGGGGCACCCTAACCACTGCACTAAAGTTATAAGATGGGCAACAGCACCTCCACCTCCAGCAGGCTTCTGAATGGGGCCCAATCCAGTAGGGGTGCTCAGAAGGTGCCTGCCAGAATGGGCCTTTTGGGCAACTGAACACCTATCTTCACCTAATTCATGAATTGCTTTGGGGCGTAGGCAGGAGATAGAGGTCTGAGTGCCTAGAGTGAGGTGGCAGCAGGGCCAGAGGCAGAACCGTCAGCACCTAGGGATCTTTTACTTTGAAAAATTGAGGAGTTGAGTGAGTTTAGGCACCTACAGGGGTCAGTGGGAGTTTTGTGGGTCATAGTGGGGATCCCTAAGTCCCCCACGCCATAAAAAAGGGAACTTAGGCACCTAAGTAGCTTTGTGAATACCACCCTAAAATCTCAAGCACAGGTGAAGAACTACTTTGGCTACCCTTCATATAGAAGTGTATCTTCCCTCAGAAAGACAGTGCTAGACTCAAAGGATGAACTAGTCAGTGTTTAAGAGTTTCCTTAACCTGTTCACTGTGAGCCACTAACCTTTCTGGAACTGATGAGGCTATTGCTAAATGTATAAATTGCTAGGAGATTAGTACTAAAGTGGACAGCCATCTCCTCCTTCTGAACAAAAATATTCAGGAAAATGTCATTACTTCAACTAGATCACCTTACTATATAGATACAAGAGAAACAGAAGGAAAAACAGAGATTGATATCAGTATGGGAGCAGAGCTAAAGCAGTTTCTTATACATAGATTCTTAGTGTAATAGCCGAGCACCTTCACTAATGCATTAGGCAATGTGACTAACATCTGTAACATATGGTTTGTTCTCTCTCTAACCCTTTTCTCAGAGGAGGAATTGTGTGTGTAGGGTAGGTTTTTTGTTTTGTTTTTTAAAAAACACTGCTATATTTGTGTTAGAAAGGGCAAAGTGCACCTTGCATTTGGAAAAGAAGGTGGCAAGGTTTGTTTAAGTGACCTTATCTGTGCATTTCTGTATTTTCAAATGGTGCTCTGCTGTGGTTTAACCTTACCTTCCAATTTTCTGGATTGTTTTTCTGATAATCTTAAAGGAAATTTCTAGTTATTTGTCCCATGAATTACCAATATGTTCTCTAAACCTTAACTTCATTTTACCATTTTTGTCAGAATTTAGATCCTAAACCCTTTCTGCCTGAAAAGGATGGGAGTCTCTACATTGCTCATGTTAGTAGATTTTGCAGAGAATAAAATTCTTCATTCAAGCTGCTATATAAACACTTCACAAATGGAATAGCATTTAGCAACTCCTCCCTATTCTTTACTATTGTATTTGTTAAGGAGAAAATAATGTGTGCACACTTGTGTTATAATTTACTTGTTGGTCCAATAGAAAGTTACCACATTAAGTGTCTGTATGAATCTTTATGTAGCTGGAGTTATATTTCTGGTGTAACATTTATTACTACTAACAGATGCTACAAAATCATTACTGGCAAAGAAATAGGGAGTAACAGGAGCAAAACAGTTTCTGTTCATGGGCTATTAAAGGTCTGATTTTCATTCTCTCCAAAAAACTTAGTAATTTTTTGTTGCCACTCCAAAGTAAGTACAGACAATATAAAACCACTGAGTTTTTAAAATCAAGTTTATTGGATATGTTGTCTATATTTTTATTTTACCATTGATTAGTTTCTTATGAGACACATTTTTCATATAATTATACAGTAGCCAGGGAGCAGGGATATGTTTTCTAATATAACTAATTCTGAGAGCCAGTGCGCCAACAGATTTCACTTTCATTTACTTATTTAAAAATATGTACCTATATTTAAAATGAGCAAGATGACATCCAAGAACCGATCTTGCAGAATTCAATGCACCTAAATTGGCATTTCAATAAATTCCCCCTTTAACTGTCAAACTCACTAACTTCGAATGAAGGACAAGTCAGCATGAGATAGTCAGAAAATAGGATTGAAATACTCAGTCTTCACGTAAAACAAAACTCTTTACTCATAGCATGCCATGCTCCTCTCAGGAAAACCAGAGTTATAGCATATACTACAGTGTATATGAAGCCTCCTGCAAGGACCACTCTTTGAGCCTCGGGTTGAGTCACATTTGCCAGTCCTTTTAATGTCCTCATTGGATCAATTTCTCCTTCTCTTCTGGCTGACCTACTGCTTGATTAGCTGCTCTGGTACACATTTAAGCACGAAGAACCTAATGCTCCATTGGAAATGGTTTGAGGCTAGGGATGGGCTGGGCTGGGCTGGGCTGGGCGCTGATTAATGAGATTTCTGAACTGAGATGGTATTTCCTTATGTGCTTCCGGAGGAGTTGCTTGTCAGGGGAAGAATAGCAGCAAAAACTACAGCCAAATGCCTCACCAGTGTGATGTTGTCACACATGGAGGTCCAGGCTCTTCTTCTGGATTCTGTAATGTAATGGAAACTTATTAGAGCTTACTGGGAAAAAATTGTAACTACTACTAGTAGAAACAGTATTACAGTAGTGGCTAGAGGTCCCAACTAAGATTAGGGCCCCCTTGTGCTAGGCACTGTACAAACACACAACAAGAATCAGTTTCTGCCTGGAGAGTTTATATTCTAAGAGAGGCAAGACAGAGGTAAGAGGCTGAAGACGAGAGTATGAATTTATTGAAAAACATCTGTGTTTTGACTTTGTACTTTTAATCACATTCTCATCATTTATGGATTGACAAAAGAGCAGGCCTCCAAAATAAGAATTTAAGCCATGAGCCAAATACTGTCAGTATTCTACACTAAAAGGTGAGCTCCGTTGCATATTTGTGTATACACAAATTGATACAAATTATAAAAAAATTATTTAAAGAAAATCTTTAATGCTCCAATATGTTTTACTGTAGAATACAACCCCCACTACTTTAACTTATAACATCTTATACTGTCCTGTTAGGTACTTTTTTTTCCTGATATATAAATTGCACCAGCATAGAATCCATTAGGCTGTTGATCTGAGGGGGCCATACTCTTCAGATTACATAAAACAGTCCAGTTCAGAAACATTTCAGGTCTTGAATTTCCAAATATAGAAGTTGGAGAAACAAAAATTTGTGATGGTAGAGAAAGAAGTGTGAGAGACACATTTTAAAATTCACTACTTAGTGGACTCTTCCTATTAGATGGACAGATGTCATTGCAGATTTCATCCCATCATTTCCTATTAACTTGACTAAGGTGATGCTCGTGTCTCTGCTGAATCCAAGGCACATAAACAGTCTTCACATGTGGCAGCTCAAATCATGAAACTTTCTTGTGACTAGCTACAGGTAATCCAACCCAAAACTTTATTTTAGTCTCAAATTAAAATTAGAGTATTGGGTAGAACTCAGAGGTGTAGCTAAATTGGTGTAATTTGCACAGTCTTCTCGTTCCTTTGTTATTCCAATTATACCATCTGAGGGTATACGTCTATACTGCAGCTGTGATTTGAAGCTTGTGTAGATGTAATTGCATTAGCTTTAATTTAGCAACCTCGCAAAAAACTGCAGCGATGGCACAGCAGCACAGGGATCACCGCAGATTGTACAAGCACAGCTGATCCCCTGGGTACGTACTTGCACACGCTGAAGCCTGCACTGCTGTGCCCTCGTTGATATTTTCAGGGTGCTAGCTCGATTAAAGCTAGCCCGGGCGTATTTACACAAACTGTACATTGCACCCCAAGTGTCAACATAGCCTTAGACTTGCTTACACATGTTTACTTATGGGTACCTTACATCACTTTACCCTTCCTCTTTGAATATGGCCCACTGAGATCAACAGCCTAATGAATTCTATATTGAAGCAATTTACACAGCAGGAAAAAAAAAAAAGCAACAGGACAGTATAAGATGGTATAAGTTAAAGTAGCGGGGGTTGTAGTCTAAAGTAAAACATAGTGGAGCATTAAAAAAATTATTTAAAGAAAATATTGCAACAGTTTGTATGAATTTGTATATTCACAAATTCATACATGCAGCTATTTGGAGTATATATACTATATAGAACATTATTCAGCTCTTACGCTGATGATAAGCAAGTAATTGGTATAATGAAGTTGTATAATAAATACACCTGTGAAACGTTCTTTAAGTAAATAGCACTTTCAGAGCATGATACAGCACACTTGCTGAATTTAGTTACTCATGCATAAGGCCCAACTTAATTCACAATACTGTGGAAATTGTGGATCCTGCAATATTAGGCTTCCACCACAGTTTTGACAGCAGGATCCCCTGTTGGCAGCCCTGGGCTGCCAACAGCAGAAATCATGGAAAAATAATAATAGACCTTATTAGCACAAATAATAAATCCACAATTTCTTTTACGTGATTTTTTCCATGGCTTGTGTGCAACTCAGCCACAATTTTGAACTATCATCCTTATTCGTGCATTATATTTAAGCTCTGATCCTGCACACATGTACATGCATGCTCAACTTTGAAGATATGACCGTTCCATTGACTTCAATGGAACTACTCCCATGCCTAAAGTTAAGGATGTACATAAGGCCAGGATTAGGGCCTTATAACAAACCAACCAACCAACCTTGCAATTTGTACTAGTGCAGGGAACTAGTGAATTCTGTAAATTAGTAAATCTGATTAGAATCAAGGCCAACATGGCACAAAGCTGTACTTATTTTGTCAATGATTTAAAATAAAGCACAATATACACTAGAAAAATACTGCAGCATGTTTTGTAAAAAGATTTTCATAATATGAGAATTCACTACAGTGCCCTACTGTTAAATCTTACTTGACAGGAGGAGAATCTGACAATTTTTTGTGCAGATTATTGAGTGTGTAGTTTAGTGAACTGCAGATTAGCAGCGTTCTGCTCTGCAGTTCTGTGGTGTCTGTTATGTAATAGGAATATTTATTTGCTGACTCCTTCCTGCTCTCTAACTTATACAGTAGAACAAACATCATTCTTATAAACTTCCAAGAAGGCAGTCATCTGCTAATGAATGTGTCCTGTTTTTGTCCAAATTTGGTAGTGAATTATTTGCTCCAATTCTTGAATTTAATTCATTTTTTGTCACCGAAGCTGGACAATGTTAAGAGTTCTTAATTTCAGTGCAGCTGTCATGAAGAGTAGGAAGAGACTTTGTTGTTGTTATTCCTGTGTTCAGTTACTGCAAGGCTCATAATGTAGGTCAGGGAGTTTACTCTAAACTCGGTATTTTTGTTATTTTACCTCTTATTTGATGGATGTGTTTCCATGTTTGAACTTTGACACTGAAGGAAACTTGGAAGTAACACTTCAATTTTGCAAGCATAATCGCATCCAGTGCTAAATTATTTACTATTGACGGTTATATAATAGTCCTTCCAACCAAACCAACCAACAAATGGGTTCGGCAGACAAAACTTATCTCAGCTCTCTCAGTTTAAACCTTTGCAGTTAAATACCATTTCCCTCTGGATGTTTGCACTTAACATACAGTACAATGTTCAAAGACATAAGAATGTAAAATATTTAAGTTATCCTTTTGCATTACTTACACATTACTAAATGCTCCGTAACATACTTCAAAATATATTTGAGCTTTACCAAAGTTACCTATTGCTTCTATTCTTGATACAATGTACAGTACTGTGCCAGTGCTGTCAAACGAACAAAAGACAGGTGTATGACCTCACAATGGGAAATGCCTTAAGTAACGTGACAGTTTTCCAAGTTGTGGGGGATGGGCACTACAAGCAAACTGGCAGAAGAAATCAGTATGAGGAAAAGACCTAGTGAAGCTCATGTAACAGTGGGAAGAGACTCCCATTCATTAAATGAACGTATAGAAACGTGTTCTTCTGTCATAATCCCAGTGCCCCAGGCATGGCACAGATATCTCAATTTCCCCTCAGATATTTTTAGATTCATCATTTTCCAATTCCATATATCCTCCCTCATAGCCTGTACAATATCAATAGAAATTAAGTGGAAGCAGAGATAAAGGAGTTAGAAACATCCACTTAGAAAAACTAAACTATTCATTAGCTCTTTGTATCGAATGACTCCGTCTATAGGAGTGAATTTAAATATCTGGCTTCTTTTGTTGATGGATGGAAGTATGTAGGAAACATTCTTATTTAAAAAAAAAACCGCATAGTTATACTGTGAAAAATCTGCCCAAGCAAGGGGGACTATTTACACTTACCAACTGTACGAGCACATTTCGCATTTGTAGGGCCTCTCACTTGTGTGAGTCCTGAAATGTCTGCGCAGGGAGCTTGCATCAATTGAGGCATAAGAGCAGATTTCACATTTGAAAGGCTTCTCACCTATCAAAATATGGAAAGCAGCAGACATGTTCACATAAATGAGGAATGGGGGCTGAGAGGAGGGAGAATTCAAAGGAAATCACCAGAACATTAAAAAAAATATCCTCAGACCCACTGGCTTGTCTTTTACATATTCCCATCTGAAATAAGATCACTTGAGAGTCTATGCTAGCCAGGACGTGGAAGGTTTGGCCTGCTAGTAGCAGCTTAGGTTTCCACTGCCGAAGCAGGTTACTTATGGGATATGTGACGGTAATGTAGCTGCATCAGCAAGAACAAGCTTCAAATGTAGCCAGTGCCTATGTTGTGACAAATCTAATAATTCAGCCCCCTGGTTTGAACTCAATCGCTAAAACTCAATCACTTCAGTTGTAGAGTTATGAGATGTACTGCAAAAGACTTAAAGTGGGCCCTTCGTGACTCTCCTCTTTGCCCATGTGGCCAATTACAAAATGGTCATATACTTGCAGGCTGCATCCACGGCGAGAAATGCCTTAGTTCCCACATGGACTTGCACAAAGCCCTTCCTTCAGGTATTGAATGGTTACAACTTTTAATCTAACACACTTGACTTGAACATCTATATGAAAGCTGTTGCACTAAATAAAATCTGAAATAAAAAGTATGTTCTTGCACAAAAGGACAATTCTAGTTCTAGATAGATCACTTATTGGTAAGACACCTTTAACCTTAAATCATCACAGCTGAACGTGGTTTCAGGTAAATTGACTAACTCCATTTCCAAATTGAAGATCAGTTTACTTTTCTCCTAAAAAGACTTATCTTTGCCCCTTTTCCTGCATCAGCCCCATGAATACAGAACACTAACTCTCAGCCTGCTTTAAGTCACTAGGTTAACACTAGTTAAAAACACAGTTTCTTGCAAATTGAAGAGGAGGGAGAACAGAAGTTCTCAAAAAGCAACAGGAAACAGTATTAGCAGTGAAGCCAGGGTATTAATTATTTTTTTTGTAAAAGCATGGACACCTTTTAGCAAGAGCACAAAAAAATAATGCTTAAAAAGCAGAGGACATTAAGGGCTTCCGCCTTTTGGTGCGCATGGAAATTGTGCATGCATGCCCATCTGCACACATGCTTTGATCTGAACGTTTACCTGCATATTTTACAACATTTATCTAATAGAGGAGAACATGAAAGTGAAATACACGATAAAGAAAAACTAAACTGATAAGTCTATTTTCATGGGTTCAAACCCAAATGCAAAAAAAACCAGACAATTCAAGTTAATGGTGAAAACTTAAAAAATCTATTAGCTTGTTAAAAATGAAATAAGTTAACTTATTAACAACATCAACACAGGTAAGGTAGTATTTCCCCTCAAATATATGATTTTTAACCAGTGTCTCCCCGATTCTCTACTGGAACCATTACAAATGCAAACATGCAGGACGCTTCCATCTCCAGTGCTTTACATGTACTTTTGGTAACGGTTCATTATAAAGTAGATTTTGTTCTGTATTGTCTTAACAATAATTTTAAAAAATGAACATCATTTTGGACTCAGTATATAGAATCTTTAATCCCCAGGGGAAAACTGAATCTCAAAGAGGTTAAGGCCAAAATTTTCAAAATCATACTCAGGCTTCGTCTACACTTGAAATGCTACAGCACTTCAACATAGACACTACCTATGCTGACGGGAAGGGTTCCCGCATCGGCATAAGTAATCACCTCCACAAAAGGCGGTAACTAAGTTGATGGAAGACTACACCTGTCGACTTACCGCTGTCTACTCAGGGGGTCAGGTCAGTTTAATTGCTGTTGCTTGGGGTGCGGACTTTTCACATCCCTGAGCGACATAGTTAAGCCAACTTAATTTTCTAGTGTAGGCCAGGCCTTACAGTTAGACACCTAATACTCGGAGGGGCGGGGGGAATTCTACACCACTGCACAAGTACAGAATTAATGTCTGCCGCAGATTCCCCCCTCCCCAGAATAATTGATGCTCACGGGGAGGCGAAGAGAACCTGCAAGAGGGATCATGCTGCAATTATACCTTACACCAGAGGTGGGCAAACTACAGCCCACGGGCCACATCCGGCCCGAAGGACAGTCCTGCCTGGCCCCTCTCCTTGCCCGGGAGGCTAGCACCCAGCCCCTCCCTCGCAGCCTCAGCTCACTGCGCCGCCAGCACAATGCGCTGGGTGGCGGGGCTGTGAGCTCTAGCTGGGCAGCGCAGCTGCAGAACCTGGCCTGACCCGGTGCTTTGTGTGGCGTGGTGGTGTGGCTGGCTCCAGCCGGGTGGCGCAGCTGCCTCTCCTGGTGCTCTGGCTGTCACAGCTGTAGCGCCGTCAGCCATCGGTGCTCCAGGGAGCATGGTAAGGGGGACTGGATAGAGGGCAGGGGAGTTTGGGGTAGGGGTGTGGATAGGTTGGGGCGGTCAGAGGGTGGGGCAGTCAGGGGGGGAGGGGTTATTTAGAATGTTTTAAAGTGATGTGACTACTTGTGTATCTGGCATATCCGAGATCTATCTACTCCAAGTACCCACATGTATGCCAGGGATCCACCACCATAGAATATGGAGCCCCAAAACTGCATTAAAAAAAAAAAAAAAAAAACTCATGTCAGTCAAGTGTCAGAGTGTTGTATTCCTGACAAACCACTGAAAGCACATTTTTGTTTTTAAAAATCCCCTGAAATTTTACTTATTGCACAAGGTGGAGAGAAGTGGATATTACTTCTCCGCTACATTGCCAGGTCTGACACAAAAATTTTCCATGCACTGACTTTTGTAAATATTGTCACAAGCTGCTAATTAGCTCTCCCACTCTGCCTGCCTGTCACCCACCCACCATACATATAATGTAGCAGACTTAGGAATGCCATTCCTTTAACACAGCACATGTTTTATTCTACTTGTACAATTCAAATCTCTATTTCCTAACCTCTTAACATGCTCAGTTTAAAAAAAAAAAAAAATCATATTCACAGAGTTAAATGCCTAGCATATGGAAAATATCCAAGAGTCCCAAACTCAGGATTTCTAATACAGTGTCTTTTGTCAGGATTAGGAACTTAATATAACCATGACAATGTAAATTCCATGTACCTAAATTTCTTAAAACAAAGTGAAAAGAACCCAAGAGTATCTGTGAAAAAGGGATACTGAGCCTTCCAGTGAAGACATTAACATACCACAAAACTGAAGAAAAGAAACTGACTCAAAACATTACTCACTCAGCATACTCACCAGCAACCACACATCACACAACAAAAACACTAACCCAGGAACCTATCCTTGCAACAAAGTCTGTTGCCAACTCTGTCCACATATCTATTCAAGGGACACCATTATAGGACGGAATCACATCAGCCACACCATCAGAGGCTCGTTCACTGCACATCTATCAATGTGATATATGACATCATGTGCCAGCAATGCCCCTCTGCCACGTACATTGGCCAAACCGGACAGTCTCTACGCAAAAGAATAAATGGACACAAATCAGACATAAAGAATTATAACATTAATAAACCAGTCGGAGAACACTTCAACCTCCCTAGTCATTCAATTACAGACCTAAAAGTCGCAATTCTTCAATAAAAAAACCTTCAAAAACGGACTCCAACGAGAAACTGCAGAACTGGAATTAATTTGCAAACTGGATACCATTAAATTAGGCTTGAATAAAGACTGGGAGTGGATGGGTCATTACACAAAGTAAAAACTATTTGCCCGTGCTAATTTTTCCCCTACTGTTACTCATACCTTCTTGTCAACTGTTTGAAATGGGCCATCCTGATTATCACTACAGAAGTTTTTTTTCCTCCTGCTGATAACAGCCCACCTTAACTGATTAATCTCGTTAGAGTTGGTAAGGCAACATCCATTTTTTCATGTTCTCTGTGTGTATATATCTTCCTACTGTATTTTCCACTGCATCCATCTGATGAAGTGGGCCTTAGCCCATGAAAGCTTATGCCCAAATAAATTTGTTAATCTCTAAGGTGCCACAAGTACTCCTCATTCTTTTAGTCAGAACATCATTACTTTTATCTCAGGCAAATTCAGTTTACTTTCTGTGTGGTTTAAAAAAACAAAACAAAAAACAAAACTTAAAAAAGGTCCTCTAAGTACACAAGTACAAAAATTAAATAGAGATATTTCAGTACCTTTTTGGAAATGGCACCTTAGCTGCATCTGCTCTTGGCATTAGGTTGATATAGCTACAGCGCTAGGGAGTGTGAATTTTTCACACCCCCGAGTGGCATAGCTATGTCAACCTAACGTTTAAGTTTACACCAGGCCTAAGTCTCTAGAGGTGAGGGAAAGGAGCCAAAAGTACCTCCAGGAACTATTAAGTCTAAAACATGGCTGTGAACAGGAATATAGATCTCAATCAGAAATGCATGGAAGAACGTTCATAAGGACATCCCTATGCAGGAAAGCAGTCACCCACATCCAAACTTTAAAGATATGCTTAAGTCCCATAGAAGATAAACATATGCTTAAAGTCAAAACACTTGGATACTTAGATATTTGGTTACCATTTATTCAGTACTCAGACAAAAGTACAGTCACCCACCCACCCCAAAATAATTTAAAAAAAAAAAAACCCTCAGCTTGTCCAATTTTTTTGAATATTAACATGTTATAGACATGCCTGGTCTGTTAAATATATGTAATCAGAAATTTCACTCAACAAAAATCACTAAACATGACATGTCATAAGCATAATGATGCACTCTCTGTAATATAGTAACACCCTGTTAAATAGACAGATCTGATAACTATATTTTTGTAGAATGTCTCTAAACAGAACTCACTGTTGTAATGATTATTGCATTGTATTTAATATTTACATGGCAAGGATTTGTAAATGTATAACACTTTATCTATTTACTTATTTATTTAGAAAGTCTAAATACTTGAGTAACTGGGATGCTTTCCTGAATCAGGGACATAAACTCAATATCATAGCCAGAGTAACTAGTGGGTAAAAACCTTCTTTCATTAGAACCACTGTAAATATTTGCTAAGGAACAAAGAGAGAGATCCAAATTCTCCTACTACAAAGCAATCACCACTTTAACAAAAAAATTACAGTTTATTGTAAGTGAGAACATAATGCACACACAGAGTTTACCAGTATGGATGCGCATATGCTGTATCAATGAGGCCTTTAGCTTAGTTTTGTACTCACATGTATTCCCATGTGTCTCTGTAGAGCCAGTTTTGAAGAACACTTCCTGCCAGAGAGGAAACAAGCCTTGTCACAGCTGAAAATCATCATCTTCTCTTTTTCCTGGATAAACGTTCCAGAAGGATGACATTTCTCAGTTATAGCAACCAATTGTGTCATTGTAGCCCTTTAATGACTTTTATGGCTGATATTTATAGCTGTTAGTTTAATGGGTATAGATTAATATAATCGGGGAGGGAGAATGAAAGAACAGAGATTTATTTCAGTCCTCACAGTAGTTAAATATATTTAATATTGTATTAACTTTAAAATATTAATGCACAGAATGGACCAAATATGCATAATCTAGGCATAGGTAATTTACTGGCATCAATTGACAGTGTAGGGCAGCAAAGTGTAGAGATCCAATCTGATCTTCTAAAAACCATTGGTGTGAGTATCAAAGGTAGATTCTACCTTCCCAGCTACCTGACCCACTTTTTCCACTCTTGTACATTGCAATTATTTACATTGAAAAGTACACCTCTGAATGATATATGGGTTTATACCTCTTAAAAAGAAAAGACAGTTTTTTACTATTAAACATAGATGTAAACGTTTGAACAATAATATAGATCTCATAAGTTCTATTGCTGTTCATGTGAATTCAGGGTCTGGCACTTCTTCTAGAGCCATCTTCATGCCCACAAACTGCCTATCTATATGTTTTCAGCACCTAAAACTCCCCAACTCCCAGCAACATTAGTGAGAACTGTGGGTAAACAAGAAGTGCAGGATCAAGGCTATAATGCAGTCAGCTTATTTTTAATTAGTAATATATATCTCCATTATAGTTGTATTAGAAAAAATATAAGCAAAAAAAGATTTGGTTTAAATCCTGGTCCCATAGAAGTCAATGGCCGTCTTCCCAATTGATTTCAGAGAGTTCAAAATTTGGCCCTCCACATTTTCCAGTTTCTTGATCAACACTATTATAGAAAAAAACATTTTCATTCTGATACATTCCTGTACGTTAACTGTTAAGGTAAATGCTAACCCCAGAATACATGCACTAAAGTCACACATTACTAGTACCCATTGAGTATTTTGCTTACACCCAATAAATTGAAAATAAAGCTATAACATATATATTTCCTATTACATTTTAAAAGTCTGATATTGTAGTACTTTCACTGATTTCTGAAATTTACTACATACAGCAGCAAAGAGTCCTGTGGCACCTTATAGACTAACAGACATATTGGAGCATAAGCTTCTGTGGGTGAATACCCACTTTGTCGGATGAAGTGGGTATTCACCCACGAAAGCTTAAGCTCCAATATGTCTGTTAGTCTATAAGGTGCCACAGGATTCTTTGCCGCTTTTACAGATCCAGACTAACACGGCTACCTCTCTGATACATACAGAAGTTTACCTTATCTCTGAGATGCCAACCATGCAAAAAAACCAAAAAGAAGATTAATAAAAATATTCCAGTTTAGTTAACTCTTTATTTATAAAAAGAAAAGGAGTACTTGTGGCACCTTAGAGACTAACCAATTTATTTGAGCATAAGCTTTCGTGAGCTACAGCTCACTTCATCAGATGTATTATGCAAGGCACTGCATTTAGCCGTATGGAGTGGAAATCCATCAACTGCATAACCTCTTAATTTATAATTAACTTTTCAAAGGATGTTTGGCTGTATCAAAGTTCAAAATAAAAAGATGGAAAAAATGGACTGAACTTTCAGACGTGTATAATTTAACACTTCCTTGCACTGAAGAAATAAAGCTTGCATCATTTAGAGGATATAAGCCCATCATTTCCATAAGGGAAGTGAAAGCGGTTAAAAAAGCAAATTGTTAAAAACCTTGCTGTTCACAGAAGATATGCAATCTTGAATAAAAGAATGATTTCAGTAAACTCAAAAGCTTGAGAAGAAATAATTGGATTTAAACAGTAGATTTCAACATGTCAGCCATCTACAAAAGGCAAGCTGTACCATTCTAAATAATATTCGTTACATCAATTTTTTTCCTTCCCCTAAATATTTATAACCTTTCAACTGTAAAGCCTCACTGCAAATAGTAGATTTTCACAGATCTAGAATTCGATTTTTTTTTTTTTAAGAGCTACAAAATAAATACACAGCTCAAAAACACAGATGCTGTCTAATTTCCATAATGTCTTTTGGAATCCAATAGCCATGCACATACTGTAATTCAAAGTTATAAGTACTCTCATTCACTGATTAGGAAAAAATTCTTTGTCACTGCTTCTGCTCACTGCAATCACAATCAAAGCATTATTTTTATGTATTTAAGAGATCCCTATTTCACAATGATTTAGTGGAGCAACCCAGTTCCATCACTCAATCGACTTGAAGAGAAGTAAACCTATCAGCCATGCAGATTCTTTTGGTTTGAACTGTAGTTAAAACAAATAGTTTGTATGCATGGTTCTAACAGTTGTAAATGGTTTAAGGGGACACATGAAGACTCCAATAACCTTGTGGTCTCATCTTAGTGTTTGTGGCGTAGAATGACCAAAAGATCCATAGATATTGATCTCTGGATTTTTTTTAAATATAATGCTAGGAGGAGATTATTTATGACTATAAGTATAAGGAGAGAAAAATACTGAGATTACATGTAATTACAGCTGGGAAAACTCATTTTCACCCTTAAGAGGAAAATAAACAATACACCATAGGGATATTTCAGACACCTTTAAAAAAAAAAAAAAAAAAAAAAAAAAGAGTCCTGTGTATTTAATATAAGATTCCCATGTTTCTTTTCATAGCAACATAGGTTGCCTTGCTCAAAAAAATCTCAGGATCCATAACATTTCTGCATGATCACCGTAAGAGACACGTTTTTAAAGGGTCAGCGTAAGATGAAACATAATACACGTCATACCTAACAAAAGAACATTCCACCCTAGAGAGCTGGTGCCCCCATTCAATACCCTGTTGGCAGGTAACCCTGCCGCCCTCTTCTTTACATAAGAGCTAGCCGCTAAAGCTCAGCATGGGGAATTAAGTTATAGCACCTCTCTCAGCTCTGCAATGGCTACCTGCTAAGTGACCTCAGCTGCAACTTAAAGACTGCCACCTCCCAGCTGATCTCCAACCAACCAGCTCCTGAGGGCTCACTGGGGAGTCTAGGATCACAGAGAAAAATAAGCAGGCAACATGGAGGAAGGGAGATCATACTGGTTCATACTTGGAGGAAGTAACATTTTTTTTTTTAAGACAACGTTTTCCAAATAAGCAAGGATTGCATTCTAGTGAATTAAGTTATTTTCTTCTGCTTTTTCACTCTTAGCCCTCTAAGCACAAAACAGCTTAAAATTCACCAGACTGTCATGGACTGTGTGTACAATAATTACATAAGTTCACAAGTAGGAAAGGTCCTTATTTATGCTAAAAACAAACACTTGTTCAGTTTTAATAATCAAAGCAATTTAAAGTCTAATTTACTTTTTAATATTTGTGATGTTTACTTGTTGAATTTCTCTCAGATTGATCAATGGAATGGACTAGACAGATTAATTTGTGTTGCTGGTTAGTTTCTCATCAGGTTCACTTTTATGAAATATATTTGCATGATACGGCAATAACTGGGTGGCTAACATTATATTAGTTTAAAATATTAATTTTATATTAAATTATTAGTTTAAATAAAAGAATATTAGTTTAAAAAATGTTTCCACTAGAATTAAAAAAAAAAATAAGAACCATTTCATTTAATCTTAGGCTTTATGAAGACTTTTTTTGGTGTAAAAAAAAAAAAAAAAAAGCTATTATATTTTGGTCAAAGTTGACTTGACATTTGGCCTGATCTTGTTCCCATTAGTTTCAACAAGAGCAGGATTGGTTCCAGGTACCTTTAAATGCAATCCTGTGACTTTAAATCCAGCTTCTCTACCATACGGGTTGCAGAAGTTCCAAGTATGAATATTTCTCCTTAAAAAGAACTTTTTAAAAATAAAAATATACATTAATATCAAAATCACTGGTTGTGATGTGGTAAAAATTCACAGGCTGTTCTGAAAAAGTAGGTTTCTTGAGTAAAATATAAATATGCTCCTTTTAGCAGAATCAGATCACGTCTCTTCTTTTAACATAATCAGGAAAAACCAATTTAAAACAAAACCAATGAAATATTTAAATTTAACTAACATTATTTCAAGTCACAGAAAAAGAAATTATCTGTTAGTACTCAGTTAATGCCAGATGTTTCACTGAAATCTAGCACCTAGCTTTTTTTCAAATTCTACATGACATGCATAGGAAAGTAATCTCTCTAGGGCACTTAAACTTATCATATTAGATATCAATTAGCAACTGCAAATGTGATCACTGAACAATATTTATACTCCAAATTAATGATTTGGTAAATTTCCATAAGCTGTTTAAGGATTTGTCCGCATGGAGACTTACTGCATGGCAAGCCAGGGTTTGAATGAACACCACACTAGCAGATCGCACACTAAGTCGCCCTGGTTTTGTATCAGACATACTGTACTGGGGGGAGGAGGGGGGGGAAATCACTGTTACAAGCACACTGAAATACAAAGGCATAAATGAAAAAAAAGCACAGAGGTACATCCTTAACTCTGAATTTCCATATATGTAAACTGGAGCTTTGTGATTGTTATGTGTTTTCTGTATTTAAATTTACATAATGAGTAAAGCATTAAATAAAAACAGTATTTGTAAGGAAGAACAAAACAATACTAACCCTTTGCTGCCCCCTTCTGGAAAATACAAAGGTTCTCACAGAAAACAGTATTCAGGAATTCAGTAACCAAAAAATCGTTTCTTAGTTTACAGCCCCAAGCCTCTTTAGCCAACACCAGACCGCAAAAACTCTCTAGCTTTTTCCAGGGTCATATCTCATACTCGCAGACAGTTGCTTGGCTGGCTTGCCTGCCTTTTGCCTCTCAGTTTCTATTCTCCTTTCTCACTCTCCCCACCCAAAAAAAGTCAGCAAAAGCCCCTCTGCCCACCCAGTCTAAAACCCATGGGCAGGTTCACAAAACCCTTTTGTTTTAGGTTGGGGGGGAAGGGTGGGAGTATTTATGTTATGCTAATTGAAGGGTGCATTCAGATTCATCGACCTCATGGAGTTTTTTTTTTTAAAACTCAGTTCTTAACAAGGTTTCACCCAGCATGTAACATTTAATCTAACATTATTAGATTGTAACACATGTAACCATACATTTTTGCAGACATCAGGTCTCTTTCTGAAAATGAGGTCCATAATGATAGACACACAAACACAGTAAGTCTCACCCACATTCAGTTAATATTTTTAAAAGGTCTCAACTATAAAATCTACAGTATATAACAAAGTATTGATAAAATGTAAAAGAAAAACTCCATAAGAAAATCATGCATGCGTGGTAACAGTCCCCACCAACCCCGCAGCTTGTTCATGTGAGTAGCCCAACTACAGACCTATTTGTATACAAAGCCATGCCAAGAGAGTGCCTATTTTAGATTAACTGTGGGCCCCTCTCTCTGAAAATATTGCCCATGGCGAATAACAGTACTTGAATAATAGTCCTAAAATGGAAGTCTATAGGACTACTTGCAAGCATAAAACAGAGTTTGAACCTAATCGTAGCATAGGCCTTACCTGTTGCAGATGCTGCACATAAATTCATTTGAGTTCTTTTTTATTCTAGTTTGTTCTTTTTGTATCGGAGCGCACAAGACTATTCTCAGTTCTCTTTATTTTCTTCATCTCTTTCACTTTCTGTCTTTGATGGACATGTTTCTGATGCCTGCTCATTTGATGTGTATATTTAAATGCTTGGCCACATAATGAACATAGGAAGGGTTTGGGAGTTTTGTGTTTTGCCATATGCTCTTTCAGCTCAGCTCTGGGTGGACAGTAAAGAAATACAAATAAGCAAATTAGCAAACCCAAGCCAGAATTAGACTTAAGAATTCCCTCCGCCTACCAAAAAAAGTGCAAGTCAATCAAAATAAACTTTATTATCTTCAGTGGCGGAAAACATCTTATTAGTTTGGGATAAAACATTCTCAAAAAGGTAGGTGAAGATGTAATTGTATTTTAGAAATAGTTTCATGGGTGAGCAAGTGACTTGTTAACATATCACGATCCATGCTATATACATGAAATTAAAAAAATATGTGTATATATATATATATATATATATATATATATATATATATATATATATATAAATAAACACACATACACACACACAGACTCCAAGATGTTCAAACATTTAGTACTTAGACACAGGACAAAGTTATATTTAACTTGTTTCCTTGAAATTATATTAATCTAGTAACTGCTTATGTTTTTTTTAAATATTGCAAAAATATGGATAAGCAAATGTCTTACAGTACAGTATTTATATATAATTTTTACTCACACTCTGCAAGGTGAGGTTAGCATTCTTGTAAGTAGTTGTGACGTTATTGACAATCTATAACTGTATAGATCACTATTGCGACCACTTTTATATATTTGCAGCAAATATTGTATAAAGGTTGTCGTATAAGTGGGGGGGGGTCTATGGAGAGGTTATGGTTTGCTGGTTATGATTATGCTCTCTATATGTGTGTATCATTTTTGTAGTTAAAGTTATGAATACTGATTCTATACTGTCTGTATTTCAAACTTATACTATGCATCTGGGTAACACCCCAGACAAGTTGGTGTCAGCTCTGCCTAGCCTGCTTGATGGCCCATTAAGGACCATCAGCTATACAAATGACTCATCCAGAGAAGGCAGATACACCTTGTGACTCAGCAAAGTATGCAGGGACTTGCTCAAGTGACTCCAAACTCCATTTTGCTGTAATTTTCCACAGTAAGAACACCTCTTTGATCTTATACCTGGAAAAGACTACAAAAGAAGAAAAGGAGAAAAGTACTCCTTTTCTTTTTGCGAATACAGACTAACACGGCTGCTGCTCTGAAACCTATAAAAGGCTGATGCCTCATCTCCATCTTGTCTTCAGTCCTGCTTCATACCTCTGGAGGAACTTGCTACAAATGGAAGCTCCAAACAAAGGACTGATGACCCATCCCAGCTGTGGATGTACTCCAGAGACTTGATTTGAACCTGCAGTTTATTCTATCACTGCTACAAGCCTGAACCAAGAACTTTGCCATTAGTGTATGTAATTGATTCCATGTAACCAATTCTAGCTCTCATCTATATCTTTTTCCTTTTATGAATAAACCTTTACATTTTAGATTCTAAAGGACTGGCAACAGCGTGATTTGTGAGTAAGATCTAATTTGTATATTGACCTGGGTCTGGGGCTTGGTCCTTTGGGATCGAGAAAACCTTTTTTCTTTTACAAGGGTATTGGTTTTCATAACCATTTGTCCCCATAACGAGTGGCATTGGTGGTGATACTGGGAAACTGGAGTGTTTAAGGGAATTGATTGTGTGACTTGTGGTTAGCCAGTGGGGTAAAACCAAAGTCTTCTCTGTTTGGCTGGTTTGGTTTGCCTTGGTGTGCACAGAGAACTCGGGCTGTAACTGCCCTGCTTTAAGCAATTTGTCCTGAATTGGCACTCTCAGTTGGGTCCCACCAGAACCAGCATCGTTCCAGTAATACTTTCATAATATACCAGTATAGTACCATTCTTAAGGTGAAGACCGAAGGATAAACCAGGTCCAACAATTGTTACTATCTGGGAACAGTTAGTGCTGCAGAAGACAATTAGGAACCCACAATGAGTACTTGTGGAGTATTAGGGCTAGTCTACACAGGCAACGTTAAAGCACTGCCGCAGCAGCGCTTTAACGTGGCTTGTGTGGTTGTGGTGTAGCGCTGGGAGAGAGCTCTCCCAGTGTTTTTTTAAGAACACCTCCAAAAGGAGCGTGGCTCCCAGCGCTGGTGCACGGTCTACACTGGCGCTTTACGGCGCTGAAACTTGCTGCGCTCAGGGGGAAGGGGGGGGGTATTTTTTCACACCCCAAGCAAGAAAGTTGCAGCGCTGTAAATTGCCAGTGTAGACAAGCCCTTACAAATAAAATAGCATGTTTTAGGAACCAGGACTTTGCTTTCTGGTTCTGCTTTTCTGGTACTAATTTTTTATAGTTATTGAAAAGTCAACCTTTGTTTTTAATCTAAACCAGTTTTCTTTTTCTGCTGTGCAATATACCAATAATATACAGTTAGATGACTACTTTTGACTTGCCATTGAGCTAAGGGACTTCAATACCACTCATGTGGTGACCTCGTCTTTAAAAGTGTGTGGATTTTTTTGTTTTTAAAATACTGTGATAATCAGTCAGAAAAACATTACCACTTTAAATAGGGGGAGGCTATAAAAAGATACAAAGTATAACCCTTCTTTCCAGAGACAGTGTCTTCTTGAATTCAACTAGTTGAAACGCAGGAAAAAGAGAGTCAAGGGTGGAGGGCAAAACTCTTTAGGATGAGAGCCTTTTACGTACACTTTGAAACTGCAGCTGCAATCTTGGAACCCAATGGATTCATGATAATTCATGACATTTTTTAAATAAATATTTTTATGGAAATGTGTTCAGCTTTCCTTCAATATATAGCATTAGATACGTCTTCAGTTTAACCTTGAATGATAAAATAATATATACAGATAAGCATGACAGGCAACATTTATTGTTGGTGTAATTCTACTGAGGTTAATTAAATTAATTACAGTAGGAATGAATTTAGCCTTATCATTTTACCCTTAAACTTTTATTGTTTTATCATGTTGTTCAAATACAGACACTTCTTATGTATTATTGCCAAAAAACACTAAACTGTTACTACGGCATTTGAAATCTGAACCATCATGCAAAGCTTGTGAAAATAACTCTCTCACGCAAAACTGGCATCAAGATCAAACCAGGTCATAGGCACATTTTTGCATTAATAAAAGATATTGTCTTTGAAAATAAGCATAGGCACAATAGTATGTGAAGAGTTATATAGGCAGTATATTTTGTCAAGCTTCGAAGGAGTAAAATAATCTTAGAGAGACAAAGTGGGTGAGGTAATATCTTTTATTGGACCAACTTTTGTTGGTGAGAGAGAGTAGCTTTCAAGCTACACAGAACTCTTCTTCAGATCTGGGAAAAGTACTTAGGCTGCACCTTCACTGCAAAGCAAAAGTGTTTGGCCCCTTGGTGCTGGCTTGACTCAAGCTCGGCCCCTCCAGCCCTGCAGGGTTGGGACCCTGGGTCTGAGCCCTGGGTTAGCACACTTTCAGTGTAGGTGGAAGAGGGTTAGGCTTGAGCCCAGGCTCAAGCACGAGTTTATGTTGCAGTGTAGACATACCCTCAGATTGTCATAGCTAAATACAAGGCGGAACAGATTGCTTAGCATATTTTTTGTCCTATAACTGAAGAGGTGTTAATGGGCCACTTCACCTTGAATGGCTCCTCAGAAAGTGTGTTAACAACTGATGCTAAACAATCTGTTCCCACCTTGTATTTAGCTGTGATACTATCTTTCCCAGTCCTGAAGAGCAGTTCTGTGAAGCTCAAAAGCTTGTCTCTTTCACTAACAGAAGTTGGTCCAATAAACGATATTACCTCACCCACTTGGTCTCTAATATCCCAGGACCAACATAGATAAGCTTATTTTGTTTGCACTGTCATATCATATGTTTAAAAAGATCTGGCAAGGGCCTTTTGGGAGGGAAGGGGAAGCTGATGTTTGCATGTTAGTGTGAAAACAGAAGCAAATAAATTTGAGTAAGAATACTTTCATTTGTGGCAAGTATAGTATAACTTCATAGAGAACTATTTTATTTGACACCTGGTATAAGCATATTTTAGTTGTTCACCTCGTATTCACTGAGAGTTTGTTTGTGGTTTATCACGCTTGAATGAGCTCATTATTTTAGCAACAACAAAAATCTTGAAAGCGTAGGAAGCGAAGAAAAACAGAAAATGAGATATTAGCTATTACATGAAAATATTAGTGATTAATATAACCAATCCCAAGACAAAACAACAGTGTTAGGAGGGGACCTGTGAAATTCCATCAACTTTAGCAATATGTGCTAAATGCCCTGCAACAGCTTGGTAAAGAAGAGAGGCATTCAGCACATGAAGTGAGCTGTAGCTCACGAAAGCTTATGCTCAAATAAATTGGTTAGTCTCTAAGGTGCCACAAGTACTCCTTTTCTTTTTGCGAATACAGACTAACATGGCTGTTACTCTGAAACCTGTCATTCAGCACATTGTTACCTAGGGGGAAAAAAGTGTGTGTCTTTTTCTCCCCCACTTCAGCCAATGCCATCCAGCCTCACCTGGATTGCCAATTCTCTAGTGTGATGCCCCAGCAAGCATTGTAGTGTCAGTATCACAAAGGCTGGATTACTCAGCCAACCACTATAGTAGACGGGGCAGAAAAATGCCCATTTTTAGTTATATTACACAGTTTTGCAAAGACTTTAAAATATTTTATCCCTTTTGGGATAAAATATTAAAAAATTATTCAAGATAATGTTAAAAATAAAAAGGCACTTACTTGACCCTCCACCCACAATATATGCCAGCTCCATGCTTCAGTGGGGTGCGGTGGTCAATATGACATCACCAACAAGGTGTCATGATGGAGCTGAAGCCGGCGACCCAAGAGGGTCTGAATGTCCCAGGACCTAAGGAGAAATTTGTGAGCTTTTAATTAACAACGTGCTGAATGCCTCTTATAGCTTGGTTGCTAATGGCATTCAGCACATATTGCTAAAGTTGATGGATTTTTGTCAGTTTTCTTTAAAAGTTACTAATCTTGCCATTTCCCCCAAATCTCCTTAATATATCACGCACAAATGTTGCATTCAAAGATTAAGGTTGCAAAGTTAAGCGCTCAAAAAAGAGAAAGAAGTTAGAAAAATGCCAGAATCCCTGCCAAGCTAGTCTCATCCCTCCAGAATCCCTGTTCCAGTCTCCCCTCACCCAACCCACTCCCACCCTCAGGCACCTTGTCCAGCAAGCCACAGCGTCCCCCACAGCCCATATCTGATCTGTCTCTCCCCTCACCCTGGCCACCAGTTGCCCTCCTCTGCCCATGTGTCCCATCACCACTGGCTCCCAGTTCTTGTCCCCACTCAGTTCTTGTCCCAGACTTTCTACTCTGCCAGTCCCAGTTCTCCCCACAAGTTTCCCCGTGTCAGATATGTTCCCCCAGTTCTCTCCCCTCCATCCCCTGGCCCCTCTGGTTCCCAGTGCCAGTCTGTTCACCCACCCAATACCAGTCTTTTTGCCCACCCCAAATTTCAATCCCAGTTTTCACCTCTCTTTCCCATAACAGCATAAGATCCTTTGTATTCAGAACCCAAGTTACCTTTTCCCCACCCCATGTCTCTGTGATAGGGAGCCACTATAGAGCTCTCTATCCCTCGGATAGCAGCAGCAGGATATAGTGTTTCCCGAACACAGCAAATCCCACCACATTATTTTTAAAAACCTGTTTTTTTCTTTTAACACTCCCACTCCTTAACCCTTTTATACTAAATATTCACATGTAGGGCTGTACCATTCCGTGAACATCACTATTTACAGTAATAGGATACAGCATTAAAAACCCAACAAATTATTGATTTTAACAAATATTTATGAAATAGTTTGCTGTATTTTAATAACCAAGAAGCTAGAAAAAGAGACAAACACCTAGTAAAGCATATAAATTAAAGAGCTACCTACATTTGGAAGAACCATCTTTCACATTCGGTGCACGGATGTGGTCTGGAACTGTAGTTGTGGGTGCAGAGATGCTTGTAGACCTCGTTCCACTCTCCGTCTGTGTCAAAAAGCCATAGATCATTGAAATGTATCAGCGTCAGAGGAAACAAATAGAAGTAAATACAGAAAATATCACTAATTCTTCTAAAACTATACATTTAACCATGTTCAACAATCTTCCTTGTTTTCAGCTATACATTTTGTTTCCCTATTCATAAAATGTAGGTAACAGTTACATCACAGCCAAGTAAGTATTAGTTAATGTTTATAGTGGGAATATAGCGGTTTAAAGATAAAAATAGCAAAGTGTTATTAAACTACAGACAGAGTAAATCCACGTAAAGTTACTTTTCCCATTACATGTGACATGACTTTCAAGTCCTAATAGTCCAGGAGAAGTTAAAAAAAGTCCAACTTTTTTTTTTTTAAATAAAAACAAATATTTAGAATCCACAGATTATAGTTTAAAATGAGATGTAATTCTGTAGAGCAGAGTAACATTTTCATAAAAAGGTACATTTACAAAAGCTTATTCAACACACAGATTTGTATTGTTCCTGCCTGTAACAAATTTCCCAGTAACACTAAGATTATTTGTTATAGCTCATCACAGATTGTATCATACTACATCAGTGGTTATCAACTCTGGTGCACTGCTTGTTCAGGGAAAGCCCCGGTGCACCAGGCCGGTTTGTTTACCTGCCGCGTCTGCAGGTTCAGCTGATCGCGGCTCCTACTGGCCGCGATTAGCCACTCCAGGCCAATGGGGGCTGCAGGAAGGGGGCCAGCATATCCCTTGGCCCGCACCGCTTCCAGCAGCCCCCATTGGCCTGGAGCGGCAAACCGCGGCCAGTGGGAACTGCGATCAGCCGAACCTGTGGATGCGGCAGGTAAACAAACTGGCTCAGCCCGCCAGGGCCTTTCCCTGAACAAGCGGTGGACCAGAGTTGAGAACCACTGTACTACATGCTGAAACTCTTAAAGTACATCTTTGTAACTCTCAATATACATTATGCTTACAGATGGGTTTACAATGAGGGTGAAAGTATGAGAAAAATAAATGTTTGAGACTTACCAATAAAATCACATTGCAGACATTTAAACAAGATACCATAATGGAAAGATATACGCAGATTTCTCACTTGCTCAGTTTCATAAAGAGATGAACACTTTGTGCATAGAAAGAGATTACGTTTTCCATGATGGTTGTTCCTATGCATTTTCCATGAACTTGGCAACATAAAAACTCTCTTGCAAATCAGACACTGGTAGCTCTCTTTTACCGGCTTGTGTGTTTTTAAATTATTTTTCATTAAGTTCCATTCAGTCATGCAGCAACTGCAATAAACACATTTGAAGCCCTCATCCCCATCATGACATTTAACGTGGATTTTATAAGCACCTTTTGACTTCAGTTCTTGGTCACATATGTTGCAGTGTTGTATTCTTTCAGCACTTGGTTTTAAAGTGCAAATACCTTTCAAAGGCTGAGCTAAGCCACTGTTTTCAGGTTTGACCTTCTTCTTACTTTTACTATTTTCTTGTTTGACTTCAACTTTAGTTGTTTTCACTTCTACCTTTAAGGTTTGAGTTTTAATGCTGGAAATGCAACACAGGCCAAGTCACATGAGATGTTCAAATTGGGCTTCCTCCTCATCTTTGCTTTTTTTAGATTCATTGGGGTCTGTGGAATATGAGAGGTGATTAGGCACCACAAAGCAGGGCTCCTCAAGCTGAAACTGACCTGCTTCTTCTTCAAACAGTGTGTTTACCTTACAAGAATGAGAGCCATTAGGATTATCACGGTAACTCCCCAGGCTCACATCACAGCATTCAGGGCTTATGTTATGAAGCATCTGGTACATGGGCAACAGAAATGACATCTTTGCAAGGTTTTCTTCATTTTCTTTGTTTTCTTGGCTGATTTCATCCCCTATGCTGTATGAGTCATCTTCATCTTGATCTGGGCCCATTTCAAGGCACTAAGAAATGTGGCAAATTCTACCCTGTTTATGAATGTTAGTCATAGGAGTTCTGATTCTATTCTTGATACTGCTTGTGAACTTACAAAGTTTGCACCTGTATACTTCAACCAAAAACATTTCCACCAGGCTGGCAATTTGGGTTTCAAAGCCTTCTGTCCCAGAGGCATAAAATCAGGATGTTGTGATCTCCTCAGATAAATGTAGGTTTGTGGAAGGAATGTACTGGAATTTATATTTAAATTCATTCATTTTCAGAAAGTGCAAGTACACAAGTCTATAAGAGAAACATAAATAAAGCAGTTCTATGATCTGCAAAGCTGGTATATCAGCACTCTTCTCCAGAAGAAGATAATTTATCCTAAATCTTCAGTAATACTAAGCAAGATATACATAAAGTGCCTATTTACATTTTCCCAACTAGAGATTGATGCATACTATGCTATGGTATATTTATATTTCAATTATTATTGTTGCCTTTTCTCAGAAGTTACAACAAGAGGACCTAGGGTCAGATTATAATCTAAATTGCATTAGGGTATATAAAATTCAAGGGTGAAATCATAGCCTCTTGGAAGACAACAGAAGTTTTGAAAGTAAAAAATTTATACCTAAATGCCTTATACAAAGCAGCTTATTTTTTACTTCAGTAAGTTATTAATATTACAGATGAAACATTTATTCTGTAACTTCAAACTTGAGATTTTAGAAAACTATTTGTTTTAAAAAAACAATCCCAAATCATTTGCTACTTTCTCCTCTATTGGATTTTTGTTGTGTATTCGTTTTGGGACTTGCATAAAATTTATGAATCCCATGGCAAAGACTTTTCCATAGAAAAATGCATTATTAAGATACAAACATCTCAGCATACATTAATTCACAAATCTATAGAGTTGACATATATACAGAGCATCCACTACTGACAAGGGGCTGTGCCTTTTTATACAAATCTTTACAGTCTGTTAACCTCCCCGATTCTTTTAAAATAATCAAGTAATCCTGAATGCATCACAGCAGCTGGAAGCCCTATACCTGATCATTTGTAGTACATCTCCCTGCACACCTTCCTCTGCTCCCACCAGTGCAAGATCGCTCCTTATATTTAAAGCCTTGCAAATCTGCAGATTTCCACTTTATATCCAGTGACGTTTGCTGATCACGGATCAGATGCAGATACACATTTTGTATCCACTGTAGGGCTCTACTAATACAATATTTTGTTCTCTGATGCTATGAATTCCCCTTACGCAGGAAATGGCGAAGAACCAGCTGACCGTACCTGCTATACAGCAAAACCAGGGAGGTAGTAGCAGCAGGGACTAGTGCCGGAGGAAGACAATCAGGGGCAGGTCCCCCTTGCGCCTGTTTGGCAGGCGAGGGCACACGGTCACCTCAAAGCACCACCTACAGCTACAACGGCTGCGCATCATCCTCCCGCAGCCACCCCTTGCAATAGCCGCTGCTGCTTGGACGGACTCTCAACTGAAAGCACGTGCCGCTCCCACACTGCTCGGGTCAGCGGCGCGTGAAGGGAAGGGAGGAAGGTTCCATTCCGCTCGTCAGGGGTCACTGGCTGCATTGCTGAGTTAGTCTCACCCTGTTTCCGGGCCTGCGCGGCTCAGAAACGCCCCTCTCCGCTAGCTTTCCTGCTTCCGGCCCCCAACCCAGGGAGCACTTGTGAGAGCGCGCGCTCAACCCTCCCGCCTCCACCCTTCATAACAGCAAGCGGCCCCACTCTAAGGGACTGTGCGCAAAGTGACGCACACCAGAGCGCCGCGAAAGGACTCGTTTGAAACCCAAATCTCAAGGCTTTAAATACCAGCGACCGCTCAATTTCCGCGAGCGCCTCCCTGTTCCCATCGCTGCGTGAGCTTGGCTCAGTCATTTAAACGCTCTGTGCTTCAAGTTCTTCATCTTTCTAACTCAACACGTGGTAATTTATGGTTGCATATGAGCTCTTTGAAGCAAGTATTGGAAAGCGATATTATCGTTTAGTACTCTGTACAGCGCTTAGCACAATTCTTGGTTAGTCTTTCCGAACATAATCATCGACGTGCAGGACTGGAAGGGACCTCAATAGGTCATTTAGTTCAGTCCCCTGCACTGAGGCAGGACTAAGTAATAACTAGGCCACAATCATACAATCCTAGCACTGGAAGGGACCACAAGAGGTCCTCTAGTCCATCCCCCTGCACTCAAGGCAGGACTAAGTATTATCTAGTACCTATAATGAATTATAGGTAATAATAGCGGAGTACTAAGTATTAGCATTATTAGCACCCGAGATTATCACAACTGAAACCATTTTTAAAATCTAGTTTAATTTTCTGTGCTTATGCTGTTTCCTTACTGCATTTCTTCCCATTTTGAAAATGGAAACAGACACCTGGGGTTCATTTTTGTTTTCAGGCTGACAAAATTCTCATTTTCCCATCCAGAATAATTTATTTTCAAAAATAATGTCTGAAAAATATAATTCCTTCCCTCCCCCAAATATTATCACTAGCTGCTTAGATTTTCATGACAATCTTGCAAGACTTCCTACCCAGTTTAGGGCCATATCTACACGAGAGAGCTTACAGTGGCACAGCTGTACCGATGCAGCTACACTGCTGTAAGACTGCTGGTGTAGCCACTCTAGGCCAACGGGAAAGAGCTCTCCCATGGCCATCGACATAATTAAACCACCTCCAACAAGCAATGGTAGCTATGTCAGCAGGAGAGCGCCTCACACTGACATAGCACTGTCCACGCTGGCACTTCTGTTTGTGTAACTTCTGTCACTCAGGGTGCATTTTTTTCACACCCCTGAGGGACATAAATTATGCTGACAAAAGTGCTAGTGTTGACATAGCCTCACTGTCTTCTTCTAATACACTAGGGCAAGGCTGCAAATGCCTTGAGTATCTGGGTTGCAGATGCTCATCTACGCCCACTCTGACATCCAAATAATAAATGGTGAAATCTTGTTTATGAGCTATTAAGTGTCATAAAACATAATTCAACAATAGCCACAATGTCTATGCTTTGGACTTAGGCTCCCTGGCAATTTCTCTTTTACTTAAATTAACTCCATATGCTCACAACTTCAGGCAGCCTCGGTAGTTTTTGGTTGTACCCCTGGTTTTCAGTATCCCATTTCTTATTTGGTGTGACATCTAGGGGCCACACTCCCCAAGAAGTCCTGAGCACCTGCCTGTTCACCCCCACCCCTTTGTTCTATAATCACCCCAAATTTCCTGTCCCCTCCGCCACCATCATCCACCCACCCGCCTCTTAAACGCTGGGTGCGCCCGCCCCATGCAGCTGCCCGTGTCACTGCGCCGCGTCCAGATCGCTTGAGCTATGGGGGACTCCCTTCCCCAGCCACTTGTTCTGTGCTTGCGCTGCTGGGCCTGGAGGTGGCTCTTTACAGACGCTCCCTAGAAAAAGATCCACCGGAAGTGACTTACTCCCTCCCCGCAGGGTGAGGTTCGCTTCCGGTGGTCGCCAAGCGGGTGCGTTTCCTCGCCTCGACCCTTGGCGTCTCACCGCGCATGCGCTGTGTCCCCGTCTCACCAGCAGCGGCGAAGGAGTTTGGAAGTTCAAAATGGCCGCCGCGGTGGAGTCTGTGCTGCGGGAGCCCGAGTAAGAGACAGGGTGGCCCCTTTGGGAAGGTGCCTCTCGGGGGGGAAGTGGGAGGGAGAAGCTGTGAGGCGTCTTGTGGCGGGAGGTGGCTGTAACGGTCGCCAAAGCTCATTTGCCGGGGGGGGGGGGAGAGGAGTCGCGAGGGCCCTGGCTGGGCCTTTGGCCTGAGACCCAGCGCGGGCCTTTGGCCTGAGACCCAGCGCGGGCCTGGGCGGTGGGACTGCACGCGGCGTCCGTTTCCCCGGCCCCATTGAGCACGAGCCAGGCCGCGACGGGGAGAGGCCGTGCACGCGCTTGGAGTTCGGGGCTCCTCGTGCCCCTCCCTTCCCGCCTCGGGCGCCCAGGGGTGGTTGCTAAGGTGCCGAGGGGGAGGGTCAGTCCCGATGTTCGTGTTTTTTTTCATATGGGCGCATTTTAAACCCCCCCCCCCCGCGCCGCTATCCCGATTTTTCACACTGGCTGTCTGCTCACCCCGAGGAGGGGTGTTGCTCACCCTCTCCCGCCCTAGGGCTGCTGCTCGCCGGCCTGCTCTCCCCTAGTGAAAGTGAGGCCGGCTCCCGCCGGGTGGGGGTATCCAGAAGCTTGGAGGCTGGTCCATACCCACTGCACTGGCAGCTGCCTTTGGGGAACGCAGGCCATGCAGCGTTCTGGGGTGAGGAGGGCCAGGGCCAGGCTTGACTTGTGTTTAGTACTGTGGGCGTTAGAGTCAGGGTGCAAAGCATTTTGTGAGAGAGCAAGGAGCTCTTGGACTTTGTTCTTCATCAAAGGCAATCAATTAACCAGACCCTATCCTCCTCCTCCTCCCTTCCCCCCCCCAACTCCTCCCATGTGGACATAGAGCTAATTTAAATTGGCAATTTAAAATCTGCACCCTTGAGAGACGTGATTATGCCAACCTAACCCCCAGTGTAGACAACACTAGATCGATAGAAATCTTCTGTCGACCTAGCTATTGCTTCGCAGGGAGGTGGCTTGCCTAGGCTGACTGGAGAACCCCTCCTGTAAGTGTAGGTAGTGTTTTCACTAAAATACTACAGTAGTGCAGCTCAGATATGCTGGTGTAGTGATTTAAGGTCTGGACTACTCTAAAAAGATAGGGGGATCCAGCTACGTTGATTAGGGGTGTGTAAAATCCACAACCCTGAGTAGTGTAGTTAAGCAGACCTAGCCCTCAGTGTAGACAGTATGAGGTAAATGGAAGAATTCCTCTGCTGACCTAGCTATCCTTTCTCAGGAAGAGGAATAACCTACACTGATTGGCAGAACCCCTCCCATTGGTATAGGTGATGAAGTGCTAGAGCAGTGTAGCAGCAGTATTTTATGCGTAGACAAGCCCTAAGTATAAATATATAGCCATACATCAGCCATGCCCTCCCAACCTCTTAAATCCTGCAGTGGTCACTTACTCTTGTGATTTTACCCACCATGAGATGGGTTCATGAGGGCTTCATGGGCCGCAATTTGGGAACTACTAGCTTCATATAAAGGGGAAGGGATTCAGTCAAGGCGTTTTAGACATAGTGTTGGACCTGTCTTAAATTGTAATCTGATTTCTGGCTGTAATAGTTTGAAGGGCTTTTTCTACCAGTTGCTTTTCAAAGAAATAAAAAACAATACATACTGTTTCTGGGTCACATGAAAATTCATTTTAAAAACGTTATAATGGTGCAAAAATGTTTTATTGTAATACCTAGTTAATAGCAAAATATGTTGACTTTAGTAGGCCCAAGCTTTGTGTATAATATTAGCTATGTGTTCTCATAGTAAAGTAAATTTCCTAAGTATTCTCTATGGGTGTATATATAAAAGGTTAGCTTACTTAAACCTTTTTGCCCAATCTGTGATATTCTAATCTTATAAAATTGGGGCAACACCCCTCCCAACAGAACTACTTTGGGATTTTTTGCCAGAATCCATAGAATTTAGTTAGCAAGAGTTTGCTGGACTGTTTGTTTATTTATTTATTATCTTCTTTCTCTCTTTGGTCCTATTCCAACATTTTCCAGCTGGTAGTGTAAGACAGGAGTTTTTAATTAGGTTATTTTAGTGCCTGTTGTTCTGTACAAAACTTCATAGAAATTCCATAACACTATGCAAAACCCAGCACAGGAGCCCAAAATCTGGTGACTGAGAACAATGCACACAACGCTTTCATTAACTGAAATATTTACCTAAATTCTTCAAGATTGTTTTATTTAAATTATGGGGGCTGTCTGTCTGCTTGTTTTTGTCTCCGGTTAGTACATTGCCCTCCTATGCAAGAGAGCTGAATTCTGTTCTCTTGCTTCCTTATGTTTGTCAGGGCCTGGGTGCACTGGAGAAGCAATAGGATCAGGCTGTGCCGAGAAGGTATCATGTTCCCCTGAAGCAGTCAGGATAGCAAAACAACGAGCAGGGTTGATGGGCCCTGGGGTCCCTTCAGCCTTTTAAGTCAGAGGAAAAGATGATGAAAGCAAAGGAGGGCACGAGGATTTTTGGGAGCAGGTGCTCAGGTTGGGAGAACACAGGAGTGTTTGAGTGGTGGTGGGGGCACATCTTAATATGGAAGATCGAGTTGAGGGTTCTCTCTGCTTGGTGTTCTTCCTGGCTTTCCAGTTTCCATCCTTTTACATTCTGTGACTCCTCCTACCACTATTCTATTTTCTTCTATCTCATTGGGGACCAAGAGTCCACATGCTTTGGAGACAGAACCTGCCAAACTTTCTGCTGATTTAAATTGTGTACTGAAGTCCTAGTCTTTCTCTGCATCAGACTGAGAAACATTAGTCAGCAGATAAAGGTTCAAAACAGTAAATTTAAAGGTTGACAAATGGTACAAATGTCAATCCGTATAAGGTTCCTGGGGTAGTGTGGAGATAGAGACTGACAGAAAAGTTCTGTGTTGGGAGTAGAACTTACTAGAACAGAAGTGGGCAAACTAAGGCCCATGTGCCGTATTCAGCCCCTCAGGGCTTTGGGTCCAGCCCGCAGGATTGCCATTCGTGTGACGCCGCAGGCCTCGTGCTGCTCCTGCAAGCTGCCGGCACCACGTCCCAGAGGGAGCAGAGGGCTCCGCGTGCTGCCCTCGCCTGTAGGTACCGCCCCCAAAGCTCCCATTGGCCACGGTTCCCTGTTCCCAGCCAATGGGAGCTTTGGGTTTGGAACCCACAGGTGAGGGCAGCACTTGGAGCCCTCTGCTTCCCTGCACCCCACCCCCATGGGCCACAGGGATGTGGTGCCGGCCATTTCTGGGAGTGGCTTGGGGCCGGGGCAGGCAGGGAGCCTGCCTTAGTGGCACAGCGCCACTGCCACCCTGGAGCCGCTCCAGGTAAGTGGCGCTGGGCCGGAGCCCGCACCCCTGCCCTGATCCCTATCCTGCACCCTGAACCCTTGCCCTGAGTCCCCTGCCATACCCCACGCCCCTTCTGCACCCCAACCCCCTGCCCTGAGCCCCTTCCTGCATACCACACCTGCTCCCGCACTCCCTCCTGCACCCCAACCTCCTGCCCCAGCCCTACATTCATGGCCCTGTATGCAATTTCCCCACCCAGATGTGGTCCTCGTGCCAAAAAGTTTGCCCACCCCTGTACTAGAACATACATTTGTAGCTAAAATTTGTAGGGCATCTTACAGTGGCATGGCTGTGCTGCTGCGGCCACACCATTGTAAGGTGCTCAGGGTAGCCACTCTTTGTCACTGGGAGAGAGCTCTCCTGGTGACAAAATAAAACCACCTCAAATGAGGGGTAGTAGCTTTGTTGCCGGGAGAGAGTCGCTGCCAGATAAGCGCAGTTCACACCAGTTCTTTTTGCCGTTAAAACTTTTGTTGTTCAGGGGTGTGGTTTTTTCACACCCCTGAGTGGCAAAAGTTTTAATGACGAGAGTGCAGTGTGAACATAGCCTTTGTCTGTCTGCAGATTTGGACAGAAGCATATTACATACTACATGGGGGTTAAATATTGCTTTATTTCAGTGAAGCATATCTACATTATCCACAGTATGCATCCGATGAAGTGAGCTGTAGCTCACGAAAGCTTATGCTCAAATAAATTGGTTAGTCTCTAAGGTGACACAAGTAGTCCTTTTCTTTTTGCGAATACAGACTAACACGGCTGTTACTCTGAAACCTACATTAGGGTTTGCTCTGGTGTAACTACTTAATGAAATTACAATAGTGCATTTGTGAAAACTTTTCTGATATAGACAGATCTCTGATAGTCAGAAGGGCTAGAAAATTATAAACAAAACCTTAATTTTGTAGAGAGCATTTTGTGCATACCAAAAATTATAGGGGAAGATCTGCTTGCATAGAAATTTGCATGCATGGAAAGAGTAAAAGAATAAAATGTATAGTTTGAGTAATCAGTGATGGAGAAGGAGGGAGAAAAAGACAGGTAATGTAACAACTGTGACAAATATATAAAGTAAATACACAGCAAGGAGTGGGAGGAAATGTTTAAGGTAGTACAGAGAACTGCAACAAAAAGTAATAGGGTTAAAATAAAGGAACTCTTAACATGAATATCAGGAAAATCTTTCTCATGGTGAAATCTATTAGTCTGGAGTAATTTTCCAAAGAGATTAGTGGAAAATCCACTGTTCATTTAAAAAAGAACTGGAAAAGAAGTTTCTGAAATACCCACTCTCTCCATGAGAGATACCAATACTTATATCATACTCATCCGCAGATTTTTTAAAATGTTATTTTATAAAAGTTTCTAGCCTTTATGAGTCCACATGTGAACTATGTGAAATAAAAGATCAGTCTTTCAAATTGGAAATACTTGGCTGATTCAGTTTACATACTCTCTTATACAAAGAAACACATCTGACAATTTAATACGAGCACCAGTCAATTTTATGGCAGACTTCTAAATCAGGAGTGCATAAAGGAAAATAGCAGTCAGATCGCTATCTACAGTAGAGTGAAGAAAACTGATATACTTTCCTTTCCAACCCAGTTAGTGCATTACTTTTGTATACAAAGTAATGAAAGCTTATAACTGGGATTGTCAAATGATTAAAAAAATGAATTGCGAATAATCACAGTTTTAATTGCACTGTTAAACAATAATAGACTACCATTTATTTAATTTTTTTGGATGTTTTCTACATTTTCAAATATATTGAATTCTGTTACAGCAGAGAATGCAAAATGTACCGTGCTCACTTTATATTATTTTTAGTACAAATATTCGCACTGTAAAAAAGATAAACTAAATAAATAGTATTTCTCAGTTCTCATACAAGTACTGTAGTGCAATCTCTTTACTGTGAAAGTGCAATTTACAAATGTAGACCTTTTTTTGCATAACTGCACTCAAATAAAACAATGTAAAACTTTAGAGCCTATAAGTCCACACAGTCCTACTACTTGTTCAGCCAATCACTAAGATAAACAGTGTTTATATTTATGGGGGATAATGCTGCCCACTTCTTAGTTACAATGTCACCTGAAAGTGAGAACAGGCATTCCCGTGACACTGTTATAGCCGACGTTGCAAGGTGTTTATGTGCTAGATATGCTAAACATTCATATGCCCCTTCATGCTTTGACCACCACGCCAGAGGACATGCGTCCAGGCAGATAACGGGTTCTGCTTGATAATGATCCAAAGCAGAGTGCACTGATGTACGTTCATTTTCATCATCTGAGTTTAGATGCCACCACCAAAAGGTTGATTTTCTTTTTTGGTGGTTTGGGTTCTGTAGTTTCTGCATTGGAGTGTTGCTCTTTTAAAGCTTCTGACAGCATGTTCCACACCTTGTCCCTGAAAGATTTTGGAAGGTACTTCAGATTCTTAAACCTTGGCTCGAGTGCTATAGCTATCTTTAAAATCTCACGTTGGTACCTTTTGCGTTTTGTCAAACCTGCAATGAAAGTGGTCTTAAATCAAACAACATGTTCTGGGTCATCATCCAAGACTGCCATAACACAAAATATATGGCAGAATGCAGTATAACCACAGAGCAGGAGACATACAATTCTCCCCCAAGGACTTCAGTCACAAATGTAATTAATGCCTTATATTTTTAACAAGTGTCATCAGTATGGAAGCATGTCCTCTGGAATGGTGGCTGAAGCATGAAGGGGCATATGAGTGTTTAGCGTTGTCGGCTATCCCTCGAGGTTGAGGATGATCTCTTTCACAGGTTTATTTTTCATGGGTCCTTTGGTGACTACGAAGTCCGATTGTTGAGCCACAGGCTCGTTGGCAGACATTGCAGGTGGTGTTGGAAGACAGGGTTGGGCCGCCATTGCTGCGTGACAGCTGTCTTTCCTTTCTTTTCTGGCGTTTTTCTGCAACCTGGGCAAGGCAATTTTCTTCAAAAGTGGATGTTTCCTCTCTGACAAGTCTTCGCCAGTTATCCCTATCCTGGGCTGCTGTCTCCCAGTGTGTGCCACACCTTTTGATGTTATCCTGAGGGTGTCTTTGAAGCATTTATTTTGGCCTCCCCATTTCCTTTCTCCTTTGGGGACATGGGCATACAGCAGTTGTTTCGGTAAGCATACATCAGGCATGCGCACACACTGCCCGCTCCACCTCAGCTGGTGCTGGATAGTAGGTCCTTAGCACTGAAGATATTGTTCTCTGTGAGGGCACTGACATTAGTGCGATGATCCTCCCACTTTATATTGAGGATCTTCTGAAGAAAGTGCTGGTGTTCCAGGTTTTTCAAGTGTTATCTGTAGGTCACCCAAGTCTCGCAGCCATAGAGAAGAGTTTGGATTACCACCACTTTATAAACAGCCCTTGATTGCTTCTCTGAATGTTTAGCCTAACTGGCACGTAAATACCTTACAACACTGACTACAAAAGTGCCATGCGAATGCCTGTTCTCACTTTCAGGCGACATTGTAAATAAGTGGGCTACATTATTTCCTGTAAATGTAAACAAACTTGTTTGTCTTAGCGATTGGCTGAACAAGTAGGACTGAGTGGACTTGTAGGCTCTAAAGAAGCGTGTCTCAAATGCGGCCACCAGGGGTTTTTCCTGTGGTCACGACAGCCTCTTGCGCAGAGATGAATGAGGGAGGAGGCAAAGCAGCGGTCCCTCCCAGCAGCACCTAGGGGCTCCAGGGGCAGGCTTCAGCCCCCATCCCCTGATTCAGCTGGAGCCTCCGCCGGTGGGCTTCAGTCCCATCGTCCCATCCCCCCCCACACACACACTCAAGCCATGGGACTCTGGTGGTGAGCTTCAGCGTCCCTGCCCAGCTTCAGCTGCCGGGCTCCAGGCTCTGGGTTTTAGCCTAACCGGGGTGGCAGGGCTCTGGCGTTGGGCTCCAGGCCACACCCTCTTGTCTCCAGCCGTGGGGCTCTGGCTCTGGGCTTCAGCAGGACTGGCCTTACCGGGTGTTGTGGTCAAGAGGCAAGGAGTGGGGTGAGCCTGGGGTGAAGGCCTTCAGAAGGGAGTCTGGGGCAATGGGGGGTTGGGGCAGGGAGGTGAGGGAGGTAGTGGGGGCCAGGGGCACCAAAATACATCTCCAAATTATTTTTATTGAGTCTGCAAAAAACAACAATCCTACATAAATCAATTCCAATGTTTTGGACATGTATATATGCATATTTATTTGTTAATTTAGTATTTTAGGATAATTTGTCAGAGTTGACAACCAGCAAGAGTTGGCGGCTGCACTCTGAGGCCACCAAAAAATTGGTTGTGAGAACTCCTGCTCTAAAGTTTTACATTGGTTTGATTTTGAGTGCGGTTTTGTAACCAAAAAAAATCTGCATTTGTAAATTGCGCTTTCATGATAAAGAGATTGCCCTACATTACTTGTATGAGGTGAACTGGAAAATACTATTTCTTTTGTTTATCTTTTTACGTTTATATTATTTTTATTACAAATATTTGAAGTGAGCACTATATGCTTTGTATTCTGTGTTGTAATTGAAATCAATATATTTGAAAATATAGAACATCCAAATATATTTGTAATACATTTCAATTAGTATTCTATTATTGTTAAACAGTACAATTAAAATTGAAAATAATTGTGATTAATTTTTTTAATTGAGTTAATTTGTTTTGAGTTAATCGCGATTAATTAACAGCCCTACTTATTACGTATCACAACATGAAAAGTAAGGTCAACCACAGAGTGACCCACATGTTGTTGTTAGACTGGTACCTAATTTCATTGTCCAGACCAAAAAAAAGATTTATCCAGTGCAGCACGAATTAATATAGCTGTTTTTGTTGTATTGTTGCTTTTTAATAAGATTATGTAGCACTATTAAAATATGAAGAAACTACTACACTCACTATCTTGCTAGTAGAAAATATTATGATTATATCTTCCAATTAAGAAGTCATTTTTGATATTTCTACACTTATTAATCATACCTAAGGCTATGTTTTAGTCTTGGGTATTTTTAGTAAAAGACATGGACAGATCATAGGCAGTAAATAAAAATTCACAGCCTGCGATCTGTCTGACTTGTACTATATACCCCGACTAAATCCTGTGGGGGAGGGAGAGTGTGTCGTGGTTGGTGGGGGGCGGTTGAGGGGATGCTGCAGGTGCTCTGGGGAGGAGTGAGGGCGGCCCAGGGGATGCCGCGGGTGCTCGGGGGGAGGAGGCCGGGGGTCTAGGGGGTGCACAGCCTGGGTGCGCAGGGGCTGGATATTCCACACCTCCCTGGAAACAGAGACATCCCCCTCCCTCAGCTCCTAGGCGGAGGTGTGGCCAGGCAGCCCTGCACACTGCCTCAGCCCTGAGCTTCGGCTCAGCAGCTGTCATTGGCTGTGAACCATGGCCAGTGGTAGCTGTGGGGCCAGTGCCTGCAGGTGGAGGCAATGTGCAGAGCTGCCAGGCCATGCCCCCGAGCTAGGAGCTGAGGGAGGGGGATGTTGCTGTTTCTGGGGAGCCCCCCAAGCTAAGCACCGCCTAGGGCCCTCACACCCTCCCTTGCCCCAGCCCTGAGCCCACTTCCACACCCAAACTCCTGCTGCTGCTGAGGGAGGTAGGTGCGGTGGCGCAGGGGCTGCCTGAGATGCTCAGGCAGCACCTGGGCCAGGCGTACTGGCGGCTGCAGAAGTCACTGAGGTCATGGAATCTATGACCTCCGTCACAAACTCGCAGCCTTAATCATACCATATAGTTCTTGCTTCCTCTCTGAACCTCTTGAATAGCAGTGTCTGATTTGGATTATAGCTTTTTCTATTCAAATTCCAGTTTGCCACTAGGAATTTTAAAAAGTTGTAAACTAGATTTTTTTTCCTTTTTGGCATCTATTGAGGCAGATGTAGTGTAAAATTTGTTTCTCTTGTTATGACCAGTTTCTCCACTTTCTCCGACAAAATTTGCTGCTGTCACAAATTCACAAGCATGTGGAAGAAGCTGATAAGAAATAGAGAGCTGCTCATTTACATACAAGTACCTTGATAATCAGTGGTAATGGGAAAGAATATGTAGAGAAAATATGTGATTGAGGTGTGGCTGTAGTCAGATGTTCACATAGATAAGTAGTATGTTTTTAACTCTGCTGATACGCTCACTTGTAGCTGTACTGGCTGTTTAGTTCTCAAAGTAATAACTGTTACTGACTAAAATTGTTACAGCTTTTTATCATTTTTCTCCTGTTAGAATTAAAGAACCAATACAGCTATTGGAAAGTAATCTGGACTTTTCCATCACTTGTATTAAAAAGAATTGTTAACTAAGTTTTAGCTCTTGGTAAGGGGAACAGTAGTGGGATTTATACCAGGGCTATCTTTGGACCCTATTTGAAAGCTCCATCTTTCATATAAACCTCTGGCTAGTAGGTGTCTTCTGTATTTGGACCTCCGTTCCCCTTTAGCTGTAGAAATATAAAAGGTACTTTGTGTTTTTCCAGCATCCTCAAAAGCCTCTTGTCTGCTAAAATGGGTAGTGGTGGAGAGAGACTTCTGTTATTCTACACTTCTCCCAGCCTTTACTTCTTGGGTTTTCCTCCCCAGTCAATAACTCTAGGATTTGCCACTGATGCTGTCCCCTGGATTCTCAATACCAGACATAAAATAGTTTTAATTTCACTCTGCCTTCACTTGGCAAAACTAATAGCAACAGCGGAGGCACTGGAGCAGTCTGTCTTCAAACTCAGGAGGATAACACTACATTGGTTTGGACTCCGTTACTATTTGTGTTTGTCTAAACTTTTAAAGTGTTGGCTAACACATTTTAAAATCCTAGCTTACGCAGGGCAAGTTGTGTGATCCCTAAGTCAACCACCTACATGACGACATGTTAAAATAGGATTTGCTTTGTTTACAATAAAGTTTAAGTGTGTTAGCTAACATAATTTTTTGAAAACACCTTTTATCCTCATCTAGACAAGGCCTTGGTGGAAGGTTATCTTTGTCAGTCATAAGGTCCAGAAACTTTTTTAAATAGAAGTTTAGATTCTGCAGAAAGGGATAATGTAGGTTCCTTCCCTTGCTAGGACAAGTGGGTACGTTGATTTTTAAGGTCTGCGTTTATTTATTGCAGTCTAAAATATACTACTGTCTAAGTCTAATATGCAGTTTAAAAAACAACTACAGAATAGCAGTGCTAGCTTAAGTATGTTTAAATAGCCTGGCTAGAAAATAGTTAGGGTATATATGTTGCTTCAGAATGACTTACTGGTGGCAAATATTAGTCTTATTTATTGTTAGGGCATGTATTTATGTAAATTGCAAAATTAATAAATGTAGTAATTAAAGTGTTACATTTGCACAGTTAAAGACAGGAAATGTAAATCTTAACTTACCCAACAAATATTTTAACTTTCACAATGTGCATAATACAGCTTCCTGGTTAAATGTGTATCTTACTGTATATATAATAAAACATATACAATATAATGATATATGCAGTATGGCAGAGTTACTGTTTCTTTTTTAATCTTTTCTGTTTTCTGACTTAAATTTTAACAATGTAAGCTTAGTGTTGTATGAGTGATTGTTGGGGGATAGGGTTGCAATTAATAAATAATACATAAAAACTATGAATGAACCCATTTCAGCTTCTAAATAGAATAAAATGGGGGAAAAAACTGTCATCCAGAGTTTTATCAGACTCAGGATGTGCAGAGTATAAAATTGAGTGAGGTTATATAAGAAGCTTGTGGAAAAGCAGTTATAAGAACTATAACTGTATGATAATACAGTGTGTAGTAATGTTCAAAATTTGCCATATTGACACAATTGTAAAAAATTGAAGCAATATTGACAGGATGGTGGCAGTTATTAGAAGGTTCAAGTTTAGAAGTTTCATGACATGGTCAAGCCAGACATGAGAACAAGTAGCATCACAAATGTAACAAAAGTCAAATTGAGTCTGGCATCACTTCTAATGACTGCTGCAACCGATATTACTATTCTGGGGAAAGATCTTTCCTGAAGTGGACTGCAGTAGAGGCTTAGGACTTGTCTACACAGGGAAATTTACCTGCATAACTATAATGGTTTTGTTGAATTTTATGTTAAATGCAACCCTGTTCCCCCAAATCAATATAATTAATCTGGTATAGTTATGCTCGTAAATTTCCCAGTGTAGGCATGCCTATAGTTATTTCTAATTCTGTGGGTTGAAGCTTGCCTGATGAGCTTATCTCTTCAACACTATTAAGGGTATTATATACATTCCTTTTTGTTGTTTGGAGTCCAGAATAATTGCGACTCATTTTGTTCATCCAAAATTCTGTGTTCCTCATTGTGTGAGTAAAGTAAGAAGAAAATTAAGTCCGTGTATAGCTGAGGGTATGAGCAGGACAGGGTCTCCCTTCCTCCACCCCTGTAGGGAGCTATTAATTTTTGTTTTAATTGATGTGATTGCCAGGAAAATTTTTTGCCTACTTTCAGTCAAGAGTGACTGTTTATTTTAAATAATCATATAGTATTTTGTGCAGTCCAGCTTTAAGTGTCCAAAGATTTCACCCTTTTCTTGGGAGACAGATAAGCAGATTCATGTGGCTTGCTGTTAGGAAAGTTTTTCTGATACTCATTCTAAATTGTCCTTTTCTTAATTTATCCTGGTCCTTATACTCATTTCTGCCACTTGACAGAAAAGCCTTTGCTTTCGTAGTATTTACATTCTTTATATGCCAAGCTATGTGCACACTTAGGAAGAAAGATTAACCCTGCTAAATAAATCAATCCATATAGGATTGTGCAAGAATGGCTTAATCAGGTGCCTTGTACAGTCCTTTGAAACAGAAACATACAGATTATGCATTTTATCATTTGAAAATAATATACATACTTTTAAAAGGTTTAGCCTTGAATACACATGTGGGTGGAATAGTAAGTAAGATACTCTTGGGGGAATTCTGCACCAAAAATTAAAAATTCTGAGCACAATATTTTAAAATTCTGCATATTTTATTTGTCAAAATAACACAATATAATCATGCCAATTTCAATTATTTTTGTAAATTATTTCAAAATACCTGTCAGCAAGTATGTCTGTAACAATGCGGACAACAAAAAAAGATTCAGGAAATGTTTTTTGGCAAATAAATCTTTTACTAGGCATATTAATACTGAACTTTGGGTAGTCATTTAAATTACAATACAGAAATGTATTTCCTGCACCCCTCAGAAGCAGTGCAAAGGTTTGGGGAAGTCAGGTTTCATGGAGGGGCCAAGGGAGAGGGAGGTAATTGCTGGGAAGGAGCCTGGGGTGAACCTGGAGAGTTATTTGGGTATAGGTGGGAGAAGTATGGAACAGGTTTTTTTTTGGTGGGGGAGGGATTGTCGGGGAGCCTCATCCATGCAGATTCTGGCTAACCCCTAGACTCTCCCATTCAGTCAGGCACGTATGTCCCTGACCCATGTGTCCCTGCACCCCCATTCTCCGTTCAGCCAGGCATATCTGCACATGTCCCCATGTGTCTCTGCATCCTCCCCCAGCCAGGCACAGCTGCCCCTGTCTCTGTGTGTCCCTGCCCCCCCACTCAGCCAGGCATAGTTCCGTCCTCCCTCCGTCCTGTCCTCACATGGCCCGTACTCCGGCTCCCATTCAGCCCCTGGTTCAATGTTGTCACCCTACTAGCTCCTGTGTCCCTGCCCTGGTCTGGTCCCTCCCAGCGCTTCTGAACCCCAGTCTGTGTGATTTTCCCCATCCAGCAGCCTTATGTGCCCTGCTCTGTACGTGCCCCCATATCCCATGCCTCCATACTTGGCTTTACAGACAGGGCCCTTTGAGGAAGGCAGCCTCTGCCCCCTCCCCCTTCATGGCTGGCTGCTCTGGCCCATGAGCCAGCTGCCCTCTCTTCGGCATCACATCAATCCCTGGTGAGCCAAAGGTGTAATTGCAGCTTCCCTTCATCTTCACATCAGAATCAATTATTCTGCAGGGGAGGGAAATAATCTCTGGGGGGACATCAATTCTGCGCTTGTGCAGTGGTGCAGAATTCCCTTAGTAGTAGTAAGAGCTTAATAAAGATAAGATTAAGGTGGTGCGTAAAAATACTTTGCAGCACAGATGTGTAATGCTAACATATGGGTGCTACTATAAATATTAAGCTTGAAAACTGACACAATTTGGCATTATAAACATGTATGATATGTATCTGCTAATATACTTGCTGGATCTCCCATCATCAGTACCATTTGGACATCAAAATAACCTGTATGGACGTGACGTTTACTTGCCATTACAACTTGGTTTTATGATGCACTCAAGTATGATTCCATAGACAGAAAATAACTTCTCAGTATCCTGAAATTTGAGTGTAATCTAGATTTCTTTATTTTTGGAAAGTTTTTACAAGTATCATGTAAATGAAATTATGTCAAGATGCTAAAAGTATAAGAACATAGTAAGTAGAAATATTTGATAGTTGCTGATGTATGTTTTAATGTACTTGCAGAATTGAAGATGCTGATATTTCTGAGAGAAGTGTCAATGAAGAAAATGGTGAAATATCAGAAGTAGAACAACCTCAGAATAAGCACAGTCGACACAAAAAAAAGAAACACAAACACCGAAGTAAACACAAGAAACACAAACATTCTTCAGAAGAAGACAAGGACAAAAAACATAAACACAGGCACAAACATAAGAAACATAAACGGAAAGAGGTTGTTGATGCCTCTGACAAAGAAGATGGACCAGCAAAAAGAACTAAAATTGATTTCTTAGCTCCTCTAGAAGATTTGGAGAAACAAAGAGCATTATTAAAAGCTGAACTTGAGAATGAGTTAATGGAAGGAAAAGTTCAATCTGGGATGGGGTTAATATTACAAGGTTATGAGTCAGGTTCGGAAGAAGAGGGAGAAATCAATGAAAAGGTGCGAAATGGCAATAGGTCTTCAACTAAATCATCAAACACTAAGGGGAAACTAGAGCTTGTGGACAATAAAACAAGTTCAAAAAAAGCAAGTAAGAATGAATCAAAAGAACGGACTAGGCACAGATCTGATAAAAAGAAAAGCAAGATAGGAATTGACGGAGTGAAAGAGAAAGCAACTAGAAGCAAATCAAAAGAGAGGAGAAAATCAAAAAGCCCATCTAAAAGAACTAAATCTCAAGATCAAACAAGGAAATCAAAGTCTCCAACCCTTAAAAGGAGGTCTCAAGAGAAAAATAGAAAGTCTAAGTCTCCTCCGGAGGATAAGAATAAAGCAGATGATAAGTGTAAAGCAAGAGATCGCAGAAGGTCTCCAGTTGTAAATGAAAGCAAAAGTCGAGATCGTGGCAAAAAATCCAAATCTCCAATAGAACTAAGAAGCAAATCCAAAGACAGAAGGTCACGATCAAAAGACAGGAAATCAAGGAGATCGGAGACTGACAAAGAGAAGAAGCAAATTAAATCTCCTTCAAAAGATGCTTCTTCAGGGAAAGAAAACAGGTCTCCTAGTAGAAGACCTGGCCGCAGCCCTAAAGGAAGAAGCTTATCTCCAAAACGAGATAAATTACGAAGAAGCAGATCTCCTCTTCTTAATGATCGCAGATCAAAACAGAGTAAATCACCCTCTCGAACTCAGTCTCCTGGTAGAAGAGCAAAGAGCAGATCAGCAGAAAGGAAACGAAGAGAATCAGAAAGGAGGCGTCTTTCTTCTCCCAGGTAACTTTAAAATATTAAGAAACACCAAAGATGCTCAAGTAAGTGCAAAAATCAGAAGGCTTCAGAATTTTGTACTATCATCTTAAAGTACAGCTTTATCGAAAAATAGCTGAGAAAAATGGCATCATGAGATTGCATATTTATTGTCTTAACTTACAGTTTATGTGTGTGTTCAGTTCACAAATAGATGTATTTTCTAACTTCTAGTCATTCAAGCCTAACCTGGGTTCTGAGACTCATGTGGGTTCTTTTTGTGGCTCATTCATCATCCCTAATAATAAATATTCTGTAGCTCAAATTCTGTTCTCAGTTCTGTCAGTTGGGCACAGAATTTTGCCCTGTATTTAGAAAGTATTTAACAATCCTGTGGAGTGTGTACAAGCTTAAATAAAATCTAGTTTATCCTTCTATAGCAGAGTTGGGTCTGTAATGCTAACGAGAACATTTTAGTAGTAAAATCAGCATATATGGCTGAATACACACACCAGACTAAGAAGATGCCATTTTTAGTAATTTATTTAAGAGATTTTCACTTTTAAAGATGATTTTTGCTTGTTTGAGCCATGCCAGCATTTATCTTGCTGCTTTTTTGCATATGTGTTCGATGGTATGGCTGCTTTGCCCTGTGCAGCATCACGCTTCTTAACTATACCTAAAATCAGGGGAGATGGACTTAAATCTCTTATTAAGTGCATTCTGAATGTTATGCTTTATATTTTATTATAATAGTAGGAGAAACAGTTAAGTATAGTTTTAAATATAAATCCATAGAAAATCTGTTTCCTGGTGGTTTTTGTTTCTCTGAAACAGATAAAGCTGGGACAGTAGCCATCCTAATAGAAGAAATCTTCTTTTAAAACATATATTCATTTATTTGAAACTAAATCATTTTAAACAAGAACCAAAACTTGAGGAAAAAGATTTTAATGTTTGGTTTATAGGTCTTTCTTTTTAAAAGAGTGCTTGCAGCTCACCTGGGAGCTGCAGCTGCTGCAGTATAAAGCAGCACATTTTAAAAACATCAGTAAGTAACTTTTAATTTATACCAACGGGTCCAGCTCAGCAGACAGCTGGCCCAGGATTGAGGATGTAAAAAAATTGGTTTAAAAGCTATGTTTTGCAGGCACCCTGTGCTGAGGCTAGGACCTAGTCTAATAAATCTAGGTGTCTAAAATTTTAAAGCCCCTCTAGCTGCTTGAATGGAGAGAGATTTTTTTTTTCTCACTGAGCCCCCTACTTGCAAGCCTACAGACTAGTGGGGAGATGTCTGTACTGCTCTGTGCCTCTGGGATTGACTCCGCTGCTCAGTGCCTCCAGAAGCTCCTGGATTTTTTCAGAATCCTCCTCCCTCATAAATGTTTTGCTGCTCATAGTGTTCCCAAGCAGTCGCAGAATGATACTGAAGAGTCTTAAGTCTTATATGAGCTGGAGATTTGCTTCAGTAGCTGGTGGCCAGCCTCCTGTGTAGCTGCACCTGCTGCAAGTGGCTAGTGTAGGCAGGCTAAGCTGTTTGCCCCAGTCGCGCTCACTGTAGTTTCAGGTAGAGAAAAGCTCTACCAGTGGAAATAGTGGCTTTGTTTGCCTGCACTCTGGATTTGCACCAGTGAGGGTGCGCTGGTGACTGGTCACTGATGGTGGTGGCCAGGTAAATCCCCATTGTGGACAAGACCTTATTAATCTCACTCTGCCTTTGCTTGTGATAACTCTGGAGCTCCCAGCTTGATGACTCAGGAAGACAACAGTGCATCATTAACAGCTCCTCCACTCAGTGCTTTGCCCTTTGCTTCTTCAGCCAGTTTTCAGTTCATTTGATTGCTCATACTGAAATTAGTTTTGTAAGTAAATATTTGAAATAAGCTTTAGTATTTTTACAATATATACCAACAATTCTACATGAATGCAAGTGAATAGGTATGCAGTGTTTGCATGACAGATGCAATATAATGAAGGTATGAGATCTCTATCGAAACTGTGAATAGTTTTGCAATGAGATTGTGACAGACGATTCAAATGTAATTTTAAACAACTCTGTATTTAAAGTAAAAAAACTAATGCATTTCAATATTATTTTAAAATTATTTTTAACTATTATAACGTTAGGATTATAGCTTTCTTTGTTGTTATGGTACCTTATGCTGTGATTCAGTTACACCAGAGTAAACCGATTTGGGCTGGGTTAATAATTGAAAGGGAGACCTCCAAGAAACAATGGTTAAAAATATTTTTAAAATAATATTGAAATATATTAGTTTTTTACTTTAAATATAGAGTTGTTTAAAATTACATTTGAATCATCTGTCACAATCTCATTAGAAAACTACTCACAGTTTAAATAACTCTCATGCCTTCATTATGTTGCATGTCATGCAAACACTGCATAACTATTCACTTGCCATTCATGTAGAATTGTTGGTATATATTGTAAAAATACTAAAGCTTATTTGAAATATTTACTTACAAAACTGTGGCCCTTACCAACAGTACGGAATTGGTTCAGTAATGTCACAAGTGCAAAGATGCCTTCCACAGAATCACCAACACTCCTGCTACAATAGTGTCCACATAATGTTAATTAAATCATGGCTGGCCACATCCGTTTTTTAAATTAAAATGGACTCTACAGTGATTACAGCTAAGTAGTTTAAGCCCAAATTTGAGATATTATTTGTAATGTGGTGGAGAAGATCCTCTGGATTCAATTTTTATTTTATGTATATATTCATTTCAACACTGTTGCACATTAACGTAAAATAGACCAATATTTACACAATACTTAAAAACTTTCTTTTACTTCTTCTAGCTCTGTGATGGTAATTAACAAAGTTTACTGCGAGAGTTGTGCTGAATTAGGTCTGTGTTTGGGCAGATATTTCCAGGGATGGGAGACATGCAAAGCAGACTGGCAGCGCTGAAGTATACTTACCCCTCTGGTGGAGTCTCACTTGCAGTAAGCTTTTAAAGTGAGCTTTAAGAGGGAATTGTGATTTTTGTTTTCAGTTTGTCCCTGATACTAGTTTCTTTCTCTTCTTCTTAATTTCAAGAACCCGACCTAGAGATGATATTCTCTCTAGGCGTGAGAGATCAAAAGAAGCCAGCCCACTCAGATGGTCACCATCCAGAAGAAGATCTAGGTCTCCCATCCGAAGGAGATCTCGTTCACCACTCCGACGTAGCCGGTCTCCAAGAAGGAGAAGCAGGTCTCCTCGGAGGAGGTAAAAACGTCTTGCAGTGGAACTTTTCTTTTCAGTATTGTCTAAATACAGGCCCATTATTCAAATTGGATAGAATAAAAATTAAATATTTTATTAGCTCATTCATAACAGCTCTAGCATGCATATATCCTCACTTCCCCAAAAAGTTATACATTATCACATTCTTTCACTCATCTTCGCCTCCTTCAGAATCTTAACGTTAGTTTAATTGTTAAAACTTACTATTTTAAAGGGTTGTTTGGTTTGCCTATTTATATATTTCAGTATCAACTAAATATTATTTGGACATAAATCAACACTGTATTTTTCTTCTGTTCAACAGGGATAGAGGTCGGAGGAGTAGATCTCGGCTTAGGAGGAGGTCTAGGTCACGGGGTGGTCGTAGACGTAGGAGTAGAAGCAAAGTTAAGGAAGATAAATTTAAAGGAAGTCTTTCTGAAGGCATGAAAGCTGAGCAGGAATCCTCATCAGATGAGAAGTAAGAATGAATTTCTAATATTTAATTTCCTAACGAGTAAAGATTTGGTTCCATTAATGGGGAGAATTAATTATTGAAAGCTTTGTATTGTGTCCATTTAAGCAAAACCAGTGTAATGACCTATTCTTTCATGTTAGCCAAGGGCGCTGACTCTTGTATTGTTTCAGTACTAATCTGTGTGGTAAACCGGTTTTGTGGTGATCAAAATCTTTTTGCATAATTATAGAGAATTTAAAAACTAGCTGGGAGTATTGGCTCGTGGGCAGGAGAGTGCTCTGTTCCCAATCCTGAGTTGCTGTGTTTCTTGAGCAAATCACTTAGGCTATGTCTCAGTAGAGACCTAACAGTGGCACAGCTCCCATGTAGCCGCTCTATGACGGGGGAGAGCTCTCCCGTTGGCATAATTAAACTACCTCCAACAAGTGGCAGTAGCTATGCCAGAGGGAGAGCATCTCCCATCAACATAGTGCTGTGCATGCTGGCGCTTTTGTTGGTGAAACTTATGTCAGTCAGAGTGTGTTTTTTCACACACCTGACCAACAAAGTTTTACCGACAAAAGTGCTAGTGTAGACCTGGCCTTAGTCTTGCTGTACCTCAGTTTATTCATTTTGGGGGCGGGGAGGAGTTTAGAATAGTACACCACAGATGTAAGGCTCAATAAAACATTATAAATTGTTTTGAGACCCTCTTAAAAAGATATATTTATATTTAACATTCAGATTTTCAAGGAGAAGTGGAGCTGAGAAGAAAATCAATAAGTATTTGATTATTCAGCTCCTAATTTTTTTCATGGATTTGCTGGACTTCTGTTTCAATTTAAAATATAAAACACTGGAAGTATTAACACCATTGTACAAGGTACAGGTTAGACCTCATCTGGAATACTGTGTATAGTTCTGGCTACCCATGTTCAGGATAGTTAATTCCAAAGCAGACTGCAAAGAGAGCACACAGTACTGGGTGACTGGGCAACAAAATGGCAGTGAAATTGAGTATTGATAAATGCAAAGTACTGCACATTGGAAAATGTAATCCCAACTATATCTGCAAAATGATGGGGTCTACATTCACCGTTACCACTCAAGAAAGAGATCTTGGAGTCATTATGGATAGTTCTCTGAAAACATCTGCTCAGTGTGCAGTCATGTTAGGAGCCATTAGGAAAGCGATAGATAATAAGACAGAAGATATCATAATACCACTCTATATATCCATGATATGCTGTGTGCAGTTCCGGTCGCCCCATTTCTAAAAAGATATATTAGAATGGGAAAAGGTACAGAGAAGGGCAACAAAAATGATTAAGTGTATGGAACAGCTTAAGGAAACGAGGAAAGATTAATATGAGGAAAGATTAATAAGACTGGGACTGTTCAGCTTGGAAACGAGATGAGTTTTGGGGGGACAGGATAGAGGTCTATACAATCATGAATGGACAAAGTGGATAAGGAAGTATTATTTATCCCTTCACATAACACAAGAACCAGGGGTCACCCAATGAAATTAATAGGCAGCAGGTTTAAAACAAAAGGAAGTACTTCTTCACACAACACACAGTTGCCAGGATATGTTGTGAAGGCCAGAACAATAACAAAGTTCAAAATATAATTAGATCACTTCATGGAAAATAGGTCCATCAATGGCTGTTAGCCACAATGGTCAGGGATGCAAACCCATGCTCTGGGTGTCCCTACCTTCTGACTGTGAAAAGCTCGGAGACAATGATGGGATGGATCACTCAATGATTCCCTGTTCTGTTCTTTCCCTCTGAAGTACATGGCATTGGCCACTGTCAGAAGACAGGATGATGGGCTAGATGAATGGTTGGTCTGACCCATTATGGCTGATCTTATGTTGTTAAGAAAGATGAATTCAAACTGGAACAGGTGCAGAGAAGGGCTAGTAGGGTGATCTGAGCAATGGAGAACTAATTTTACAAGAGGAGACTAAAAGAGCTTGGTTTGTTTAGCCTAGAAAATGAAGACTTAGCAGGGATATGATTGCTCTATGTAAATATATTGGGGGTAAATGTCACAGAGGAAGAAAAGCTATTTATGTTAAATGGCAATATTGATGCAAATACAAATGGGTGTAAATTGATCATGAATAAATTTAGGCTGGAAATTAGAGGAAGGTTTCTAACCATCAGAGGAGTGAGGTTCTGGACAGCCTTCCAATAGTAGTGGGGGCAAACAGCCTAGCTAGTTTTAAGGTGGAGCTAGGTAAATTTGGGATTAATAGGATTATGTGATGTGGTTGCCTCTGAGAGCAGGGCATTGTACTCAGTGATGCAGGGAGACTCTTCCAGCCCTTTGTATAACATGATAGCAGATAGGTGGGCAGCAGACTCTACCAATTTGGTCAACTTAATGTACCCTTTCTACACACATGCACATCATACATCATTTGAAATCTTATTATGTCTAGTTTAAAATGAGATGTTATGTGGAATTGTCCAGGACTGTTGTTACCATAGAAATGGCGACCGGGGGGGGGGGGGGGGGAGGAGAGGTAAACAGTAGCTTGATAAATAGGTTAAAATGACCACTTTGAAATATTTATATAAATTTCTGTTAGTTTAATTACTGTGTATTATTTCAAGACATAATGCTGGATTTTTTTGTGAGCTCAGAGTATCTCAACCACAATCTAAAGGGTAAATCAGATTCTCATAATACATTTGTAGAGGTATCACTGAAGTGTAATAGCACTGCTGGCATTTCTAGTCCACATCATTAGTATCTTGTTCATCATTATGATCTCTGTTAGGAGTGCATGGGTTACCACTGTCTTCATTGCCTAGCCCTCGGCATGTACGCAGTTCTGTGCAGGGAAGATTGTTCTGGCTACAGACACAGTTGACAGTGCAGCAACCCCTATAGGATAAGGACTGTAGGATTGTAGGAGCTCTGATGCTTTTGGGCCCTTGAAGAATACAGTTTATCATCCACATTTTACCATCCATGTTGCAATAGTGATCCAATATCTGGTTTTTCTGTATGAAAACATCTAAATCTTTGTTTGCCACGATGCTCTTTTTACATGCTCTTCCAGACTGTCCTCACATGGTGAGAGTTTGGCAAGTGACTTGCCATTTTTGGTGGCTAGATAGAGGTGCAAGCAATTCAGGTCTCTGTGGGTCTCTGTTTCTTTCTTGCTTTGGTCATATAGCACTGCTACCAGTTTCCTTGCCCCAGAAATTGCAGGTTATCTGTCTCTCTCACAATTTTGGAAAGATCTCTGAAGCAGTAAGCGCCTTTTGTTTTGACAACATTTAATACAGATTTTTTTCCCCAATACCAAATAGGGATGCCTGTCACATCCTGTTAGTGTGTCTACAGCAGCAATTATGTTGCAGAAGTCAGGACAGGAATGCACATGTATGAAGCAGCATTTGTCAGTTGTGCTGGTAATGGTCCCTGTTTCATTCCACATGTTAGCTCTGTTCTATTTTTGGAAAGTAGTGTACAGCAAGGACTGAAACATCTGTATCAAGTGACCTAATTGCTGTGGTTCCTTTAACACCAACAATATACCTACACTGCAGTGTAAGGCCAGGGTTTGAACTGAGGCGCAAACCTAACCCCATTTCTGCCTACACACAAACTGCGCTAATCCATGGCCTGGTCCCAGGCCCCAGGGGAGTGGAGAGTCCAAGCCTGAATCAAGCTGGGACCTAGAGTTCAAGCCCTATTGCTTTGCAGTGCAGATGTGGCCCCACTGGACTCATGTCTGCCAAAAGAATCTCATGGGCCAACTTTTTGTCTTCTGGACAGTCAAGTTTTCCCACACTTCACCATGAATAAAGGGCTAGAGCAGCCACATTTTGGGAGGGTGCTAGGAAGTCTGGAATATGTGTGGTTGGACTTTGGGCCCCAATAATGCAGTGTAGAAGTTGGAGCTCCAGGTTGGGGTGCAGGGTTCAGCAGTTCCTAACCTGGGGTTACATATGAGTGTTAGATGGTCAAGCCTTAGATTAACAAACCCAAAGTCTGCTAACTTAAGTTCTACTAACCCTGGTCTTATATTGCAATGTACACATATTCCAAGAAGCCCCAAAGCCATATTGGCACATACAGGATACAGAAGCATCCTTGTGTCCGCTTCCTCATGAGTACTGTACAAGTCTTGAGCTTTTTTCAACACCTCTACTGGTGATGGACTTTGCTACTTCACCTTTGGAAAAGCCCCCAACAGGGATTATTTGTGTTGGGTGTGCTCCCACACTCTCATGAGCATTTTGAACAATAGTCACAGAGGAATTTTACAGGTGACTGGCTGTTGGATCCGGTATTTAGAAACTTTTTCCATGGAGGTACAGGATGCCCACCAATCACCTGGTATTTCTTGGCATCCAACCTTAAGTCCTGTCTGGCACTGACTTTCTGTAGTTTTCACAGAGTTATTGTCATAGAATTAACTTTGTCAAATCTTTTTAGGACCTGCCTCAAGTACTCAGCATCCAGTTAATCAAATGTGTGGAATTTGTTTCCAGCCATTATTTCTTTCACAGCCAAGGCATCTCTGATGTACACTGTGGTTTCTTTGCTGGATGCTGTTAACTGATGGATTCTTTCAGGTTGAGCTTCCAGCTGTTACCCTAATTCAGCTTTGTCCTTATGTTTCCATCAGCATGGAAGAGGGACATAGGCACAGGTTCTTATTGGGTGAAGAACAGTTGGTGTTGAAATATCATCTGTGCATCTTGCTAAGGAGAGCGCTTTTCAGAAGACAGTTTCTGGACTGATTGCTGCTGTTATCATCCCTCCATTGCCAGATTTAAACTTCACTTGCTTGTCCATGTTGGCAAATGTTTTGATGCCAGATTTCTTGACAAGGCTGGAAAAGCTGCATGTCCCATCAGAATCACAGATCTCTCCATTTGTTCTTCACCACCCTTTGCTATTCTCAGTACAGTCTGTAGTACATCTCATGTTTCATGCAGTCCAGTAGATATGTTGATAAGTGCCTCTGGATGTGAGTCAGGGTCAAATAGGTTGGTCATATTGTTGATGACATGGTTGGTAAGAGCTGTAACGTGACCTTCTTGCCTCTGCAATGAATAGGGACGGACTTGTTTGTGGACTTTGTCTTCACTACTTTTTGTTAGGCCACTTATTTCTCTCATAGCTTTTGCATATTCATAGTATGAAACTGTATATTGTCATCTATAACACTAATCTGACCTGTGCAGAAGTGTCACTGAATTAAAAAACTAGTTTCTGGAATATTTCAAAGGCTAGTACTGCATGCATAGGCACTACAAATTAAAACATTTTACCAGGCAGACTAGATGTTTCATCATATGTAAAAAAGCTTCTGAAGGAGAAGAATTACATTAGGAGTTTGCATACATTTATATCTACTCATGATGCAGTACAAATTAGGGACATGCAATCTACTGCTACGGGTGCACAACCTTCATCATTTCTGAAAAAAATAATGCTTCCACAGGCAAAACCAATAAAAATCTTTTAATACATTGTCGTTTGGCAACTATGATTAACAGGAACGCCATTAAGATATTATAATTAACGTGAACATTAAAAATTGTAGTCCTAGTCATGTTGTGGTGTTTCCGGAATTGACCAAAAAATGACTTTCATTTTGGGTACCATTGTTTCACCTCACCTACAGGTTTACGGCACCACTTGACAGCTCCATGTTGTACCTCATCCAAGCGTGCATACAATAAGCTTTCAAATGATATATGATGTGGGTATATGTAAGGAGGGTACATTAAACTCCAAAAATATGGCTGTTTTTGGAGAATTGCCGCACACCGAAGAGCATATGTTTTCTCATAAAGGAGCTTTAGAAAACTAATTTTGGGATTTCCTTTGCTTTGCCTCAAACAGTTGAATCTGTAGTAAGACTATAGAGGAGTGAAGTTTATAGTTATTCCTATGCTTCAAAAGAATCTGTGTTCTTGTTTCCAAGTATTTTGAGGCAAAGAGTTGTGTAATTACTCTTAATTTCAGATTGTAAACTCTCTGGGGCAGGGACTACATCTTTACTCAGTTCTGTAAAGACCCACATATTTTTATGGTGCTATACAATTATTAATAATTAATTATTCACAGCCTTGAAGACTTTGATGTAGAAGAAGAAGATGAAGAAGCACTGATAGAGCAGAGAAGATTACAGAGACAAGCAATTGTTCAGGTAGGCCACTGTATTAAAACCCTCAGATTACTGAAGTTGTCTAAACATGTACAGTAAAAACCTTTTTTGTCTTACTGTTTCTTTTAAAATAAGATTGGAAACAGTGATATTTTTCAAGTGGACACTTACATTAATAAAGCTAAGGCTGTCACTATCTGTCACTTATTTTTCAATGTGGTTGTAAAAATATTGTCTGGGTTGAAACTTACATTTTTGGTGCACAACCTATTTTTAAAAACTTAAACAACCTACTCCAAATGAGTCATTTTTGTGAGAGTTGGCTTTTTTTTAGATTTTGTGTAACTTAAATGACTATAAAATTATATAGTAATTGCATCAAAGGATAAATCATACATTTATTGTCTTCACTGGTATATTGCTGATACCACAATGACAGTAGAGTGGAGGTTAAGGCTCAGAAATATTGATTGTAATCTGATTAGTCAGTTTCATTTGAAATGAAAGGTTTGTCTTCTATGTAAGCATCCAGAAAGCTGAGCAGAATTGGTGTTATTTTTGCCTGTTGTGAAACTGTTAGGTACCATGTATGCGGTTATCTGATATTCTTAGCATACTGTTGTTTATATTTTAAACCCTTAAAATAAGTGTTGATAACAGCAGGTGCTTAATAATAATTAATAATGTTACCATTCTGTGTGGTTACACATAAAGATGCACTGGTGCTACCTTGAGAAATGTTACTAGCAAAACCCCCCAAATCACACAAAACGGAGTAAAAATACCTTCTACCATACTCAAAGGATCACTCAACTCAGACTCTCATGGCCCACCAAGGGAAGCAAATTTCAAAGGTCAGTGCCCTAAACTGAAGGAGCCATGCTAATCCAGGACAGTATAACCTCAGGATCTGACATTAAGATCCTCCTAAATTGTTTTTAACTTCTAGGACAGGGCATAAAATAAAAGGACATCCGTGAAATAATTGGGCTCCATATCATTCAGGGCAGCAAAAATAATTTACAAAATTTTATCTTTGTGATACATTTTTATACAAACATTGAATAACTTAAGATGAATACAGGGAACTAATTGAGATCCTCCAATTCAGATATTTCAAAATTGAAAATAACACTTGAGATTTCTGTACTTTCAAACTAATATAGAGTAGTAGATGTTTTAGGTTGCAAGACTCAAAGCTCTTATTTTCTCCTTGAAGCATGAGTTCACTTCTTATACACCAGAATATTAGTAATGGACTTCTCAATGCTGACGTTTCGCCACACATGGTCAAGTGCTATCCCTCTTGCCTTGCTTTCTTCATCAATAAATCAGTTTTTACAAAGGTTTTATCAATAAATCTAAATGTCTAAAAAGGTATTTTTGAAGTATTATAAATCAAGCTTGAAGATTTGGACAATAATGTCTTGTCTCAGGGTATATTTTGACAACACATGTTTCTTTCTGTATCTCACAACTAGCATGCTTCACAATTTGATTAGTGTTTCAGATAATGTATAAAGAAAAGATACAGATTAAGTTTTAGAATGAGCTAGTTAGATTCAGGAAAAAGTATGCCCCAAAATACACAATAGAATTAGATTGGGACAAGTCATGATGCTGAGAATAACTTGATAAAGTTTCTTTGCAGAAATACAAGTACCTGACTGAAGACAGTAACATGTCTGTGCCATCTGAACCAAGCAGTCCTCAGAGCAGCACACGTAGTCGTTCAAATTCACCAGATGACATTCTAGAACGTGTAGCTGCTGATGTTAAAGAGTATGAACGGGAAAATGTTGATACATTTGAGGCCTCTGTAAAAGCCAAACACAATCTCATGACAGTTGAACAGAATAATGGTAAGAATCTGAAATTTCATTATGCAATTTGAAATGAAATACCTAATCTGTTTTGCAGGCATATTTTGTTCAGATTTCTTAATATCATAATTTCAGACTTGTGAAGGAAGTTAATTCTTAGACAGTGTTGAAAATGTCCCCCCAGAAAGTTATAGAACTGAACTGTTAAAACACTTTCTGAGGAATGGTGGTGTGAATGTGAGAGTTTTTCATTGTTCCTAATTACCACTTTAAGCAGTCAGTGCTGCAAATTAGGACGAACAGACATTAATGTCTTCCTTTATATTTAAGAAGGAAACGTCAATTTATTTTAGTTTAATATATTTTTAAATCTCCAAGATATGTGACATTTTCTTGGAAGATCGCAAATTGTTTTTCTGCTGATTTTATTTTTTCCTTTTCTGTTTGGCAAACCTTGACTTATTTTCATCTTAGTCATTGTCATTGAGGAATGTGCACAGATCTGTGAATGTTTTAATTGCCACAAAGCCAGAAGAAACTTGTACCAGGATTGTGCTTTGCTACACAAAATATGGCTTTTATGGGTGGAAGTATTTGTTTTGTTCCCAAAAAAATGTGTAGCAAAGTAATGTTGGCTTTAAAATACCATCATAAAGGCCCTACTGGGTAAGACCAAAGGTCCATCTACCCCAGTAGACTATCTTCCAACAGCGGCCAGTGCCAGGTGCCCCAGGGGGAATTAACAAGACAGGTAATCATCACGTGATCCATCCCCTGTTGCTCATTTCCAGCTTCTGGCAAACAGAGGCTAGGGACACCATTCCTGCCCATCCTGGCTAATAGCCATTGATGGACCTAGCCTCCATGAATTTATCTAGTTCTTTTTTAAACCTTGTTATGGTCTTGGCCTTCACAACATTATCTGGCAAGGAGTTCCACAGGTTGACTGTGCGTTGTGTGAAGAAATATATTTTATAAATATAGGACCAAAGCTTGCCATGGCTGCTTCAGCAAGAGAAGCAAAGAACACCTGTCTTGTGCATCCTGTGCTAAAGCGTGTTACTCCTGGGGGAATTCTGCATCACTGCACACACACAGAATTCATGTCCTCTGCAGATTTCTTTGCTTCACCACAGAAAAATTACTTCTGATGGGGAAGCAAAGGGAAGCTGCAAGAGTGGTCACATGCCCCTCACCAGCAGCACGGGCATGTCATTTTGGGTGCCCAGAGCAGCTGGTGGAGGGGTAAATCACTGCGGGGGGGGGGGAAGGGGCAGGGCTTGGCTGGTGACTCCTACCCTGCACACCAGGCTCAGCTGGTAGTCCCGGGTGGGCACATGGGAGGATGGGACTTCCTCTTCCCCTGCATGGAGTGGCTGGGCGAGAGCCAGGTCAGACCCATCCCCAGGAAGCTCCACACCATGCCGATGCCCCACTCCCCTGCCCCTTGCTTCCTGCCCCCATCACTCATCGGCCCTGAGGGAGGGGTCACTGTATGGGGAGCTGCTCCTGCGTCTGCCCAACTCCATGCATCCAGAGCCCCCCTGCATCCAGACCCCACCACTGAGCTTCATCCCCTGCATCCGGAGCCCCCTTGCGCTCAGACCCCCACCACTGAGCCTCAACCTCCCTGCTTCCAGACCCCCACCTCTGGACACAGACCATCCCCTGCTGAGCCTCCTGCACTCGAACCCCCACCCTGGTGAACCCTGCTGTCCAGTACCTGGACCCTCCCTGCTGAGCCCCAACCATCTTAACCTGGACCCCCTGCTGAGTCCCATTTCCCCCTACACCTGGAACCCCCCAATGAGGGGGGTGCATTCAGATCCACCCTGCACCCAGACCCTCCATCGAGCTACCTGCACCCAGATTGCCCCACACAGAACCTTCTCATCCCACACCTGGATCCTCCCACACTAAGCCCTTCCACACTTGGATCCTGTCAGGCTTAGTCTGCCTGCTCCACAGCAGGATTGGGGGCCAGGGTTGGGTGTGCGTGTGTGCAGGACTCTGTCCCTCTTGCTTGCTACCTTGGTGTGCCTGGCACAGAGGGGCATGGCCTCGGGGTGTTTGTGGGGCAGGCCCAGTCCTTGCGCAGTGTCAGGATCAGCTCCAGCCTCACCATTGAGTTCATGTCCTGGGGCGGGGGAGGGATGCACGGTGATCTCCCATCTCCCTGCAGCCAGTGGCCTGTGCACCCCACAGCCATGCTGGAGCCTCCACATTTATTTATTGGCAAATAAAATATGTGGAATTTTGCAGAACTTTAATTTTTTTGGCGCAGAATTCCCTCAGGAGTAGTGTGTTAACTAGGGCTGTGGAGCACACTTTGTTCTTTTGAGCAAGATCAGAGTGCAATTCAACCTGCTGTTGCATGCAGCAATTGTACTAGCTGGCTTAGAGGCTAGGTGCACCCTCTGGCTCACAGACTGCACACCTCTTAGGGATGCATCTCATTGAGGTTGGTAGTCTAGCCTAGCGCTCCACTGAATATTCTGAAAAGTTCTTGTCCTATTGTTAGTGTGTTTAGGGAGGCCCCCCTGCCCCAACAAACTGGCTTCCTCTTCTTTTATATCAGTGTAACAGAGGGACTAGATGGCAGAGTTTAGCTCAGTGATTTCTAGCACGTAGCATTTTAAATAGTGCTTCCTTGCTGGTTTTATAACCCTTGATTAACAAAATATTTTTTTTTAGAGCTGTGTGCAACTCTGTCAAATATTGCTGATTGTGGTAGGATTATCTATAAAGAATAATCTTGTTTCAACTCTGAAAAATACACCAAATCATCAGTTTGCTAAATTGAAAAGCTAATATAAAAATAATAGTATTTAGAAAGCACCCTGCCAAGACACACTTTTGTGTGCTACACAAACAATTAAAATACTAAATAATTAAAATACAAAATACACAATATAAAAACTAAAGAAAATACAGTTAGAGAAAGTCATAGTAGTAGTACTTAAAATTAAAAAGCGTTAAATAATTTTGTTCTAGGATTTTAAGGGTGGGTATTAAAATAAATAGAAACATAAAATGAAAGACAATTTTAAAAGATTGTCCTGCTGCTTGTTAGAGCCAAGTTTTATCTGTGTTGTGACCTCCTGTGGAGGCAGTATGATCTGCCATCAGGGGACTAGCAACTGGCCAGAGTTCAAATGTGGGATACGATATGTTCAAGGGGCAGGCAGGGAGGGGGGAAAGGGAGACTAAATGAGAAGAGGCACAAAAAATTATATATGAAGAAAACTTAATATTTTGGATTCATCATTTTGCATAAACAGCTTTTGTATAATCTCAGTTTAATTCTCCTTTATTTCTGATGTAAATGTTGTTCAAGAGTAGAAGTGTAAGGGAACACCAAATTCTGTGGAATGTAGGTAACTTTGGGACTAAAATGAAAGACATTTTGAGAAGTATGGTGAAGTGCCCTCTATCTCTTAATGGCACTCTCTGCTTGATTAAGGGACCTACATTGGTTTCAATTGATTCCAGTCCAGTCATCTATCATAAGGAGGCTGGTGGCTGTCATATGGGGCCTTGAAAGTGCAGGATTTTGGGGTGTAATGCTGGGGGAAGTGGGTTCCTCAATACTCTGGCAGGGATGCATGTAACTTACTCCAAAATATTAAAATTATCATACTTTAATATGTTATGAAATAATTCCAGTTTTGTCTTCATTAACATGTACCCTTAATGAACTTTTCTTTTACGTTATCAACCTATAAAATGTTTTTGGGACATTAAAGATGATTAAATGGTGAGAAAGGGATAATCTTGCCTGCATTTTAAAATGTTTCTTTTAAATAGAACAATTAAAAATACCATCAGCTATTTTATCTATCCAGTCAAGAAGATTCTTTTCTGGCTGTGAGAGAGAAACTTCCAGGGAAAGAGTTTTGGGGGCTTAAAATTTTTAATAAAGTACCTCATATTATTGGCAAAAAAAAATAATTCTAAGTTATGTACTCAGTCTACAGGTTATGCATAGGAATGTGTAGAATACAGAATTTTTCCCTGTTATGTGAATTGTTAGAAAGCCATTTCAGTTAAGTCTTCAATTGAGATATTTGCTTTTTTTTTAAAGCAAATGAAAGATTTTAAGCTCTGTGTTGCATTTTTAAACAGGTTAATTATGTAAAAGAATATACCATAAACCAACGTAATCTAGGAGAAATGGTAAAAGAAGTGCCTGGTTGTAGTCTTATATAACTAGTAAATAAGTTTAATGCTGTATAATGTAGATTCTCAATATAGAGAAGATAACTGCTAACACACCAGAATACCTCTGTTTGTTGGTAATCTGTGCTTTTAGTTTATTTTTTCCTTTTCAAATTGAGTAATGTAAATTTCCTTTTAAGGCTCAGCTCAGAAGAAGTTATTAGCTCCTGACATGTTCACAGAATCGGATGATATGTTTGCTGCATACTTTGATGTAGGTAATTTTAGAGAGATAATTTATGCACGTTATTTGCTCGCTGCTGTGTTATTAAAGGGACACTGTCAAGTCGTTTATGCCTGAATTTTGGCTCACTAAAATTTGTAAAATCAGGTGGATAATATCTTTTGAAAACTTTAATAAAAGTCCATTGAGCCTGATCTGGAAATTCTTACAAGTACCATCCAGGAAAGCTCTCACTGAAGTCAATGGGAGTTTTCCCTGGAGAAATACTGGGGGATTTTGCCTATTGTTTATGCAGGACCTGCAACGGCTTTTGTGCATTGTCTTTGCAGAGGAAGCACAAAGTAATATAAGAAAAAACAAAAAAGCTACTCCCAGAATTTGTGCAAAAATGTCATAAATAGGACTGTAAGTTTGTCATCATAATTGGGAAATGTAGTGAGGTGGGCATTATGGTAAGTGTCACCTCAGAAAAAGGGTGACAGGATTGTTAGTCACAGACGGGTTTTGTAGTTACAACATTGCCTTTGGAAAAATGCTGTAGGATTTAGTTAATCTACAATTACTTGGTTCTCCTTATAGGTTCAGGATATTTTTATTTTCTCTCAATCTTCATGACATAGTTTAGGTGGCACTTAGCATCCTACCTCCTTTCATGTATGCTGTTGTCTTGGACTACCCTGGTGGTTTAGTGTTTGAAAGGGTGGATGTGTGCCTCTGTAACAGAGCAGGCTCCTCTTCTAACCTGAGATCCCACACAGTGTTCGATGCTTTCTGTTTGTTAGCACCACTGTGAGTTTTATTTATATTATCTCCACAAAACCACCAGCATGATCCTGTGTATCAACTCTGTCTACAGTTTTCTCCAGTCCGTAGCCCTTTCTCCAGGGGAAGGGAGAGAGAAATATCTGACCACACTGATCTTATGTCCTCTGGGCTCTGCTAGCTTCCTCCTCTTTCATTTCTTTTTTCCAGTGCTTTTTAACTGTCCTCTCAGCTAGTGGGATAATTAGTGTCTTAGCTCCGGAGCCTTCCCCACTCCTCAAGTCTGATCAAATAATTAAATGTTCCACTCCTCCTTTTGGGAGGTGTGGCAGCTAATTACTGCTTAACTTATCCTCCCAGCACTCTGTCACAGCCTCCCATATAGCAAACATCAGTTTAGTCCTTAGTGTTGTCATTTCTGCAGTATTTTCACTAAATAATTTACAATACATACATGCAATCTAATGGGATATTTGGGGCTTTGAAAGCATCATGTTTGCATGTACATTCAGTGACCTGCTTATTTACATGCAAACATCCCAAAATGTGTTAAGGATGGATTTTTCTTTTAAGGAAACAAAACATAAAAATCATGGAATTAATGATTCATACCAAAGGTCATTCTTTAATTATAAGTGATGTCACCACAAACAAGGGGATAACAAAAAGCCATTGTAGTGCCACTCCATTAACAACAAAAGAAAACCCTTTAAAATGGAAAAAAGGTAAAATTGTTGGGAAAATATTTTTATTTTCAAGCTTTTACAACCATGATGTAAACAATAGAGATAAAGAATAAAAATAAAATGTAGGAAAGTACTTGATGATGTTCCATTTAAAATAGCTTATAGATGGTTGACAGTTTCTGGAAGGGAAATGCTTATCACTTAATTGAAAGTGCTTTTTTAGTTTTGTATATACACCGGTACCTCGTTAACGCGGGGACTGTGTTATAGTAGGGGCCTCATTACCATGGATCCCAATTTAAATATTTAAATTTGGGATCCTTCGGCGTAACTGTGCTATATGCGAATCTGCACTATAGCGACACGCGCTCTAGCGAGAGTCCGCTGTACTTTTTAAATTTGTCATACTGATATTGATGGTTATACATTGCTTGTAGTTGTCTCTTGCTGATTCACAGTATTGATAGTAATATCCATTATGAATGAAGTAAGAAGCAATTTCACAAAAAATTCAAGCATACCACCACCTCAGAATATCCTTTTCTAATTTTGACAATTATATTTTAGTTTTATTTATAATTGATAATTTACTAATAAATATATTGTAGTATTTTTTGGTAAAAATATCGAACTCTAAATAATATGACAACAATATGAAAATAATATGACACTGTAGTATTTTGCAATTAAAACTTTCCGAGAAGCTGGGGGAGAGACCACAAATCTTGTGTGTTACTAGGAGTGTACATTAATGATTTACTAAATTTTACTTATGGTAGCAACAAAAGCTTTACGTATCTCTATATTTAGTAGTAGTTCTATTGATTTTTCTCTCATAATTCTCATACATTGGTGCTTAAGGGATATTGTGTGTTTGATACTTCCTTTCCTGAAAGGTCAATTTATTATTTGAACTGTAGAAATAGAAGAATATTTGTTAGGAATGAGATGATAGATAACTGAATGGATTTCTAGTTTTCATAAGTAAGTGTTATGAAAAATCGCAGTTATATACAAAAAGGTATTTTGAATATAATAAAAAAGCTAATTCTCTGCTTTATTTCAGAGTGCTCGTCTTAGGGCTGCTGGCTTTGGAAAAGACTTCAAAGAAAACCCCAATCTCAGGGATAACTGGACTGATGCAGAAGGCTATTATCGTAAGTATTTTTTGCCAACTTAATTTATATTGTTGTCTAAAATAGGGTTGCTAAATGTAAAAGCACCTTATTGAAAAGATCTGCAAAATTATTTTGAAATTGCATACCACAGTGCCATCACTTAAAGTGTGGCTCACCCAAAGCAGCTGCATGTTCCTGCACTATAGTGCTCTGCCAAACTGCTCACAGGTGTGTCACAGACTCTCCTGCACTATACTGCTCTGCCAAACTGCTCACAGGTGTGTCACAGAATCTAACAGTCAAAGTAAAATTAAAACCTATCCAAAGTTATTTACAGCCATGAGACCTCCCTCCAGAAGGAAGGGTTACGTCAGCACGCTTGCCATGATCTGAAACCAAGAAAAACAGCATGAAAAGAACCTTGATGCCCATCGTGCTGTAGTTGTCACCCAGGACTCAGAATGGAAGCGCTTCAGTGAGCACATTTCTTCACTACTCAATGTTAAACTCAGCAGCAGTTAATAAAGACCAACAGAACCTTTCTTGTAATGGGGTGAAATGGGCATGCAACTTCTAACATTGTTTATGAAAAGACTCCTGACCAAAGGAAGCACAGTTTCACTTCCCCACAATTTCCACAAACCTAGCTACAAAGCTCTGTAGACTTGACACAATAATTAAGTGACTGCACTGTGTATTTTTGTTTTTTTCAGAACTATACAGAAAATTTTTTTTTCAATTATTCTATGTGTGTGTACGTAGCTCAGAATTTATCTTATTTCCCTGTTCATTTTCTTTCCTAGGTGTTAACATAGGTGAAGTTCTAGATAAACGTTACAATGTTTATGGTTACACTGGCCAGGGAGTTTTCAGTAACGTAGTGCGAGCCAGAGATATGGCAAGAGCAAACCAAGAAGTGGCAGTCAAAATAATCAGGAACAATGAACTTATGTAAGTCATGTTTTGTTAAATAGTAAAATAATGGGATTTACAGCACTAATAATCTAATCATAAAGGTGGGGCTAATAATAATCTTATTAATTATATGTATTGAAAAAAATTCTAGAAAATCTTTCAGTACTTGGTTTTATTCCCACTTGATGTTTCAAGTGAAATAATCTCAGGTCTATCATAGTCAATAGAAATCAAAATCCGATTGATTACATAATTATACATTTTAATAAATATTTGGTATCAGAGGAGTAAGACTCTGCCTACGTGGAAAGTAAATCATTTGCAGCTCTTTTGAGAGCTAGAGTCCCTTGTTGGGTAGTATAAATGTTACAGTAAACAATATTATCCAGCATAGTTGCAATACTGTGAATTTAAAGTTCACTGCTTTTGTAATTTTCTTTCCTTTCTCCATGAAGAGGATTTTCAGTGTAAACCTCCCCTATCTATTTTAACTAGCGGTCTCTGATTTTGTTACTTTGTTTTCCATTAATTAGCTCACAGATTATATTTAAATGTGAATCTGGATGTGAATTTAAATATTAAGTGAACTCTCTGTATCATGTGCAACCCATTCAGCAGAAGATCTGCTAACAAGTATAGTACAGTTTGTTAAATAGATATTGGATTGATTTTTATTTTTTTTTTTTAAACAGCAACTCTCTCAAAACCTAGTATTGAGTCAAACCTCACAACCCTGGGTGGTAGGGCGAAGTCTTACCTCCATTTTACATATGGGAAAAGGCAAAGAGAGGTTTTATATGGACATATGAAACACAAAAAGGTCCAGTCATTTGTCAAAGACAATAGATGTTGAGACTAAAACTCAGATCTTTTGACTTTTAGGGATGTGTTAACCATAAGACTGTTACTGCCTTCCTAACTTTTTGAGAGCCAGCCAACATAATGTTCATGTTGGATGTGATGTATAGAATGTCAATAAGTTCTGGGCCCAAAATGTATTTCTTTGTTTTTAGGCAAAAAACTGGTCTCAAAGAACTGGAATTTTTGAAGAAGCTCAATGATGCAGATCCAGATGACAAATTTCATTGTCTGCGATTGTTCAGGCATTTTTATCACAAACAGCACCTCTGTCTGGTATTTGAACCACTCAGGTAAAATGAATATGTACTGAATTGTGTACAAAAATGAAAGTAGATTTAAGTGCATTTTAATCTTTTGTACTCTTAACTTGTACATTTTCTTTACATTTGGACTTTTTACATTCTGCTCTTAATATGTCGGTAAACTTACTTAAAGAAATCAGTTCAAAAACCGCTTCACAAATATACAGAGTACCACCACACTATTTTAATCTACTTAAAATGACAATGTCAGGGTGACATCTGGTCCGGACAATTGGCAATTCTTTTTACCACTATATTTTTCTTTCCTAACATTCATAGTTCCTTCTTCATCTGGGATGGTTTCAGAGGTTCAGAATGCATTCATATCATTTGCTAAGTATGTCTGAGGACATGTTACCTGTGTGTATACAACCATGTAGGATACATTCAGAGAAAAACAATCAATAGAGTGATTCAACCTTTAATTTTTCCTCCAAAATGGTATAAATGTTCAGGTTTCTTGTGACAGACTAGATTCTGTACTTTGTATTTTATGACAGTGGACTCAAAAATGTGTACTATGCAACTCTTTTGGGGTTACATTTCTACACCAAGACTATCAGAGTACTATGAATCCTAAGCTTTGTATGCGTACAATCAAGTAATTTTCCATGTATCCTGGGGAAAGTAATATTGAGGTTTATGAAGTAATAATTGTATGCTGTGACGGGATCCCTGGGGTATACCTTGGAACTGGGGCACTGCTGTGCCCTCTTAACTCTTTAGCTGTCTCTCAACTCTGGGCTGTCTCTCACACTCCTTTGCTAGTGACAAGCAACAAACCCCTCCAGGCACTGTTATCACTCAGTACAACCGCATGTGGAGCCCCACACCCAGCTAAGTTGTGTGAATGCTCCCTGAGCCCCTCTCAAATCACACCGAGAAAGCCACCAGAAAATCTCCCAATCCCCCAGCCTTGCACCCCAGAACTGTATCATCTTGCCCTGGTCAGAAGCCTAACCAGTATAAGTGCATTGCCCAGTCTGCCCCTCCCTCAATGTGGAGAGGACACAAACTAGCCTTTGTAAACTCAGCTGAGATTTCCCAAGCACTTTAACCAAAACACACTGTTTTAGGTAAAATATAAAACAGATTTATCTACAGAAAGATAGAATTGAAGTGATTATAAGTGGTGGGCACAAAAGGTCAGAGATAGTTACCAAAGAAAATAAAAGGTAAGTGTGTAGTCTAAATCTTAAACCTTGTTAGACTAGGTACTATTTGGATCAAGCAGTTTTTCTCACCCACTGGATATTGTAGGTAGGCCACAGATCTTAATGTACAGGCTTCCCCTTTAAGCCTGGGACCAATCTCCTCAGTTCAAGTCTTTGTCTTCCCAGCATTCTTGTTGCTTCCAGTGTAGGTTGGGGAGGAGAAGGGTAAAAGCATGATGCCACTCTCCCTTATTTTATATCCTCAGTCATGTGCCTGGAAAACACTGGCCCAGACATGTCCTTGTGGGCTTTGCTGAGTCACCAAGTTGAGCAATCTCCCATTGTGTGATGCTGGCTCAGCCCTCTTACAGCATTGTAAATCCCTTGATTACAACTCCCCTGCTCATTAATGGTCTTTCAATGCCTGTCCAGGTGTTGGTCACCTCCTTTGTTGTCACTGGAGAACTAGCAGTGGACAACTTGCAAACTTACAACATATTTCAATAACAACCATGCAGCAAAATCTCATAATTTCATACACTCTAATGATATACATATTCTGACAGAACAGTGGGTTTCAGTGGATCGTGACCTTTCATATGATATCTTACAATGCATGCTTTGTTTTAAATATCACAACCATATATGAATGATGAATATGGAAGTTGCAGGATGCTACTTGGAGGTACAGCGTGTCACAATAGACTAATAACCTGAGACCAAAGGATGTTGTTTTATGGAGCACCCAAAAGTTATCAGCATGCAGAAATCTTTTTGTCCTCAAATTCTCTGCTGTATTTGGCTGTTAAGTCCCTTTGATCTGCTAGTTTGATAAATATTAGCCAATCTATTTGCCTATGCCAACAACCAACATGGCCACCTCAACTTCTGTATTTCTCCTCCCCAAGTCCCAGTCAATATGTTTTCCTGCCCTATTTTGTCCCTTGAGAAAATTTACAAAAGACCATACAGCTGTTGAGAAACTCATAGTTTTTACACAAATGAGACCCGCAGTGAATCCTAATGAAGTTGCATAACTGTTAGAAAAGCACAGTCATGTCAGTAACTGTATAGCATCTCTTGCTCTGATTGGCTACTATTTCAGTATATGGCCTGATGACAAGGAATCTATTTCAAGTTGGTCTGGTTTAAGTGATTTTTTTCCTACTGCCTAAAAGAGAATTAGTTTATATACATTAAAATTGATGATTAAAATATAAATATGCTATTCCTTGTTTAATGTTTTTCCTATAATTTTTATATACATAAATAGTATGAATTTACGAGAGGTACTGAAAAAGTATGGAAAGGATGTCGGTCTCCACATTAAAGCTGTACGGTCCTACAGCCAGCAATTGTTCCTGGCATTAAAACTACTTAAGAGATGTAACATCCTACATGCTGATATTAAACCAGACAATATTTTGGTAAGTAATATTTAACACTATAAGACAGCCTGTGCAAAATACATTTTTGTTTGAAAAGGGTGTTATCTGAATTTTAAAGTCCAAATTTTGTCATCCTTTTACTCGGAAAAAAAGCTTTTGATTTTGTATTAGGACAAAATATAATCATCATGGTATAAATAGTAAATAAGAAAATAACTGTAATTCAATCAAATATTCTCTGCTTCCAATTAAAAAACTTTAACACTAAACATAACCTGTGGTAACCTGGGATTTTATCCTTTAAACCAGCACAGCGACTGCCCAGATCCCCCTTCATGTTCCACTCATACTTCTTTAAAAAGAGGGCTTCAGTATTGCAAAGTAAGGAAGCATTCTTTCTGAGAAGAAAGATTTTTGACTTCTTTAAAGATAATGGAAGAAAATGCTCCCTTTTTGTGAGTGTGCTAGCAAAGACATGTCTGCTGCAAGAGCCAAACATGCTAGCTGGCTCTAAATTGAGATGATTCCTTTTGTTCGTATGAAGGGAGTGGGAAAGACTCCTTAAACTCTCTTCCCTGTACCCTTGCAGCAGAGGATAGGCATAGCGTCATGGGAGTTAAACACCAGAACACAGGTTGCTTTTGGTTCACTTGATGTATTTGTGTGCCATATGACAGATTCAAATCCTACAGAATCTGAGCTTTCACTTACTTAAAAATGTAAGTTTCTAGTCTTCCTGGTTGTGAAAATAACCTAAATATGAACCTAGTGTAAGCAATTAACTGTCTTTTGAGTGTGCATCAATTTGAAACAATATCTAGGATCCATTAACTCCTTGTTATCCTTCATTAATCCTATTGGGGTGTTAACTCTAAAGCAGAGGTTCTCAAACTTCATTGCACCACGACCCCCTTCTGACAACAAAAATTACTGCACGACCTCAGGAGGGAGGACCAAAGCCTGAGCTCACCTGAGCCCCACTGCACTGGGTCCGGGGGCCAAAGCAGAAGCCCCAGGACTTCAGCCCCAGGCAGCAGGGTCTGTAACCTGAGCCCCACCACCCAGGGCTGAAGCCCTTGGGCTCAGACTTTGGGCTTGGGCTTCAGTCCTGGGCCCCAGCAAGTCTAACGGCAGCCCTGGCAACCCCATTAAAACGGGGTCGCGACCCACTTTGGGGTCCTGACTCTCAGTTTGAGAACTGCTGCTCTAAAGCATAATCATGGTATTTTAAATAATAACATTAACTATGTAACTGCTGATTACTTTAGTGGATGGGAGGGGGTGGACGCAAAACTCTAAAAGTAGGAATTTGGAATTGCTGTAGGGAAAGAAATGCAGGGGATAGACAGAAGGAGAATAAAAGAATGGGAAGGTAGAGAAACAAAATTAAGAAAGCAACAAAGGGCAGAAATAAGTAGTTTTAAATGTGAGCTTATTTTTTCATGGAGGGATGCTGAGTAGAACAATAAGATACTGAACAAATAATAGAGAATACCTGAAAGTTTAATAAGTAAAAACCATATTCTACCCTTGAGTTTTATGCAAATAACTGACTTGAGGGCCATACAGGGTCTTAAATTTATACCCTGGCCGTTTAAAAAAAAAAAAAAAGATAGAGAGAGGGCCAAATTTATATGTAGTATAACTTCTTTGAAGCCTCCAATAACAAATTTGGCTCTGTTTCTTTAAAAACACGTGTTAAAAAGCTGTTTTTAATGGTCAAGTTAACTTAGGCTTGGTCTGCAGAAGTGGTTTTCAACCTCTTTTCATTTGCGGACCCCTAAAAAATTTCTAATGGAGGTGCCAGACCCCTTTGTGAACTTAGACGTATTCTCAAAAACAGCAGGGGGGCTGGTGGCACCTTAAAGACTAACAGATTTATTTGGGCATAAGCTTTCTTGGGTAAAAAACCCACTTCTTCAGGGTGCATCTGAAGAAGTGGGTTTTTTACCTATGAAAGCTTATGCCCAAATAAATCTGTTAGTCTTTAAGGTGCCACCAGTCTCCCTGTTGTTTTTGTGGATACAAACTAACACGGCTACCCTCTGATACTTAGATGTATTCTGTGGACCCCTAAAGGTCCATTGACCACAAGTTGAAAACCACTGGTCTACACTACAAACTTTTGTTGATATTACCATGTCATTCAGAGGTGTGGAAAATCCACACCTCTGAGTGATGTAGTTATACCAACCTAGTCCCCAGTGTAGACAGCGCAAGCTCTCTCCTGTCAGCATAGGTAGCGTCTTCACTAAGTGCTAGAGCAGCGCTATAACTGTAGACAAGCCCTAAGGCACAGCTAGGGTTAACTTGATTCTTCCCTCCCAATTCTGAGCTTGCATGAATGGAAAATCCAGTTTGCCTAATTATCTTGTTTAATTTGACTGTTCAAAGAGATTAATCTTTTCTAACCCAACTATATTATAGATATGATACATCTCTCTCTGGCTGAACTGTGTTAAAATAACTTAGCTTTTCTTAAATACATTTTTAAAAATCAAATATATTGAGTTAGAATCCCCTGAGGGAAATCTGAATTGTTCCCTTAATGTTATCTAAGGTGAGAAGTCTGACTAATTTGAACTGATGGATGGCTTCCCTCTGTTCTCTTGAAAGCATCAACTAAGAAATAATGTCAGTGCTTAGAAGCATGACTTATAATAGTATTATAAAGCATTATAAAGACTTGAAATAATGAAGAGGATTAAGTTAAATGGAATAAGTCCAAAAACTCCTACTCTAGCTCTCCACACAAGTATCCAGAAACCAATTTAAGTGCTCAGATTGACAGGTTATATTATACATTTTAAGGTTCAACCAGGACTTTCTTCTATGTTCCCTACAAAGTTTGAGCTTGGCTTAACTAATCTGTGGTCTGTCCAGCCACAAAATGAGAGTAGATTTTTTTTCCCCAAGATGATTATATCTCTTATTAGCATGGTTGAAATAATCTGTAATAAATTTAACAATGTAGTATAATCATTTTAACCAAATAGATGTCTGAAAAAAGTGAGCAGGCAAGAACTTAAGACTTTCTCTATTTCTAAAATTTCCTATTTACTCCATGACTGAAAGAGGTTTCCACCTATAACATAGTTAAAATATTGAGTTTTAAAAATTGCCCACATGAGTAAGAATACAACTGTTCAAATATTTTAAAGCTAATCTTTAGACCTCTTTGTGAAAAACAAAGGCTTTACGTAAGGAATCCTAAAATAAGCATTCTGTCTTTCAGTTTATCTGCCCAAGAAGCCTTAAGTGCACCCTTTCAAAAAAGGAAATCAAACTGTGAAAGATCTTAAGGCCTCATTTCCCATCCAAGTATCATTTAAAAAAAAAAAAGTAATGTCCTTTTATGAGTTGTCAGCAACCCCTAGAAATTATAGCGATCCAAGCCATCAGTGCGATCCTCATTTTGATAAAGGAATTCTCTATGGCATCCAACCATTTACACACACATACAGGACAATGTGTTCTAATAGAAAAATAAAGTTCTCACCTTTATGATGATATCTTCAGTTTATTCAGGGTCATCTCCAGCATTCGCAAATATTTCTGAATAGAACTTCAAAAATTCTTGTATGCTTTTTCCCTTTGGTGTTTTTTGTATTAGTCATACTAGAAGTTCTGGCTCAATTTAGAATTTTGCTTTTTTCAGTGTATAAAAGTTAGTTTTCACTTTTCCATTCATTCTACAAACAGAAACAAAAAACTACATGCACATGCAACTTTACCCCTTTTTTCTGAGAGAAAATCCTGCTATCAAAAAATTCCAGAGGCGAGTGACTGTAAAGTTAATCTCTGGAGTGCAGTGCGGTCTCGTACTTAAACTTGTGTGAAAAGTAGTGAAGTGCATTGCTTTAATCTTAGCAAATGCCTGTTCAACTTGTGAAAGCTGAATAATATAACAAATAATAAAATAACATGTTTTTTGACTACTTGAATATATATGTCCTACTGGAATATTTTTTCATATTAAAGATTCTAAATTTTATTACAGTACATACAAAATGAATACTAATGTTCGTAAATGACTTCAACAAATGTTCTAACTTTGTATTGGAGGCATGAATTCTATTCCAAACAGTCTAAAACTTTGTAGAATATTTTTTTTGGCTAGTCCTTATAGTTGATTCATTTCATTTAATATGAGGTATTTAAGTCTTATTGGTGGTGTGGTAATCTAATAGAGGCTGTATGTTTCCAGCTATAAGAATATTTACCCAAAAAATGACATGAACTATGTAATATTAATTAGCTAATAACTACTAATTCCGATGTGCATTGTTATTACTGACACAGTAAGTTGATATATGAAAACCAGATTTAGAGAGTGAGAATTTTAGCCAGCTCTCTGGTTTGGCAACAGAGCTGAGTGCTGCAGTTCATGCTATCCAGGTATGGAAGTGACTTTTGTTTGCTCTGTTCTTGGGATCATTGGAACTTGGCTGCATTGCAGAAGTGACTCTCTTGCGCTCTGAGTGGAAAATTATGTGCCTTCATTACATGAACACATTCTGGACTGATCTTCAGACAGGGAATGTTGTCTAGTTCTGCGCAGGCTGCTACCCTGTCTAATTCTCTGGAGCAGGGATTCTCAAACTTCTTTTTTGCTGGGCCCTGCTTTGAAAATATTTCAGGCTGTGATGACCTTCCCCACCCCACCCTTGGTACTGGACATAACTTTCACTGCATCAGTGCAGATCCCTACAGAGCTAAGTAACCATATCGTTCCCCCACTTACTTCTGCACTGCTGCTGGCAGCAGCACTGCCTTCAGAGCTGGGCGGCCAGCCAACAGCCACTGCTCTTCGGCTGCCTAGCTGTGAGGCAAGGGAAAAAATGATCCCAATAGCCTTGCAACCTCCTTTTGGGTCAAGACCCCCAGTTTGAGAAACTCTGCTCTAGAGAAGTAGATTGGTGAAGATTTAGGGGATCCTCAGGACCTTTTATATGACCAACTTTTGATCAAGCCAAATATGGCAAGGAAGAGCCATTTCTCTGATGACGGGGAAGAGTGACTAGGACTCTACTACTATTTGAAATGTGTATTGGTTCTGTATTTGGGGGAGGCTCACTCTGAGTTTGTGCCAGCTCAGAATTTGTGTATGTTTCTTTTGAAAGGGAAAGACACATTTGAATGTAAATAATCTTCACTTATTAATCTTGCACATTGTTCGGGCTCACGAATGGCAGCCTGGGGAGCAGATTCCAGCCTTTCTCACCAGGTGTCATTCTTACTGTGTACCTAGAAGAAATCTTTTTTTAAAAAAAAATTGAACACACAGTTCTTGGACATATTTGTCCATGGTTTTAATTTTTTTTTTGTCAATCATGTTAACTGATTATTTTTGGTGGGCTAATAGCGCATGCATTTGATATAAGTAGAGAGAAAATATAAATTTGGAAATGTTATTTAATAGTCTCTCAGTTTATAGATAAACAACTGTAAAATTATTCATATTGATCAGTAAAAATGAATTTTAAAGTCAGTAGTTTTTATGATGTAGTGCCATTCATTGTCATTTCCAGTTTAAGAAGGAATTACAGTTTCATTAGAATACGAGGAACCAAGATAGAGTAAGGGGAACAAATGTTAAAGTTAGTTAAGGGGATTATTGGATGATTGTCTTGTTACTGGTGTGTGACAGTTTATGTACTATCACAGCATCAGTGACAATCTGTGTACTGTCACTGTGCCAGTAAAGCTTTTATTTAATTTGCAGGTGAATGAATCTAAAACCATATTAAAGCTTTGTGATTTTGGATCAGCTTCACATGTTGCAGATAATGACATCACACCATATCTTGTCAGTAGATTTTATCGAGCTCCTGAAATTAGTAAGTTTATCTGACGTATTTCTCTCGGTATTTAAATTACGTAAATACTTGACTGGTAATTATCATACATGGCCATATGTATTTGGAACATTGATGCTTCATAGATAATCTAAAAACTAAAACCAAAGTTAAAACAATAATCTTAATGTAGCCAGTCCCGCAATCTATGAGTAGCAGAACACACTAGCATCTGGTGAAAGAGAGCTTGAGATGCTCATTGTTTGGTCCTAGTCGGGCAGGGATTTGAGATGTTGCAGAGGCAGAACAGACGGACTTTGGTGAGCAGAAGCTCACATGACCTTTCCAGGGGGAAGGGGTAATTTTGGTTGACAGTTTCCACTGTTTTTTATTTTGTGGTGGCCAGGGCAAGATACAGTTAAAGCCCACTGTCATGGGAAAATGGAAAGACTTTCTTTCTCTTCCTTTGGTACTTTATTCTTCTTAGGAATATGAGTTTTAAGGTAGTTCCTAAATCAGGGTTTACAGGATCTTTTTGCTCTTGCGGGATTTTATGTTTATGCCTGCTTTTGTGATATTAACTGATATAATCAGAAAACTCTTCTGTTTCAGTTATAGGAAAAATCTATGATTATGGTATAGATATGTGGTCAGTAGGCTGCACATTATATGAACTTTATACAGGAAAAATACTGTTTCCTGGCAAAACCAATAACCATATGTTGAAACTTGCCATGGACCTCAAAGGAAAGATGCCAAACAAGGTAAGAAATGTGTAAACTGTTTAAAATCTCATATGAAATTGCAGTAATGGGCATCATAGTAAACACTGAATTTGGTTTGATGTCTTAAAAGCCAGCATATAACAACCTTTTGACTATAGAATTTGTATTGATTATAAATCTTATGACGTGAAAGTACATGACTTCTTTTTCTTAGACTATATGTGTTAAGTGAAAGCAGAAACCTCTTTTATACACCGACCTGAAAAAATAAAACACGTAAGTAAACGGAGAATAACTGTGTGTGTTATCCAACTGGTTTGAGTGACGTTTTATTCAGTTTAGTCTTGCCAGAAGCTGGGAATGGGCGACAGGGGATGGATCACTTGATGATTACCTGTTCTGTTCATACCCTCTGAAACACCTGAGATTGGCCACTGTCAGAAGACAGGATACTGGGCTGGATAGACCATCGGTCAGATTCAGTATGGCTGTTCTTATGTTCTAGTCATTTCTCGCTGTTCTCTGAACGAGTGTTAAAAGTGTTAAGTAATTCATATTACTGTAAGTCAGTAGATGTAATCTTCAGTTATGATGAGTCTGAAGTTTTCAAGACAAAGAACTGTACAAAACTCTTGCCTCTGTTTTATTTTCAGATGATCCGAAAAGGTGTATTCAAAGATCAACACTTCGATCAAAATCTCAACTTCATGTATATAGAAGTAGACAAAGTAACAGAAAGGGTAAGTTTTAAATGGACTAACTGAACTATAATTTTTTAAAAAGTTTTTTAACTATAATAATGTTTATGAAATTCAGTAATTAATGCCCTATTAATTAATGTCCTAATTAGTACCAAGATACATTGTGAAGGCTGTTTAAAATATTTTTTTCCCCTGCAGAATGCAGAGAGTTTATTGTGATAGGTTAAATTATGTTCTAGCAACAGGGAATTTCCCTCAGGCTTTGTATTTTAATTTTTTTAAAAAATCTGGTTATTCTCAATCATAAACTGAGTGCACTCCTTCATATAATTTAACTTTCAATAAACTTAACTTGAAATTATGAATAAATCTTAATGCTGCTGCCTTCCTTTGTTTTATTAAAATTAGAAAATGTGCAACTTTTATGTGAAATGTTTGTTATAGAATACTCCCTTAAGCCTGGTCTACACTACAGAGTTAGGTCGACACAAAGCAGCTTACGTCAATTTAACTATGTACGTGTCTATGCTAAAATTTCGCTTCCTCAACATAACTGCCCCACTATCCCAACTTAAAAACCACCTCCACAAGAGGCATAGAGTCAGTATCGATGTAGTTAGGTCGATGCAGCGTCAGTATAAATATTGTGTTGCTTACGTCGACTGTTACTGGCTTTCAGAAGCCATCCCATACTGACAGTACAGTCAGTACAAGCGCTTCTGATGAGGACATGCACCACCAACACAAGGAGCATAGTGTGGACTACAAAAGCAATTCAATGACTGTGATGGCTGTATACCGACGTAATTTAGGCCAACATAATTTTGTAGGGTAAATATGCCCTTAGGGATTATAGTGTGTACCACTGAACGTTAGAGTGCACCCTAAGAATGCGTCAAATTGGCAAATATAGAACATGCTTTCTCACTTAGAATTCTCAATATACTAATCCACTGAGTCTCAAATGAAGAGAAGCGGATCTTAAATGAGATGTGCAAGAAAATGAATGCATTTGGCATAAAGCACATTTACTAGTCTTACGTTCAATTTTCAGTATTTCTTTAAGTAACATTTACAGTAATGAGAGTTACAACACTAAATTTGTGTTGGACAGCAGTAAATTTAGAAGGAATAACATCAGAGAGAGAGTGAGTTCTTTAACTGGAATATGTGCTTGTTACTGTGCTCATAGTGGTTTTATTAACTGTGCTAATTTATGTAGAAGTAAATGTTGGTTGCACTTTTTATATTAGGAAAAAGTTACTGTCATGAGCACCATTAATCCAACCAAGGACCTGTTAGCAGACTTAATTGGGTGCCAACGACTCCCTGAAGACCAGCGGAAAAAAGTACATCAGCTAAAGGACTTGTTGGACCAGATCCTAATGTTAGACCCAGCCAAACGGATTAGCATCAACCAGGCTCTGCAACACGCCTTCATCCAGGAAAAAATTTAATTCAGATGAAGAAGTCCAAAGGGTTTGAGTAGTTAAGATACAAAGACTGAAGAAATTTCACAGCAGTTTATTAATGTATATAAACATAAATATTTCCCCTGCAAAGTTAAGGAAGAATGATATATTTGAATTAACACCAAGGCTGATATTTCTTTTAGAAATGTTAGAGTAATTCTGTTTGTGTCTTATGTGAAAATTTTCACTGTAGAACTGTTTTAATTGCCAAGACTGCACACAAGTACAATGCTAATGTATATGGTTGCAGTTCATATATTATAAAAAAAAAAAAAAAAAAAAAGCTTGTTATAAAAGAACAGTAATACTGGGTGGTTGATTTGTTTTTAGCAGACTTGGCTTCATTTTTGTCTTTAAAAAATGGCCAGCATAAATGCTGTTTATATTCACGTTTTCCTAGGTGTGTGTGTGCAGGCCACAGCAGCATGCCCTTGGTGTAGTCAGTGCCGAAGGGGGTCTGTTCCTTCTTGAGCCTGCCTGCAGGGATGGTCTCCTCTTTTAAAGCAGGTTGTGTACAACTTTCAGTACACTGAAGGTAAGCTAAACCATCAACATCACCGGTGTTTAAGATGTTATTTTACTGGAACAACTGACAAATGAGAGACAATAGCTTTATGGCAGAATTCCCTGCATGTTTGATAAATGATGTTTTATTTTCTGGCATTGCAACTGTGGCATAGTTACGACTTCTGTTCTGTTCATCACATTTAAAATTTGGAGAATGCGCACTTGATGGATAGAGCGCCTTCAGTGTACTGTTCTTATTACTTTAATTTTTTTTAATCAACTTGCTATAGACTTTGTATACATTTTGTTAAATATAGTTCACTATGACATAGAACCAATACTTACAGAAGAGTTTTCATTTACTAATTACATATGTTGGGATCTGATTCTGAAAGACATTATATCTAAAGGATAGATAGACAACATAATGAAATTTTTAACTATTTGTATGTCATTTTGAAAGTGTACTGCTTTATGCTAAAAGTGTTTCATTTGTTCATTGTTTTCATTATTTGTGATCATGTTGTCTTTCAATACAGGCATAAACCTTCCACTCTTGAACAAAGCAGCTGCTTTTTAAAAGCGGTAATTGCTTCTTTACCTTTTATTTCTTTTGTAAATGAAGCTTTTCTTTAAGAAATGTGACAGTGTTGTCTCTTGCATAAAACAGTTGACACTCACTTATTGTAAAGTGAAGATTGTTCTGCTGCATGTAAAGTGGACCATGCAGATTTCTGTATGTTTTCAGTATGCATCATTAGATAATAAAGTCTTTTGTGAACAAGGCATTTGTAGCCATTTTTAAAAGATTTTGTCTTCAGTGCTGGTAAATCAGGTAATACGTAAGAAGAAACCCTTCATTTTTCTGTAAATCCTTTAATTAAAGGGATTATTAAAAGTTATGATCTTTGGAAGGCGATATTAGACTACATTAATTAGATTTCTAATTATCATCATTGTAAAAGAAAGAAAACAAACCAAAAACCTACAGATACTGTCTATCTGCTTTCATTGTTATGAAATTATTCCTGTAGGATATATGATTGAATTCAGGCTTTAACTAATGTTTGTGCTATTTTTCTCACTTTTCCTTTTGATGGTGCTGAAAGAGAGAAAGGAAAGCGAGGCACAGGCCACTCTACGCCTACTCCATGGGTCTGATTTGATGAGACACCAACTTCACCTTCCTAACAAGGTTATTTCTGACAGCATGTGTAGATAAACATTTAGCAACCAGTTAAAAATAGTTTGAAACATTTGAGTTAGTTATGCAACATGAAGAATCCAGAATCAAACTTTTCCAGTCCATACTGATGTTTTAAATATAATTTGAGACAATAAAAAATGCATCTTTTTATTTCCATTTATTATTTGCATAAAAGGTATAGAAAAAACAGGGATTTAGGGGTTTTTTTGTAATACCCGTTTCAAATTGTAAATAGGACTTCTTTATCCATCTAGGCACAAACATGCACACTTAGTGCAATCAAGGATGGAAAATGAGACTAAGCAGTCATTCTGCTGGTGGGGTGTTCCCCACCAAGGAGATGTAGTGAACTACAAAGCAGGCAGGTGATGGGTGATGTTACATGCCTATTTTGAACCTTCAACCTGTCTTTTCTCAGTTTTTATTTTCATTTTTAATGAAAAGTAAATCTGTTCCTACTTCAACGTATTAAGTTTCTTGTTCATACAGGAAATAGAATGCAGATTTCACTCTTACTGAAATGAAGAACTAGATACTTAGTTAATTCCACACAAAGAAATTTGCACTGTTCTGGTGACACCTATAACATATCCAGCACTTCTGGTGGCAATTTTACACAGATGTAGTGAAATCCTATTGTTTCTGTTGATTTTGACTATTATTTTGTATCCCTATTTAAGAATAATGAAATGAGTTGTCAACTCCAATAGAAACAATGCACCTTATACCTACAGAACTTTTAAAAACTATTCTAAAGAAGAATAAAGTTGCTCGTTTACTTGTTCTTTGTGTTGTAGGTGCCGCTCAAAAGAAGATGATGCCCACCAGAAGACATGAACAAAGGTTTCTGTCCTATAAAAGATATGAAAATATTTTTTATGTCTGTCTAATCTTTCTGTTTACAGCATTCATTAGCACTATTGGTAATTTTAAGAATAGTTCTGTTGTGATGGTATTTATATGTAAGATGTGCTTGTTTCATTTCTGGTCGATGTGATTTTGTTGTGATCAAATGTAGGAAGATACACAATACTGTATCTGTTTGCTTTCTTCTTGTAAGAGAAATATTGGGTATGATACTTTTCCTTTAGGAAGGAGTCAACCAAATTTGACGGTAAAATATATATATTTTAGCATCACTGACGTTTTTAAGATTTTACTAGAAGAGGATACAAAATTTTGTTCCCATATTTTATTGTAGCACATGCATTATATATGCTAATACTATCTCTTACTTACCTTTAGCCAACAGAGCAAACATTGCAACTAGGGAGGTGGGTTATGAGAAATTGTTGAAAAACAAGCGGATCCTGGTCCTTGGCCCTCCTCCAGCTCCCTTTGTGCTTTTCTGGCAGAACAAAGGAGTTGTAATTCTGGCTTGAGCATCCAGCTAAATGGTTCCCCCAGCATGGAAGATTCCTGAGTGGTATAGAGACATAGTTACCTATTTGCCACGCCTCTCCCTCTCAACCTTTAGTGTAGGGGAGAGTTGGATGTGTGACTGGAGTGGTGCTGAACTCTGCTGATTCCCAGCTGTGGCAAACTGGTACAAAATAGAAGAATCCCTGAAGCTGCCATTTGCTGTTGGCTTTTGGATGAGGGTGGTATACAGCTATATTTGCTGCCTCCACACCTCAGGCCCTGTGCGACGTGAAACTCGGCTGAACCCAAGCATTTAACCCATGATCTGTGTCTCATGGTGACTGAAAATCAGCAAAAAACAAACTAAAAGTGCTTTTGAATCTGGGCCCCCTGATGAGAATTAAATGCAGTGGGAATGTATATTAAAAAATCTCTTTACTACTTATATTTGTTATGTATGTTGCTTAGGTGAATACATATAGGTTGAAATAATTGAAAACCATTTTAAAATAAATTTGTTAATGAATTTTGATTTTGAATCGTCACATCTTTTAATAATGTTTTTCCATCCATATATAGGGTAAGTGGCCGTAAACCTCTGAAGAACCTTTGAATATATTGATCCAGAAGGCTGATCATTCTGTGAGAATGCAGGAGATATAACTTAATCTTCTACAGTGTATTAAGTCATCAACTGTAACTCATAGTTATAGCAGCAAATGTTCAAAGTGGCAATTGCTTCAAGTTAATAAAATAAGATTTTGGAACTTATTTGCATCTTGTGTTTTTTACTTTTGCTCTGTTTATAATGTTGATAATATAAAGCTTTTAAATACTTTTTTCAAATACTTGCATACACTAAATCATAACATGCCAGTGTCATTCTTCAGATTCCGTTTTCTCTGCTCGAGTTTAGGCCAGCATCAATAACTGAGGTACCAGAGGTGTTCAGTTACCTGCTCCATCACACACTTTCTGTGTGACCTTGAGCAAGAGTCATTTAGTCTCTCTGTGCCTCAGTTCGCCATCTGTAAAGTGGGGTAATAGTGCACAGGATTTTGTGAAGATAAATACGTTAAAAATTGTATCACACTAATGGGGGCCGTTAGTGACTAAGATAGATGGCTGTAGCTTAATTGGGATAAGAGTGTAAAGATTGTAGGATGGGAAAAGCAGCCTGATGAAATGGCGAGGATTATGTTGCCTCTTTAATTCAGAGGTTGTGCTTGCCATTTGTTTTTAAGTGTATTGTTGATTCACTAGCTTCTTGGACAGGATGGCTGGCTGTCTTCATCTAGCCAAGAAGTTCTAACTCTTTTGGGTGCAGACCTTATTCACCATGTCACTGTGTCACTTTGAGGTTACAGTATAGCAATGTAATCTAGATGGTACAATACCTTAAATCAACTTAAAAGTAATGCTGAATGTGGTGGCTTACTTGTTAATTGGAATTTCTCACTTGAACACATGAAATTGGTGCTCTGTATTGGCTGCCTGTTAATTGCCAGGTGGAACTTAAGGTCTTGGTATTGACCGGTCAGTTTTTAAATGGGTTGGAGCTGCCTACTTGAGACCATCTTTCTCGCTAGGTGATACCAGTGGTGCAGTTTTGATTAGAAGTGGTTGAGCTGAAGCCCCCTCTGTTTAAAAGAGGAGGGAGCTGCTAGAAGGGCATTGTCTGTGAAGGGCCTTGAACTTCAGAATTTATTCCAGCCTTGACCTTGGGTCAAAAATCACCCAAATCTGATGATCTTCAGGGCATGCTGCAAAAAAACTTTTTGAGGCTTTCAAGGAGGAAGTGTGCAGTCTGGACTGGGATCTACGTGCAAAGGGATGGTGTTTGCAGCTAGGGTGGACTTTTTCCCCACGTCCTAATTTTGATGAGTCTGTATTTATTTTTGTCTGTACTAGAATGTTTATATCTCTAATATATGGTCTGAATTGACAAAATTCAACATGACCTTCCCACTCCCCTCAGCTTGCCTTCCCTCCTCTTAGCATCTCCACTTGCCCCAGTAAACCCCAACTTTCTCGCACTTACTCTCATATCCTCCCTAACCCCTTAATCTCACACTCTCCTCTGGCTCTTTCCTGTCAGAACACAAGCATGCTGTAGTCTCTTCCATCTTAAAAATATCCCACACTCAACCCCACTTGCCTCTCCAACTACCACCCATTCTCTCTTTCATTTCTAAGCTCATTGAATGTGCTCTTTACAATCTTTTTCTGCCATTTTTCCTCCAGTTTCATCCTTGATTCTCTCCAATCCAGCGTCTGTTGCTTGCACTCCGCTGAAACCACTCACCGAAGACACTAATGACCATTTCCTAGCCAGCACTTCATCCTCGTCCTCCTTGACCTGTCAGCTGCCTTAGATACTGTTGACCATTCTTTTCTTAAGATCTTGTCCTCCCTTGGCTTCCATAACTCTGCCCTGTGCTGGTTCCTCTGTGTCTCTAATTCAGAGGTCCCCAAACTGTGGGGTGTATCACCTAGGGGGTGCAGAGGAACGTTCGGGGGGGGGCATGGTGGGGCCCAGGCCAGCCCCATGGGGGATGCGGAGAGAGCGCCACCCTGCCCCTGGCCCCACCCCCAGCCTCGGCCCCCGACCACACCCTGGCTGCAGCTCTACACCTGCCCCTACCCCCAGTCTCAGCCCCAGGCTGCGGCTTCGTTTCTGGACCCAGACCCAGCCTCGGCCCCCTTACCCCTGTCTGCATCCTCCTCCCTCCACCCCCGAGCCATGGCCTTGCTCCCAGCCCCGGGGTGTGTGTGTGTGTCTGCACATGCGCACAAAGGTAAGTGGAGGGGCATGACTTTGAAAAGTTCGGGGACCACTGCTCTAAATGCTCTTTCAGCCTGTCCGTTGAAGGATCCTCCTCATCTGCTGGCCCTGGCCCCACATCTTTCTGTGGGGGTTCCATGTGGCTCTGCCCTTAGTCCTCTTTTCTCCCTCTAACCTCTCTCTGTAATATCATCTGCAAACACAAATTCAATACTATTTCTATGCCAACAACTTCAGATTTACCTCTATTCTGGACTGGTCTCTTATCAAAAATAAAATCTTGGCCTGTCCCTCTAACAGGGATGCTGATGTTCCAGGCATCCCCTCAAGCTCAATATGACTAAACGAGAGCTGTTAAATCTTCTAACCCTTGCCCCCAAGACCTTCCCACTACCTCTTGCTTGATCACTGGACAACACCACCATCCCACCTGTCTCTCAGGCTAATAACCTGATCGTCGTCATCTATTTGAACCTGTCTCTAGATTATCACATCAGGCTATGTTCAACTCCTGCAATTTCTTTCTGCATAGTATTTCTAAGATATGGCCATTCCTATCCAGTCACACAGCTAAAACTCTCATTCAGGCTTTCTCAAATCTGTTATTGCAACATCCCTCTCTTTGGTCTTGACAAATGCAGTGGTGTTCTGCTCAGAACCATTCCAAATGCTGCTGCAAAGGTCGCTTTCCTAGCCCATCACTTTGACTGTATAACCCATTTGTTTGCATCCCTCCACTGGCTCTCCTTCCTCTATAATATCAAACATAAAATTTACCTTCACTGCCTATTCCCGTCTTACTTATCCCATCTCATTCACCATGGAAGTGCTGACTCCCCCCTCTGATCAGCCTGTGATGCCAGCCTCTGTTTCCAAACAAGCAGTTTGCTTTGTCCCATGCTGCCCCTCATGCTTGGGAGAAGCTCCCCATAAACACCTGAAAACTAACTCACCCTCCTTAAAACTCGTTGGCTGTGATTCCTACAAAAATCTTCAACGGTTAGGCTGCTGGTATGCTGAGACCACTGCCTGTAATACTGACCAATATTCTCATTGTTTCCTTGCATTACCTCTTCTATCTGTAACGGTCTGTTGTCTCTTATCTTCTGCTTAGATTGTAAGATCATTAGAGCAGGGTCCATCTTTTTATTCTGTGTTGTACAGCACTTAACACAGTGGGGTCCTGGGTACTTGACTGGGGCTCTGAGACATTACCGTAATGCAAATAATAGGTGCTTTATGATGTACTATAGACCTCTAAATAGCAATCTGTTTTTCACTTTGTCTCACATTTTCATGAGAGTTAATACATGTTGTGATGTGAATATCTGTCCACTAGGAACTGAACCAACACCATTAACGAACTGGTTACTACTGACCCAGGGTAGATTTTAATTGATAAACTAAAGATGAAAGGTTCCATATCCTACCACTTCAGTAGTTCTCAAACTATTACATTTACCCCTGATGGTAGGTGAGCCAGAATCAGATGTTATGCAGGTTGGTTGAACATGTATTCGAATAAAGAATCCATTAGAACTACACTGATTAAAATTACACAGATGATATGCCAAGTATTTTAAGTTTTAGATGTGGTTTGCTAGGCCTTAAAATTTGAGAAACTGCTTCATTACTAATATCCTGATTCATCCAGTCACATATGTTTAAGAAATAAATATTGCATGCATGTTGAGAGGTATCTGCACATTTGGTGTACAGTAAAGCAGGAAGCTGAAGACAGTGATTCTTGGATCTGAAAAGAGAAACCAAAAAAGGTCATAGACATGAATTAGATTTTTAAAGGAAATGCTTGATAGCATTTATAGAGCACCTTTCACCAAATAACCCAAAGTACCCGAAAAATGGAGTGTTACCTATCTTTACATACAAATCACTTCACCCACACTGAAATGTGCTGCAACAGCTTAACATTAAACAGCAATGCTATGCAAGTTTGGACAGGAAGTGAAAAATAATTAATCCTTTTGAAACTATAAGGCAGGGTGGATTTGATTATTTAATCATGGATTTCTACATAGAAGTGCATTCTTGTTGGTTGTAATAACCTTAATACATATTCTTCACAACTCAGAGATAGATGTAGGTTTCATTTTTAGAAGGTATACACTATACATTTTTAAAGTGATTTATTTTGAAAACTTTTCAGATTAGTTTTACAGCTATATCAGAAAATTAATGATTGGTTATTTCATTTACCAAAGGTAATTGAAGCAGATATTTATGAAATATTGAGAGGTGAACTATCTCCAATTCAACAGGTTAATCATTAATATTTGGAGGATTTTCTTGCCATGCTCTATTAGGAGGAGATCACCACCAGACAGACATTTAAATTGTTTTATTTAACAAAAACAACAACGTTATTTATTCTGGATTTTTTTCTTCAACAGCAAACATATAATAATTTAACAAAACAAGCAACAAAACTAAATTTTTGAATGTAGTTAAACATTCAAGTTTTTAAAAATCAGGTTTGTTTGTGTTAAAATTGTTTTTAACTAAAATAGTTAAATGGAATACTTTTAAAAAACAAAAAAAACCCCCAAAATTAGATCGACTATATCAGTCAACATGAGAAACTTAAAATATTGGCTTCTGTAGCTAATTCGGTCGTCTTCACCTTTATTTTCCTGTTTGTTCATAATCTTGAAAAGAAAAACAAGCTTTCCTGCTGTTAAAAGTGAGATTATCACTTCAACACTCTCTGAATCCAAGTGCTTAAGTGACCTCCGCCAGTTCACTGGTGTGACTTTCTTTAAAACATCATCAGCAAACATATATTTCTGGAATGGTTCACTGTTAGCTCTGAAGTTTATTATAGTTGGCATTATGGAGGGATGATTCCTGGATGTCCATGTCATAGCCAACTCCTCTTCTTCAGCAGTTAAGGTTTGACCCTGGTACCAAGTATTGAGAAAATTTGCAAGAAAATGAGCTGGAGATAGTGCTTGTCCCATTCATTTTTTTAATGCTTGTAATTTAACTCTGTCATAGCATAATTCTCTTTTTAAGATCTCACTAAGTATCTTCCAAATTTCAACAGTGTCAGCAATAAAACAGCTATTTCCCTGCGTTTTGTTCAAGGCTACAGAAATAGGCTTCAGGGTACTCAGCATGTGTTCAGCATTTCTCTTAAGCCCAATGTTGAGAACTTTGGCTGTGACAGTGCCATCTATTTTTTTACGATTCTGTTCACAAACTGTCATCAGATTGGGCCAGTTCTTGATACAGTGCTCAAAACAGTCCACTCCTGGGTTCCATCGCACGTCTTGTGGGAGAGTTGGCTTGGTTCCTCCCACTTTTTTGAGAGCAGCTGCTGCAAAGTGGTTGTTATGGAAGTATTTTGTAACTTCACTGTTTCAGAAATAAAGGCTAATATTGAAGTCTTTGGCTAGGAGGTGAATCAAATGAGCACTGCACCTGTATGTTATTATCTTGGGACTCTCCTCACCCTCTTCTAAATTGCTTCTCATCTTGGATACATTTGCAGCATTGTCTGTGACCAAGCTGCGTACTAGACATTTGGATTTTTTTTTCACAGTTCGTTATAGCTTTTACTCAGAGCTGGCCTTACCATGAGGCGAACTGAGACGGCCGCCACTAGGACCCAGAGTGTGGAAAATTGTGTCTGCTGCTAGTGCATATATATTCTCTCTGCTCTAGATGCACAGAGATGGTGGAGTGCTGTGCTGGAGGAAGGAGGGCACAAGAGACATAACAGGCAGGCAGGAGAAAAAGTAAGAGGAAATAACAGAAAGCAGCAGGAGCTGCAGGGAGAGAGAGGAGGAGCAGCCATTTATGTACCTTTCTAGCACCCCCAGGAGCCTGGACTGATAAACACCAGCTTCTCAGGGAGCTTCCTGTTTCCTGCTGCTTCCCTGAACCCACTTGAGGAGAACAGGCAGTCAACTGAAGTAGTAGGAGCCAGTTAGGCCCTTAAGATGCTGATATCTTCCCTCACTCAGGCCCTGCTACCAGCCTGCTTATTTGTCCCTTTCAATTGAGTGTTGAGAGCCACTATAGCTGGCACAGAACAGCAGTCATGAGTGAAAGAAAAAAACGCCCCTCTGAGACAGCATTCAGAAAAAGAAAGCAAAGGAAGCTTTTCTATCTAAGCAGGAAGGAGCTCTCCTGAGGTACACAGACACAACTATTCACAGTGAGCGTTCCGGCCCCAGTGAGGATGTGAGTGGTGAGGAGATGCCTGCTCTTCCAGTTAGTCCGAGTGCAGGTGACCTGGCAGCTACTGCAGCACCCATATCTCCATCTCAAATGGATGTAACCATGCACATTCCTGAAGAAAAGTGTAGATCAGAGAAGAGTGTGGTGGAGGTGCAAGAAACAGCTGCTGCTGGGTTTAGTTCCTTAAGTCTAGATGATCCAGGACTGTGGACCCACTTGAGCAGTAGCTTGAGGGACTTCCTTGTACTGCCTGGGCCACAGCAAGTGAAAAACTTCATGTTCCCCAAAGACAATGAAAATAGAAGTTTCCATCCACCACATTACTGGTGTGAAATCCCCAACGGTGACAAAACGGAGAGGTCATGGCTTATGTACTCAAAAACCCAGAATGCTGCATACTGTTTTCGTTGCAAACTCTTCCAGTCTAATGTTCCAGCCACACTGGGTTCTACAGGAACAAAGGACTGGAAAAATCTGGCTACATCTGCATGAGAAGGCAGCAAATCACCAAAGAGCATTCCATAGGTGGAAAGAGCTTGAGATGAGACTAAGGTTAAAGGCCACCATAGAGGATCAGCATCAAGAGAAGATTGAATCAGTCTCTTTACTGACAAAATGTTCTGAAAAGGCTCATTCCCATTGTGAGAATGCTTGCTACCCAAAATCTAGCACTGCTTGGCACTTCAGATCAGCTGTATGTGCCAGACAATGGAAACTTCCTTAAAACTGTGGAGCTGATGGCTGAGTTTGATGCTGTAGTTCAGGAGCATCTAAGAAGAGTCACCACCCAAGAAATGTACACACACCACTACCATGGAAAAACATTCAAAATGAAATCATACAGTTCCTGGCAACAAAAGTAAAACAGAAGATTGTGGCAGATCTGAAGTCTGCAAGATATTACTTGGTCATTCTGGACTGCACACCTGACATCAGCCATACGGAACAAATTACTTTAATATTGCGTTTTGTAACAACAGAACCTAGTGAAAATGTCCCTGCAATGGTGACTGTCAGAGCATTTTCTAGAATTTATTGACATTGATGATACTACAGGAGCTCGTATGACAAATGTGCTTCTTAAAAAGCTGGAAGATACGGGAATTGCGATAGCTGACATGAGAGGTCAGGGCTACGATAATGGTGCCAACATGAGAGGAAAGAACAGAGGAGTACAGAGACAGATCTGAGAGTTAAGCCCTCGAGCTTTTTTTGTCCCATGCCGTTCTCATTCATTGAACTTGGTGGTCAGTGATGCAGCATCAGCTTCTAGTGAGGCTGCTGAATTTTTTAATGTAATTCAAAGCATCTATGTATTTTTCTCTGCATCAACTCATTGATGGCAAATTTTAAAGCAACATCTGGGAACATCCCCTCTGACACTGAAACCACTGAGTGCCACATGATGGGAAAGTCAAGTGGAGGCAATAAAGCCTATCAAATACCAAATTGGGAAGATAGATGATGCCATAGTTGCCATTATGGAGGATATTGTTATGACAGGAACTGTTCGTGGGAGAACAGTGGTAGAGGGAAATGGAATCACCAGAAACATACATAACTTCACATTTCTGTGTGGCTTAGTGTTCTGGCATGACGTACTGTCTGAAATAAATGTTGTAAGCAAGAGACTCCAAGGTGTTGACCTTGATATATCTGGAACAATGGAACAACTGGACAAAGCAAAGTCATACCTAGAGGGATTTCAAAACGTTCTGAAGAGTGCACAGAAGTTGGCAGAGGAACTTCACACTGAAGCTATTTTCCCACCCATTCAAGAATACAAGAGTCACCGAAGAAGACGACATTTTGATTACAAGGCACGGGATAATCTCATAAGACAGCCCAAACAACAATTCAAAATTTAATTCTTTAACCAGGTGCTAGACTGTGCAGTACAGTCAGTTGAAGAACGTTTCATGCAGTCAAGGAACACAGCAGTATATCTGGGATGTTGTATGATATTCCAAAACTCCTCACTGTATCTGAAGAAGACCTACACCAGCAATGCAGGGCACTAGAGACAGTATTGACACATGATAACATGCGCGATATTGATGCGAGTGATTTAGGTGATGAACTGAAAGTCCTTTCAAGGTACATTTCAGCAGGATCAACTCCAAAGGCTGTTCTGGAATATATGTGCACAAATAAGATGACTATCCTCTTTCCAAATGCTTTTGTTGCTCTGCGCATACTTCTAACACTTCCTGTAACAGTTGCCAGTGGAGAACGCAGCTTCTCCAAGCTGAAGTCAATAAAAACACATCTACGCTCCACAATGATACAGGAGAGGCTGGTCGGCCTTGCAACCGTCTCAACAGAGCATGAGCTGGCCCGTACTGTGGACCTTCAGGAAGCAGTTCAAATCTTTGCAACCAAGAAAGCACCACTTTGATTATTCAAACAGATAAAAATGCCAGTGTTTACTATGCAGACAAGAAAAGTTACATTTGCTGTTCAGGTGTTTGAAAGTTAAGTGTTACTTAAAATTTTTGAACAAGGCATTTTAAGTTGTTGGTTCTTCTTTACTGGGGTAGGTAGCAGAGCAGTACCATGAGAGGAGTAGAACAGGAAGAAGGCAGAATTGAGACCTTTCAAAGTTTTGGCCCAAGCGAGGGGACATGGGGGTGTCATTTCAGCTCCCCGCCTCAGGTGCCAAAATGCTGTGGGCTGGCCCTGCTTTTACTGCTACTTTTTGTAAGTATTCTGCTGTGTGTGCATTTCCTGATGTAGCAGTTGTTTCTGTAAGGAAGACATTCCCTTCTTCTGTTGTCACACAAGCACATACAACAGGATCATTGTTGTATGTGCTCCACCCATCAAGACTCAGGTTAACAATTTCACCCTCCAGACCTTTTGCACACTGCCCAGTTTCTCTTTCATACACTTTATTCAGCAATTTGCCTGCGACATCTGCTCTGTTGCGTGGACTGTATCCTTGTCTTAATGACTGAATCATGTTAGTGAAATGTGGGTTCTCAATCATACAGAAAGGAGAGTTTGTTGCATAAACAAACCGGGCAATTTTTTCATCAATTACCTCTTTTTGGAATCTACTGGTTCTTATCACAAATGTATCTATTGTTGTTTCTGGATGATGGAGATTTTTTTTTCTTTTTTGCTACAGGTGATATACTGTGGCTATGTGACATACACTATGAAACTGAAACACTATCATTGGCAGATAACTCAAACTATAGAAATGATGGTGATCTTGAAGGTGGATAGTCTTCAGAATCCTGTATGTTGAGGATGGATTCTCCTAAACAAAATAAGTCAATGCAGTTATTTAATTATATTACCATACTGCTCATTTAGTATTACTCATTGCATTCGCTGACACTCAGTACTACTTTAAAGGTGAAATTGTAAAAGGAAGATCTGCCTATTTCAGCTATTTTTTATCACAACTGCATCTAAAACGATAGTACCAGAGAGTCACAACTATATTTTTTGCTCAAACATGAGAATTCAAGAATAGTCCAGAAGGAAGACAGGCAGTCCTTAAGAAAGAAGTATGAAATAAAAAAAGTTTACCAACCTGAAGATCCTACATGTTCAGACACGTTCCTTTCATCATCTTCAACGCAGCTTCCTCCTGAGAAGGAACACTTCTCATGATGTTGATTCTTTTGGCCAACCAGGCCTTGCATTTCTTTGTTGCACTGTTTGCATTTTACACGCATGCCTGTCTTACCCCCAGGTAGAGGAACTTCATTAAAATATTCCCAAACTGGGTCTCTCTTACAGCTTGATGCCATTATACGTTTTCCCTTCTAGTGAGAGAATGGTATGGTAGATCTCAAATCAATGAAGGCTACACCCAGAAAGACCTCAAGACTTCTGGATTATGCTGCTCAAACAGTTTCACTTTTGTTTCTACTGCCTGTCTCTCTCTCCTCACATTTATCTCCAGACTTCTTCTCCTTGTCCAGATCTATTCCGCCCACAACAATCTTCCATTCATTGAACTTTTTGAAACTTTGCACTTTTAGAGAGAGGTAAGGGATTGACTCTGTGTACACAAATTTGCAGAGGGACAATAGGGTTGAGGTCTGTTATTTCTCACCTCTATATATTATTTATTTTAAAACATTTTTGCTGTTAACAAGCATGTTATCTCTGTGGAGACAAAATCCACAGTTTGAGATCTGCAAAACCAAGCATCTCTGATGGTATTTTCTAGACTGAGCACCGAGTCCCACTGGATAGATAGAAAGATTAACCTAAATAATCTATACAGAAGCCCCTGGAACCCCATAAAATTGGGTTCCTAATCCATGAACTATTGGAATTTATTTACAAAACTTTTCTTAAACATTACATGAATATATTGTCTCATACTATAGAATTAGAATTTATAATCCCTATTCCACGATAAGATATCTTTGAGCTATAATGTATTTTAATTTAAACTATCTTTAGGTAGGCTTTCTCCTCAAAAAGCATTTTATCAAAAAAATCCAATTTTTTAATAATTGTTTTTAAATCACTGATTTTGATCCACCCTGCTGCTATAAGATGAGTTTAGAAAAGCAGAAAAAATTAGCAGAATTAGACTGTTTTCAGGACACCACAGGTTTAACAATACTACTACTTGTGAAAAGTGCTTACTCATGATTGCAAGTAGTCAGGATCTGCTCTGTCTCATCCAAACATTTCCAGTATCACAGGTATGCTGGGCAGTAGTTCAGTACATACTTACAAGAAAGAATGCTACCGCCTGAATCACCAACACCATTTCATGAAATGTTTGGGAGTTTTCTTGGGACTTCCTCACTGACAGGTGACAAGGGAGATGCAAGTGCCCTGGCCACACCTACACTGGGCAATAGCTCTACGGCCCCCAGCAGGAGCAGGTGTAATCGACAGCTAATTTATAGGTGTGTCTGGTTTGCCCACTTCGCCTGTACCCAGGAAGACTTTCTGCTGTGCAAGCTGTATGTCCTGGGTCCCACCAATGGGCCCACTCCCCTTTAAAGAGTAATTATCTGAGCTTTTTAGATGCATTCTGCGGAACATTAGATGTTTTGAAATTTTAGCAGTGTGATACTTCCGGCAATTTTTGTGCTTTTCTAAATAGGCACTTTATAAAATTTGCAGGTTCTGGTTTGATGGGGACAAGAATAGATATTGAACTACCCACTGCTGCCAGCAACTGTTCCCTGGAAGCTACTCTTCCACTTGTACTTAGCTTTCTTTTGTTATATTAAATTTAGAGTTAGCGTGCCTGCAAGACCCATCTTACCAGCCACAGGTAACCACTTTTCCTAAAAGCAGCAATGAAGACACTGTAGTTATAAATAGAATAACGGGTTTACTTACAACAATATTTACAGATTACAAAAAGGAAAAACAAGACTATACCACTACAGAAGAAACAAAGTAAATAACAAAACTATGTGTATGTGTAAATAACAAAACTTGCTAGGACCCTATCACACAGGCAAGAATTAAGACCAACCTCCTCAGAAAACATAATTAACAAAAAAGGTGGTCAAAACCCAGAGGCACTTAGCAACCATTGTGTCATGCAAATCTGCTTCTTAGCTGAACTCTTCAACTCCCAAATGTACACTTTTCCCTCTCCACTGCTAAATTCTACAATCTTTCCCTGCCATCAGACAAGCTTTTCAATAAAAAATGTTCCATGTGAGGTTCATAGCAATGCTCCTCCTAGAACTTCGGGGTTTCCTGCTTCTCTGTAGTTCTGGGCACCCAAATAATAAGAAATTGACCAGCCAGCATTGTCTTAAACTAAAAACTTTAAAAGATGGAGGAAAAAATAAAGTGGCTGAGAAGTCCAACATACTGCACCCAAAACACACATGCTTTGACATTTGTCTCAACCATTGTCTTGAATTTTCTTTAAATGGAAACTATTGCACATCACACACAAAGATATGACTAAAAATGAACACAGTGTCACTTGTTTCTACTCACAACAGTACAGAATCTTCCTCTCCACTAAATTCTTGAGTGTTTCATGTAGTTTAGACATGGATACTGATACACTAATGAAAGCTCAGATGTTCCTAGGGAGTAGGGGTGAACTAGAACTTATTTCTATTGCAGGAGTAGTGCCCAAAATGCATTTAAGTATGTGTACGCACACAGAAACACAGTTTCTGCTCAGAAGAGCTTACAATATAAGATTCCAGTTCTGGAAACTTACATACTTTGCACAAGTTGTCCTATTTTAATTCAATGGGACTACATGTGTGTAAAGCTGCATGCGTATTTGCTGGATCAGGTCCTTAATAGTGAGACAACATACAAATAATATTGAAGGCAATGTAAGATACACATCTTACTTCCTTCTCTCCTTATGATACTGTGACCTGACCATCCTTGCCCTGCTTTTCTCTCCAATAAGTTAATATGGAAGTCTTAACCACACAATCTTTGTTTCCTACGTTTAAAAAAAAAAAATCAAATGGCTAGATCCTATTTAACGTAGCCAGGGTCATGGCCAAAGCAGTTCTATGTAGCAGCATAGCCTGAATCAGTTTCTTAAACTGCTGGGATGACCCAGTAAGGGTAAATCTTGTTCACACTTCTGGAGGAGGAAAGGTGGTATTTACAGTTGTCTCATAAAGGCATGTCCACAGCCAGCTACCAATTATTTTGCCAGTGTTAGAAGTGAATCTGAAGAGGATTTACACTAAACTAAGCATCAAGATTTCATGGGACATTCTAGTTCAAAAGCAAGCTGCTCGATGAGGAATGTTTTCAAATGATGTGCAGTTGTGAGTGATATGCCATTTCAAATATAAGTACAGGTATTAATGAAAATGTTACCAATATAAACCAGACTGGCCCTAGCCAATTGTTTTAAATGGACCATAAGCAGATGAGTACATCTTGTGCTGACTCAGTGCATAGGATGAATATCAGCTGACCTGAATCGAAATATTTTTATATTAAATGTAACTGTGTAGAGTGGTGTGCTCGTTGGTAGCTTCTCACCTTTCAAAGATGCTGATTCTAATCACTCCGTCTTAGTCACTGATAACCCAATCATGGTACAATGGTTAAGTGAGTTCTGAGATGACTGTTATTCACCACCAGCCAGCTGTCACAGCTGGCAGCATTTGTTCAGAGAAACATGTCAAGTTTATTTAAAATTTATGGCTGCATTTTCAAAGAGCTTATAAATAAAATGCAATTATGCAGATACTTCAACTCGCAAAACATTTATCCTGAAAAATTGTTACATAGATTTAATTTGAAACCCTCTGGGATAAATCTTTGTTACAAAATTGTTCGATTTAGCAGGAGAAAATGTAAATGAGTTCTGCCTCTCAGTTTGCATTGATCAGTAAGATACGTTACTTATCACTTGCTTACAAGAGCTGAACTAATACATTTTTAAAATCTAACAAATGCAGGTTGTGCCTAAATATGAGCTATATTTTCTCCAGCGGTAATAATACACCAGTTCCAGCAGCAGTGAGCTGCTCACCATGAGCACTCTAAGTGCAATTTCTTCTTTAGAGAGTGGAAGGGTTCTGGTGTCAGTTTTGACTTCAGGAGGTGTTTTGTGTTCCCTTTATCCCCACGCAATCCAAAACTCTGATTCAGAATATGATTAGTCATTTGTGTAGGTCCAGAGCTGCTTTGAGAAATCCAGCGTGGAAAGTATGGAAAAGAAGGTTTAGGACCATTTGGAGGGTCTAGATTCTAAGATTCTAGGATCCCAATTCATTGGCGCTCTTAAGCATGTGATTATTACCACTGTTGTTCAGGATAACATTTAAGCACATAGTGTCTTCATTGCATCTTAAACACACCTTAAATGGTGTCCTTTACGAAGGATGTTTCCTTGAATTGGGACCTAAGGAAACTCCAAGTGATACAGAAAGCAGCTGAGCTGACAAGTGCACAGCGCTCTGGTCACTACTCTGGCTCTCCATCGATCATTGGTCCTGTTTTTGGACTTCAAAGCTCACCAGTGGGTTAGTTAAGTAGCATGGTGATAGAGATCTGAAAGCCCTCTCTACAATATAGTTTCCACTGGTGGAGCTGCACTGCTGGCATATTATGCATCCTATTTTTTGCAAGTGCAGTCACTGTCTGGGAGTTACAGGTGCTCGGTAGTTGTCAAGATCAGGCCCCTAAATACTTTTAGAAAACTTCCTATTTAAAGTGTGCATTAAACCAGAAATCTGTTTTGGGACAAGTTGTACGGCAATGAGCCAGGAGAACATGCAGAGAGTGTTCTTACAACTGGATTCATCTGTACTTGGGATTTTTAATTGTGTATCTAGTATGAAAAACGAATACTCTGTAGGTCCTAGAGAACAGACCCATTTGATTCCATGGTGAAGTTTGAGAAAAATCTTCTCATTAAAGTGTATAATTGTAACTTCAGTGAATGCTAATCACTTCAAAATGGTCTTCTGCACAGGCCTGGCTGAGTAGGTCTCAATCAGTTTGTGGTGCAAGAATGAATGTTAAAGTTGTTGGTGACTGAAAAGTCCTCAAGTTCTTGAATACAGGGGTCTTAATTATCCTACCCAACCCACCAGTGAGAGTGGGTGATTTACACAGGCCCTCTCACAACCATAAGATCTAGCAATCGGTGTGTGTCGGGGGAGGAGGAACAGCCAATTGCTCCCAAGAACTCTCATCAGAATAAGAATTGGTTAGATCATAAGCCAGATTCACTCAAGCTATTCTCCCTTGACAATGCACTCCCTTCATATTTCTACAGGGTGGGGAGAAGCTTTAGTTTCTCCCCAGGGTTCCACAAGAGCCCTGCCCGCAGAGACTGCTGATACATGACTCCAACTCAGTACTATGTCCCTGCCTCTTTCAGCCCCAAAGATGAAAGAGTTGAAAAGTGATAAGCAACTAAAATCAGGGTGTTCAAATGGCAACCATTGCCTTCCTTCCCCTCCTGTACTACTGTTTACCTTAAACTCCAGGATGTTGAGATGTAATTGTGTGTAAGTTGCTCTGACGAGAAGCACTTATAGGAACGTATTGCATTACGGGCCATGTTACATTGTATTCTATGAATATAATATCCAGCCCTTGTACAAATGAGCTCCAGTAGCTAAAATTTCAGGGTTTTAAAACAATTGTTTCTGGCTTGCATCAAGAAAATTATTCTTGAATATGTGAAGAAGACTGTAAACTGATGTCCTGCCATCTTCCTCAGTTAATGCTGAGAGGTGCTGAGGACAGGTAACCCTGAAACCTAAAGGTATTTGAAATGTCAACAATGATAACCATTTCACTGCTGATCATTTTAGCAAAAATATTTAGCTAATATGGTAACAACCCTCCACCTTTTCATGTGCCAAAAACCTCCAGTTTACCCCTCTGACAACTTTTATAGTTCAATTACTTGTCCATACCAAAATCTGTGACACATACTGAACATGTAAGGGTAGTATAAAATCAAATTTAATATTTGAATAAGTAACATTGGGAATAGTGTATGGACTTCAATTAAAATAGAATTTTAAATGGAACTGCTACAGAATTTCTAGTCTGTTCCACCAGAGTATCAGATAACATAGGTTTTGTGGGGGACGGGAGGGTCTCATACACAAGGACAACTATGGTTGCAATAGGAATCATAAATCTGAATTTCTTGATTTCTAGGCATGTACAGAAAACTTCATCAATTTAGCTGTTCTATTTAATTTCCTTGTTTGAGGAAAAAAGTGATAGAAATGTACTACATTCATTTTGCTTTAGTATTTTCCCATGTGTATAATCAGACCATTGGTCCTTAATCTATGTATCAGGAAAAAAAATGACAAATATATAGAAATTGTATTTTTCTCTCTCTCCTCCCACCCTTCATATTGCACTTAAATTGTGAATTCTCTGTGGCTGACACCGTTATCTTCCCATGTATTAGTACAGCACGTAGCGCATAGGGGAGCACTGATGCTGAGTGGGATTTTCTGGGTGCTAGTATAATATAACTATACTTTATAGATATTACTTTTATAAACATTTAAAAAAATAGTTGCACTCTGGAACGGGATGATCTGCTGGTATGCTTATATTGCTCCAATTCTTTTAAAAGTTACACAAATGGTCTAAAAGATGTCAGCAGGCAGAGGGATAAAACTTGATTTTTCTACAATACAAGTGGATTCAACTGTCACAAGTGCTATTTCATATCACTTCGGTCTCATACCATTAAAAATACTTTAACCTGACAACAATCAACCTAAAATAAGATTGCTGAGCAGGATTCACTCATAATGAGAAGTATGAATTCAAGAAATTACTGTTTGTCAGTGTGTGTGTACTTCTGCTTTGGCATTGCAGATACAGATTTTAACTTCTGGCAATGAGAAGTCTTACTCGTTACTACATTTTTTCTATAGAGTTTCTTTTTGGTCCTTGGCTGTTTATATTTTAAACTGTCCTTATCAGGGAAAGGACTGGTTAGAGCTGTACTTGATGGCAGTAGCTTTGGGGAAGTCAATTTTACAGTTGATTGAGTTCTTGGTGCCGCCACACAGCATGAGGAAGACCTCCGCAAGAGCATGTTAGAGTTTAAAATGATGGGGATTTTAGAGCTTTTAAAGGCATCACAAGATGCTCTAAGCTGCTTTGTGGATGAACTTCTAACAGAGGATGTTCCAGCACTCCATTTGCAATTATGACAGTACTCCCAAGTGCATTTTGAGCTGTTCCAGTCATGCATGCAGCAGCCAGAATGGTTGGATTTATTTTTCTCTTGATAGTCTCGATTAAAAGGTGTCTGAAAACATAGAGGATCAGACAGTCTTGACTGCTTCAAATGATGCATGGATTTTGTGGAACTAGGTCGATTGCCAAGCATCATACTGGAAGATACTGTCAGGTCTCTTGTCTTCTCTTTTAATATAGTCAAGTGCTGCATCCTTTCAATTTCCAACAGACGAGATATTAATTTCACAACAGAGCTTTCTGGTGGTGGATTAAAGACTACCTTCCAGTCATCCCATTTTGATAAGGCCAACTTTTGTAAGTCCAGGTTATTGAAAGGTGGTGGGAGAAAATCAGGGTATGGAAACACTTCATTTTGGTGCTTAGAGGAAGCTTTTTCAATGTTTTCTATGGTTTCTGGTCTTAAGTTCAGATCCATATATTTGAAATAACTAAGTAAAACATCATTCACTTTTTCACTCTCAGATACATCACCTTCCTCTGTTAAAAGACTGTTCTCAACACTACTGTTTTGCAACTTCAAATTCCATTTGGACACAGAGAGAGTGTCATCACTACTACTTTCTGTAGCAGGATAGGAGTCAGCTGTGGTTTCATTTTTGACCTTGAAAAAATCCCCATCTCCATTTGTCCAGTAGATTCCTAATGGCATCTGCTGAGGTCCCCGGTAAGACACTGTGTGACAGCTGTTCATATGGGCCCCCACCAATGTGGGATTAACAGTAAAGAAGTTTAAAGAATTACCATGTGAGCTGGAAAGAGTTTCCACTAGAGGCTTATTGAAGACTCTGGAGGGGAAAAAAAAAAGAAAGTATAGTGTAGTTTTACTCAGGGAATTGGTAGGATAAAATGCATTTATGCGAGCCCTTCTGACCCTACTGAAGTCAATGGGCATACTGACTGACTGCAATGGAGCCAGGATTTACCCTATATTTTTAAGGGGGCTAGCTGTTAATGTTGCATATTACAAGGAGAATAATGACTCTGTTCAATTTATATTGAAAAGGTAAATTATAGCTTTGGCTCAATCATACAGCAACCACTTTTTAGGGAAATACTCATTCAGATACGACTTAATGCTTCTGCATACCAAGGGCCAACTCCTGCTTGCCTTGCTTATGTAAACAGTCCTACTGTTCTTGGCATAAAACTGTTCTCCATTCATTAAAATATCAAAAGTGCATCTCCATGATGTTCTCCCTGCCTGAGTTGCAGCCCTTCTACTTTTCTTCTTCCAGATGGACTTTAAGGCCAAATATTCAACCAGTCACCTGTCGCTCTGCTGTATTGTTATGGAAATTTAATATTAATTTTACAAGACTCTTACTTTGGTTTCTTTAGTGTGTACCTCTAAGGGGAATGTTTGACCCAAAAGCCCTACAGACATCATACATTCAGATCCAAATATTGAAACTGACCTCAGAAGAACAGCTCTCTTCTAAATTTTTCAGGACCCAAGCAAACATACATAAAAGGGAAGGATTACCAGCTTGCGTTCCTCGGATTGTGAGGGGGGAGAAACTTTGCACTACTATTGTTAGTGTAGAATTACAATTTAGTGTAGAGGTTGTTTTTCAGATCAGCTGTAAGACTGAAAAAACTATACACTAACAAAAATACAGTAAGGTTCTCATCAGAACACATGCAACAAATTATGTTTATCAGTCACCATTAGTGGTCTTTAGTTCTGTTTCAACAAATGTCAGGTTGTGACAAAGCTCCAACCTTGTCTCAGTGGGTCCCACGCTTCCTAGCAGATTACGCTAGCCTCAGAGGCTCCCTGTGACCCTCCATGTAGCCCTTCTCTCTCTAGAGGCAAGGGTCACAGCCTACTGAGTCATTTTCATGAAAAACCAGCAAGGGAGGTGAGGAGAAGCTTTCTTCCCTTGCACAGTCTCTGTTGTCTCCCAGGCTCAGTGATTAGTCAGAGAGGGGAGGGGGGACCCCGGGCCTGCCTTCTACTCCGGGCTCCAGCCCGGGGACCCTGATAATAGCAGCTCTTGGTAGCTGACTTTTTGGAAACAGGATGAGTATGATTCCCTGGACCACCTCCCCACAGCAGCCCCCCACTTCCTCAATATCTACGTCACCCTTACCTCAGGGCCTCCTTCCTTGTGCCTTATAGGGTTTGTACTGCTCTATTTCTCCAGTAGCGTGGCTTCCTCCTACAGCTCCTGACACACGTGCCCCCACCTGACTAACTGGGAGGTTTTTAACTAGTTTCAGCCAGCCCTTGATTGGTTTCAGGTGTTCCAATCAACCTAGCTGTCTTCCCTGCTTTCTGGAAGGATCTTAATTGGCCCCAGGTGTCTTAATTGACCTGAAGCAACTGCCATTTGCTTACCCTGGTAACAGGGATTTGTTTAGCCTGCGGCTAATATATCTGTCTCCCACTACTTTCCTATAGCCATCTGGCCTTGCCCCGTCACCACTATACAGAAAATCTAATGTCATAGAGCACCTTTTTTTATTTAATGTATCTATCTCAAAACAGTTTACAAGGTAATGAGTTAAATATGATCTAAGATATTTAGATCATAACTAGGGAGTGAAAATTATAGTGTAATAACTATGTAGGAAAATAGAATAGCCATTAGACATATATAATAGTGTAAAACACTCATCTATCCCTTGCCTTGAGGTGGCACATTTTTTTCTACATTAGTTTAACTGCAACATTTGTTGTGTGGTTATTGCAAGATAACAGAATATATACTTAACACAGCTTTCTTAAGGGTATCTCAAAAATTAAACAGTGCTCTTTTGAGCTGTGAAAAATTCCAAGTTTTGAACACAAGGTACCTAAACGTGAACCTGACCTGAAACACCTTCATATGAAACTTTAGAAAAAACATGATGCTGATCTGCAGCTTAGACGTATCGCTAATGCAACTGAATCCCTTTGGGAATGTTCTAACATTCTGGCAAGTTCAGATTCAGATGCGGATGTTTTCTCATTTAAACAAAAATGTGATCTTGTAACTATAAGCAAGGAGAAAGGCACTACCACTGAACAAATCAAATGTCAATTAAGTGCACTGGTTCTAAATGTTTGTATATATACACACTGAGTACACTGATAATACAGCACAGTCTTCCACTTGTGTAAATTGCAATGGTGTGAGTGACTTTGTAGCAACTGGTGTCTCCTCTCCTAGATCTTTTTTTAAAAAAATTTAAGTACATGAGACCTAGTACAAGTCAGGTCTATTCTAAAGGCAAACAAATGTTTCTGAGTTTCAACCCAAGTCTTCTCTGGGAGAGAAATGTTTACCATTATTCAAAGAGGGAATGGAAGCCAACACTAGCACAGAAACCATCCCTAATCTTCCTCATAATTTTGCAACAAAATTTAAAGAAGGGTTTCTACAAGTCTTTTCTAGCATATCACTGCTAGACGGTGATCCAATTTTTTATATGTTTAGCAAATGATATTTTATATGTTTAGCAAATGATATTTCAATATTCTGAAGGGTGAGATATTTAAGTGCTTTATAATGCAAAGAACTGGAAGCAATGTGTTATGTTTTGTTAATTGGATCAGTCAAGACTCAGCGGAGAACTCATGAGAGAGAAATTATCTGTCACTGTTTTCAAAGTGTTACACAGTCCCTATTTCCACATCTCACAAGTCAGAAGCCTGTCTAATTATATCACATGCAGTCATGTGAGTGTAAGACTCACAATAAAGTTGTTAAGAGTAGGCTGAATCAGAGGACCCTGTTTATAGACAGAAGGATTATCTGAGCATTAAAACTGCTCAGTTTTCATTAAAATGTACAGGGAAAAGTACAATGTCACTTTAAGTGGAAGGGGCACATAGTTTGATACTAGCATGGAAAGCCACTCAGATTTCTCTAGTCCCACTGCAGTGGGAGGGGGGAAGTATAAAGGAGAAGATGACAAACAAGGCAAAATAATGTACATCTAGACTGTACTACGATTGTATAGGACCCATCACCCTGACTAACTCGGAGGTAAAAAGACTAAAAGTTAACAGTGCAGACCATAATTCTTGGGAGCATTAAAGGGTGTATTGAAGCCTTTTGCCCAAAACAGCTAATATATATTCTGGAAGAAACACTTTGGTACATAATTACTATGCATCTTGCAAACTCAGATGAATGAGTAGGAACTATGTCTGAGAAATTGAATCTGCTGCACAGCAGAGCTATAAGTGAATCGGGGAAAATATGAAAAATAAGTTTATCCTTATTAGAAACACAAACTCCTCAAAACAAAGTGTTCCAAGAAAAGAAGCTTGAGACACTTGAAAAGTCAGTAACAGTGAGCAATTTACTGTACAAGGTGTCTCAGGCACGAAGGAAATAGAAGTCTGGACAGGATTCATGACTAGTTTTAGCCGCAAGCTTCTTAATTCAAATGCTCAGGAAGAGCCTATATATTTGGAGAGGAGCTATAAAATACCTATGAGGAAAGCTTGGCAAGTTAAGAATGAAGGTACATTACCAACTAGGGTAAATATACTGGTATTCAATTGGAAAGAATTCTAAAAGCAGCAAGAGATTTTAAGGCAAATTTTAAACTGACTTACACCCAATGCAATTCAAGGGAGTTGGACAAGAGTGTAAGTTGTCTCAGAATTTGGCTCACTAGCTGCAATGGAAATAGAATATGACTTCCTTTTTGAAATGCACTGTGTAAGCCAGTGTTCTGTGAACTGCAGTTTGTCTGTGAAGCAGCTGGTGATGACTCTCCTTGTTTGCAGCTACTACATTTCATTAGACTGTTACATTCAAATTAAATACCTCCCTCATATTACTTTTTATGGAAGCAATTGCAGAGGCTGTTCCTGGAATGTTCTGCAAAGGGAAGAGAAGTGTTAGTGAAATTCTCTCTCTATTAAGATGTGATCTTTGAGAAGACTTGACAATACTCATTACTAGGTACCATCTATTCGTTGGCAGAGTACAGAGCAGCACTGCCTAGGGGACAACATCTCTCAGTGTTCTTGATCTAATGCTATCCATGGAGCCCAGAAGTGGGGAGGGATTCTCAGGATTTATTAAATGGGAACGAAGTGGAGGAACAAGGAGAGGGAAGTAAGTGGCAAAGGCACTTTCTGCAGCTAAAAGATGCAAATGAAAAAGTGAGAAGGCACATACAGTAGCAACAGAGCTTTCAGGTTCTTCCTATACACAGCAGCATTCCTTCTTTCCTGCTTGTGAGTGTATTAGTGTGAATTAAATTTCACATTAACTTGCTAAAGGCCATGCATGCTCTATTAGGTTTTACCAAATGAAGATAATAATTATTAAAATATTTTCTAGGTAATTGTGCAAATACAGCAAATATTTTAATAGCAATTACAGTACTTGTTGGGGGACATGAGTTCAGCAACAAGCATTACTGGAAATTAATTAAAAGAAAATATTCTTTTAGCCCTCATTAGTACTGCAGAAGAGGAGAATAAAGATCTGCCAGTAATTCAGCAGACAGTTTATTTGCTACACACTAGACTGTGATGACAGAGCAATGCTGGTCAATTATTGAACCTACTGAGAAACATATCAGGAGCTTTGCCTTATTCTCTTTACTATTCCAGCTGTTCACAATGTTAGATTACTGCAGCCTCATTCCCTGCCCCAGAAATTAGGGAATAGATTAGACGAATAACAGTACACTGAGAAGAGCTGATAAGCTTTCACCATATACTCTATTAGGAATTTACCATGAGCATAGAGCTTAGGATAAGAAGGGACCATTAGATCAGACCTTTAAATTTCACCCAGATACCCATATATTGGTCCCAGTAATTTGTTAGACTAAAACATTTCAATCCTTGAGACTAAACAGTGTGTTACATAGGCAGAGTCTGAGGTGCCACCGATGCTCAATGCTCCTGCAATGGCAGAGTATTGATTATATGAGATGCCCAGATGACCTCAGCAGGTGAACCATGCCTCATTCTGCAGAGGAAGGTGAAAACCCCCCAAGGACCTTGCTAATGAGGCCTTAAGGAAAATTTCTTCTTGACCTCTGATCTAGTGATCTGTTTGATCCTGTGCATCTGAGCTAGACACATCAGCAAAGCATCTGAGAGAGGATTATCTGTACCACTTTAGAGCACTTGTCCACCCTGTCCACTGTTGTGGCTCCAGATGTGGCAATCATCGATACTTCAGAAGAAGGGGGAGGGAGGGAAAGTTCCAGAATACATCTGTTCAACTGTGCACCAGGGGGAAAAAATCCTTCTGAAAAAGGTGGATTCAGAGATGTTATGTCCTGTCTCACTATTACTGAACCTATGTTACCAAAAAAATCCCACCTCTGGTTATTACTGCCATGGTTTGGACCATACCGTGGATAGGATCTTAGTTATTTCTAGTATTTTAATATAATTTTAGACATATTTTAATGTAAGAAGATTCTATAAGAAACTGTTTTCTCTGAGTCACTTGGTGCCGTAGCACAATTGCTTCTGCTGCTTTTCCTTGAACAATATTAGGCCCTGATCCTGCAAAGACTTAAGAATGTGTCACTTTTATTTACCTGAGTAGCCTCAGAGAGTAAGATTACACATACGCTTAAGTCTTGGAGGATCACAGCCTATCATACAGTATGAACAGTTTAAATAGTGTGTTTCCTTTTGGTGCTCAAATATTAAATACAAACAAAAAAAATCAATGTCACTCAAACTTGATTTTGTAGGCCTATCTGGGCATAAGTTATTTGACATAAGACGGACGTCATTTCATAATGATGGGATCTAAATTAGCTGTTGCTGTTCAAGAAAGAGATCTTGAAGTCATTGTTGATAGTTCTCTGAAAACATCCGCTCAATGTGCAGCAGCAGTCAAAAAAGCTAACAGAATGGTGGGAATCATGAAGAAAGAGATAGATAATAAAAACTAAAGATCATAATGCCAATATATAAATCCACGGTATACAGGTTGAATATTGTGTGCAGATCTGGTCACCCCACCTAAAAAAAAAAATTAGGATTGGAAAAGATACAGAGAAGGGCAACAAAAATGATTAAGGGTATGGAACAGCTTCCATATTCGGAGAGAGTGGGAGGTTTCAGCTTGGAAAACAGGTGACTAATAGGGGATATGATAGAGGTCTATAAAATCATGAATGGTGTGGAGAAAGTGAATAAGGAAGTATTATTGACCCCTTCACATAATACAATAACCCAGGATCACCCAATGAAATTAGTAGGCAGCAGGTTTAAAACAAACGTAAGAAAGTACTTCACACAATACGGTCAATCTGTAGAACTTGTTGTTAGGGGACTTTGTGAAGGTCAAAACTATAATGGGGTTCAAAAAAGAATTAGATAAATTCATGGAGGATAGGTCCATCAATGGCTATTAGTAAATATGGTCAGGGATGCAACTCCATGCTCTGGATGTCCATAGCCTCTGACTGCCAGAAGCTGAGAGTCGACAACAGGAGACGGCTCACTCAATGATTGCTTGTTCTGTTCATTCCCTCTGAAGCACCTGGCATTGGCCACTGTCAGAAGACAGGATACTGGGCTAGATGGACCATTGGTCTGACCCAGTATGGTCATTCTTATGTTCTTAGTGGGCAGGTGAATGGAAGGTTAAACCATAAATAGGGGCTGAGCAAGCAGTATACTGGAGTCAGGATATCTATGCTAGCTAACACAAGCAGGAACACCCTGGTACTAGGGACAACAGATAAGATGTAAAGATGTAAAACTTGGAATGTAAAGATCAGGTTATATATGACCAGCACAAGTACAGAGCATGCTGGATAGGGATTGGTTCCTGAAAAGTAACCAAGCCAATCATGAAGTGTATGATGCAATGTATAGTTAAGAATTCATGTATTATCAGTGTTAGTAAAAATGCATATAAGGTAACATTTTTCTGTGTAACTTTGGATGTGTGGTACACCCTATACCTGCCCCCTGTCCTGAGTCTGATCAACTCAGCGTAGTTTTGCTGTATGCAAGATAAAGGAACCTGAATAACAAGACTAGAGACTGAGTTCTTGGGGAACAAGGTGGAAGAGGTCTCAGGAGAACCACAACAAACCTATGCTAAGAAACAGGGAAAATAGGAAAGCAGAGTTCTTAAAGGCCAAAAGGAAAATGAGCCATATTAATTCTGGGTGTAAGAAGCCAAGATTACCTTTGAAGTCAATGCAAGTTGTACAAATTTAAGGCATTGCTGAATTTGGCCCAAGTAAATTAAAAGGTATAAAGAGAGGTTATTCACCCTGTGCAGTAACTGTAGTTCTTTGAGATGGGTCACCCTATCAATGCTCCACCTCAGGTGCACGTTTGCCTGCAATCGGATATTTTAGGTAGCAGTACCTGTTCAGCCTGTGCAAGTGCTCTACTCCACCTCATGCTGTGCACTGTGGCTACATAGAGCTGTGCAGGCAAACCACCCTCAGTTCCTTCTCTACGGCAAAGCTCTGTAGCAGAGAACTCTGAAGAAGAGGGGAAGGAGGGTGTGTAATGGAGCACCCATAGGGGAACACAATGCAAAGAATTACAATTACTGCACAGGTGAGTAACCTCGCCGCCTTCTTCAAGTAGCGTCCCTAGTGGTGCTCCACTTAAGGTGAGTACTGAACAGTATCCTCTCAGGAAGGGGAGGGACTTTCGGAATCTAGTCCAAAACTGAAGACGGTACAGTACTGCCAGACACAGCACCAGAAGCTGTGTCATGATATTCAGAAAAGGTGTGTATGGCTCTACATATTTCAGCAATGGGAACATTCTTTAGAAAGGCCACTAAAGTAGAAAGAACTCTTGCTGAATGGACTAGTACAGAAGAATGTTGGAGATTGAGATTGATAACAAAAGGTAATACAGCTAGATATTCATGGAGAAAGTCTTTGCGTGGGAACTGGAGATCCATTAGAGCTGTCCACAATAGAGACAAACTATCTGGGAGATTTTCTAAATGGTTTATTCCTGTCCAAGTAAAGGTTAATGCCATTCTAATATCAAGTGTATGTAATACCACATCCGCCTAATTCAGGTGGGGTTTACAAAAGAAGCACCAACTGGATGAGGTAAGGAAACCACATCTTTCTTGGCACATCAGAACCACCAGAATAACCCTGGCCTTGTCTTTCCTTCTCTTGATCAGCACCTTGGATACCAGAAGAGTTGGAGGAAACGCATATAACAGACCTGACATCCAATGAAGGAGAAAGGCATTTCCCAAGGAGTGGTCGCCCACTCCGCATCTCGAGAAGAACTGGAGGCACTCTTGTATCTGGCCGTGACAGAGGTCTACCTGCAGGACTCCCCAACACTGAAATATGCAGTGGAATATAATGGAATCTATGTCCCACTTGTGATCCTCAGAGAAACATCTGTTGAGGGTATCTGCGATGATGTTCTGAATGCCCAGAAGATAAGCTTGCTGACATGCTGATATGATTTCGTATCACCAACTCCAGAGTTTCATTGCTTTGGTGCAGAGGGAGGGTGATCTCACTCCCCCTTGACAATTGATATAAAACATTCATGACTATCATCTGTCATGATCTTTGCCCCAATCAATGGCATAAAATGGAGATGTGCATTCCTGACCACCATGAGTTCCAGCAAGTTCATGTGTAGAGTGCTCTTGTGAGACAATCACCTGCCTTAAGCTACATGAGTGTTAAGATGTGCTCCTCATCCCAACAGGGAGGTAACTGTTGTTAGATATGGTTGAGTGAAGGGGACTCCTGTGCAAATGTTCTTTCCACCAGTTGAGGCAGAGACTATCTGTACCTGATGATGCTGGGGGAGCACAATTTAAAGGTTGGGGGCGGGTCATGTGACTGCCCTGACATGTCGCCTCTGGGAGGAACCTTCCGGTCCAGGGCAGCCAATCTCATCAGCTCCTGCGGCTGCCTGTGAGAGCCGGCCTGAGGAAGTGGTGGTGGCCTGCCTCCTCTGCTCCCTGCCCAGGCCTGGCAGCTGGAGAATGGGACTGAGTGAGCCAGAAACGTGCCGGGGCAGGGGTGGGGGCACAGCCAGAGCCCCCCTTTTACCAGGCAGCCTGGCAGGGAGCAGAGAGGGTAGGCCTCTGCCACTTCCCCAGCTGGGCTCTCATAGGCAGTCACCACGCTGCACAGGGGCATTGATTCAGAGCTATTACCCTCACCCAGAAGGAGAAGCGGCTCCGTCCTGCCCCCTCCGCTCCCTGTCCAGGCTCAGCTGCTGTGGAGAGGGGCCAAGTAAGCCAGAAACGTGCTGTGCAGGAGGTGCAGCATGAGAGAGACTGAGTCCCGCCGTCTCCCCAACAGGCAAACCAGAGCAAGCCCTGCAAGGGCAGTTCAGCACTCGCAGAAATCTGGGGAGGGTGTGACCCCACGTGCCCCACCACATGCGTTGCCTCTGAGTTGAGGGACTTCTTCACAACAGTAGGCACCCAGAGTAGTTTGTTCAAGCTGTGTTTGCTTGGCAAATAACCATTTCTGAGCCACCTGTGGAGGCAGCGCACGAGCAACCTGACCTGGTTTACCACAAAGTCCCAGCTGCCAAATGCCCCAACAACTGGAGACAGTTTTTGACTTATGTCTGGGGGCTGATTTGAACAGTAGTGACTAAATTTGATAGGGTTGTAAACCTGTGCATTGGGAGTTACGTTTGGCAGCTATTGCATCGAAGCAAGTTCCTATGAACTTCCATCATTGCATTGAGGCCAATGTGGACGTCTGAATTTTTAATTGCAGCCCCAGACTGAAGCTGTGTCTTCACTAGAGAGTTACAGTGGCACAGCTGTACCGATGCAGCTGTGTCATTGTAAGATCGCCCATGTACCTGCTTTATGCTGACAGGAGAGAGCTCTCCTGTCAACATAATTAAACCAACCCCAATGAGCCGTGCTAGCTATGTTGGTGGGAGAAGCTCTCCCGCCAATATAGTGCTGTGTACACTACCACTTATGCCAGCATAATTTATATCACTATGGGGGGTGGTTTTTTCACACCGCTGAGCGACGTAAATTTTGCCAACAAAAGTGGTAGTGTAGACATGGCCTGAGAAATAGATCTATGGTCATCTGAGTGGAGACCGAGGTCTCGCTGTAGGAGCGTCCCTTTGCAGCCAATCGTCAAACTATCAGAATATTAGGATTCCTTCTCTGTGACGGTAAGCCACTACCACTGACAGAACCTTCAAAAACACTCTGGGAGCAGAAGAGAGAGACCAAATGGAAGCACTCTGTATTGAAAGTGGTTTTCGCCTCGAGTGCAACATCAGAAACTTCTGTGGGAAGGGCGAATCACGATATGGAAATATGCATCTTGTAGGCTGAGGGCCAAAAACCAGTCCTTTAAAGCCAATGATGTGGTATTGCTGCAAGTGTTACAAATATGAACTTCTGTATCTTCACAAACCTGACTTAGAGTGGGTCCCCACCTGCTGTTCTTTTTCAGAACCAGGAAGTACCTGGAGTAAAACCCCTTTTCTCTGTGTTTTACAGTAACTGCTTCTGTAGCACCTAACTTCAGGCGGGAGTCTATTTCCTGCTTTAGAAGGTACTTATGAGATGGGTCCATGAAGAAGGATAGGGAAAAGGGGTGGGAGGGAGCGAGGGAAGTAAAGTGGATGAAACATCCTGCTCATATGATCTCCACAAATCACTTGTCTGTAGTGATATGCTCCCAAGCTTGTCAGAAGTGAGAAAGGGAGGAAGGCATGCGAACAGTTGCAGATGGTAAGAAGAAGGGGGAAGGCAACTCAGAACCTAGACCACCCACCAAAACTGGTGTTTTGAAGATGAGGCTCGTGAGGTCAATGCTCGTGTAGCACACAGTCTCTTTTTCTGGAACCTCTGCATCTTTTGTATGGATTCATAAGATCTCTGGGAGCTAGGGAATTGAGCAGGACGAGATCTCTGTGCTGTCTGGGACTTATTAAATTTATGCTCAGCTGTGTAAATTCCCAGAGACCATAAAGTGGCCCGGGAATCTTTTAATGTATGCAGAGACTTGTCTGTATTCTCCACAAACAATTTTAAGCAATTGAAGGGAAGGTCTTCAACTGTATTCTGGACCTTCCTCAGAAATCCTAAGAGCTGAATCCAGAAGGCCCTTCTGATGACCACTACCATAGAAACAGAGCGAGTAGCTGTGTCAGCAGCATCCAGAGAGGCCTGCACAGATGGTCTGGCAAGAAACTGATCCTCTGTAATGATTGCCTGGAACTAGTCCCTCTGCTGTGGTGGTAGATGCTCAATAAACGAAGTGAACTTTGAGTAGCTGGTGTGATTATATTTCACCATCCACAACTGATAGTTAGCAATTCTAAACTGCAGAGATGTAAACAAATATGATTTGCAACCAAATAAATTTGAGATACTTCTGAATTTTGTCATGTGGTATTGATTTACCATGGTGCTGCCTTACACATTCATGTACAGCCTTGACAACTAGGGAGTTGGGAGATGGATGAGAAAACAGAACCTCTGAATCTTTAGATGAAACATAATATTTCCTATCAGCCCATTTACAGGTGGGCAATATTGTTGCTAGGGTATGCCAGATTACTTTTGCAGGATACAGAAGAGCCTCATTAATAGGTCATGCAAGTCAGGCAGATGACGCTGCGTGCAATATATCAAGCAGTTTATGTTGTGACTCCTTCGTCTCCTCAAGTGGAATTTTGTAAGGAGTTCGCTGTCCTTTCAGTGAAGTCCTGGAACTGTTTGAAGTCGTCAGCCTGGGATGGTGAGGCAGGCATAACTGCTTCATTGGGGATGAAGAAGAGAGGTTGGTTGGCAGGATGATTCTCATCTCCTATTTCTCAAAGATATCCTCTTCTGGATCAGACCTTTTGGAGAGAGAGGAGGAGAGGGACTGTCTACCCTTATCATGGCAACTAGTGATGCTAAGGGCCCTAGAGAATTGTTGGCGGTATGCTGCCCATGGATCCCAGTATGGCCAATGAAGGGGGTCCACATGATGTAGGTGAAAAAACTCAAGCTCCCTTTCCTAGAGTCCTATTGAGAGGATTCTTGAATCTTCCACTTAGAAGCTCTAGGGGAGTATTGCACTGAAGTGATAGAGGCAGTCAACTTACTCAGGAGACCGATGTATGGGGAGAGAAGGCAGTCCCTGGCCTGAGTGAGAAGCTGGATGGAGGGAGCTCTCCATTATAAGGAAACACATTTTAATTTCCTGGTTCTTTCTGGGTCTCGATTTTAAGACCAGGCAAAAATTTCCTTGGGGAATCACATGCACGCTGCTATCCCCCACCCCCCCAAAGTGTAACGGACCATACCAGGACTGTCTGTTGCTCACTAGGATAGCCTCCTGGCAGAGAAGACAATGTTTAAAAGTTGGAGAGCCAGGCATATCCACCCAGCAATCTAAAGTTCCCCTCAGGGAAAAATTGAAAGGACAATGGTCCTTACAACCATTGTTTTAACTAATAGTAACAATAACTTAGATAAGTAAAACTACGAGAAAAACTGCAATTGAACTAAGCTCAACTTGGACTCCATCTCAGGCCAAGGTGCTTGAGAAGGAACTGAGGATGGTTCACCAGCACAGCTCTATATAGCCACAGCGCAAAGCACAAGGCAGAATAGAGAGCATGCATGGGCCGAACTGGCACTGCTCCCTAAAATCTCCGATCAAAGATGCGTGGGGCACATGCGCACCTGAAGTGGAGCACCCATAGGGACACTACTTGAAGAAGAGCTGTCTGTTTTATTGGTGTTACAGTGTCTGGTTTATTGAGTGTTGCAGAACTAACTTACTTTTTATAATTAATTAAAAAGGCCACAAGAGTTTGCATGGTTTAACAATTAAAAGTTCAGTGGAACCCCACGCATACAGGTAAATATATAGGGAATCCTCGGACTTACAACGCCCAACTTACGTCGGATGCCACTTACAACGCTTTTCAACTGACTGCCTGTTTCGCACTTATGACGCTCAATTTGCATAAAGTTCGCTTGAAATCGCTTCCTGGTTGCTTTATACCGGTACGGAGCTGGAAGGAGTCACTTCTGATTGGCTTCAAGGCAGCAGGGTAGCTTGTTGCCAAGTAGGGTTGCTGCTTGTTTTTGATTGGCTCCCGGCCCTGGGCTCAGCCAATCAGAAAGCTTGAACAGTGATTGGCTGAGGCTCAGCATGTGTGCCATTCTCCCTGGCTTTCTGAGCAGCATATGTGAGTTTATATGTTTATTTGACTGCTGTTTACAAAATACAGTGTACAGTAAACACATTGATGTTGCAACATGAGTCATCTATAATTCATTTAGTACAAAAATCTGGGTTATTGTGGTGAAAATAGTGTATCAAGCCTTGGTTCAGGAACCAATGCCCCCTTCATACCATTGAGTCCTATGGGAAAAGCGGTTTCGACTTGCAACGCAATTCTGAGGAACGAATTGTGTCATAAGTCCGAGGACTCCCTGTATTTCATAATATCTGAATTATTGATTACATTAGTTTTATATCTAATATTTTAGATAAAGGCATTTGAACAAAAATCTAATGGATGAAAAAAATTATTAGATCTTATATGCAGTAATGGATTGAACATGGTTGGTATAGCGTGAGTTCAGAACAGTGTTTGTAATCCTGTGGATGCATTGCAATCTGTAACTGAACTTCTGAGCACCATCAATTTATTAATGGTATCTCTAGGAATAACATCAAAGACTAAATTTTTGAACATCATACTTGAACCACTCAATGCTCAAATGGAAGTTTTCAAAAAGCATAACTTCCTGAGCCCTCCCATTCCTTAGAACATTTGTGTACCACATGTAAGATCATAGAATATCAGGGTTGGAAGGGACCTCAGGAGGTCATCTAGTCCAACCCCCTGCTCAAAAGCAGGACCCATACCCAATTAAATCATCCCAGCCAGGGCTTTGTCAAGCCTGACCTTAAAAACGTCTAAGGAAGGAGATTCCACCACCTCCCTAGGCAACGCATTCCAGTGTTTCACCACCCTCCTAGTGAAAAAGTTTTTCCTAATATCCAACCTGAACCTCCCCCACTGCAACTTGGGACCATTACTCCTTGTCCTGTCCTCTTCCACCACTGAGAATAGTCTAGAACCATCCTCTCTGGAACTACCTCTCAGGTAGTTGAAAGCAGCTATCAAATCCCCCCTCATTCTTCTCTTCTGCAGACTAAACAATCCCAGTTCCCTCAGCCTCTCCTCATAACTCATGTGTTCCAGACCCCTAATCATTTTTGTTGCCCTTCGCTGGACTCTCTCCAATTTATCCACATCCTTCTTGTAGTGTGGGGCCCAAAACTGGACACAGTACTCCGGATGAGGCCTCACCAATGTCGAATAGAGGGGGACGATCACATCCCTCGATCTGCTCGCTATGCCCCTACTTATACATCCCAAAATGCCATTGGCCTTCTTGGCAACAAGGGCACACTGCTGGCTCATATCCAGCTTCTCGTCCACTGTCACCCCTAGGTCCTTTTCCGCAGAACTGCTGCCTAGCCATTCGGTCCCTAGTCTGTAGCTGTGCATTGGGTTCTTCCGTCCTAAGTGCAGGACCCTGCACTTATCCTTATTGAACCTCATCAGATTTCTTTTGGCCCAATCCTCCAATTTGTCTAGGTCCCTCTGTATCCTATCCCTGCCCTCCAATGTATCTACCACTCCTCCCAGTTTAGTATCATCCGCAAATTTGCTGAGAGTGCAATCCACACCATCCTCCAGATCATTTATGAAGATATTGAACAAAACCGGCCCCAGGACCAACCCCTGGGGCACTCCACTTGACACCGGCTGCCAACTAGACATGGAGCCATTGATCACTACCCGTTGAGCCCGACAATCTAGCCAGCTTTCTACCCACCTTACAGTGCATTCATCCAGCCCATACTTCTTTAACTTGCTGACAAGAATACTGTGGGAGACCGTGTCAAAAGCTTTGCTAAAGTCAAGAAACAATACATCCACTGCTTTCCCTTCATCCACAGAACCAGTAATCTCATCATAGAAGGCGATTAGATTAGTCAGGCATGACCTTCCCTTGGTGAATCCATGCTGGCTGTTCCTGATCACTTTCCTCTCATGTAAGTGCTTCAGGATTGATTCTTTGAGGACCTGCTCCATGATTTTTCCGGGGACTGAAGTGAGGCTGACTGGCCTGTAGTTCCTAGGATCCTCCTTCTTCCCTTTTTTAAAGATTGGCACTACATTAGCCTTTTTCCAGTTATCCGGGACTTCCCCCGTTCGCCACGAGTTTTCAAAGATAATGGCCAATGGCTCTGCAATCACAGCCGCCAGTTCCTTTAGCACTCTCGGATGCAACTCGTCCGGCCCCATGGACTTGTGCTCGTCCAGTTTTTCTAAATAGTCCCTAACCACCTCTTTCTCCACAGAGGGCTGGCCATCTATTCCCCATGTTGTGATGCCCAGCACAGCAGTCTGGGAGCTGACCTTGTTCGTGAAGACAGAGGCAAAAAAATCATTGAGTACATTAGCTTTTTCCACATCCTCCGTCACTAGGTTGCCTCCCTCATTCATTAAGGGGCCCACACTTTCCTTGGCTTTCTTCTTGTTGCCAACATACCTGAAGAAACCCTTCTTGTTACTCTTAACATCTCTCGCTAGCTGCAGCTCCAGGTGCGATTTGGCCCTCCTAATTTCATTCCTACATGCCCGAGCAATATTTTTATACTCTTCCCTGGTCATATGTCCAACCTTCCACTTCTTGTAAGCTTCTTTTTTATGCTTAAGATCCGCTAGGATTTCACCGTTAAGCCAAGCTGGTCGCCTGCCATATTTACTATTCTTTCGACACATCGGGATGGTTTGTCCCTGTAACCTCAACAGGGATTCCTTGAAATACAGCCAGCTCTCCTGGACTCCTTTCCCCTTCATGTTAGTCCCCCAGGGGATCCTACCCATCCGTTCCCTGAGGGAGTCGAAGTCTGCTTTCCTGAAGTCCAGGGTCCGTATCCTGCTGCTTACCTTTCTGGAAGGTTTTCAAGGCTTAGAGTCACAAACCCCTTCAAGGTGCCACAAACACCCTGCTCTTCCCGGATTGCTAAAAGAGGAGAATGAGGGTGCCACAGCTGGGGCGGGGAGGGTTCCAGTGTGAAAAAGGATAAAATACTGCTATATATATGTTTGGTGCTCTTCCATTAACAGTGAAAACTGAAGACTTGACAGAGTATATGAAGGATTTATTGGAAAAAAGAGTTAATGAATTGCATACCAAGATGGCAAGCCAATATCCTTTAGGTTTAACCATAGTACAAAATAGTTGTGGTCCAGAAGAGATTAAAGGCATTTACCAGAACATCAGAATTCATAACTCTGTTATCTCACTTTTAATTAAAATACCAATGCATAAATTCATAAAACTCCTTTGAACTCTACTCTGTTAGAAAATGTATAAGCTGACAATAAACCATAAGTATATAACTTCACAGAGTGTTAAATGCATGTTTTAGATGCAATTTTCTTGCTTGTTCACAATGATTTGACACCTTTTAACAAAACTGTTCAGTTTAACTGGATTTAGGTGTTAAGAATAAAACTTTTTTTTTTACCTGTTCACAGTAGTATTGCTTTGATCATGTGTATATTTCCAGGAATGAAACATCCCTTCCTTGCTATTATTTTGACTGAGCTGCAATAAGCAGAAAGAATATCTATAAAAATACTATTGATATATTTTAGAATAAGCACCAAGAATGCAAAATGAAATAAATGGCATAATTAAAGTTATTTGACAAACAAATCCCACCTGTGTTCTTCTAGTCGTATTTTTTGACAAACTAAGATCTGCCAGTTGTTCCACTGCTGTCTTGTAAGCATCCTGTAAAACAGAAGAGCAACTACAATATTTCGTAGGTGTGAAGACACTTTTCAGGCATGATCATTTATTTATCTTGGATCTTTTGGTCCAAAAATTATCCTCAGTTAAAACCATGCAAAACCATTCGCTTCAGTGAGGTTCCAAGTGTGTAACTGAGGGCTGAATTTAGCTTTCAATAAAACATTTAAATTGCTGTGTGAATTTAGTGCTCATGAACAGTGATGGCTTGAGAGGCCTGGAATCACACAGAAAAAGTACAGCACATGGGCAGGGCTTCTTTATACAGCAACGTTGTCCAAGAGAAATCACTTTTCTATAGATGGCAGGGCTAATATTACTCCATAGTAGTTTTTGACCCACACTCATTCAGTTTTTGACCTCTCTGTTGAGACTGCCAGTTAGACAAGTTGTGAAATCTGCAGACAGAGAAAGCCATGGATTGGCTCTTTCCCCAGGCTAAACTGATTTGTCACAGATGCTCAATTCTTATTGTAATGTACTGTTAGAGCACATGGAGAGCAGCAACATGTGCACCTGGAGCAGCAGAAAGATTCCTGCTGTGGTAAACATGGCCCACTGAGCTTTAACTCCTCAAGCCTGTTTTAGATGCATCAGGCTACCCGCCTCAGGCAATAAATCAGCAGCGCTGCTGAATTCAATCCATGTGAATGAATGAGTTAGTCAACTTTCTGTTGAGAACCTCATTCTGCTACCAGGTTGGTCTGACGGTACAGAGATGATGTCCTAACCCAGTGTCCCATCACCTGTGAACCTGGCCCCAAGAGTGGTTCCTGTTGCTTTGTCAGACTGGGACAGAGAAGAAGATAGGGAAGCCCTTATTCAGACTGAAGAATTCACTCCCTGAGGCCTTACTGATGAATTCTACAGAACTCTGAGGTGAATACTGACTTATTGCTCTAATTCAGAACAAAGTAACAGAATGTGACAATAGCTTTTGCTCTATTAAGGGACACAACTGGAATGCTTCCCAGGGCCTTCCAGGTTTGCTTCAACTATCCTTGCTGCCATTATAGTTGCTAATTATGTAATGAGTTTTTTTGTGCTTTTGTGTGCGTCTGTGTGCATGTGTGTTTAATTGAGAGCATGCACACGACATGGGAACTTGCCAAATTAATTTCACATAGGCTGCTGAGCAGCCACCAAATGGATATTTCATCATTTTATCTAAGGGAAAGGAAAATCATGTTCAACAATATGAAGGGTCTATTCTCACATGCATACATGTAACTCCCCTGGAAAGGAATAGAAGATACAAATATGTAACAAAGATAGCATAGATTGCTATATTTGCTCAAAAAATCTATATTTTGCAGGTTTAGATTCTGCAATCAAAACGGTCTTCCTATTGGTGAGGTGTAAAGTGCACTGAAATGAGTTTTCACTTTTTAAAACTAAGTACATCTTACAGTTTGACCTCATGCAAATCAAAGAGGGCAACTATAACTTTTAAAGAAAACTTGGAATATGAATAAGTGATTGGCCAATTACAATGAGAACGCTGTTCAAAAATGCAGTTGCCTATCTTTATTTGAAAAATATTTTAAAAAAGAAACATTTTTTTTCCTAGTGGAGCCATAATTTCATTTATAACCCTACTTCTTCAGATGCATGGAGTGAAAATTACAGATGCAGGCATAAATATACTGACACATGAAGAGAAGGGAGTTACTTTACAAGTGGAGAACCAGTGCTGACAAGGCCAATTCAATCAGGGTGGATGTAGTCCACTCCCAACAATTGATGAGGAGGTGTCAATACCAAGAAAGGGAAAATTGCTTTTGTAGTGAGCCAGCCACGCTGTCCCTATTCAAGCCCAAATTAATGTTATATTTATTGTTATATTTGCAAATGAATTGTAGCTCTGCAGTTTCTCTTTGAAGTCTGTTTTTGAATTTTTTTTGTTGAAGAATGGCTACTTTTAAATCTTTTATTGAATGTCCAGGGAGACAGAAGTGTTCTCCTACTGGCTTTTGTATGGTACCATTCCTGATGTCTGATTTGTGTCCATTTATTCTTTTACGTAGAGACTGTCCAGTTTGGCCAGTGTACATGGCAGAGGGGCATTGCTGGCACATGATGGCATATATCATGTTAGCAGATGTGCAGATGAATGAGTCTCTGATGGTGTGGCTCATCTGGTTGGGTCCTCTGATGGTGTTGCTAGAGTAGATATGGGGACAGAGTAGGCAATGGGGTTTGTTACCTGGGTTAGTGTTTCTGTGGTGTGGTGTGTAGTTGTTGGTATTTGCTTCAGGTTGGGGGGCTGTCTGTAAGCGAGGTCTGGCCTGCCTCCCGAGGTCAGTGAGAATGAGGGATCGTTTTCCAGGATAGGTTACAGATCGTTGATGATGTGCTGGAGAGGTTTTAGCTGGGGGCTGTACATGATGGCCAGTGGAGTTCTGTTATTTTCCTTGTTAGGCCTGTCCTGTAGTAGGTGACTTCTGGGTATCTGTCTCACTCTGTCAAACTGTTTCCTCACTTCCCAATCTGTTTCCTCACTTTTTGTGGATACAGACTAACACGGCTACCCCTCTGATAATTTCATTTATGGCTTTTTAAGTAGTACAGTAGTGGTTTAGTCCTTTTCAACTTAAGTGTCTAATTTGTTTGATAGATTTTCAAAACCAACATTTAGGTCTGAAACCTATGAAGTTAATTCCAGATAGGTTTGACTTCAATTACTATCAAAAGACTGATATTTATTCTGCTCTTACCTTGTGCAACTTGCTTGAAAGAACACCTGTAAAAGACCAACAGTTGGTTTATGCTTACAGAAGTCCTCTAGAAAAATTCATACAGAATTTTGAATAACAGGGATTCCTTACCGCCTGTTCCAGTCTTGTCTCCCGACAGATAGTATTTATTTTCAGGAAGGTGGACATCATGTTCCAAATCACTGGTATGTATATTCTATAACAGTATTTGAGTTTTAGTAAGTGCAAAAGCAGAGAAACTAAAGATATATGGTAACTATGACAATGTAGGTTTAATAACTTTATGAGCCAGACCGAGGAAGTGGAGAATGGAGAGAGCTGTTAACAGGAATAGCTGTGGGACAGAGAAATGATATGAAGTAAATACTTCCACTTGGCCTGCTGGGTGACCTTGGGCAAGTCACTTCCCCTATCCAGGCCTCAGTTTTCCCATCTATAAAATGGGATAATATTGACCTCTGTAATAAAGTGCTGTGAGATCTACTGATGAAAAGCAATATATAAGAGCTAGGTATTATTATTACTTGTACTAGACTAAGAAATACATTGAAAAGATAATATTGTGCATTCATATAGTGCAAGGGTGGCCAACCTCAGCCTGAGAAGGAGACAGAATTTACCAATGTATATTGCCAAAGAGCCATAGTAATATGTCAGCAGCCCCCCATCAGCTCCCACCCTGCTCCCAGCGCCTCCCACCCACCGGCAGACCGATCAGCCCCTCCCCCTCCCTCCCTGATCAGCTGTTTTGTGGCATGCAGCAGGCTCAGGGGAGGGGTTGGGAAGGGGTGGAGTGGGGGCAGGGCCCGGGGCAGAATCCGGGGTTGAGCAGTGACCACCCCCCAGCACATTGGAAAGTTGGCGCCTGTAGCTCTAGCCCCAGAGTCAGTGCCTGTACAAGGAGCCGCATATTAACTTCTGACGAGCCGCATGTGGCGCCGGGGCCGCAGGTTGGCCACCCCTGGTATAGTGCCTTTAATCTCAAAGTATCCCAAAGAAATTTACTGATCACGGTCCTGATCCTGCAGGGGGCTTCATGTGGGCAGACCTTCTTTCCTTTGCAAAGTCCTATGAATTTGACTGGTGCTCCAGACAGAAAGCTGGGTCTGTCTGTATAGGGTTCACTACGAGATTGGGGCTTTAGGGTTGTGCATCAGTAACTGCCTGCATGAGAATTACCACTGGCTTTTTCAGTAACACTAGTTGTGTGCATGAAGTGATGTCCTTGTGTTTGTGGAGTCCACTGTTTGGTAATGTACCTGACCTCCTCCGCACCTGATCCACAGACGTGCTGAGTGTGTTACAACCCCAGCGGCAGAGTCTCCTTGTGACAACCTGTAGCCACTCCTGCTTTCCGGTTAGTAGGGGCCTGTTTTCACCTTGCCTGGGAGGGGGGTCAAAGCTGGTGGCTGTGTCCCGCTTGCAGACTCAGGAGCCCGAGCAGAAGCAGCAAGGCTGCGAGGTGAAGAAGGGGATCACGGCCAGGAACTACCGACCCCTGAAAGGGAGCGTGCAAGTCGGAAACCGGCACCACAGCCCCGGACTCCCAGCACTACGGCAGGTGGCGACGTCCCTGCGCCCGTGACCCGTGTCTGGTGCCCCCGAGGGCAGCGGTTTAAGGTGTATTCACAAAGAAACCACCGACCAGCTGCGTCCCCGCCGGACGCGGCCAGGCCAAGCCCACCCGGGGGCGCTGGCTCCGCTCTGCTCCTGCAGAGCAGCGAGGAGGCGGGGAGCCCGTACCTGGCGGGAGTCGGAGGAGAGGCTGGTGCCATAGATGCCGCCTGTGAAGTCTCCCCCGTCCACAGCGCTGCAGCGCCAGCTCCTCCTGCCAAACCTGGGGGGGGTAAGAGAAGCGCAGGGGCGTGAGGGGCAGGCCACGGGCCGGGCCTGGGGTGACCGGGCCGCCCCCCCACCTACCCTCGGAAGCTCCCGGGTGACTGTGTCGCAGCGACTCCGGCCCCGCTGCCGGGCCGGTCCATCGGACCCTCCAGCCGCCTCCGCTTCGGCCGGCCCCGCGTTGCGGCGTCCCCGGCCCCGCCCCGCGTCACAAGGAATCGCTATGGGAACCGGCCCGGGGCCCAGCCGCTGCCCCGGCCCCACGGAGGCCTGTCACCCAGTGGGGGGGCGGAGAGCCAGCGCTTCGAGCCTCTCCCTCCGGCCCCTGAGCGTCTCTACCCCCAGCTCCCTGCACCCCCCGTCCCGCACTCAGGCCCACGTTGGGGGGGGGGGGTCGAGGGGGGGGAGTCTGGCGCCCCCGCCGCTCTGACCCCCTGCTGCAATCCCCCCCCCCCTTTGGGGAGGTTTTAGAGCAGTTCAGGCCCAAGCTGTGCCACTTACTTCGTTTTATAGATTTACGGTCGGGGCAGGGTGTGTGGACCCCCAGCGAGCTGGAGCCTGCTTGTGTTGAGGGCTGCCAAACATGCCCAGGCCACCAAGCCCAAATATGGGGACAACTGTTTTCTTGAACAACTAAATTTGAAATCTTAGGAACCGGGGGCAAGAGAGCAGCAGTTTTTCTCCTGTCTGCTTCCTTCTCTTCCTCCTCTGTTTTCACTCAGTCAAATCCTCTTCAATCTCACTCTTTTTCGCCTCCACTCCTGCCTTCTCTTACTATCTCCTTTCGTGTCTCCTGCCCACCTGGATTTCCCTTCTTCACTCTCCACTCTCACATCATCTTCATTCTCAATGTGCTTTGTCTCACATCTGCATGTTTGCTTGGCCCCACCTCTACACCACTACCTCAGTTCCACCACCTGTGATGAAATCCTCAGTCTAGGCCTTCATCTCGTCTCCCCTTAGATATTGCATTTCCCTTGTCTGTGGCCTCTCCACATTCCAGTTCTCCTTACTGCAGCATATATAGAATGCAAAGCCTGATTTTTTTTACTCATACAAAAGAGAGCAACTACACAACAACTCCTTCTCAGATAACTCAATTGGGTCCTTATTTGTTTAGGATCCAGTTCGTATATGCCCTCCCAGAACTTGCTCTAGGTTTTCTTCTGTTCCCTGTCCTGCTCATTAAGCACCAAGCTCTCCAGTCCATTTCTTCACAGAATCTCACCTCTTCCAGATGGAGAGTCATCTCTACTGCTTTGACCAGCTGGAACAGCCTTTTGGTATATCTCTGTTCTTCACTTATTTCTCCATTGCATCCCACTCCAGTACCAACTTAGTTGGTACTCCTTTCATCAGTAATGCCAGTGTGGTGCAGTTAGCTTCTGTCCAGCTACCTTTACTACATCTGGGGACTTAATAGCCTCCCTGAAGATTTCTCTACACTCATCATCTTCAGCACAGAAGATCACTCTCAACCGCTCTCTTCAACTTCCTCAGATTCTGCGGAGATCATTACATCCTACAGAGAAGATGTATTATGTTCTGTTATTCTGAGTCTTCCTTTTTAGCTATAGCAGAAGTCCTTCTCCAAGGATTGCCTCCTCTTTTCTTGGGTCAGTTCATGAGGAAGAACCAGCGAAAGGGATGTCAGGGCATTCTTCCTCTCATTGCAGGAGACGCTGTTCTGGCAGATTACAAGTTCCACTTTAGCTTCATATGGCCTATCCTTATGGTAACCAGTCCTGGCCTTACTGGAACCCTCAACTTGATTAATCTGCTGCATATTCTTTGAGAGTCCCTTTGTCTAGGAATAGGTCATGTCCTACTGTGAAGCCTTCAAGATTAGTGCAACCATCTTGGCAGAGTGACCCTCGTGATTTGGGAGAGGAAATCCAAAGTGAGGATGATGATCATATGTATCCTTCTATTCCTTTGACAATTTCTTCATCTTTGCTGGATGAAGTGGTCAATCTATCTACAATGTACCATTTTAAGGCTTTTCAAGATCTCTTAAAGAGGATGCTGTCACCTTAGAAATCCTTTGGAAGTTGTACAAGAATAGTAACATAACTAGTTTGATGCATTACACCATACAATTCAAGGTCAATTGGCAATGCCCATACACAGAGGTATCCTTGAACCAGTCAGGGATCAATGACAGACCCAGCCTCCCTCTTAGCTATCTCCCAAACAAAAAGAGCATCAATACTGAGTCCTTCCAAAAGGTTTTGAGTATTGTTATACTCCTCGTGTTCCAGTTCTTTAACAGTAGCTGCTGTTCATGAGAAAACTAAGCAACACAATTAGCCAAAGTCAACACCAAGGGTAAATATTTGAAAAAAAATAGACCTACTCAGGAGAAGGTCTAATTCTTCTGCTAGCTTTCAGATTGCCAATTGCCATGCTTTGCTAGCCAAATATGACTACCTCCAATGAGACAAGATCTCCCAGTTTATGGAAAAACTTTTAGAGGACTCAACGATAGAGCTAAATTCCAGGTCCTTAGATCAGCTGATTGACAAGGTGGCTCTACTAGTAGTGCTACAAGAGCAAGACTCTCCTCTACATCTGAGTGCAATAGAGAGGGTGTTGGGGTAGAGGATTTTTTTACTCATACAAAGGAGAACAACTGAGTTTTAGGGCAGAGGATTTTATTCCCATTACTTCCTTATTCTGAAGAAGAAAGGAGAGTAGCATCCCATACTGGACCTCAGGTGAGTCAAAAAGTTCATCCATAGTCTTCAGGTCAGGATGGTCAATCTAGCCTCTACAGTCTCCTCCCTAGATCTACTGGATTGGTTCACGACTCTCAACTTGCAGGATGCATACTTCCCAATCTCCTGTCCACTCCACAGGAAGTACATGTAATGGTGAAGGACATTCATTACCAGTTCCGAGTGCTACCATTTGGTTTTTCTGTGGCATGAAGGATGTTCATCAACTACTGGTGGTAGTAGTGCATCTGTGAAGACATCTATCCTTATGTCAGTGACTTATTGATTCAGGGGAAATGGTCACAGCAGGTCACCAAGACTGTGTAGGTGGTTCTCCATCTGTTCTCCTTGGTAGGTCTCTGGATTAGTTAAGTCTGGTCTCACTCCTAGTCTATCAATAGAGTTCATAGGAGCACTTCTCAACTCAATATCAGCAAGCTTACCTCCCTCACAACAGATTTTGCATCACAGGGCGTCTCATAATAGCTCTTCACACTCAAAAAACCCATCAGTCTCAGTTTATTGGGTCATATATTCTTTTGCATTTATGCAATGCCACATGCCAGACTTCATCTTTGGCCTCTTCAGGGTTAGTTAAAATGGATCCATCAGCTAAGCAGACACACAATGCATGTACAAGTCCTTCCCCCTGGGGTTCTATCATTTCTGCTGTGGTGGAAGGATCTGCAAAATGTCTGCCAAGGTGTGATGTTCACATCACCATCCCCTATAAAGACTCCTGTAACAGATGCCTCTAGACAAGACTGGGGAGCACACCTGAAACCTCTTCAGACAGACACAGGGATGGTGGTTCCCAACATAATCTCAGCTACATATAAATGTGCTAGAACTCAGGGTCATTAATTTGGCTCGCAAAGCATTTTTACTTCTCATCAAGGGACCACCATCCAAATTCTGATAAACAATATTGCAGTGATGCACTATGTAAACAGACAAGGAGGAAGAAGATCATCCCCTCTGTGTCAGGAGATTATTCATCGATGGGTGTGGGGAGTTCAACATTGTCAGTTTGATAGCCCTGCACTTGACTGGGGTTCAGAACAGTTTAGCAGGCCAACTCAGCCAGAAGTGCTTTCCCATTTGCAAATGAACCCTGAAAGGTTCAGTCCCCACAGTTATGAAAAATTTATGGGACGTTTCCACCACAGACTTTTTTGCAGCCAACTCAAACAAGAAATGTTACATTATTTTGCTCCCAAGGAGGAATGCGCCCAGGCTCCCTTTGGATGCTCCCATTTGGTGGAACACAAATCTAAGATAAATTTTCCCTCTGATTCCATTCGTTCCCAGAGTCCTCAGAAAATAAGCCAGAGCAATGCCAAATTAATTCTGACAGCACAATCGTGGGTGTACCAGTTTTGGTACTTGGAGCCAATGCATCTAGAAGTTTGTCCATCTTCATACTCCCAGTTCTTCCAGAAAACATTTTGCAGAGCCTATTCTACATCTGGACCCATCTACATCATTTCTACATCTGCTAGTATGAGATAGTTGGCTAAGTTTGGTAGACATATGTTGTTCTGCTACAATGCAGGACATTCCAATTTATAGCAGGAAAGTTTTGTTGAGTTTTACATATAAAGCCAACAGGAAACATTTTTCATTATGGGCTGTTTAACATCATCTTCAACCCTTGGAGACTTCCACTCCTATCACTGTGGATCATTTATTATCCCAGAAACTCTCAGGTCTTTCAGTCAGCTCCATTAAGGTTCATTTTGCAGCAATGTCACCCTCCCATTCAGGTCTAACAGTATTTTCACACCTGACTGGGACTAAATTTCTGAAGGGGCTGGTTCATGTTTTTCCACCAGTTAAGGAAATTCTCCCTCCCTGAACTTAAATGTAGTATTCTACCTTTGATGGAACACCTATTTGAGCTTGTCATCATGTATTTTATACCACCTTTTCTATTAAAATGGCATTCTTGGTGGCTTTTACATCTGCTTGGTGGGTGAACAAGATTCAGGCATTAATGGCAGGACTTCTTTTCACAAGACAGAGCTACTCTTTGACCTCACCAAAAACTTTTACTCAAAGTAGTTTCAGACTTTCACTTGAACTGGTACATACATACACTTACCAGTATTTTTACCTAGGTCCTCACTCATCTCCTGCAGAAGCAAAACTCCATACAAGGTACATTGAGAGCCCTTTCCTATTAGCTCACACAGTCTGCAACTTTTGGAGATCTGTCTAGTGGGCAAGCTATTTTGCCTCTGGTCTACACTGGGGGGGGGGGGGGGGATTGACCTAAGATGCGCAACTTCAGCTACGAGAATAGCGTAGCTGAAGTCGACGTATCTTAGGTTGACTTACCTCGTGTCCTCACGGTCCGGGGTCGACTGCCACCGCTCCCCCATCAACTCCGCTTCCGCCTCTCATAGAATATCAGGGTTGGAAGGGACCTCAGGAGGTCATCTAGTCCAACCCCCTGCTCAAAGCAGGACCAATCCCCAATTTTTGCCGCAGATCCCTAAATGGCCCCCTCAAGGATTGAACTCACAACTCTGGGGTTAGCAGGCCAATGCTCAAACCACTGAGCTATCCCTCCCCCGTCCCATGGCGGAGTACAGGAGTCAACGGCAGAGCGATCGGGGTTCGATTTATCGCGCCTACACTAGACGTGATAAATTGATCCCTGATAGATCGATCACTACCCACTGATCTGGCGGGTAGTGTAGGCGTACCGTACTCTCAAAGTGACTGTCAGACTTTATCAGGATCTCATATGAAATGAATAAATTAGCTTCTCCTTCTCAGATCAAAGCACAGTCCTAGAGCTCAGGCAGCCTCCTTAGCTTGTTTGAGGAGCATCTCTAGATCTGAAATCTATAGGGCAGCTATTTGGAGCTTGATGCATGCCTTTACCAATCATTATTCTCTAGTGGTAGACTCTACACTTGACACTCAATTTGGCAGGGTAGTCTTACAGTCCTTATTTAAATAGGACTCCTGGTATTCACCTCGTTAGGGAGACAACTGCTAGACAATCACCTAGAGTTGGCTCCATATGATCAAATACTCAAAGAAAGAACAGTTACTGTAATGTAAGTAACAGTGGTTCTTCAAGATATTTTATCCACACAGATCCCATGAGCCATCCTCCTTCCACAGTAATGCAAAATCCTTTAGCTTTGGAATTCTCTTTTGTATTGGTGTTTGGGGATGATGTGCCCTTTCTGTCCTTGAGTGCAGGGTGCAAAGAGAGTGCATGCATGCCCCCAACAGACACTACTGGCCAAAAAAATCCAATCTTGGGTGCCAGGAGCATATTCTAGAATGGGATCCACATGGAGAAATCATCTAGAAGAACAACAGTTACTGTAAGGTAAGTAACAGTTCTCTTCACTGACTAAACCGTAGGTCTATCTAGGCATTTACACCAAATCTAACTTCACATTTCATTTCAAACATATTTTCTTCCTTTGCCTATGTCTATTCTCTCTGCCACAGATGCTACTTTTTATTTTAATTCTATTACTGTATTCTACAGTCTGCACAAAGTGTTTTGGGATACAATTTGCGTGAGTGGCACTTGTAAAAAAATCAAGTGTTTGGAGTTACAAATCATTTCAGAAGAAGTTAAACCATTTGTAGCAGTTGTGCTTATTCTTTTACATAGTAAGGAAATTGGGATTCTCCTATCCTGTAATAGTATTTATTACTGGAAACGATGATTGAGAAGGTTGGGAATATATTTCTCTTTTACTAACTGCCAGTTCTTTTACTCCTTTATAATCTTTTCAAAAATTTTGTTGTTTTGTGATGCAACATGCTTACTCTCAATTCCCCCCCCTTTTTTTGATGAGTGATAAATGAAGTGTGTGTGTGTGTGCTTAGCTGAGACTAAACATGTTTCTGCACAAAATAAATCCATTGCCTCACCACAACTAAATCTTCAGAACCTCTTGCAGTTGTGTACTTCTCTCATCTGAGTCCACTGTTCCTTCTCTTAGTGAATTTCAATACTACGCAATTTGTTCTTGCTGCAAGAGAATTAGTTCCAACAACAAGTACTGGCAGACAATACTTGTTACCTTTCTCCATGTCTACTTGTTTCCATTTATTATTTGTCTGCATTCTTCTAATCATCTAGTTTTATATCTGTAGTGTTGCTTCCTACAAATTTCCTTGACTTTTCATATTAATGTCGTATCTGAAATGCTATTAAATCCATACTAAACTCCATGTAAATGTATTCCCTGTCCTTCAGATACTTACTAATATCAATCTCTGCTTTTTTTAAGTCAATATTTTATGCTTTATTTTAAAGCCCACAGTTTCAGTTAAATTGAAGCTACTGCTCTTTGGCACTAAAACACTGTCTAGAATCCTCTTCCTCATAGTGAAATCTATCAACTCTATTGTCCTGGAATAAAATGTTGTCCTCCAAGCAGTGTCATCAAGTATTCTTAAGATCATCTTCTCTATTTGCACATTGCTGAATCTCTTTGTGGCTGAGACCCAAGTGCTTTATAATAAGAAGCAGCATAAATGGAAGATTCAGTGTTGAGAGAGAATACAACAGTTGCCTTTATGTGCCATAATGGCATGATTAGAGGAGCCTGACTAGAATGGCAGAGAAAATTTGACAAGAACTATGCTGTGGGATCAATTAAGTTAATGATATATCTTAAGTTTAACTACATGGAATATTGCCATCAAATCATAGAAACAAAATATGTAGCAGTTTATTGCTATCTGTTGGTGAGGGGGGAATAAATGTTTGCTTAAAACACCACTTTAACATCCTAAAAGTATCAATAATAAACCAAGTTAAGACCCGGAAAGTATAATAAAATTGGTGAATGATAACATAAAAGTTGAGTCTGAACATTTGTTTCCTGACATCATAGCAAATCATAAATCATGATTTCAATTGAATAATCTCACAATGTGCTGCTGTATACTTTTTATAAGTACAAGTTTATTAGAACTCTGTTCTTCAGAATTTTACTCTGTCATCAATCACAAAGCCATTATGACCCAATCAAAAGGTTTAAGGAGGACTTACAGCTTAGGGTTTAATATGTGGATTGCAGCAATATTACATGAGACTGATAGTACACACTGTTCAGACTGAATTTACACTAAATAGGTAAATGAACACCTGAAGAATATATTATGGTCTACATTATTTTTAGATTGTGGGCAAGCCATTTTGGCTGGGCTATATGTTTAATATGCACACATCTGAAAATTGTTGTTTTCATAGGTAGTAATAGCCATATTTTGAGTTTTAAAGAGCTAGGCATGTTCTCATGCTTACTAAACACATTTTTTTTATGGTCAGTGAATGGAACCAAAATGTTCAATGAAAAGGCTCCATTATCCTATGTCTAGTCCTTAAACGAATAAACTTTCCCAGCACTTAGCTCCACCCCACAGTTACTTTGTGAACTAAACAACCCTAAGTATAAAACAAATCAATATTTATGTTTCACACTTGATCAGGATTTTCAGAATCGGAAGAACTGACAATGACTACATCAGAGTAGCCAGGCCTACACTACAAACTTATATTGGTAACACTACATTGTTCAGGGGGTATGAAAAATCCACACCCCTGCATGACACAGTTATACCGACCTAACCCCCCCTAACCCCCCGCAGTGTAGACAGCACTATGTCAGCAGGAGGGCTTCACCTATCAACATAGCTACCACCTCTCATGGAAGTAGATTAATTATGCCAATGGGGGAAGCTCTCCCATCAACATCTTCACTGAAGCTGTGCCGCTGCAGTGTTTTAAATGTAGACCTGCCCAGAGGCTGTCATAAAAGCTGGCATGGTGGAATTGGTCCCAAACATATGCAAGGAAAAAAACCCAGTTTCTTTCTCACAAGATTTATTAGGTTGTAATAGCCAGGAATTAACTTTTGAAGATCTGGGCATAAATCCTTGTATGTTTGCTCAAATTTTTTCCTCCAGTTATTACTGAAGCAGTCACTAACATTGACCAGCCTAATTAAGGTTTCATAATCATTTCCAGTATAACCTTGTTTTCATGTACTTTTAACTATCCACAGTTTCTCTCTATGCGGATGAATTTGCCAAGTTTCTCCTCTGCTTAAAAATTATTTTGTTTCTTCTGAAAAGCTGAGGAAAAATTGTGCCAGTCATTTCTGAGTTAAGAGAATGAAAAAATAATTTGTTTCTGCTATTAAGTTGCTCTTATGCTTTTCCACATGGAGATAAAATAAAATAACTATGTTGAGTAATTTTGTATCATCTTCAGATTTTGCCACATCACTGTTCACTCCCCTTTTCCAGATCATTTATGAAGATGTTGAACAGCACAGGTCCCAGTACAGATCGTTGTGGGACCCCACTATTTACCTTTCCCCAGTGTGAAAAGTGACCATTTATTCCTACCCTTTGTTTCCGATCTTTTAAGCAGTTACTGATTCATGAGGGGATGTTTCCTCTTATCCCATGACTGCTTACTTTGCTTAAGAGCCATTGGTGAGCCATTGTCAAAGGCTTTCTGAAAGTCCAAGTATACTATATGGAATGGATCACCCTTGTCCACATGCTTATTAACCCCCTTTAAGAACTCTGATAGGTTGGTGAAGCCTGATTTCCTTTTACAAAAGCTGTGTCGGCTCTTCCCCAACAAATCATGTTTTATCTGTGTCTGATATTTCTGTCCTTTACTATAGTTTCAGTCAATTGGCTTTGTACTGAAGTTAGGTTTACTGGCCTGTAATTTCCAGGATCACCTCTAGAGCCTTTTTAAAAAAATCAGCATTGCATTAGCTACCCTTCAGTCATCTGGTACAGAGGCTGGTTTAAGTGATAGGTTACATAGCACAGATAGTAGTTCTGCAATTTCATATTTGAGTTCCTTCCGAATTCTTGGGTGAATACCATCTGATCCCAGTGACTTATTACTGTTTAATGTGTCAGTTTGTTCCAAACCTCCTCTATTGAAACCTTAGTTTGGGACAGTTCCTGAGATTTGTCAACTAAAAAGAATGGCTCAGATATAGAGATCTCCCCCACATCCTCTGCAGTGAAAACCATTATAAAGAATTCATTTTGATTCTCTGCAATGGCCTTCCCTTCCTAGTGTGCTCTCTTACCTCCTCAGACATCCAGTGGCCCCAATGACTGTTTGGCAAGCTTCCTGCTTCTGAATTAAATAATTTTTTTGTTGATAGTTTTTGTGTCTTTAGCGAGTTACTCTTCAGATTCTTTTTTTGGGTCACCGTCTTCTATTTTTACACTTGACTTCCCAGAGTTTATACCTTTTTCTATTTTCTTCATTAGGATTTGACTTCCATTTTTTTAAAATATGCCTTTTTGCCTCAAATTGCCTCTTTTACTCTGCTGTTTAGCCATGGTGACTTTTTTTGGTCCTCTTACTGGTTTTTTTTTAAATTTATTTGGGGAATATGTCTAGTTTGAGCCTCTATTATGGTGTTTTTTAAGTTTCCATACAGAGTGCAGGCATTTCATCCCTGTGACTTTTCCTTTTAATTTTCCACTTAACAAGCTTCCTCGTTTTTGCACAGCTTCCCTTTTTGAAGTTAAATGCTATTATGGGTGGGTGCCTTTGGCCTTTTCCCCCTACAAGAATATTAAATGTAATTACATTATAGTTACTGTTACAGCTATATTCACCTCTTGGACCAGAACCTGTGCTTCATTTTGGACTAAATCAAGAATTGCCTCTCTCATTGTGGGTTCTAGGATGAGCTCTTCCTATAGGTATTCATTTCTGTCCAGAAATTTTTGAGGTGACATATACCTACTCTATATAAGGATAGTCAAAATCCCCTGACAATATGAGGATGTCAAAATCCCCCATTATTACTTCATTTTTTGCCTTTGTAGCCTCCTTTATCCCCCGAGCATTTCACAATCACCATCACCATCCTGGTCAGGTGGTATATTCCTACTACTATACTCCTTTTTTTAAAAAATAATCATCAGCTCCTCCCCCACCTCCCCCCAGGACCTCCCGCCCACTGGCGGGCCCGCTGATCAGTGCCTCCCCCTCCCTTCCAGCACCTCCCACCCACTACAATCAGCTGTTCTATGGCATTCAGGAAGTGCTGGTGAGGAAAGGGGAGGAGCGGGGGCAGGAAGAGGCGGGGCAGGATGGGGCCTTGGGAGAAGGGGTGGAGTGGGGGAGCAGGGAGCACCCCCTGGCACATTAGAAAGTCAACATATCTGCTAAGGGATTTCTGCACCTGAATTGTGTACTGATGCACACTTGTCAGCTTACCCTCAGCCCATAGTTTATAAAATCCTCTATGACCATTTTAATTTTACATGCCAGCAATCTGGTTCCATTTTGATTTAAGTGGTGCCCATCATTCCTGCATATGCTTCTTGTTACCCAAAAGGTTTCTCAGTTCTTAATAAACCTTAATAAAACCCTCCTCCCTTCACCACTGTGTCATCCATGCATTGAGGCCCTGCAGTTTTGCCGGTCGTTCTGGCCCAGTGTGTGGAACTGGAAGCAGTCCAGAGAATGCTACCATGGAGATCCTGGACTTTAATCTCTTACCAAGCAGCCTAAATTTGGCCTCCAGGGCCTCTCACCTACCTTTCCCTATGTCACTGGTACCTACATGCATCATGACCACTGGCTCCTCCCCAGCAATGCACATACATTTATCTAGCAGTCTTGTGAGATCCGCAACCTTTGTGCCCAGTAGGCAATTAACTTGCATGCGGGTTTCCCGGTCATCACAAAACCAAACTATCTATATTTCTAATAATCAAATCCTACTAATAATCCAAATTACTACTACCTATAACTATTCATCTTATAACACAGGAAATTAAAAGATCTTGGAGCTCTTAGTCTAGAGGGAGGAGATAGCAATGTCAACAGTCAGAGTCCACTTGATGTTACGGACCCAGTATTAGTCTTAGAATATGAAGCAATAGAGCAGAAGAATGTAACCACTCAGCTCCTGAGCCCACTATCTAGTATGATGGAGCATACATTCTCCACCTTCAGTTGTCTTTTTGTGATGTCATGGAACTATTGTGACTTCTGTGATCCAAAGCAGCAAGGCCAAAGATGTGAGAGCCCGATTCCCACCAGCTGGGCACTTTGTTCAGCCTGTCTATAAAGGAGAGAGGAGAGTTCAGCCTGTCTTGCAAGAGTGTTTACTTACCTTGGCCCATGAAATAAAGGGCCATCTCTCTTCAAGAAGGATGTCTGGGGAGCAAGCGTTCCTGAAACTGCCCCCTCTAGGAAAGTGTCAGAAAGTTAACTCCTATAACAAGGAGGAGGATATCTACAAACTGTTTATAAAACTGTCCAGACTTCACTGCAAACTGAAGGATCCGCTGAAGGAGCTGCTTTATCAGTGTACTAGTGAGGAGGAAGGAGAATGTATGTGTGTATAATCTATAGTTATGAGGCAGGCAGGGGCGTCAAAATTTGGCCTGGCTTCTGCTGGAGAGATGCGAGTTGCCAATAGCACAGGAATAACAGCACCCAAAATGTATGAAATGAAGTGGAGATTGCAGGTGCCCTCCTCTTTACCGTTGAAGCGTGGCCTTTGGTAGTGACGAGTCGTATCATGTGATACCACTTGGATCAAGGTGGAATACCATATGCTGGGAACTGTCATCTCCACAGGCCATCCTCCATGTTAAAGATGAAGGTGTCTGTAGCTGCATTTGGCTTGTGAGTTACATGTTGGCTGTTTGCAATGTGCTGCTTAATGTTAGGAAGCAGTCAACCAGACATGGTTACAAGTCAGAATAGACCAGATTTGTGACTTGGATGACTGGAAAGGGTGGTTCTTCTGCTTCAGTATCCATACACTGTGCACTAGAATATTTTATGTTTTTAAAAATGAAGGGTTAATTCATTGTTAAAGGCAGAAATGGCTGCCAAGTGAGCCCTTGTTTGATAGTAGATACTTTATTTGATAGTAGATCATTGTTTGTATATAATGCCATTAAGAAGTGTATGAAGGACTTATCTACTGTGCATCCTCCTTTGACACATACTGTCCTTCCTTGACAGGTTTCAGAGTAGCAGCCGTGTTAATCTGCATCCACAAAAAGGAAAGGAGGACTTGTGGCACTTTAGAGACTAACAAATTTATTTGAGCATAAGCTTTCATGAGCTACAGCTCACTTCATCCGATGCATCCTATTATTAGCTATTTATAATTAGCTATTTATTGTTGAATGTTATTCATTAGTAGATACTCCTAGACCTGGGACAAAAGCTGTGGCAATCACTTTTGTTTGCATTAAACAAGTCTCTGCTCTGGAGATTTGCAGAGCTGCTGCCTGGAGTTTTGTTCACAACTTTCACTACGCATTATGCTTTGGACTTAGCTGCTAATGCAGACGTTGAATTTGTTAGAGCGATGCTGCAGTCTCTATTCATTTACAACTCTGTGCCTAGCTCCATGTTATTTTCAGCACTGCTTATCAGTCTATCCCATAAGTGGGAATATGCAGAGCCATTCAAAGAAGAAATGAAGGTTACTCACTTGTAACTGGAGTTCTTTGAGACGGCTCTGCATATTCACACTTCCCACCCACCTTCCCCTCTTTGTCAGAATCCTAGTCACTTATTGTTCTCTGCCATTGCAGTGGAAGGAATTGAGGTGATAACAGGCGCTGCACTCATTATATAGCCTTGCTCTCAGGACCTTCAGAAATGCTGAGGGGAAAGGCTGGGGGTGCAAGAGCATGCTAACAGACACTCAGAAGGGAGAAGGTTCTACCATGAGGCACCACAAGGCAGTGCAGTACCTCTAAGTGTGAATATGCAGAGCCATCTCTAAGAACTCCAGTCACCAGTAAGAATCCTTCATTTATGCCTTAAATGCTTACGATGTTGTAAGCTTCTTTTTGCTATGTTCATTTGCAGTTGGTTAGGATCTGAATGTAGGCATTTAATGTAACAATTTCCTGATATCCTTGTGACTTGAATAGTGAGATGATTTATGTACCAATATGTAATCAAATGAACTTGCCTATAACTGGTTACTACTATAAGAAGCCATTTGAGTATTCACGTATTTATATTAATTGAGGAATTAGCAATCTGGCAATGTTTAAGCAACCTCCTTACTAACTCAGGAAGACAAGAATCACCTCTCAAAAGATTGTAAAGAAGAAAAGACAATACCTTCGACTATTTAAGTTCAAAGATTCTAAGAATCATTTAAATTTAAAAGCACTTAAAGCTGAAAGACTTTTTTAGAAAATTGAAGCATTTGGACCCATTTGAAACAGAAGTTAAACTGTTATTAAGTTCAGATGGAACCAAGGGGATAACTCAGAAAATGAATTGAATAAAAAGTTAAAACTCCAACTTTAAAAATGAGAATTTCTTGCCACAAAGACAAAAGCAATATAACTATAATGTTTAATTACAATCCTGCTACATAATGAGATTTTAAATCCTGAGAGATTACTGCCAGAAATTTAACGTGAGTTTCAGGAGGCAGGTGGGTTGGTGAGCTGGGAATGGGGAAAATGGACTCCCGTCTCAACTACACCTTACAAAGGAAAAAACATCTATGTGAATGGCAGAACACAAGTTATCTCACACCAGTGATTGAGGCGGCAGATAAAGAACCCAGATCTTATTGATTCACTCCTTTCACTATCAAAGATGAAAATGCTCTGATCCGAACGGACAGTTCTAGATGCAGTCACTAAAACATTATCCTAGGGCTTCAGAATCAATATCAACTAGGGAAATAGTGTTTTGATTTTTAAAGTAGAACAAAAGTCCAAGTATAAGGAATTTTGTCTCCTCTCAAGGAAGGAGAAAGTAAGGTTGTGCTCAAGGTACCTGTAAAATACTTGTACAGATGGAACTCAGTTTTCTGAAGTCTTCAGAGTTTCTGATTTGAATGATTATATGAATGTTCTTTGTAGGGAATGGAGAGTTCAACTTGTTCTCCTCTTCCTCAAACATGGAGATCAGGAGAATTACTTGATTTCCTAGATCAGTAGTAGGTTTCAGAGTAGCAGCTGTATTAGTCTGTATTCGCAAAAAGAAAAGGAGTACTTGTGGCACCTTAGAGACTAACCAATTTATTTGAGCATAAGGTTTTGTGAGCTACAGCTCACTTCATCGGATGCATTCAGATCAGTAGTAGAGATGGGTCTCAACAGGAACACCAAATTTAAACATCCCATTATCTCTGGGTTGAAATCTGAACCATATCCAGATTCAGGTTGTGTGGCTTAGGCCCATCTCTAGTCAGTACCAAAGAGCCATGGGATCAGAACAGATCCTAATTAGAATATCAGACACACTTAATAAAGTAGTTTAACTAACCAGACATCTACTACTCTCCTCATCCCTAACTAAAGGAATAATTTACTGAAGGTGTCACTAAGATAGGCAGAATTGTGGCCTAACAGTTTGAAAAAAGAAAAAAAAAAACACCTACACACAACAAATACTCCATACTCCGCTCCCACAAAGGCAACATTTATGTCAGTCCATAATATCCGATGGCAGGATGAGTTGGCTTCTTTCACTTGATCTAGAGAAAAGCAGAGAAGCTAACCCAGAACTTTTTCCTGGTCAAGTGACCTCAACACCAAATTTGCTAATTTCTAATTTTAGTCCCTTCCTGGCTGAGGAATACAAGTTGCCCCTTCTCCTAAAATACTGTAACAATTTCTCAATACAACATGGGCTGATCTCTGAGTATCTCTCAAAAGGATCCTATTCCTATTCTAAACAAGGAACAAGAAGTTCACTGACTAAAGGTGTTCTAAATATCATTTGTTTTTTACATTGCTGTTCAATATATTTCATTTTTCTTACTCTGGAACGTGTAAGAACATGACCACACATCCATTAAAAAGAAGCAGCAGTTACTTAATACAGTGGTTTTCAAACTTTTTAGGCTGCATACCCCTTTCCAAATAATGTAGTCTACCACGCACCCCCATCTGACATAGGGTCAGAATATACCTATGATTAGATTGCCAACTCTTACTAAATAAAATGCGCTGTCCATCATTACAGAGTTTGTGTACCCCTAAGGATATACGTACCCCAGTTTGAAAACCACTACCTTAATATATTTATCAACTTTGCATTTACCCTAAGAGAAATTAAGATATATGATACTACACTAAAATGATTGTTGTTTATGATCTTTGAATGTTCAGTAGAAAAACATCTTGGGGGTGGTGAAGACCCCAACAATATTCAGTTCCTGAAAGAAATTAAATATTGATGGTGCTAACCATAAGTTAGATCAAAATATCTTAGACATTCAGGTAATCAAGGTTGAGGCTATTATTACAGAGCACACCTTGTACAAAAAATAATATACATTTATGGCATGACTTTCAGACATGCTTAGCACTCACAGAAATGTTTGACTTTAATGGGAGTTATGGATGCGCAATACCTCCAGAAATCAGGTCCTTACTATGTAGAGCACTTTTCATCCAAAGGGATCCAGAATCACAAATTGTGGACCTGATTTTGCAAGCTGCTCAGTGCTGGCTAATACTTATGCCTGCGTGGAACCATACTGAAGAGGGGAAAACAGTGGACGTGTTATTCCTTGACTTTAGCAAAGCTTTTAATACAGTTTCCCACAGTATTCTTGCCAGCAAGTTAAAGAAGTATGGGCTGGATGAATGGACTATAAGGTGGCTAGAAAACTGGCTAGATCATCGGGCTCAAAAGGTAGTGATCAATGGCTCCATGTCTAGTTGGCAACCGGTATTAAGCAGAGTGCCCCAAGGGTCGGTCCTCGGGCCGGTTTTGTTCAATATCTTCATTAATGATCTGGAGGATGGCGTGGATTGCACCCTCAGCAAGTTTGCAGATGACACTAAACTGAGAGGAGTGATAGATACGCTGGAGGGTAGGGATAGGATACAGAGGGACCTAGACAAATTAGAAGATTGGGCCAAAAGAAATCTGATGAAGTTCAACAAGGACAAGTGCAGAGTCCTGCACTTAGGACGGAAGAATCCAATGCATCGCTACAGACTAGGGACCGAATGGCTCGGCAGCAGCTCTGCAGAAAAGGACCTAGGGGTTACAGTGGATGAGAAGCTGGATATGAGTCAACAGTGTGCCCTTGTTGCCAAGAAGGCTAATGGCATTTTGGGCTGTATAAGTAGGAGCATTGCCAGCAGATCGAGGAACATGATCATTCCGATCTATTTGACATTGGTGAGGCCTCATATGGAGTACTGTGTCCATTTTTGGGCCCCACACTACAAGAAGGATGTGGAAAAATTGGAAAACGTCCTGTGGAGGGCAACAAAAATGACACACAATAGCAGATTTAAAGGTAGCCATCCTGCAGCAAAAAAACTTCAGGACCAGACTTCAAAGAGAAACTGCTGAGCTTCAGTTCATTTGCAAATTTGACACCATCAGCTCAGGATTAAACAAAGACTGTGAATGGCGAGCCAACTACAAAAGCAGTTTCTCCTATCTTGATGTTCACACCTCAACTGCTAGAAGAGGGCTTCATCCTCCCTGATTGAACTAACCTTGTTATACCTAGCCTGATTCTTGCTTGCATATTTATACCTGCCTCTGGAAATTTCCACTACATGTATCTGATGAAGTGGGTATTCACCCACGAAAGCTTATGCTCCAATACGTCTGTTTGTCTATAAGGTGCCACAGGACTCTTTGCCGCTTTTACAGATCCAGGCTGACACAGCTAGCCCTTTGAAAAATTATTAGGGGCCTGGAGCACAAGACTTATGAGGAGAGGCTGAAGGAACTGGGATTATTTAGTCTGCAGAAGAGAAGAATGAGGGGGGATTTTGATAGCTGCTTTCAACTACCTGAAATGGGGTTCCAAAGAGGATGGATCTAGACTGTTCTCAGTAGTACCAGATGACAGAACAAGGAGTAATGGTCTCAAGTTGCAGTGGGGGAGGTTTAGGTTGGATATTAGGACAAACTTTTTCACTAGGAGGGTGGTGAAGCACTGGAATGGGTTACCTAGGGAGGTTGGAATCTCCTTCCTTAGAGATTATTAAGGTCAGGCTTGACAAAGCCCTGGCTGGGATGATTTAGTTGGGGATTGGTCCTGCTTTGAGCAGGGGAGTGGACTAGATGACCTCCTGAGGTCTCTTCCAAGCCTGATAGTCTATGATTCTATGAAGTAAGTGGGGCTCTAAACAAGTAGAGAGATCCCAACCTGTTTAGATCAGTTGGGGGAATCAGGTCTATATAGAAGGATCACTTCACCCACTACTAAAATGCAGCCAACTCTAGAGCAGAATGCAGCAGCTGTTTAGCAGAGTACTGCAAAGCTCTTCTGTATTCTATTCCCTCCATCACACATGATATAAAATAAATTTCCCCTTTATTAAAGTATATGCTTACTAAAAAAAAACCTTTAAAACTTTAACTGTTATCCTATGGACATGATTAAATAATGTGGTTACAACAGAAATATTGTATTACTGCATATAAATAAGCGAATGATTCTCAAATCATTTCCCCCTTTTGCTGTATTGCCAGCCTCAAGATTCAAAATAATGAGTCAGCATCCACACACAAAAAAATCATATGATTTTTTAAAATAATACATTTTGCGGTCTTTGTATTTGCATTCTGATTTAGGGGTCACATTTTCCAACTTCTCTCCACAACCATGAGGGCTAGGAACATGCTTCTTTAAAAAAAAAAAAAGATAGTTGTGATTCTCATGTAATGGCATGACTTCAGGAACTAGGGCTTTAAAAAAAACCACCCCGATATCGCAGGACTCACAATAAAAATCACAGGAGTTGGTAACGGTGCTGGCCCATTGAATTATCTGATGACAGTGGTTGACTTTAATGGTATCTTTGCCTGAGAAAGACCAATCAGAAATTAATTAGAGTATTTCACCCCCTAGTCGTCATTTTGTTACCTCAGTCATGGAGCTCAAGCAAACTCAAACTTCCACTATTCCTGTAAATTCCCATTCTGATGAACTCTCATTCTTCTAAATGCAACAGATAAATGTCTGTCCATTTATTCTCACCCCTCATGCTGTGGAATGTTGTTATTCATCTACATTCTTAGTTTTATTTGTGCTCCACTTCTTTGATCCTTCATCTCTTCAGCTGTGCCTTAGTCTCTGCATTAGGGAACAAGCACCTAACCATGTGAATTTAGTGATAAGATTGATGACATGCTTAGAAACCAATTAGTGGGAAAACCTTACATGAATTCCTGAAAGACTGTTATTTGAACGTGGTCGGACATATTAAGGAAAGCTCTTACTCTAGAAAGCCAAATTGATTTAGTTATTAATAATGCAAAGATGGTTGCTGTGGGAAATACTTGCTCATAACGGCAATACTTATTAGGACAGGTCCAGAAAGCAGAATTCAAACAGGATAAATGAAGTTTAATGTTTCTGCTTAAAGTATCATTGTTACAAGCCCAAAAATCCCAAACTTATGTTCAGATTTCATTTAATTTGCTTGGGGCCATACCACTTAGGTCTGTGATCTCCTTAGTACGTACAAACTAAACAGGGTCAAGCCAGGTCAACACTAACCTCGATGCTGCTGAAAGTGGTGTTGCTCACTCAGTGTCAATCTTTCCCTGTTGGCAGTACTGACCCAATACATTAGTCTGGTGTTGAGGGGCTCTCAGCTACTAGAGGTGCCATCTTCAGCATAAAAGGAAAAGAAAGAGAGTTTCCAACTACTTCTGGTTATTAAAAATTTCAAGATGGCACTTTTCATGACAGGCATCAGTCCTGGATAGATTTCAGAGACTCTGCCAACACAGCCACGCCATATAAAGAAGCAGGTTCTGTGCTGCAATAGATTATTTAAAATAATGTTTGAGGGCCAAGATTTTCAAAAATGACTAGTAATTTTGGGTGCCCAATTTGTGACACTTTAAGAGATCCTGATTTCCAGGGGGTTGGTGCACAGTGCTTTCTGAAAACTGGGCTCTCTTTAAGGTGTCACAAGTTAGTCCCCCAAACATTGAGGCAGCCAAAATCACTGCTGGTGACAAAAAATCTTGGCCAAGAGAACTGAAGGTTCAGTCTATATTTTTCATTTCTCTCTTGCTTGAGTACAGGTTTCCACAGCTTCAGCTTTGAAAATATTTTAACCAGTAAGGGGCTACGCCGTGAGCTTTATCTTTCACCAGAGCCAGACCACGTACCACTCTGGAAAAGAAATATTTCCAACAGGCTTGCTGAGAAATACAGGCAATTCAGACTGAATTTAAAGGACACCACGATGTCAGCAGTAATTGTAAGGTAAAACTCATCAGTCTTATCCTGTCAGGATACTGTAGACAGAGATCTTTAACACTGTGATTATAAGTGGGGATATAGCTAGGAAAGCTATTTTAGGAGGTGTTATGGGGCAAATTTTGCTCTCACTTATACTGATGTAAAACAGAAATAAGCCAGTGGAGTTACTCCAGTTTTATACTAGCAAAATTTGGCCCCATTGTGGCAGCTTTATCTTCCTTTTGCACCATACACAGATTGTCAGATGGTAATTAAGGCCCCTAGCTTTACAGGCAAAGGGATTAGAGAGAGTCAGACACAACAAGAATTTTTTTTCAATCTACCTATGTTGCTGAAACCTTTGATTATTAAAACAATTGACTTTCCACCTTATTGCCATTTACTTTTTGCACTTTGTTCATCTGATGTGCTAAAACTACACAGCAGTTTCTTTGAATCTCACGAGACGGCTCAATGCTGTTGTATATGGCCCCATTGACTTAAAAGAAGTTAATGGACAAAATCCCAGCCACATTTCTTAAATCCATGAAAACATTTTCTGCTGTAGTTAGGGTTTGTAATTCCCTTTAAAGAACAACTACATTTTGGGCCTAAATTAAGCGCATTTCACCCTCTCTGAAATGTGCCCTTTTAAGATACAAGTCTTGAGTGGAAGGAATTAAGACATCTCAAAATGCCATCAGACATTTTTATAATTATATCTTTCCTGAACACATTCAAGCTGAATGAGCTGTTCTGGACCTGCAGTTGACAAAGTTATTCTCACACAGCATTACTAGCAGCTACTGATAAGCAAATGGCTAGGGAGATTGTCCTAGCCTGGACAGTCAGAATGAAGCATGTGGTTGATTATATAATGGTTTCATCTAAAGTGTGGACTGAACAGTGTCCATACTGGTCACAAATAGGCATGGAAACATTGCCCGTAGTCACAGGCTGAGATCTGCCAGAGCAGCAGCTTGCAATACAGGATGTGCTGCCCTGATAATATGCAGATATGCAACCACTTTTTCTATTCTCTTTTGAAAATATCAGATTTGAGTCTTTACAGCATTTTAAAAAATCTTCTGCACTTTCAAGCTTTTTAGTGCTCCAGCCTTGGGCAAGAGGTTATTTCTAACATTGGAAATAAATATAAAATGAGAAGATCTGTATGCCTGCCTGCCAGGTGAACACTTTTTAAAGAGCAGTATTCACTTGGAAGGCCAAGAAACAAGGTAACATCAACAAAGCCTCAGGGAATTATTTAAAGTAATAGGGCCTTTTCCCTTCATGTCACTTTACTAAAGCAATAATGAGCTGCAAGAGTTAGGAACAAATATTAATATTTATTTTATACTTATACAATATTTCCTTTCCTATATTAGATGGATAAAAAGAAACATGTTAGCATCATATGACTATCACTCAGTTATCCAAGAACTATCAAGATTTGGTGCTATTGAATCCGTGACTCCTTCTGGAAGACAAACAGCTGTAGTTATATTCAAAGACATCATTTCAGCATGTAAAGCAATGAATGCTTTCCCAGCCAACAACCCAGGCCGAAGGATCCAATGTGTTTGGCATCACAAATTCATGTCTGAATATAAAATGTCAGGCCACAGAAAGATAAAACTTACAAGTTACTAAAATTTTTATGAAATTGTTTCTATATAATAATTAATACAGTAATAATCAACATCAATAAAAAGGCACAACTAGAATTTACCCCCCCAAAAGTGTATTCATTTATTAAAATTTATTTCAGTGAGGATAAACAGATGAGCTTCAGGAGCTTGATCTTCACCAACAATAAAAATTAGAGTTTTGATTTCTTCCCAAAGAAGCTCATAATAGCAGTCCTGCATTCGTCAGATAACCACCTTTCCGTGAGGAGTTCACACTCCTGACAGTTAACTGCATGCAGCTTCTCCTTTTCCACACCTCGTATTAACCGCTTTGACAGAGCCAAGGACTGGGAGAAGAAAACAAAAACAAAACAAAAGCTCACAATTAGTGAGGCATACATAGTACAAATTGTGTTATTTTACACATCTCCTCAGTTCAGCATTCTGAAAAGTAGTATGTATTCCAGTTAGATTTTTAATTTAAATTGGCATTTTACACAGGGGCTGCTGCTAAGACTACTTAGTAGGGTGCCATTTCAGGAGGAACAATACATCCATCCCGTCAATGCCCAGAATGTGTGTGGACAGACAAATGTCAATTGGGAATTTGTTAGACTACCTGCAGCTCCAAATATAAATGGAGTTTTTATAAACTGCTGGTATGAGTGTCTCTATTATGAGACCAGCTCACTATGTTTTTCTACACATTCCAAGCAGTCAGAAAAGAGATGGACTATGGATGTAGGTTCTTTTCGGGAGAGAAATGAATGTGCAGAGATTCAGGATTTTATTCCCCGTAGGTTGTTTGTTGGTTTGTGTAGTAATCCACTTTTGAAGGTGCTGAAGGTACCACTCCTAGGTAAGTATGTAAAATGAATATCCCACATGATAGCAGTTGTAGCAAACTTGTATCTATTAAATACATTTAAAAAAGCTGTTGAAACTAGTATCTCTGTCAGCCCTGCAGGAGTTAGCATCCAAGGCAAATGCACATAATTTTCAAGTTGATTAACAGCTCATTTCTTAAAGGTACTTGAATGGAAAGTGATGAGCAAGTGCCTCTTGCCAACTTCAACCAGGATAGCCTCTGGGAGAGAGGCAACTGTGACATTAATTCCTGGAGGGAAAACCATAGGAACAACCAAGCTTGAGAAGAAAACGTAGGTTGAGGTTTGTTATTTTTTCAATTACCAATAAAGCCGAACCCCAAGAGGGTGAGTCTGGACTCTGTATAGTACCTTGCTATAGTGTCTGCTCATAGGAGAGCGGGAACCTCTCTCTTGTTACAGGCCGTAGAGACACAATTTTTAAATACTAACGTTTTTGGGGAGATTTGCATAAGCTTTAAGTCTCATCCAAACTTCCTTTTGAAAAGCCCTGTCAGGAAAAACCTCAGTCACAAGTCCCTGGGCGCACACTTCCCTTGCAGTCAACTTCTTGTTGAAAAGAAGCATCTCGTTTGCCTGCGTGAAGGAAAACAAAAGACTGTCAATCTAATAAAACACAAGAATGAAGAAACTAAAAAGAAAAATAGAGAAACATAAGCCTCCAGTTTACAGTGCTCTTTTTCATAGTAGAAAAGGAAACTTAAATGTTGCCTGTTAATTTCTGTTCTCTGAAAAGGGTTTGGCCACAGGTGCTCACTGAGGGGTCGCATCCTAGAGCACTGTGGGGTAGCAGTGGTACAGCTGTCAGAGAATCTGGCACAGGATGGGCTGTCCCCTCTCAGATCACCCAAGATTTGCTAACGTCAAAGCTAATTGTTACTTACTCGGTTATTCTAAATTCTCCAGAACAGGGACTGGCATTCTGTAAATTGCTGAAAAGATCATCCTTGTCTTCCCAGTGACTAGAAAGCACTTATTTCCCTATGTACTATACAAAACTGTCACAGTTTATATCGAGAAGTTTTGTTAACATAAAGGCAACCTGATATAGCTATTTAAAACTGCCAGACCTATCATAGTGGCATACCTAAACAACAGCTAATGGGAATTACACAACTGTAATAGGAAGATAAGATCTGCTCTATTTTGATTGGGTGCATTTAAGCCTTTTTATTGGATTTTTTTTATTCCCACTGCAGGCTCAGAAGAGCGAATGCATGAGTTTATGGATAGGAGACTAACAAATAACTCAGCCATTAACAGGTAGTAGAGAAAGGTCCTGGAATTTGTGAAAAAGCTTCCTAACAAAACTGAGGAAAGACTGAATATATAGTTTTCCCAAAGGTTCAGCAGGAGTACCTACAACTACTGCTCCCTGCCTGTCAGAGGTGCTTAGCTGAAAGGTGCTTTTTAGTGCAATATCCTTCCTGACAACTTTACAACTGCCTCTGCCATTGCTGGAGGAAAGATGCAAGCCCTCAGGGAAAGCTGACATACACGGTTTGGGGGAGAGAGAGAAGGGTTACATACCTCTGGCAGTGGATTTTTTTTTTTTTTAGTTTTGATATTCAGTTTTCTCTTTATTTCAGTGCCCTTGGTGATACTATTTGACTACCTTCCTCATGTTTAAAAAAAAAGTTTAATTAAACAGAGTGCAAAGCACAATGGGAGTGGGCTCCATTTAAATGACTCTCCCACAGTCACCCTTCTCACTCATGTAGCTGGATGGCACTACTGAGGAAAACTGGAGTTCAATAAACTTACGTAGAAAGTACGTAGTTAAAGTACAGACTTGTGTTCTCTTACCTTGGATAAGCCCATTATCTTTGGAAACATGTAAGAAGAACATCCTTCTGGACTCTGGCCAAGTTCACTAAATGGGGTGTGAAATGTGGCCTATTAAAGAGTAAATCCAGCTTTAAAGTGAGGAATCAAACATTAAATTTGTCATTTTAAACAGAAGAAAAATACTAGAGTCTAGTTGACTACAATGAAGTTGCACCAGAGATTAATTTGACCCATTACCTTCACAGGCTTTAAAACACAATTTAGCAACATGGTGTGATAGGGTGTTCACCCACACCAATCCTGAAGGGGTTAAGGTAGGTTAGATGGACCAACTTACCACGTAGGCTGCACCAAGGGGGGAGCTATGGATCAATAAAGCTTAATTAAGAATGAAGCTCATCTGGGCAGGAACAGGTGGGGGCTCTTATAAAGCTAAGAAGCTGAGAACAGAAGGGGGGACAAGGGGAAATAGTATGTAATCACTTTCTGACAGGAGGGCAGTTTGTCACATTACAGGGTCCAGCAAGAAGCAAAAGGGGGAAGTAGTCATAGGGAACAGAGGAAGCTTAGATGGGGGGTAAACCCAGAGGTGCCAGAGGATCGAAGGAGGGAGTAGAACAGAGCCTAGGGAAGTAGTAACCAGGGCTGGGAGTAAGTAAATCATAGTTGCAGAGCTCAGGGTCCCTGGGCTGGCACCTGGAGTCATAGGTGCTGGAACTAGGGGTCCTACCACACCCACTGGCTTGAAATGGTTTCCATTACATACAGGGTTTACAGTTTGGTGCAATGGCTCTCAGCACCCCCACTATACAAATTGTGCCAGCACCCCTGCCTGAAGAAGTAGAGGGCAGGCCCAGGTTCCCCATCAGCCACTGGGAAAGTGGCACAGTCTTGGACATAGAACAGGGGATTGCCTGGAACAGCAGAGACACAGCTTATTCAGAGACAGACCGACCGACCGACCTCTGGAAGGGGAGAACTAAAGTGACCAGACCAGACGACTGAGTTACAAAGAAGACAACTACCCAGAGTCCTGCAGGGTGAGATTGAGACAACGGACTGAGTGACTGAAGGAAAGGATGTCCAATCAGTGGTGAACTAATCCCCAGATAAGCCTCAAAGAGGAGTGATAGTGGTGAGTAGTGAACCCCATTACACATTGTTAATATACAGCTTGGTTCTCTCTACACATATAAGACCCAACTGCGTTATAGAACACAATCCCCTGACCGGGTTTATCAATCCCCCAACATGATTAAATTGCCTATTTAGAGGGGTTTATAGCACTGATGGCCAAAACCACTCTCAGGGTAGCTAAACGGCAACAACCATACTTAAACACAATAGCATCTAGCAGAGTTTCAATCACAGTGGGGACACAGCCTAAAAAGGAATAAATAATGGTATCAACAAGTTCATCGAGAGGAGACCCAAGGCAGGATCCAAGAGTTACAAAGGGCCCGATTCTGGCAGTGAATTCCATACACAGAGTGCTTGCAGGACTGGACCCTAAATTTGACTACTGAAACCCTTTTTGGGGGAGAGGGAACCTAACTAGTACATATGTGCAGCACTTTTTCATATGGAATATTTACATACATTTCCCCCAGAAGTTAAATAGGTAAGTCGCATAAATACATGCAAAAATATCACTTCTGAACAGGTCAGTTTTTAATTTACAGCAATGCAGATAAATTGTCTGTAAAGGATCATAGCACGCTTTTTTTTTTTTTTTTTAAATATTGTAAGACTTTTTTCTCCCCACTTAAATTCTGTTACACACTTGCTTCAGAGCTGAAACCTTGAACATTTTCATAAAGAAGTTATGGCAAAGGTGAACAATGTGGTGTCACATGGAACCCTAAACTAGCTCCAAGTTAAAACTCATTAACGGTAAAAAAAAAAAAAAATTGAACTGCTGGATTTCACTGAGTATCTTCTATTTTAAAAACATAAATGTGCATGCAAATTGAGTATGAATCTCAAGTTCCTGCCAAGTTTCCAATACTGCCCACACCCTAATAAAGGCTGGGCACCTCTACTCTATTACAAACAGTTATACAGTGAGACAATTAAATAAGGTCATTTTTTTTAAATGAAACGTCCTGTATACTAATTTGTGCATGTACTATATCGAGTCTTAGAATGATGAACTACTATCCAACAGATTGGCAGAAAAAAGTTTGATTGATATAAATGCTGAAGCAACAATCTGAGATGGGTACCCATTAAGGATTACTTTTTTAGCTCAGGAGGTAATAGGTTGTCTTAAAAAAAACCCAACCCTAGAGTTTTTATATCCTAGGTTTGCCTCAAATATGATGTGGATTCATTTCTCTTCCAAAACTTTTTATCTGAGTATGGACCTTCTGTACCATTAGATAATGGCAATAAATATGCCAGCCATGTAAATTTGAGTGAACATCTCTCTCATTTTATTGGTATGGGGTATCACACTCAGTTTAAAATTTATCTTCTACTCACACCAAGCTGCACACAGCTTCTAGCACCACCGTAGGACTCTTAGTTTTTGTACAATTTCCAATATGAGATGGTAACAATACATCATTTGTTCTATTTAATGTTTACCAGATTTTTGTTGGGAAAGTTCAGCAAAGGAATCTGGCAATTCAGGGTTTGTTACCACGGTTTCCTCGGCACAGAGAATAGTAACCCAAACAAACAAAACAAAACCACAGAATTCTGCGTTTCACACTAGGTGTTTAAGGGCATAGCACAGAAATAATATCTCTTGTTGGAGGAATGAGAAAATGGGCCTCAAGACCAGAGAGAAAATTAATTGTGTAGAAGCAGTAAAGAATAATTTACAACAAATGAATGACAGATGCGTCCTATTTTGTACAGTAGCAATCTATATTGCATATGTATTTGGATTTTAGGTCAAGCTTTAGCATGGCTCTTTGTACAGTAAATTTGGTAATCTCAGCCATCTCTGATGTGACTAAAGAAAAGCTGTCATGAGGTTTTTAATTATACATTGGGTAAAATTAGTTTATTGTATTCCGATTCGCTAATGGAATTGGTTATAGTTGGTAAAAATGGCCTAATTGTTAACAAACTAATTAAAAGCATAATTTCACATCATCTACCCTTTACTGTGCCAACATGTAGTGACTTTTCTTCGCTAGAAGTCATATCAAGTCTCATTACTCTTGGTGGCTGTGTTCAAATTACAGGCCATATCTACATGAGAGAAATATCATGGGTGTAAGAACATCAGTTTAGTTACACTAGTGCAAACCCCTACTGTAAATGGGCTGCACTGATGCAAAGCAGTGCTTACACAGGTGCAGCTTACCCTGGGAAATTTCATTCCCACAAATTTGTAGACAGGGATTTACAAATATTGGATTGATATCAGCCATGCAGTTTACTTACTCTGTCAGTAGCATACACAATGTCAAAGAGCCCAAGAAGAGTTACAGAGATTCCAACAGCTGGACCATTCACCACTGCAATCAATGGCTTAGGGAAATCAATAAAATGGTTGACAAAGTTCCTGGAGAGGGGAAGGAGCAGAATTTGTCAGGATGACACATTAACTTTTGATGAGGAAGACCAGTCTTTTGCAAAACTTGAGACTAGTTACATAGTCTATGCTTGTGTAATGCTGTTTAGTTTCTATTCTGCCATGATGCCCCAGCATGCTCCAGGCTAACCATGTCATAACTACCATGGAGCCTCAGTACCGCTTGTCGATACAGGGTCACACAAGGGTGTTCTATTGTATTCTACACAATTATTTTATATCCTGAAGGGTACAACACATGTTCATTTTGGGATGTCAGCAGCATAATGAATACAAGGGCACCACAAGAGTAAAAGGGATAAGGCTCAACAGAACTTGAAATTAAAAACCAAACAGGTGAAATTTTAGGTATAGTGCTGAATCCTCAACTTAGCATGATTAATGGGGCCATTTATCACATACTGAGATAAAAAGTTTTCAAAATAGATCTGAGTCTTGTTGTCATCTCCTGGGGGGGAAATTGAGGTCCACAGGTCACTTGCCTAAGTGAAGACAGTCCTGCAGCCCTTCACTTGCAGTTTATCTTTAAATATTGGATAGAAAGCAGCAGGTACTTATCTACCTAACTTAGGGTTTTCTTGTGTGCATTACTGTAGCATCTGATGCTTTAGTCAGGAATCCAAAGTAAGAGTATTTCCCAAAGTTTCCCTCTCAAATTTATAAGCACAAAGAAGTAATGGTGAAGGTAAAAGATCTCCTAATCTTTTTTTTTTTTAAAACCAAAAAGATCAGTTTCTGCCTGTTCAAATATATATGCCAGCCACAGTCTCATCCCACATACCTGCCCTATATTTGTCCTGCATCTTACTGCACTGTATTATCTCCCAATCTACCGTAAGACTGTAAACTATAATTTTTCATTGTTCAGCATATAGGGAGAAAGTATGGTCTTCTAGTGAAGGCATGAGATTGGGACTCAAGAGATGTGTTCAGTTCGAGGCCTAGTCTACACTAGAAAAAGTTTGCTGGTTTTGCTACATGAGCAAAGCCTCCTCACGGAGATGTAGCGTATACCAGCAAGAGTGCTCTTGCTGGTATAGCTTCTACTGGTTTCCTCAACAAAATATGCTATACTGTAAAACTGCATCTATACTAGAGCTTTTGCCAGTACAGAAATGTCATTTAAAAAAAAATAAAAAATCCCAGAGTCATCCCTCACTGACATTACTATACTGGCAAAGGTTTCTAATGTAGACCTGCCTCATTTCCTCATCTGTAAAATGTGGTTAATACTTCCTTTCTCCCACTCTTGTCTATGTACACTGTAAACTCTCTGAGACAGATCTCTCTTACTATGTGTATGTACTACAGAGCCCTACTCTTGGCTGGAGCCTGTAACCCTGAGTTAAGTCAAGTAAATAATATCCTACCCTTTACAGTAGTGTATGCACATACAATATAAAAAAAATCCTACTCGAGTAATATTGCAGCATCTTTTGCCATCTTCTCTATTCCACCGGGTGGGATATTGGTAAAGTTATTCAGGTCATTTCCACTACAGTAATAATCCCCATTTCCTGCAGACAATATAAAGACAAAAACTTCTGAATAGGCAAAATAAAGAAACTCAAGCTTTCTTCTCATGTTTAGAAGAGAAAGCTTAACTTTAGATATTTAGGGTAAGTAATTAAGAAGTTGCTTCAAAGCATAAACAATTCCTTGTTAAAGGATATCTTCAACCTAACAATATTAGTTCTGATATTTTTTGTTACAATACCTAAAAGCAGTGAAAATGAAAGTTAGGGGTAAAAAAATTCAGTTTACTTTTTGCATCTGATCACGCTTTGTGAATAGTCATTTTCCCCTGTCTGTATGGGTCTTTCACACAGCAACAAAGGAGAGAAAACACATTTAAAAACAAATAGGAAAATACAATTATAGATTTTTCCTCTCCCCTCAAAACTGACAGGGGAATCTTAACTAAACCCCTAAATTTCATGTTGTGTCCCTTTAAAAAAAAAGATAGTAATCTACAGTGAAGACTACAAAGACTAGCATCTTACAATACAAGGTTACTGGGACCACAATTTTCAAACAGAAAGGGTGTGGTTAAAAATTAGAACATTGACTGGATGATTCTTTCCTGTTTCTCGAACATATATTATATTCTATCATGATGGCTGAAGGCTCCAATCCTGTAAACACTTAAACACATTCAGAACTCTGTGCCCAATTAGTCCTTTTTAATAATCAGCGGCATAAAGGTATATGCGTAAGTATTTGCAGGATTGGGCCCTTGCCAGTTTTTATGGTTCTCTGAGACCACCCCCCAGATACCATAGTGATGGGTGGCCTACAAATGCCAACAAAACTACCTTTCTTACTGCTTTAAGGGTAGTTGAGCAAAGTTACTAGTATTGGTACAAAACCCAAATCTTGAATGTGTGTTTTTAATGATGGACATGACATGCATTCAGGGCTCACAGACCATATAAGAGAAGTTAAGTTAAGTTACTTACATTTTTTGATTGGTCACAAGAAAACATGCAAGTGTAGATTTTCTATTAGCTTATCAAGAACCGTTATTTCTACTATGTTGATACATATTATATATAACCAAACTGTGACTACAGCGGAGAATTTAAAAAAACCAACAAAACAAAAACCCAAGAGCAACACCCCCATGCTGGAGATGAGGTATGCAAGTTGTACAAATATCTCAAAATTTATATTTTCCAGTAACTTTCACAACTTAGCATCTCAGAAGGATATTTAGAGGCAGAAGGAAGTGCAAATCTGCTAAAGAACTTATAACATTATTTTGAAAAGATTCTGCTGTGACACTTTGGGAAAAAATTAACTGCGTGATTAATCACGCTGTTAATAACAGAATACCATTTATTGAAATAGTTTTGGATATTTTCTACATTTTCAAATATATTGATTTCAGTTACAACACAGAATACAAAGTATACAGTGCTCACTTTATATTTGCACTGTAAAAAACAAAAGTAATAGTATTTTTCAATTCACATAATACAAGTACTGTAGTGCAATCTCTTTATCATGAAAGTTACTTACAAATGTAGAATTATGTACAAAAAATAACGGCATTCAAAAATAAAACAATGTAAAACTTTGAGTTTGCAAGTCCACTCAGTCCTACTTCTTATTCAGCTAATCGCTCAGACAAATAAATTTGCAGGAGATAATGCTGCCTGCTTCTTGCTTACAATACCACCTGAAAGTGAGAACGGGCGTTCGCATGACACTGTTGTAGCTGGCGTCGCAAGATACTTACGTGCCAGATGCACTGAAGCTTCATATGTCCCTTCATGCTTCAACCACCATTCCAGAGGACATACATCCATGCTGATAACGGGTTTTGCTCAATAACCATCCAAAGCAGTGTGGACTGATGCATGTTCGTTTTCATCATCTGAGTCAGATGCCAACAACAGAAGGTAGATTTTCTTTTTTGGTGGTTCGGTTTCTGTAGTTTCCACATAGGAGTGTTGCTCTTTTAGGACTTCTGAAAGTATGCTCTATACCTCGTCCCTCTCAGATATTGGAAGGCATTTCAGATTCTTAAACCTTGGGTTGAGTGATGTACCTATCCTTAGACATCTCACACTGGTAGCTTCTTTGCGTTTTGTGAAATCTGCAGTGAAAGTGTTCTTAAAACGAACATGTGCTGGGTAATCATCCAAGACTGCTATAACATGAAATATATGGCCGAATGTGGGTAAAACAGCATAGGAGACATGCAATTCTCCCCTAAGGAGTTGAGCTACAAATTTAATTAATGCATTTTTTTTTTAAACGAGCATCACGAGCATGGAAGCATGTCCTCTGGAATGGTGGCCAAAGCATGAAGGGGGCATATGAATGTTTACAAATCTGGCACGTAAATACCTTGCAATGCCAGCTACAAAAGTGCCATGCAAATGCCTGTTCTCATTTTCAGGAGACATTGTAAATAGGAACGGGCAGCATTATCTCCCATAGCAACTGGCTGAACAAGAATTAGGACTGAGTGGACTTGTAGGCTCTAAAGTTTTACGCTGTTTTGTTTTTGAGTGCAATTATATAACAAAAACTATAAATTTGTAAGTTGCACTTTCACTATAAAGAGATTGCACTACAGTACTTGTACGAAGTGAATTGAAAAATACTATTTCTTTTGTTTGCCATTTTTACAGGGCAAATATTTGTACTAAAATAACAGTGTAAAGTGAGCACTGTCTACTTTGTATACTGTGTTGTAATTGAAATCAATATTTTTGAAAATGCAGAAAAACATCCACAAATATTTAATAAATTTCAATTGGTATTCTATTGTTTAACAGTGTGATTACAACTGTGATTAATTGCGATTAATTTTTTAAATCACGATTAATTTTTTTGAGTTAATCGCATGCGTTAACGGCCATTAAATTAACAGCCCTAGGAAAAAAAGAGGAAGGAAGTGTTCTTATTTTAGTTTCCTTGTTTACACACAGTTCTGCCTTAGTCTGCTAACGGTTACCTAAATCAGTGGTGCGCAAACCGGGGGGCGCAAAAGGTTCTCAGGAGAGGCGTGAAGAACCTTCAGTCTTTTGCTCTTTTACTAAAATATACAAATATCACTTTTTACAGCAGACTTCCTAGCACCCCATTGCCACCCGTACTTCTGTGCTGCTGCTGGGGGCAGCGCGCCACTGATCTGTCAACATTATATTTAGGAATAAGGTAAAATTCATCTCTCCAAAAAAAGAGAAATAAATTTGGTTGAGAAGTCCGTGAAACGTGATACCTGTTATTACAGTTATGACTGAGTCATCCTTGGCAGCTTCTTCAAGTGCTTGAATAATTTCTCTGTACATCTATGTAAAAGAAGGATGAAAAAAGCACATAAGAAAAAAGCTGTGATGTCACAAAAGAAAACCCATACTGAAAATCAAGAACTTGGAAGGGCCAAATTTTCCAAGGACTGCCTCTAAAATTGTGCCTACAATGTATGCCCACAGGTCATGTATGCCTGCAATAGTTAAATATTGCAGTCTGATATTTATATCCACAGAGGAGCGTGCGTAACATTTCAGATGCAAGTTTGAAGACCAGAATGAGGCCCCTTAAAAAGTGCACATGAATTGAATAAAACTTATTTTAAAACCTGACAAATGACATTATACATATGTGAATTTAAAAAGAGCTAAAAATATAAAACATAAAGGATCAGATTCCAGGCCCTAATCTGGCTGCCAGCTTTGCAGCTCCTACATCAGGATTCCCCTGAACATTCTATGCTGCTGGAATTAGTTGCAGAAGCAGATCAGCTATCTAGACACACATACAACTTTGCAAAAAAAACAGTTTAGGGAATTTTACATATTCCTTGGTTTAGACAGGGCTATGGAGAGGTCTTGTACATATGTTTAAATTAATAATAATGATACCTAATTCTTTTATAGTGTTTTTCATTAGTAGATTTGAAAGCATTTCACAGTCTTTTAAATGAACCACAGTAGAGCCTTTCTGCAGTTTATAGTCTCAAGTTAGGGTAGGATTTAGGTGAACACTAAGAGCTTTTGAAAAAATCAGAACTTTAAAAAGCTGTACATCGCTATCAAGGTGATTAGTTTCTGTACATCAACTCAAAGCTAAAGAAAAGATTGAAATGGAAAAACTGAATAGAAGCAGAAGAATTACATAAATTGTTTGAAATAGCAGGGAAATGAAGGACACACCAGAACTGGAGGGAAAATAAAAGGCAGCTTTCTGCTTTTGAAAACACACCACTAAGGTATTATGCTGAAGAGACAAATACTAAGAGGAAGAGCAGCTGCTGCTTGAGGCTATGATTGGGCATTAGCACAGTATATTCTTCCAAGTTACTTCACAAAAACGTAGTTGTTCACCATGTGTCCACATGCATCACTATACCAAACCGTGGGTCTCATCTGCTCAGTGCTGAAGGTTTCGATTCCCATTGGCTTCAATGGGAGTAAAGGAAGTCCGCATCTCATAGGATTGGGCCCACAATATTTGAAAGATACTCCAAAAAGTTGTTATAAAACTTCACCACCATATGTCAGCGAAACCAGGTTTTTAACCTGATGTAAGATCATATTTAACCCCTAATGTCAATGTCTTTACCTGTGTGGTGATAGCATTTTTCTTCTCAGGGCGGTTTAGCATTATCTTAGTGATGTTGTCTGTGGTGGTAACCTGTAGGGTTTCATATCCATGTTTGCTGTCCGCAGTGGTATCTTTCACCTGGCTAGAAGACTCAGAAGAGACCAAACCTGACACAAGGTCAACATATTTCTGTCTGGCATTGTCCTGTGGGGAGGAAAACCCAAAAATATTATTAAAAAATGCTGGAGTCCAGCTCAGTCTCCTGTGCTTAATGCAATGATGAACTGAAAATAGGAATTTCTTCTCAGTGTAAATCAAACTAGAAAAATCTGTTTAAATAGAAGCTATGTTCATCAAGGTGACCAAGATGCAAATAAGGATGTTTACTGAATGAACACTTCGTACGTTTTGTGTCTGGTGAGAGCAATGGCAAAGGTTTTGATGGTGTTGAGCATTGCCAGTTTCAGGGGGAAAATATCTGTCTTGAAAATCCTTATGGTAGAATATGCTAAAAGGCAAGGATCATCACTTGGTTTTCCAGATTTGGGACAAGAGAGCTCTCAAGGTATTCTATACTGAGACACACATTGGGACATTCCTTCAGCAAAACAAAAATTTTATTTCAGAATGTAAGTACTGATGGAAAATAAAATGCCAGAAAAGGAGGGTAAGACACATTTTAAACAGTAAGCTACAGATAAGAAAGAAAACTAAATGTTCAGCTCAAAATAAAATATGAAGTTCTCAAAAAAAATAATCTGTTAACAGTGTAAAGATTAAGAATACTGTAAATTCTTGGGTGTGTCACTTGAACTTCAAGAATGGATTATTCTCTAGTAATACGAGTTGTTCAGCTCATTCTACAGGGTGCAGAGCGCCCATTTTAAAACAACCATCTACAAACACCCACACACACATTTTGTAGCTCTTATAGTTTCATCAGAGAACTGCTTTTCTGTATGCATCAGTCTTTTATTTTGATAAGATTGCTCAACAGATTTTTTTTTTTAAACTTCCATATGTAAAATACTGATATCTCAAATCTTTACACTTCGTAATCTGAATTCTTTTATGGAGTGATAAGAGTCTTTATTCATTCTAGGGTGCAAGAATGACCCAGACTTGCTCTTCTCTCACTCTAAGAGGTGACATGGGAATAAACATTTAATTACAAGTGGTAACCTTCCAAACAGAAAGATTTGCCAGTAACAATGATCAGAGCATAAGACTGGTCAGCTAGCTCCCCAAAAAAACAGAAAAACCAACACCAGAAAAACCCTCACCTTCTCTCTCCCCTTTTCTCTTCCCACTTCCAAGTGATTTGGGAAACTTCTTCCTAATGATAGGTGGAGCTCAAAAGTTTCAATTCACAGAAGTACTTTAAAACTTCTGGATGCTTATCCAAAGGCTTCTTAGTCTAAAAATTGTTCTGGAATCTCATGACAGACCCTCTATGTTTCTGGCAGAAACCAGTAAGTGTGGAGACACAGGAAAAATTAAGGGGAGGGAAATTTAAACCAATGTTGAGTTCCAAAGCAATTTCAGTTCAGTTCTAATTTTGCATACACTGGTTTACCTCATCTTTATGCCCCCATACCCAAGGTTCAAGTTTTTTGGTTTTTGTTTACACACAACCTTAACTTTTCCCTCTTTCAGCAATGCCCCAGTTCTCCCCATTAACACACATATTTTTACTTTTCCAACCCCAGAAGTGCTGCAGTGTACAAGCTCTTCACCTCCTCTTGCAACCCATTCACTCTCACTCTCAAGATTCCATCTAACACTATTAAAAGATAGACAAGGGGGGAAAAAGGTAGTCCTCCTCCATTTTCCCTAAGGCCTCTCCCCTCCCCTAACAACCATCCCCATTTATTCCCCTCCCCATGCTGCACCCCAAGCCCCCCTCCCCTTATTCCACCACTCCTCCACCTCCTAATGTCCATCTCCTCCCAGGAAACATTCACACATTTAATTCCAGTCGTCGTCCTCACCCTCCCACCCCCCCCAAGACTTTGATTACATTCCCCCAAAATAAAATTGCCACCCAGGAGGCACAAATTATAGCAGCCTCCTGCCACTCAGTCAAAATCCTTTTGTCTTAAGTTAATCACACACGCCTACCTATCCATAGTTATGTTAAATGAAGGATGTTCAAAGCCATCAATCTTGATGAGGTCTGCAGTTCATCTAGTCATTAGTATCGCTCAGGGCACACCAACACTACAAAATTAAGTCGACCTAACTTATGCTGGCACACAGCCATGCAGTAATTACATCACTTGTGCGTGTCTATGCTTTGCTCACGTCAGTGGCATGCATTCTCACCAGGAGTACTTCACTCAAGCATATTGAAGCATGTCAGTATGGGGCATTGTGGGATAGCTTTTGAAAGCCAGCAACAGTCAATGTAAGCAACTCAGCATCTACACTGACACTATGCCTGTCATAAATATAAAGGGAAGGGTAAACCCCTTTGAAATCCCTCCTGGCCAGGGGAAAGCTCCTCTCACCTGTAAAGGGTTAAGAAGCTAAAGGTAACCTCGCTGGCACCTGACCAAAATGACCAATGAGGAGACAAGATACTTTAAAAAGCTGGGAGGAGGGAGAGAAACAGAGGGTCTGTGTCTCTCTGTATGCTGCTCTTGCCAGAGACAGAACAGGAATGGAGTCTTAGAACTTTTAGTAAGTAATCTAGCTAGGTATGTGTTAGATTATGATTCCTTTAAATGGCTGAGAAAAGCATTGTGCTGAATAGAATAACTATTTCTGTCTGTGCATCTTTTTTGTAACTTAAGGTTTTGCCTAGAGGGGTTCTCTATGTTTTTGAATCTAATTACCCTGTAAGATATCTACCATCCTGATTTTACAGGGGGGATTTCTTTATTTCTATTTACTTCTATTTTTTATTAAAAGTCTTCTTGTAAAAACTGAATGCTTTTTCATTGTTCTCAGATCCAAGGGTTTGGGTCTGTGGTCACCTATGCAAATTGGTGAGGCTTTTTATCCAACATTTCCCAGGAAAGGGGGGGTGCAAGTGTTGGGAGGATTGTTCATTGTTCTTAAGATCCAAGGGTCTGGGTCTGTAGTCACCTAGGCAAATTGGTGAGGCTTTTTACCAAACCTTGTCCAGGAAGTGGGGTGCAAGGTTTTGGGAAGTATTTTGGGGGGAAAGACGCGTCCAAACAGCTCTTCCCCAGTAACCAGTATTAGTTTGGTGGTGGTAGCGGCCATTCCAAGGATAACGGGTGTAATATTTTGTACCTTGGGGAAGTTTTGACCTAAGCTGGTAAAGATAAGCTTAGGAGGTTTTTCATGCAGGTCCCCACATCTGTACCCTAGAGTTCAGAGTGGGGGAGGAACCTTGACAATGCCTACCAAACTACATTGACACTGACTCTGCATCTCTCGTGGAGGTAATTATTAAGTTGGCGTAGTGAGTGAGTTACGTTGGCAGGAGCTAAATATTAGTGTAGACACTTACAGAGTCAGGTCAACATAAGCTGCCTTGTGTCGACTAACTGTAGTGTAGAGCAGGGCTCAGTTTAACAGTACAAGGCAGCAGAGGGAAACTGGGTTTTTGGGGTGGGGGGCTGTAACTTGGGAACCTTTTAGTCAAATGACCCTGTGGTTGGACCACTAACGCCGCCTGAGGCAAATCGAATTTCAATGCAATTCAAGTAACTGTTCAGATTTTAGAACACTTAAAGGAGTTGAGCGTTAAAGCATATAAAATGGTGGGAAAAAGAAACTCTTGCCATTTTTCTGTATTGGAATATGCCCACTATAAAAAAATGTACATTTTCTTAAACACCATTCAATTTGGGCACCCCAAAGATTTAGTGGTGCCATGCACTACCTTGGGTAAAACTTGACAGATTAAGACGTCTTTTGACCCATATCACATCAGCAGTTTGATCTCTAGCACCGCACAAAAAAGCCCACCTAGAAACTTTTTGAAAAATGGCTAGTTCTGGGGAGAGGGGGCTTCTCTCTCTAGAACCGCTAGCTGAAATGACCCCAAAATTGGGTACCTAACCCTATCCAGGCACTCTCCTGATAAACACCAAATTTCAAAGAAATCCAAATATGCATGTTAATTTTAAAGGCCTTAGACAGGTTGACTTTTAAACAGAAAGTGTGATGCAACCGTAACTACAGTAGTGCTGCTGCTGTGATGTCCAGTTTTGCTATTGATAACTGGCTGGTGGCTGCTGCTACACCTGGCTCAGTTTTGGTTGTTGCTGATTTGTGCTCTGCGTGGCCCATCCTGATTTGCATTAGGTTGTCACTTATGGCCTAGTCTTCCTGACTTGTCACCTTAGCATGAATCTGATCAGCATCTGTGGTCCTTTTATGTTGCTGCAAAGGAGGACTGTGCAGACTGATAGCTGCAGATTTGGGCTTGGTGCTGCATGAATGAACTCATGTTGCTGCTTCAGTCCAGAAGAAGGATGGTCAATGGTTCTACTGCTGGATGAGCTGGGTCAGATATAGGCCAAGCAACAGCCAGTGCATGCCTACGTGCTTCAATATCTTACAGACTTACACACTGCACAGCTTGAAAACATGATTAACTCCAGAGGACATTTGGTGCTGTTGCTGAAATAACAGAAGATGTCAATTAGGAGCTCATCAGGAGTAAGGCTGCGTGTCAGTTATGGAGGTCACTGATTCCATGACTTTCTGTGACATTTGCAGCAGCTGGCTCCGGGGTAGCAGGTTGGCGTGCAGGGCGGCACTTACCTCAGGGGGCGGGCTCCCCGGAAGTGGCTGGCATGTGCCTGCAGCTCCTAGGCAGAGGGGCCAGGGGGTTCTGCATGCTGCCCCTGCCTGCAAGCACTGCTCCCGAAGCTCCCATTGGCTGCGGTTCCCAGTCAATGGGAGTTGCAGAGCCAGTGTTCATGGCAGGGACAGCGCGCGGAGCCTCCCTGGCCTTCCCTCCTTCTAGGAGCTGGAGGGACATGCCAGCCGCTTCCAGGGAGCTACGCGGAGCCAGGTAGAGAGTCTACGAGCCCTACCAACCCTTCCCTCCCCCCAGCACCAGCAGGGGTCCCAGGCCACGCGCCACCACCCACCCTCCCCCCAGCACCAGCGGAGATCCCGAACTGCGTGCCATCACCCACTCTCGCCAGCACCAGCAGGGTCCTGAGCCATGCGCTGCAGGCCACTGCCCACCTGTCCCCCCAGCACCAGCGGGACTTCTCCCACCTCCCCCCCCCAGCACCAGTGGGGATCCTGGGCTCCCCCCAGAGCACCCCCAGCCCGCCCCCCTCCCAGAGCACCCCCGGCCCAAGTTTTAGTTAGGGGTATATACTATAAGTCATAGACAGGTCACGGGCCATGAATTTTTGTTTACTGCCTGTGACCTGTCCATGACTTACTAAAAATACCTATGACTATAACATAGCCTTAATCATGATATTTTGCACTTCTCTCAGCTGTGATGTGCACAAGGTAAAGTGGGCAGCCCACAAGAGACAGATGTTTCTCTTGAATAAACACTGCAACACCCTTGTGCACGCCCATCATGACAGAAGCACTGTCGCATCAAAAGCCAAGCGGTTTGACCGTGGGACTTTCCTGGCATCCATATTTGAATTCAGAAGATGAAAAATATTCTCTCCAGTGGCACACTGTACAGGTTGAGACTGATAGCAACGAGGTGATCACTTTACCTTTGCTATCATTAAAATGCTGAATAATGTTTGGGAATAGCTTGCTGGCACCTGCACCACTGTTGCTGTCCTGGGCTAGACTAAACAATGAACAACGCATGTTTTCTGCTCGATGGTCCACACTGTCATTTGCCATCTCTTTGATAATGGCTGTCGTCTTTGTGTGCATACATACATATTTCCTGGCGATTTCCAAATCAGAAAATGCAGTTTTCAGCAGCTTTGAAACATGATTGCTCACTACAACTGACAAGTTATGCTCAGCAACAAAACCTGTTACTAACATTTCAGCACAGGTCTCACTCTCGTTGATGTCTGCGGTGAAGAATTGTTTTATCTGCATGCTGCTGGCTGGTGTTTTTGCTGTCTCAACATGCTTTTTCGCACAATGCAAATTTTCACATTGTTACGACAGCCATGCATGATGGATATGTCCACGTGACATAGGTCACAGTACACATAATTTTCATTCTCTCTCAATAGCTTAATTACTTTAAATTTGATTGCATAGCCCATTTTGAACTTCAGAAACATTCCACTCAGGGTTTTTCTGGGATATTTGGCTCATTTTTATCACCCACATCAGCCATTTTTATCAACAATGGCAGCTGGTGAACTCTGGGGGAAATGGGGTGTAGCGAAAAATAAATTATGCCTGCTTGCCCCCATGGCACTCCTTTCACTAGAGGTGCAACCAGAATTTTCATAAGGAGGGCACCCAAGAGGCCTGCACATGTGTATCGGGTTCCCCCTTTGCATAGCCATGACCTCTCCCAATCCCTCTGGGGGCCCAGCTGGCATGCTCTCAAAAGTTATCTGATGTGGGGGACTGGCAAATTTTTTTCCCCAATGTGCGCACAGACAGGCAGCCGATGGCATGCCGGTCCGCGGACCACCACTTTGAAACCACTGATCTAGAGCACATTAATATAGTCCAGCAGGGTCTACATGGGGCAGTTAGAGCACGACACACATCTTGTAGCATGACACACATCTTGTAGCATGGGCTGTGCAACCAGCACCACAAACCCCATTCAAAATTGCTGAGGCTTCCTTTCTATCAGACCGTCACAGTTCAGTCTGTGCATGTGCCAGGAGGAGAAGAACGAACCCCATGGCCACGACACTATTTGCTGCATTTGTTGGACCCGAACAGTGGCAAGTGACACAAAAGTCATAGATTTGAGGCCTGAATTTATAAATGTATAAATCAGGAGAGTATGGAAAATAAGGGAGGATTGGCATTTCTGCCATTGAGCTGGCCAGTTTCAAAATCCAGAACTAGGTCTGCTAAATACAGTAGTGTGGCTAGGAAGAAGCAGTTAGGCCTATGGCAGCATAGTGCAAAGACCTAACTATAGGCTGTACAAGGCAGCTCAGCCTTCAGTGTACTGGTGCGGCCACCCCACTCAGACAATGCACGAAGAGCCATTACTTTCTCACACCGTGAACATCACTGTGCATGGTTACTATTCTAGAATCATAGAATCATAGACTTTAAGGTCAGAAGGGACCATTATGATCATCTAGTCTGACCTCCTGCACAACTTAGGCCACAGAATCTCACCCACCCACAAATCCCTGACCTATGTCTGAGCTACTAAAATCCTCAAATCGTGGTTTAAAGACTTCAAGGTGCAGAGAATCCTCCAGCAAGTGACCCGTGCCCCATGCTACAGAGGAAGGCAAAAACCTCCCAGGGCCTCTGCCAATCTGCCTTGGAGGAAAATTCCTTCCTGACCCCAAATATGGCAATCAGCTAAAACCCTGAGCATGTGGGCAAGACTCACCAGCCAGACACCCAGGAAAGAATTCTCTGTAGTAACTCAGAGCCCACCCTATCTAGCATCCCATCACAGGGTAATGGGCATATTTATCGCTAATAGTCAAAGATCAATTAATTGCCAAAATTAGGCTATCCCATCATAACATCCCCTCCATAAACTTATAAAACTTCGTTTTGAAGCCAAATATGTCTTTTGCCTCCACTGCTCCCCTTAGAAGGCTGTTCCAGAACTTCACTCTTCTGATGGTTAGAAAGCTTCGTCTAATTTCAAGTCTAAACTTCCTGATGGCCAGTTTATATCCATTTGTTCGTGTGTCCACATTGGTACTGAGCTTAAATAATTCCTCTCCCTCCCTGGAATTTATCCCTCTGCTATATTTATAGAGAGCAATCATATCTCCCCTCAGCCTTCTTTTGGTTAGGCTAAACAAGCCAAGCTCTTTGAATCTCCTTTCATAAGACATGTTTTCCATTCCTCGGATCATCCTAGTAGCTCTTCTCTGTACCTGTTCCAGTTAGAATTCATCCTTCTTAAACCAGAACTACACAATATTCCAGATGGGGTCTCACAGTGCCTTGTATAACAGTACTAACACCTCCTTATCTCTACTGGAAACACCTCGCTTGATGCATCCCAAGACCGCATTAGCTTTTTTCACGGCCATATCACATTGGCGGCTCATAGTCATCCTGTGATCAACCAATACTCAGAGGGCCTTCTCCTCCTCTGTTACTTCCAAGTGATGCGTCCCCAATTTATAACAAAAATTCTTGTTATTAATCCCTAAATGCATGACTTTGCACTTTTCACTATTCAATTTCATCCTATTCTGAAGTACTGCAGTCTGTAAACATTGTTTATTAACTGTAAGTCCTTTTAAAAAGTAGTGCATCAGTGAAGAGGGATCAACAGTTCATGATTTGAGAATCAGAACATGAGAGATAGCTCTTACAAGAGCTACCACAGCATAATCAATATGAAAGAAAGAAATCATTACCCCTCTGACAATGATTGGGTAAGCAAGTTTAGCTATATTATTGATAAGCTAAGTGAAGAAAAAATATTTCTGATGCAGTAGTTTGTCTTCTGGAACTAGCAGAAGTTGTTTTAGGAAAGTCAAATTTTGCCAACTGACACGACTTAGGGAGAAGATATTTGGCTCTTTACTCTGAAAAGTGACTCACTCTAAAATGCCATAGTGGGAAACACATTTTTATTCTTTCTCAATAGATTCCATATAAAAAACTGTGCTTAGTTTAAAAATAAAAATATATAGTTCTTCTATCAGCTTTGCAAACTCATCCTTGGGCTCTGGTAATCTACCTGCATTAGTTTGCAAGGCTTACAGTTAGAACCACTGTATTTTTACTTATAAACTAAGAATACTTTTTAACATGGAATCTATTGAGACAGAATAAAAATGGGATACAACTAGGCTATTTTTTAGAGTCACTTTTCACAGTCTTTTAGCCTATGATATAAGTCCCCTATTTCACGTGACAAGTTACCAATATCCATGAAATGAGCATTCACGATGGAAGATTTCTTCCTCTTTTAAAGAAAGAGATAGAAACTAGCTTAATTCCACTTGTAAAGTCCACAAAGTAGGCACAAATTTGTTGCTGGGGTAGTGTTGTTTATCAGCTAAAACCAAATTAGACTTTAGTCTAAAGATCCTCACCTTTAACTTCCTTATGACAACACCCAATTCATCAACATATACGTTAGCCAAGAGGCCTGGGTAAGACTGGCATTTGGAACAAGTCATTTTCCGTCCTGGATCAGCTGATAGAATATCCTATAGAACTAAGGCTTTTTATCTCTTCCTAGAACACCAGAAGCATGCTCTCTCTCTATTTGTATATCTATTCAACAAATAAGAGAGACAAAGGGAGGTAGACACCCTTGTTGTCCCCCACATATACACACTCAGGATTAATCTGTATGGCAATGAAAAGTGCTATAAAGCCCATTTCATTTTTTATTTTTTAAAGAAATACTAAAATGTGACCCAATTAGAATGACACTTTTAAAAGCAAGCAAACAAACAAACCTTCCTTGAATAAGTAATTACACCTAATACTCTTGTAGATTAACATTTCCATCAGCTGTTGGCAACACTTTACTCCAAGTTTATAAAGCTAAAATATATAACCAAAATATTTTAGAACTTTGTAAGACATAGTGCAGAATATGCTGATGTCTGAAACAGACTTTCAACTAACACACAATATGATTACACGCTAACCCTTCATTAATCAGTATCAAATATCTGGTTTGTAAATGAAGTGATGAATTGAAAGCAGTGCTATATTCACCTTAGACAAACTGCCAAGTGAACTCCATGCATCCCATTTTGCCTTCTTGACAAAGTCAAGCATGCCAGGCGTCGGAGAACTGCAGGGACCCTCGGTAGCCTGTATAAAGGGTGGAATAAACTCATGTAAGCTTTCAAGTAAATTCAAATTTCTCAATCAGTAGGCTGGGGGCAAAGAACACAACCACTATCAATCATGACATGATCATGGCACAGAAGCTCTGAAAACAAACAAGTATGCTCCAAAGAAAAGAGTACTGTAAAGTCACTATGTCTATATTAAGTCTTTTAAGTATTCAAGATAAGCATGTAAGTTCTCAGGAACCCGATCTCAATATTGTACAGACTCCAACCATTTTAATGAATTTTAAAAAAACATGCTTTTAAAAGGTGCATTTGTGTATACAGTTTACAAAAATATCGCTGCATGAGATCAATCTTTCTTTAAGAAAAGCACATTACATATACAGGGAGAGAAGTATTTAGACCCCAGAAAAGTAAGTTTACTAGCTTTCTAATGTCAGCTGTTACTGACAATAACATGTAAGGGTCTATCTTTAAAGAGTGTGTGTTCTTGTATTTTATTAAAAGAACAATTAGTTCCTTCAATACAACAAGATATGGCCCAGACTAACCCCCTAGATTAATCTCTCCCCCATCCACTTCATTCCAGTGGTCCGCGGACCTCTGGGGGGGGTCTGCACACTATTTTCAGTGACCTTTCACAGACCCCTTAGACTAAAGTTTCAGATCCCAGAAAAGGCATTTCATTTTTCTGATCAAAAGTATGGGAATACCTCCATCTGCAAGTCAAAACCTGGAAGTGGTGTTGTTACCATAGAGGTCCACAGTTTAACACCCTTTCTCACGCTGCGTCAAATGCCAGGCCGAGCACGTGCAACATTTATAGTTGAATTCTGTTCAGCCAGTTTTCAGTCTAAGACTTCTATGGTAGGGGACATGGACCACAGGATCCGCACCTCAATTTGAATGAATTTTTTTAGGGGTCCACAAATGAAAAAAAAAAAAAAAAAAGGTTGAAAACCACTGCTTCATACCATTACAAAAAGATTCCTTTAGGGTAGTAAGACCCACCCCACTATAGAGGGCTTGCATAATGCCCTCTGTCACATTGTCCACTTTAAGCCTTAGTAATAAATAATACGATGGGCTGAAACCTAAGTTCCTCTAAGCTGCACGGCTGTGCAGCAGCCTATCAAGTACCATGCAGGCACTCAGGGCTGCAGCGAGGAGGTGCAAAGGCGCCTCTCCTGCAGCTCCAGCCCCGGAGCTGCTGTGGCCAGGGAGAGGCACCTCTCCCACCCAGCCCAGGTTCCGCTGCGATGAGAGAAGACTCAGGGGAGTCTTCTCTCCCAGCTGTGGCCCTGGGGCAACCTGCACCCCAAACCCCTCATCCCCAGCCCAGAGCCTGCACCCCCAGCTGGAGCCCTCACCCCCCATGCATCGCAACCTTCTGCCCCAGCCCTGAGCCCCCTCATCTGCAGCCCCACCCTTGAGCCCGCACCGCCAGCTGGAGCCCTTAGCCCCCAGATCCCTCCCACACGCCGAACCCCTCAGCCCCACCCCTACCACATATCACCTCCATATTGGTTCACATAACAAAATTAATTCCACACATGCCTGGGAAAAATTAGAGGAAACATTGGTTGAAACTATAATCATTTCACACAAACTAAGTGGTGGATTAATTCTGAGTAATTTTTTACCTCAGAAATAAATTCTGTACAAATATAGGACCTGTACAACTGCAAAAACGGAATTAATTGGATTCTATTTCTTCTTGTGCATCAACAATTCCACACACTCTCCCAGTCCAAATCAGACACACCTCACATCACACTGACGGTAATGGAATGGTACAGGTGTCATTGAGGGCATAATATGACTCACAAACCAGTTACTGGTGATTATTCATGAGGTGAGAAGAACTCTGCTGGACTCTCAGAGCTCAGGCTGAGTTGGCAGAGCTGTCATTTATTCAAAAACAATTTAAAAGCATTTTTGAAATGCAATGAAGTTGCTCAGACACAAAATGTAGAACCCTATAATGCCTTTTAAGAAGAATTCTTTTACAGTCACTTTTCAGACTATAGCCACAATTTAAACAAAAATTGTCTGACCTACCTGTTTAAACAATGCGTAGAGCTTCAACTTTACTTCATTACCAGGGTCCTCCTTCAAAAGCTTCAGCTGATCTTTAGCCTTTTCAAAATCTTCCTGACTGACTCGCATGACAGCTCCAGTCGTGTGCAGCTGAATTACAGGAAAACAGACAGCATGCACTGTCCTACTAGAAGGAAAACAAATATCTACTTATAGCTAGCTGTTTTGACTGCTGTAACTATAAATGTTGTTTTTCAAGATGTTTAATGTTTGCCTTTAAAAAAACATATTCACAGGGCCACAAGTAAATGTTCCAAAAAAACCCAACCAACCACCCAGTAAATAAGTACAAAAAAAGTTACAAAAAGTCACTGTAGAAGTTTGATGCAACTCGTAGCATAATTAACCTTTGAACAACTAGTACCTAACCCTTTCCTGTACATAAAATAGAATGCCAGAGATAGGAGTCCACCAGGATGCTGCCAGAAGAGAAAGGGGACAGAGGGAGAAAGTTATGTGATCAGGTGCCAGCCAAGCTGCAAAACACCAATCAGTTGCATGGGAGGCAAATTGATGTTTGTTTTTACCTATAAATCCATAACTCCACTGATTCAATCTATTCTGGCTGGACTGGAGAACACAATGGAAAAAAAAAAGATTGTTAATGTGTTCAATGTAGTGTATACAGTAGAACCTCAGGTACGAACACTTCAGGAATTGAAGTTCTTTGTAACTCTGAAATGTTCATAACTATGAACAAAACGTTATGGCCATTCTTTCAAAAGTTTACAACTGAACATTGACTTACTACAGCTTTGAAACTTTACTTTGCAGAAGAAAAATGCTGCTTTTAACAAATATAGAAAGAGTTTCCTTATCTTGACAATTTTTTTTAAATCTCCCCTTTATTTTTTTAATAGTTTAGGTTTAACACTGTACTGTATGTGCATTTGTGTGTGTGTGTGTGGGGGGGGGTCTCTGTTGTTGCTTGATTGTGTGTACTTCCAGTTCCAAATAAGGTGTGTGGTTGATCAGTCAGTTTGTAAGTCTGAGGTTTTACTGTATTTAGTTTACAAGCTACATAAGTCTAAAAAAAAAAAATCTCTTGTAGTCACTGTAATTTTTTATAAACTCCTCAAGTCCAAATATATCTAACATCAGATACTGAAGTCTATTCGTCTGTTTCTTCTCTATGAAGACCGGGAATCAAGAGTAATTCCAGTGAGGGTTGTGGACTTGCACCACTTTTCTACATTGGTGTAAGAGAAGAATCAGTCCCAAAAATGTTCTATTGACATTTGGGACTACAGCTGGTCAAAATATTGGACTGAAGTTTTTCATCAGAAAATGTAGTTTTTTGTCATAATTGAAAAATGTTTTGCAGGAATGTAGCGATTTCAATTAAATCTTTTCTGTGGAAAAGGGTTGAAACTAATCATTTTGACTCATTTCATTTTTGATTTCACTTCTACATTCTAATAATATTCACTTATACAGCTGATATTTTATCTACTATAATATTATCAAAAGTGTGTCAAGGTTTCTGAATAAAAAATTTTCTGCATTTCTGTTTTGTGAAAAAAAAAATTGACTTTTTGTTCCAATTAAAGAAGGAAGCAAATTTTACAATGTCAGTATTTCTCACAGAATGGAAATTCCATTTTCTAACCAGCTCCAGTTGGGACATTAACAGGTAAACATTTTCCAGGTCTTAATTTCATATCATTCTTAGTCATTCTGTTAGTACTTACAGTACAAAAACATTCTTTTGCAGATCAGATCCATAGCAAGTAAACTCACCCTTTTTTCCTATACGTATAGACAGTCAGAATCTTAAAGAAATCTAGGAATAATGCCTTTCCAGGATGTTGCATAATGCAATATCCAACCCCCTTGATTGCTATATCCATCTTATATAAAAGATATTTTATGTTATTAAGCATGAAACAGAAAAAAATTACAGGCAAAGCATGCAAAGAATACTATTAAAACATTGGATTATAGTGCTTCTCCATGAGATGCAGTTATAAAGCTCCAGAGTCATCTTGTACTAAAATTTATAAGGGCTATCAGAATTTCTATCTAGCTACAGCCCTTCTGGGACACTATCATTAACGTTAGCATTGTTGAATTTTAAATTTCTGGTGTTTCTTCCTTTTTTGGGCCACTGAGTTTGTGTGTAGGTGGAGCAACATACCCTTCATCAGTAATACGGAGAAAATGGTGACACTCAGCCTTGCATGTTATTACAAATTGATGTAACTCATAATTGGCTCCAAAAGCCGGAGTTAAAAAAAAAAAAGCACCAATAAGTCATGCAATATGACATCAGAAGAACCACCATGTCACAGGAAGCAAAAAGAGTCAAGCCTTTTATATGAGCTAACCAACCGTACTGCATTGATAGAATCACAGAATATCAGGGTTGGAAGGGACCTCAGGTGGTCATCTAGTCCAACCCCCTGCTCAAAGCAGGACCAATCCCCAGCTAACTCATCCCAGCCAGGGCTTTGTCAAGCCTGACCTTAAAAACGTCAAAGGAAGGAGATTCCACCACCTCCCTAGGTAACGCATTCCAGTGTTTCACCACCCTCCTAGTGAAAAAGTTTTTCCTAATATCCAACCTAAACCTCCCGCACTGCAGCTTCAGACCATTACTCCTTGTTCTGTCATCTGCTACCATTGAGAACAGTCTAGAGCCATCCTCTTTGGAACCTCCTTTCAGGTAGTTGAAAGCAGCTATCAAATCCCCCCTCATTCTTCTCTTCTGCTGACTAAACAATCCCAGTTCCCTCAGCCTCTCCTCATAAGTCATGTGTTCCAGTCCCCTAATCATTTTTGTTGCCTTCCGCTGGATGTTTTCCAATTTTTCCACATCCTTCTTGTAGTGTGGGGCCCAAAACTGGACACAGTACTCCAGATGAGGCCTCACCAATGTCGAATAGAGGGGAACGATCATGTTAAACGATCTGATTCGTTAAACTGTGTGTCATGTAGTCTTTCCAAGGCTAGGTAGTGGGGAAAAAAGAGAGTATCTGAGATTCTGTTGCAAGGTACCACCCATGTATTCAGCATCAAATAAGCTTTGGGGTTTGTCAAGTTAGAAATTTTCATCTTTAGTAAGCACGAAAAGAGGCAGTTGGATGGCAAAGAAATAACTGAAGAACAGCAGGAAGATTCCTTCCAATAGGTCTAGACTCAGAGCTACTGGCACCCTAGTGTTACATTGAGTCCTATCTTACCCAAACACTTCAAAGTTACTAGATAGACCAATCACTTGTATTACTATTATGCCACTTTCTATCCTTCCTTTTGTGCCACTCTTTCATTATACTTTTTAAAATCTTTTCCCCCTCACTTGTATCTCAACTTTCTGTAGACCATTTGTGATTTGGTCCCTACTATGTGCCTACTCTCCCTATGTCTCTTGAGGGAATTTTCCCATGAAGAAGTGGCTGTAACAGGGTAGCTCACACATAAGGGTTGGACTGCTGAGGTAGCCAATCCTGCTCAGAATGTGACAAGCTTGGGAGAGATCAGGGTGATTGCCCTATAGACAGCAGCAGCAGGCTACAATGAAGAGGAGAGAAACTTGGGAAAATGGTAGAGAGATTGTAGAGTGTGGGACAGGCTCCTGCAGGGAAGACCTTGAGGCCAACTGAACTGTGACAGACACTGACTGAGAGAAGGGTTTGGGCCTGGAAACCAGAAAGCTGAGAGGCTGATGAGCTTCAGCCAGGTAATGTCTGGGAGTACTGGGCCCCCAGCTCCTAATACAGACCCTGACTGGGAGATGAGTTTGGGGGCCTGGAAGCCAAAGGGCTGAGTTCTATCCAGGTTAAGCCTAACAGACTTAGAATCGCTCTCGGAAAAAGGGCTGGGGACTCCCTACCTAAGGGAGAGCATGAATGAACTTCAGTAGCGGCAGTATGTAAGGACTCTATAAATGGGACCCCAGGATGGGAATGTTTTAATTACTGTTAGGTGGAGTTGAAGTGAAGTGGAGAAATTGGTAGCAGGAGACCCCAAAGTGTTCTCTGGCCATGAGGGGGTGGTCAGGAGGTGGCTGGCCCTGTTACAAGGGCCACAATCAATTCTCAAGATCTGAATGCTACTGTATTTTATAGGATTTCAGTAAAATACTATATTTTTAAAAGATGCAAATGAAGACAAAAATTGGCCAGCGGCACACACTGAGAGGCAGGGAGGGGGCCGATTGGCGGCTGCCGGTGGGTGCTCAGCACCCACCATTTTTTTCCCGTGGGTGCTCCATCCCCGGAGTACCCACGGAGTCAGCACCTATGTGAAGCATATATGCAGACCTAATAATGAACCTAATCAGAAACATCAGACTAGATCCTGTATACCTTTTCTCACCCTACTGAAGCCAGCAAGATACTCCTCAAGATGAATAGAAGTATCATAATGTGACCTGTAGAAATCAATGGCAAAATTCAATCCTGCTCCCAATGGAGTAAATGTGAGTCCAAAGGGAGGGAGAGAAAGCGTTTGCCTCTGCTCTTCCTTCCTATCTTTTAACACCACTTTAGCATACAGAAAACTGTGTTGTTGTTTGTTTAAAGTTTTCAGCTTTTACTGTGCTTCCCCTGCTGGTAGTCATTTCCCCCCAATTACAGTTCACTTTCTCGCGCAGCAGCAATGGACTCAACGTCTCAGCACAGCTGAACAAACAGATAAGTTACCATGGAGGCTGCTCAGTCAGTAGAAACAAAGTGGATGAGGCAGAGAAGAAGAGTCTAGGATCTGAACTCACCAACCTGGACAAAGCTGTAATTTTTCACTGGCACTATTGCCAAATACAATTTGCATTTGGCCAGTTGTATTTTCTCAACATGAAAGATCACTGTCCTTGGGCATCAACACCAGAACCTTTAATATCCATGCTGACAATCACTTCAACTATAGTGCCTTGTCACAGACTTAAAGTCCTCCTACTCACTCGTGATCTCTTATGAACTATCCATCTTTCCACTCACTTTGACCTCTCTCTGTCAAATGCCTCTTATCCTAGAAAACATTTGAACATAAAGCCTCTAACTGGGCTCACATCAGTTCTACAGCTAGTAGCATCTGTCCATTTAGCTAATGACTGACACTACTTGTCACACTTACAGCACGGCAAGCCCTTCCCTCACCCTGTAGAAGGCTGTTTAAAATAACAGCCTCCCATTATGATGTAAAACTAGCTTAACATTGGTGTAAATAAATTTTATACGTTTAAAAACTAAAACATTAATAAAATATTTAAATGTTAACTCTCCGGGGTTTTTTTAAGCAGGCCGGCCATTTGCTCAGAAACATTAAATATGTGGTCTAAATGAAATTACTATAAGGTGGGTGTACAACTGGTTGAAAGACTGTACTCAAAAAGCAGTTATCAATGGTTTGCTATCAAACTGGGAGGGTGTATTTGGGGTGGTCCCACAGTAGTCAGTCCTTAGTCCGGTACTAGTCACTATTTTCATTAATGACTTGGATAATGGAGTACAAAGGATGATTATAAAATATGCAGATGACACCAAACTGGGAGGGATTGCAAGTACTTTGGAGGACATGTTTAAAATTCAAAATGACCTTCACAAATTGGAGAATTGGTCTGAATTTAACCAGATGAAATTCAATAAAGACAAGTGAAAAGTACTTCACATAGGAAGGAAAAAAATCAAAAGCACAACTACAAAATGAGGAGTAACTGTCTAAGTGGTAATACTGCTGAAAAGGATCTGGGCGTTATAATGGACCACAAACTGAATATGAGGAGTCAATGTAATGCAGCTGCAAAAAAAGGCTAATGTGATTCTGGGATATATTAACAGGAGTATTGTATACAAGACAAGAGGTAGCTGTCCTGCTCTACTTAGCACTGGTGAGGCCCCAGCTGGACTACTGTGTCTAATTCTGGGCACCACACTTTAGGAAGGATGGGGGCAACTTAAAAAGAAATCAGAGAAGATTGACAAAAATGATAAAAGGTTTACAAAACCTGACCTCTGAGGACAGGTTACAAAAATTGGGCATGTTTAGTTTTGAGAAAAGAAAACTGGGGTGCAACCTCATAAGTCTTCCAATATGTGAAGGGATGTTATAAAGAGCGTGGTGATCAATTGTTCTCCATGTCCACTGAAAGTAGGACAAAAAAGCAAGGGGCTTAATCTGCAGCAAGGGAGATTTAGTTTAGCTATTAGGGAAAACCTTCTCATTAATAGGGTAGTTAAGCTCTGGAATAGGCTTCCATCACAGGAAGCATTTAAAAACAAGTTGGAGAAAACACTTGGTCTTGCCAGAGCACAGAGAACTTGATGATTTTCTTAAGGTCCCTTCCAGTCCTACATTTCTCTGATTTTCCATTCGGAAGGTGACTCTTCATGGTGTCCCGCTAGGCTTCTTGACTGGAATGAAAGTCACCCAAGTAATTTCAAACAGCTAATGATGCATGCCTAGTGCCTGCCACACCCAATTTCTGAATGACGCTAGCCCAGGGATGGGTAAACTATGACTTGGGGGCTGCATCCGTCCCTTTAGACATTTTAATCTAGCCCTCAAGCTCCCACCAGGGAGCAGGGTCCGGGGGTTGCCCTGCTCTGGCGCTCCAGTCAGGGAGCGGGGTTGGGGGCTTGCCCCGCTCCATGCGGCTCCCAGAACCAGTGGCATGTCCTCACTCTGGTTCCTACATGTAGAGGCAACCAAGGGGCTTGGCACGCTACCACTGTCCCAAGCACTGCCCCCACAGTTCCCATCGGCCAAGAACCATGGCCAATGGGAGCTGCAGGGGTGGCGCCTGTGGATGGAGCAGTGTGCAGAACTGCCTGGCCGCGCCTCCGCGTAGGAGCCGGAGTAGGGGGGACAAGCCACTGCTTCTAGGAGCTGCTTGAGGTAAGCGCCGCCCGGAGCCTGCACTCCTGACCCCCTCCCATGCCCCAACTCCCTGCCCCAGCCCTGATCCCCCTCGTGCCCTCCAAACCCCTTGGTCCCAGCCCGAAGCACCCTCCTACACCCCAAGCACTCATCCCCAGCACCACCCCAGAGCCTGCACCCCAACCCCCAATTATGTGAGCATTCATGGCCCGCCATACAATTTCCATACCCAGATGTGGCCCTTGGGCCAAAAAGTTTGCCCACCCCTGCTATAAACCATCCAGTGGAGTCACCTTGCCTAGCTTAGGTAAGTCTACAGGCACAGAGAGTGCTCCCAAAACAAGAAACTATGTATCCTCCCTTATTTGCACCACTAAATGTTGCAATGCAAGCGCGTGGGTTACATATACAGTATTATCATCATATACCATGTTAAAGATGATCAATAGGTCCTCTACCACTTACCTACTACTTTAGAATAAATTATGTAGCATGACTAGGGCCCTAACAAATTAATGGCCATGAAAAACGCATCATGGACCGTGAAATCTGGTTTCCCCCCATGAAATCTGGTCTTTTTGTGTGCTTTTACCCGATACCTGTGGTCACCAACCCGTCGATCACAAATGACTGGTTGATCCTTGGGACTCTCTCAGTTGACTGTGATCTCTGGCCAGGCAGCGCAGCAGGGGCCACCTGCCATGGCCCCATGCCGCTCCCGGAAGCGGTCAGTACGCCTCCGCAGCCCCGGGGGGAGGGAGCGGTCTCCATGCGCTGCTCCTGCCTGCAAGCATCCCCCCCACAGCTCCCATTGGCTGGGAATGGGGAACTGTGGCCAATGGGAGCTTTCGGGGTGGTGCATGCAGAGAGCTGCAGCACGCGGAGCCATGTGCCCCCTGGCCCTTCCAGGGGCCACAAGGGCGTGTTGGCCCCTTCTGGGAGTGGCATGGAGCCGTGGCAGGCAGGGAGCCTGCCTTAGCCTTGCTGCGCAGCTGACCAAGCTAAGTGCTGCCCAGTGGGAGGCCACACCCCAACCTTGAGCCCCTCCTGCACTCCAAGCCCTTGCCCCAGCCCTGAGCCCCCTCCCAGAGCCAGCAGCACCCCATGCCTCCTCCTGCACCACGAACCTCCTCCTGCACCCCAGGCCCCTGCCCTCAGTCCTCTCCCAGAGCCAGCACCCCAACCCCCTGCCCCAGGCTCAGCCCAAAGCCCCATCTCACACTGCAAACCCCCCAGCCCAGAGCCTGCACCCCCTCCTGAACCCCAACCCTTTGATCCAGCCTGGTGAAAGTGAGTGAGGGTGAGGGAGAGCAAGCAATGGAGGGGGGGGGAGGATGGAGTGACTGGGGCAGGGTAGATCCTGGTTTGCCCTTCAATTCAAAAAGTTCAAAAAAACCACTGCCCTATACTATACAGATTTCCAGGGAGAGGCCTATGTTTCTCAAATTGGGAGTCCTGACTCAAAAGAGAGGGGAAAGGGGTGGGGGTCACAGTATTGCCACCCTTACTTCTGTGCTGCCTTCAGAGCTGGATGGCTGGAGAGCAGCAGCTGTTGGCTGGTCGCCCAGCTCTGAAGGCAATAGCCTGCTCGCAGCACTGCAGAAGTAGGTGTGGTATTGCCACCCTTACTTCTGCGCTGCTGCCTTTAGAGCTGTATGGCCGGAGAGTGGCGGCTGCTGACTGAGGACCCAGCTCTGCAGGCAGCAGCGCAGAAGTAAGAGTGGCAGTACCATACCAGGCCGTCCTTACTTCTGTGCTGCTGCTGGCAACAGCGCTGCCTTTAGAGCTGGGCTCCCAGCCAAGCCGCCCAGCTCTGAAGGCAGTGCTGTCCCCAGCAGCAGCACAGAAGTAAAGGCAGTGGTACCGCAACCTCGCCTACAATCAACTGTCGACCTCCCCTCCCCCCGAACTCTTTTTTAGGTCAGGACCCCTACAGTTACAAAACTCAGGTTTCAGAGGAACAGCCGTGTTAGTCTGTATTTGCAAAAAGAAAAGGAGTACTTGTGGCACCTTAGAGACTAACCAATTTATTTGAGCATGAGCTTTCGTGAGCTACAGCTCACTTCATCAGATGCATACCGTGGAAACTGCAGCAGACTTTATATACACACAGAGAATATGAAACAATACCTCCTCCCACCCCACTGTCCTGCTGGTAATAGCTTATCTAAAGTGATCAACAGGTGGGCCATTTCCAGCACAAATCCAGGTTTTCTCACCCTCCACCCCCCCACACAAATTCACTCTCCTACTGGTGCTAGCCCATCCAAAGTGACAACTCTTTACATAATCAAGTCGGGCTATTTCCTGCATAGATCCAGGTTTTCTCACATCCCCCCCACCCCCATACACACACAAACTCACTCTCCTGCTGGTAATAGCTAAACTAAATAGCTAAATAGCTAAACCAGCAGGAGAGTGAATTTGTGTGGGGGGGTGGAGGGTGAGAAAACCTGGATTTGTGCTGGAAATGGCCCACCTGTTGATCACTTTAGATAAGCTATTACCAGCAGGACAGTGGGGTGGGAGGAGGTATTGTTTCATATTCTCTGTGTGTATATAAAGTCTGCTGCAGTTTCCACGGTATACATCTGATGAAGTGAGCTGTAGCTCACGAAAGCTCATGCTCAAATAAATTGGTTAGTCTCTAAGGTGCCACAAGTACTCCTTTTCTAGTTACAACACTGTGACATTTCCAATTTAAATAGCTGAAATTATAAAATTTACAATTTTGAAAATCCTATGACTGTGAAATTGATCAAAATGGACAGTGAATTTGTTAGGGCCCTATGAGGTATGAACAAATTATTGGTTACTTACTATGCAGAGGAGGAGGAGAACCACCACCGAATGGGAATATTTCTCTTATCAAATAGCTATGTGTGTTACTGATATTTTGTGTTTTAAAGTCTCTTTCTGGGACTAGGTATAAGAAATGGCACAGTACAGCAGTGAAGAGTATAATGTCAATGACTGTCCTAGAAGGCACACGATCTATCCTAGGTACCCCATGAGTTTCTAATCTACTATGTCCTGAATAATGTAATTAACTATTTGTTTAGGAAGAAAAATTGCATGTTGCTTTCTGGGACATTTACAGAGACATTAATTAAGGCTTGCTTTACAGAAGATATATATATCCACCAAGTAGATTTCCAAGGCCTAAGAAAAAAATAAGAGGGACAGCCCCAATTATTTCTGGGTTTTTTGTTTTGGTTTTTTGTAGTTCCAAATCAGTTTAGCACAGGCTACTAAGCAGCAGTCACTCAGTTTTTCTGTTTTCTAGAAAATACACAAGTACTTAACTGCTATGCAAAATAAGTATATAAACAAACTCAATTCGGTCGTTTGGATAGCAGGAGACACATTTTGGAGAAAAGTTTCAGAGTAGCTGCTGTGTTAGTCTGTATCCGCAAAAAGAATAGGAGTACTTGTGGCACCTTAGAGACTAACAAATTTATTTGAGCATAAGCTTTCGTGGGCTACAGCTCACTTCACTGGATGCATGGAGTGGAAAATACAGTAGAACGATTTTATATACACAGAGAACATGAAACAGTGGGTGTTAACTGATCACTCTTGTTATAGTGTGCATGGTAAGGTGAGCTACTACCAGCAGGAGAGAAAAAAAAACCACCTTTTGTAGTGATAATCAAGATGGGCCATTTCCAGCAGTTGACAAGAACGTGTGAGGAACAGTAGGGGGAAAAATAAACATGGGGTCTCTTTCACTGGAGAATTTTGTTTCCCAGTAATAGGTTCTCTTTTCAACTGAGTATCTCAGACTTGACAAAGAGTTGCCATTAAACCAAATATAAGACCATCAAAAAAAAAATATATATATATATATATACACACACATATACATACACACACACACACACACTCTTTCTATGAAAGAATGTCTTTTCCTTACACAATCCAAAATCCTGAAGACAGATCATGTTCCATGGGCTTTTAATTTTGGTAGTAATATAAAAATTCTGTTTCAGAGATATAGCATGTTACAAACTGCATCTCCATTTTGGCTTGCCAAGCTGAACGCGACAAAGTGCTACAGTCATTTGTATGTTAGTTGTTTTGAGCTTTTTCCCTGCATCTCTTAACACATGGCATTAGTGAGTAAGTGGGGAAACTAGTCTTCATAATATGGTAACTACTTTTTCAGTCTTTTCCTGCTGCGCTTGTGCTGTGTGTGACAATGCATCATAAAATATGCCAATACTCCAGGATGCCAACCAGAATTGTAATTTTCTAAAGGCTACAAGGGTGTTAACTCAATCCAGAGAGCATTCAAAAGGCCTGCCACAGCATGAGCAACTACTTCACGGAGAAACTGCTGGCAAATTGAAAAAAAAGGAATAATTATCTGCATGGGAGTTCCATACTAGCAACTCTCCCTGCTGCTAGAACAGAACCTCACGTGTGAACACAGAGTATCTCAGAAACTGCTAACATGGCCCACTTCCTGCCTGCTTGGCAGAGCTATCAGTGATGAGGGGAAATGCTTGCTAGTGCTGTAGGAGTTGAGCATTTTTTAAAAACGCGTTTGTTTTTTCCCTCCCATTCCTCTTTCCTCCAGGAGTTATTGTGAGATCAGAGAAGGAAAGGGGACTGGGGGAGGAGCATCATGCTCCCACTACCTTACCATCAATTTATTTGCTCAGGAGAGACAAAAAGACTAAGGCTATGTCTACACTACCGTGTATGTCACTCAGGGTGTATGTAACCCATAAGTTACAAGCAACGTAAGTTACTCCGATCTAAGCACCGGTGACAACAGTGCTATGTCGCCGGGAGAAGCTTTCCTGCTGACAGAGCTATTGCCATTCATTGGGATGGATTAAATTGACAGGAGAGCTCTCTGTCAGTTTAGAGCAGCTACACTAGATAATCTACTGTAAACTCTCTAGCGTAGCCATAGCCTCAGTTCAGGGGATGAGGAGGAGTGCTGGGTGGCTGCCCTGATGCAGCAATCAATTCAGAAAAGGAAGGGATGCTAGGAGTTAGAATCAGTATTTGAAATAAAACTATTTCCATAGGAAAATAAAAGAAAATAAATGTCTTACACGGAGAGGCAGATTCAATCTGAGAAACTGATTTCACTTTAACTTTCTAAGGCCTCATGAGTAATCAAGTGAAACTCTAACAAAAGGATTTTAAAAATGGATTAAAAGGTTGATAGCCACTCTTAAAAAGTGTCAAATGACTATGAACAAGTCATTAACTATGCCTTTAGTACACAATTTCCCTGAAAGGCTGAACAAACAGTTTTGCTAAAGCCTTTCACTATCCGCCTGCAGAATTTTGTACATTCAATACATTTACAATAACTCTGAAGTATATTTTTGCTTAGCAATAGACATGCTATACACGCTGTCCTTGCAACAACAAACAGCACCATCCAGGAAAAGAACACTTTGTTACATTCTCTCAGCCAGTCTTTTTTTTTCTCCCAGCCAGTCTCTAACATGCCCACGAGCCACTCAGCAGTAGGGGGGAGGCCAATTACTATATTTATTGGAGACTCAATATAGAGCACACATAACAGCACAGTCTAAAATGAAAGGGCCTCACCACAAGAGCTCGAGGGACTAGCCAGTTAGACCCTAGTTCTTCCCCTCATCCACCCTTCTCAGATTTTGTTTTGTTTTAAAGGGAGCCATTCTGTTTCTTCTAGGAGGGTAAATTCACAGCGGGATATCATAGTGCATAATCTCATTGTAGATAATCCTATCAGAATAATAGCATGCCTGCAGGACAATCCCATCAGTATATTCTCAAGTGGAAAGGAGTGCCTCTTTTCAGTCTGTAGTAGGGTTGGCCTCCACAACGCTCACTTGTGGCTTGTCGTAGCACTATTCATCCTCCTTGCTTTCCTTCCAGGTCATCAGTAGTCATACAAAGCAGCCACCTCCCATGTGGCCTGATGCTGTCAGGACTAAATCATGTCAAAGTTCCTCTGTTTTTGGAGTATCTAAGTTACAAAACAAATATAACAAAACCAGAAAGGAGAACTGACTGTTCCAGTTCATGGCTGGATGCAGCCCTGCTATTCAGTCTGTTTTTCTAGCTAACACTCCTCTGGACTCCCTGCTTCAGACCTAGCTTCTCTCAGGGAGGCTGTGACAGGCTGCAGTCTTACTCAGCTTCCTGGCTCCAGCCAGGCTTCTCTTACCAAGTGAGAGCTGAAAATCTGCTCCTTTTCCCAGTCAGCCACCAACTGACCTGGGTTCTCCCCTTTCACCTCCATCCTCTAGACCGGACACCTACTGCAGGTGTGTTAGGACATGGCTGACTGATCCCACAGGCTCTTGTTAAGACCTTCTTGGCCAATGTGAGGTTTGCACTCCCCATCACAGAGCTATGCAAGTCTAAATTACATAACAATCAGTCAAAACATCCTATTAAAAAGATTTCAGCAGGAGAGCCATTATGTTAAAAAGTAGCATTTCTCCAGCTGATTTGTTGGTTCATAGCCATCTTGTGACTTTCTTGTCTTGTACTAGAAAATGTAGAGTGGTTACAGAAGGTGTGAGAACCTTCTGCACTGCAGCTCCTGCTGTCTGAAACCTTGTTGTACCTGCCTCACCAACTCTCCCACCTCTTATGAAATCACCTCTTCTCTCCCTCTTAAAATTCTTTCTGCTATTATGTGGGCAACACAGCATGGGGACTAGGTGAGCAGCACTCAGTGGTGAAAGAACAGGTTTAGAAAAGCTGGACATGCACAAGTCCATGGATCCAGATCTAATGCATCCAAGGGTGCTGAAGGAGTTGGCTGATGCAACTGCAGAGCCATTGGCCATTAGCTTTGAAAATTTGTGGCAAGCGGAGGAGGTCCCGGACGATTGGAAAAAGGAAAATATAGTGCCCATATTTGAAAAAGGGGGAAAAAAACAAAAAAAAAGAGAACCTGGGGAACGACAGACCGGTCAGCCTCACTTCAGTCCTCAGCAAAATCATGGAGCAGATCCTCAAGGAATCCATTTTGAAGCACTTGGAGGAGAGGAAGGTGATCAGGAACAGTCAACATGGATTCACCAAGGGCAAGTCATGTCTGACCAACCTGATTGCCTTCTATGATGAGATAACTAGCTCTGTGCATATGGGGAAAGCAGTGAATGTGATATATCGTGACTTTAGCAAAGCTTTTGATACGGTCTCCCACAGTATTCTTGCCAGCAAGTTAAAAAAGTATGGATTGGATGAATGGACTATAAGGTGGATAGAAAGCTGGCTAGATTGTCGGGCTCAACAGTCAGTGATCTACGGCTCGATATCTAGTTGGCAGCCGGTATCAAGCGGAGTGCCCCAGGGGTCGGTCCTGGGCCAGTTTTGTTCAACATCTTTATTAGTGATCTGGATGATGGGATTAATTGCACCCTCAGCAAGTTCCCAGATGACACTAAACCGGGGGGAGAGGTAGATACAATGGAGGGTAGGGATAGCATCCAGAGTGACCTAGACAAATTGGAGTATTGGGCCAAAATAAATCAGATGAGGTTCAACAAGGACACGTGCAGAGTTCTGCACTTAGAAAGGAAGAATCCCATGCACTGCTACAGGCTGTGGGACTATCTGGCTAAGCAGCAATTCTGCAGAAAAGGACCTGTGGATTACAGTGGACGAGAAGCTGGATATGAGTCAGCAGTGTGCCCTTGTTGCCATGAAGGCCAATGGCATATTGGGCTGTATTAGTAGGAGCGTTGCCAGAAGATCAAGGGAAGTGATTATTCCCCTCTATTCGGCACTGGTGAGGCCACACCTGGAGTATTGCATCCAGTTTTGGTCCCCTCACTACAGAAGGGATGTGGACAAATTGGAGAGTCCAGCGAAGGGCAATGAAAATGATTAGGGGCCTGGGGCACATGACTTAAGAGGAAAGGCTGAAGAAACTGGGGTTATTTAGTCTGCAGAAGAGAAGAGTGAGGGGGGATTTGATAGCAGCCTTCAATTATCTGAAGGGGGGTTCCAAAGAGGACGGAGCTAGGCTGCTCTCAGTGGTGGCAGATGACAGAACAAGAAGCAATGGTATCAAGTTGCAGTGGGGGAGGTATAGGTTGGATATTAGGAAACAGTATTCACTAGGAAAGTGGTGAAACACTGGGATAGGCTACCTAGGGAGGTGGTGGAATCTCCATCCTTACAGGTTTTCAAGGCCTGGCATGACAAAGCCTTGGCTGGGATGATTTAGTTGGTGCTGGTCCTGCTTTGAGCAGGGGATTAGACTAGATGACCTCCTGAGGTCTCTTCCAATCCTAATATTCTATGATTCTGTGTTTATCTAAAGCATTTTAAGATGCAATCAGTATGAAAGACTCATGAAATTACATGCCCTGAATCAGAAGATGGCAGGACCAGAGACCTTGACTTGTGCTAAGCCCCTGACAAACCCTGCTCCTTTAGACTTCAGCAACCAATATATAGCTTTCTCACAGTGGTGATGTGTGGAAGGAGGTAACGCTTAACCATTGCTAAGTGATTGACATAGCTTTTCTGTGACTAGCATCACATAAGACAAAGGCCTTTGTCTTCACTATATTTAAAAAAAGGTGTAAGTAGCTAATTTTAATGTAATTGCAGTAAAATCCTAAAGACGACATGGTACATTGTAGTTTTTGTATGAGTTAGCAGGTAAAGATTATGGGGAGCCTAAGGTTCAATATTTCTTCTAATTGCAATTTATGCCTACTATACCCACGGGCCCTTAACATTTTACATTATACTGTCTTAGTATGTAAAATACACAAAATAATGATATGTCTCTTGGCAGATCACAGTGCTGCTTCACCATTGTTAAGGGTGAATTGATTAGCTGCATTTGATAGTTTTCAGATCCAAAGAATAGTTAATAAACATTGAGATATAGTGTAGTATTACAGTCAAAATGAGACTATCATATATAATGTGCACTTGTTAATATTCTTTAATCACAGCTGTTACAAAGGAAACTGTAATTATTCCCTTCATCACTTTGTATCCCCATGAAAGCCTTTTCTTACACAATTCAAAGTGAACTGGAAAAGAATGAGAATATTAATGACTAAAACTAAGAGGCAAAAGATACTCTGTTATTTCTTTTATAAGATGCACTTAGGCAAGTTGCAGAGTTTCTAATGTAGATACTTTAAAAATTATTTTCATGAAAAAATTACAAACATGAACATTGGTAGAATAATAATGTATATTATAATAATATAAAACCTGGATTTATGCTGGAAATGGCCCAACTTGATTATCATACACATTGTAAGGAGAGTGATCACTTTAGATAAGCTATTACCAGCAGGAGAGTGGGGGGTGGGGGGGAAAGAAAACCTTTCGTAGTGGTAAACACCCATTTTTTCATGGTTTGTGTGTATAAAAAGATCTTCTGTACTTTCCACAATATGCATCCGATGCAGTGAGCTGTAGCTCACGAAAGCTTATGCTCAAATAAACTGGTTAGTCTCTAAGGTGCCACAAGTACTCCATTTCTTAATATAATGTTGTGACTCCCACAAAAAGATTTGGAAGAGCCAACTCTAACAAGTTGCTACGTAATAGTGTCCTGTCTTTTACTTGTAACTTAATACCCAGCTAGAGAGATTTGTGCAAGTATGGATTCGAATTTGATACACTTCAAATACTGTTTATGCTAGAAATCTGAACCATTGATGAAAATGGTTTTCATGGCAGCAATATCCCAGAACTGGTATTGAAAATGGCTCGATTACTAATGTAAACAGGAAAAAATGTTGTCATACCATTTCAGAAAGCGAATTTCAATTATATGTCTACACTGGGAAAATTTACATACATTAAAAAAAAAAACCCTCAGTGCGTCCAGTTCAGTTCCATTGGACTGCCTTTCAACAAATTTAACTAAAATGGTGGTGAAAATGATTCCAGATGCTAAAGTCTTGTGAATTCACCTCTCTTTTCCTACCCTCCAGTTTTAAAAACACATTTACATCCTAACTACCCTCCTGTTCACATTTATTACATAACCAGATACTTTTTAGGACAGCAAAACTATTTCAGAACCAGCTAAAGATCTAGGACTAAAAAATAACTTTCAGCTTTGTCAATGAATTTCAATAAATACCTGCTTCAAAGCTCATTAACTGTAACAGAAAGGTACTTTTCAATCCATGTTCCAAAACAGATACCTAACTATATAATAGTCAGTTATAAAATGCTGGCTCAGCTACAGAGTTGATGAGATTGCGGTTTTGTTTTTCATTGTTTTCATTTGATTTTTAACTGTTACAGGACAATCGTTTCCTATAGAAATGTACACAAACAGCATATTCTCCTGTGCTTCCATATGGATCTAATTTATTAATTTTTTTGTCTGGACAGTAGCTCCGTAATATGGCCTTCACACTTTGTTTAAGCATGCAAATATAAACAGAGTTTTTGCAAACTTGCAGATCCAGTGGAACAGAAAGTAACAGTTCAGTTAAGATAAATTAATGTTAGTACCATTGCAGAAAATCTACCATAGTTTGGCTTCACTAACAGATTTTAACGATTTGTCTCCTTCTGTAGTGCACTGCTGCAGAATTGTTAGGCTAAATATTCAAATCTTGCTGCCCAGTGATCATGTTTCAGGGCACACAATATCTATTGACAAAATGCCCACGCACAACCACATTTCCAGCCAAATGACTAGAGGTATTTTACTTTATTTTGTGCTGGATTGCTTAAAGTACATAAAACGCAAGCACAAACAAAACAATGAGCAAGACACTTAATACAATAATAACCAGGACAGTGGAACACAAACATATAAGTATGTCCAGAGATTCTCGTAGTCATCATACCATCAGCGAGTTATCTGTTGTTGCCCAACTATTCGTTCTAGGATTCTTTAAAGCTTTTTGGAAGACACTTTTAGTCATAAAAGCCATACTGAGTCCATGGTTCTGCAAAAACACACACACACACGCGCTTCTTTGCAGGATCGGGGCAAATATATGCAAATTAGCTACCTAAAAAGTCTATTTGCAATCATATTAAAGTTTATCTCATGTGTCACTTGACTCATTGTTGATCTTCATTTTAAATGAGAGGCAGGATGAATTTACATTCTCTGGAGGATTAAACCTGGTCTTCTTTTTTTTAAAAAAAAAGTTAATATTAGGGTTCTTGTTGGTTCCCCTTTCCCCCCCTCCCTTTTCTTCTTCTGTGAAAGAATAAACTATATCAACTATTTAGGCAGTGCAAGGGGCAGGACAAAAAATAACATAAGGAGAAAGCAAATATGGCCTACAGACAACAGGAGTCCAGACAACTGGAACAACAGTATTCTAATATGTATAATCACGCAAGAGGGCAGGAAAAAAGTAAGTAATTGTCTACTTACTCAGGTAGCAGGAGGTGGCATAAGTTTGAAATCTTTGTTTTAGTTTTAAAGGTAATTTCTTTCTAACCCTAGGACCCTCTGGTGGACACCAGTGGTGAGAGTAGCTGTCAAGGTGAAGCAGGCGGCCTTCAGAGAAATGCTCACAAACTGGACTCCTGATAACAGCAGAGAGAGATAGTGGTTGGCCAAGAGGGATGAGGTGGTCATTGAAGTGAAAGCCTGGGCTTGGGAGGAGTTTGGAAAGACCATGGAGAATGACTACCGAATGGCCTCAAAAGGTGTTCTAGCAAACTGTTCACCTTAGGAGGGGTCGGCACGACGTTGCCCAGGCTGTTCTCAGCAAGGGTGATGTAACACTGACCTAGACTTGAGGAGATTGTTGAGAGGCAGAAAGAGCACTGCGAGGAACTCCTCAACCTGGTGGACATGCCCTCCTTTCAGGAGGCAGCGCTGGAAACCTCCAGTGAGGTTGGATCTATTACTGTTGTTGAGGTCGCTACGGTGGTAAAGTGCCTTCGTAGTGGTAAGTTAGCAGTGGTGGACGAGATTTGTCCGGAGGTGCTGAAACCACTGGACAATGTTGGGATGTTGTGGTTTACTCACCTCTTCAATCTTGCATGGAAGATGGGTGCAGTATCTCTGGACTTGCAAACCGGGGTGGTGGTCCCAAGCATTAAGAAAGGAGATGAGAGGGTGTTTCCAACTATTGGGGGATGACATTCCTCAGCCTCCCCCCAGCAAAGCCTATGCCAGGGTGCTGGAAAGGAGGTTATGCCCATCAGCTGAACCTCGGATTCAGGAGGAACAATGTGGATTCCATCCCAGCCGTGGAACAACGGACCAGCTCTTTGCTCACTCACAGATACCCGAGGGGCCGTGGGAATTTGCTCATCCAGTATCCCTGTTTTGTGGGCCTGGGGAAGGCATATGACTGAATTCCCTGAGATGTCCTATGGGAAGTGCTGCAGGAGTACGAGGTGCCAGCGCTACTTTTGCGTGCTATCAGGTCCCGCTATTCTTGGGGTGAGAGCTGTGTTCGTATTCTTGGCATTACGCGGAGTTCATTCAAGATGGGCGTTAGACTTCGCCCAGGGTGCATCTTGTCCCCACTTCTGTATGTAATTTTCACAGACACAAGATCAAGATGCAGCTGACCTCTGGAGTGCATCTGGTACAGGAACTAGAAGGTGGCCGTCTCTGGTGTTTGCAGATGATGATGTCCTTCTTACTTCTTCAGACTGTAATCTCTGATGTGCACTCGAACATTTCGCTGCCAGTGTGAAGTGTTGGGATGAGAATCAGCACCTCCAAATTGGAGGTCATGGCCCTCTCCTAGAAGAAAGTGGACGGCTCTCTCCAGGTGATGGGGGAGCAGCTGTCCTCAGTGGAAGAGTTCATTTTGTTCACGAGTGATGGTAAGCAGGAGTGTGGGATCGATGGGCTTATTGGTGTGGTGGTGCTGTACCGATCCATGGTGGTAAAGCAGGAGCTGAGTTCTCATACGCAGCTCTAGGTGTACAGGTCAATCCATGTCCCTGTCCTCGCTTACGGTCATGAAATTTGGGTAATGACCAAAAGGACGAGATAGCAGGTACAAACAGCTGAAATGAGGTTTCTCTGCAAGGTGGCTGGGTTTATTCTCAGAGACAGGATGAAGGGCTCAGCTATTCGGGAGGGCCTTGGAGTAAAGCCTCTACTCCTCCTGATAGAGAGGAGCCTGCTGAGCTGGTTCAGGGCACCCGATAAGGATGCCTCCTAGGAGTCTTCCTTTGGAACTCTACCAGGCACATCCCATTGGGAGGAGGCCCTGAGGCTGACCCAGGACATGCTGGAGAGATTATCTCCCCCCAGCAGGCCTGTGAATGGTGGGGAATCCCTTAGGAGCTGGAACCTGTTGCAGAGGAAAGGGAGGTCCGGTCCTTCCTACTCTCCATGCTGCTGCTGCAACCCTCACCAGGAAAAGCAGGATAAATGAAAAAAGAAAGAAGCAGCAATTTCTTTCATGCTGCCCCCTGTAGGGAATAGCCTCCCATTCCCAGTGCTCCCCGTCCTCTTTGAAAGCCTTTTTTTCCTTTCAATTTCTTTGAGAACTCCTTGAGGACATAAATTGCCTAAGTGTTTTATACAGCATTATGTAACCTGAGATGGTCTCTAAAATAAAGTGGACAGTAATTTTTAATGCTACTTATGTTTAGTTTAGGATCTTAAACTGTTTAAACTAATATATGTTTTGCTTTTCCCCCCTCTAGACACGGTAATAAGCAAATCTGAGGTCTATCAAGGCATGTTTTCTGACCTGGATTTGATTATTTTTTATTATTAACCAGCTACATTAAATCAACATTGTTTACCTGTAGGAAACCTGCTAAGAGAGCTCTGTTTTTAAATGAAGGCAGAAGTCCTGCTGATCACAGAATTTGCATGTTCTCAGTTTCCCCCCATATCTTAAGATGTTCAATCTGCATACTTCAGTTAATTTTTCCACACAGCTTGGAGAGAAAAACTTACAATTTAATGGGCAAGCTACATGAATGACTATACTTTACAGGGCAAAATGCTCTCCTCCCTAATTGAGCTATATACTACAGGCTCTTCAGTTTGTACGTTTTACTGATTAAGGTGCACATTTTAGTTGATGAACTTTCATGTTCTGCTGATCAAACTTCATATTTCCCTGATCATGATCAAAACAAACATTGAGAAAAACGTATAATGTATACATGTATTCTGCTTATGAATTTGCTTATTGAGTACATGTAAGCTTACTGAAGAGACTCCCATTTAAATTGGAAAATTGTTTTAAGTGCTGTTATTACAGGAAGAAGTGACTAAAAATGACATCTTCTAGTTCCACATTTATTCATCAAATTTTATATTGAAGTTTGCCACTTACCAGCTTTAATAAAAACAAAAAGGCAACACAGCAAATTCAACCATGTCTCTTTAAATCAAGCTGTTCTTTCTTCTTCATTCATCCACCCCTAAAAATGAAGGTTCATAGGTGCCAAGTTGTATAATTCCATGTGACACTTTACGCAATGTATTCAATGAGATAATTTACATATTTGAATGTAATTTATATGTAACTACAAACTTCAGCATAAGAAAAATCATATGGATGTAATGTTGGTGAAAGGCAGTGGCTTGACTGCCTTGGTGAATGGAGTCCTCTGTTTATTATTTACAAGACAGCATTAGAGCAAGCTTTTCACACACACACACACACACACACACACCCCGAAGGCCTCACTTCTTATGGGTAGCGTGTGTATAGGGGGTAGGAGGAGGAGGGAGGTGCTAGTAACTAAGATTGGCAGAGACAGTTCAGTTTCCATGGCTCAGCTTTTCTGCTGAGTATTCTAATTAGCGCAAAGCGTGTGTCAAGGTTCCTTCCCCACTCTGAACTCTAGGGTACAGATGTGGGGACCTGCATGAAAGACCCCCTAAGCTTATTTTTACCAGCTTAGGTTAAAACTTCCCAAGGTGCAAACTATTTTACCTTTTGCCATTGGACTTTATTGCTGCCACCACCAAGTGTCTAACAAACATATAACAGGGAAAGAGCCCGCTTGGAAACGTCTTTCCCCCCAAAATCCTCCCAAACCCTACACCCCCTTTCCTGAGGAAGGCTTGATAAAAATCCTCACCAATTTGTATAGGTGAACACAGACCCAAACCCCTGGATCTTAAGAAAAATGAAAAAGCAATCAGGTTCTTAAAAGAAGAATTTTAATTGAAGAAAAAGTAAAAGAATCACCTCTGTAAAATCAGGATGGTAAATACCTTACAGGGTAATCAGATTCAAAACATAGAGAATCCCTCTAGGCAAAACCTTAAGTTACAAAAAGACATAAAAACAGGAATCTACATTCCATTCAGCACAACTTATTTTATCAGCCATTTAAACAAAACAGAATCGAACGCATATCTAACTAGATTGCTTATTAGCCCTTTACAGAAGTTCTGACCTGCATTCCTGGTCTGGTTCCAGCAAAAGACAACACAGACAGAGAGAACCCTTTGTTTCTCCCCCCGTCCAGCTTTGAAAGCATCTTGTCTCCTCATTGGTCATTTTGGTCAGGTGCCAGCGAGGTTATCCTAGCTTCTTAACCCTTTACAGGTGAAAGGATTTTTCCTCTGGCCAGGAGGGATTTAAATGTGTTTACCCTTCCCTTTATATTTATGACACACACCCCAAATCACAGATAGGGTGAAACGCTGGCTGTGATTTCTTCCTGGAGCTCTAGGAGAAAACAGAGTTAATAAGACACATGCACCTCTAAATATACGACCAAGTATATAAAGACTAACAATATTTTCCACATCTCAAGGACGATTTTAAACAGTTGATTCTGGGAAACTTTCATGGGAGAGTGCATCAGCCACTTTGTTACAAGCTCCTGAGATGTGTTGGATGTCGAAATCAAAATCTTGGAGAGCTAAACTCCACCGAATAAGTTTTTTGTTATTTCCCGTGGCAGTATGAAGCCACTGTAGCGCAGCATGGTCGGTTTGCAGGTGGAAACGCCGTCCCCAAACATATGGGTGTAGCTTTTCCAGAACGTACACAATAGCGTAACATTCTTTTTCACTGACTGACCGGTTGCTTTCCCTCTCAGACAGCTTCTTGCTGAGAAACACTACAGGGTAGAATTCTTGATCCGGTCCTTCCTGCATTAAAACTGCTCCCACACCACGCTTGGACGCATCTGTGGTTACTAGGTATGGTTTGTCAAAGTCTGGGGCCCATAGCACAGGGTCAGACATAAGTGTCACTTTAAGCTGGTTAAAGGCCTTCTGACACTCTTCGGTCCACTGAACGGCATTTGGCTGTTTCTTTTTGGTTAGGTCTGTCAGTGGCGCAGCAATTTGGCTGTATTGTGGTATAAATCGCCTGTACAAATTGCAGTACAAATATCCGGCCAAACCTAAGAAGGATTGGACCTGTTTCTTTGACTTTGGGACAGGCCACTTTTGGATAGCATCCACTTTGGCCTGTAGAGGGTTGATAGTTCCTTGACCCATCTGGTGTCCAAGGTAAGTCACTCTGTTTAGACCTATTTGACACTTCTTAGCCTTAACAGTTAGTCCTGCCTCCCTTATGCGCTCAAAGACTTTTTGTAGATGTTCCAGGTGTTCTGCCCAGGAATCCGAAAATATGGCCACATCGTCAAGGCAGGTGACTGCATATTCTCCTAATCCCGCTAGGAGACCATCTACAAGTCTTTGGAAGGTGGCGGGTGCATTCCGCAGCCTGAAAGGGAGTACAATAAATCCATACAGCCCGAGATGTGTGGTGAAGGCTGACCTTTCCTTGGCGGATTCATCTAGCAGTACCTTCCAGTACCCCTTGGTCAAGTCCAAGGTAGAGATGAACTGGGCCCTTCCCAGTTTCTCTAATAGGTCATCTGTGCATGGCATTGGATAGTTGTCTGGGCGAGTTACAGCATTTAGCTTACAATAGTCCATGCAAAAACGTATCTCCCCATCTGGTTTGGGAACTAGAACCACTGGAGATGCCCATGCACTGCCAGAAGGGCGGATTACACCCATCTGTAGCATGTCCTCGATCTCCCGTTCTATAGCAGTTTTAGCTTGAGGAGACACCCGGTAAGGTTGTACTTTAATTGGGTGAGCATTACCTGTATCAACGGAGTGGTATGCCCGTTCAGTTAGTCCTGGGATGGCTGAGAACGTCGGCACGTAGTTAGTGCACAGCTCATTGATCTGCTGTCGCTGCATACGCCCAAGGGTCAGGGAGAGGTTCACCTCTTCCACGCCACCAGCACTTTTCCCCTCATAGTAGACACCGTCAGGCCACTTTTGGATTTATGACAGCATGCTAGTGAGTTTGTGATGTGGGAGTGAGAACTGAGACCCACCAAATTTCTCATATAGATTCCAAATAGCCATTAGATGGAAACAATTTTTAATCCCTACTGAATCTAGCCTAGCCTAGCTCTAACTGTTGACTTACAAATGAGAAGCTCTGTAGTTCCTTAGCAATGCATAAGGACATCCAGACCCAAGTATGTACTAATGTTACACCTTCAACAATAAGACTTGCTTTCTGGAAAGATAAGTTTACTACATCAAGTTCTGGAGCTTCCACAAGCAAGATCTCCCACCATATGCTGCTTTCCTGTAAACAAAGTCTGCAGTCAAAGTCCCCACCCTATTCAGCTGCGATTAATCAAAGTGCAAATATGCAACCTTTTCAGCCCCCTTGTGCATATTATGATACAGTCTTTAATTACATGTTCACATACTATTGTTTCCCCAGCCCCCCTGGGATGGAGCATCCACCCCACACCAGCATTTAAGGGGTGAACAGACCCCTAGGAAGGCTGCACGGGAAGGAGCCAATAGGAGAGACACTGTGAGGAACAGCCAATCCAGGCCAAGCAGGACCATATAAGAAGAGCCACAGGGGCGAGCAGAATCAGTTGCTACTGGGAGCCTAAGCAATGAGAATCATAGAATCATAGAATATCAGGGTTGGAAGGGACCTCAGGAGGTCATCTAGTCCAACCCCCTGCTCAAAGCAGGACCGATCCCCAATTAAATCATCCCCGCCAGGGCTTTGTCAAGCCTGACCTTAAAACTTCTAAGAAAGGAGATTCCACCACCTCCCTAGGTAAGGCATTCCAGTGTTTCACCACCCTCCTAGTGAAAAAGTTTTTCCTAATATCCAACCTAAACCTCCCTCCCCACTGCAACTTGAGACCATTACTCCTTGTTCTGTCATCTGCTACCACTGAGAACAGTCTAGAGCCATCCTCTTTGGAACCCCCTTTCAGGTAGTTGAAAGCAGCTATCAAATCCCCCCTCGTTCTTCTCTTCCGTAGACTAAACATCCCCAGTTCCCTCAGCCTCTCCTCATAACTCATGTATTCCAGTCCCCTAATCATTTTTGTTGCCCTCCACTGGACTCTTTCCAATTTTTCCACATCCTTCTTGTAGTGTGGGGCCCAAAACTGGACACAGTACTCCAGATGAGGCCTCACCAGTGTCAAATAGAGGGGAATGATCATGTCCCTCGATCTGCTGGCAATGCCCCTACTTATACATCCCAGAATGCCATTGGCCTTCTTGGCAACAAGGGCACACTGTTGACTCATATCCAGCTTCTCGTCCACTGTAACCCCTAGGTCCTTTTCTGCAGAACTGCTGCCGAGCCATTCGGTCCCTAGTCTCTAGCGGTGCATTGGATTCTTCCGTCCTAAGTGCAGGACTCTGCACTTGTCCTTGTTGAACCTCATCAGATTTCTTTTGGCCCAATCCTCCAATTTGTCTAGGTCCCTCTGTATCCTATCCCTACGCTCCAGCATACCTACCTCTCCTCCTAGTTTAGTGTCATCTGCAAATTTGCTGAGGGTGCAATCTACACCATCCTCCAGATCATTTATGAAGATATTGAACAAAATCGGCCCCAGGACCGACCCTTGGGGCACTCCACTTGATACCGAACCATTGATCACTACCCGTTGAGCCCGACAATCTAGCCAGCTTTCTATCCACCTTATAATCCATTCATCCAGCCCATACTTCTTTAACTTGCTGGCAAGAATACTGTGGGAGACCGTGTCAAAAGCTTTGCTAAAGTCAAGAAACAATACATCCACTGCTTTCCCTTCATCCACAGAGCCAGTTATCTCGTCATAGAAGGCAATTAATTAGTCAGGCATGACTTGCCCTTGGTGAATCCATGCTGACTGTTCCTGATCACTTTCCTCTCCTCTAAGTGCTTCAGAATTGATTCCTTGAGGACCCGCTTCATGATTTTTCCAGGGACTGAGGTGAGGCTGACTGGCCTGTAGTTCCCAGGATCCTCCTTCTTCCCTTTTTTAAAGATGGGCACTACATTAGCCTTCTTCCAGTCGTCCAGGACTCCCCCGATCGCCATGAGTTTTCAAAGATAATGGCCAAGATAATGAGGACTGTGTCTCTAGCAGGCTAAAAGAAAGGAGCAGGGGAGCAAGGGAGAGTTCCTGGTGGACTGCAGGGATTGCGCAGCTGAGTGCCCTGAGGCAAGGGCGAAGAAGGTGCTGGGGCCATGGGAATCACAGCAGGAGGCTGCTATCCACAGGGTCCCTGGGCTGGGACTCAGAGAAGTGGGTGGGCCAGGGTCCCCCTGCCCTCCATTTGCCACTGAGGAAGTGGCATGATTATTGGACTGAGACACTAACCCCTGGAAGTGGGGGGAACACAGATGATGACACAGCTGTAGGGCTGAGTGACAAAGAGGGTGCTATGGTGCCTCAGGCTGTGAGAGGGGCTACAGGCAAATGCAGTGACAGTGTGCAAGCCGCAGACTGGGGGCACTGGCCTCAAGCTAATCCCCAGAGCAACCAAGAGGAGGCGCCAGCCCAGCGGTGAGTGACATTCCCCACCTTATTCAGAGAATGGACAGCTATTTGATATTTCTTTTTATCCTCAACACTGAATGTGTGGCCCCAGGCTTTATTTAATGGACACCATCCAAATCCTGCATTGAATACAAAATTATTAATTTTCACGAGTGTTTCTCTCATGTTCTCATAGTATGAGTACTTCAGAAACATTAATGCATTTATCTTCACAACACTTATCTTCTGTGAGATTAAGTTGTGTTATTATCCCCATTTTACAGATGTGGAACGGATGTGAAATTAAGGTCAAAAGTATCCACTAAATTTTGGTCCCAGCTTGAGACATCCAAGGCCTGACTTTTCAGAGTATTTAGAATTTTTACAGCACTATACATGTTCAAAGCACAGCCCTAATCAACTTCAGTTGTGGTTTTAAGTGCTCAGCGCTTGTGCAAATCTGATCTCGTGTCTCCCAGGAGTCCTCAGTTTCTACAATTCCAGGTTCTGTGAGGGAATGTGTTCTATCCATGGTTATAGACTTTTCTTCCCTCCACTGTGCCTATTCACCATCACCCCACCCTTCCTCCCGTTCCTGAAAATAACTATTACATAGGGAGCTGCTAACCTAATGTACAG